>NC_069397.1:2671666-4007500 GCF_027475565.1 Acinonyx jubatus
TTCAAACACCACCTTCCACGTTCTCCTCTTGTTTCTTTCTTTTCTTGTTTAAGTGTTTGTTTATTGGGGCGCCTGGGTGGCTCAGTCGGTTGAGCCTATGGCTTCGGCTCAGGTCATGATCTCACGGCTTGTGGGTTCGAGCCCCGCATCGGGCTCTGTGCTGACAGCTCAGAACCTGGAGCCTGCTTCGGATTCTGTGTCCCTCTCACTCTGCCCCTCCCCCGCTCATGCTCTCTCTCTCTCTCTCTCTCTCTCTCAAGAATAAGTAAAACATTTTTAAAAATGTTTATTTTTAAGAGAGCGCAAGCGGGGGAGGGGCAGAGAGAGAGGGGGGACAGAGGATCCGAAGCAGGCTCTGCTCTGACACCAGCAGGCCGGATATGGGGCTCGAACTCATGAACCTCGAGGTCATGACCTGAGCCCAACTTGGACGCTCAACCGACTGAGCCACCCAAGCGCCCCTCTCCTCTCTTTTCTCACCACTTGCCCCGCAAACCCCCATGCATGTTCAGGCCAGAGGGTTTTTGAGTTGTACCTAGTGGCCGGTCACCCTGTCCCTCCTCCCTCACTACACCAGCGGGGGACTTGCCAAGGCCTCCGTGGAAGTGTGTGGGGAAGCCAGACAGGCGAAGGGTGCAGGGCCCAGAACGTTCCACCAGCCTCTTCTGCAGTTGCCAGACCCCCAGCAGACTCAGCTTCACCACTGAGGCCAGAATGTGGCGGGGGGGGGGGGGCGGTGGAGAGGGCTGTGGAGACAGTGGCCCTGCCCCTCCTCAGCTCCACAGAATGGTGGGTGGAGGAACCCTGGCTGCCCTTGGGTCTGTGGCGCTCCAGCCCCTGCAGCCCCTGGCCTCACACTTGGGGGGGGGGGGGGAGCGGTGGCTCCTGAGTCCCTGCAGGGAGCTGGGCCTGCTCGCCTTGTCTCCGCTCACACGGCACCGAGGGCTGCCGCTCCCCCCACCCCCCCAGCTCTGCTAAGCGAGGGGAAAGAGGCGCCCGATGGAAGAGGCAAAACCGGATGTGTGCAAATACCCAGGTGCTTTCACGGCCAAGCTGAAGTGTCATCAGACGTCGGAGAACCACCTTTCGAGTAAGGACGGTCCGCGTCCTGGAAAAGGTGGATGGGGAAGGACAGGCTGGAAAGATCGGTCCCCAGTGGAAAGGAGGGAATACAAACGTACCTAAAATAATCCAGTGAACACCTCAAACATGCCTGCAACAGAAAGCCACACTCGTAAAAGACCTACCTGGTTTGTTGTGTTCCCACACAGTGAGGTGTCATCCAGCCGTCAGAAGGAATACCATTTTGACATGTGCTAGAACATGAATAGACCCTGAAAATGTCACAGCGGGATACATGGACATCATTTTAAAAACCTTGTGATTTATAAGGCCAGCCAAGGAACTCTCTTAGAACATATTTGAGGACTGTCTTTTTTCTTTAAGTTTATGTATTTATTGAGAGAGAGAGAGCGCGCGCACGCGCATGCAAGGGAGGAGCAGAGAGAGAAGGAGAGAGAGAGAGAGAGACAATCCCAAGCAGGCTCCACACTGTCAGTGCAGAGCCCGATGCGGGGCTCGAACCCACGAACCGCGACATCGTGACCCGAGCCAAGATGGAGAGTCTGATGCTTAACCGACTGAACGACCCAGGCACCGCTTGAGGACTGTCTTTGGGTTTCTAACTATTTCCAGCCTTAGTTAAGTCCTGTTTCCAGACAAGTCTGTGGTTCCCGTATAAAAAAACTCAGGCCTACCAACGCAAAGGCGTAGTGCTCGTTCGTTACAACGGATCTCTTGTACCTCACCGAGGCTCAGGGTCCCGAAGAGGAGGAAGGGGAAGGATAGGACAACCCACTGAGAGAGCGAGAGCTTAGCTTTTCCTCCTACGGAAGCAAAGCCTAAGTCTTCAGGCGCTGGAGGAGAGGGAAGGGGGAGAAGGAAGGTGTGCAGAAAAGATCTCAGGCCGGAACGTTCTTTTTCCTTCTTGGTTTGGAACGGGGGGGAGTCCTGGCGGGGCGGGGGAACCATCCAGATGGGTATGGGGGAGCCCGTGGACACGGACAGGGATATGTTTCAAACCAGGAGAAGCCCCCCCACGTCGCTGTTCCAACAGGGATCGGAGAAGGAGCACAGAAGAGGCGGAAGCAGGAGGGAACAGGGAAGAACTCTCAGGATGTGGCGTGAGACAGGGGATCCAGGGCTCCGGGCTTGACACTGAGGCGACGCCAGTCTGCGGAGAAGCCAGTTGAGGCCTGGGGTGGAAGAGGGGAGGCATCGATGGCCATGGGCATGGAGGGGCAGCAGTGGACGCCATGACCTGCCCCAGGCCAGGTGGGACCTGTTGTCCTCCCCAGCACACGCCAGCCCAGAGACCCCAGCCCAACAGCTTAGGACGGCACAGACATAGCCATCGCTCTCCCACCGTGCCCAGATGCCGCCTTGGGAGAGGTGATGAGAAGGGGGGAAGGATAGCCTTGGGGAGAAGGCAAACTTGGAAATGACTGTGTACTTGCTCCAAAGAGAGCGTCTAATCTGGAGGAGACAGATTCCACCAAGCATCACGTTAACGGATTTTCTCCTGCTGCCAGCAGTGAGAAAGGAAGGAAGAAAGGCCAGGCAGACATAAAGTGCCTCCATCATACGCACATCTGAGCGCGTGGAGATTTACAACCCGGCTTCATAAACACGAATCGGAATTGAGAACACGATAAACGCTAAAACACGATAAACCAGGAACAATGGTGGGAAAGGAAACCAGTGAAACACGTGGTTAAGTCTTAACTGCTGCTCCTTAAGCATTTGAGAAAATGCAATTGACTAGAAAGAATCATAAAGACAGAAAAGACTTAATATTAAGACGTAAAAGATATATATATATTTTTTATCTGTTATATATTTTATGTATTTGTATATGAATGTAATATATAATATAATGTTTTTATTATATAAATCATATACTATATATTACACATAACATATTATATAATATATTACTATATATTACACATAACATATTATATAATATATTACCATATATTACACATAACATATTATATAATATATTACCATATATTACACATAACATATTATATAATATATTACCATATATTACACATAACATATTATATAATATATTACCATATATTACACATAACATATTATATAATATATTACCATATATTACACATAACATATTATATAATATATTACCATATATTACACATAACATATTATATAATATATTACCATATATTATACATAACATATTATATAATATATTACCATATATTATATATAACATATTATATAATATATTACTATATATTATATATGACATAAATATATAATATGTATAAATATAAATTATATAATATTTATAAGTAGATAAATACATATATTTTTTAATCCGGAACTAAAATTCTAGAATTTAGAGTCTGGTTGGGGGTGGGATGAGTGGAAAGGAGGAAAGAGAAGTGTCAAAAGCTACACCTGTTAGATGACTGTCATCAAAAAGACAAGAAGTGTTGGTGAAAATGTGGAGAAAGGGGGACCCTCGCACACTGCTGGTGGGAACGCAGACTGGTGCAGCCGCTGTGGAAAACGGTATGGAGGCTCCTGAGAAAATTAAAACTACCATATGATCCAACGTTCCCACTTCTGGGTATTTAGCTGAAGAAAATGAAATCGCTATCTTGAAGAGTTCTCTGCACCTCTGTGTTCATTGCAGCGTGATTTACAATAGCCCGGGTGAATGGATCAAAATTCGATACACACACACACACACACACACACGCACGCACACCCTGAAATATTACATAGCTATAAAACAGAATGCAATCTTGTCATTTGTGACAACATAGATGGACCTGGAGGGAATTATGCTAAGTGACATAAATCAGACAGAGGAAGGCAAATACTGCATGATCTTGCTTACTTGTGGAATCTGAAAAAACCCAAAGTTATAGGGGCTCCTGGGTGGCTCAGTCAGTTAAGAGTCCAAATTCGGCTCAGGTTACGATCTTGCAGTTCGTGAGTTCGAGCCTCACGTCGGGCTCTGTGCTGACAGCTCGGAGCCCGGAGCCTGCTTCGGATTCTGTGTCTCCCTCTCTCTCTGCCCCTCCCCCACTCACACTCTGTCTGTCTGTCTGTCTCTCTCAAACATAAATAAACATTTAAAAAAACACACAAAGATGCAGATACAGAGAACAGGTTGGTTGTTGCTGGGGACGAGTGTGGGGGAAGGACAAAGGGGGTGAATATGAGCAAAGGATTCAATCTTCCCATTATAAGATAAATCAGTCCCAGGGATGTAAAGCAGACTGGTCACTACAGTTAACAATTCCGTGCTGTGTATTTGCAAGTTGCTAAGGAGTAGATCTTAAAGTTTCTCACCATAAGAAAAAACATTTTTGAAGTTTATTAAAAAAAAAAATTTAGTAGTTTCTACACCCAACGTGGGGCTTGAACTCACGACCCCGAGATAAAGAGTCACATGCTCTTTGGACTGAGTCAGCCAGGCACCCCAGGAAAAGAAATTTTTACATTCTGTGTGGTGATGGACGTCACAATATCACTGACTGTGATAACCATTTCAAACTGTGTACATGTACATGATCATTATGCTTTACACCTAAAAGCATAAAAGGAATACAACGTGAGATGTCAACTACATCTCAGTTACAACACACACACACACACACACACACACACACACACACACAAGCCAAACCAAACTAATACAGTGAAAGAAGCAAGTGGTTGCCCTGTGGCAGGAACTGGGACAGGACTGGCTGCAAATGGTCACCAGAGAACCTTCTGAGGTGACGAAAATGTCCTGTATCTTGGAATCTGAAACAGGCTCCAGGCTCCGAGCTGTCAGCGCAGGGTCGGACGTGGGGCTCGAACCCACAGACCGTGAGATCACGACCTGAGCCGAATCCAGACGCTTCACCGACGGAGCCCCCCAGGCGCCCCTCAACAGCTGTGGTTGTAAAGAAAAGCCACAGGGGCGCCTGGGGGGCTCAATCGGTTAAGCGTCCGACTCTGGACTTCTGCTCAGGTCACCACCTTCCCTATAGCGTGGTGGCCTGGGGACAACCAGACTGCTTACACGGTGGCTCTTACAACCTCACCTGAGCACCACCTCGGCCATAATCACAAGCCCGCCCAGAGCCGGAGGAAGGCAGATGGCACCTCTACCGGAAGAGCGCCTACGTCACCCTGTGGGGCCCGAGGGTGCTGGTGCCTGTCACAACAGCTCACAGCCCGCCCCCAGGCCAGCACATCCCCTTCCCCCTACAGACACCCCTTTCACAGATGGCACCAATCCAGCCTCTAGGGTTTTATCATTGAAATCAGGTCTGGATGCTGGATTCCATGGGGTGCCCTTCACCCATTTCCTGAAGCTCTGGGTGAGGGTGGGGCGTAGGGGAGTGAGAGGGTGAGAGGGGGCGCTGGTCCCTGTACCTGTCCTGGATTTCAAAAGAGATCACCCCAGCCCCGTGGGGGAGGACAAGGGTTCCCGTTGGACTCTAGCTTCGGGACATTCTTCCAGCACCCCCTGAACACTTCTGCAAGTATTAAAAGCCACAGGGAAACCCGGCTGAGTGAGAAAGATCCAGAATCTGCCAGCCCAAGGTGCGGTCTGGCCTTTTCCCTGTGGCCCTCAATGGACTGGCTCTACTACCTGGGGAATTGGGGAATTGGGGATTCCTTCTTCCGTCCCCTGGAACAGCACGGATTGGAACTTCACGAGCCCACTTAATATGCGGATCCCCCCCCCCCATAAATACAGCACAGTACTATATTTTCTTTTTCTTATGGTTTTCTTTTTTAATTTTTACTAATTTTTTTAAGTTTATTTATTTTGAGAGAGACAGCATGAGTGGAAGAGGGGCAGAAGGAGAGAGAGAGAGACAGAGAGAATCCCAAGCAGGCTCCTCACTGCCAGCATGGAGCCCCACGTGGGCCTTGAACTCGTGAAACCGTGAGATCATGACCTGAGCTGAAACCAAGAGCCATCGGATGCTTCACCGACTGAGCCACCCCAGCTCCCCAAGCTGCATCCCTGCTACTCCTTGGCTCATGACCCCTTCCTCTGTCTTCAAAGACAACAGAATAGCATATTCCCAGTTGTCACATTGCTTCCTTGTATGGTACATACATATTATGTAATATGTTATATTCTACATATTGTGTATAATTGGATTCTTATAAGGACACCTGTGATGGCATTTAGGACCACCTGGATCATCTCCTATCCCAAGGTCATTCCCTTTGAATGTTTTATATACATTCAAACAGAGGAACGCTACTTAAGGGAATGAGGTAAATCTATATCCAAGAACATGGGAAAATGCCCAAGGTATATCATAAAGAGAAAAATAGAAATTAGCAGCGGCGCCTGGGTGGCTCAGTCGGTTGAGTGTCCGACTTTGGCTCGGGTCATGGTCTCACAGTTTGTGAGTTCGAGCCCCGCATCGGGCTCTGTGCTGACAGCCGGGAGCCTGCTTCGGATTCTGTGTCCCCCTCTCTCTCCGCCCCACCCCTGCTCACACACTGTCTCTCTCTCTCTCTCTCTCAAAAATAAATAAAGATTTAAAAAAATTAAAAAAAAAAGAAATTAATAGCAACAACCAGTCAGAAGATATAACGGGAAACTCTACAAGAGCAATTGAAAGACAAATACCTTCCAGAAAACTTAAGAAACGCATCGAATCTATTTAAAGAGGAGTTTAAAACTTTTCACAAAGGGACTCTCGAACAAATCAGCCTATATGCCATATTCTTGCATCGAGAGATTGAACATTATAAAATAGAAATCTTCCATAAATCCATTTTTTAAATTTGATACAATAACAGTGAAAGTTGTTGTGCTTTGGAATAAAATCCTAGACGAATTGATTGTAAAGGTTATATTCAAAAATTAATGTGTAGGAATAGCCAGGAAATTTCTGGAAAAGAAAAGCAATGAGACAGGGGAAGGGGGTGGAGAGTAGCTCTATTACTTATTTTGAAATATTATTTCAGTAATGAAAACAGTATGTTACTGGTTCATATTAGACAGACTGACCAATGGAAGCGGAGAGAAAGTCCAAAAATCAATGCAGATAGATTCAGGAATGTCCTTTATGACGAATATGGGGGAGAATTAAATTACTCAGGAAATAAGAACAAGACAATTGAAGCCAGCAGAAGAAAATCATGCTGAATCCGTAACTGATGGCAGACCAATCCCAAGGGGTCAAAGATTTAAACATCAAAAGTGAAATATAAGTCCTTGAAGGAAACAGTGGGAGAATTTGTTTATAACCTTGGCCTGGCCAAGGCTTGTTAAATAATGACCTGAAATCAAAAAAAATATATTAAAAAAAATCTTAAAAGACACACGTAAAAACGTGCTTGTTGAAAACACACCCGTGTTAAAAGCAAACAAAACACACACACACACACACACACACACGGGTAAAATATTTTTACATGTTTTTCATGCTTATTTATTTTGAGAGAGAGAGAGAGAGAGAGAGAAAGGGAGAGAGAGAATCCCAAGCAGGCTCTGCGTTGGTATCACAGAGCCCGACATAGGGCTCGATCTCACACATCGTGAGATCACAACCTGGGCCGACACCAAGAGTTGGTTGCCTAAGCAACTGAGCCACCCAGGTGCCCCAACACACTCTGGAAAATACTTTCGCAGATCATATCACAAATGTGTAATTCTCCTAACATTTAAAAAGCTCTAAAAAAAAAAAACTGTAAGAAAAATACCAATAACCCAATAGAAAAGTGGTAAATACACCGACAATTCTCAGAATATGATATACAAATGGCTTATAAACACGCAGGCGGGGCAATTTATCGGAGCAGAGCTAGTCATAGGCAAACAGGTAACTGGTCAACCAGATGATGTGGCCTCCGTTCAGTGGAATACCATGTAGCTGTAACCATCTCTTATGAAACAAGACAGGAAAGGACCTCCAAGATCTGTCATCAAAATCAAAGAGCAAAGTATAGACCCGTGTTACCTTTTATGTCAAAGGGAACTGTAAGAAAATATGTCTTATTGACTTGTGTACCTCGAAGGATCCCCGGAGGATAAATAACAATCTAACGGTGACTGCCTACTCAAAGGGGCAAACTAAGAGGGCACAAGGAGGGGGACTTTTCACAGTATTCTATTTTAAATTTATTATTTTTAATCCTATGAAACGTTAAATGTGTTACCTTCTTACGCAACAAATACAAAATAAAATATTTTTGAGGAGAGAATTGAGAATTACATAAAATGATATATTTTCTTTCTTTTTTCTAACGTTTATTTATTTTTGAGAGAGAGAGAGAGAGAGAGAGTGCGAGCAGCAGAGGGGCAGAGAGAGAGAGGGTGACACAGAATCCGAGGCAGGCTCCAGGCTCTGAGGTGGCAGCACAGAGCCTGACTCAGGGCTCAACCCCATGAATGGTGAGATCATGACCTGAGCTGATGTCAGATGTTTAACTGACTTAGCCACCCGGGTGCCCCTCTCAAAGATTTTTTTTTTTAAGCTTTATTTATTTAAGTAATCTATATGCCCAAAGTAGGATTTGAACCCACAACCTCAAGATCAAGAGTCACACGCTCTTCTGATTGGGCCACCCAGGAGTCCCCAGAAATGGTGGTTTAAAGTTCATTTTCTAATTGCATGGGGAAACACGATCTATTTCCATGTTCCCTCACCACTATTCTTTATGACAAACTGCAGTGTAAGCCTGGCTTTTGCCTTCTATTTTAGATTCAGCGTCCTTTTCTAGCGCAACTTGAATTGTTTTTTAAGAATCAGACTCCCCCAGGACTTGCCTGCTACTCTCAGATTCAAGCCAAATTGGATAAAAAGTCCTTTCGCCTCATTTAAACTTTAAGGAAACATGGTTTTCCTCGTCTACTGCTGTAGCAGTTTCACAAACAGAAACTTCTCATTCCTTCTGCCAAGTCCAAATTTCATGACTCCATGGGGGGTGGGTGAGGGACTAAAAATCCCAGAAGAGGGATCTTTTCCCTTCTCTAAACAAGGAGAGAAGGAGAACAAGGAGAGAAACCAAGACCTTCCAGAGGGGGAGCATCACCTGTGGCTGGGGTTATTTACAGGACTTGGATTTAAATTTAATTCTGCCCTCTGGTAACTCCAGTGGCACCTGCTACTTTAAGAGCTGGCCCCACCCTCTACGTAAGAGAGCTGTTTAGCTCCAGTGCGTACAGATCAAATGCAAGTTTAGCAGGCAAGACATGAGAAACATAAACAAGTTCTGCAATGGGTCCCTGGAAGAGGGGGGCCAGTGTGGTGGCTGGAGTCAGGCTGTGTCACCTGTGCACGAGGACCGGGATGGATTTAAACTATTCTGCCCCTAGAATATAAAATGGGGTGGCCGCTCCGAAAAACATTGCACATGTGGTCCGGCCATTCCTCTTCTAGGTAGAGACCAAAAGAATTGAATGCAGGGACTTAAATGGGTATTTGAACAGCCACGTTCACAATAGCCTAAAGGTAGAAGCAAGACAAGAGTCCCTGGACAGATGAATGACTAAGCACAATGTGGAATATGCACACAGTGGGATATCATTCAGCCTTTAAAAAGTAGGCAATTGTGACACCTGCTCCAATACGGATGTACCTTGAGCACATTACTCTGCGTGAAATAAGCAAGACATAAAAGGACAGATACTATACGATCCCACTTCTACGAGGTACGTAGAGTGGTCAAAGTCATAGAGACTTTGAACGGTGGTTGCCGGGGCTGGGAGGAGGGGAGATGGGGAGTTATTGTTTACTGGGTATGGTGGTTCAGTTTGGGATGATGGAAAGTTTTAGGGATGGATAGTGGTGACAGTGAATATATTTCATGCTGTTGGATTGCACATGTAAAAATAGCTAAAATAGTAAATTTTATATTATGCACCTTTTGCCACAATAAAAAAAAAACTTAAAAAAAAGTTGGACAGTTAACCGACTGAGCCACCCAGGCACCCCTCAAAATGTTTTTTTTTTAATTTTTTAATGTTTATTTATTTTTGAGAGAGAGAGAGAGAGAGACAGAGTGTGAGTGGGGAGGGGCAGAGAGACAGGGAGACACAGAACCCAAAGCAGGCTCCAGGCTCTGAGCTGTTAGCACAGAGCCCGACGCAGGGCTTGAACCCACAAACCATGAGATCATGACCTGAGCCGAAGTCAGACGCTTAACCGACTGAGCCACCCAGGCGCCCCTCAAAATGTCTTATTTAAAACTTATTTAAGGGGCTCCTGGATGGCTCAGTCGGGTAAGCATCAGACTCCCGATTTCGTCTCAGGTCGTGATTTCACAGTTTGTGAGCTTGAGTCCCGCCAGAGTCAAGCTCTGCTCAGATAGCATGGAGCCTGCTTGGGATTCTCTCCCTCTCTCTCTCTCTTTCTCTCTCTCTGCCCCTCCACTGCTCTCTCTCATTCTCTCTCTCTCTCTCTCTCAAAATAAATAAATAAACTTAAAAAAATAAGTAGCACTTATTTAAAATCCCTGAATATAGTGATCAAGTGTTCACCTCCGTGAGGTCTTAAAATTCTTCATTCGCATTGTATCCCTAGAGCCTAAAACAGTGCCTGTCACAGTGGAAATTCATGAGTGTTTTTTGAATGAATGAATGATTCCTTATTCAAGTTGCTCATGCACAAATAAATGTTTTTCCAAGGTCGTTCCTGCAAGTGGGGTTGCTTTGACTCTGCTAAGTGTTGCAAAAACTGCCCACCAATTTACATCTTCGTCACCAATATGAAGGGATTGCGTCTTCTATTTGTACCAACATTTGCTATTCTCACACCTTATTTTTTGCCATCTGATAGATATTAACGGTATTTCACTGTTTTATTGTGTACTTCCTTGAATATTAGTGAGGTTAAACATTTTTCCTTAGGATTTTCTCGTGACTTGCCTGTTCATATCATTTGCCCATTTTTGTAGTGGGTTGTTTATCTCTTTCGTATCATGTATGTTTGGGTACTCATCCTTTGTTAATGTTTTGCAGCTATCTTCCTGTCTTTGGCCTATGTTTTCTCTTTGTTATATGCTTTTCTGACCAGAAATTTTTAAATTTTAAAACATTTTTAATCAAGTGTGTGGTTTTTGTTTGTTTGGTTTTTTGTTGTTGTTGTTGTTCTCTTTTGTTTTTTAGTAATCACTACACCCAACATGGGGCTTGAACTCATGATCATGAGATTGAGAGTTGCATGCTCCTCTGACTGAGCCAGCTGGGTGCCCCCAGAAATTTTAAATTTGATGTTTTCAAATGTGTCAGTCTTTCCCTTTATGGTTTGTACTTTATGCATCTTGTTTGAGAAATCCTTTCCTACTTTGAATTGATATAGATATTCTCTTTTCATCCACACGTTTTTTTATTAACTGTGTATTTGGAAATAATTTTAAACTTACAAAACGCTGCAAAGATAAAAAAGGTACGAAGAACACTCCTATACCCCTTATCTAGTTCACCTCATTTTAACATTTTACCCATTCGCTTATTATTTGATATATATAATATAAACAACATAGCAAATGTAATACATGTGATGTATAGTATATACATAGTATTTCTTAACTATTTGAAGGTAAGTTACGTACATTATGGTGCTTTACAGCTAAATGCTTTAGTGTGTATTTCCTATGAGTAGGGAGTCTCCTACATAACTATAGCACGGTTATCAACTTTATAAATTTACATTGATAAAATAACTTTATCAAGTCTCCCATTCATATCCCAATTTTGTCAGCGGACATATTTGATGTTGATGTTCCCTGTGGCATTTTTATAACCCCATAAGCCATTTAACCCTATAACCTATAGCAGTTTTAAAAACCCTATAGTGTAGGGTCCAAGCCAGGAGAAGGTGTTGCATTTAATCGTCATGTCTTTTTTGCCTCCTTTAATCTGGAACAGTTCCTCAACTTTTCTTTATTTGTCTTTTAGAATACTGATGTTTTTGAAGAATACAGTCCCATCCCTGCCCCCCCCGCACCCCCTTTTTAGTAAAATGTTCCTCATTTTGTGTCTGATGTTAGCTCGTGATTAGATTAGGCTTGATGAGAGCACTTTCAGCTGGACGTCTGCACAGCTGCAGTGATGTGCGATTTTGCATCCGCAATATTACAAAGATTGTGTCTTTCTCAGCGTATCACGTCCAGAGGTTGAAGCTGTCTTAATTACCTTTGTCATCCAGACGTTATATTCTTTATCACAGGTAATTTTCACAACAACCTTCAGAGAGATTAAGCAACTTTCCCAAGTTCACCAAGCCAGGAAGGAGGAATTTGAACCCAGGTCTGCCCAAGCCCAGAGGTCTTTGCATTATTTCCTGGGGTTCTGCCTTCCCATAGGCCAAAGGGACGGGTTTCTAGGCACAGAGAAGTGGAAATCAGAGAATCGAGGGTGGGCAGATGAGAGCAAAGGGTATCAGACTGGTTCGGGTTTGGGCTCCGGGGTTCAGACTTTGCCAGCCAAGGGATGGGGCTTGGCCTTGGCTGCCGAAAGTGGTAACAGGTGATTGGAGGGAATGAGACAGAGAACTCCCACCCTGAAACTGGTCACCCATAGGTGTCCAGGGGCACAACTCATCGCTTCCCAGGCTGAGAAGAGTAATGTGGCAGCAGCTTGAAAAGGAGAACCTGCAGGTGCTTTTGTTGGGGGGGGGGGGCGGGTAGAGGGGAGGGGAGGGGGTCTGTTGAGAGGCATGGAGGAGAATCTGCTGGAGGCCTGGAAGCCGGGACAGCCTCCTCTGTAGGGAGCCCCATCCTCCACCAACTCCTCCCTGCCTGATTAAGGGACCTTAATCAGCTTGAGGAGATTAAGGACTCTGGACAGCTGTTCCCACACCCCCCGCCCCGGCCGGGCTGGCAAAGGAGACCTGTGGGAGGGCGCCAGAAGGGGGATCTGCCCCGTGACCCCTCACCCCGGGCCTGGGCCCGAGCCCCGGACTTTCCGGTGAGTGGCTAAGGCCCCTCCGCAGGCACGGATTCGGGTCCCTTCTGCCCCAGATGGATCCAAGGAGGGCGTGGGCATGTCTCCGCTGACCCCAGACGGCCCTGATGAGGGAGGAGGGCGGGCAAGAGGGGAACAGGAAGCAGGAGAAACGGGGTGTGGGGGGTGCGGCCATGCCCTTGACTCCCGTAGAGTCGTCCAAGCCAGAGGAGGGGGCTGTGGAAGTGGGGACATGCCCCGGGGTTAGTTGGGCTTTGAGAAGCTGGAGGTTGCGGACAGAACCCTAAGAGAGTTGTGCCCCCCTCCCCGCCGCCCCCCGGCCGCTCATCCGGCCCTGCTTATGCTCCCAGAAGCCGGCAATGACGGCGTGCGCCCTCCCCGCGGGTGGGTGTCCGGACCCCCGGCGCCGCGCCCCCGCGCGGCGGGTTCCATCCCCGCCCGGCGTCCCCCGGGCCCTGCCGCTGCTTCTGCTGCTCCTGACGCCCTCCGCCCGGCCCGCCGTCTTCACAGTGGGGGTGCTGGGCCCCTGGGCCTGCGACCCCATCTTCGCGCGCGCCCGCCCGGACCTGGCCGCCCGCCTGGCCGCCGCCCGCCTGAACCACGACCCTGCCATGGCAGGGTCCCCCCGCTTCGAGGTCGCGCTGCTGCCCGAGCCGTGCCGGACGCCGGGCTCCCTGGGGGCGGTGTCGTCCGCGCTGGGCCGCGTCTCGGGCCTCGTGGGCCCGGTGAACTCCGCGGCCTGCCGGCCGGCCGAGCTCCTGGCCCAGGAGGCGGGGGTCACGCTGGTGCCCTGGGGCTGCCCCGGGACGCGGGCGGCGGGCACGACGGCCCCCGCGGTGACGCCCGCGGCGGACGCTCTCTACGCTCTCCTCCGCGCCTTCCGCTGGGCGCGCGTGGCCCTGGTCACCGCGCCCCAGGACCTGTGGGTGGAGGCGGGACGCGCCCTGTCAGCCGCGCTCAGGGCGCGGGGTCTGCCCGTTGCCCTGGTGACCACCATGGAGCCGTCGGGCGTGTCCGGGGCCCGGGAAGCCCTGAGGAGGGTCCAGGACGGGCCCAGAGTCAGAGGTAGGCTCCGCCGCGGCGTGCGGGGTGCGGGGTGCGGGGAGGGAGGGGCGCGGCGGCGCGGGCAGCGGGGCGCAGCAGTGAGCCCGGGGTCTCGGTCCCCAGCCGTGATCATGGTGATGCACTCGGTGCTGCTGGGCGGCCAGGAGCAGCGCTGCCTGCTGGAGGCCGCCGAAGAGCTGGGCCTGGCCGACGGCTCCCTGGTCTTCCTGCCCTTTGACACGCTCCACTACGCCCTGTCACCGGGCCCCGAGGCCTTGGCCGCCCTGGCCAACAGCTCCCGGCTTCGCAGGGCCCACGATGCGGTGCTCACCCTCACGCGGCACTGTCCCCCCGGGGGCAGCGTGATGGACAGCCTGCGCAGGGCCCAGGAGCGCCAGGAGCTGCCCTCTGACCTGGATCTGCTGCAGGTAGAGGCACCTGGGAGGAGGGAAGAGGGGAGGAGGGGAGAGGGGAGAGGGGAGAAGGGCATGGAGTCAACGGGAGACGGGAAGACGGAGGCAGTGGGGAGAGACTGAGAGAGCAAGCTCTACCTGTTCTGACGTTTCCTGGGTAAACAGAGGCGCTGGGCTTGCTTGGGGCATCTTGGTGTATTGGGACTGCTTCCAGAGTGTAGGCCAGGGGACCCCCTCCCCCCCCAAGCCCAGCTCCAAGCAGGAAACCCTAGTGAACGCTACACTGTGATGTCTTGCGGTCAGCTTCAAAGTGAACCCGCTTCCAACACCACTGGGACAGGCAGTCTATAATACACTGCTGGTGTGTGCGTGTGTGTGTTTTTAATTTTTAAATGTTTATTTATGTTGGAGAAAGAGACAGGGTGTGAGCAGGGGAGGGGCAGAGAGCGAGGGAGACACAGAATCTGAAGCAGGTTCCGTCCGGGCTCCCAGCTGTCAGCACAGAGTTTGGGACTCGAACTCCCAAACCGCGAGATCATGACCTGAGCCGAAGTCGAAGTCGGGTGTTCAACCGACGGAGCCCCCCAGGCGCCCCTGCGCTGCTGGTGTTCTTAAGAGAACGGGACAGGAGGACAAAGGCAGATGTGACCTCCACGTCCAGTTTAGAGGTGTTTCCTCTGGGGCTTCGTCAGGTGGTCGTAACTTTTGGAGAGCCTTGACAAGTCTTGCGGGAAGCAGAAAGGACCCTAGGTGGAGCCAGGGGCTTCCATAATTATTTAGATCCACGGCTTCCTGCCAACAACCCCAATACCCAGGATTCCCTGAGAATCCAGAATCCTGGGTCACACCATCTAACTCGAGACCGGTCACAAAAAGGGGAGGGGCTAGGGGCACCTGGGTGCCTCAGTCGGTTAAGCTTCTGACTTTGGCTCAGGTCATGGTCTCCCGGTCCATGAGTTCGAGCTCCACGTGGGAGCCTGCTTCGGATTCTGTGTCTCCCTCTCTCTCTCTCTCTCTCAAAAATAAATAAGCATTAAAAAAATTTTTTTAAAGGGGGAGGGAGCTGGAAACCACTAAGATAGGTGGGAATTTAGATGGCAGTGGGCAGTAAACTAACCACCACAAAGACCTTCCTCAAAGGGTTGCACTTGAGAGAGGGCCGTGAATCAAGGGGGTGGGGGTTGGAATATTCCCCACCAATGCCCCTAGTCTCCTCCAAGAGGACCTGGGGTAGCCAGTGGGAGGAAGGATGGGAATAGTGAGCGAGAAGAGGAGAGCGAGGCGGTTGGGACAGTGGTGAGACTGGATGGGGGGCGGGTGGAGGAAGTGGTGACAAAAACCATCTTCAGTTCTCTGTAACTAGCACAGGTGAGACCCCGGGAGTTACCTTCGATTCCTCTTACCTCCCCCCTCCCACGCTAACCCTAACCCCTCCACCGACCCCCCCCCCCACCCATCCAGACATCACATCCTGTCAGTTTTACTTTTTAAAAGTCACTTGAATCTATCCTCGTTCTCTATTCTCACCGTCACTGCCCCGGTTCAGGCCGCAGCACCTCTGATCTAAAGCCTGAAACAAAATCTCCCCAAAAGGTCTCAGCTTCAATGCTCACCTGCCCCGGCCTTTCTCCACCCAACAATCAGTTCAAGCTTCAGACACCTGACAAATCTGACTGTGTCACACCCCTGTCCCGAGCCTGCCAGGGGCTTCCCTCGCCCTGGATAGATGACGGTCTCTTCAAAGGGCTTATCACGTCTCTCATGCCTTCCCCTCTCTTCCATCGTCCTTGAACTTCAGCCAGACGGAGCTACTCTGGTCTCCCTAAATGTGCCCGTCTCTCTTGCCTCTGTGCTGCTGGGTGCGCTCTTCCCTCTCCCCTGTCCCTCCCCTCCCCCCCAGATAACTGACTCACCCCCTCAAGGATGGTCACTTCTTCCGGAAGCCTTCTCCTCCTCCCTCAGCCTGGGTTGGGACCCTCCTTTCCTGTCTCTGCAGCTCCCTAATCACCCCTACTGGCACCCATGGCACCTACCCTAACATCCCTGTCTCCCCAGCTAGAAGAAAGGTTCCTTGGGACAGGGACTCTATCTCGTCAATATCTCAGTGTCACCTATTGTTTTACACACGCCTGGCACTGTGAGAGATGGGAACTGGGAAAAATAAGCTTGATCGCCTTGGGGAAAGACAAGAAGGAAAAATAGAAAATATAGAAGCCAACCAAAAGATAGGAAAGGAGGCTTTTAGGTAAATGAGAAATAATCATATTAAAAATATGAGCAAGGCAACCAACAGGAGGGGGAAGAGAGGAGCTGCAGGTGATGGAGAAGAGGAATAACCAAGGTTGAGAAGAGCCTAAGAACCCCCGAAAAGAGGGAAGGTCAATGGGGAGGAGGGGAGAGAAGAGAGCCAATAGGGAGAGAGGAGGAGAGAGCCAATGGGGAGAGGGGAAGAGAGAGCCAATGGGGAGAGGGGAGGAGAGAGCCAATGGGGAGAGGGGAGGAGAGAGCCAATGGGGAGAGAGGAAGGGAGAGCCATTGGGGAGAGGGGAGGAGAGAGCCAATGCGGAGAGAGGAAGGGAGAGCCAATGGGGAGAGGGGAAGGGAGAGCCAATGGGGAGAGGGGAGGAGAGAGCCAATGGGGAGAGGGGAGGAGAGAGCCAATGGGGAGAGAGGAAGGGAGAGCCAATGGGGAGAGGGGAGGAGAGAGCCAATGGGGAGAGAGGAAGGGAGAGCCAATGGGGAGAGGGGAAGGGAGAGCCAATGGGGAGAGGGGAAGGGAGAGCCAATGGGGAGAGGGGAGGAGAGAGCCAATGGGGAGAGGGGAGGAGAGAGCCAATGGGGAGAGAGGAAGGGAGAGCCAATGGGGAGAGGGGAGGAGAGAGCCAATGGGGAGAGAGGAAGGGAGAGCCAATGGGGAGAGGGGAGGAGAGAGCGCTGAGCTGAGGGATCGGGGAAGCACCAACGAGGTGTGAACGGTCTATGCACGAGGGGCCTGAGCACTGGAGAGAAGCAGTGCAAGGCTAGGTGGGCCAGCGGTGACCCCAACCCTGAGCCCCTACTGCCCTCCCCCAGGTGTCCCCACTCTTCGGCACCATCTACGACGCGGTCTTCCTGCTGGCGGGGGGCGTGGCGCGAGCGCGGGCGGCCGCAGGGGGCGGCTGGGTGTCCGGAGCAGCGGTGGCCCGCCACATCCAGGACGCCCAGGTCCCCGGCTTCTGCGGGGCCCTGGGAGGAGCCGAGGAGCCCCCGTTTGTGCTGCTGGACACAGACGCGGCAGGGGACCAGCTGTTCGCCACATACGTGCTGGACCCCACCCGGGGCTCCCTCCGCTCGGCTGGGACCCCGGTGCATTTCCCTAGAGGGGGAGGAGGACCCGGGCCTGACCCCTCGTGTTGGTTCGAGCCAGACATCATCTGCAACGGAGGTGAGGGCGAGCACCCCAGCCCCCACTGGGACAGTCACCGTGGAGCCTCCACTAAGTGGTGAAAGAGAGTGAACTCTCGTCCTGGAACTCCTTCCAGGTCCTTCCTCAGACCCCTGGCTTGTGCGGAACCTGTCTCTTGCCAAGCCCCCAAAGCCCTCTTGGAACCTTCCTAGCATTCCCAGATGCTCCCTTTTGCAGAACCCACGACCTTTCCCTAGATCTCGTTCTCGGCTCCCATCCACCTTTCCTAGGGCCTCTAGGATTTGACATGACTCCATCCCCCCATAGAGAGGGTGCCTCCCCCTGGCCACGGTCCTCAGAGTCCCCCCTCTCACTGCCTCTCCAGGAGTGGAGCCCGGCCTCGTCTTTATCGGCTTCCTCCTGGTGGTTGGGATGGGGCTGACAGGGGCCTTCCTGGCCCATTATGTGAGGTGAGTATGGGAGTGGGGTAGGTAAGGGATGGGCCTGCCTGGCCACCTGCCAGAAATGCGTCTGTGCAGCAAAGACAGCAGGCTGAGCCCACTCAAGAGTAGGAAAAAAAAAAAAAAAGGAAGATGGGGAACATGGGGTTGCCCTCAAGGGGGTGGCAGACCAGGGGCTGTCTGGTTTGGGGATGACTGCTCTCCCCTGAGCCAACATTATCCCTTGCTGGCCTCCTGTCCTGGACCTTGGTCCCTTTTGAACAGATGACGTCCTTTCCCTACCAGGCATCGTCTAATTCACATCCAGATGGTCTCTGGCCCCAACAAGATCATCCTGACTCTGGACGATATCACCTTCCTCCACCCGCAAGGGGGCAGCTCTCGAAAGGTGGGAGAGGCAGGGAGGCAGGGGCTATCTGGCAGGGAGCCAGCTCCCCAAGTGTCCTCCACTGTATATCTGTTCCCCTGCCTGGGCCAGCCCTCACCCCAGCCCCGAGGAAAGCCTGGTTTCTGCCCTGGCTCCCTCTCAGGTCTGAGCTCTGGGGATCAGCACCCTTAATGTGCAGTGAGAGTACCAGCCCTGTCCCGGCTGCTCTCCTGGGACAGCGAGAAGCTCCAAACAAACCCGCTGGTTTGTTTTGTAAACTGTAAACCGCAGCATAATTGGGAAGTATAATGTCAGTATCGTCTTCCCCTAATTAAGATTTCTTCCCTCTGTAATCCCTGGAACTCAGCCTGACCTCAACCCAGGACTCTGACCCCACAGTATATTCTGATCCCTTGTGTTGACCTCTACCCTCCAGGTGGTCCAGGGGAGCCGATCGAGTCTGGGTGCACACAGCGTGTCAGACGTTCGCAGCGTCCCCAGCCAGCCCGCGGACAGCGCCAACGTTGGCCTCTACGAGGTGAGCCTTACCCCGTCCAGGCCGAGCTCTATTCCTGGAGTTGCGTCATATCCCGCGGGCTCCAGAAAATGGTGATAGGAGCCCAGAATGGGCTCTAGGAAGAGGTCACGGGTTCCCCAAAGGGGAGCGTCTGAGAATCCTTCCTGCCCCAGGGTTTTTCCCTTAGCCTTTATCCAGATGAGGGCTCCTCAAAGGCCAATCACGGTGGCTCCGAGGCCGGAGGCCTGCCTGGTGGGGGGTGTTCCGGCACCAGCATGCAGCCCGGTGTGGCCACCGAAGCCATCCCCCTCCCCGTTGGGAGCCCCTGGCCCTGCCCCCTCCGTTGATCCAAGACTTCAGGCTACTGAAGGGCGTGGGCCTCCCTGGAAAGGTTGGGGCATCTGGGATGTGGCATCGTGGTCACAAAAAGGACATTTCCAGGACACGGGTTGTTCAGGACGGGGAGGTCCCAGATGGGGCTATCCTGACTCAAGACAGACAGACCCGCATCCTGGTCCTACCCAGCGTTTCCACCCAATTCAGATCAGACTCAGGAACCGTGAGCTTACAGGGGATGGAAGGAAAAAGTCACAGAAGGGCATTAGGACCTTCACTATGGGTCAGCAAATCTGAATGCTGTAGGATGTTTGGGAATCACGACAGACCCAGAAAGAGCTGAGGGAGCTCAGCTAATCAAGAGCGGGGTGGAGGCTTGGAGCTTCCAGATGTCAGGTTCCACAGAGCATGCAGAGGGTCCCAATATGTCACCTACAGGCCACCGCGGCCACTTGTCACTGGGGGAAGTTGTGGTTAATCATTTGAATGGGCCTACCCTGTGCCTTGAAGAACGTTTAGTGTCTCTTGTCCCACCCACAAAACACATCTCCCAGTTTTGGAACAATTAAGAATGTCCCCTATGTATTTCCAAAGGCTCGTTAGGAGTCGACACCAAACCACCAGAATCTCCTGCCAGTGCGGCCAAACCCCTCACCCACGGACGAGGCCGGCTACAGAGATTGCAGGGTCTAAGGCAGAATGACACCGAAGGGCTCCCTGTTGGTTCAGGACGGTGGAGCAGACGGCTGAACCAAGCACAGGCCCTCGTGAGCATGGGGCCCGATGGGACCGCGTTCCCATGGACCAGCCCTGCCCACAGCTGAGGACAGTGAGGCTCCGAGCCTGGAGGGGAACTGCCTGTGCGTCACAGTCAGTCTGTCATAAAAGCCTGATCTCCCCAGACTCCTGACTCCCAGCACAGTGCTCTCTCAGGGCAACAGATGGTGAGGAGGGCTGTGGCCTCAATGACATTTGTGGTGCTAACGGCTTGCTTACTAAGGCTGTGGGTGGGTGCGTCTGCGTTGGTGAGGACAGCCACGCGAGGGTGGCCCCCATCCCCGCCAGCTGTGAAGTGGACTGACAGATGTCAAACGCTTTGCTTCTGAACCTCTGCGTCACAGGCAGGATGTGTCCTGAGGCAGTAGGCCAGTGGAAACGTGGGGACTCTGTGGCTTTTCACCTCACGGGCTTTTCAGAAACTGAGTTCACTGCTCCCATCTCTGGGGCGCCTGGGTGGCTCAGTCAGCGTCCAACTCTTGATTTCAGTTCAGGTCACGATCCCAGGGTTGTGGGATCGAGCCCCACATTTGGCTCCTTGCTGAACGTGGAACCTGCTTAAGATTCTCTCTCTCCCTCTGGCCCTCTCCCTGGCTTGTGCGCATGCTCTCTCTCTCTCTCTCTTTAAAAACAACAACAAAAAACTACTCCCATCTCTGCTCCAGGGAGACTGGGTTTGGCTGAAGAAATTCCCAGGGGATCAGCACATAGCTATCCGCCCAGCAACCAGGACAGTCTTCTCCAAGGTGAGCGTTGAGCCCGTGGTGGGGTGTGGGGTGTGGGGTGGCCGTCATTTCCTTCCCTCTTGACCTTCTCTTTGCAGCTGGGGACAGAGATAGACCCGAATCTAGGAGAGACCAACAGGTCTCAGTGGAAGTGCCCTCTCCCAAAGCAGGTGTCCCGTTATGCTCTTCCATTTTTTTCTTAATGTTTATTTATTTTTGAGAGAGAGAGAGCGCGCATGGAGGGGGGTGCAGAGAGAGAGAGAGAAAATTCCACACAGGCTCCATCAGTGTAGAGCCCCATGTGGAGCTCGATCCCATGAACCCATGAGATCACGACCTGAGCCAAAACCAAGAGTCAGATAATGCCTACTGGGCGAAGCAGAAAGCTGGCAAGGAGGCGGTGGCCTGGCTTATTCTGATCGTCCCACTTCGAGGCCCCCCCTTACATCGTGCAGCCTCCGCCTGGCCTCCTCTGACGCCTCCACAGAAGCTCTCAGTCACAGCTGCAGAATGACTTAGGGTCCCCAGACTAAGTCACCACTTAACCTCAGGCATCTAGGATGAAGGGAAGCCCCTTATTGGACCAAAGGAAAGTTGGAAGGGCAGTAGTCACCCGCTGGCCCCCATTTCCCAGCATGCTCAGATTGTGAGGGCGCCTGTCCTGTGGCATGTGCTCCGCTAGGACCACAGTGTGACTGCTCAGTCCCTTCCTCCCTGCCTCGAGGATGTTGGGAGTCTCAGACATGAGCAAAGCAGGCCTGGGCCGTGGCCCGCACGGCCGTGTGTGGCCTGGGGGAGAACCTGCCTGGCTCCTGGTTACCAGTGCAAGGTAGTCTCTTCCCATATGACTTTAAGCTAAACCATACTCAGCATCTCAACGGTGACCTTTGACCCACGTGTCTGTTCCGGAGAGAGAACTTACCCTTGGAAGAAAGCGCCCCCCACCCCGTGCCCCCATAGACCTTTCCAGTCACCCCTCTCATCCCACCTTCCGAGCGTGGACGCCCCAAACCAGACCTGGATACCCCCACGGTATCCACGGTGCCTCCAGGGCAGAAAATGCCCATTGGCTCTCTCCCTCTCAGCTCCAGGAGCTGCGGCACGAGAACGTTGTCCTCTACCTGGGGCTCTTCCTCGGCAGCGGAGCGGGTGGCACCATGGCCCCCGGGGAGCGCATGCTGGCCGTGGTCTCCGAGCACTGTACCCGGGGCTCCCTCCACGACCTCCTCGCCCAGAGAGACATAAAGCTGGACTGGATGTTCAAGTCCTCTCTCCTCCTGGACCTCATCAAGGTGGTGGGGAGGGGGTGCGGGGGTGGCAGGGAGGAGGGGGCAGGGGAGCCGCAGGGCTCAGGTCGCCTCGTATCCCACCCCTTCCAGGGAATGAGGTATCTGCACCACCGAGGCGTGGCCCACGGGCGCCTTAAGTCACGGAACTGCGTGGTGGACGGGAGGTTCGTGCTGAAAGTCACCGACCACGGTCAGGGGCGACTGCTGGAAGCGCAAAGGGTGTTGCCGGAGCCTCCCAGCGCAGAGGGTAGGATTCCGCCCCCCTCCGCTGCCTCCCGCGCGGATGGGCATCCCCGGGACCCCCGTTATCTCAGGGGCCCCTCCATCCATCCGTCCCTCCGCCTTCGAGTCCTCTCCCTCCCACGCCCACTGCACGTGGCCCCGGCCTCGGTAAAGGTCTCAGGTCTCCGGACCTCAGAGAGGAGAAGGGGACTGGACTGGGGAGGCGGGGGCTCGAGGGGGCGTGGCTTGTGCCCGAGGGGCGGGGTCCTCTGAGCCCCTCTTTGCATAAAGGGCGGGGCCTATTTGTGAGGCCCGAGCTTTCTCCGAGACCCGCGTCGGGTTTCTGGTAGTTTCTCCGGGGGATAGCTGCGGGCAGCGGGGCCACACTCGGGCTGGGAGTTGGTGAGTGGGTGCGAGCCTGGGCTTTTTGGTTAGGGCGGGGGTCTGTCCCCAGCGTCCCCAGGCCCTCCCGCATGCCCACGCCCCCTCCCCCGACCCCAGACCAGCTGTGGACAGCCCCGGAGCTGCTTCGGGACCCGGCCCTGGAGCGCAGGGGAACGATGGCGGGTGACGTCTTCAGCCTGGGCATCATCATGCAGGAGGTCGTGTGTCGCAGCGCCCCCTACGCCATGCTGGAGCTGACCGCTGAGGGTACGCTCGCTCGCGTCGCGCTTCCAGCCGGCGGCCCGGCAGAGCCTCTCGCCAGACCCAGCCCCTCTGCCCTAAAGCCCGGAGCTGAGGCTTAATTATGTGGGCCTCCCTTATGTGGATCTCAAGGGTCAGGGCCGGGCAGAGCAAGCGTCAGGATGGGAGGGGGCGGCTCTTAGGCTCCCAGACATCAGTGGTTGTCTCTGTCCTCATCCTGGACCCAACCTGCTCCTCCGGCTGAGGGAGGGGGCTCCCCTCTGGTTCTTAGGGACGGCAGGGAGGCAGCAGTGTCGGGGGAAGGGGGCGAAGGCAGTGGGATCTGGTTCAGATCCCTATGACTTACCATCCAGGAGTCAGCAAGCTACTGGGCCACCCCAACCCTCACTCTCAACTGCGACAAATGTTAGCTCTGCCTGTCACCTCTAACTGCCCCCTGCGCCCCCCACCCTCCCACCCCCAGGGTTCAGGATCCTCCCGTTCCTTCCAGCAACGCCCTCCCCTCCCTCCCCGCGCTTCCCCGCCTCCTTCCGGAAGCTCTGATCGCGGGCTTCAGCAGTCAGGCCAGAGTCAGAGGTGGCCTCTGTTGGTCCCCTCATGCCTCCAGAAGTGGTGGAGAGGGTCCGAAGTCCCCCTCCACTGTGCCGGCCCTCCGTGTCCGTGGACCAGGCGCCCACGGAGTGCATCCAGCTGATGAAACAGTGCTGGGCGGAGCAGCCGGACCTCCGGCCCTCCATGGACCGCACCTTCGAGCAGGTCAGCGGCTGGCATTGGGCAAGGGCTGGCCTGGCCGCTTGTCAGCAACCCGGGGAGGCTTCAGGAAGGCAGACTCGCGGGACCTCTGACCTCCAGGCCGTTTCCCAAGGGGCAGTCTGAGGACTGGGATTTAGGTGGGGACAGAGTTAGAACGGGGGCTGCGGGGCCCTTCGGAGCAGGAGATAGACCTCTGGGTGGGAGAAATATTTCACTCGATTCGAATAACATTTGAATCGCTTGGCCCGGTGTGGCCACAAGACCCTCGGCCTGGGAGTCCAAACCCCAGTGTCTTGTCAGTTACCAGCTGAGAGCAGCTGACCTCTGGGACCCCCCCATTTCCCGTATGGCTCCTAGTGTGTGAAGGCACAGGGCCTGGCATGGGGGGGGGGGGGCTGATGCGTAAACGATGCCTGGGGTGGGATGCCTGGGGGTGGGCGCGGGGGGCCAGGCGTAAGAGGGCCCCACGCAGGGGTCATGGCAGCCCAGGTCCTCAACAGCCCCCGCACCCCCGCCCCGGCTGCCTCCCCCTACCAGTTCAAAAGCATCAACAAGGGCCGGAAAACGAACATCATTGACTCCATGCTGAGGATGCTGGAGCAGTACTCCAGCAACCTGGAGGACCTGATCCGGGAGCGCACGGAAGAGCTGGAGCTGGAGAAGCAGAAGACAGACCGGCTGCTGACGCAGATGCTGCCCCCGTGCGTGCCCGCGGGGAGGGGGGCGAGGGGGAGGGTCCGCGGGCGGCCGGGGGCGTGACCTCCACCTAAAGCCCGCCCCCCTCTCCCCGACGACCCTACATAGTTCTGTGGCTGAGGCTCTGAAGACTGGGACACCTGTGGAGCCCGAGTATTTTGAGGAGGTGACTCTGTACTTCAGCGACATCGTGGGCTTCACCACCATCTCGGCCATGAGTGAGCCCATCGAGGTGGTGGACCTGCTCAACGACCTCTACACGCTCTTTGACGCCATCATCGGCTCCCACGACGTCTACAAGGTGGGGTGTGCCGGAGCGGGGAGGGGGGGAGGGGGGAGCAACCCTCCTTCAGCTCCGCTAGCCCCCAGTTCAGCCCCACTGCCCCCGTCCCCATTTGGAAGCCTCCCCAGGATCCCCGCGCTGCACCCCCAGCTTAGGCCGCCTGACAAAGGACAGTCGCTTGGCGGGAGAGAGGTGCTCAGTACCGGACTTGCACCACCCTTTCCGTCAGGTGGAGACAATTGGGGACGCCTACATGGTGGCCTCCGGGCTGCCCCAGCGGAACGGGCAGCGGCACGCGGCGGAGATCGCCAACATGGCTCTGGACATCCTCAGTGCCGTGGGCTCCTTCCGAATGCGCCACATGCCCGAGGTGCCCGTGCGCATCCGCATCGGCCTGCACTCGGGTACCTCCCGGGCTCCCGTGGCCCCCTCCCTCCCCGTCTAGGGCCGGTTCCGCATTCCCTGGACATTCGTGCGGTGGGGGGGTGGGGGGGGGGACGGGGGCAGCGGGACTTGCTGTGAAGCCGCCTCGGCAGGCACCCCGTCGTGATTGAGAGGTACCCTTGGGGAGCTGGTGGAGATGATGGGGCGTTAGAGAGTCTCCCGAGGTGCCAGGTGCCACCCAGCCGCCAGCACGGCCACCCACCCTGCGCGTCTCCGCAGGCCCGTGCGTGGCGGGCGTGGTGGGCCTCACCATGCCGCGGTACTGCCTGTTTGGGGACACGGTCAACACCGCCTCGCGCATGGAGTCCACGGGGCTGCGTGAGTGGGGCGGGGTGGGGTCCGGGGGTGGGGGGGGCGATTCACGGAGCGAGGGGGAAGTGGCTCGGGGAGGGGGACGCGGGAGGGGAGTCCCGAAATCACCACGTCCCCTGTCCCCTGTCGCCCCAGCTTACCGCATCCACGTGAACATCAGCACCGTCCAGATTCTCCGCGCCCTGGACGAGGGCTTCCAGACAGAGGTGCGCGGCCGCACCGAGCTGAAGGTGAGACCGGCCCCGCCCCCTCCTGGGCCGCAACCCCGGGGGTTTTGGGTGCCACTTAGACCTCGAGATCCACCGCCCTCGCCCCAGCCGCCTAACCCCCCCACCCCCCCGCCCCGTGTCTCTCCAGGGTAAGGGCGCCGAAGACACGTACTGGCTGGTGGGCAGACGCGGCTTCAACAAGCCCATCCCCAAACCGCCGGATCTGCAGCCGGGGTGAGGAACCAGCCTCCGGACCCCTTCTCCCGGCCTGACCCCGCCCTCCGCCTGCCCCTCCCTGAGGCCGCCGCCCCCCTCCCCGCAGGGCCAGCAACCACGGCATCAGCCTGCAGGAGATCCCCCTGGAGCGGCGCCTGAAGCTGGAGAAGGCGAGGCCGGGCCAGTTCTCCGGGAAGTGAGGCGCGCAGCGCAGCGGGAACAGGTGCTGCCCCCTTGCTCCCAAGCCCAGCTGCCGATCTCCCAGGGGCCTCCTCTCCAGCCTTAGGGCCTGGCCCTGCCCGCTGAACTTCCCACCCAAGCCAGGTGTCCCAATTCCTGTCTGAGTGAGCCCAGGCTCTTTCCTAAACCCAGGAATTTTCCCCTGGGAGGGGGGAGTTCTGGTTCTGTCGGTCTGGAATGGCCCAGGAATCCAGACTTGAGAACCCTTGTACTCATGACCTTCTGAGACCTCTTCTCTGACAACCCCTCGCCCCCACTGCACTGCATTAACGGGGCGTCCCTGCCAGGCCCCACAGGCTGTGCACTGCACAAAAGACAGAACTTTCGGGAGCACCGTTCGCCAGAGGACAAGATGAATGTTGTCTCTAGCATTCTGTCAGGGCAGAAGCCCTGCTCTCTACCTTCCTTGAAGAAACTGTGATCCATGACCCTCCCCTTCTTAGGTGAACCCCCGTGACCCCTTTCTACCATTTCCCTCAGACACCCCTCTTTCTCTCAGGAGTATTCCGGAAGGTCCTTTTCCTGAAAGTTGCTGCTATGGGTGACCAACAGTCTGGCTGATACCAGTGGCTTCTGTCCGGCTCTGCCTCAAAGGATTCTGGGCCTTTACACAGGCTGTGTGACCTCGGGAAAGTCTCGTGCACTCTCTGGGCTTGGATTTCCCTCATGATGAAATAAGGAGTGGCCTAGGTGGTTTCTGCACTCCTAAGCTTCCGGATGGCCTGGGTGTATGGGCGCCGGCCCCAGTAACTCTGAGCCCATCAGGAGAGGTGGGGCTGGGGATTCTCCACTTTCCAGGGCCTCCCAGGGCCCCAGGAAGGAAGGTCTGGGGTTGGAATCCCCAACCCCAGAGGAGGCAGAGACCTGCGGTTCCCCCGGAGCAGGGGTTTGTGGCCTGACGATTAGCCTCCGCTTAGCCTCGATAGTCCTTCCCTTCTCCCCCCCGCCCCCCACCGCCAGTCAGAAACCGGCCCCTTCTGTGGGCATCACCGTGTCTTGCCCAAGTGCAGAGAAAAGCTGGCTGCAAGGCTCTGGGGAGAGAGGAAGGCAAACAGGCCTCAGCACACCTTTACTCACCAGCACGGCCGAGGAATGGTAGGATTTTCTGTTGAACTGGACACTTGCCAAGCGCACAGAGAATCCTCTCTGCTTAGATCTCTCCAACAGGCGTCTGCAACCACTGCCCGTCCCCCCTCCCCCCCCCCCCCACCGGTCCAACTGAACTTTCTTTTGTGGAACAGCGAAGTTCCAGAGCCCAGGCCTTGGCACTGTCAAGTTGGGGTGTCCTTCAGCACCACTGGAGGCCATGGCAGGAGTTAGTGGCAGCGGCAGCCGCCCAGAGTGTCCCTACAGGTGTAGTGAGTGTTCAGTCCCTCCCAGGTCAGCAAGCAGGCGTGGCCAGGGATATAGCGTCCGAGAGAATTTCCAGGTGGAAGGGTGAATGCTCACCACGCACAGTGTGGTTCCCGGGCCAGGGGCAGGGACATGACCTGAGAGCCTGTTAGAAATGCAGACTTGCGGGCCCAGACCTGTCGATTCAGAATCCGCATTTTTAACAAGTTCTCTCAGGGTGTTTCTGTGCACCTGAACGAACGTTCACGAATCATGTCACTAAGTGAGCCTAAAAATCTCTAAGATTTCATAAAAACCAGGCTAGAAACTCGCCGAGACTGGTTTTGTTGGCCTGTGGGGGAAGTTTTGTTCTAATTTTGAGCTAACGTTTAGCAATCAAGAGATTCACATTTTCTAAAAAACGTATACCAAACTTCCCTCTTCTCTGAAATCAAAAAGTCCCACTGCTGGCTTTTCTGCTGGAGCTAGAGAGCCACTGATCATTTTCTCTGGGGCTTTATTCTTTAGTTCTAATGGTCCCCACCCGCCAAGACCCAAGAGTTTCCGGATGTCCCTTACGTACCTGCCTGGCGCCCTTAGGCATTTAGCTCAGGGCCCTTGGGAACTGCCCTAGGACTGCAGGTGCTTCTGGAGGTTGTTTCTGCCCAACCTGTGAAATCCACGGCTTAGCAGCCTCCCCGTCCTTCCTAGAGGCAGAGAGAGGACATATAACAGACCTCAACTGCAGCACTTGTAGGTTCTGGTCACTTGAGGTGGTGCTGCAGGGTGAGTCAGTCAGTACAACTTATAAAACATTTTTCGCCGAGTTGGGAGACGATGAGTTAAAGATTGTTAAAAACCTTGCACGTTTTTTTAAAAGATTTTTAAAAACCCTGCCTGCACGCGCACACAATTTTCTAAATTCTGCACATTCTTAAGCATCTCTCTTCAGATTTTCTCTGGACTTCGGTCCCCGGGATGGAGGGCAGACAGCCTCTTCCCAGGCAGTGCCCCCACCCTCCCTGCTAAGCCCCTCCCCATCCCCCACCCTGACTCTTTCTCTCGCCTTCCATCCCACCTGGGGGACGCCTGTGGTAGTTAATGGCCTGTGATTCAGGGGAGCCTCGGGGCAGCATTGACCTGGGAGGAGACTAGCGCGGACAGGCTGGGGCAGGACACTTCCCAGGGGAGGAGGAGCTGGGCCCCGAATCCAGTTTGGGGTAGAGGTGGAGGCCGCAGGGCTGAGCGCGTCCCTTCCCACCCTCCATTCTGCCTGGTCCCAAGACCCCGGTCGCAGCTGGGCAGATGTGAGCCGGGAGGGGCCTGGTGGAGGTTGGAGAGCTGAGGCCCACCCCAGGGCTCACAGCTGGTGGGAGAAGGGCGGGGAAGGTCTAGCCGCAGTCTCCTCTCTGCTCCCCTGCCCCTGTCTCTCCCTCTCCCTCAGTCTCCCCTGCTCTGCCCACAGTTTTTCCCTACCTGTCCCCGCAGCTCCCCCATTTCTGTGCAACCTTCCTTCCTGGGTCCGGTCAGTCTCCTAGAGCCCCGGTACCCTCTGACTCAAGCCCTCTTCACCTGCTCGCTCCTGTTGCTCCAGGGTCCCGGGCACCTCCCAGCCCCAGAGAGCACCTGGCTTGGCCATCAGGCGCTCCCCACCTTCAGACGTGTTTACACTACCTCTGCCAGATGGCCTGAGCCAGGAGCCCGCGCCTGGGGCTGTCCTCGCCTTTGGGACGGCTCCGTAGCTGGGACCAGTGACGGCCACGGCAGGGCCCTCCTGCGGCTGCTTCCACCCAGTAGCTGGGACTCCGCATCACGTCCCGGGGCTCACTTGGCACTTTTTCTCTGCTGCTCCTCAGGGTCTGGGCCGTGCTCCCCCTCCCCACCTGCAGTGGACCCCAGGCACCCCTTTTGGGAGATCTGTGGCGCCGCGTTGTGGGACCGTGTGCACTGGGATCTTCTGGGCTGTGCGCCGTGGATGCCAGGCCACGTGCCACGGTGTTGGGAGAGTGGCGGCTGAAATAAAGGTGTGCTTTCTTCCATCTCGTGATGTGTGATGCTTTTGGCCTGGATGGTCTCTACACCCTCTTCCCTGCAAGACTCGCACCTGGCACTGCTAGGGAGGGCTTCAGAGAGGGGAAGAGCCCTAGAGATGCCCGAGGCAGGGGGCAGTGAGCTGCCATTCCGCTCAGGGGGTCTGCTCTGAGGGGACCGGGCAGGGAAGCCCCAGACTTTTCAGGCTTCAAGAAAAGACCAGGGTCTCTGAGGCTCTGGAAGAGGGTGGTGTGGTCTCATCGTGTGATCGCCGGCAGGAGAGGGGAAGGGAGGTAAGAGCAGTTACTCTATGACCATGACCCATGGAAGCCAGAGTCCAAGACTGAAGGAGCAGGGCCTGTGAATGTAGAAGCTAAGGTTTGTAACAGCAGACCAGGCAGGACTTCACAACCCACATTCCACTTCTCATCCCTCAAGAGCCTGCCGTCGGGCATTCAAGCAGCACAGACCATCCCAAAGTCACCAGTGGGTGACCAGCCCATTGGTCATCCATTTTCTCTGAGCCCCACTGTCTCTGCCCCAAGCTTGATATTTCCGACACGATGACTCATGAGGGGCATTGGTTGTGGTGCCTTCCTGTCCTCCCCCAGCCCCAGCCTCAGTCCCCGTGGAACTGACCCCAGGCCCTATCCCACCCCCCACCTCCAATCATTCCATTCCTCTGCTGCTGGAATTGCCCCAAGGGCAGGCAGATGACCAGGGCCAGGCTTAGGGCTGAGACACAGCTGGAAGCTAGGTGAAGAAGTTGCCTGTTTCCTCTGGGGTTGCTGAGAGGGCAGGACACCCAGCAAAGATGACAGGGCAGAGCTGACAGATGGGCAGAGACCATGTCTCGCTGCCACTGCTGGAGTCTCTCCACCACTCTGGGCCTAAAGCCAGATCCAGTTGGAGCACCATGGGCTAGTTGTTGGCTTAATCCAGATTGAACTGGGTTTTGTTTTGTGCAGCCAGAAGTGTCCTGACACACTCCTCAGGGTTATGGTGGAGTGGGGATGGAACTGGTTTAACAAGCAAGAAAAGAAGAAAAGCCTGGCTTGGGAGGGAGACGGTGAGAGAAGGATGAGCAACCAAGAGGAGATAGTCTCCACGCCCTTACTCCATCAAGAGTCAGCCAGGGCCTTTCCCCTGTGGTATGACTGGTCCTGAAAACTGCAGTTATGGGAAAGGCCAGGACCAGAAGGGGGAGAAAACGCAAACAGCCTTGTAGCCTTGTCTGGACCCTGGTGCTGGCCCAGCAGTTAGAAGATGGAGGAACCTCCAAGTCCTGCATCAGAGACAAGGCACATGAGAGCGTGGTGTGGTCTGAGCTCAGCACAGTGCTGGACATCAACATCTTCCAGAGTTAAGTGGCTGGACCTTGACGGGCTGGTTAGGGTAGGACAGATGGCTTCCCTGCTCCCGACATGGGGAAGGAAGTAGACAAATCAGGGGAGGAGCAGTTGTGTCATCTGGGACACCTAGTTTCCTAGAAGTTTTTTCTCAGTCTAGAGACTCACCCCTTCCAAAGCAAAGCCATTTGTCATCTCTGCCAGGGGTATTCGACCTCATCACCCATCCCTAAGCCTGTGTCTTTGGCCCTGGACCCAGAGACGGGCACGCTGTCCAAGCATTTCCACATTTTGCTCATAGGGGACGTCGATCCAGCCCTTCAAAAAGCATCTCCCCATGTTCTGTCTTTAATCCACAGCTGACCCATTTGACACACATGAAACCCAAGGCCCCCAGTGGCAAAATGACTTGTCAAAGACCACATGTCTGGCAAATCTTGAGATCAGGCAGCAAACCCAGGAGTTCAGACTCTGGGCTTTGGGGTGCCTCTCAAGGGTGCTCTGGAGATGTCTATCTGACAGGCAGTCCTGCTCCTTGCCCTCTTGATTCTTTTTTGCAAACACACGATTTAAACTCTGAATCAATGTCTTTGGAATCAGATTATTAAAGAGTCTTGGCTCAGAGGTGCCTGGGTGGCTCAGCAGGTTAAGTATCTGACTCTTGATTTCGGCTCAGGTCTCGATCTCACAGTTCATGAGATCCAAGCCCCACATCAAGGTCTACACTGACAGTGCGGAGCCTACTTGGGATTCTCTCTCTCCCTCAAAACAAATAAATTTAAACATCAAAAAAAAAAAAAGAAAGTTTTGACTTGGTGGGATATGGACATGAACACATTTTACATTTCTCCAATCAGTGCCTTCAAAAGGCCAGTTGAGAACTCCAATCCCCTACTGCTCCAAATGTGGGCTCACCACATGGGTCAAGGACTTGAGGGTGTGGGTGGGGTTGATAGCACATGTCTGCTCCTTCCCTACTCCCCCAACTCTGGCTCTTTGGTCGGGAGGGGAGGGTCATGGGGACATAATCGAATCCTAGAATCCCTACCCCCTCACTCTTCAAGTGAGGAATGCAGAGGAAGCTGAACTGGCCACCTGTTGGGGAGACTCCCCTGGTGTCACTTTGGCTCGGCTACTGCTGCCACCAGCTGGGGATACAGTCCCTGCCCACACGCACGCAGGCTCACCACAAAGCTAAGAAAGCTGAAGCTTTATGGTCCTTCACCTGCGCAAGCCCCTTTCAAGCACCCTCCCCCACCAAGTTTTGTTTTCGTTTTCTTAGAGGGGACCTTCAAAATTGGATCAGCTTGAAGCCACAACATTTGGATCTGTCCTGGATGTGGTCCCTTGGGGTTCGGGGATCAGCCTCGTCCAAGCCTTCTTCATCACTGAAGACCCATCAGAAAGCAGCACCATGTTTTCCTTTAGCCCCAGAGTGGGGGACAGCCCCACGACCTTGTCTGTGTACCAGAGCCCCTTGGCAGTGCCCTGGCTGCCTGGGAAGCCTGGACAGCCACCAGGTTTAGCTCACCTTGTGCCCTCTGTCCTCCACTATGAGGAGCTACAGGAAGTGTCTTCTTCCTCATGCTCTCAGGCCACAGGGGACAGGGCGGGGGGGCTACCATTTCCTTCTTCCTAGGCTGTTACACTGAGTCTCCTTACTGTTGGTGGCCTGGGGGGGGGGGGGTTGGCATGTGGAGCACTGCGGAGCCATTGCACGAATGCTCAGAAAGCCCTTGGGATGGGAAGGCCGGGGAGGGTAGCCGAGCCAGCTGTTGGCTTCTCTGTTTAGAATGTGGATTACCTCGGGGGCACCTGGGTGGCTCAGTCGGTTGAGTGTCCGACTCTTGGTTTCAGTTCAGGTCATGATCTTATTATGGTTCCTAGGTTCAAGCCCCGCATTGGGCTCTGCGCTGGTAAGGTGGAGCCTGCCTGGGATTCTCTGTCTCCCTTTGTCTCTGCGTCCCCCCCAACCCCGCTCGATCCCTCTCTCCTTCCCTCTCTCTCTCTTTCTCTCGAAATAAATAAACATTTAAAAAAAAAAGAATGTGGATCACTTTGTACTTCATGGTTTCACCTGTGGACACTAGTTCGAATTCCATGGTCACAGGAAAAGTTAACTCAACGTCCTATTGTGGCATGGGTCACATGATCAGCCTTATTGCCAAACTCCATTTTTTAATGCCGCACAAAATAAACTTCTGTTATATACCACAAAGCTCTTGTGATTCTTTCTTTTTTTCCCTTAATGTTTGTTTTTGAGAGAGAGACAGAGAGAGAGCAAGCGGGGGAGGGGTGGGGAGGGACAGAGGCTAAGAAGCAGGCTCTGTGCTGACAGCACAGAGCCCGCCGTGGGGCTGGAACTCACGAACCGTGAGATCATGACCCGAGCTGAAGTCCGACACTTAACCGACTAAGCCACGCAGGTGTCCTTCTCATGATTCTTTTCACCGTGACAAGATGTCGGTCCATTTGACCGGAGGGTGCTCCTGACTACAGGGGCTTCTCCTCCGACTCCACCCCATCATCAAGCCACCAAGCCAAGCAAAGGTTCACATGTTCAAATGTTCATAACCACCTACCTTATGGCCTTGCCTCCCTTTCATTCTCCATTGTCACTGGCCGGTCCAGTAGCACATCAGCCCCTCAGCCCTCTCGCTCAGTCCTGACCACTCATGCCCAAGCCGTGTGCCTCCTTCAGAGCTTCCTTGTTGCTACTATCAACAGATGGTCTGACTTGGGGTCACACGGGTTCTCCCCCGTGTCATTGGTAGGTCCTCTGCCTCAGTCCCTGAAGTCATCTCCTCCAGGGCTTAGCTATAATCCCAGGATGGAGGAATACCCAGAACCCTTGCCACACTCTTTGCAGGGATAGCTGGTGGCCCCAGTTGAAACAAGGCCTGAAGGATTGTGTCATGGCCTTCAAACACTGTCCACAAGTCATGAAAGCCTTCCTGGCCCTTGGAGAATAGACTGCCCCACCCCACCCGGTCTCCCATCTTGGTGGCTTCCCAGGCCCTGGTGCCCAAGCCCAGGTCAAGGGCCATATATGCTGAGGTGGTTGGACTGGACGATCATGAAACATCTCAAGACCAGAGCCAATCCCAGAAACTGGTCCTTCCAGGAGTCAATGCTTTCTGGAAAAAGCCCTGAGGACACACCCTATGATGATACAGCTGTATAAGACATTCCTTCAAGAACTAGAAAGGACACAGCGTCGGTAGTCGATAGATGTGTTATGTTTCTCTTTTGAAAGGAGGGAGTCGTTTTTGCCCATCAACAGCTGATGGGCAGGAGCGAGTAGAGAGACAGAGGCTGGAGGAGGTGACAAGGGAGCCAGGTTCCTGTGTCTGGCAGGGTAGATCCACAGGAGGAGGGATTCCCTTGGATGGGAGGAGGGGAGCTCCTTGTAAGATAATTAGAGCAAGAAAGGATGGGCCTGGGAGCAGGTACATTTGGCAAATAGGTAGTTCCTGGTTCTGGGAATCTCCACTGGCAGCTTCTGTTTTCCGAGTGAAGTAGGGGGTGAGGTCACCTTCGGAGCATGTAGGGGAAGAAGGAAAGAGCACTGATTTACTGAGTCCTTCCTATAGACCAGCAAGTGTACTAAGCACTTTACTCATGAAAGTTCATTTAATATCCTCAACAACCTTATGAGTCAGATACTATTAAAACCCATTTCACAAACGCTAATGTTAAGGCTCAGAAAGGCACACGACCTGCCTAAGCCCACCTGGTTATTAAGTGATAGGATTCTAAGTTCCCCCAAGGTCCTAAACTCTTCATTAATAAAGAGGCAAACAGAGGTGCCTGAGGGGCTCAGTCGGTTAAGTGTCGATGCTTGATCTCAGATCAGGACTTGATCTCAAGGTCATGAGTTCAAGCCTGGCGTTGGGGCTCTGAGTCCCTGAGGAAACGGAGGAAAGTAGCTTTAGGGAGCAGTGAGCCTGCCTCTCCTCCACGTAGGAGTAGGAGAGGTGCAGTCCGAAAGTGTTTGCTGGGAAAAACAGTCTGTCAAAGATCTTTCCTTCCTGTGTCCTGGGCGTGCTCACAGCAGTAGCAAGAGGAGTCAGGTGAAGATTTAAGGTGATTTGGTGAGTGTGGAGCTCAGCGAAGGAGCTCAGGAGGAAGAGGGTCCCTCTGGGATGCCAGATCCTCTATGACTCCGGCCCCCCCGCCCAGGGCCCAGAATCCCTGAGTGTGGAGACCGTAAGTGAAGAGCCACGCTCTGGGGTTAGGGTCCTCAGACCTTGAAGACCCAGCACGGAGCAAAAGCAGGGGGTTAACAGACCAAATAACACGTGGACAAGAGGGGTCATCCCAGGGCTGGGGGAGGGGAGGCGGGTGTGGGCGAGAGGTAGGCGTGGGCCAGAGGTCTGGGACCTACCGGCAGCGCTGGGGCCAGTTCAGCCTCTGCTGGGGGCGAGGGCCACTTTATCCCCACGCTAGCCAAAGCAGACTGGGATTCTGGATGACTTGGATGTACCAGTCTGGGAAATGTATAAAGGAACCCCCAGCCAGTTTAGAGCAACCGGCCTTTCAGCCGGAGTCCCTACATGTGCGGAGACCCCACGATGCACGGCTGTTACTTGCTCTCGTGCGGCCCCACCGCAGGGGCCAGGAGGGGAATGGAGCCCCAACAGGGCATCTGGTACAAGGAGGGCTGGCAGGAGGGTCCAGGGTGTTGGGAAGACAGTGGTGACGCGCGTCAGACACCAGGAGGACAGGAGCTGGCCCCGGCCTCCCTCACTCTCAGCCTCCTCTTCCACCGCCTGCGCACCCGCAGTGGCCGGCGGCCGACGTGGCGATCACCGCGCACCAAGCCCACACCCAGGGGTCACCCCGGTGAGAAGTTCGGCCCGCTCTCCTCCACCAGCCACGCGTGTGGGGGCGTGGCCCTGCCCTCGGCCAGCCTCCGCTGATTACCACCTGACTCAAGCCCAATCAGGCCATTGGTTGACGCGTGACCAATGACGCGCCCTGGTGCAAAAAAAGGCTCCCGCCGTTGGCCGGTGGATCGAATAAATGCGGTCGGTTTCTTGCCCCCCCCCAGCCACCGCCCCAGGTTCTCACCGTTCTGTCATTGTGTCTTGATCCTGTGACAGACTGCTCAGGGAGATCAGGGAGACTTTGGGAGATAAAAATAGCATTGTTTGCACTCCTCCCACTGAAAGATACAGTCTAATTCTCCTCCCCTTGAATCCGCCCTGGCCTTAGTGACTTGGTTGACCAATGGAATGTCAGAAGCAACATTTCGGGACTTCTGAGATCAGGCCAGATGATGGTAAGAAACTTCTCACCTCCTGTCGGAGCCTCTTGGACTGTCTGTGACCCTGAGCCTCATGTGTTAAAAAAAAATTTTTTTTAAATGTTTATTTATTTTTGAGAGAGAGAGACCATGAGCAGCGAAGGGGCAGAGAGACCGCAGGCTCCAAGGGCTGAGCTGTCAGCACAGAGCCTGACACAGGGCTCGAACTCAGGAACCTTTGAGATCGTGACCTGAGCCGAAGTCTGTCGCTTCACCGACTGAGCCACCCAGGCTCCCCTAGCCTCATGTGTTAAGAAGTCACCATGCTGGAGAGGCCATGGGCGGCTGTACCTGTTAACTGACTCAGCTGAGTGCAGGATTCTAGCCATCCACTTCCTGTTACCAGACACGTGAATAAAGTTGCCTTTAGCCTGTATTCCAGCCCATCTGCCCTGAATATGACCCAGTATCTTTGTTAGTGCCATGTGAAATGGAAGAATCACCCAGCAGAGCCCTGCCCACATTCCCATCCTGCAGATTCACAACACACCTCTCTGTTTGGGAAGACCTCTAAACCTTTGCTGAGAGCGTTGAAGGACCTCAGCTCAGCATCTCACCAACAGGTGGTTTCTGAGAGGGGACTCTGCCCAGAAAAGGCAGAGTAGACAGGTGTTGTTATTTGCCTACTTTTTCTGATAGCCACATTGGATTTTCCTTTGGGGATCTACCCATCTCTACCCTCAACCCATGTAGTTTGTGTGGAGCTAATTCCTGCCCCACCTCAGGATCTGTGACCAAGTCCCTTTCAATGAGGGTCAGCCCCTAGACCTTTGTTGGAAGTAATAAGAGGGAGGCTGGTCTTTGAGCAGGTTTGCTAAGCTGGAAGGACAGAAGCCTACAGCTTTTGCTAACCATCTGTGCCACCACTTGGGAAGAGTCTACCTGAGCATGAGTCAATACAGTTCAACACAGAGGAAAGCAGAAATGAAATGTTGAGGGGGAACAATTCCTGACACATGTTTTGGGCACTGGGATTCATCCAGACCTGAAGCCGGTTGCTGTTGAACTTGCCAGTTACATAAACTGATATATTTCCATAATTTATTGAGCTAGTTTGAGGTTGGACTATCCTGCTCTTTCAGCTCTGCCTATTAAAATTGTACCGATTTTTCACGACTAGCTTAAAACTCCCCTCCTACAAGAAGACCTCCTTAAATTGTACAGGGGGTATTTATTGTTTGGGGTTTTCTATGGTCCAGAAATGAATTTTTCATACTTCTGAAAAATCTGCACTATCCCCACAGCTCATCAGCACTACCAACATGGCCAGACACAGCCAGCCAGGCACCTTGTCTGACCCCTGCCTGCTAGACAGGGGAAATTGGGCCAAGGGTGGATCCCCATCCCAAACTGGGTCAATGAGGATCCTTTGCTGGGGAACCTTTCATTTGAACCAAGACACTCTAAACCTATCCACTGTTTAGATAGAGAATATATAAACATGAACTGTGCGGACTGGGAAACAGAAAGAACTGGTCAAGGGAGAAGAGACAAAGGAGACAAAGCAGACATGCAAAGAAGGGAGTTGGAGAGAGAATCCCCTGAGTTCCTACAATACTCTGGTCTCTGCCTCTAGGCTGTTCCTGAGACTCAGCTGTATTTCTGGCCTTTTGTCCTTATAATAAATTCGCCTTCTTACTCAAGTTTTCTCTCATGGGTGTGTGTTACTTCCAATCTCCCTGGTCTCCAAAGTGGTTCAGTCCCGTCTCCCTTCTGTTCTGGATCCGTGTTGCCCTGGACCGCACCTTACCTTGAGATGACACTAGGTTCCATCTTCAGTGCCATCTCCGATCAGTTGGCTGTGCCTGTCTTGAGTGTTACCCTGACAAAGATTTTCGGGCTACTTCGGGGCTCAAGAAGAAGAGCACATGGATTGATTGGCAAGGTCTTCCATGAGCATGAAATGGGAAGGGGCTGAATGCCCGCCATGTTTGTTCTCTAACCTGTCACACATCCTTCCCCTTCCATACAACAGCCAGCTTAACGCCTCACCTGGTCTAGACTCATAGATACTTGTTGAACGGATACATGACAAAGATGACTGTTTAAGAGACTCATGTGGTGGGATGAGTGACAGGAAGTGGACAGTGTGAGTTTGAATGGGACAGAAGAGTCAGAGGCATCTGGTGCTCTCAATGTGGGAATCAAATACACAAGCATGGCGGCAGGTGGGACAGAGTGCTTTCGTCACCTCCATCTAAGTCTTGCTTATCCTATGAAATGCGATGAGAACATCCTTGCCTGAAGGGAACGTTCTCTGACATGCCTCACTCTCATGTCTGAGATGGGTCTCCGCACTAATCAGGATTCTTCTGATTGGAAGAGTTCAAAAGTTCAAGAGTATTATAGGCATGGCTCCAACCAGGTGCTCACATGAGATGTCTCTATGTAATCCACATAATCCATTGGCTTCATTCCCAGGTGGGCCCTCCCAAAATGGTTACAGAAATGGCCAGCAGCAGTTTCAAGACTTCCTTATGTCCTATCGCCTTAGCAACTCTGAGAAATGAAAGTACTTACAAAAAATAAAACCAGTTTCAACAACAGAAAAGCCTGGGGCTCATTCTTACTGGCCTGGACAAAACCACCCATTCATCTCTGAACCAATTCCTAAACTTTGCCCAAATCTATTTGGGCAGAGCCAGATCCTGTGCCTGCCCCTGGAGCCAGAGGGTGTATCCATACGGACTGAGGATGGGGAAGGGGCGATTCTCTACAGAGAAACGAGGGTGCTGTCACCAGAATAAGGGCCACGGGTGCTGCCATCCACACACCGTCTTCTATGTTCCCTTGGGCCCTGCAGCTTTCCCACCAAATCAGGAGCTACTGGGGAACAAGGGTTTGTCCTATTTACGCTTTTGCCCCTGGGCCCCAGCACGGGACCTAACACACAGAAGTTCCCAGGTCCCTTCCAGCTGAAGACCTCGCCCGCATCTCTGTGACAACATGAAACGGCCGGAAAGGAGGTGCCACATCATCCTCTGCTAGACGACAGACCCTCCTGCCCCTGCACCGAACTACCCCCCTGTCTACTACCTCAGAAGGGGTGTCTGCTCTCTTGTGAGGGCGCTTTGTTGCCCAACCTTTGTTTCTCCTCCTGGGACCATCCCTTCGCATTTCTTTTACGAAACCACCCATTGTCACATTGAGCCGTGTCATTTGAGTATAGTTGGGTGGCACTCACCTTGGGATACACCTTGGTTGAGTTACCTCACCCAGTGGGTTCCATCCTCCTCGCCACACTGGTTGGTTCAGGGATCCTAGTGTTACCTGTTTAGAGCAAGGACAAAGGAGGGGGTAGGAAGACATCTGACAGAGTTTTGGGAAAGGGAAGTGTCAGCCCTCTTTCACAGTGTTACCTACAGAAACTCCCTCTGATCTCCTGGGTGGCGGGGTGTGAGGGCGTGAGGTTGGGAACTGCCCCCATCACAGCCGCGCTGTAGGGAGCTTGAGGCTGAAGCGAGTGCTGCGGAAGGCAGAGGGAAAAGATGGAAAAGATAGCAGGTCTTAAGTCCTCTCTGGAGCAGCCACGGAACAACCCCAAGGCGGAGGAGGCAGAGACTACAACTGTCACCCTTGGTTGGCGTGACACAGTTAAGCACTGGGGCTGGCCGCCTTCCTACCCTGAACCAAATTTGAGTTCTAGGAGGAAGGCAGAAGGGACAGCGGATATTGGATGGGAAATTCATTGCGTCTGTCATACTCTCTGCCTCCGGATACGGCGGTTACAATGGTCCACCTGGACTGCCAAAGTCGACCTGAGCTGGAATTGTCTATTGCTTGTGCCCATGGGAGGCCAGTGTCCCCCACCTGGGTTCTGGATGCTACCCTTTCTCTTTCTCAGGATTTTACTTCCTGGGACTAGCCCTTCCTCCTGTCAGTTTCCCTCCCTCACTCTGGACAATGTAAACACGCTTTAGGGGCTGTGGTTCTCAACCGTGGGGGCACCTCGGAATCACTTGGGAAGCTGTAAGAAAGATACTAACGCTTGGCTTTAACACCCAGACCCCCGGCGAGACCCCTGAGCACTGGTTTTTCGAGGGCCCCCTGGTAGTTCTGATGTGAAGCCGGTATTGAGACTCATCCTGAGGATCGCTCTTCTGGAAAGTTCTCCTCTGGTCTCATATCCCCAGTTATTGCCGCGTTTCTCTGCCCCCCTTCACAGCAACACTTATTAAGAGAATATTCTGCCCTCACTGTTTCTAACTGCCTACCTTCTGTTTGCTTCTTTTTATAATTTTTCAGGTTAAAAAAAAACCCAGATAGGACAAATGCCAAAAAAAAAAATAAAGACGAATACAGACATTTTACGGGTCCGCATCTGTTTGTTACGGCTCTAACACCCCACAAAATTGCCCACTGCTCAGAGAACGTAAGTGTTGCCTCTTTCTTATTTTTTTATTCTTTAAAAGAATTTTTTTAATGTTTATTTATTTTTGACAGAGAGAGAGAAAGAGAGACAGAGGCGTGAGCAGGGGAGGGGCAGAGAGAGGGAGACACAGAACCCCGCTGGCACTCTGTCTCTCTCTCTCTCTCTCTCTCTCTCTCTCTCTCAAAAATAAATAAACCTTAAAAGAAAACCCAAGGGGCACCTGGGTGTCTCGGTCGGTTAAGCATCCGACTTCGGCTCAGGTCATGACCTCACGGTCCATGAGTTCGAGCCCCTCGTTGGGCTCTGTGCTGACCGCTCAGAGCCTGGAGCCTGTTTCAGATTCTGTGTCTCCCTCTCTCTCTGCCCCTCCCCCATTCATGTTCTGTCTCTCTCTGTCTCAAAAATAAACGTTAAAAAAAAAGTTTAGAATTGAAAAGCAAAGGGCCACAGGGTGGCTCAGTTGGTGGAGCATCTGACTTTTGATTTCGGCTCAGGTCACGATCTCCTGGTTCATGAGTTCGAGCCCCACATCGGGCTCTGTGCTGACCGCATTGAAGCTTGCTTGGGATTCTCTCTCCCTATCTCCCTCTTTCTCTCTCTCTCTCTCTCTCTCCACCCCAGCCCATGCTCTATCTCTCTCAAAATAAATAAACTAAAAAAAAAAAAAAGAAAAAGAAAAATAATTTAAAAGCAAGAAAAAGAGAAGGCAGCAAGAAGGAAGGAAGGCAGGGGATGAGGGAGGGAGGGGAGATAAAGAGATATAGGCAGGAACTCCCCATTCAGGGATTCAAAGTGGGACGTGAACTCAGTGACATTTTTAAGCCTTGAGTAAGTTCCTTCCCCAGGTGGTACTCTGATTTCTTTCTCTGTATCTCCAAGCGTCAGATGACAGGTCCCAGAAGACCTTGCCAGGTCAGATCAGCCCGGGCGGCAGGCCAGAACAGAGACAGATATACAATACAAATGCCCGAGGGCAGTGGGTCTGAAAAAGACTCCTCCTTTGTGCTTCTTTAAAACAGACATCCCCCAAGTTCAATGTCTGGAGGCTGCCTCCCAGCATGAAGTAGGTCGGGAGAAGTGGCATTTTTACAGACACCCTGATGCAAGCGGTCCACTTGGCCTTGCCTTAAGCAACAATGCTCTAGGCCAGAGGGGAGGATGGGGGGGGGGGGTCACAGGTCACAGGTGTAGCTGATGTTGAATCACAGGACAGCTCGCATTACAACAGGGAGAGAGTGCCAATTTGGCGTTTGTTGTTGCTTTAATATCCTCGTAGCACCTGGTAATCCCTCCCCTGGAACAAGGAACAAGTCACTGGCAACAGAATTCACCTAGAGTTGAGTAACCTGGTTTTTATTGCACCCATGTCTATTATACTCTCTTAGGGGAACAGTTCCAGATTGTCAATTTACCGTATTTAAAAAAAATTTTTTTAATATTTATTTACTTTGAGAGAGAGAGAGAGACAGAGCACAAGCAGGGGAGGGCAGAGAGGGAGACACAGAATCCGAAGCAGGCTCCAGGCTCCGAGCCGGCAGCACAGTGCCTGATGCGGGGCTCGAACCCATGAACCGCGAGATCATGACCCGCGTCGAAGGCAGACACTTAACTGAGCCACCCAGGCGCCCCTCAATTGACAGTATTGACACCAAGTTTCCTTTAAAATAGATTTATTTAAATTTCTAAAAGGGAAAAGGAAGAGGAGAAGAGCAAAAAAGGGAGTCCAAGGATCTATTTGAGAGCGGGAAAACAGTATAGCGTTACTACCTTTACTTAACCTCACTGCGCCTGGGGACATGTGTACGTGCCATATTGATTAATATCACAAGTGTGACCTACAAATAAAGAAAATATTTAATATATTTAGAAATGTGTAGCTCTTGCATGATTTACCTGGCACATGGAAAATGTGACCTGACAATGGGTCATAATCCATGAATAGATGGCTTGAGTAAAGAACGTTAAGTGACATTGCTTCACAGGAAAATATACAAATGGCCATTAAGCACATGAAACAACGTCCAACCCCAGCAGACGCCAGGGAAATCCAGGTCAAAACCACAATGAGATCCCACTTCATAGCCATTAAAATGGCGATATCAAGTGTGGGTGGGGATTTGGACAAATTGGGACCCGTGGAAAACAGTATGGCGGTTCCCCCCCCCCCCCCACCGAAAAACAATTCAACAGAGAGTTCCCACATAATCCAGCAATCCTACTTTTAGGTATATACTCAAAAGAATCGGACAGGAGTCAGACATATTTGTACACCAGTGTTTATAACAGCATTATTCACAACAGCCAAAACAACATGGAAACGGGGGCGCCTGGCTGGCTCAGTCGGTGGAGCATGTGACTCTTGATCCCGGGGTTGTGAGTTTGAGCCCCAGGCTGGGCACAGAGCTTCCTTAAACAAATGGAAGAAACCAAATGTCCATTGATGGATGAGTGGAAGAACAAAATTGTGTATACCCACGATGGAATATCGCTCGGCCTTGAAAAGGAAAGATATTCTGACACCTGCTACAACAGGGGTGAGCCTTGGACACATTATGCTAAATGAAATATGCAAGACACAAAAAGACACATACTTGATTCCACTTATAGGAGGTGTCTGGAGTCCTCAAATTCAGACTCGGAAAGTAGAAGGGAGGGGATCAGGGGTTGGGGGTGGGGAGAATGGTTGTGTTGGGTTTTTTTTTTTTCAATGTTTGTATATTTTTGAGAGAGACAGAGCATGAGTGGGGGAGGAGCAGAGAGAGAGAGAGAGAGAGGGAGGGAGGGAGACACAATCTGAAGTAGGCTCCAGGCTCAGAACTCATGATCTGAGCTCCTGACCCAACCTGAAGTCAGATACTCTTCTGATCGAGCCACCCAGGTGACCCTGTTGTGGTGGTTTCGATAAATACAGTCTCAGTTCGGCACGACGAAAAAGTTCTGGAGACAGGAGGTGTTGCTGGTTGCTCACCAAAGTGAATGTATCACCCACTACTGTGAACTGCACGCTTGGAAATGGTCAAAATGGTGGGGCACCTGGGGGGCTCCGTCAGTTAAGCATCCGGCTTTCCCTCACGTCATGATCTCATGGTTCGTGAGTTCGAGCCCCGCGTCGGCCTCTGTGCTGAGAGCTTGGAACCTGGAGCCTGCTTCAGATTCTGTGTCTCCCTCTCTCTCTGCCCCTCCCCCTCTCACACACACTCTCTCTCTCTCAAAAATAAATAAATACTTAAAAAAAATTTTTTTTAAGAAAATGGTCAAAATGGTAAATTCTATATTATCTGTATTTTACCACAATTTTTAAAAAAGAGGAAAGAAAAGAATGGATGGTTTATAAAATCCAAACATTCTGCCTGGAAACACTCTTTCCTATAGCCATATGCTCTCCTCTCTCTGCAGATACAAATTATAATTTTGGGGTTTTTTTTGGAACATTTCTTCTGGTCCCCGCATTGTCTGTTCCTTCAATCTTGCGTGTTTGGGTCTTGTCTTTTATACGCTTTTTAAAAAATGTTTTTATTTATCTATTTGTGTGTGTGTGTGTGTGTGTGAGAGAGAGAGAGAGAGAGAGAGAGAACGCGCGCGCGAGCGCTAGTGGGGGAGGGGCGGAGACAGAGAGAGAATCCCAAGCAGGTTCCCCACTGTCAGCGCAGAGCCCCATGGCGGGCTCGAACCCACAAACCTTGAGATCATGACCTGAGGCGAAATCAGAAGTCAGATGCTTAACCGACTGAGCCACCCGGGTGTCCCCGGTCCTTGTCTTTTAGGTAAAAGCCTTCCTTGAAGGTCTGGTGATCCTAGGCCACTCATTCATCTGCAAGAGTGGCTCAACAGAAGCCGACCAGAAACTGTGGGGACAGGGCTGTCAGCTGGTGGGCTTCATGTGGCAGAGCTACTCCATTGGAGGAGCCCACCTGACACTTGAGCTGGTCGGTTCTTCTAGAGAGAAACCCTCCAGTCTTGACTGGAGGGGAGGGTTCGGGAGTCCAGTATATTAACCTGCCAACATACTTGGATCCAAGCAAGGAAAGGGGCTGCTCCGTGTGTGGTCTTTCACCCCACTCTCCAACTTTAAGTTTCGTGTCCCACCCTCAGCTCTAGCTGGTGTCCCCACGTCCAGATTCCCCCGAGATCCACCTCTCCCGAAAAGAAATCTCCCACTGTCTCCTCCCGCTGGCCGTGTCAGGTGTAGGAGGGTATCTGGGGGGAGGAGGAAGGGTCCTGATTGCGTCTGAGAAACTGTTCTGTCCCATCAATCTGTTTTCAGTGTCACCTACCTGCCACTCTCAGAGCACCCGTCTCCCGATTCCTAAGACCTCAGGGGATTTTGAGGTGGGGAGGCTCAAACTCCGCACTCTCACGCTTGTGCATGCTCTTGTCCTCGTAGGTTTATTACGCCTTAACCTGGGCACGTAGCGGGGTTTCGGGAGGGTGGAGATAAAGGGACGTGGAATTCTATTCCGGGTCAACTTCACACTTCAAGGGCTCCCACCCGCATGCCGCCACAGAACAGCTCTTGTGACGGTGGGATTGGGTCACGTGCCAGCCAGGCTTCGGTCACCCGGAACCCGGCTGGTAGCCTTCGTCGCGCTCATCAGCTCGTGGCCCAGACTCAGAGGTGTCCTTGTTGACAGACCCGGGAAGTAATCACTTCTGTCTTCCTCCCACGCAGCTCTTAGCTTCGGCCAACCTCTTGGCTTCTAGTCTCTTGGCTTCCAGGAGACACCCACTCTGGGTCCTCTGGGTCCCTTGCTGACTGAGCCTCCCTGGGCCTCTGTTGCATGAGCTCCAGGTGTCAGAGAACTGACAGATGCAGCCTGCTCCCTTTCCCTTTCCTCCAGCTATGTCCCCTGCCTCGGGGCCTCTGTGACACTTGTGTGCCGATTGATGCTCAGGTGCAGAGTCTAGCCCTGAGCTGCCCGCTCCACTTGGATGTCTGACGGGCATGTCAGACGGCATTTCCAGGCCAGAACTCCCAAATCTGTTAACCCCCGCCCCACAATCCAAACCTAGACCTCCCCGCCCCCATCGACCTCCCCGCCCCAATCGCTCTGTCCCTCCTTCACTGCATTCCTGCCTCGTTCCCTTATTCTATTTTCTCTCACACTTGGTTTTTTAAATGATTTTTTAAATGTGTGTTTATTTTTGAGAGAGAGAGAGAGAGAGAGAGAGAGAGCAGGGGACAGAGCCCGAGGTGGGGCTCCAACCCACAAACTGTGAGTTCATGACCAGAGCCCGAGTGGGACCCTCAGCCGACTGAGCCACCCAGGCGCCCCTCTCACGTTGGATTTTTTTTTAACCTCCAAGGAGGCTAAGACTGGGTCTTGGCTGGGGGGTATTCACAGCGCCTAAGGTCGTAGTGCCCGGCACAGAGCTGGCTCTCAAAATTATTTACTGACTGCAATAAAATAATGACAGTAGTCCAAGAAAGTGGGGGGTGGGGTGGGCCTGCGGAGGCTTTTAAGGGCTAAGAAGGCAAAGAAACAAAGCGGGGGGGGGGGGGCAAATGTATCTCTGACCCCCACTGGACACCGACTCTTTCTGACCCTGTCCGGTTACCCAGGCCTCGGGACGCCCAATGCCTTCTCGGCCCAGCACGGCAGAGCCCCCCCACTCCTCCCCCGTGCACCCCTCCGCAGCCCCCCTGCACCGCTCACCTCCAGCCTCCCAGCCCCGCCCCTTTCTGCCCAGAGCTGGGTCCTGCTTTTGGGGCGGCTCTGTGAGCACCCTGCCTGGGTGACCTGGACGGATGGAGGAGGATTGGCTGACCCGGGCCTGGCGGGGTGGGGCAAGGCGTGCCCCTGGAGGTGCCGCCAGGATTTTAGGTCTCACCGACCGGCAGTAGACATCCAGACTCGGGCTGGCACCATGGCCGAGTACGGGGTGAGAGTGTCCACGGGGGAGGCCATCGGGGCTGGCACGTGGAACAGAATAGCTGTCAGCATCGTGGGGACCCTGGGGGAGACCCCCCCACTGCCCCTGGACCATTTCGGCAAGGAGTTCAGCAAGGGCGCAGTGAGTGCCTGGCGGGGCAGGGGTGATGGCGGAGCGGGGAGCCGGGGACCGGCCTGCGGGTTACTAAATCTCTCCCCTCCAGGTGGAGGACTTCCGGGTGGCGTCGCCCCAGGACGTGGGCCGGGTGCTGCTGCTGCGATTGCACAAGGCCCCCCTGCTGCTGCCCAGCCCGGTGGGGCCGCTGGCCCGGGACGCCTGGTTCTGCAACTGGCTGCAGCTCACGCCGCCGCAGGGCGCCCCCCTCCGCTTCCCCTGCTACCAGTGGATGGAGGGCTCCGGGATCCTGACGCTGCGCGAGGGGGCGGGTGGGCAGGGCGGCGCTGGGGAGGCCGCGGCGGGCGGGGAAGAGCGAGCTTCCGGTGGTCGGGAAAGGCGAGGGGAGCGGACGGGGAAGCTGGTGTGGCCACTGGGGAGGTTGAGGGGGTAGCAGCCCGGTGTGGGGGCAGGTGACCTGATCGAGGGTGGCTGGAGTGGAGGCCAGAGCAGCTGGGTCCAGAGGGGGGGGGCGGGTCTCTGCCCTCCTCACCCCTTCCTGTGCCCTCACAGGCAAGGTCTCCTGGGCAGACGATCACCCCGTCCTCCAGCAGCAACGCAGGGAAGAGCTGCAGGCCAGGCAGGACTCCTACCAGTGAGGAAGGGGCTCCTGCGGGGTGGGAGTGGGGCAAGGGCGCGGAGGGCGGGCATCGCTCAAAGGATGCAGGGCAGCCTGGCCAAGTCCCTGCCAGTCCTCTCCGTTGACATCAGCATCCTGTGGGAGCTTGTTCGAAACACGAATTCCCTGGCACCTTCGGACACTGAATCAGATACTGGGGGTGGGGACGGCAATGCTGTTTTAACAAGCCTTCCAGAGGACTCTGGTGCCCAGCGAAGTCTGAAAACCACTGCTGGAAATGCCTCACCCTTGCTGGTGCCTTCCTTGCCCTGGGGCTTTTTCTTACATCCTCCTTCCTCGAAATCTGGGCAGGACCAGAAATGCACCACCCCAAGGCCCAAGAAACTCACCTCGCGGGGTAGGTGAACCGAGGTCCCTGTCTCTGCTCTGGGCTCAGCCGGGAGAGCTGGGGTCCCAGAAGCCGCCCCGGCGGTGGGGCGGCCGTACAGGTTGCAAGGGACCTGGGGCTACGGGTGAGGATCCCCAAGGCAGAAGGCCAGGGACTGTGCTCAAGGGGCGGGTTTTCAAAAGGTGGTGGTCTGGCCAACTCAGCCCCCGCTGGGGGCTGCTGTGTGCAGTCTGGGCCTGCCGGCTTTTGAGCCGGTCTCTGGAGAAACGACACACGCAGGCTCATTTGGTTCCTGTCTGTGGGGTGGCTTTCTTCCCTTGTGCCAAAACAAAGACCTAGGGCTAGTCTGGGCCCCACGGAGGGGAGCTGTGACCCCTTAGGCATCACTTCACCTTTACGATCTTTATTTTCTTCTGCCAAAGAAGTGAAGAATACCAACCTGATGTGTGTTATTAGCAAGAATAAATGAGAACACGGTTAAGAACACACCTAGTGGGGACACCTGGGTGGCTCAGTCAGTTGACTGTCAGACTCTTGATTTCGGCTCAGTCACCATCTTGCGGTTCTTTGTGAGTTCAAGCCCCGAATCGGGCTCCGCGCTGACCTTGCAGAGCCTGCTTGGGATTCTGTCTCTCTCTCTCTCCCTCCCTCTCTCTCAAGTGCCAAGCCTTGCACAAACGTGTGCCATTACCGTTGGCCCTCAGCCGCCTGTGCTGCAATTGTCTAGACCCTCAGGATCGAAAGCGTGGCCTCAGGTGACCGTCAGCGTGACCTGGGAACTTGTTAGAAACGCGGCCTCTCGGGCCCACCCACTGCAGACCTACTAAGTCAGAATCTGCGTTTCACCAAGATCTCTGGGTGGATCCCGGAGGAGTAGGGTTCAGCCACCACCTGGTAGCAGGGTGCTTTAACGACAACTTGCTCTTTGAAGTTGAAAGTTCAGAGCCAAAGGCAATGATTGATTGAGAGGAGGAAAGACTGGCTGGGGGTCGTCAGCTCTGCCGGGATGCGATCTTACCATTTCGCCCAAAGGGCTTCAGGCCGTGTTGTGCTAGCTCGACTCGACCTGCCGTAGTCCAGGGCAGAGTGAGTTTCTGGGCTCCCCCAAGCTCTGGGAGGCAGAGTGTCTCTCCATGGGATGCCTTCTTGAACTCCTTCTTCACGATGGCCTCCCTCTGTGAGATGCGTCTCTGTAAGTCAGAGATTCTGTGGGCACAAGCACGAGGCCAGGTTAGCAAGCAGACAGGAAGAAACGGCCTGTGTCAAGAGGGCGCCAAAGTGCTGGACGTGTAGTCAGATCTCACAGGCCAGAAGCCAAGGTCATTCCCTCCCTGTCTCCAGCGGTCTAGATGCTTTACTTTTCTGTCTCTCTGCAGAACAGCTTTCTGTGGGTCCCAGTCCACACAGCGGAAAATGGCCCCAAGTAAGAGTCCCCATGTGTACACGCGCTAGTCCAGATACCCAGAGAGAGACACAGCCTCTCTGGGGGTTGTTAAGAAACAACATTCAACCGAGTACGTTTTTATTCGGCGATGCACGAATCAGGCGGCATCCCACCCAGCAGATAGAAGGGAGCTCTGAGGAGCCCTGCCAAATGGAAGGCTTACTTCATAGGCAGATGCGGAGCAGAAAAAGGAAGTTTCTAGCAAAGAGCAGATTGGTTCAGGCAAGGTCACCTTCCTTTGGGGAAAGGTGGGAATCTATCAGGCAGATTACCTTACGGATGCTAACCAGGTAATTCCAGATTGACTGGTTCAAGGTCACATACCTGGGAGAGGCTGAAATTGCAAATAGATTAGGTGCTGAGTCTTGGTTTGTCGACGAGGGCTTAGCATGAGTGACTCCATTTTGAACCTGATGTCTCTCTCTCTCTCTCTCCCTTTAATGTTTATTCATTTTTGGGAGACAGAGAGAGACAGAACTTGAGCAGGGGAGGGGCAGAGAGAGCGGGAGACCCAGAATCCGAAGCAGGCTCCGGGCTCCGAGCTGTCAGCACAGAGCCTGACGCGGGGCTCGAACTCACGGACCGTGAGATCATGACCTGAGCCGAAGTCGGAGGCTCAACCGACTGAGCCACCCAGGCGCACCCCGATGTCTCTCTTTTAACAGCCCCCATCCCTACTTCCCCCGGAAGGACTTTGCTTGGCCTACCTCTGGTTAAGTGCCCAGCCCTGCCCCGGTCAGCTGTGGCCAGGGGAGAAGTCTCACTGAGGGAACACAGTGGCTCCCCCGAAGCCTTGTGGCTGTCAGGCAAGGGCAGAGCGAGGAACACCCTTGCTTGTAGAAGGGCGCTGGCTCTGCCCAGGGCCTCCGAGGGCCTACCTCTCCCTTTGCCCTTGTCAGCGGGTTCCCCGAGGCTTCTCGGTGACTGCCTTCTTGCTCTTCCCTCCAGATGGAAGACTTACCGCCCAGGCTGGCCTCGATGCCTGGACGAGAAGACTGTGAAGGACCTAGATCTCAACATCAAATACTCTGTAACCAAGAACGTCCACTTCTACCTGAAAGCTGGCTCTGGGTAAGAAGGCCCACCCTCTCCTGACCCTGGGCCTCAGATGCCCTAGGACCCTTGCCTTCCATCCTCTCCCACCATCAAGGATGCGGGTCACACAGCCCTACCCGGGGCATAGCCTCTGCCCGCCACCCATCCTCCCGGGACAATGCCTCCCTCCGTCAGGGGTAGTGGCTACTTCGGGCCCCGGCGGCTGCTTCAAGATTCCAGAAAGGATAAGGCCAGCTGCCAGGGGAGGGTCTCCCGGGGCCCCTTGCCCCCCGCCCACCCTTGACATCCTCTGACAGGTTTACAGAGATGACACTCAAGGGCCTGCTGTGCCGCAAGGGGCCCTGGAAAAGTCTGCACGAGATGAAAAGGATGTTCAACTTCCATAAGTCCCCGGCCGCTGGTGAGGAACGTGGGCTGGGGCTCCTGACTTCTTCCCTGAGACATCCGCTCTCGTAGCCATCCGGAGCCTCAGAAAACTGAGCGCCGAGTCACCGTGTGACCCTGGGCAGGGGCCCTGTCCCTCGCTAGACCTTACCTTCTCCACAGATACAAAGGAGAGTGTAGATGGGGGCGTCCCTAACCTTCTAATGCCTCTCAGTCCAGCCGTGTTTGTTGGACAAGTACCCATCAGACACTGAGTTAGGGGCTGCGGACAGTCTCTTTGTCCCCACAAGGCTCCCATTTGAGCTGGCGAGTGGACATGAGGCTCAAAATCAAAATAAGGAGCTTTACTTGTGAAATCAGTTCGTTGGCTCCGGCGAGAGTACATCAAAGGAGGACCCGCCTCGTCTAGGGGGTGTCCTGTAAAGCTCTCCCAAGGAGGGGACTTTTATGCCGAGGCCTCCAAGCTGAGGGGGTGTCGGCGGAACCAAGAATGGTGTTTGAGGGGGGCGCCTGGGGGGCTCAGTCGGTTGAGCGTCCGACTTCAGCTCAGGTCCTGATCTCATGGCGTGTGGGTTCAAGCCCCACGTCAGGCTCTCTGCTGTCAGCTCAGAGCCTGCTTGGGATTCTCTCTCTCTCTCCCGCTCTGCCCCTCCCCTGCGTGCATTCTCTCTCCTGAATAAATAAACATGTAAAAAAGAAATAAAAAAGAAATGGTCATCACAGGATGGTGACCTCTGCAAGGCAGTGACAGCAGAGGTGGAGTGGACCAGGGGGGGCCAGACCTACCCAGGAGGGAGCGGGAGCGGCAGAGAGAGCCCCCCCCCCCGGCTCTGCCACAGCAGCCAGCTGGATGGGGGTGCTGTTCCCCAGATGTCAGGTGACAGGAGGGGCTGGGCCAGAGCAGGAGCCCGCGGTGGGTCCCAGATGTGCTGCGTTTAAGGCTGCTGAGTCCCGGCCTTGGGCTATCGGGTAGATGGTGGGACAGGTGCGCTGGGGACCGGGATTCGCTGCTTGGCCAACAGCAGTGGCTGAAGCCGAGGGCTGAGAGGTCGCCCCGAAGAAGGTATAGAGAAGCAAAGGGAACCCCGGATGGCCCCGGAACAGCTCCGCCTTGAAGGTGACCTTGACCTAGTCCCCTCTTCCCCACCCCCACAGAGTACGTGTATGAGCACTGGCAGGAGGACGCCTTCTTCGCCTCCCAGTTCCTCAACGGCCTCAACCCTGTCCTGATCCGCCGCTGCCGCTCCCTCCCAGAGAACTTCCCCGTCACCGATGACATGGTGGCCCCCGTGTTGGGCCCCGGGGCCAGTCTGCAGGCTGAACTGGAGGTGAGGGGCCCCGCGTCCAGGCTCTGCACACCGCCCCCTGCTGGAGGCTCAGCGTTCCTAAGGGCTGCGTGCCTGGAGCGCCCTCTCCGGGCACACTCCTCTCCCCTCGCCCATCCTCTCCCGGCACCGCCACCCCTGCATCCTTCAGAAAGCCAGCCGGCAACCCCTGCTCCCCTTCTGTCTCCCGCAGAGGGGCTCCCTGTTCCTGGTGGATCACGCCATCCTCTCTGGCGTCCGCACCAACGTCATCAACGGGAAGCCTCAGTTCTCAGCAGCCCCGATGACGCTGTTGTACCAGAGGCCCGGGGGCGGGCCTTTGCTGCCTCTGGCCATCCAGGTGGGCAGGGGGGCAGGGGGAGGGAGGGGGCTGGACGGAGCAGTCGGCAGGCACCCCGTGGCCTCCTCTGCCCACACCGGCTTCTCCTACAGCTCAGCCAGACCCCTGGACCCACCAGCCCCATCTTCCTGCCCAGCGACAGCAAGTGGGACTGGCTGCTGGCCAAGACGTGGGTGCGAAACTCGGAGTTCTCTGTGCACGAGGCCCTCACGCACCTGCTGCAAGCGCACCTGCTCTCTGAGGTTTTCACCATGGCCACGCTGCGCCAGCTGCCCCACTGCCACCCGCTCTTCAAGGTCGGTGGCCCGGACCGTGCCCTAGGCCTGCAGGTCCCCGTCCCTCGCGGCTCTCCTCCGCCTGTCCCCATGTGGCTCTGTCCTTCCAGGCTGGGGGTGCAGCGCCCAGCCCCTGCGAGCCTGCTTTCCCACGGCGGGAGCCTGGGGGAGGGGGAGGGGGACAGGGGTGACGGAGGAAACTGCACGTGAGAGCCAGCTGTACCCCAGAGAGTGCCCCTTCTTAGAGGAGAGCAGCTCACAGCCAGCTGCCATGCAGAAGCCCAGTTTTAGGAGAGACCTGGGGCTGGCAGATGCCAAAGTGTGAACTTGGCCTTGAGAGACCCACGGGTTTTCTGCAGATGGCGGCAGGGGTGAGGGAGCCCTGGGAGGGGAACCTGTGTCTCGAAGGTGGGCTCTGTAGGTCCCCTGGGCTCTGCTAAGCCTTCAGGTGGCCCAGATTGCTTTTCCCCAGGGACCCGAGGCCTTCTCTGAAGGCCACGAATATTCCCCATGGCTTTTTGGATTCTCTGTCTCTTGCTTAGTCTCCTCGGTCCCAGACGCAGGCCCTTCTCTATCCGCTTCAGTCCACGCTGACTCTTTCCGATCTGCAGCTCCCAGGGCCCGGTGCCCTGCGAGATGGTTCCAGTTTGCGCCACACGTCCTGGTTTCCATGGCGCGCCGCCAGCCCAGGGACTAGGAAATCACAGAATGCCAGAGCTGGGGGGCTTGTAATGTTCATCCAGGCCAGAGAGAGCAAGGTGCCAGGCCCAGGTCACAGCACAAGACGCCGGTGGAGCCCAGCCCCTGGTCCTAGGTCTGGAGCCCTGATCCCCGTCCCAGGCCGCCCCTCTGGTCCCCATCATCTCTTTCCAGAGGGTGGTCTGAGGCCAGAGGGAGCCAGGCCTCCCCCACCTCTCTCTTCTCCCATCCCTCCAGCTGTTGATCCCACATACTCGCTACACCCTTCACATCAACACACTTGCCCGCGAGCTGCTCATCGCCCTGGGCCAGGTGGTGGAAAGGGTAAGAACTTCCTGAGGGAGGGTACAGGGGAGATGCCTGCCATTTGGAGAAGCTGAGGCCCCGGGGTGGGGGAAGTGGGGGGGGGGCTGTCTCTCCCACCGGGGCTACCGCATGCTTCTGGGTCCAGGGCTCTGGCACCCACAAGTCCTGTCTCCCAGTCCACAGGCATCGGCCTCGGAGGCTTCTCTGAGCTGATACAGAGGCGCATGGAGGAACTGAGCTATACCGCCCTGTGCCTGCCTGAGGATATCCGGGCCCGAGGAGTGGAAGACATCCCGGGCTACTACTACCGGGATGATGGGCTGCAGATCTGGGGTGCGGTGGAGAGGTGAGGGGGCCAGAGAGCTGGAGGTCGGGGGAGGGCGCAGGGAGGCTCCCGACAAGGAGCAGGGCCGGACGTCAATGACACTGAATAGCGGTTGCTCCTCAGAGAGGGTCAAGGTCAAAAGTGGGGCCTGAACCCAGTGCACCTTGCAGCTTTGTCTCCGAAATAGTCAGCATCTACTACCCGAGTGACACATCCGTGCGTGACGACAGTGAACTCCAGGCCTGGGTGCGGGAGATCTTCTCTGAGGGCTTCCTGGGCCGAGAGGACTCAGGTACAGAGACCACGGCCCTCGGGCCCCACCCTCAGGCACCTGCGGTGTGGCCCTGAGGACCCCGGTAGCCCCACGTCCACCCGCGTCTTCCCGCAGGGGTGCCCTCCTCGCTGGACACCCGGGAATCCCTGGTGCACTATGCCACCATGGTGATCTTCAATTGCTCTGCCAAGCACTATGCTGTTAGTGCAGGGCAGGTGAGATGGGGCAGTGCCAGGGTGGGGGGATGGAGGGGGCCAGGCTCCGGGGACTCACGTTGCCTTCTCTCCCTGCAGTTTGACTCCTCCATCTGGATGCCCAACCTACCTCCCACCATGCAGCTGCCCCCGCCCACCTCCAAAGGCCAGACAGAGCCAGAGGGGTTCATAGCTACCCTCCCAGCGGTCAATGCCACGTGTGATATCATCGTCACCCTCTGGTTGTTGAGCAAGGAGCCTGGAGACCGAGTGAGTGTGGGGCCGGGGGGCCAGGCCAGGTCCGCTCTGGGGGATGCGAGCGGATATTGTTCCCCTCCTCACCGCCCCGGCCCAGACCCCACACTGCCATCAAGGAGCGGGGTCCCTTCACCACACGGAACCTTCCCAGGGGGGCACATGAGCATGGGACATCTCATGAGGAGGGGCAAATGATCGAACGAGTTGATCCAGAGTCACCCTGAGCTGCAAGGTGACCATGCTGGGGTGGGAGGTCGCGGCACCCCCTTTAAAACTCCGACGTGAGCTTTTAGCCCGGTCCCTAAGAGCTACCCGTGGCGGTCCTCAACTGTTTGGAGGGAGGGGCAGAGGTGAGGCTCTGTGGGAGGCTTCTTCCAGGTCCCCAGGGTGGAGGGCCAAGGCGGGTCACAGCTGCTAAGCAGCCCCTACATCTGACCTTGCCGTTGCCTCCCAGCGGCCCCTGGGCACCTACCCGGAGGAGCACTTCATCGAGGAGGCCCCCCGGCGGAGCATCGCCGCCTTCCAGAGCCGCCTGGCCCAGATCTCGAAGGATATCCAGAAACGGAACAAGGAGCTGGCCCTGCCCTACACCTACCTGGACCCTCCGCTCATCGAGAACAGCGTCTCCATCTAAATCCCCTGAAGAACAGGGCCCCGTGTGACATCCCTGTGACCCCATTGATCTAACCGCCCCCCCCCCCGATAGCCAGGCCCCACGTATGCCTCTCCTGGGACGACCAAGCCACGTGTAACTCACCCCACACCCGAGAAAACAACAGAAACAAAACAGAGAAACAGCCCCTCCCCCCTCCCCCCTCCCCCCAGAGAACAGGACCTCATGGGACTCACCACCACGCCTTTTGAAGACTCCAAACCTCAAAATGCCCACAGCCCCCTGAAAGGGTTTTAGGACTTTGTTTTGCTTTGCATTTTTGCATTATATTATTATATCGTGGGGCGGGGGGGGGGATATAATCCTGCCCCTGACCCCACCCACCACAGCTGAGCGGACCTAATGGTCACCTGACACAGGGCAGCCTCCTATAGCCTGTCCAGCAGCAGAAGGACAGGCAGGTCGAGAAACTGCCCGAGAGGTTGATAGTGACCTCTGGCCGCAGCTTTAAAACGAACAACCCACTAAAAAGGGGCCCCCAGAAACAGGGCAGACAAGTGTCTGGGGACGGGCAGGCTGTGCCCATGTACCCTTTCTTAAAACCCTGCTTCCAGGTCGGGCGAAAAGCTTGCCTCTTCCAAAGCAGGGTTCCACTTCCAGAGAATCACGTTGCCTTCTAGATTCAATCCTCGGTGACGGGCTTCTGGCGTTCCCTGGGCATTCTGTCATCTGCGTTTCTTTTTTCTTGCTCCAAATCAATGAGCCTTCCAAATCGATGTGTCCCTTTGAACCGACCGAATGATTCCCATCTCTGTCTCCTGTTGGAGGTTATTAGTGCTTCGGGTTCACTTGCCTTTAGAAATCCGCGTGGACAAAATGCAACATATATTCAAATCACTGCCTAAGCGCAGCTGTTGAGACAGAGCGGTGCTTCAGAAAGTGCCAGCACGTGGCTCCTGAACTGTCCGCCCTCTGTTGGGATTGTGCAACACAAATGAGTCAGGGGCATATAGCTGTTAAGCTTTTTGGCTTCAAGCAACAGAAAACAATTCCTGATGATCAATTAAAGAAAAAAGTGTATGGAAAAGAAACTGTCTCGAGGCGTTAAAAACAATTAAATACGGTCCTCAGGAAGGACTGCAAACCCAGGAAGCTCTGGGCACAGGAACCAATGGAATGGCCAAGCTCCTGCCACTTTCCGCCCTTGAATTATTGGCCTCGATATTCCAATTCCATGGAAGGAATTGGAAGGGCATGTCTGACTGAACTTGGAGTGGCAGAAACTAATAGTTGCTGTGGCAGAAAGAGTTTGGGCTCATTAAATATCTCAGGTTGGGGCGATATGACCCATTCTGGCCAATGGACTGTGGAGGAAGCAACGTATTTCACGTCCTAGATGAGGCTGTTAAACACTGGTGTGCCTCCCCCGTCCTTCTCTCGCCCTTGAGGCTACCTGGGAGGCATGTTCCAGAAGACATGAGCCCCATCCTGCCCTTTATCACTAGACTGTGAGCTCACGAGGACCGGGTTCACAAGTGCCCACCACAGTGTCTGGCATACCGCAGGTGCTCAGTAAGTAGGTGTTGAACGGAGGAGTTAATACACAAGTGAGTCCTAACACCCTTCTGTGCCCCTTTTCATTTACCTGTGTGTCTCCCCAACTAGACCATGAGTTTCTTGAAGGCAGGAGCTGGGTCTCATTCAGTTTATATGCCTGGTGCCCAGTGCTGTGCTGACACATGAGAGATATCCAACAAATATTTACTTGATGGTGGATAAAAGGAAGAATGATGGGATGGATGGATGGATGGGTGGGTGGATGGATGGACAGATGGATGGATGGATGGATGGGTGGGTGGATGGGTGGACGGATGGACGGACGGATGGATGGATGGACAGACGGACGGACGGACGGATGGATGGATGGATGAGTGAGTGGGTGGATGGATGGATGGATGGACGGATGGATGGACGGACGGACGGACGGATGGATGGATGGATGGGTGGGTGGGTGGATGGATGGACGGATGGATGGATGGACGGATGGATGGATGGATGGATGGACTACTGAATTGGAAGGCAGTTGTGCTCCAGTTAATAAACCAGTATTTTCTTCAATCTATGTCTTTTGGGAGCAACGATCATCTCCTGGAGAAACTAGAGAAACCAGCACAGGTCAGTAGTAGAAATCCAAGCAATCTCCAGTCCTCTTTGGAGAAACCCCCACCACCTCCGCTGCCCAGCCCTGTGAGCCCCACTGGCACTCTCTCTCTTTCTCCCTGTCTCTGTCTCCCCTCATCGCTCACATGCACACCTCTAGTCCTTGAACTCTTGGCTGTCCAGCCTTGAGAAGAGAAGGTTGTTACAGGTAACATTCACTTCTAGGGAATATCCAGTTAACTCTTCAGAGGGGTGGTCCCCTTGGCCTAGGGTGGGGACTTCTTCACGGACAATAAAGCACTGGGCATCCAGGTCCCAAAGCCATGCTGTGGAGACCCTTACCCTAGTTGGGCTTGCTGGCCAGAGTGGGAGGAACTACTCCCTCTTTACCACCCCGACTCCAGCCTTCCAGTAAGGGAATGAGGGAGTCATGGAAAGAGAAAAAAGGAAGGAGGGTAAGGCAGAAGGTTCTAGAAGTGGTGCAGAAGCTCAGCTTACCCCTGCTGCTCCCTGCCCAGTGTTCCAGGACTGGGTAGAGTGAGTCACCCAGTTCCAGGACTGGGTAGAGTGGGTAGAAGGAGAGGAACAAAGGCATGGGTAGATGTCAGCCACCCTAAGACATTAGCATGGAATGGGTGAGGGACAATGCAGAGGTGAGGCACCTCCAGGCATAGCAATTACAGGCAAACGACAAAGAGGGTTAACTATTTGCCAACAACAGTAAATATCTGAGATATATAAAGAGCTTGTACAAAAGCTCGTGGAAAAGACGGCAAATCATATAACAGGAAAGTCAAAAAAAGACAGCTCATAACATAAACCTGGAGGTCTAACCAACAGGTGAAAAGATATCCAATCTCACAGGTCACTAGAGGTCTATTCAGAGTCGTCAAGGGTGTGAAGCAACCCAGCCCTAGTATATAACAGCGTAACAACTGTTTTTCAGTCGTTCCACTGATAGAGCCCAGACAGAGTAGAGCTAGCACCATCCGAAGGGCCCTGGGATTTCTGGAATGGCCAATGAGCACTGACTTCACCTTGAAGTCACCAGCTGCATTAGCCCCTAAGGAGAGAGTCAGCCGGTCCTTTGAAGCTTTGAAGCCAGGCGTTGACTTCTCTTCACCAGCTCTGAAAGTTCTAGATGGCGTCTTCGTCGAACAGAACACTGCGTGGTCAACCTTGAAGTCTATTGCTTAGGGGAGCCACCTTCATGAACTCTCTTGGCTCGACCTTCTGGAGAACCTGCTGTAGCTTCTGCATCAGCACCTGTTGCCTGACCTTGCACTTTGACATTGTGGAGACGGCTTCTTCCCTCAAACCTCCTGAACCAACCCCTGCTAGCTTCAGGCTTTTCTTCTGCAGCTTCCTCACCTCTCTCAGCCTTCATGGCATTGAAGAGAGTTAGAGCCTTGCTCTGGATTGGGTTTTGGCCTCAGGGAATGGTGGGGCTGGTGTGACCTTCCATCCGGACCACCCAAACTTTCTCCCCATCGGCAATAAGGCTGTTGCTCTCATCCTTCCTGTGTCCACTGGAGAAGCACTTTCTATTTCCTTCCAGAACTTCTCCTTGGTGTTCACAACCTGGCTAATTTTGGTACAAGAGGCCAAGCTTTCGGCCTGTCTCGACTTTCAACACACCTCCCTCACCGAGCTTCATCGTTTCTAGCTTTTGATTTAAAGTGAGAGACAAGCGACTCTTCCCGTCACTTGAACACTTAGAGGCCACTGCACGGTCATTATTAATTAGCCTAATTTCCATTTTTCTGTGTCGCAAGGAATAGGGAGGCCAGGAGGGAGAGAGAGAGAGACAGGGAGAATGGCTGGTCGGTGGGGTGGTCAGAACAAGCACACTGTCTCATATGGGCGCAGCCCAAGCCATCCCAAAGCAATGGCAAAGATTACTGATCACAAATCACCATAACAAACAGGGTGATGAAAATGTTTGAAACCCAGGGGCACCTGGGGGGCTCAGTCGGTTGGGCGTCCGACTTCGACTCAGGTCACGATCTCGCAGTTCGTGGGTTCGAGCCCCGGGTCGGGCTCTGTGCCGACAGCTCAGAGCCTGGAGCTTGCTTCGGATTCTCTGTCTTCCTCTCTCTCTGTCCCTCCCCTGCTCTCTCTCTCTCGAAAATAAATAAAGGTTTAAAAACGTTTGAAACCCAGTAGAGCCTTGGTCTGGGAACACACTTATCATCCAAGGCACTTGTATCTCTGAGAGAATTTCAAGAACCATTGGCTCAGTTGTGATCATGTGACATGTGGCACCGCGTGCTACTCCTTATCGCAAGACATCGCTCGTTCATCAAGGTGAAACTTATCAGACGGGTTTGCTCGTCTTGTGGAACCCTCGCAGAACAAGGTACTCGCAACCCAAGGTTTCGCTGTACACGTCTCGCGAGAATGACCAAAGTGTGGCACAGAGATGTGGGGTGAGCAGAGGGCATGGATGGATGGACTCGCTCGTTGCAGGGTTACCACAAACCCTCAGTCTGTAACACAACCAACCAACAAAACACCAGGTAACACTTGCAAAGGGCGGCACAATTCAGCACGGCACGTCTCTAAATGACGCTCAACTCGCAGCTCCCCAACGGTCCTCAGAACCAGTGCGCCCGCCTCACCGACTTGAATTAAATCTCTGACTTGTGTTCGCTCTGATTGCATGAAACGTGTTTGCAATTTGGAAATTAGGCTTTGACAGGTTGGAGGGAGGGCCCAGCCTCCTCCCTGCCTTTGTGCGCGCGCGCGCGCGCGCACACACACACACACACACACACACACACACACACGGGGCGCTCCGGCCTGCAGCCCTGCAAGGCTGGGGGGTGGGGCGGGGGGAGAAGGGGGCCTCTGCTCACCACCCTGGGGGGGGGCCCCAGGCAGACCTCGTGCATTCCACCCTCACCGACCTGCGGAAGCGCTGAGGACCCGCCCGGGCAGGAGACGCAGAAATGGAGAAAGGGAAGACACGGGGGTGTTTCCCGGACACTGGCCTCCAGGGCTGGGAGTGGACGGGACAGATGCAGGAGGAGGAGGCGCCTCGGAGGAGGGGACAAGGAATGTCCCGGAGCCAAAAGCAAACCCAGATCCGGCGAGGAGGCGGGGAGCCAGGGCCAAGGGCCGGTGCGCGCCTGCGCAGAGGACAGGCGCCTCAGGGTCTCCCCAGAACCACCTGCCGGCAGCCCCAGTACCTCTCAGACCTGTGCCAGCCGCCCACCTGTCTCCTGCTGCGCTCCCAATGGCAGGCGGTCGGGCGAGGACCTGGGACCTGCCAGTGAGCCCAGCGAGCCCGGGCAGACGGGCAAAAGGAGCATCACAGGACCTGGGCCCCGGTGAATCTTGGACTTGGAGGCATGGCGAGAGAGCAGACGCTCAGGACGGACGGACCCGCAGGCCGGGCTGTGCTGCGGTCCGATTTCCTCATCCTGATTCTCTCACACTGCGCTCAAGTCCCACACGCAGTCCTGGCCCGCATCGAGGAGCACTTGAGCTGTACCCCAGAATGGGCGGGGCTGGGGGGGACTCAGGGGCTCCCCACGTAGAACCCAAGCCTCCAATCCCCTTCCTTCGGAGGCACCACTCGCTAGGACAGTCATCCAACCAGCTGGGGTGGGAGAAACGGAACAGCAGGGGTTGACTGCTAGGAGGCAGCTGGCGAACCGGGTCCCCAGGGTAGTGGCGATGCCAGAGGCAGGGGCTTGGGTCCCCGGGGACCAGGGCGGCCCTGCCCACACCCGCTCTCTGCAGCGTGTGTTTGAACGTGGGCGGCAGGACACCGCCTCTGCCTCCTGGTTTCTGAATGGCCTCGTCCCCATCCTGGTCCAACGACTTCAGTTTTCCCGAAGAACTTACCCATCACGGATGCCACGGGGCCCTTGTGCTGGACCAGCCCAGGGACCAGTCTGCAGGCTGAGCTGGAGGTCAGGGGCCCAGGGGTCCGGCCTCCCTTCCTTCCATCCCTGGTGCCTTCAGAAGCTCAGACTCCCAACGCCCTTGACCCCCCTCTCTTCCACCCGGCCCTTGCTGCCCTTCCTCCCTTCCTTCCCCAGCAACTTCTCTGAGCCAAAGCCTCCTGCTCACTCCTGGAAGGAGGGGCCCTTTTCTGTGCCTGCCAGGGCTGAGGGGGTGGGGCCGAGTGGGGAATGTTCTCTCCTGCTACTTTGCCAGGATCTCTGCCAGTTCCTGGTGACGGAGGATGCCCTACGGCTGGTCTGCTGAGCGCCCCCCTAGAGCTCTCTCTCCCCCCTGTGGCCCTACTGGGATGAGCGGTGCCTCAACCCCAGGAAAGTTCTGCTTCACAAGGCACTGTCCTGAGCAGGGCTCACCTCCCTGGTGTTTGTTCTTGAAGCCTGGGCCTGACCACACAGAAGCATCTCCAGTGCTCCGGTGAAAGGGCTCTCTTTCTTTGGAACCAGAAGGTGGCTCTGGGCTGGGGTGCCCCACTGGCTCCAGGGAGGAAGGTTCCTTTAAGTGAAATCCTTTGGGGTTCAGAGTAACACCCCACCACGCCCTCCTCCTAGCTCCCCAGAGCTGCACAGGGCTGTCCCCTCCGTCAGCCCTCTTCTTCCTCCCCCTCCACTCCCCCAGAAAGTTCTCTGTACCCGGTGGGCCATGCCAACCTCTTGGGCCTCTACCCCAGTGTCATTAACAAATTGCCCCAGTTCCTGGCTGCCCACCCCCCGCCCAGATCGACGGGTTCCTGCTGTCCCTCACCATCCAGGTCAGCAAGGCAGGGCCTTGGGAGGGCTGGGCACAAAGGGGCCACGTCCTACCCTCACGGTGACCGAAAGATTCCTTCTTCCCAATGCTCCTGTTCCAAGTGCTAATCATCACCCCTCATCTAACTAGGTTTTCTTCCTAGTTTTTCCCATCTTGTCCTCTTATGTCTCTTTTAAAAAAAAAAAAAAAACATGTTTTTCAATGTTTATTTTTGAGAGACAGAGTGAGCAGGGGAGGGGCAGCGAGAGAGGGAGGGAGACACAGAATCCGAAGCAGGCTGCAGGCTCCGAGCTGTCAGCACAGAGCCCGACGCAGGGCTTGAACCCACCAACCGCAAGATCATGACCCGAGCCAAGGTGGGAGGCTCAACCGACTGAGCCACCCAGGCGTCCCGTGATCCCTACCTTGATGGGAAGGTTGTGATAGTCGGTGTCAGAGAAACAAACTACCTTCACATGGGGTTCAAAATGGACTCTACTGGGGGCGCCTGGGTGGCTCAGCCGGTTAAGCGTCCGACGTCAGCTCGGCTCATGATCTCACGATTGGTGGGTTCGAGCCCCGCGTCGGGGCTTTGGATCCATTCTCTCTCTGCCCCTCCCTTGCTCATGCTCTCCCTCTGTCTCTCAAAAATAAACATTAAAAAGAAAAATAGACTCTACTGAATCATGCACCTTTGACCGTATGACCATGTTCCGAACAGTTAAAAACAGAACCCCTTCTGGAAGGCATCTCCACACACTCCCTTCCAGCCTTCTAGACTCTCCCCCGTCTCTGTCCCACACCACTGGGTATCTGGGCAACTCTGGGCTCGTACAGGGAGCCCTCAACCAGACTCCGCCAACAAGGGGGACTTAGGTCGATTCACCTCCCAACTCGTTTCCTTTCCCGATGCACTAGAAGCAAATCAGAATAGGAATCACTCCTATAGCGCCTACGATGTGCCGTGTAAGTATTTCACCAGAACTAACCCATTTAATCATCAGAACAACCCAGGGAGAAAGGGGCGAGGGTCACCAACCTCACTTTATAGACGAGGAACCTGAGTCACAGAGAGGTTAGTTCACTTTCCTGAGGAAACACAGCTACTAAGGAAACGGACCACGTGATATGGCCCCGTGCGCAGGCTAACGGGTTGCATCTCTGCAGCCAGTTTCTGCCAGATGCCCACCCTCCCCTGTGACCCTCCCCCCACCTCCAGCTCTCTCAGACACCTGGCCCAGGCAGCCCCATCTTCCTACCCAGTGACACGGCTGAGGACTGGCTCCTGGCCAAGACCTGGGCGCGATACTGCATTCCCGGTACACCGGCTGGCCCCTCATCTGCTTTGACCCCGCTCTGTGATGGAGACCTTCTGCCTCTGTGTGGCAGCTGCCCAGGGGCTACACGTCTCCTACACGAAGGGAGGACCCCCCCCCCCCCGGTGCCTTGCGCTGTGGGGCCCCGTGGCTGCCTCATCTAACCTCTGACTCTTCTTGTCCCTTGCTGCTCATTCCTTGTTTCTGCCATACCCTCCACCTCGACACACAGGCCCACGCTTTGAGCCGGGAAAGCCCATCAGCCAGGTCAGGGTCCGGGAGCTCCGGGAGGCCCGGGAGCCCGGTGGTCGGAAGAGGGGGCCTGGCGGGGCTGAGCTGTGGCCCTGAGCAGCGGGACTCTCTGCCCGTCACGGTCAACTTTGCTGGAACAGGCCGACTGTCTGGAGCCCATCGCCAAAGGGCCAGAGGCTGGCGTCGTCCACTGCCTCCTCCCGCCCCACCAGCTGGCTGGCCGAGACGTTCAGGATCCTGCCCGGGACTACTGCCCAGACCGCGGGCTCTGGATCCGGGCGGCCGTAGAGAGGTGAGGCCCTCCTGGGGCCCGAGGGCTCCGGGCCTCACCTTCAGCTACATCTCTGTGAGCTTCTTCATCCGCTGCCCCCCACCTTCTGCCCAAACGCACCGCTATTTCGCAGTGCCTTCCTGGTGCCTCTTCTTAACCTGCTGTGTGACCTTACGCAAGGCACTTAGCCTCTCTGTGCCTGTTTCTTCATCTGAAAACAGGGATTACAAGAGCATCTGTCCCACAGGTTACTATTAGAATTAAATGGAAAGCCCTAAGAGCAGACCTCGGGTGGATAGGACGTGCCCTCTGAGCATGAGAAACGTTCACCCCGTGGCCATTGATTCAAATTGAAAATAGGAACAAAGAAGAAACTTGGTAACCAATCAAAAGCTACCTGCAAACCGTCTAAGCTCCCGGGTCCCAGATTTGCACCCCCTGGTGGCGAGGAAGGTCGTGAGCTCAGCAGTTCGCGCCGTGTGTAGTTGACTATTTTCCTTCTCTGGCCTCACTTTCCTCCCTTGGGGGCAGCTGATCTCAGTGGCCTCTTCCAACCCACACCCCTGGGCACCTCAGACTCCCAAGCGTTAGTCACCACGAACTCCTGAATCTCCAGCTTTGTGTCCAATATTGTCGGCATCTATTATTACCCGGACGACAGTGCTGGGAGCAGAGACTCAGAGCTGCAGGCCTGGGCCCGGGAAATCTTACAGGAGGGTTTTCTAAGCCGCGTGAGCTCAGGAGAGGTGTCCGCACCTGTCTCCTGCCTCCCGCCCTCCAGACCCCTCTTCCCCAGGGCAGCCAACCTTGACTTTCAGCTCTTTTCTCTCCACCCCACCCCCAGGCACAGGATCCTTCCCGCCCCCCCCCACCCCAGCACCGTGATCACCAACTGCTCAGCTGACCATGCTCCCACTGACAGCGGCCAGGGGGTGGGGGGGGACCCCGCGCCAAACCTGGGGGAGAAGCAGGGTCACGGGAACGAATGGGCCTTAACAGGAGCACTGGAGACTCTGTGCTTCCCGGGTTTAGGGGGGGTCCGTTCGAATTCAGTATGGGGATGCCTGACGTTGCCCCCACCGTGCAGTTCCCCACCCCCACCCTCTACCACCAAAGGCCAGACGGGCCAGGTGGACCCACTCCCCGAGGTCAATTCCACATGCCAAGCCCATGTGCCCCTCTGGGATGTCAGCAACGAAGCAAGGCCCAGGGCGGGGGCAAGAAATGGGGGGCGGTTCTCGGGTTCCAGAAGAGTGACGGGGGAAGGGATCCTGGAGACAACAGGTTACTTGGAGGGCGCACGGAGCAGGCTGGGCTCCTTGGTGGGCAGAGCCTGGGGTGAGATGGTGGCTGGCAGTGTGGTTTAGTATAACACGGGTTCACAGTAGGTGGAGCTTAGGGCTCTCGGGCTTGAGCGGCAGGCTGGGCTCAGGGTGGTCTCATGCATGCCTGGGCCGATGCATAATTTGTTTCAAGTTGGACTAGTCTTGCGGGGGGGGGGGGGGGTGTCTGTCTGCCTAGGTGGGCGGGGGGGGGGGGGCAGGTGATGCTCTGTCCTTGGGTAGGTATTCTGGGGAACTGGGTCCCCAGGCAGGGGGACTTAAGGTGGACCAGAATCGCTTTGGGTTGCAAGACAGGGCCGGGGTATCGCATGGGGTGCAGAGGTCCCGGCCTGCTCTCCAGCTGCGGTCCCCAAGAGCACCTTGTCACCTCCCAGGATGTCACTGAGGAGCCCGGGGCGGCAAAGCATCACCGCCTTCCAGAGCCTCCTGGCCTGGACATGGCGGGGGGGGGGGGGGGGGGGCGGCAGAGGAGGGGCCTGGCACTGCCCGGAGCCTACCTGGACCCCGCGGCGGTGAAGGGCACGGCAGTGTGGGCGCCGGGACACCGCAGCCCGCACCCCCGCAACCCACGGCACCCTCTGTAAATGGCCACACACACTGGCTGACCCACGGCCGTTTGAAGTGACTTTTTTTTTTTTTTTTTTGGAAAACGGGTGCAGGCGAGGAGAGGCGAGGCGGGAGCGCGGCCCTAGATGGAAATGCTGTTCTCTATTAGCACCGGGTCCAGGTAGTAGTAGGGGACCGGGAGGTCCTTGTTGCGCTGGCGGATGTCGTGCGAGATCTGGGCCAGGCGCTGGCGGAGGACCTCCATGCTCCTCCGCGGGGCCTCCTCCACGAAGTGGATGTCAGGGAAGTGGCCCAGGGGCCGCTGCGGACACGGAACGGGGCAGCTGCGACCGACCGGCCCCCCGGCTCTCCGCCTTCCGCAGCCTGCCCCTCCCCTCCCCCCTTGACACCCCTCCCCCAGCCCCCAGCCCTCCCTCCGCCTGCCCCCGGGGTAACCCCACCCCCGGCCCCAGGGCACCTTGTCGTCAGGCTCCCGGCTGAGGGTCCAGAGCACCAACAGGGTGATGCACGTGGTTTTCACATCCGGCAACGTGTCCATGTAGCTGTCCCGAGTGGTCAGCCCCTTGGCCTGCATGGGTGGGTTCCTCATGGACGACGGGAAGTTGGGCATCCAGGCGGTGTACTCCAGCTGGAGGTGGGGCAGCGGCGGGGGGAGGCGGGGGTCAGAGAGCACCCCGGGACGCTGGGGCTTTCAACTGAGCTAGGGACGGAAGCTGGGACTTGGCGGGGAGGAGGCCCGAGCAGGGATGACGGCTGAGGTTGGGCTTGAGGTTGGGGCCGGGGCTGGGGGGCGTAGGTTACCTGCCCGGTGTTGACGGCGGCGTGCTTGGCGGAGCAGGTGTAGATGACTATAGTGACATATCGGATCAGCTCAGGCACTGTTCGCAAGCACTGAGGGAAGCCTGGGGCGGGGCGCGGGGACGCCCAGGCGGCGTCAGTCCCGCCTGGTACCCGATGGCCGGCAGAGGGCGCCAACAGGCCCGGCTCCCGCGCGTCCGGCCCACACTCCAAGCTGCCACCTCCCTGGGGCGCTCATCCCGCCCGCTTGGCCCTCCTGTGACCATAACTCCAATCCCCCACCCACTCACCCGCCCCCGTCCAGACCACCTTGGGAGGCGGCCCCAAGTGGCCTTGACCAGAGGTCCTCCGGAGCAGCTCCGGGCACCTGTCCGAGGTCGGGCCCTCCTGTCTTTCTTCCAGCTCCTTTAGGGGGGCCTCTCTGGTCCCAGGACTCAGGAGGGGAAAGCCTTTGGAAGAATCCTGGCTTTCCTGCCCTGACTCAGCACAGTCCCCTCCCACCACACACACACACACACACACACACACACTTCTGAACCTTTGCACTCATGCCAGATGGATTTCTCAGTAGCCTGGCCCTTGGTCTCACACCCAATGTAGCTGCCAGCTTCTCTTACCTGTTACCCGCTCCCCCCTCCCCTGCTCATGCTCGCTCTCTCTCCCTCTCTTTCAAAATAAAAATAAACTTAACAAAACAAAGCTGATCTCCTTGCAGACGCCTCCACGGCCCCCTCTAGTGTTCAGGGTAATTCCAACCTCCTGAACCAGGGCCCGCGACTGTCCCCCGCTCATGGCTTCAGCCTTAGTTCAGCCCCACGGAGAGCCTGGCCAACCCCCACCCTCAGAGCAGTAGCTGGGGCCTCTGAGCTCTCGGTGCTCCCCCTGCCCACTCTGGCTTCCCACCCAGAGCTCTTCAACCCCCCCTCCAGCCCCTCCCAGCTAACCTCCCCGTCCTGCAGGTCCTGGCCAGATGTTAGCCCAGATGTTGCATCTCAGCATGGGGCTCTCCCCCTGCTCTCCCTCCACCTCCCGCCCCTCCTCCACCCGGATTAGGTGCCTCCCCTGGGCTCCTGCACACGGCCCCGCCTGCAGCAGTCCCGAGATAGTATAATTGCCCATGTACTTGAGTGGGCGCCCCACCCTGGAGACCGTGAACTTGAGGGCAGGCACCTGTATCTCTCCTTCCCTTTGCCTCCTAGCCACCAGCACGGCGTCGTCGCATCACTGCGTCGTCGCATCAGATGCTCACTGAATATTGGTTCAGTGGTACCCAAGTGATGACCTCAGGATGTTCCTTCCCGCCCTCCTGGGCCCTCCCAGCCTCCCCACCTCCAGCATGCTCCAGCCTTTCCTGTTTGAGCTCATGCCCCGTATCTCAGTCCGCAGAGATGACCCTGCCCCCCACCCCCAGCCCCTGAGTTCACGCATGAACCCACGGGCAGCCACGTTTCCTTCCCCAGCCTCTCCGAGACTTGGCTCCCTCGGTCCCCAACAAGACCTGCTGTGGCCCAGCCGGGAGGGCCCATCCCACAGCCCCGGGCCCCTACCTGAACTCTCACGCCCTAGCAGGCACTGCTTAAATATCTCCTGCACCCAGGACTGCAATTCTGGGTCACCCTCCACGGCTGCGTCACACGGGTAATAGTAGGTGATGATCTCGGTCACATACCTGATGGGGGGGGGGGGCAGGCCTCAGTTTGGATCCTCCTCCTGCCCTCCCCACTTTTCTTACCTCCCCCAGGATGCCCTGGCCTTGGCCGCCCCAGGCCTGGGGGCGGGCACGTGCTGTGGGGCAAACACAGCATCAGACCCAGGCTCGGGCCAAGTCCTTAAAAGCTCCCTGATCCTGCTCCAGCATGTGAGGGCGTCCGCCCAAGTGCCACCCACTGCGGGCCCGGCCTCACCTCTCTAGCGCGTCCCACACTGCCAAGGAGTCGTCTCGGTAATAATATCCCGGCAGGTCCTGGACCCCACGCTCCACAAAATCATTGGGGAGGTAGAGGCTCTCATAGGTGGTCTCTGACAGAGCCCGCACCATCACCTCCGCAAAGCCTTCCAGGCCTAGGGACATGCCCTGTCGGGGAGGAGGCAGACTCTGAGGGTGGCAGGGCCTCCCTGCTGAGGGTCACACCCGTCACACACACAGCCCAGCGATGCCCCTCCAGCCCCCGCCCCATGCATGCCCACACTCCGGGCCAGCGCCCCCCTCTGCACCCCTGTAAACCGGTCCCCTCCGGCCGTGCCCCCTCCCAATCTCAAGTGGGAAATTCAGCTTTTCGCCTCCCCATGAAGGCCGGCAGGGTAGCAGGTGCCTTGCTGGGCTCGGGGCACACGTCTTACCCTGGCAGACAGCCCCCCCTCGTTGAGGAGGAGGGCGCGCCCGATGCTGTTGATCTGGATGGTGTAGCGGGTGTGGGGGACGAGGAGCTACGGGAGACAGACCAGGAGAGAGGACCACGGTTACCCCCCAGAGGACGGGGCACCCCCTTCCTTGTGCAGCGCTACGCCCTCTGACTTCAGGAAGTCCCCACCCCGAGCCCGCTCTTGGGGGTCCCTGGCTGCCTCCCCGAGTCTCAGTGGAGTCCCTCTACCTGCTGGCGAGCCAGGTGCCTTTCTGAGGCCCCCGGGGCCAAAGCTGTACCTTGTAGAGAGGGTGACACATGGGCAGCTGTCTCAGCATGGCCAGGCAGAAGGCCTCCGCGATGAGGTGCGTCTCCAGCAGGTGCGAGATGGCCTCGTGGCAGTAGAACTCGGCGTAGCGCACCCACGTCTTGGCCAGCAGCCAGTCCCACTCCGAGTCACTCGGCAGGAAGATGGGGCTCTCGGGCCCCGGGGTCTGGCTGAGCTGGGGACGGGGAAGGAGGGAGAGTTAAGTGAGGACACACACACACACACACACACACACACACACACACGGGCCCCCCCTGCAGGAAGGAGGCAGAGAAGAGCCCGAGGAGGTAAAAATGCCACTCCATACACTCGAGGCCCTCTGGTCCCCTGAGCACACCAGGGCCCTTCCTCCTGCCTCACATTTGTTCTTGATGTCCCCTCTGCCTGCAATGCCTCCCCCCCCCCACCTGGAAGCTCCCACTCATTTCTTAAGAAGCAGCACAAGGGGCACCTGAGTGGCTCAGTGGGTTAGGCATCCAACTCTTGATTTCAGCTCCAGTCCTGATTTCTTGGTTCGGGAGTTTGAGCCCCGGGTCAGGCTCTGTGCTGGCTGTGTGGAGCCTGCTTGGGATTCTCTCCCCGCCCCCCGTTCCTCCCTTGCTTGTGCTCTTTCTCTCTCTCTCAAAATAAATAAACTTAAGAAAAGAAAAAGAAAAAGCAGCTCACAAGTTGCCTGAGAAGCCTCCCTTATGTCAACCCCACAGTCACCCTGTTCAGCTGCAGGAGTTGTGCACTGCGCAAGGGTACCCAGCCCCCTGCGGCAGAGGAAGTCCCTGGAATCTAGCCTACGCTGTTCCACTAATGAGCCAGGAACATCAGAGTTTGGCTGAACCCCGTCCCCAGAGGGATGCCTTTTTCTAATTTGGACATGATGCTGGTGGAGACCCCCGGAAACATAGTACCTCGGTTCCCTTCCCTGCCAGGCCACTCTCTCTCAAGGCAGCGGCCACGTCTGATTGGCTCAGTGTTTCCAGCAGAGGGCTGGCCCACGGCAGGTGTTGGCTTCTCGAGCAAATGGATGACTGGACCCAAAGAGACAAGCTTGAACAACCAAGCACATCCCCATCTGGTCACCTCTGTGCGCGCGCACCCAGTGTGCCCATTCTACGCACGGGGACTTGCACACAAGTGCACGCCCAGAGACCCGAGTTCATGCACCGGCATACAAGCATCCAGTGGTCTGTAGGGCCACCGGGGCCTCAGTCCAAGGCCCACACACAGGGCCACACACCAGGCTCTCGCGTTGGCCACACGCTCACACAGCGGCCCCCCGCCTGCACCACAGGCACCTGGATGGCGATGGGCATCATGTTCCCTTCTGGGCCAAAGTGCAGCAGGCAGAGCGGGGCACAGTGATGCTGCTTCCTTCCGTTGAGCTCGATGCTGGGGATGCCTTCCAAGATGCGGTAGTCGGCCAGGTAAATGTTCCCCTTCTGGAAGGGGGCCGAAAGGGGAGGGCAGATGAGCGCCAACGCGCCGGACCTGGGACTCACGCCTTGGGTGCGGAGTGCCCCGCGCCCCCAGGGGGCAGGGGTTGGCCAGAGACCCGAGCGGGAATGCAGGAGCGGAGGGCACTCTGGGGGCAGCAAAGGTGGGTGGGGAGAGACGGGGAGGCCAGGGATCCCCTCCGGATGGGGCCTCACCTCCAGCTCCGCTTGCAGGCACGTTCCCTCGCCCAAGAACGGGGCCACCATGTCGTCCGTGACGGGGAACTTGTCTGGGATCTGCGTGCAGCGGCGGAGCAGGCCTGGGTTGATGCCGTTGAGGTACTGATACCCAAAGAAGCTGTCTTCTGTCCAGTGCTCGGCCACGTACTCTGGGGAGGGGGAGATGTTACCCGGTCATCCTCAGGGACAGAGAAGCGTGGGGCTGAGGCCCTGGACAGAGGAAGATCGGGAACCCCAGAAAGCCCCCAGCCTCCGCTTGAGCGGCTGGGGACGCCCAGGGCGGCATTTTCCCTGAGGCCGCCAGGGGGCGCGCCCGCCCTTCTGGTCCCCTCGGCCTCGGCTTCACCCCGCGCCCCGCCTCCCGCGGCCCCGACGGGGGTCCCGCCTCCAGCGCGCGCCAGCCGCTCCTCCGGCCGGAGGCCGCGTGGCTCCCCGGGTTCGGTGCGCGATGCCCCTCGTACCGGAGATGATGGACTTGTTGGCAGGGAAAATTTTCTTGATGTCCTTCAGCCTCTTCCACGACTGCTTGCAGTCCACCAGGCCGCGGAGTTTGAAGCCCAGCGCCCTAGGGACGGGGTTCGAGGGGGAGACGCTCAGAGAGGCAGCCGCCAGCCCCGCCGAGGCCCCTGGCCGCCTGGCCTCCGGGCCCAGAGCACCAGGTCCTTCTGCGGCCGGGGGTCTGGCGCCACCTCCCGGGCTCCCCGGGCCTGGCTTCTCAGCTCTCTGCCCGCCCGGATGGCGATCTGTCGCGAGCTCCTGGGGGGAGGGGGGGGAGGGCTGCGGTGGAGGCGGGCGCGGAGCCGGGCCGGGGACCCCTCACTCGCGCACACTCACATGGGCCCCAGGCGGAAGAAGAACGAGGCCGTCTTGATGAAGGAGTAGCGGAGGTTTGAGTTCAGGAACTTGGTGGCCTTGATGTTGATGAGAATCGGGAAACCGGGGATATAACCATTCCACCTGTGGGAGAGAGTGCAGGGCTGGGGCCTGGCACCTGCGGAGCCCCGGGGAAGGTGGAGGGGGCAGAGCCCAGGGGTCAGCCACGGAAGGGGCCCCAGGGCAGCCTCGGGTCCTCACTCAGGCCGGTTGGGGTTTCTCCGCGCAGGCGGGCGATAACTGGGGATGTGCACGTAGTTGGGTAGGCCGGGAACGAAGACCCTCCAGCTGCGGTGCGGAGAGAAGCCGAGACTGTGGGCCCTGATGCGCATGCGCCAAGCGGGCCGAAGGCCAAGCCATCGCCCCGCGCCCCCCTCACCGCCACCACCCCCTGACCTCCCGCAGCCCCGGTCGCCCTCTCCTCACTGGTAGAAGTCCTGTTTGGCTCTGATCTCTTCCCGGCGGTGCTCCAGAAGGATCGGCAGCGTGTCGTCCGCTGTCGTCTTTCCTGCCGGGAGACCAAAGAGGAGGCTCAGGGTCTGACCCCCGCCCATTTCAAGGATCCGAATTCAGCTCCAGCCCTCTAGACTGGCCCTGGGGCCCCAGACCAGGAATGGGAAGGTTTACCCAGGAAGAGGGGGCGCGTGTCTCCTCCCAAAAACTCAGAGGAGAGGATCAAGGACCACCCTCCGCCCCCCTCGCTCTACGAAGCTGGGTGGTCCATTTTCTGGACCGACTAAACCGCTATTGAAGAACAGTTATTTAGCGCTTACTACGTACCCGGCACTTTGTAAAGACTTTACTTCTGTTAATAATGTAATCCCGGGGCACCTGGGTGGCTCAGTCGCTTAAGCGACCGCTCCTAATCTGGGCTCAGGTCATGATCTCCCGGTTTGTGAGTTCAAGACCCGCGCTGGGCTCCGCACTGACAACACAGGGCCTGCTTGAGATTCTGTCTCTCCCTCGCTGTCTGCCCCTCCCCCACGTGCTCTCTATCACTCTCTCTCAAAATAAATAAACTTAAAAAACAATCATAATTTAATCCACACAGGGACAACCTTGCAAGGCAGGTGACTCTTTGTATAGGCCGGAGAGCCAGCTTCCACAATTCCAAAGTCCAAAAGACTATAGAAATCAACTTCGTCTTTTCCACAAGTTAGGCACAAATACCTTGGTGGGCAGGACCCGAGGCTCTACACAGTCTTTATTGAACTCACTTGGTGTAACTATTCATAGTTTTGGCTGCAGAAATATTCATATGTTTGACTAGGGGATGCGCCTGTGGATGCAAGGCATAACGTATGGAGCGTGTGAATGGTATATATCGGTATAGATGCATATGTGCGCACATGCTCTAAATGAAATCTGAATTTCAAAACACCCCTGGCCCCAAAAGTTTCAGCCAAGGGACCAGATCGGCGTGCTCATTTTACAAGGAGGAAACGGTCAGCTGGGCTCCGAACTTTGTCGGACGTCCCGGCGGGTAGTCCCAGGCTGGCACATTTCTACACAGCAGCCCGTCATTTTCCCGTGAGGCCCTCCTCGCCACCCTCCCCTTCCTCCACGTCCCTCAGCTTATGCTGTGTTCTGGGTGGACAGTGTCCAACCCGGAGACCCAGCTCGGCTTTATCCCCCGGTGAGGGGCCCAGCCAGTGACTCAGGCCTCCCCGCCCTGCTCTCCCCGAGGCTGCCCCGCCCGGCCCCATTCCTGCCCTTCCCCTGCTTCCATGCACTCAGACCTATGGCTGCGGGAAGATGCTCCCGCCCCCCTGTGAGACTCTCCCCTTGGCCTTCCCCACCCTCCCCCAGGCCTGCCTTCCCCCCCACCCCTGCCTCTTTCCCCAGCTTGCTCAGTGCCCCTGCTGCCGGGGACACGAGAAATGGAGGAAGGTGATCAGCTGCCTGGGGGGGGTGGGGGGGGGAGACCCAAGTGCCCTTCCCTCCTGTCCACTTTGAGGGAGGCTAGACAGAAGCTGGGACGGTGGGGCCAAGATGACAGAAGAGGACAAGCCTGTAGTCCCCATGTAGCAGCCGCGTATCAGGAAGCAGAGCCAAGGCCACCAGACAAGGGCGGTGGCAGGGGGTGGACGCAAGGAGCTTAGACACTCCCTGTCCCTCTTCCAGGGCAGTAACCGAGTGACTGGGAGAATAGCCCGGCGGCCTTGACCAGGCACCAGGGAAAACCCAGCCTCGTGCTGGGCCATGATGGAGCCTTGATGGAAGAAGGGGGGGCCTTCTGGAGCAGCACTGAGCCCTGCTAGAGATATAAGGTGTCCTAATGGGGTGGTAGGGAGGCCTTTGGGGCCATAGGACATCCCCTCAAGTCCACAAAATGCGCAGTTAGACGCCCAGGGCTCCTATGACAAGGTTCAGACCCTCGCGCTCTGTCCTGTGGAGACGTGTTGAGCGAACACGGCTTCCTGACAGAACGTGCAGCAGCTGGGGCGATGGGGCCTCCCCATCAGAGTGACGAGGCCTCGTGCTGCAGGGACGGACCTCGCTGGAGTCACGGGGGGGTCTTTCTGGAGCGGCAGACATGGCACATGGCACAGACAGGGCACCCGAGGCCCGTACTCAGCGCAGCCACGGGTCTCCGCGGTGGCGGGAGTCAGGGGTAGGACTGTGGGGGAGCTAATGGAGAGCACACTTGTCTCAGCCCGGACCTGGGGTCCTGAGACCCTGAGGGTGGCCCCAAGCTCCTTCCTGTCTGTCCCTGCAAGGCTGCAGCCCGGCGCTGGGCCCCGTGGCGGCAATGACCCAGGGTGATGCGCGAGAGCGTCAGGTGTTCCCGGGAGTCCCTGTGGGGGCCCGGCGGGTGACAGGTGGGAGCGAGGGGCCCGGCGGCACTGGGAGGGGTGCCGAGGGCTTGCCTGTGGCCTCCCTGAGCGCCAGGGTCTCGTAGCCATCCATCCACTGGTAGGCGGGGAAGTGGTACACACGGCCGCCGGGCGCACAGATCTGCACGTAGTTACAGTACCAGGAGTTTTTGGGTAAGAAGGAGTGACGCTCCTTGTGCAGGCGGATGATGATGAGCTCCCCCAGGTCCTGCTGGCACCGGACGGTGTATTCATCCACCTGGCCAGGGCACAGGGCCGGGTGAGCGGGCAGGACTGGCCCCCGGCCCCTCGGGCCTCCCGCCCACCGATCTGGGCCCTCACCCAGGCTCCGCTCTGCTGAGGGGGTGCCGCGCTCACCGCGCTGGGCTGGGACGACTCGATCTGGATCTGGTTTCTCCTCCCCCAACTCCTAGTCGGCGGGCACCTGCTGGGCCCGTCTACCCAGGGCTGAGCAGGAAGGATACCCCCCCCCCCCCCGTTCACAGCCACCCTCCCCAGGCCCCACCCTCCCGCCCTCCTTAGCCACTTGAGGCTGCAGGAGGCCATGCGGCCCCCCAGGGGGTGGACCCCAAAGGGGTCCAGGTGGGGTCCAGGGCCCCCCAGACCTCCTACAGGCTTAGAGCGAGGCAGAGGTGGTCCCGCCAGCCCCCTTTGCTCCTACTTGTCAATGAAGATGTGGAGAGACAGAAGTGGCCACATAGACAGAGTGCCCAATTAAGAGGATGTAGAGGCAGGTGGCTGGACCTGACTCGGAATCAGGGCTGAGGGACCAGCAAAGGGTATCTCCCATCATGGAGCAGGCGGGCCCCGCTGGACAGGCTGGTCTGATGCCATTTTAAGCCACAGAGAATCCAATGTGCATTTAAGCCAGTTATGATGGAACTTACCTTGGGAAGAGTAAGGGTGGGAGGGAGAGGGATGGGGGGGAGGCCGAGACGAGGGGTGTGGATGAGTGATAGAGAGGAAGTGAGAAGAGGTGAGAAAAGGCAGGGAGAGAGGAGAAATGGCCACACAGGGGTGGGAGGTGACAGACCGGGGATGAGGCAGGATGGCCCAGAGAGCAGAGACCCCTGGGAGCCAGGTCTGGGGGGAGGGAGGAGGGAGGAGGGCATCTGGAGTTGCCCTTGGGAACTTTCAGAGCCCCCCCCACCACACGTACACACACATTCACCCCCAAACACACTCATATGCCACACACATACACACTCACACACATCACACACACTTACATACACACACCACACACAGACTCACAAATCACACCCATGCACACACACACATGCCCATACTCACCGCCCCAGTTGCAAAGTCTCTCCCAAAATGGTTCAGCAGCTGCTTGTGGCTCTCTCCTTGGGTCCCCACAATGGTCAGCGAGATGGAATCCATCGTGCCCGACAAGAGGTCGGTACCCGTGGCCACCTTGACTTTGTAGGTGGCCATGGCTACTCCTCAGGAGGCAGGAGGGAGGGCTTGAGTCCAGACTCCTCGGGGGCCGCACGGGGGCCCAGACCAGGCAGGGGAAGCCAGACGGGGAGACGTGGACGGGGCCAGCCTCCCGAGAGGGAGAGGTGAGGCAAGGACGTGTGGCCCCCAGGGCAGCTCGGAGCCCAGATCTGCGCGCTGGGAGCCAGGCCGGCAGGGCGCTGGGCCAGCTTCTGAGAGGGCGGACCCAAGACGCCCTGGATGAAGGAGGCTTCGGGGCGGGGGAGCCAGTCCAGCCTGCGCCAGGGCCCCAGGGAAGTTAGGGGACAGGGCTGGGCGGGGCCCCCAGATCTGTATCAGCCTAATAAGTGCCTTCCTTCTGCCCGCCCCCATGGGCCACGGCACAAGACACCCCTGCCAAGCAGACCCATGGGCAACGGGGTTACCAGCCTTAGTTCCGGGGCCCCCAGCGGGTGGGAGCGAGGGGACGGGGCCCGACACAAACTCGCCGTCCAACTGGCCTGCTGCCTGGCCGTTCCTCTCCGGGCCACAGGGCAGGCTGTGGCCACAGAGGGGAAGGCTAACTGATCCTCCTGCCCCAGCGCCCTTGAGAGAAAGGGTGACAGGCGCCGACCTTGACCTCGGGTCGCTAGGGCACAGAGAAGCTCCAGAGAGAGGTGATCAGGGAGGGAGAGAGGGTGTCTGTCGCTCTTTGGAGGGCCAGGATCAGCTGGGGAGGAGGGGGGGCATACAAACATAGATGACAGAGCAAAACTGGGGGCACAAGAAATGCACTAAGGGGTGGGCATGTAATCTGTAGTTTAATCATTACAGAATTCTACACCGCAATTTAAAAAAAGAAGAAGAAAAACAAACCACGGTGATGAATCTCGCAAAGATTATATTGAGTGAAAGATGCCAGGCATAACATAAATGGGTACACGCTGTATCATTCCATCGACACCAAATTTGAGAACAGACGAAACTATGCAACTCTTTTGTTTCTCAGTTTTTTTATGTTTTATTGATTCTTGCGAGAGAGAGAGACAGAGACAGAGCACGAGCAGGGGAGGGGCAGAGAGCGAGGGGGACACAGAATCGGAAGCAGGCTCCAGGCTCCGAGCTGTCAGCACAGAGCCCGACGCGGGGCTCGAACCCACGAATCGTGAGATCGTGACCTGAGCCAAGATCAAGATTGGACGCTTAACCAACTGAGCCCCCCAGATACTCCTCTTTCGTTTTATAAAGTACTCATCCTCACCTCCTCCACCCCACCCCACCCCCCCCAAAAAAACTGATGAAGCTAAACAGAGGATTGGAATAAAGGTTGGGCTCCAAGAGACTTGGGCTCGTCTGGAACCAAATCATTCCTTCCTGCCTTCATGCATTCGGGAGATGTTTCTGGAGCACACAGGGTTCCAGGCACCCTTCTAGGCACTGCAGATGCACAGAACAAGTGAAATACTCACAGAGCCTCCTGAAGCAGGAAGAGAAGGAAACAATCATTCGTCTGTTTGGACAGGAAGCGCTCTGGGGAAAACCTGGGGCAGGAAGAGAGGTGGGATTGGGGGCTAGTGTCCCATAGAATCGCAGACGCAGGAGGCATGAGGACTGAGTGGGCCGGGGCCCCAGGACAGAGCTGAGTGTAGGGAGGTGCGGGGGACCGCAGTTAGATGATGGGAGAGAGTGGGAGAGTGAGGGGAGGGTCACACTCCCATCCACCCTGCCTGGACCTGCCTTCTAGCCTTCCGCCCTTAGAGACAGCTGGGGCCAACCAGGAAGCACCATCTCGGATGCCCTCTGGGGAGTCACCCTTCCTCACTGTTGAGGGAAGTTCACACAGCACCCCGGGGCCAAGTTAGGGCCACAGCGGGCTGGGATTCTGAGATGGAGAGAAGATTCCAGTAGGTTCTGGATTGGGTGAGGGTGCGATTCAGGCTGAGCTTAGAGACAGGGATGTGGTTGGGGTTAGGGAGTGAAATGACCTTCTTAAGACCCAAATGTGCTCAAGTCACCCGCACCCCGTCCCACCCCAGCTCAAGCCTGGCAGTGGCTCCCTCTGACCTTCCGGGTAATGACGGGTAATGACGTAGCTCCCAAGGCCTGTCTTATAGACTTCATTCCCCCAAGTTCCCCTGTGCTCTCTTCTGCCTGGACAATGTGCCTCCGGCGCCACCAACAGATGCTAACGGAGCCCCTACTGTGTGCCCAGAGGCACTAGTCAGGCCCTAGGCGCGTTCTGTAAACAAAGCAAATTGCTGCCCTTCCCCCTGGAGCTTACGTTCTAGTTCTAGCGGAGGAAACAGATAATACTGTGTACGGATGAAGCAAATACAATATTATGTTCAATGGTGATAAGCGTTGAAGAGAAAAAACAAAGCAGGGAAGGAAATTATAAAGTATGAGGGAGCAGGGGCGCCTGGGTGGCTCAGGTCACGATCTCACGGTTTGTGGGTTCGGGCCCCGCGTCGGGCTCTGTGCTGACAGCTCAGAGCCTGGAGCCTGCTTCGGATTCTGTGTCTCCCTCTTGCTCTCTGCCTCTCCCCTGCTCGCCCGCTCTCTCTCTCTCTCTCTCTCTCTCTCTCTCTCTCTCTCTCAAAAATAATAAAATAAAGATTTAAAAAATTAAAAAATGTCTATATATTTTAAAAAACGGATAAGAAGCAAACTTTAGATACAGAGGGGCCAGGGAGGCACTCTTTGACAAGGGGACTTTTGAGTAAAGACATGAAGGGAGGAGAGGGAGAGAGCAGGGGAGGGGCAGAGAGAGGAGGAGAATCCCAAGCAGGCTCCATGCTGTCAACACAGAGCCTGCTGTGGGGCTCAGACTCAACAAACCATGAGATCATGACCTGAGCTGAAACCAGGAGTCAGATGCTTAACCCGCGGAGCCACCCAGGTGCCCCGAAAACATGATTCTTAATGGTTGGATGGGCTGGTGATGAGGACAAGGTCAGGGCTGGGAAGATCAGGGGTAGGTCTCAGAGAGGAAAGCTGGATTGGGGTTAGCATGAGGCCTGAGGCGGGGAGGGGGGGGTTGGCGTGGTGACGGCGGGGACAGGAATGGGGTACGGGGATGGGGACAGGCCTGGGAGAAGGCTGAGGGTAGTCATGCCTGTGCTGGGTGACTGGCAGGGCTGTCTCATCCGCCTGGGCACAGTGCTGCCCTTGGGCCAAGGACAGGAGCTGTCAGGCAGGTCAGGCCTGCCCTCCTGGGCTCTGCTCAGCCACCCAGATGACTCTTGGGGGATGCTAGGAGACTGATGGTGCAAATTTGCATCTCAAGATGCAAATTCCACGCGAGCTCTCCCAGCCCCCTACTTTGAAGCCACGACCCTTTCCTCGAGACTGTGCCCCAGGGGGCTGCTTATCTGGGTGAGGAGCAGGGCGGGGGCGGCATGGGAATCGAGACTCAGGGGTTTCCGGAGCGGCCCTTCCAGCCCCCTCTGGGACAGAGTCCAGGGCAGTAGGGGTGAGAGGCCCCGCCTTGACCCTCTATTCCAGTGGTAAAGACAGAGGAGGGGCGGGGCCGGGAGCTGACCCTGGGTGTCACCACAAACGGTGGGGATCTGCCTCCATCCTCGAAAGCTGCCTCCTCAAATCGGAGCCCATCCTCCACAGATCTCCACCCCCCACCCCCCGCCGGCCGATCCCTTTGTCCCCCCCCTCCCCCCCAAAACGCTGGAGCGGCGGCTCTGGGTTTGATCAGGGCAAGAGCCTCGAGTGGGAATTAGATCCCTGGGGGGAAACAGACGGAGACGAGGGTGGTGGAGATGGGAGCGTGGCCGTGGACAAGGATGGGACAGGCACGAGAATGTGGCTGGGCCAAAACGTGGCACCGAGTAGATGCTCACAGGGCTGAAGAACTGGTTCTCCTGGGCCAGGGGTGGACCAGAGAGCAGGGGAGGCACCTGGGAAGGATGCGAGCTCGCTGGCTTGGCTCGCTCACAATGGCCACCCACACAGGAAGCTGAGTCCCTTGCTGCTGGGGGGCCCTCCACTGCTTGCCCCACCCCAGCCCTGCAAGGCAGGGAGCAAACCCTGGGCCCCACCCCCTCCCAGGACACAGAAGAAAAAAAAGGCAAATGGGGCCACTCTCATGCTTAAAACTCACCAGAGCATAAAACGGTATGGCCCTTAGGTCAAATCCAAGAGTTTACTATGGACTTGGGGACGGGGCGTGACCATCTGGTGCCCACCCCCGGGTCACCTTATCGCAGCCACTTTGACTTTCTCTCCGGTCCTCAAACACATGCCCCGAAGGGGTCTGGCGCCTGCCCATCCTGGTCTGTAACACCTTCTCCCCCAGACCCATCCTCCCCCACCATGTCGCCCCCCCCAAGGTTGGGCTAACACACCACAGCGGGCAGGGGCGGGGCGGGGAGTCATCTCCATCTCCGCCCCGCCCCCTGAAACCCTCTGGAAGGATTGTGTGCTGCTTCCTGGAGATCCCGAACAGTGTCTAGGGACACAGGAGCCGTGAGGCAAGCAGATCCTGGAATGTCTACCCTGGAAGGGACTTTCCAGGCCTTCTTGTCCCTCCCGTTTATCTGAGACATTTGGGCCACTGAGGTTGAGGCACCGGCTCAAGGCCAACTGGGAAGAGAGGCTGGTGTGCGTCCCACAACACCAGTCTCCTTCCAGACCAAAATAAGAAGCCCCCTATCTGACAGGCTCCAGCCTCTCTCCCGCAGCCTGTCCCCCGAGTTTCCCAGAGCCCGAGCAGAATCCTATGTGCCGCCGGGTTTGTCTCCCCAATAAATTTTCCTCCAAGCTGGCTTTCTGGGAAACCAGATTCCAGTGATCCGCCTCTGTCCCTCCCTCTCCGGCTTGGGGGCATTTTTAGCACGGCATGCCTTCCAATGCTAACTTGGTGCCCGCCAAGGATTGTCTGGCTATCTGGAGGGACAGGCTGCCTGAGTGGTTTTTTTTTTTTAAGTTTATTTATTTATTTTAAGAGAAACAGAGGCAGCGTGAGCAGGGGAGGGGCAGAGAGAGAGAGGTGGGGTGGGGGAGAGAGAGCCCCACCGCTCTGTCAGCGCACAGCCCGCGGTGGGGCTCGAACTCACAAACCGTGAGATCGTGACCTGAGCCGAAAGCAAGAGCCTGAGTGTGGTCTCACACCATGGCAGGCTTCCTGTGGTCTGAAGTCAAAGCCCAGGTTTAAGGGGCCTGACCGTCCAGCCTCTGCCACAGTCCCGGCCACAAAGGGCTGCCTCGGGGTAGTTCTTAGTCCTCCAACCTTGTTCGAAGGTGAACAAAATCTGGGGATTTGGGCTAAATTCTTCGGTTGGAACCCGCCAGCGAGGTATCCCCGAACACACCTCCCCATGCACGATGGCACACGGGGACCCTCTTCTCTGAGGATCACGGGTACAGGAAGGGAAAACCCGACCCCCTTCCCGCCCCCAACCCTCGTCCCCTCTCCCCTGCCCTGTTCACGAAGGGAGAAGGAGTTTGGTTGAACAGGGAGAAGATTCCTCAGGCCTGACAAGGAAAAGGACGGGCAGTGTTTTTCTCTGGGTCTGTGGGACAGCGGCTGCTCTAGAATTTCCACACAGAGGAGGAATGAGGCTGGGAGAAGAGGCTGGTGTGCTTTCCTCCCCCGGGGGCCCCGGGATGGCAGTTCAGGAGACGCGTTTGGTCCTGAGCTTCTCACGGAGCCGCATCTGTACAGCAAGCTCTTTCTGGCGGCCAAGGCCAAGGCGGCAAGAGGATCCCCACTCGGCAGGGGAACGAACACGGGCGTTGGTCTGCAGTGGGGCCTGGGAGACGCAGCAGCCTAGCAAAGCCCTCGCCCAGGCGACTCTCCTGATGGGTCCCCAGTTACTGTGACAGTAAAGCCGTGGGATGGATTCCCCTACCACCGGCACTATAGGGTTGGAGGAACAGTTACCCTGTCCGAAGACACTGGGACTCTGGCCACAGAGAGGCTGTGACCAGGGTTTGGTCAGACACAGAATTTGCCTCTAGAGGCAGAGGGGGTAAGGGGGCTGGATCTGGATCTGAAGTCAAGGGACACGGGGTACAGGGAAGGCGTCGGGGGCCGTGGAGAGAGAAGATATGGATGACTGACCTGAGGGAGATCCCTAATTTTTTAATTTATTTACTTTGAGAGAGAGAGAGAGAGAGAGAGAGAGAGAGCAGGGGAGGGACAGAGAGACAGGGAGAGACAGAGAATCCCAAGCAGGCTCCAGGCTCCGAGCTGTCAGCACAGAGCCCGACGCGGGGCTCGAACCCACGAACGGGGAGATCATGCCCTGAACCGAAACCAAGAATCGGACGCTTAACCGCGCCCCAACACAGATCTAATTTTAGGAGCTTCAGGGCTGGACGGGAGAACATCAGCCTTCCCAGATGACCACCTATGTCGGGATGGGTTTGATTATGCTGCAGTGACAGCCAATCCCGAAATCTCCGCGGCGGGACCCAGTGCAAAGTTCTCTCTTGCTCCGCTCCGCGTCCAGCCCTGGCCCGCAGGAGGCTCCGTCCCGCTCCCGCAGAGACCGGAGCTGGCGGGATCGGCGTCTAGAACAGCAGAGGCAGAGAGGCGCCAGCCTTGGAGGGGCAGGGCAAGGACTAAATGCTCCGGGCCAGAGGTGAGCCGCCTCCCTGCGGAGCTCATCGTGACCCCACCCGCCCGCAGAGGGCTGGAGACCCAGTCTTCCCTGTGTCCAGACGGGTGACCGCTCCCAGGGGCACACCCAGCAGCTGGCTTCCTAGGCTTTGCAAAATACCGACTTTTTTCCTATCAGCCCTTTGAATGGAAATTCCTTCACCTCCGGATGGGTGACACTCTCTGGGAGGTGACAGCAGGAACATGGGGCCTGGCTAGGGGCTGACTTGAGCCGGGAGGCTCTCTGTCTCCAGAACAGATGACCCAGGGACTCACCGCAGCCCCTTCCTCCTCCCATCCCCTGCTACCCCAGCCGCACGCACGCACGCACGCACGTGCCAAAAACAACAATGAAATGGGAACCAAATCTGTTGGGTTTTATTGAATTCACTGGGCTCAAGGACAGAAAAAAAACGAAGGAGGGTAGGATTGTGGGGTGAGGACAAGAGCTAGGGAGGGACCCCACACACACACACACATATCCAGGCCAGGGAGCTAGCCCGGAGAAGAACTAGAGGTTAGGTCTAATTCTTTTTTTTTTTTTTTTTAATGTTTATTTATTTTGAGAAGGAGAGAGAGAGAGGGAGGGGAAGAGAGAGAGGGAGAGAGAGAATCCCAAGCAGGCTCCGTGCTGTCAGCACAGAGCCCAATGCGGGGCTTGAACTCACGAACCATATCATGACTGGAGCCAAAATCAAGAGTCTGAAGCTTAACTGATTGAACCACCCAGGCGCCCCAAGTTGGGTCTAATTCTAACCCTCCCCTTAAAGATGCTCCATCAAAGGGGACCACATGGCAGACTCAGGACACATATCCTTTCTTGCCCAGTTTCCAGGCTTTTCCAGAGAGGGAAGTTAGATTGGTGGGCCCTAGGTTCAGAGGAGAGTGGAAACAAAGAGCCAAGGTAAGAGGGGGAGTTTGGGGAGGGGGCAGGACTGGAAAGAGAGCTCAGTGTCCCTATGGGGTTCCTGGTGGGAGGAGGTAGGTTTTCACAGGAGAGGGAAGTAAGAGGCTGTCCCAAGTAGAGCAAAGGGTGATGGGGTTCCCCCTCGTGAAGGGCCTATTGTGCGTTTGACGTTAGCCAGCGGCTTCTGGCCCTGGACGCCCTCCTCACGTCCTCTAGCTTGAGCCTTTCTTGTAGGGAGGAAAGGAGGAGGGATTAAATGGAGACGCTGTTCTCGATGACGGGAGGGTCCAGGTAGGCATAGGGCAGCACCAGGCCTTGGTTCCGCTCCCGGATCTCCTGCGAAATCTGGGCCAGGCGGTTCTGGAAGGCCACGATGCTCCGCCGAGGGGCCTCCTCGGTGAAGTGCTGATCCGGATAGGTGCCCAGGGGCCGCTGGGAGAAAATCGGGTGGCGGTCGGGATGATGTTCAGGATGGGACGAAGAATGGAGGGTTTGCCAATATATAGTTAAGGTGGCTTCTAAGGGCATGACCCAGCCCTGGCTACTGCAAAGCAAACCCGCAGACCACCCCTCCAGACAACCTGCTTGGAGCAGCCTCCCCCACCCCCACCCCCAACACCCCCACAACACCTGCAACACCCAGGGAGTGTGGGACCTGGGAGTGCTGGGAGCCTAAGGTTAGCGCTCCCTCTGCTGGTAACCCTCTGCCTGTCACTCGGAGACTGTTTCTGCACCTGGAAGGGGGGATGGATTGTTCTAGAATATCTTTTTAAAGGTCCCTTCCAGGGGCGCCTGGGTGGCTCAGTCAGTTAAGCGTCCGACTTCGGCTCAGGTCATGATCTCACAGTCCGTGGGTTTGAGCCTTGCCTTGGGCTCGATGCTGGCAGCTCAGAGTGGGGAGCCTGCTTCGGATTCTGCGTCTCCCTCTCTGTCTGCCCTTCCCCCACTCGCACTCTGTCTCTGTCTCTCTCAAAAATAAATACACATTAAAAATTTTTTTAAATAATAAAGGCTCCTTCCAACGCCTGGTCCACTGTTCTGTGAACTAAAAGAGCACAACCACATCCTTAACACAAATCAACATAACGTGTTAACATGTTATGAAATCCACATAAGCACGCTCCGGCAGCCATGGCCAAGAATACACCTGTCGCCTCCCCGATTCAATTCAAAATGCAGCTCCTGAAGACACCCCCATTCTGAGGCACCTTGCCAGTCATTCCCACGCCATTGCCACACGCCATCACGCTTTACAGGGTGGCCAACCACAATCGGGAAATATCGCGGTGAACTACAGCGAGCGCCAGCCTGTGGCAGCAGGGGATGGCCCCTGTCTCTGTGACCAGACCACACGGCCGGCTCACCTCCGCAGTTCCCGGGGGCGCCCGGCCTTCTAACCAGCGTGCGCCTCCCGTCCAATAGAACCTTCATACAATACAACTATTGCCAATAATCCTGATGTTTACAAATCCTCGGTCTGGTTTGACTGCCCTGACGGGGACCTCCAACCGGGCCTCCCAGGACAGTGGTCACGGCGCATTTAACTTTGTCGTGCCTGACTTTCTAAGGAGATCTCTGCTGCCTCACCGTAAATGCAGTGTTTTCTGAAATATACTTTTTTTTAATATTTATTTTGAGAGAGAGAGAGAGAGATCGAGTGCAAGCAGAGCGGTGGGGCAGAGAGACAGGGAGAGAGAGAGAATCCCAAGCAGGCTCCGAGCCATCAGCGCAGAGCCTGATGTGGGGCTCAGACTCACGAACCGTGAGATCATGACCTGAGCTGAAACCAAGAGTCGGACGCTTCACCGACTGAGCCACCCAGGCGCCCCTCCGAAAGACACTTTTTCTCAAAACTCAGCTTGGGAGTTTCACCTTACACTGAGTTTTTATCAGCAATGACTATTCACGCTTATCAAAGGCTTCTTTCATATATCCAGATGATTATACGGGGTGTTTCTTTACCGATGTAATAAATCACACCGTCAGATTGCATAAGGTTGAATCGGCCTTTCATTTCTAGAATAAACTAGACTTCCTCATGGTGTATGATTTGTTTTACTATTTAGTAGTGGCCTTCACCGGCTAATGATATATTTCCAAGATGGTTGCAGCTGAGTAGAGCAAGTTTATCATTTTATTTTCTTAATTACAGTTAACGTGTGGCAAGCACTTGATATGGAGTGTCAAGAAGGCACAACAATCCTGTAAGACAGGCGCTCTTATCATTCCCACCTTACAGATGAAGAAATTGAGGCTTAGAGAGGCCCAGTTACACACCCAGGGTCACATAGGTGGGAAGCGAGGATCTGAGGCTGGTACTTTCCCCTTGAGACCCACTTCCCTTCTTTTTTTTTTTTTTTTAATATTTATTTATTTTTGAGACAGAGAGAGACAGAGCATGAACGGGGGAGGGTCAGAGAGAGAGGAAGACACAGAATCGGAAACAGGCTCCAGGCTCTGAGCTGTCAGCAGAGAGCCCGACGCGGGGCTCGAACTCACGGACCGCGAGATCATGACCTGAGCCGAAGTTGGCCGCTTAACCGACTGAGCCCCCCAGGAGCCCCCCCACTTCCCTTCTTATAAGTCACCACCTCTGCCGGGTGCCGGCATCCAGCTTCCCAGCAAAAAGATTTGGGAAGCTTCCGCTTTCTTTTCTGTACCTTCAAGCAGCTTGAAGGATTTAGGAATTACTTGCTCCTTGAAAGTTTACCAGAATCTCCCTTTGAAAGGAGGGGGATCCGATCTTTTACACCTTTTCCATGTATGGTCATGGTTTTCACCTCTTCTGGTGTTCTCGTTATTGTTTTCCTAGAAAATCATCTCTTTCAAATGTGGCTGCATAAAACCGGAGGCAGTGCTTTCTTGGCATTGGTCCCATTTTCTTTTTTTTTTAATTTTTTTTTTCAACGTTTATTTATTTTTGGGACAGAGAGAGACAGAGCATGAACGGGGGAGGGGCAGAGAGAGAGGGAGACACAGAATCGGAAACAGGCTCCAGGCTCTGAGCCATCAGCCCAGAGCCTGACGTGGGGCTCGAACTCACGGACCGTGAGATCGTGACCTGGCTGAAGTCGGACGCTTAACCGACTGCGCCACCCAGGCGCCCCGGTCCCATTTTCTTAACTGGTGGCTGGATGCCTTTCCATTCCTAATGCTGTACGTCTATGTCCCCTCTTATTTCTCATGATTAGGATTGTCCCTGGTTTATCTTACTAGTCTCTTCAAAGAGTCCGTTTTATGTCTTGTCTATCAGATTGACATCTAAGTTCTGGAACTATAGTGGAGCTGTCCAAAAAAGCAGAACACAGAGGGGCGCTTGGGTGGCCCGGTCAGTTGAGCGTCAGACTTCGGCTCAGGTCATGATCTCGCGGTTCATGGGTTCGAACCCCGCAGTGGGCTCTGTGCTCACAGCTCGGAGCCTGGAGCCCACTTTGGGTTCTGCGTCTCCCTCTCTCTCTGCCCCTCCCCCACCTCTCTCTCTCTCTCAAAAATAAATAAACGTTTAAATTACCTGACACCCAGCTGGTGTCGGAGAATCATGTGATGTGGGAACACCCCCCCACACACACACACATTTAGTGGCCAGAAGTACTGAGTGAGAGTACTGAGAATGGGAACAGAGTATTGTGTGAGTAGAACAAAAACCCCAGAGTTTTTCCTTTCTAACAACAAAAACGAATGTCTCCGAGTCCTTGGGAAATGGAACTAGGAAGGAGCAGGACCCAGGTACTCGTCCCTGGCGTCCTCAAGCTCTGATAGCGCCTCTGCACCAAACGGAGCCAAGCACGAGAAATAAGGATATTCCCCAGACGTCAGAGGGCTTGTGAACAAGACCAGGGGGGCAGAGGCAGGGCCAGTGCCCCAACATGTGAACGAAAATGATGGTAACTGGTGATCAAAGGGCTGTTCCCCTGGCCAAACCAGGTTCCTGCCTCCAAAGCTGCCCCTCCCAGCCATCCACACTGCCAGGAAGGCACTCTTGCTGAGACACAAATTTAGCCATGTCACCCCTGGCTTAATGTTCTTTAGTGGCTTCCCCATCCTGCTCTGAATGAACGCTGTGCCCGCACCGAACTGTTTGCAGTCTCACCAACACCCCAACGGACTGACCTTCACTTCTTTTCACTTGGTTGTGCCTTTCCTCCTGCCTGCCAGCTAACCCTGCCCTTCCTTTGCCTGTCAAGCTCCTACTTGTCCTGCAGGTTTTAGCTTAGATGTCACTTCCTCCAAGAAGCCTTCTGGGGTTCGCCCACACTCGGTCAGGTTCCACAAGTCCCCATTCTCACCTCTATCACGAGACCAAGCTCACGAGGATAGGGTTTGTATCTGCCCACCAACATCTGACACATAACAAATGCTCAAGAAGTACATGTTCGTGCATAAACGATTCTGACGACGCTGTTGTGCCCTTGTCCGCTTCCCTGTGTGTCTCCTCAACTAGGCCACAGGATTCTTGAAGGCAGGGAAGTCTCACTCAGCTTCCTATGCCTGGTCCCCAGTGTCATGTTGACATGTGGGAGGTATCCAAAATAATGTGTGTTCAATGTTTGGATGAATGGATGAGGGGTTAATGGATGAATGGTTGATGGATGAATGGATGGATGAATGGATGGATGGATGGATGGATGGATGGATGGATGGTTGGCTGAGTGGATGGATGGATGGATGGATGGATGGATGGATGGATGGATGGTTGGCTGAGTGGATGGATGGATGGATGGATGGATGGATGGATGGATGGATGGTTGGCTGAGTGGATGGATGGATGGATGGATAAGTGAGTGGGTGGATGGATGGATGGATGGATGGATGGATGGATGGATGGATGGGTGAATGGATGAACAGATGGGTGGATGGATTGGTAAACTGGTGAATTCAATGGACGTTATGCCCTAGCCACTAAACTGGTATTTGCTTCAATGTATGTCTTTGGGGATCAACTATCACTTCCTAAAGAAACTGAGGAACCCAAGACAGCTCAGCAGTGGACACAAATGGCAGCACTCAGTCCCCAATCCCCCCTGGAAACCATTGCCACTGCCCAGGCCCTGTAAGCCCCCCACTTCTACCCCACCCCTACTCCACCCCATCCTCCATACACACCTGGTCCTTGGGCTCCTGGCTGACCAACCAGAAGAGGAGAAGGTTGTTACAGGTGACGTTCACTTCTGGGAGGGTGTCTAGATAACTCTCCAGGGTGGCGGTCCCCTTGGTCTGGGGTGGGGGCTGCCTCATCGATGATGGGGTATTGGGCATCCAGGCCCCAAAGTCATGCTGTAGGGACCCCGCCCCAGTTGAGTCAGCTGGGCAGAGCAGGGAACCAGCTCCTTCATCATCCCAGTTCCCACAGTTAGGAAATGAGAGGATGGTGGAAAGGGAAGACAGGGAGGAGTATAGGGTAGAAAGTTCCAGAAGTGGGGTAGGAGGCTCACGCCTTGTCACTCCCCATCCAATGTTCCACGACTGGGTAGAGTGAATCACCAAGGAAGGAGAAGGACCCAGAGAGGAGGTAACCCCAGCAAAGGGCCTTGGGCTGGCATGCCACCCAGAGTGACCTGATACTCCACCCGGCTGCGTCCCCGCCATGATGGGGCCCCATAAGTTCTACTTCCTACACAACACCAACTGGAGTCACCACCACAACTTTGGACCCACTCCACCCGCTCACCACCAGCCTCAGCCCCGATCGTAAACCCACCCCAACCCTGACACACCCACACTCTCAACCCCAACTCTGGCCTCACGTCCATGGTTGAGCCCAACCTTGCATAGCCCCGTCCCCGCCCCACCCAGGCCTGCCCCCTGCAGCCTCACCTGCCCACTGTTGACCGCGGCATGCTGGGCCGAGCAGTTGAAGATGATGGCAGTAAGGAACTTCACCAGCTCTCCCAGAGTGCACAGCCTTTGCGGGAAGCCTGGGTGCAGGAGGAAGGGGAGAGGGTGTAGAGGGAGGGCATGGGCTTCCCAGGGGCAGCTCGGGGCCGGGGCTCACCCCAAGGGGCGAGTGAGGACATGAGAGCTGAGCATTTGGCCACTGTTGTCTTCTGACTAAGATTAGGGTTGGGCTGAGGTTAGGGATGGTCATCACCAAGGCTTGCGGTCTCTAAAGGGGGTCAGGATAGGAGCTGGGTGCTGGGATCAGACCAGAAAACGCCCAGCCAGCACAGCTCACACTGGAGGAGCCAAGTTCAAGCTGACAGTCAAGGTGCCTCTGCTCCGTGACTGCCAAGGCACTTCTATCCACAGCCCCTCATAGCACTTAATGTTCAAATTCTCCCCAATTCACCAAGATTTGTCCAAGCACCCAGTAAGGGATCATCCACTGTGGGGCTTAGTGACAGAAACAGATGACCAGAGTGTCACTCAGAAGCTCTCAGTGATAGAAGCAGAGGTGGGGGGCGTGGGGGGCCCGGGCTTGGCTCTTTGGGGAAAGCGAAGGCAGGGAGAAAGAAGCACTGAAGCTAAGGCACTCAGGGGAGACTTCCCTGGGGCAAGAGAAGGGGCCCCCTTGAATTGGAAGAGTGGATGAGCTTTGAACAGAAAAAAAGATGACAGAGGAGGGCATGATGAGACCTCTTCTCCCTGTACATCACTGCTCACTGATCTCGTGCAAATCAATGGCTTTAACCCATTTCCCACTGGCCGGTGACCTCCAAATTCACGCCTCCAGCTCTGCCTGGACCCTGAGCTTGGCGTAGCCGTGGGCATAAATCTCCAGCCGCTACCTGACGCTCTAACTTGGGTGTCTACGAGGCCTCTCCAACAACATCCGCAAAACCTGACGCTTGACGCCACTATCCCACATACTCCCCAAGCCTGGCCCTCCCCCAAGGGTCTCATTCTGGTATCTTTATTCTTTTTTTAACGTTTATTTATTTTTGAGAGAGAGAGAGACAGAACATGAACGGGGGAGGGGCAGAGAGAGAGGGAGACACAGACTTGGAAGCAGGTTCCAAGCCATCAGCCCAGAGCCCGACGCAGGGCTCGAACTCACGGACCACGAGATCGTGACCTGAGCTGAAGTCAGATGCTTAACCGACTGAGCCACCCTGGCGCCCCATCATTCTGGTATCTTTATACAGCTGCTCAGGCCGAAATCTGTCCACTCCTTCCTCTTTTTACCTCGGATCAGCAAATACTCCCAGAGGCCAATCTGGTCTTTTAGAACCGTAAATCTGATCATGTCGCCCCTTGCTAAAACCCGCTATGGGTCTCCCACCCCACTCACCTTACCACTGCCCTGCTTGATCTGGCCCTCGCTCCTTCTCGGGCTTTATTTCCTTCCCTCCTGTTTTCTCTCTCACCTTCTCTACTCAGCCACGCAGGCCTTCCTGATATTCTGCAAACCTGCCGTCACGCATCTGCCTCAGGGCCTTTGCACTTGCTATACCTCTGCCTGTATAGTCTTAGGCCAGTTATCCACCAAACTATTTCCCTCACTTCCCTAGTCAAACATCACCTCCTCAGAGAGCTCTTCCCTGACCACCTATCCGAAACCACCCCCTTCCTCAACACGCATCTTCATGTTTCCGGGGGCTCATAACCAACCACCGAACATATTTATTTATTATCAGAGTCTCCCCACTAGAATGTTAAGCTCCGTGAAGGCCAGGATTTCTGTCTGTCGTGCTCACCGCCAAACCCCAGCACCTAGAACAATACTTAATATGAAGAGCCCAGTAATTATTGGTTGAGTGTAGTGAATGCCTGAGAAGGTAAGAAGGCAGGGTGGGAAGGAATGTGCCAGGCCAGGCGGTTTCTGGGCACAATTTCAGAGGATTACCAGGGCGGTGGCCCCTCAGGCCTGGCGGGCAAGCAGCAAGGGGCTGAGAAAGGTGAGGCCTGCAAAGAGACAGGTGCTATAATGCAGGGACTGGGTGGTGACAGTACGAATTGATGGGGACAGTAAGAATTGGACACCCAACTGGGTTTGGGGAGACAGGAAGACAGAGAGGACATGAGCCAAAGATGACTTCAAGGCTTACAGTCAGGAGAGAGAGAAGCTGGTACAGCCGAACAGGCCAGGCTTGGGGGAAGGACCGGGCACCTGATGGGGGGCATGTGGGAATTTTCTGAAGGTTCTCTTGGTGGTGGATATTCTAACCTGGAGGGCTGAGATTAAACGGCAAGGAGGTCAGACGAGCTGTGGGAAGTTTTCTGTAGCTCCTAGTGTTTATTTGTTCCCCTTGAAATATGGAAGCAAAAGTCACACTGACCGAAGCTGATTGATCAGTGCGTCTGCCTTAAACCAGGAATCTGGGATTAGCTCGCAATGTCGGAAGAGGTGTTTGTCAAGCTGAAGAATGCTCTGATGTATTAAGTCAGAGACAGGTTTAATAATGTAAGCTAGGAGAGGGGCGCCTGGGCGGCTCAGTCGGTCAGGCCTCCGACTCTTGATTTCAGCTCAGGTTAGGATCTCACGGTTTGTGAGTTTGAGCCCCGTGTTGGGCTCTGTGCTGAAAGCGTGCAACCTGCTTTGGATTCTTGCTCTCCCTCTCTTTCTCCCTCTCTCTCTGCCCCCCTCCCAGCTTGTGCTCTCTCTCTCTCTCGAAATAAATAAACATTAAAACATAGTAATAATAATAGGGGTGCCTGGGTGGCTCAGTCGGTTAAGCGTCCGACTTTGGCTCAGGTCATGATCTCACAGTTCATGAGTTCGAGCCCCGCATCAGGCTCTGTGCTGACAGCTCAGAGCCTGGAGCCTGCTTCTGGTTCTGTGTCTCCCTCTCTCTCTGCCTCTCCCCTGCTCGCACCCTATCTGTCTGTCTGTCTCTCTCTCTCTCAAAAATAAAATAAACATTAAAAAATTAAAAAATAATAATAAAGTAAGATAGGGGAGTCAACCAACAGTAATTAGATTCCCCCCATCCCAGGTCTCAAATAGGAAACAGCCCCAAATAGGAAAAACAAAACAAAAACTGCCTTTGGGGGAGGAGCATTCAGGACCAGGCCAGCCCAGGATTAACAGTGGGCTTGCAAAGCAGGGGATGGGTCATCCTTGAAATATCCCAAAGAGACCTTGTCACCACCTTAACCCAGAAATCACTCGGCATCGCTAACAGTGAGACAACCTGACCCTACTTGCCTCCCCGTGTGACGCAACGCGGGGAACATAGCATCACTTGAGAAATATTCTTGCCCCAACATTTAACCTTTAGATGTTACTTCCCATCGACAGAACACACAGCGAGTAGAGTAGCAAGCTGAATGACCTCGCGAGGAAGCCACTGGATTAACTCGGAAGGTGACACATTCTGCAGAACAGCTAGTCCCGCGTTTTCAATCCAGCTACGGCAGATGTCACGTGATTTAAAGTGTGGCGTCCGGGGGGCTCAGGGGGTTGAGCGCCCGACTTCAACTCAGGTCATGATCTCATGGTCCGTGGGTTCGAGCCCCGCGTCAGGCTGTGTGCTGACACCTCAGAGCCAGGAACCCGCTTCGGATTCTGTCTCCCTCTCTCTCTGCCCCTCTCCCGCTCACACTCTCTCTCTCTCAAAAATAAATAAACATTAAAAAAAAATAAAATTTGTTGTTTAAAGAGGAGGGGAAAAGCCTCAGGAAAAAAAGCATAGGATGTACTTCAAAGGCTGGTCCATAAGTAAGAACTAAGTAACAGGTGAGGCCAGGGAGGGCACCGAGTCCTTGGGAGCTTGTGGTTGGGGGATGGAGAGGAGATACCTGAGCTTTCCCGGCCCAAGAAGGCCTGAGCAAAAATCTCGCTGACCCAGGCCTGCAGCTCCGTGTCCCGCTGCACAGATGCGTCGCTAGGATAATAGTAGCCCACGATTTCTGAGACAAAGCTGCAGAAAAGACATGCAAATGCTGCGGGCCTGACCTTGGGCTCAAGGCTGGCCAGAAATCCAAGGCCCAGTGCCCTGATGCTGGGGAGAGCCAGACAGCCAGCACCCACTGGGAGCCTACCAGGGTCCAGCGGGGACGCCCAGATCCGGATGGAACCCAAGGGCCCAAGTTTGGGCACTCCCGAGTCATGGGTACTCGGGGCCTCCTTTCCACACAGGCGTCTGGGGGGACAGTGCACTGACGAGAGAGCCTGGGGTCCCAGCCTACACTTCACCTGCCCTGATTCCTCTGGACACCCTGCCCTTTCCTTTCTCCCCCGCATTCATACACAGCCCAGGCTCTCCCCAGGCCACAGCTACCTGTCGTTTCACTGAGGACCCCAACCCCAATTCTCACCCTTGGGGTGCTCCATGCTGGGGCCTGAAACACAGCCACCACCCCCAGCCCCAAGCGCCCCAGCCCGCATGAGTACAGGCGTCCACCCTGTCCCTGAGCCAGGAGGCCCTGGTGAGGCCAGACTGGCTGCAAGGTCCCAGGCCCGCACCCCGCACCTCTGAATGGCCGCCCAGATCTTCAGGCCATCGTCTCGGTAATGGTAGTTGGGGATGGTCAGGACGCCGCGGGCCCGCAGGCTGTCCGGAAGGCAGAAATCGGTGTAGGTGAAGTGGGCCAGACCTGTGCTTATGAGGTAGAGGAGGCCTTGCCTCCCGCCGGACGTCACCTGACAACACAAGACAGCTGGGCTTGGGGACGGCCCAGACCCCACCCCAGTGCTTGGGGGCAAGAGGAGGCTAGTGACTCAGCAGGGGGGAATTATTCAGTTAACCAAGGAGCCCTTGGTCCTCCATCGAGGGGCCTGCGCGGGCTGCGGAGGTGGCGGGCCTCCTACGTGCGTGGGAGGTAATCCTTAGGTATTTGGTAACTAACGCCGGGGAGGCGGGGACGAGAGGGCCAGCTCGGCGCAGGGTCAGCGGAGGATGTGGTCAAAGGGGAGCCGGCCACCCCCACCTCCAGAAACTAAGAAGCCAGGGGCCTGCAGGTGCGGAGCCCGTGGGTGGGACAGAGGGGGCGGGGACAGGGTTTGCGGGCGGGGCAAATAGGGGCCGGGGCGTGGCTTGTGGGAAGGATCTGGCAGGGACCGTGGAATGGGATTGGAGGTCGTAGAGGCTTGTGGGCGGGGCAAGTAGGGAACCAATGGGGGGAGGAAGGCGGGGCTTGTGGGAAGGGTCTGGCAGGGACCGTGGAATGGGATTGCAGGCCGTAGAGGCTTGTGGGCGGGGCAAAGCGCCCCCGGGGCGGGGCTTCAGAGACGGAGCGGAAGGGGGCCGGAGGGCTCACGTGGTCCACCAGGCCGTCGGGGTTGAGCAGCGTGGCTCGAGCGATGGTGTTCACCTGCAGCGTGTAGCGAGTGTGGGGAAGCAGGAGCTGCGAGCGGGATGAGGGCGCAGGAGCCGAAGGTCAGGGGAGCCGGCCGAGCTGGCCCGCCCCCTCTAGCCCGGCCCGGGGGTCTCACCGACCTTGTAGACAGGATGGCACAGCGGCAGTTGGCGCAATGTGGCCATGGAGAAGGCCTCGCACAGCAAATGCGTGCACAAAAAGTGAGTGTTGTGCTCGTGCACCAGGAACTCCGAGTTGCGTACCCACGTCTTGGCCAGCAGCCAGTCCCAGTAGGAGTCAGTGGGCAGAAAGATGGGGCTTTGGGGCCCGGGGTTCTGGCTGAGCTGCGTCCAAGAATAATAAGGGGGTTGAGGCTCGAGGCTGCCGGCGTGCCGCCTGAGCCCGCCCCCGAAGCCCGCCCCAGGTCTCACCTGGATGGCCAAGGGCACCAGCGCCCCCTGCGGGTTGAGCCACAGCAGGCAGAGCGGGGCGGCCACGTACTGCTGGCGGCCGTTGAGGCAGTGGACGGGGGCCTCCTCCAGGATCCAGTAGTCCGCTAGGAAGACATTCCCCCTCTGGGGAAGGCGCACAGAGGCTCACAAGTGGCCCCCGACCCGCGCTCCACTGCCTTCTCTGTTCTCCGTCCACTCCCACCCCGATTCGGGCCTCAGTAATACTTGGCGCTTGCGCTCACGTCCAGAGTTAGATACCCAACCCTTCCCAGCATGTCCGGAATGAGGTCCAGCTGAGTCCCGCGTTGCACAACCTCCCACCTGTGTAAGCTGGCATCCTCTCCCCACGCCCCTGCCTGGTCCCTCCTGCTCTCTCCACTCAGTGACCCTGTCAGTGTATCCAACAACAGCAAGATAAACACACATAGAATTGACTGCGACGTTTCCAGCCTCCTGGAGGATGCCCGAGGGCTTGGCTGCCGCAGAGAGACTGGCCCATCATTTTCTCCCAGACCCTCAGAGCTCCTACTGCCCCGTGATTGCTCCTCCTGTGTCTCCTTGCGCTGCCTTCCCCCTGTCCTAACATAGCTTTCTTTGGGCCTCAGCTCTGGGGATCTTGGAAGCCCCAGAACACGGGCAGGGCCTTCTCCTCCAGGCTGTCCTGCTCGCTCTTCACCAGGCCCCATCTCAGGCTTCCAGGCATGGCTGAGCGCCTTCTGGCCCCCACCTCCGTTTGCACCAATTCGAAGCCGGTGCTGCCCAGCGGATGAGGCCTGCAGACTGGAGGTGGCCCCAGCCGTCCGGCCCTTACCGGCCACGCCCATCCTGTATCCATGACGACAAATCACCCACCTCTAGTTCTGTCTGCAGGCAGGTGTCCGGACCCAGCGAGGGGGCCACCATGTCGTGGGTGACAGGCAGCTTGCTGGGCAGGCTGGAGAGGCAGTGGAGCATGACGGGATTGACACCATTCAAATACTGGTACCCAAAGAACGGGTCCTCACACCAGTGCTCGGTGACATACTCTAGGGGGCAAGAGAGGGGACCACTGGGTCTGGAAGCCACATCCCTAGATCCTCCCCGTGCCCAGTCCTTTGCTCCCTTGGTTTAGGCTCCCCTCCCAGCAGCCCTGTGAGGCAGGTGACATTAATCAATTTCACGCAGGACCCTGAGAGTCAAAGAGACGGAGTGACTTGGCCCAGCCGAGTGGCGGTGCAGAGACCCGAATCCCAGCCTGGCCCCAGTGACAGAACTCGCGATGGTCGCAGTAGGGGAAGAGAGGCCAGTGCCCCTGGTCAGGATTAGGACTCCCTAAATGACCCTTGACCCTCTCCCAGGCAGGTGGAGTGTCTCTCTGTCCTCACTCCCCTATTCCTGTCCCCTCCCAGGGAAAGGGGAGACAGCATGAGCTCCTAAGGGGCCTCTGTGATGGTTGCCACTCACGAAACCAGCAGCCCCACGCACTGGGACCCCACAGTCTCCCTGGGACGGCTGGAGGAGGGCCCCTTCCCAGAATGGGGCTGAGGGTTCTGAGCACGGGGTAGGGGCGGGGGACAGACATCTGCCCGGCTCTGCACACCTGAAGTGACGGTCTTGTGACACCAGAAGATATTCCGGATGTCATCCAGCTTCTTCCAGGAGCCCTTGTGGTCCAGCAGTCCTCGAAGCTTCATGCCCAAGGACCTGGGGGGGGGGGGGAGGAGAAGCGAGGTGGGGCCTGGGGCTGCCAGGGGCACTGTGCCCCCAGCCTAGAGTCCTGGAGGGACCAGCCAAGGTCAATTCCCAGAGCAGAGGAGCCTAACAGTGTGAGCGTGAGAGAAGTCTAGTGGCCAGTTGGGGCTTCGTCGGGGTGACTCCACATGGATACGCACAGGGGTGCACGGGGCTACGTGTTGCAGACGAGTTGTCTTCATTGGCGTTTTGGCTTTTCTCCAAGTTTCCATCTTGTCACAGACCTTCACTGACCCCTGACTGCCTACAGGACAAAGCCCCAGCTGCTAGGGCTGGCTCGGAAGCCTGCCACCAGCCGGTCCCTCCCCACCACGGCCTTCTCACGAAACTTAACCGGAGGTATGCTTTCTACACCAGACTGGTAAACGAGGGGTTGGCAGCCTGGGGGGCCGTGCACTTTTCACTTTGTGGGCACCTGTACTGCTTGAATTTTTTACAGCAAGCATGTGGTATTTTATAATCAGGAAAAAAATGCTTGGGGCGCCTGGGTGGTTCCGTCAGTGGACATATCGGTTCATTTTAATCACTCACTAACGGAGTCAAGGCCAACGGGAGGGAATGCGACACCCAACAGGTGGGTTTGCCGTGCGCGGTGGGGAAGGCAGCTGTGTGAGTCTGCTCAGATGCCATGAAGGATGCGGGCAAAGGCGCATCTGTGACGTCCCCAGGGACAACTTCCTGAGTATCTGCTGAGCTGCCCGCCCCTCAGGCCACAGCATTTGCTGAGCACCTGCCCAGGAAGGCCCGGAAGAGGGGAGGAAGCAGGCGAGAGCTCGGTGTTAAAGCAGAGAGTGAGGAGGCAATAAAGGAGAAAGAAAAGGTCTTCCTTTTCCGAGGGCCTGGCGCACCCCTCCTCCAGAGCGTCCTGCCACGGCCCCCCCGCACTGGAGCCCAGACACAGCCCCTCGTCTCCATGAATCCCCCACGGCTGTCAAACACCAGCTCCCTCCGCCCACAGCTGTCTCTGAGTCCCAGCAGACCGTCCTAGATCTCCGGGGCCTTCCCTTGCCTCGTCCAGACCCACACGTCCATCCGGGGACCAGCTCAGGTGACTCTTGTCCAGCAACCCTGCCACATCCTTTCCCTGAGGCCTGAGCCACCTGCAGCTGTCTCCAGACGTTCCCGAGCTCACTCTCACCTCACCTCTGCTCCCCTCCCACTAGTCCTGCTCCCAGAGAATCGGTCAGCATAGGAGCCCCGAGGATGAGGATCCAGCCTCTTGCCCTGGACTCCTCTGGACCTTCTACTGCACAGATATCCAGCCGAACCTGTCCGTCCTCCCTCCAGGCCAGCCTGGCTTTGCACAGAACCCCCCCCCCCCCCCCCGCCCCACCGCCCAACTCCCTGCTCAGCTCTACTCTCCGTGGCCCAAAGCCAGCTTCAGTCCCACTCGCCTTCTCAGGAGGCACCTGCCAGCCCCTACTCAGCCCTGCCGCCTCTGGCCCGGAGTGTCCACTCTACCCCCTCCACCACATCACACTCAGAGCCTCAAGCTGACTTGAGCTGCCAATGGCCCCTCTGATCCCTAATGAACGGTGCCACATGTCCCCCGGGGGACACAGCCCCTCGTGGCTGTAGAGCACATCCTAATACTACTACTCAGTCACATCCACCGAGACTGTTTCGTACTGGGTGTTGTCCTGCTTACTCTCCCCCCAACCTGTGAGGTAGGTATGCGTATTCCTGTCATCTGACAGATGAAAGTGTTAAGAGGCTAAGTGAAGATCAAGGTTACACAGCTAGAAAGTGTTGGTTCCGGGGTCTGAACATGACATGGTCTGACCTCACTTCCTTGAAACTTCAGGGCCTGGCCTCCCTGCCCCACTCAACATGGTCCCACCAACAGGGCCTGGGACTGAGCTCTGCACTGAGGAGGTGCTCAGTTAATTTCCTAGATTTGAGGAATGGAGAAAGGGGTGATGACAAAGGAAAAACAGGAAGTGATGGGGAGAAAGAAAATGGGGGGGAACACGGGGGCAGAGAGGGGGACATGGGAACAAAGAGGAGGCGATGGGGACAGAGAGGGGGATATAGGGACAGAGAGGGGACATGGGGACAGAAAGGGGGAGACGGGGACAGAGAGGGAGACATGGGAACAGAGAGGGGACATGGGGACAGAAAGGGGGAGATGGGACAGAAAGTGGGACATGGGGACAGAAAGGGGGGAGATGGGGACAGAGAGGGGGACATGGGGACAGAGAGGGGGCATGGGCACAGAAAGGGGACATGGGGACAGAGAGGGAACATGGGGACAGAGAGGGGACATGAGGACAGAGACAGGGACAGGGAGGGGGACATGGTGACAGAGAGGGGGACACGAGGAAGAGAGGGGGACATGGGGCAGAGAGGGGAGAGATGGGACAGAGACAGGGACACAGGGACAGGGAGGGGGATATGGGGACAGAGACAGGGAGACAGGGACAGAGAGGGGGACATGGCGACAGAGAGGGGGACACAAAGACAGGGGCACATGGGGGCAGATGGGACAGAGACAGAGACACAGGGACAGGGAGGGGGGACATGGAGACAGAGGAAGGAGATGAGGATAGAAAGGGGGACACAGGGACAGAGAGGGGACATAGGGACACAGATAGGGACACAGGGACAGAGAGGGGGACATGGGGACAGAGGGTAGAATGAGGACAGAGAGGGGGAGATGAGGATAGGGAGGAGACATGGGGACAGAGATGTGCAGAGGGGACACGGAAGGAGGACACGGGAAGAGTGGAGGCAGAAGGCAGACTGAGCAGGAGTGCAGGGAGGGCAGTGGCCTCACGCAGGGATGGCGTTGAAGAGCAGGGAGACCGTCTTGGTGGCCGAGTAGCGAATATTGGGGTCCATGTGCAGCAGGGACGGGAAGTCAATTTTCATGGGGAAGCCAGGCAGGTACTGATTCCCGCTGCTGTGGGGGGGTGGGCAGAAAGACAGACACCAGTCAGACGGACCTGCAGCCCACGCCCCTTAATTCCCTCCCTCTGCCCTTGCCTTGCTCTGGACCCCTGCCCAGCCCCCTCCGCTCTGGCCTGAAGCCACCTCCCCGCCAGACCCTTGGGGTCACCTCTGCCCCTTCTGTCCTGACTCCTGGATTAAACCCTAGTTGTCTTCTCTCCTGGCTGCCCGGGCCCCATCGTCCCAACCTTCAGGTCACGCCCTCCACCTTCCTCCCAAGCCTGGGCTCCCCTGTCACCTGTCCCCTTGGTCTGTGCAAGGTGCCGTCTTGGTCAGGGCAAATTTCTTGTCTGTTTCCATCTCCTCGAAGTTGCTGACGTCTATGATGCCAGGGAAGCCAGGGGCATAGACCTTCCAGCTTCCAAGGGAAAGAAAGGGGTCAGAGGTCCGACTGAGAATAAACATAACCTTCTTTAGATTTTAAAGACGTGACTTTAAATTAAAACTCCCAGAAACCACCCACTTTCTGGGTAGGTGACAAAGAATTGGAATTTCCTCCCTGAAGTCACTGGGCTGCGGGTCAGAGAGGCATTTGGGGACAACGTGAATGTCCAGACTGGTTTGGAGCTGGGTTTGCATTCAGATGGAGATCGTGGCCGCTTTGGGGTGGGGGAGAAGGGGGGCAGGAGGCTGAAGCTGGGGTGAGCCCGGTCAATACCAGGGTCGTGTCTGACATCTGGGTGACATCCAGGGTATCTGTGGGTTGAGTGTGGATTCGCTGAGAATTGTTGGTACTGGTGTGAGTCAACCTCAGACTGATGTGAGGTTCAGATGAAGGTCCTGATTGGATCTGAGGTCAGAGTGAGTAGTATTCTGATTAAGGCTGAGAGGGGACAGTAAAGATGGGGGAAAGAAGTCGAATTAGGCAGGCTCACCGGTAGCATTCCTGTCGACTCTGGAGTTCCCGTCTCCTGTGATCCAGAAGGAGGGGCAGGGAGTCCTGACAAATAGTTGTGGCTGTGGGGAATGAAAATCCCTCGTCCTATGAGCCTCTTTTCAAACAACACCTCCTCCAGCGAAGCTTTCTTGAACCCCCTAACCCTTGAACCCAATCCCTCTCAGCAACATAGATACCCCACGTTCTTGTGTGTTCATCAGCAGAAGGGACTCAGGACAACCTCACCCCGAAATTGTATCAATCTAATCACCTGTATGTTTATCTCTTTCCCAAGAGTCTTTGGGGGCAGAAATTACCTTGCAGTCGTGTTTTGTGTTCCCAGCATCTAGCGTGTGCCCCCACGCCGTGCATGTAACATGCACTTGACAAATGACTGATAAACGGATATATTTGGGGAAGCGATGGGCAGATGGATGTATTATGACGATAGATGGGCATTTAGACGTCTATGAAGAACCCACTAGGGGGCGGAGGGGGGTAAGTAAAGACCCCTCGCTTTATCTTGACCTGGAACATCACCTCTCATCTCTAACACGTTAACACCTGGACCAGCCCTGGTCTTGCCTCTCAGTGATCTCAGACAGCTCAGGAGATCTGGGGGTCCAGAACCTGAAGGAGCTCGAGCTGGGCATCCTTGGAAGCCCTCCCCCGCCCCCAAAGGCAAGAAAGAATCCTAACAGCACCCACAGGGACTTCGTCCACGCCAGAAAAGCCAGTAGTAGTTGCCAGGGCCTTTCCAGCTCATTATTCAGGCCTTCCACACCTGTTGACTCAGTTGACTGTGGTCTGACCCCACGGTGGGTGCCAGAGGGATTCACTCTGGGGAAGCACAGAGGGACTCTGTGTGTGTGTGTGTGTGTGTGTGTGTGTGTGTGTGTGTGTGTGTGTGTGTGTCTAGGAGAAGTATGTGTGTGGAGACTGTGTGTGAATATTGCCCAGAAGTTCAGGGTTCTAAAGGCTCACTTTTTTCAGAAAGCATTTACTGGGGAGTTCTGAGTTCTAGGTACCCTAACCCCACCCCTGTTCCCTACAACCTGGGTTTTGTGAAACCCCACCCATCATTCCATTTTTTTTTTTAATGTTTATTTACTTTGGAGAGAGAGACAGAGCAGGATCAGGGGAGGGACAGAGAGAGAGGCAGACGCAGAATCCGAAGCAGGCTCCAGGCTCCGAGCTGTCGGCACAGAGCCCGACGTGGGGCTTGAACCCACAAACCGTGGGATCTGAGCTACCCAGGCGCCCCATGCCCACCCCTAATCCCAACAGACAGCGGCCAGCCCCTGCCTCTGGCCCACCTGTTCCTGGTCGCAGCTCTACGGTGCAATAGCCCTCAATCCACTGATAGCAGGGGAACTGGGTGCAGGTGCCATCGGGGGCCTTGACACAAATGAAGCTGCAGTACCAAGAATCCTTGGGGAAGAAAGCATAGCGTTCCTTGTACAGACGCAGCAGCAAGAGCTCCCCCAGCTCGGCTGGGCAGCGCACCTTGTATTTCTGCACCTGCGGGGGTGGGGGGGGGACCAAAAAGCAAGCAGGTGAGAGGCCAGGAACCGTGGGGGGGGGCATCCTTCCACCTTCCAAGGGGCATCTACGCCCCCACCTGTCCTGGCATATAATTAAGCCACGCATTGCCTTTGTACGAGTTGGGAAAAGGCACCCCCTTCTTCCAAGCAGTGGCAGCCACAGAGACACCGGGTGCGGGCAGAGAGGGTTCTGGATTTCACCAGCCTCCTTGGCTCCCACACCTTCGTGTAGGCCACCAGCAAAAATCCTGGGGTCCTGGTGGAGGCAGGCAGATCCCCTCCGGAGAAGAGGAAACCCGGACTCACAGAGGGCAAGCCACCTGCCCAAAGCCCACCTTCAGTTATGGGAGGAGCCAGGGAGAAGGTGAAATTCTCTTGACCCTGCCCCCAGCCCAGGGCCCCTTCTTCACAGCCCGGCCTGAGTAGGGTTTATCACACCCCAGGAAAGACAGGATGGTGAGGAGGTCAGAGTCGGAGTCCGGAGTCCCCCCCAAGGCTGGACGAATGACCTGGGGGAATGACCCCTCCCCTCCTTCAGGGTCCCCTGCTGGCCGCGACCCTCAGAGGTCGCCCCTCCCTCCCCTCCCCTCTGTACTCACCGATCCAGTGGCGAAGTCCCTGCCCAAGCGATCCAGCCGCTGCTTGGGGCTCTCCCCGCAAGTGCCCAGCAGGGTGACAGAGATGTTGTCCAGGGTCCCCGCCATCAGGTAGGGACCGGTGGTCACACACACGCTGTACACGGCCATGGTGGGAGGGAGGGAGGGAGGGATGTCCCGGCAACGATGACTCCAGCAAGCAGCGCCTCGGAGGAGGGGAGCGGCGGGCCGGGCTGAGCTGAGCTGTTGCGCTGCAGGGCCACGGAGTCTGGGGGCAGGGGCAGGTGCACCTGGAAGGAAAGGCCCAGGGTTCTCTCCGTGGGGTGCTCTCGGGCTCGCTCTCCTCCCCGGAGCTCCCGGTCTCCGTCCTTGCTCACCGCGGGCTCTCTCTCCTCCCCTTATACTTGTTTGCTGACCTCTGGCACAGCCGGTCTCTCTGGCTGGCAGGACCGGGCTCACCCAGATGAATATCAAGAGCCAGAGTCCCACTGGGAAGGGAGGGACCAGACGCCAACGGGGAGACGAGGAGCAGGTGACACCCGTGTGGTTGGGACACTGTCCCGCCGACTGATACCCTGGGGCCCCGGCCCGCCCACTCCCCAACTTGCCCCGAGACCCTCTCCTCCTCTCTCAGCCGGGACTGGGCCCAGGGCACCCGCATTGCCTACTTGTGAATCATCCACGTGAATCACTGTGCACAGGTGAGCCGTACTCGGCATCAACCACACATGACTGTCGACTCACGCAGGTGAGTCGCCCCGAGTGCACACCGCACCGGAGTCAGCCGAGCACAACTTTCCTGTCGCTTCCCCTGCGCGCCGCGGTCCCTACGCCCGGCCCTCTGTGTCCCCGGTTCGCCGCACGTCCGATCTCGGTCCCTCCCTTGGAAATGGGGCGGATCAGGGGGCCAAAGCGGACTCAGGGCTCACGGCGTCGGGAGGTCCCCTGTGGCATCCGTTCCGCTCCGGGCCCGCCCGGGGCAGTCAGGGCGGCGGCATCTGGGTCACCCCGCCTGCTGGGAGAGCGATCCGCCTGGGAGGCCCGCAGCCGGCAGCGGCCCCGCGCGGCCAGAGCCGGTACTGCAGCGGCCCCGCCTCCGCGGCCCTTCCCCCGCAGCGGCCAGACACCGGCCGGTGCTGTGCCAGACGAAGGACAGGAAAGCGCTGGCAGCAGCCGCGGGGCCCCTTCTGCTCCCTCCCGGTGGGCGCCAGAGCCGCTGCGCACGTGCGCGCAACTACCTACCGCCTCTGGGAGCCTGGACTTCCGTAGACGCACAGTTCATATAAGTAGCAGAGCAGCTCTCTGGGAAGAGCCCGGATAGCTCAGTCGGTAGAGCATCAGACTTTTAATCTGAGGGTCCAGGGTTCAAGTCCCTGTTCGGGCGTCTCACTTTTTCTTTCTTTTCCTTCCCCCCCCCCCCCCCACGAACCTACAGCTCTTTTTGAATACAACTAATCTCTGTATTCCTTTAAAACAAAACGAAGGAAAAGAAAGCGTAACGAAAATGCTGTGACATGACTTTAAAAATGAAATGAGAGTAACCCCGTCGGGATTTTACTTTTCAGAAAGTAGAACGAACGATAGGTAGACAGTGGAGGGAAAGCAGACATGTTTTATGTGAATTTAAGTTTTCCAGTCAGCCACATTGGAAAGTAAAAAGAACCAGGCGAAATTAATTTTAACAACACATTTTATTTAACCCAATGAAATCTTATCATTTTAACACGTACTCGATATTTTAAAATTGTTAATGAAATTTTGACGATGTTCTTTTCAGTACGTACTATGTCTTCTAACTACGGTGTGTATTTTTTCCTTCACAGCACGTCTCCATTCACAGTTCAGGTGCTCCGAGGCGGGGGTCCACCGCCTCCAGCAGGTATTTGTGTTTCTGTTTTCTGTGAATGGCAGACACGCAAAATGAGAATATCAGTAATATGTACCCTCTCAAAGAAACCCCATCGCAAGTGGGTTCCATGGTGTAATGGTTAGCACTCTGGACTCTGAATCCAGCGATCCGAGTTCAAATCTCGGTGGAACCTTAGGTTTTGTACCACCGGAGTGCTGTTATATTTATGAGCTTGGGGCAGGAGCCTCATTCGTCACCTGAGAGGGTCTGAAAAGCCAGCGAGGATGCTGTCCTTTGTTTTTAAAAACAGACCAGGTAGTTGGAGCCTCCAGCACACCATCAGAACATACAGCCGTCGCTTAAATGTATAGCAAGTTGCGCTAGTCTTGGGAGCTACTGGTATTCGAGGACACGTTTAGGCACAGATCAGCTGTGAGGCACTTCAGGTTGCTTCCGCAGGTCCCATCAGGTCGTGGCTGACACAACCCGAGGCGGTCTGGAATACCAGAGAGTGGAAGGCGGTGGTGGCTTGGCTGCAAGGAGTCCTCGTAAAAACAAGGGGGGCGTCCCACCGGGGCGGCGGCGGGCGGTCAGGACTTCTATATGGGGGTACACAGGCCACCAGAAAAACTCCATCTTGGCAGCGGTGGGATTCGAACCCACGCCTCCGAAGAGACTGGAGCCTAAATCCAGCGCCTTAGACCGCTCGGCCACGCTACCTGCGTGGAAGATAGTCCTCCCTGTAGTCCTCCTAAGAGACTAGAAGGAGACCCCGGGCTCGGGATGGTTGTATTAGATCGGCCGGCCGGCCCTCTTGGGAGATCGCGGACCGAGAAGCAGTGGACGGCGAAACGGCCCGGCCGGAGGAAACAAGAGACACACCGATGTTTTACAACGACACAAGTTTATTTTCCTGGATGGGGCCGCATCTGGGAGTGGGGTGCGTCTGGGCCGGGAGCATCCCCCAAGCGGGCAGCCGCAGCTCTGTGCTCGCTCACATTCGGTTGCTCTCTGTCCCCGTTTCTTCCACCCGTGCGCGTCCGCACTCCCACCTGGCTCACGTGCTTTTGTCCCGCTACTTCTCCCAGGCAGGCCTGCGAGGTCGCAACCGGGCGCTCCTGGCATGCCCCGCCCAGAGCCCTCACACCCCTCTCCCTCCCCGCCCCTCCCACCCCCCCCCCCCACCCCCATGCTAGTACCCGTAAGCCGTCAGACGCCGCCGCCCGCCAGGTGGCTCTGTGGCGCAATGGATAGCGCATTGGACTTCTAGTGACGAAAGAGCGATTCAAAGGTTGTGGGTTCGAATCCCACCAGAGTCGATTTTATTTCAGGTTTTGTTTTTTTTTTTTCCCCCCCCCCCTCCCCTCTCTCTCCGACTTTTTCTTAAAGGCTCCCATCCCCTTCTCCCCCTACCCTATTTCAGTGTTTTCCACCTGGTTTCAAGCTCCAACCTCAGTCTCCGCTCTGCTCTCTTCTTTACTTACCTGTCTGCCCCGGGGCTTGGGCCATGGAGAGCAAGACTGGGGGGAGGGGCGGGAAACAGAAGGAAAGGGAGACAGAAGTGGGCGTGGACGCCGAGATAAAGGCAGGCCCCTGGCTCGGGGACACACGGGGATTGAATAACCACTTTATTCCATGCACTAAGGACTCGGGAAGGGGCTGGGTCTGGGCCGGGGGCAGAGAGGGTACAATCCTAGTCGCAAAGGGGGCAGGGAAAAGGGACAGAAACCGGGGAAATATATATTTATATAGATACTCTAATATAGACCACATCTCACCCGCGCGCTGCGCCCGCGCGCCCCGCCGCCCTCCCCAACACCTGCTCGCCCCGACGCCCGGGTCCCTCTGCTGCCCTCGGGCTGGAGTCTCTACCTCACCCCCAGCCCCCACCCCCACCCCCCCGCAAAGCTCAGGGCCAAGGTCTCCAGAAGGCGGGCGGCGGGGGCGGCGGGGCCTTGGGCGCCCCGTCTTGTCTGTGCGGCGGCGGCGGCGGCGGCGGCGGCGGCAGCAGTCCGGTGACGGGCGCCGGCGCGCCGGGATCCCCGGCGCGGGGGGAGCAGGGGGACGGGGACCAGGCGCAGCGCGGGCTCAGGGGGCCCTGGTGCACTGGGGGGCGCTGGTGCAGCGCGGGGCCGGGCACCGGGGCGGCGGGGTCCAGCGGTGGGCGCGGCGCCTGGGGCCTCGGATCTACCGGCTCCAGTCGGGGCGGCTTGGGGCGCAGGTAGACGTGCAGCGCGGAGAAGAGCTGGGCGCGGGCGGCCGGGCTGGCGTCGTGCGCGAAGGCCGCCAGACGGAGCAGGCACTCGCGGAAGCCGGACAGGTAGCAGCTGGCGAGCGCCTCGGCGTCCTGGGCTGGGGACCGGGGAACCCCTGGAGCCGCGGCCGGCGGGAGGACGGGCGGGCAGGGCAGGGACCCAGCAAGGGCGAGGGAAGGGGCGGGGCGCAGAGATAACCGAAGCCCGACAGACGCACAGAGACAGAGACCCAGAAGGACGGACAGAGGGAGAAAATGAGGGAGACACAGAGACAGACACGCGCGGGTGTTATTAACCTCGCCTCGGAGCAGAGCCTACCGCTCCCCAAGCCCACCGTCCATCGCAGGGTCCGCCCCAGCTACCCCGGCCCCGGGCCTCCGTGAATCCCCCCTCCCGCCCTCCGCTGCCCCACCCCCCCGCGCTGTACCCGGGGGCTCCACCCGGCTCCGCTCCCTCAAGTAGCCCACGGCGAACTCCAGTATCTCTGCTTTCTCCAGCTTCGGGTTGCGGAGGTTCTACAGACGGGAGGGGGAGGGCGCAAAGACAGAAAGGGGTGGGGAGAGAGGGGGAAGTGGCAGGGGGAAGAAGGGAGGGGGGGATGCGGGAGCTGGGGGTGCCCCCGATCGCGTTTGCGCGCCGCTCACGGAGCGCGCGACCGACCGAATGCGGAGTGGAGATGACGAGGAACGGCCCTGGGAAACCTCGAGCCTGGAGCGTCCAACCCGAGGGGGTGAAGCCCACCCAGAGTTGAGGAGCGGATTGTAAACAGCAAACCCCAGGGACTGAAATTAACCACCCTGCAGGCTGTTGGAGCGGGTGCCGGGAAAGAGGAGGGAGCATTTACAGACCCCAGAGGTGGAAGACTGACCCACCCTGGGAGTGAAATTTGCAGAGCCGGTGTGAAACTTACAGACCCCAGGGGTGGCCATGAAGAGCACGTTCTGAGAGCGAGAGGGGGTCTGGGATGGGACTGCAAAGGCGGGGCTGGGGTCGGGGTGCCTTGGGGCCAGGGTCGCCAGCGCAGCACGTGCCCCCACCCCAGTAGGAAGCCCTGGGACGCGAAGACCGGAGGCCTGGGGGTCTGGGGACGGCGGAAGGACTGACCTGGTCCCGGGTCTGCTCCAACAGCAGGAGCCTCAGCTCTTCCAGGCTGCGGTTGATGCGGTCCCGGCGCCGCTTCTCCACAAGCGGCTTCAGCATCTGCGACCGGCAGGAAAGGGAGAGCTGGCCGACCGGACCGAGACTCAGCGCGGCCGCGCCGGCGTTTGGGTCCCGCCGCCCGGGTCGGTCCCGCGCCCACCCCTTCCCCAAGACCCCAACGAGTGCCTAGGGCCAGGCCCATCGGGTCCCTCTCCGCTCCGCCTCCCAAAGCCCCTAGGGTCAATCTCTGTAGCTCGCCTCCTCTCTCTCCCGGGTCTTCTGCATTCTCCTCTCTGCCTTGTCCTCCCTCCTCCCCTGTCTGTGTCTCTCCGCCTCCTCTTTTCTCTCTACGTCTCCGTCTCGTGCAGTGTCTCTGTCTCAGTGGAGAACTTTGGGGGGGGGGCCTCTTTGCGCCCAGACACGTGGACACGTGGCCGCAAGGTGCCGGCCTCTGAGTCGGCGGCCCTGAATGTAAAAAGGGAGATACTCGGGGCTACCGCGCCTCTTCTCCCGCTAGCCCGTCTATGCAGTCGTCTTTCTCCACTGGTTCTAACATCTTCCTCCAGAGGTCAGGCCTCTGGGGCCAACGCCTTCCCGGCCTTCTCTACAAGGCTGCACTGGGTCAGCTCCGGCTCGCGCAGCACGCGCGGAGCAAGTGCCTATCCTCCCCGCTTTTCGTTTCCACCCACCTCCCTTAGCTCGAGCCCCCCTTATTTATTCCACTCGAATTCCGGCCCCCTCCCACGCCTTGCAAGCCGCAAGGTGCCAAATCCCACTACCCAAACCCAAGACCAGTACTGCCGCCCACGCAGCCCCTGCGCTGACCCCATCCCCATCCTCATCTTCGCCGCTTCCTTCCCAGCTCCTGGTTCCTTGGGTGCCCCGCACGCACACCTCTCCCCTTTCCAACCCTGCGTCTCCAGCCTCTTCCCTCACCCAGGGTCTCAGGGACGCGGTCCCCTGGACGGACCAGGGACCTCTGCCCCCTCCCCTCACCTCTCACCTTGGGGCCGTCCCTATTCTCCGCTCGATCCCGAGTGACCATCGCTCCTCCGGATCCTGGTGTGGACCGAGCCCAAGCCGGCCTTGCACCTTATATCCCGCAGCTCCTGAGTTGGGTGGGGTGGGGGTTGGAGCCGGGCCCGCCCCCTTCGGCCCCCGGATCCCCCTCCGCTAGGCCAGGAGCACCAGGCTCCCGGAAAGGGGAGGAGCGCAAGGGGGGAGGGGAAGAAATGAAACTGACCTAGGAGTGTGGGAAATGAGGGGCCAAGGCAGCATTGGCTGATTTAAGGACCCTAAGGCTGTATAATGAGGCGGGACTCCGCTGAAGGGAGAGGTTATTAGGGAGAGAGGGAGTTGAAGAGCTCTGGGGACAGGACTCTGGAATGAAGTTCGGAGTTCCCCTCCTCCACCACCAAACGAGGCTCTCTTGGGAGCTCACTGTTCCCCCACCGACCCTGAAATAAAGGTTGGCACCCCTCAACCCTCCAGGCTGGATCTTATACACCTTCACCCCAAATTCGCCTCCCGCTGGGTGGCTCTGTCCAATTCAACTGGGGCTCTGCCTGGAGGCAAAAGAGACGCGCAGTTCGATCTAAGCGAATCTTAATTCCATTCCCCCCCCCACATTGCGCGCACCGGTCTAGGCTTAGGGGATCCATACTGAGATACGTACTAGAGACCCAGCGGATCCAGTGGAAAAGAGGATGTGTTACCAAGCAGCAATTACAAAGGCAGAGCGAAGTAGGAGCCGGGGAAAGGGTCATACAGACGGATGGCTGGACGGGGGAGGAAGGGGACCCTCAAAGAAAAAAAGGAAGCAAGGCTTGGAGTAGGAGGTGGAGAGACCTATCCACTTAGAAGTATTTGACTCAAAACTAATTATAGGAGATCCAGGCCTTTGTCCGCCAGGACACGGGACACAAGGAGTGCTCGTGCCGCTTGCTCCCCGGGGACCCCCGTGAGGATAGGGGACTAGGGAGCCGACAGGTTTTGTTTTGGTTTTTTTAGGGACCAGAAAGAGATACAAAAAGGGATCAATACCCACCTCAAACCAAGAACATGACCCTCTGCAGAATGATGCGTGAACAGTCGGAGGCTTCAGGATAAAGTGTCTGAGAAGAAAAAAATCAGAGATTTAACGGGACAACCAGACGGCCCCGGACAAGGACACGGAAAGACAAGACTGCAGACCGGTTGGAAGATAAGCTGCGCAGTCAGAGGCGGATGAGGCCTTCCGAGCCGTCCCAGGGCCTCTCCACACGTTGTGTTGTTGGGTTTCTCCCCCCCCCACCCCCCCCCCCCCCCCCCCGCTTTCTTTCTTTCTCCCCACCCCCCTCCCCGCCCCGCAGCCTGCCCTGCCAAAGCCCGAGCCCGGAGAGACACAGACCTTGGGGAGAGTGCTCCCATTTGGGGTCAGGGCCGCCAGCACATCCCACCTCCCCCCTACCTGGGCCAAATGGGAGCGCAGATGTGTGGCTCCCGGCAGCCCCCGTCGCCCCCCTCCTTGGGAACCTGCGCTCGGGCGGAGTTTTTCTCACCTGCACGCGAGGCTCGGGGCCCCGGGCTGTTCGCACCCGGGTGTGGGGCCGCCCCCCGGCCATATGGGGCCACTTTATGGCCCGGCGGCCGGATCCGGGCGGGAGGAAGGATGGCCTGGCGCTCCACCCACGTCAGCTATTCGGGCCGCTCCTTCGCTGAGCCCCTGGCCCACACCTTCTCCTGGACCGCGGTGGCCTCAACGTCTTACAAGTTCAGGTAGGGCCACCAAGGGCTGGCTGTCGCTTGCATTGGTGGTTCAGTGGTAGAATTCTCGCCTGCCACGCGGGAGGCCCGGGTTCGATTCCCGGCCAATGCACACGCTGACTTTTTGGGGTTTTTTTCCCCCTCCCGTTGGCCCCAAATGGGGAAGAAATCTGCCTGAGAAGTTTGTCTATTTAACTCATCTTTTTTACCATAAGGTAGAGCTTGACGCTCTGGATGGAGATCCGAAGGCCGAAAGTCCTCCCACTGCCGTCCTCCCAGCCCGCGAGTCCTGCGGCCTTCCACACCCCTCCCTCCGCCCCCGGCTCCGCATCTCCGCAGGCGTCACCCTGAGAAAGGACACGCCGCTCGGATCCCTGCCCCGGGGGTCCTCCCACCCTCCGCGGGGGAGGGGCGAGGCCTTCCCGCCCTACGCGCCCTAAGTCCCGGGCCCTTCCGGCCATTTCTCTTCCTCGCCCTCTCCATTTTCTGTCCTCCCTGAACTGCGCTTTCTTTTTCTAAGTCCGTGGGTCCTGGTCTTCCTGTTATCGCGGTCTTTCTGCGCCCCCACGGCCGCCCCGGCGTCTCTATCTCGGCATCTCTCGCGTTCCTGCCAGCTGCCTTAGCGACGGCCGTGCGCCCTCTCTCGGTCTCCGGCTGTCTCCGTGCGTCTCTAGCTCCGGGTCTCTCCTCTCTCTCTCGTCTCTCCGGGTCTCTGTCGCCTCCCGGCACTCTGCGCTCCCACGCTCCTGCCAGCCCCTGGGAAGCTCGCTCACACCTCCGTCCCGCCCCGCCCGGACCCCGCCACCTCCCGCCCCGCCCCTTCCCGGCCGCTTTGATCCCGCACGCGTCGGGCCGGCGGGCGGCCGGGTGTCCCCCGCCAGCTGCCGGCGGCCACTTGTGAGCAGAGGGGAGGCGGGAGAGGGCGGGGGCGACCCTGGGCCCCCGGCCTGCCGCGCTGCTGCCCGCTGGCCTCCCTCCGCGCCGCTACCCGGGCTCCCGCGGGCCCGGGTCCCTGGTTCGCGGAGTCTGGGTCTCTGTCTGGAGCTCGCCCTGCGTCTGTGTCTCCGCCTCCGGTTTCTGCCTCCTGTCTCTCTCAACCTGTTTCGGCTGCGGGTCTCGTGTCTCTGGATTGTGTCAGTGACCAGGGATGCTCTCTTCTCTACTCAGGCGCGATAGCGACTCCCAGAAGGAAACTGTGCGACAATCTGGGCATCTGTACATCTGTGTGCACAGCCTCTCTGTTACTCATTCAGTCGATATTTATGGAGTGCCTCTGTGTGCCAAGTATGGTTAGGGCTCTCCCGAAGCCCTACATCTTGTGGGGAGGGGAGCGTAGAAAATGAAACATCAGATGGTCATGGGGGGGGGGGACGGGGGACAACCGGACATGGCAATGGCTTGAGAGTAAAGTGCTGCTTTCCTCTGGGGGGGTCAGAAACCAACTGGAGGAAGAGGTGGTATTTAAGGCCAAGGAAGAAACAGGCGAAAGGAAACAGCAGGTGCAAAGGCCCTGAGGCAGGAATGGAATTTGCGGGTGGGCCCTAGAGAAAGAGCGCCAGGGTTCCTGGGCGGGAAGATTTGGAGTACATCAGAGGCAAAAATGGGGAGGCAGGCATGGCCCACCACACAGGGCTTTGCAAGCTCGGAAATGACTTCGGATTTTATTCTTGAGGGCAATGGGAGGCGAGGGAGGGTTTTCATCAGGAAAGCCATGCTCGCCGATTTCTGTTTTAAAATGACCGCTTCGGCTGCCGTGTGAAATTGGGAGCAGGGACGACATTTGGGTTGCAGGAGCGGCCTCCTAGGCCTGACATGATGTGATGGCGGCTTGCGTGAGGTGGTGGCCGGGGCGAGACACGTGAATGGGCTCCCTCTGGAGTTTGGGCTTCAGTCACTGGGTGGTTGGTGGTGCCTTTTATGGAGGTGAGAGGCACCAGGGCAGTGGGGCCGTGGGGAAAGTTTGGTCGGTTGAGATCCCCTTAGACATCCGAGCGGAAATCACAGGTAGGCCAGGGATGTAGAAAGTTGGGGGTCAGAGATGGAAGGTAAATATGGGGGAGTCCCGGGGAGAGAGGCGGCTTTGAGAGGGGCTGGAGCAAGGAGCCCTGGGGCACCCCAACAATTGCAGTCCAGGCTGAGGAGGAAGAATTGGCAAAGCGCCTAGGGGGTTGGTAGCGACGAGAAGGGGGCCAGTGTCCCTGGGACAGAATTTGGGAAAGGAGGAGCAGTGGGCGTATGAAGAAGGGAACCCCGGCCCTAGCTAAGCTGCCGGGAGGTCAAATAAGGAGAAGAGAGCGAAGTAAGCATCAGTTTAGCATCTTGGATGTCACAGGTGACCTAGAGGGGGGGGCGGTGACTGTACACAATCCCAGGCCCCTGGGTCAGCTCAAGTGGGTTGATGGAAGAATGGGACTGAAGGCACGCAGACCGCGGCCTTCCATCAAGCAGACCCCTCCATCCAGTTCTGCTGTGAACGGTGAGCGGAACGCGGTGTGGCCCGTAGGGGCACAGGTGCCCCGGGCTGCTCTTGGGAGGTGGAGGGGTGCAGGAGGGCAGGGGCGGGGGGGCCGGGAGACTCCAGGACCAGGTAGGAAACTCAGCCTCAGGTGGTAGGGGAGACTCCTCACCCACAGGGAGATGGGGGGAAACTAAGGGCGTGCGTCAGTTGGGGTGCAGGAAGGGAGACACGGGTTCTCCTGGTTCCTGTCCTTTCCTCCGAGAAACACGAGTCAGGCTCGCTGCTGGAAGGGAGAGGGCTCAGGCGGTTTGAGGAGAAAGAGGGCGTGATGCGGTCATTTTGGAGAGGCGGCCAAACCTCGGGGGGTCAGAATAGTAGGATTTCTAGGCAGGTGGAGAGTCCGTTGCAGATGTGGGATCAAAAGTCTCAAGTTCAGGGGCCTGTTTCACCAGGAGGAGAATTAAGTGCATGCTTCAGAAGCCCCCTCGCTTCCCCCCACAGGCTCCTGGAAGGGCCCTAGTGATGCATTCACCGGGCCGTAGGCTTCTGGGACACCTGCGAAAGTGAGACGTTTTAACTGTAAATGGTAAAGACCTCTCTGTCTCTTCCCACTCTGCCTGCCTCCGGCGCGTTGGAGTGGCTGCGGCCAGTTTGGGGATCCAGGTATGGGATCAGTCAGCCTGGCTACCCCGGGTGTCAGAAGGGTTTCCGGGAAGCTGCCATCATCACCTGTGTCCGTCACGGGGCTTCGTGCCATGAAGGCCCAAAGCCACGAGGCACGTGCGATGGGAATGTGTCCAGTGGCTCGCGTCACTCTAAGCACGTGGACGGTAGGCGAGCAGCAAAATTTGAAAAGGAACCAGCAGCTGGTCTGTGGAGGTATGATGGGGATGGGCCAGCAGGTCGGGAACACACATAGAAAGCGGGGTTTCTGGACTTCCGTGACCTCTGCCAGCGTTTTCAACTTGTAAGTTGCCGTGATCTCGTTTCGCTCTAAGTAATGACTTGTGTACCCACCTTTGTATTCTTTTCCTTAAAAGCCTCTCTCCAAACCGTGGGAGTCTTCAGGCTCCCCAAACTGGGGCCCAGTTGGCATGGGGCTGCACCATTTTCTGATTTTCTCCGGCCGTGGCTCCTGTGCCGATAAGGATCACGTGGCTGTGAGGCCACCCTCCAGGAGGATGCCCAGTGTTTCGGGGGGTGGGGGGTGGGGGGGGTGCGTGCGCCCCCGTGGGCCTGGGTGCGTGTCCTTGCACCTGGTGTGCGTCTGGGTATCTGGGCCGCCAGCCTCTTCCTGGCCTCCCTCTCAACAGCGGGCCTCATCTGGGCTTGGGGGAGGGGAGCTCGTGTCCCACACGCGCTGGGCCCCTAGGGAGGCGGGCCGGGAACTGAGACAGCCCAGCTGGTGAAGTGTCCGGGCTTCCCCTCCCCCGCTGAGACGTCTCCCCAGGCCAGGGCTCCAAGACTCAGCTCCTCCCTCTTTGTTCTTCAAAGGGGAGGCTGGCTTCCTGGGACCCCCCCTGGGTCCTGGGTAGGGGGAGTTCCTGGAGGGTTGGGTCCTGGGGGGGGGTGTTGGGGGGTTGGGGGTTGGGAAGTAGGAGGACCAGGCCCCTGGGCCAAAGGAAGAATCAGGACAGAAGACCCCAAGTAATCCAAAACAAGACAGGCTCATCCTTTTGTTCCCTTACCGGGCCAACCGTTCTTGTAGGGGAACCGGGCCGATGAACGTTGTGTAAAACCGATGTGTCCAACGGTGGTAAGTGCGGTGGAGAGAAATGAAGCAAGGGGGTAGAGAGTGGAAATTGTACTTTCAGAGAAAGACTCATTGAGAAGGTGAAATTTAAGAGGTGAGAGTAAAAGCTACTGGGACGCCTCTGGGAAGGGCGCTCCAGGCAGAGACCAGCTGGCAGGAAAGCTTTGAGGGAAAACACGCCTAACTGGTCCAAGGAGCAGAGGGCAGCCTCTGGCCGACGGTAGTGTGGGAGTTGAGATCAGAGAGAGAAACGGGGCGGGGGGCACTGATCGGCTAGGACCTTCTAGGCCGTTTCCCGGGAAGGACTTGGGCAGGACTCTCCCACTCCTAAAGAGATGAGAAGGCTTTGGAGGGCTTCTTCCTGCCCACCCCCCACCCCGCTTTTTTGTTCTGTTCTATTTCTAGCATTTTTAATTGCTATATAATGTCAAACCTCCGCAAAAGCCCATTGTTTCCGTTTGTCTCATTTGCTTTGTCATTTCTCTCCAAAGACAGCATGCATAGAAAATACTCACTTTCCAGGGTTGCTTGGGTGGCTCAGTCGGTTGAGGGTCCAGCTCCTGGTTTTGGCTCAGGTCATGATCTCATGGTCGCCGAGATCGAGCCCCGGGTGGGGCTCTGTGGCTAGCAACGTGGAGCCTGCCTGGGATTCTTTCTCTCCCTCTCTCTTTCTGCCCCTCCTCCACTCCTGCTGTCCCTCTCTTTAAACAAATAAACCTAAAAAAAAAAAAGAAAGAAAATATTTGCTTTCTGAACCATTTGGAAGTACACTGGAGACATTAGGCCCTCTTGCCCCCAGTTACTGGGTGTGTCTTTCCCAAGAACAAGGACATTCGTAACATAACAGTATAGTTATCAGTATCAGGATATTAAAGTTAATATAATACCATTATTTAATCCCCAGTCCATATTCAAATTTCCTCAAGTGTTCCAGTGATGTCCTTAATAGCTTTTTTTTTTCCTGATCCAAGATGCGGTCCAGGATCGCATGGTTGCATTTAGTTACTGCGTCTCTGCGGTCTCATTTAATCTAGAAGAATCTATCGTTAAATCTTCACAGTTTTGAAGAGACCAGCGTGATTTTGGAGCTGGTCCTTCCGTTTAGTTTGTCCGATGGCTCTTCACGGTTAGAATCAAGTTATTCAGATTATGTATTGGGGGCAGGAACATCCCAGAAGCGACGGCGTGTCCTTCTGAATCACGTCAGAAGACACGTGTCAATTTGTCTCAATACCGAGACGCTGACTTTGATCACTCAGTTGGATGGCATTGGCCACATCTGTCCACTGTAAAGTTATTAGCCCCCCCCACCCCGAATAGTAATTAATATGTACTTTGTGGGAAGACACTTTGAGACTCTTCGCTACATACAGCCCATTAAAGTTCAATCACTACTCCAGTATCCATTGATGACTTCTAACTCCAGCACTGTTTCTGCATTTATTAGTTGGGCAGTTGACTATAAAATATAAAAAGAGCTATCCCCTTCCTTCCCATTTTATTTCTTTTTCCTGTTATGAACTTTGGAGTCTCCATTCAGTGAATCATGGTCCACCACAATCGTATTTTAATGCTCAGATTGTCCCAGATTTAGCCAATGGGACCTCCTTTAACTGTAACCCTGAGCCGTTGGGTCTCTTTTTAAAATAGATACGCGAGATTCTTTGAGCATTTCTTTCCTTTCCTGGGCAACAAGATGTTCCAAGATCGTCTTATAATTCCCTAACCTGGAACCAGCCTTTTTTCCTAGGAGCCCTGGTTCATTCGAGCGGAACGCGGTATTTAGTAACCAAGATCCGGGCACTTGGTGTGCTTGTTGGTTCTTGTGTATCTTTCCTTCTAGGCTCTCTCAGTGGAGCAAGCTAGGAGATATATGTATTTCTATATGTGGTGTATGCGCACACATTTCTTTCTGTATCTACACACATTAAAAGCCATGAATTCATTTTGATATCCCATTGGAAGGCTTCAAAGAGAGGAAGGACAGAATCTGATGTATGTTTTAAAAGGATCACTAAGCCCAATGTGTTCAGAGGAAGAAGAGAAGAAGGAAATAATTTAGGGGCTATTGTAACAATCTGGATGCAAGATGTGGGGCCTCGGACCAGGGTGTAGTGGTGATGTTTTGACAAGCAGTCACGTTTTTTTAAACCCGTTTTAATAAGAAATCGTGACTGATTTGATGTGGAGTGGGTGTGTGACAAAGAGACAGAATCGGGGGTGATCCTAAGGCTTTTACTCTGACCAACTGAAGAAATGGAATTTTCCATTACTGAACTAGAAAAGTGCAGGTGACGTTCATTTTGGGGAGGCCAAGAATTTGTTTGGCCAATTTATTTGTGATTCCCTATTAGATATCCAAGTGGAAACGGTAAGTAGGTAATAATATATATGCATCTGTAATTCGGGGAAGAGTTCTGGATCCGGAGATGAACATTCTGGATGTACTAATGTGTTATTCGTTGATATTTATAAGAGTGAGTACAGATAGAGAAGAGGTTGGAAAAGCGAGCCAGCGGGAACACTCCGACATTCAAGGATCCGGAAGGTGTTGACCCACCAAAGGAGTCTCTGTAGGAGCTGTTCATGATGTAGAAGGAGTATCAGAAGAGGTAGGGTGTCCTAGAAGGCAGTGAAGAGAGCGTTTCTAAGGGGGAGAGTAAGCATCCGTGTCAGCTGGTGCCAAATAGCGATCAATGGGTTTAGCAATGCGACGGTCACTTGGTAAACTTAACAGGAGCATCTTGGAGGAATGGGGTGGGGGGAGGCACTTGATTAGAGGGGCTTCCAGAGAGAATGGGAAGACGGCATGGGGGAGAGTGGGTGTATGGTAACATGCTTTGCGGGAGAGGGGAACAGAGACGTGGAGTGGTAGATGAAGGGCCTCGTGGAGTGGGGTTGAGAGGAGGGAGACAGAAACAATCTCGGAGGAGACGGGCAGGGGCGTGGGTCAGGGAAGCGGAATACGCGGGCGGTATAGCACTGGGCAGCGTGCTGGGCTCGGTGACGGGGAGGAACTCGGAGACGCGGTTCAGGGACACGGTCGCCAGAGCGTAAGGCCCGCGAGGGGGCGCTCGCGGGCTGGTCGCGGGTGGCTGAATCCCGAAGACTAAAGGCCGGATCCTTCCCGGGGAAGGAGGCGCTAGAAAAACAAAGGCCTTTCTCCTTCGAAGGCAAGGATAGCCACTCCCAAAAGTACGCACGCTGTGAGCAGGATTCGAACCTGCGCGGGGAGACCCCATTGGATTTCGAGTCCAACGCCTTAACCACTCGGCCATCACAGCCGCGTGCGGCTTGGGGCCTGCGCCACTATAGCTGCCTATCAACGGGCCCGCCTCCCGCCGGCCCCGCCTCTCCGCCTCGAGACGTCTGTGCGCGTGCGCCTCCCCGCGGCGGTGCGGGCCTCACCTCCTCGCCAGCCGCCGGAGGCCTGCGGAAGGGGCGGTTCTCGCGTTCTCGCTCCCTGCCCCAAGTCTCAGGACGGCCCCAACAAAATGAGGCAGAACCCGAACCCAAGCCCAGGGCGCCGTGCCCTTGAACGCATGGGATGCCCGCGCCACCCTGGTTCCTGAAAGCGAAGTGGGGGTCGGCCTGCCGATTCACGCTAAAAGTGCGCGGGAGCGGAAGCTCAAGGTGGAAACGGCTTGGTAAGAATAAGAATCTCTGGAAAGGCGCCACAGAAAGACCCTTCGGGAAGATTGGAGAGACGCGTTGCCCTCGGAGCAATAATATACCGCTTTCTGCGGACCCAGGCACCGCTGGGATTCGAACCCAGGATCTCCTGTTTACTAGACAGGCGCTTTAACCAGCTAAGCCACGGCGCCGCCGGAAGGCGCCGTGCGCCTGGAGATAGATCAGCTTCTCGCGGGAGTCAGTGCGTGAGAAATATCATAGACCAAGTGTTGCCGCGGGTCCCCCGTGACCCCCGTTCCAAGATTTGTCCCTCCCCCCCCACCCCCCCGCCCCTCCTTTCTCCCACACCCTGGCGACCAGTTCGACCATGGATGGGCACGTGACTTCCCGTCCCTTGGCCACGGAGACCCGGCCGTCTCCGTGTGTTGGCCGGCTGGGTGGGCCTCCCTCCCCGTGGGGCACCTGTCCGCGCTGGAACTCGCTCAAACCCTAGACTCAAGTTGCCCTTCATCTCCCGCCCAGGACAAACCCAGCTGGAAAGGGTGTGGAGGAAGGCAGGAGGTCGCTCACCCTCGCCACCACCTCCCTGGAAGCGGGGCCACACCCCTCCACCAAGAGCTCCCTTCACCCAGTCCCCAAACTTCATTGCACAAAGTCTTTTTTTTTTTCTTTTTGTATTAAAAAATAATAACAGACACAATATCAAAAACACAAATGCCATCGGTAGAGGGTACAGCTGAGAACACCTGGGTCCCACCTGAGGGGCAGCACCAGGGACTCCATGGTCCACCAACGTCCCCCACCCTGGAGCAGCTAGGGGTTTGGACCGCTGGGTCCTGCTTGGGCCTCGGGCCCTCCTCCTCCCTTCTAGGAAGGAGGTGGGAGAGCGAGCTGTCTCCCCCAATAAATAAGTGTAGCCCCAACCCTCAGGGACCTGGACTTGGGCTCAGCCAGGGCTTGGAGAGACCACTTCAGCAGCTCGTCAGCAGCCTTGTCCAGGGGAAGGAAGGTCTCCTCACCAGCGGTGGGAGAGGAGGCTTCGCTGGGCTGGGCTGGCTGAAGAGTCCTACCCTCTGTACCCTAAGAAGCCAGAAGCTGCCCCTGGATCCTGGGCTGCTGATGGGGGTCCGGCCCCCTAAGCGGGAGAAGCTGGGGCGTTTCCTATCGGTTGGTCCAGCCACGGCTGGTTCTGAGAGGTGGAAGAAGGGAGAAGGAAGCTTCTCGTGCACTCCCAGAGGTGGCCCCAAAATGTGGTCTAGCTGGTGCCATTTTCCGTGGCAGGTAAGGCTGGACTGGATGGGCTCCCACCTTGTTCCTCCTCCTCCATGGCCAGGTCTTGGGAGCTTGAGGCCCTGGCCCCAGCTTGAGCGCCGGCCTCCTCTCCGCCCTCACCCTCGCCACTGCCGCCGCCACCACCACCACCCTCGCCTCCGCCCTCCTCCATGGGCTCCAGTCCCAGTCCGTCCAGTTCCGAGAAGAGCGGGTCATCAGGGTGGCCGGGGTCTCGGGTGCTACTGCCGCAATCCACACAGGCCTCGGAGGGAAAGGGGAGAAGTCAGACGAGGCGCTCCCTGCTAAGCTGCCACCCCAGCCCAGGAGGACTCCCCCAAAACGTGCTCCCAAAGAAGTACCAGTCCACACAGACAAGCGTGGGCCAGTGAGACTGAAAATGTACCGCTCCCTGCTGTCTGGACCCCACTATAAGACAGTCACAACATCCGTTAGCAGAGAATTGGCCCGAAGATGTCTGTAAAGACTCATGTAATGAGATACTATCTGACCCAGCAGAAAACTTAGTGGAATTAACATCCTTCAGGATTAAACACCCAAGGACAGACAATGGGGGGCGGGGGGGATCAGCCCCTCAGCCTCTAACCTTTCAACCCAAGCTCCATCCCCCTCCTTCTCCCTCCCGGCCCTAACATCTCTCACCATCACATCGAGGGCCCGAGGCAGCTGACCCTTCCGGACCCAGGAGTGCACAGCACCCAGTTCCCTGCGCTGGTCCTCTGAGAAGCGAGGCTGTTGCTTCTGCATGGCCCGGAGCCGCTCCCGGTCCTGCTTCAGCACGGAGGCCATGTCCCTGCCCGGGGAAGGGGTGCAGAAGGCAGAGGCTGGAAGCCAGGGCCAGAGCCTGCGAGGCGGCCCTTCTTCCTCTATGGCAGGTGCCCACCCACGGCCTCACGCTCCTCTCAACCCCGCGCTAGGAGTTCGGGGCTTCCAAGAGCAGAGAAGCTGTCCTCAGCATGGCAAGAACGAGTGCGGGCTGGAGTTCCCGGGGCCCAGGGACAGGGCAGGAAGTCCCAGGACAGAGCCAGCCCCGGAAAAGAAAATCCCAAGCTCGGTGGGAAGGGGAGCGTAGGCGAGCCTCCCCACACCTCTGAAAGGGGAGGCAGAGGCGGCCCCTGAAACTCCTCACCTGGAGGGCACCTGGTAGGTCATCATGACGCGCTGGTCGGCGTTGGCCATGAGCAGCCAGATGGGATCCTGGAGCACGTACTTAATGACCTGGTCCCCAGGCTCAGCCCTGGCCGGGGCGGCCCCGGCTTCGGCCTCAGAAGAGTCAACGCTGCCAAAGTACTTGCTCGTGTGGCTGCTCTGACTGCTGCCTGTGAAGCGGAGGGGCACCCCTGCCTTCAGGCCTCCCGGGCCCGCCCTCCAGGCCACACCCAACCCACTGGCCTGAGGAAGCAGGGCCTGGCCTCCCAACTCCCCCAGTCGCCGGCCTCCCGGGGTCAGAGGGGACGTGGGGGGGGGGGGGGGGCGGGGCACGCACGTGTGATGCTGGCTGAGGTGCTGCCTCCCTCGTGGGAGCCTGCCCGGGACCCGGACCCGGAGCCCAAGCCGGAGCCCGAGGAGGCGGAGCCCGTGCCAGATCGAGAATCTTCTTGCAGCAGCAACTCCAGCAGGTCACTGGAGCCCGACAGCGCGTCCTGATTGGAGGACTCCGTTACCTCCACCTGGGCGGGGGTGAGGGGGAGCAGGGTGGGATTAAGGGGCCAACACCCAGGCTTCCCTTCAAGTGCTTCCACTGGATGGGGGACACACCCAACCCCAGTGGCCTCTGCTGCCCCTCTGTGACAGTGGGGCCGGGATGAAAGAGAAGAGAGCTGGCCCAGAGTAGGGGTGTGACGCTGGACCCTTTCCAGGAGGCACGTGCGCTCTCAGAAGTTACTGGGACGTTCTCGCCACCTGTCGGACAGGATCGTCCCTACTCCACAGACCAGGCGGCCGATTTCGCCCTCATTCAGAAATGCAGCTGGGGTCTCCCACCCCACAGACACCATCTCCTGGAGTCCGAAGCCCGGCAGGCAGAGGGGGCGAAGCGTGAGGTGGAAAAGGAGTGAAGGGAAGGGGGCTGGAGGGGAGTGCTGGTAAAAGGACGCAGGGGGGTCAGTGCTCACCAGTCTGGCCTCTGGCTCAGCAGCCTCCTCACTGGGAGGCGGGGGCCCAGCACTGCTCCCAGTGCCCCCTGCAACAGCACCCCCTTCAACACGGGGGGGCTCCTCAAGCTGCAGCAGATTTAGCTGGAGTGGGGAGCTGCATCTCGAGTTGAACAGGGGAGAGTCAGGCCGGTGGGGAGGGCTGGGGGGCGGTGGGGGCAGGGACGGAGAGGGGGAGTGGGAGGCCGGGGTTGGAGGTCCTTCAGCGGGAGTCTGGGGTACCCCATAGGGATAGCCGGACGGGGTCGGGAACAGGTAGTTAGGGAGCACCAAGGCTACCATTGGGGTCACTAGGGGGGCAGGGAAAGCTGCAGGGGGCCCGGAAGCAGGGGCGGAGGGAGGGGGGTGGGGGCCTCCCCGTGGGAACACCGGGAGAGGGTAGGGCTGGACCATGGCTGGGAAGGGAGCAGTGGCCGGTGGGGGCGGCCAGGGGGCAGAGGGTGGCACGGGGGACGGGTGGGAGGTGAAGCAAGGGGCTTCAGCCCGGGGGGTCTGGTGGTGGCGTGAGCGCTTGGCTTTGGATCGGCAGTGGTGTCGGCGACCGGGGGGTGCGGGGCCGTGGTGGCAGCCTGTGGGGAGAGACCAGGGTTAGCGAGGGCCTCAGCCCGGGGGTCGGCGTCCCTGCCACCCCCACCGCCCTGCCACTCCGACCAGGGAGAGGGCAGAAGGCCCCGAAGAGAACCTGGCTTCCGGCCACACAGCACAGAGGGGACGCCAGGGAAGAGAGGGAACCTTCAGGGAAGAATCACAGGAGGCAGGACGAGGGGGATTTATTGCAAAAGGAGCCAGGAAAGGAAAGGTTACAAGTGGGGTGGAGCAGAGGGTACACAGAAGACAGAGGCGCGCTGGCAGATGGGAGGAAGCAGGATGCGTCCGTGGGCGAACGGGCAGGCAGCTCCAGTCCATCCCCCAAACTCCCACAGTAACGCCAGCCTAGGTGCTCCCCCGGCCGGTCGAGGCCACGCTCGGCCTAGCTTGAGGTGGAGTGATGAGATGGCCGGGAAAGCCCAGTCCCGAGTCCCGCGTCCGCCTGCAGGGAGCCTCTCTCAGGCACCTGGAGGGCTGACATCCTGCCCTTGAAGCCCCGACCCCACAGCAGCTGTCCCGGCACGCCTGGCCTGTGTCTGGCCTGCGGTCTATAGGGGCTTCTTAAACAGCGACAACTGGGTCACAAGTGGGCACGCTTCAGCCCCTGCCCCCAAGATGGGCTTGAAAGAGCTTACCTGGAGCAGAGCACTCCGCCTGCCTGTCTCAGTGCCAGCCCCCCAGGCTGCCCTCCTCTGGCTGCAGCCTGGAACCCCCGCCTAGTAGGGAGACGCTAGCGAGGGGCCTGTCCCTAAGCAGGGCCCGGGGGCCCTGGAGCAGGAATGTCTCCCTCGAGAACCCCCTGCCCCCGACCCCCGACAGTCTGGTCCCAGACTGGGCAGAGGACGAGGCTCAGGGCTGTCCTGGGTGGCTACCTCGCTCGCCAGGGGCCAAGGGGGCCGGGGAGGAGCCGTCAAGTCCACGCAGTCGGCCGAGATCTCGGAAGCGGCTGAGGAAGGCCTGCTCCTCCTTCTGTGTGTGCAGGGACAGCACGGCCTTGGTCAGGCCCACCGGGCGGTACGCATCTGGGGCTGGGTCAGGGGCTACTGTGGGGCTGGGGGCTGGGCTGGGGGCTGGGCCTGGAGCCAGGCCAGGCAGGTCCTCCATCATGATGATGTCTGAGGAAGGCGAGACGGAGGAAAGGTCACTGGAGTCACCTCAGGGGTTAGTACATCCATACCACACCCTCCCCATCCAACAACCCAGCCAACCCCTGGCCTCTGCCCCACAGCCAAGCCTGTGCCCCACGTGCACCCCTGGCCTCCTCCCAGGACTGGTTCTGGGCCCTCTTCTCCATGCAAAGCGGTCCCAGGGTGAGAGAAAATACTTAGTCCCCTCCGGTGACAGTCCCCTAGGATAAGAAACACCTCCAAGACTCTCCTTGGAAGGGAAGCTCGCTCCTTGCCCTTCCCTCACACGTCCTCCAGGACAGCACCCGGCAACCCTTTAGGGGTTCCCAATAGTCCCTATCCTCGGACCCTCTGTCGACAGCACCACGGGGTCGGGCCCCCCACCCTAGACCTTGTGTGCGAACCGACAGCGAGAACACGGAAAAACAAAGCAGTGAAGGCCGGCGGGGGTGAACAGCAGGCAGCAGCCCCAAGCCAAGACGGAGACCTCCTCCTCTCCATTAGGGGCCAGACAGGGAAGGGAAAGGTGGGCAGGAGGGAGATCTGGCTGGGGGCCGAGTGCAACCCCCTCACTCCGCGCCCATACCCGACTCCGGGGGCTTCTTGTCTCCCACATGGACGATGGTGGAGCTGAAGCTACACTGACTGGTGACGGACACCACGCTCTCTGCCTTATTGGCCAGCGCGAGCGGGCTCAGGGCGCCTCCCACCACCGGCTCCTTCTGTGGGGCGGCCCCCTCCCCGGACAGCACTGCCGATGCATCTGTGCAGAGAGATGGCACCAGTCACCCCCGGGAGGTCGGAGGGGAAATCCCAGAGAAGACGTGGAAGGACAGACGGGACAGAGAACTCCGCAAATCTGAAGGCGGGAGGGGGACAGGGTGGAGCAAGGTGGGGGCCCCAAAGGCAGAAATGCAGAGACACGGGGACAGGGCGTGCACGGGGTCCTTACCTTTCTTGGCCCCCAGAGGGAGCGGACCTGTCCTCTGCTTGTCATCGTCGGAGGCTGACGAGGTGGTGCAGGAGGAGGAGGCACATTTACGCTTGGTGGTGCTGGGAATGTTACAGCTTTCCAGGTACCTGCGGGGCAGGGGCGCCAGAGGGCATGAAGGCAGGGCTTGAGGTGGGCCGAGGCCAGGACCCAGGTGGGAGAAGGTTCCGGGGTAGCCTAACCTGAGGATGCTGTCCAAGCAGTTGATCTGCTGGTAGGAACAACCACTGGCTTCTTTTCTCTCCACCTCCTCAGGGGTCAAGGTGAGTGGAGCCTGGACTGGAGCAGGGACCATCTCCAGCTCCGGGTCTGGGGACTGGCAGGAAAGGGTCTTGGCCTTGAAGGTGCCTGTGGCTGCGCCAAGGAGAGAAAAAAGGAGAGACAAGCTCCTCTGGGTTGGGGTGAAGGTCAGGGGGCCCCGGGGTCTCACTGCTCAGCCACACCCTCACCAACTCACCAGGGAGGCGGGGCCGGGGCGGAGGCCAAGCGCGGGACTCGATGAAAAGCTGCTGTCCCTGATGTTTCACCAGGTGCACGTCCTTACAGATCTGCTGGAAGGTCACCTGCAGGACAGGGCAGGGCAGTGTCACTGGTCCAGGGCACAACGCAACGAGGGGTACTAGAGGGGAGGCACAGGGACCACGGTGAACGCAGGACAGGAAGGAAAGGCACAGGAACTGGGCCTGGACAGGGGAACATGACACTAGAGGGCGAAGCAGGGGAGGGACACTCACCGGGGCGGGAGGCCCGGGCCCCTCAGCGTCACCCCCGTTGCTATCACTGGAGGAGCCAGGGCTGAGGAGAGGGCCCGGGGAAGCGGCGGGGCCGACCCCACAGAGCCCGGTGGGACTGGGGCTGTGTACCGGCTGAGGCAGAGAGAGAACCTGGTTAGATGTCTCAGCCCTCCTCCCCGCGCCCCTACCCCTGACTCATCTCTGAGCCCCGCCCCTTGACAGTCACCTGTAACAGCAGCCTGTGGATCTGTTCGGACAGCTCCTGGATATCAGAGTCCAGAGACAAAGCTGGGCTGGGGGCCGGAGGAGTGAACACATCCTCGTTCAGGGGTGCCCTGCAGGGTGGAGAAGGCTAAGTCGGGCCCTGCCCCCTCCTGCGTGGTCCCAGCCCACAGGGCCAGCTCTGGGGCCCACTTACGTGCGCACTTTGTGGCGTCCCAACACAAAGGCCACCTTGCGGCTCCAGGGGTGCACGAAGCCAGCCCAGCTGGTGTCCATGGTGACGTACTCCCCATTCCTGGCGCAGAAGCGGATGGGGGAGTGATCGAAGGGCTGGCCAGCCAACTGCAGGACTGAAGGAGTGAGAAGTGAGGGGAGGGGAGGGTGGGCAGGAGGCAGAGCCGGGCAAAGCAGAGGGCCGCCCACTGGAGATCCAGGACACCGAGGCCCCAAGGGACAACCACAAGCACAGCCACTGAGAGGCCCCGCAGACAGCGGAGGAAGGAGAGCAGCATAGAGAACTAACTCACTCTTCTTGTGGATGGCCAACATGAGGGGCCGGTCCTCAGGGTGCAGGAACAGGAGGACTGGGGCCCCCAGGAGGTCCTGGGGAAGGTAGCCCAGCAGTGGGGCGGCCCTGCGAGGGGAGGAGGCATCAGAGAGTAGCCATGGCCTCAGCCCTCCCCACCCCCTTCCCTCCAGGTCCTGAGCAAACCTTTCGTCCACATCCTGGAAGAGGCAGCTGGGCGTGTGCCGAGTAGTGAAGATCCTCTTGTCAGGAGGGATCCGGGGAGCTGGGGCACAGAGAGTGAGACCACTGAATTTTTCTCCAGAATGGTCCAACTTCTCAGCCCCAAGCCCCAAGCTGGCTGGCAGGCGTCCCCACAGCTGTGGGAGCCCTCTAGCCTGCACAGACGGTCTGGACCATTCTTTCACCCCACGCCAAGAGTGAAACGGAGAACCAAAGCATTCAACCTTCCCTGCTCCTAGCTCAGGATGCTTATTCAACTCTCCCCCCACTAAAAACGGACTCAAACCTTCATCCTTATGGTTCCTTCTCTGTCCCAAGATTTTGAAGGGCTGGGACCTGCCTCTCAGACTCACGTCCTACCTCCCCACTACTGTAGGGAAGTCACCCTTCTTCCTACGCCCCACCAGGCCAGGCCCATTGCCCACACACCTTCGTAACCCGAGTGGATGCGCTCTGCAATGAGCAGGCAGCATGGCTGCGCGGGGGCCCCATCTGAGACCCGGATCTTGGTCACATACGGCGTTAGGCGGAATGGCTGGTACCGAGGCCCTGAATCCCGGTCAGGACCCCCTCTAGCAAAGGAGACAGAGAGGCACTAGTGACTCTTAGTGGAGGACCACCCGCCCTTCACCTCAAGGTCATGGACCATGCAGCAAAACAGCGGGGGTGTGGATGATGGGAGGGGGTCTGCCCCCACATCCCCCACCTACCTGATACGGCAGAAGACAGACTTCTCCTGGGTGAAGTCCTTGAGGCCTGAACCTGGAACAGACCAGGAGGGTGCTAAGGACAGCCCCCCACTTCCCCCCTGGCCCCTCAGAACAGGGACTCCCTGGGACTGCTGGTCCCTGGCCCCGAGCACTTGGGGACCTCACCTGCTGAGGCCCCGGCGCCCCAGGTGGGCAGGCGAGATGGGGCAGTGGAACCGTAGAAGACGCCCACATCCTGGGGTGCCAGGAGCTCAGAGAAGCGGGCGCCCCGGAACACGTCCCGCTTGCAGTGCAGCAGGGTACCCGCCTGCTCTGAGATGTAGACGATGCGGCCCGTCAGGAAGGAGACCGCCACGGAGAAGGTATCCTGGGCAGGAAAGAGAGGACGAAAGTAGACTCAGGAGCCTCACGACGGAGGACGGGTGGCGCGGCGGGATGGAGAGGCCGGGCCGCAGCTGACCTGGTTGCGAAGCGTATACTCAGACGTGATGTGCTCCAGCTCCTCCAGGGTATAGGTGGACATGTCCATGGCACAAGGTTCACCCTCCTCCAGGCTCCACTGCTGGTAGTATTCTTGGTTGGCTGTAGGGCGAAGGTGGTGAGGTATCTACTGAGGACACTGCCGCCCCCCCTCCCCCCCGCCACGGTGGCCCAGCGCCCAGCCACGGCCCTCCCAGGAAGCACCACTCACCCTGCACCTGCTTGACACAGGCCAGAGCATACTGAAGCGTGGCCAGGGTCCCGGAGCGGCCCTTGCCCCGACGCTCTGGCGGCAGCCGAAGCTTGAGCTCCCGCAGAGCCGTCATGAGTTCCTTCTGGGTCCTGGCCCGGGCGGACTGTTCACTGCTGCAGGGCCCACAGGGAGGTAAGGGGTATAGCTCTTAGGCCCAGACCTGGCCCAGGCCCCCAGCCTTCTTCTTTGGCCCTCACCCCCACGAACCTGCAGCCACTGGTAGACGGGTTGTCCTGCTCAGAGCTGGCGCTCAGGAGGCTGTAGGCAATGGAGCTGCTGGGTGGGGAGGGACTCTGAGAGTTCGTGCTGGGGAGAAGCAGCAGGCCCACAATGAGAAGGCACCCAGGAGCAGGCCCCCCCCCCCCCTGGCTCAGCCTGCGGGCTGGACCACCCCCAGACCCTGAGGCACTTGCCCACACACCTCTTGCTGCTCTCAGTGGTCTCCAGCAGGGCGGAGTCCTTGCCGTTGCCAGAGGAGGAGCTGTGTGAGCTCCGCTGAGATGCGCCCCTGGACTCGGGCCCGTTGGACTCATTGCCGCTGGAGCCATTGCTGTTGGCATCTGTGTCATCAGCCAGGCTGGGGCCAGGGCAAGACCGGTGCTGTGGCGGCCCAGGGGATGGGGCCCCTCCAGGGCAAAAGGACTCCCCCGGTCCGGAGTCCCCTCCCCCATCAGCCCCTTCCAGGGGGCCATTCATGTCTGCGCCATGGGGAGGGCAAGGGGGAAACAGAGCAGGCAAAGAGGCCACCACGAGAGCGCACGAGGGGGCCGGGCGGCCTGGCTGGGGGAGTGAGGTGGGAGACGCAAGCCTCTGAGAACTGAGAAGTTCGATCCCAGGCAGTACCTGGACAGGGAGACCAAGAAGAAGGGCGAGCTGTTAACTTTACAATCCTGTCGGCTTCATTCAGACCCTGCTCTGTCGGCCCCCAGGCCCCTAGGCCCCAGGCTTGGGAGCCCGGGTAAATTCTGTTTCCTATTCCCATAGGCGTCTGCAGATGGGAAGGGGCCTCTCTCCAGCCTTCCCCCACTTCCCCCGCCAGCGTGGCCTGGGAAAGTAAGAGCCTGAGTATTCGACGAGAACTATGACCGTGAACCAAAGCCTGGACACTTCCCATCCTCAAATTCCCTTCAGGCCCCCACTCCGCGCCGGACTCCCAAGGCCTCAGAGCAGGGGGTATGCCTGTCGTCTCCTATATTTAGGCCTCCAGGCTAATTTTATCCGGGGGCGGTGCCACCCCCGCTGCACATGCGCACAGACATGCGCGGACCCACCACGCGATTCCGCCGCCGCCGCGGTCGCCAGGGAAACCGACGTCAGCAGCTGAGCTCAGCGGTTGCTGGAGGGACCACGGGAGGGCGGGAGGGGCGACCCCTCCCCCATTTCCCGGCGGAGCCAGGGATCGACCCACTCCCACGCTGGCGGGCGCGGCCCGGGGTCGCCCACCTCTAGTACACCCCCAGGCCCTGCAGGGCTCGGTGGCCGTAAGAAGAAGGGCTGCCCATGGGGTTTCCAGAGGCTGGCCTTGCTCCCCAGGGCAAAACACAACCGCCACCGCCCTCCGCGCAAAAGCTCCCCAGCCTGGCCTTCGCCTGGATCTCGGTCATTGTGGTCAAGACGACCCAGCCTGTCCTCCTCCGGCCCCCGCACCCTCTCCCGACCCACAGGACTGAAGCCGGCACCTGCCATTGTCAGGGACTCAGGAATCCTCTCTCTTCGGTCCTCTACTTTTCTAGATTACCACCCCCCCCCACACACACACACTCCGCCCCCATCCGAAGCAGACACACTCAGCCCTGAGCAAGGGACGCACAAACGCCAGCGGATAGTTCTTCCCCTACTCCTCGTCCAACCACACCCCCAACCCCCGAGCATTTTCTGAGCGCCAGGAGAAAAAGGAAGGCTGTGGCCAACAGCAGGAACTAGCGCCGGGAACGGGATGTTCCAGCCCGAACCAGGCTTACATCACGGCCGGCGCGGGTCCAGGGCCTGGAGGGGGGAGCGCGGGCAGCGCGGAAAGCCTGAAGGGGTCCCGGTGCCGGGGCAAAACCGAAGACCCCCGAGTGACAAGAGAGGCGGCGGCGGAAGGCCTGCCGAGGGTCGGACGTGGGGCCGGGGTAGCTGGAAGGAGAGGTCAAGGCTGGAGGTAGGGTAAGAGGATCAGGAGCGCGGACAGCCGGCACAGGGTTGCGAGGAACACCCATGTTACACCCGAAGGCAGAGAGGGGGTGGACAACGGCAAGGAGGGCGGACTGCGGGTGAGCCGTCCGAGCGCCCGGGCCGAAAGCGGCGCATCAGGCTGGAAGTGGCGGCGGTCCGACTTGGGGCGGGAGACCGGTCCCCGGATGGCTCTGGAGATGCCTACCTGGCCGCGCGAGCGCCCTCCGGCCGCCTGCCCGCCGCCGTTGCAGCCCTCAGCCGAGTGGAAGCTTCGCGGGGCCAGGAGGCGGGTTGCATAATGCCAGGCTCTGCCCCTCATTGGCCTCCTGCCGGCTGAGCCGCAGGCCCCGCCCCCGATTGGCTGGGGATCTCGTCCCGGCGCCTGATTGGTTACTGGCCCCTACTGAGGTCAGGGCTGTGTCACACACACGGGCGCACGTGGACCTGGGTGCTGGCGCTGGGCTGAAGGGCCCCAGACACCACCACCCAGCCAATGGGCGCAGGACGCCTTGCACAATGAATAATGGAAGGGTGGGGAGGGGACGTAAGCTCCCCTCTTCAGGGAAAATGCCTGGGCCGCGGTAGGTGCTTAAAGATGTCTGCTTCCTGAACGGTCCAACCCGGCACAGCAGGACACCTTGGCCTTGCCAGAGGTGGGAAAAAGGAATGCGTACTCGGGGGCCGGGGTGGGGGGGGGGGGCGGGGAGGCAAGCTGGATGAGATGGCTGGTCCCCGGGAGGAGCAGGGCACACAGAAACTCGGCTTGGCTTTTCCTGGGTTCCGCTCCCCAGCCTTGTCATCACAATACAGCCATTTTACCCAGCCCCTTCCTCTGACACTTCAAATCCTGTGGACAGCTGGGAGGATGGCAATTGAGGGTCCCCTGTGATAGGGGGTGGAGTGCAGGGCAGGATGCAAACAACAGAAGGGGCAGCCAGAGCCAATAAGGGCTGTAAAGGGAAACAATGGCAGGTGCTTCTGTACCCAATCAGAGAAAAGGTCTCCGGGCAGCCTACGTGGTGACTAGTGCTTCTTCTCTCCTCAGGATGCAGCCACCCACAGTTAGGGCTGCCCCAAAAGTGGGGGCCAGGAAGCCAGGACTATAGGGAACAAAGCCGGTGGCTAAGAGATCAAGGGGGACCCTACAGAGACACAGGTGAAGTGGCAAGGGCTTCAGATCCCCACCACTAGGACAAGAGAAAGCCAAAGACCTCGTCTGCCACCTCTCTGTATTCCCCAGAACCCCAGGACTGGACCTGACACATGGTAGATGATCAATAAACATGGTGATTTTGTTGTTGTTAACAAGGATAGATGGGGGAGGGGAAGGGGCCCCAGCAATGGAAAAGGTGCTGGAAATTATGTTTTTTCAAGGAGGGGGCAGAGCAGAACACTGGAAGTGCCGGGCTGGGCTGGGGGAAACTGCAGCGACAGACCCCTCCATCCAAGACGGTGGGTAGATCCTCTCAGGGCTCCCTGTTAACGTGGGCAGCAAGTGAAGAGACCCCCAAGCTGATGCTGACACAATCAGCTGTCGGTGCCCTTCCTCCCTGTCACGTGGCCTAAGCCTTCCTTAACAATGGTGTTCCCCGTGGAGGGGCCGGGAGGAGGGCTCCGTGGAAAAGCTGGGACACAGGGATGTCATAAAATAACCCAGAAAAACCAAAGCCGGAAAACAGAGAAAACAAAGGATTCAGGTCTCGTCTCCTGGAAGACGTCCTCCCAACTCATATACTGTGGCCCAGTCCCCCGGCGCATTTTCAGACTCCTCTCCTCTGGAAACATGGTTTTTCTTCCTCCCCGATTCTCCCCTGGGATCTGGATGTGATCCCCGCTGACATGAGGCCCTGCCGGCTCTCCCACCCCCCACCTGCATATCTACACTTTGCATCGACAAAGGGGTCCAGCGCCCCAGCAGCCCCCACCTGCTCGCAAGGCCCTGGTCGTCCAGCCTCACAGTCCCCACAGTAACCGGGCCCCGCTGCCGTCAATGGAGGAGAGGGGGCGGGAGAGAGCGGTGACGTCAAAGCGGAGGAAGAGGGCGGAGCGAGGCAGCCGGGGAATGTGGGACAGGGAGGCTGGAGAGGCAGTGGTTTGGGAGGCGGCCAGCCCGAGAGGGCGGCGGCCCGCGCACTTGGGAACATCATGTTCTCTTGGCCGGAGGCCCAGGACATGCACCCGGCCCGGGCGCCTCCCCCAGCCAAAGACAGCCGTCCTGTCCCAAAGCCAGGGATTCCTGGAGAGAGGATTAGGAGGAAGGGGTCCCCCGCCCCTACGCCTGGCTCTCTCCCCGAGACTCACATCCGCCCTTCCCTCGGCTCGTTCGCCCCGCTGCTGGCACGGGCTCCGCCCTCCCCTCCCAAACTGTACACATCTGCTGGCCCAGTCCCAAAGAGCTGGGGCGGGGAAGTTGGAGGCCAGGTTCTGCGAGAGCACACGCACCTTTGCTCCCTCCCGGAGGCCCCCTCAGCGCCGGAATCTCTTGTTACTATGGCAGCAGAGAGAGGGAGGAGGGGCAGGGAGAAGAATGGGTCTAGGATGAGGAAATCGAACTAGGACAGAGCAAGTGGCCCGGCCTGGGGCCTGGATCCTGGAAGACGGACATAGGGTGGAAGGACGGTTTGGGCTGGTGCCTGACGATCAGAAGAACCAGGAAGAGGGAAATGGAGAGGGAGTCACCAAAACTTGGCCGAAAAACTTGAGAATGTGAGATTATAGTTCCCAACCACCAGCATTCCTGTCACTGTTGTTTTGATATCCTACAGCCATTGTTTTTTAGCTAAACACACACACACACACACACACACACTAAAACATGAGGCACTGTGCTAAGCACTAAACGTATATTCTCTTATTTAATCCCCAGAACAAGCCCGTGAGATGGGTATTATTATCCCCATTTCCACAGAGCCAGAAGTTACTAAACTTGCCTCCTAATATGTTCTCAGGCTCTTAACAAACAAAACCCAGGGGTCAAATCTGAGCTCTGATAATGATTTGTCATTCTGGCATCTCATCCTTCGGGAACCTGGGAATCTGGGCCTCTCAAATATCCAGCCGATTCTAAGTTTGGTGCCTGGGACACAGTCTCCATCCAGTTCCTCTGCTCCCTGGGCCTGGTCTCAGACATTCCGTATGCACTCCCCACATGCTCCCAATCACCTCAGCCCCGAAGTTTACACATGCTCCCAAAGTCCTTGAGGTCACCTTAGTGGCCACCAGCCCCAGGGATCTCCTAGGAACCCCACCTTGTCACTCTTCCACCTTAGCCCAGGTCACTTTACCGCAGGCCTGTTTGCACAGATAGTAGAGTACCCTGTTTGTGCCTGCTCACCGCCAGGGGCTCCAGAAGACACGTGCAGAGACAGTCGGCACAACCCTGTCCTCTCTCTCAGGACCCAACAGCTGCTACTCCACCTTTCCTCCCGGGGGCGGCTCCAAGGCCCAACCCCTCCTCTTTAGACGCAAGAAAGACATCCAGAGCCTCGATGTGACTGGCTCTGGGTCACATCTCCCCTCGCCACCTCGCCATCCTTTCTCAAATCACTATGTCAACCCTCTGGCACCTGCCCTACCGGGGCCTCCCCGAAGCCTCAGAACCCCGCTCTTTCAAATGATTAAGGTGCCTATTCAAACAGTAGCCAAGCACTGGGACGTCCCCCACCCACCCTCAGGGATCCTGTCCCCATACCTCCCTCGCCGAGGCCCACCCTCCCAGGATCCCCTGGATCAGTCGGGGTCCAGGTACCTAGGGAGGTGAGGAATGTACCCGGTGTCCGAGCCTCCCTCCCTCGTCCCTCGAGGGCTGAGTTCGCCGTCCTACTCCCCACATCCATCAGAGCTCCCACAGCGGTGATCCTGGATTCGCATGACCCTCCCCCAACTCTGTTGACAGCGTCCCTGAAAGAACACAGCACCCCAGCGCGCCGCCCACCTCCCCCCACCCGCGAGCACTCACCCTCCGCAAGCGCAAAGAGGCTACAGAGGCTTCCCTGCCCGGGCGCCAGCGCCTGGGACCAGCTCCTGCAGGCCCGCCCCCCCCCCCCCCGGCCGCGCGGCCACGCCCCTCGAGCTCATTGGCCTAAGGGTGCCGACCCATGCCCCGCGCCGCGTGCGTCCCCCCCGGCCCTCGCAGAGCCACCATTGGCGCCACCCGCCGCCGTCATCTCCTCATTGGTCAGCTTGCCAACCCGCAGTGACAGCTCCACGTGCGAGAGGGGCCGCCCCGGCGCGCTGATTGGGAGTCCGCCGGGAAGTCACGCCCCCATCCACTTCGGGAGTTCGTATTGGCTGTGCCGCCATCCTCAGACCCGCCTAGTTCGGGAACGCGAACGCTAGTCCAGCCCTCCGAACTTCCTCATAGGCTGAGAGGTCTAGGAGCTGTAGAGGACACGTGCCGGCGCTCTCACGCGGCAGCTTGTTTACCTGGAAGCTGGGGATTTTCCTTGACGACACTAGTACCGGAGACTGCGGCTCTGCGCAGGCGCAGCGAGGGTGACCTGCACGCAGGCGCAGATGTGAGCGGCGGTGGCGATGGTTGGGGGAGCTTTGTGCCAAGACTCGGGCTAGCTGTCCCGGGCGTGACAAGAGCGCCCCCAGCGCTGGGACTCCGGCCCTGGGTCCCTGCGGCCCCGGGAAGCTGGAAGGCGCTGGCCTAAGAGGGTCTTCCTATCTCGGCGCCGCGTGTTGATGAAGATGATGGTTGGCTCCCGATGGTTTCCTGTGGACCGAGCCAGGCGCTTCTCACAAATCCGGAGGCCGTCTCACTTACTACTACTCCGCCCTACAAATGAGACTGAGCTCCAGGGAGGTTACATAATCCGTCTGGATTAACACTCCAGTCCATAACGGGGCCGTGATTTAGATCCAGGTCCTTGACACTTATAAAGAAGGTGGGTCCCTAGGGCGAATGAGAACCTTAAACCTGGAAAGGATTCAGTAGATGAACGGAAAAACGCCCTGAGCACGTTATGGAACATAGTAAGCCCGAAATAAATGGTGGACATTACTATAATGACTGCCTACCTAGTTCTAAGAATCACCTGGGCCTCTTAGAACATCTATTTGTAAAAGCGTCCTTGGCAGACAAGTTTGGGAAACACTCTCTTCATTTCCCGTACTGCTGAATCCTCCCGCTGCATCCCAGAGAAGTCGGTCCTCCAGAGCTGGTCTGGCACCCTCCACTCATTGTTGAAGCAGCTGGGGTCGGGGATGCTAGGGTGTCACATCAGGGACGTCAAGGACCTGGAGACTATGGGGGCTCAGCGTGGGGTCTAGAGTCACCAATCCTACAACAAGGTGCAGGGGTGGCAGGCCAGTCTGTGGCCTGCTCCATACCACACTCCGCTGGGTCTCTCTGAGCCAATATGTTCCGTATTTATGAACCCCTTCTGGATGCTGGCACTGTGCTAGGCACCCAGGGGAAGGGATGTTTCGAAGAAGACGGCCGTCTACTTCAGGCCTAGGAGTAAATGACCATGGGAGCAAATGCAGAGCATCCGGGAATTAAATCAAGGGGTAGAAAGGGATCCAGGAGCAGGAGAAGGCCTCCAGGGAAGAGAAACGGGGCAAGCTGGGAAGCCCAAGCCTCCAGGTTCACCAGGCTGACACAGGGATCAAGACGGCTTCCCCTTATCAGCGCCTGGTGCCCACCCGTGGCCACTGTGGGAATCACACTTTGCTGTGCCCAAGGTCAGGCCCTCCAGCAAAGCTCAGTCCGGTTCCAAATGGATCTTCTCAACTTTCCTGTTAAACCTGCGGATCCAATCCCCACCCCACCCCGCCCCCACTGGTTAAGAAAAGGTCTTAGAACACACACCAGCTGTACTCATTACACATTTATTGTACATTTTCACAATCTGGATGCGTCACAGAATTGGGGGCATGGGGGAGGGAAGGGGGGCAGGGGACACTGGGATAATATGGGGGGGTCTAGAACACAACACCCCCACCCCAGCATCTCTCCCTACCCTTTCACACCACAGCTCAGATCTCCCTGCTCCCCCGTCCACACAGAAACCTTGAGTGTGGGGGGAAGAAAGAGTTTGGGGGGTCCCCTCCAGCAGATTAAGGGACTGTACCCTCAGACCCCTAAAATTGTGCCATTTAAAAAGACATTAGACCCTTCCTCTATCACTTCACCTAAGGAGGAGACAACGCTCTGGGCTCGACTGCCCTGGAAAGGGGCGAGAATCCCCATCTTCCAGCAAGTCCCATACACTCATTGGCAGTGACTAGTACCCCCGCCCTGACTTCAGGGGGGCAGTCAGAGGAGCTGGGCAGTGATGGGAGCCACAACCCCCCCAAATTAGGGAGGGGAGTTTTCAGTCCAACCCCCAGCAAGGGTGGGGCCAGATCTCAGGCAGGAATTGGGGGGATTCTCTGCCCTGCCCCACTCCTCCCCAAGGCAGTGATGACCCCCCCACACACTGGTAGCCATCTCTCCCAAAAGAGTCAGATTGCGGCCAACCCCCAAACTCTCCCGGCAGGAGGAGGAGGAGGAGGAGGAGGCAGATCAGGCGGATGGGAGGGAGGGAGACCCCATGGGAATGTCGGTTGAGTGCCCCACATGAAAACTGGGGAGCACGAATGTGGGGAGAGACTCCAAGTGGCAAAACTATTGGTCCTTCATGACACACTGAACTCCGAGACACTTCCACACCAGCTGGGGGGAGGGGGGAGGGGGGAGGGAGGGGAGGGGACAAGAGGTTTGGAAAATGGGGGTAGGGGAGGCAAACTGGACTAGAGGGGGCTAGGAGGGGGTGATTCTGGGGGCCAGAAGGTTCTGGCTCCCCAAAAGCCCAGGCTCCCACCACCTGCAAGTAACGTCATGCAAATGAAAGTGATACAAGGACCATGGGGACTAGCGCCTCAGTAAAAAAGCAACACGGGTTGAAAGAATGAAGGATGATGGAACAAAAGAGAAGGAAACCAAAAGGGATGTCAGTATGTAAATGAGGCTAATTAACATGCTGGAAGCTCCCAGAAGACCTTGGGATTCTTAGGACCAAGTGGGGCCAGTCTCAGGGCCTCCCGACAATGCAAAGATGCACCTAGGGAGGCCTGGACAGTTGCTTTTTGTTTTTTGTTTTTTGTTGGGGGTGGGGGTGCAGGGAAGGCCAGGGTGGGAGGAAGGATCAGCTAAATCCAAGGGAAAGAGGAGAGGAAGAGGGACTATTGCATAGCAGATGCAAATGAAAGGACTAAGGGCTGGTCAGGAAGAGAGGGAAGGGGCGGGAGGAAAAGAGAAAAGAGATGGGAACTTCAGGAAGGGGTGTTAAGGACAACCGGAAAAATCTTCTAGTAATAAAACTACAAACAGACCAAATATATATAATATTATATATGTATAAATAACAGCTGGCTATTTACAGGGGGGGCACACACACAGGGACACACACACGCGGATCCAGGGGAGGGGGGGCTGGAAGATATGGCTGAGAGGTGGAGGAGCGGCTGGGGATGGGGGGAGGGGTGGGGAGAGGCCCTTCTCTGGGCAGGGCGGGCTCCTCGGGGGTTTAAGAGCTGAAGTAAACTGTAGAGAAGGAAAGAGAAGGAAGAAGAGAGAAGGGGAGAAAGAAAGAGAGAGAAAGCAGTGTGTCAGGCCTGGCCCTGCTCCCATCCCCGCCCCCCACGGCCCAGCCCTCTCAGCCTTAGGGTCTTCATCTGTAAAGCAAGGGGCTGGACTGGTAGGTTCCAAGGTCTCTTCAAGTCCATGGTATGGCCCTGGGGCCACAGGCTCTTAATCCTCTGGGCCTCTGGGCCCACAAGCGCTCAAACAGGAGGATGTCTGGCTTCCTAGCCGTGTCTCAAGCCCCTGGGCTTTGCCTGCTCTCCCACTTCCCAATTCCAAGGTCCCCAGACTGGGCTCTTAGGCCCAAAATCTATCCTCAGGGAGCAGTGGGGATTCACCAGCGTTCCTGTTTCCAAAAATCTTAACAAAAGTTGCCCAGAACCAGGCAAAGTGAAGACTAAACAGCATCGAGGTTTTGGGCTCTAGATGGATCAGAGCTGCGGTCGGCAGCTATACGTGCTTTCTGCTGAATAGTAAAATCTAGGTTAATGACCTTCAAAACCTAGAAGGGGAAACCTCTCCAGAGAAAGGGCCCTAGCCACTGCTGCCCTACTCACCGATGATGATGATGAGGATGATGGCGCAAATCACTCCCAAGATGATCATCATCTGGGGGCGAGAGGGGGGGGGTCAGCAACACAGACCGTGACACCCCCATTCACCCACCCGTTCTCTTACCAGCCCCCTCCTGCGTGCCTCCACTCCACCCTCACCTTGAGGTTTTTCCACCAGTATTTGCGCTTGAGCTTGGCTGCACTTGTTTCAAACTGGGAGGCCCCTGCCTGGAGGGCATCTGCACGGTCGTCCAGCTCTGACAGCTTCTGGTCCCGCTCCAGGACCTTGTCCACGTTCACCCTCATGATGTCCACCACCTGGGGGAGGGGCCCGCGAGGCAGGGGGTGTGCCAAGGCCGCCTCAATGAGGGCACTCCTCAACCGTGCACCCACAGAGAACATGCACCCCGATGGTGCCAGGCTAACATGCCAAGGACACACAGAGAACATGCCTAGCAACCTGGGGACATGCAAGGAGCACACATCAGGGGCATGCTGAGGGCCAGACATCTCAGATGTCACAGCATCACCCTCTATGCACTGAGCCTCAAGCAGCCTGTCCATCACCGGGCCACACCTGCCGGGGTCGAAACACCCCAGGACAGCAAGGCTGACTAACGCCCCAGGGCCGTTGCAAGTGCATGCTCAACAGGGAAGGGGCATGGCGTGTCTTTGTCCCCAAACTCACAGACTCACCACCTCCAACCAAGATGGGCCCCCACACCGCTATGCCAACCCTCAGGGTCCTTCCCGCTGCCGTTGACACCCCTCGCACTCACCTCATCCACCTGGGCCTGGGTCTGCTGCAGTCTCCTGTTACTGGTGAGGTTTGGAGGAGGCGCAGGGGGGCCTCCCTCCCCAGCTGGGGCGGCGGGGGGGGCGGTGGCAGCGGTGGCCGACCTGAGGGGCAGGGGCGGATTACGACCCAGGGCCTCCAGCCACAAGCCCCGCGGCCAGGGCTCCGCCCATCCTCCTGTCCATCCATCCGTCCCTCCCTTTCTCCTTCCCGGGAGGAAGGCCGCCGATGGGAACCCTGGATTTCGTCCGGCCCCGCCGCCGCCGCCAAGCCGCGTGACCTTGAGTCGGGCCCCCTCCCCCCCCTCCGGGCCTCAGTTTCCCCGCCTGTCAAATAAGGGCGACCTCAAAGACAAGGTCCGGGATCGCCCCGAAATGACTGGCGGCAGCATGACAGGGGCGGGCGGACGCCGGGGCCGCTCCATCCCGGGGCCATCGCCCGCGCGGCCAGCCCCTGAGCGGCGCTCTCCAGCTACCCGCGCGCAGTCACGGGCGCCGGCCTAGCCTCGGGGCGCGGGCCGAACCCCGGGCGACCCCCGCACCGGCTCCCAAGGGCGGCGGCCGGCGCAGGCAGACAGGCCCGGTGCGGGCGCGGGCGGCCGACTCACATGGCGGGGGCGGCGGGAGGACGACTCGGCAGCGGCGGCGGCGGCGGTGGCGGCGGCGGCGGCGGCGGCTCGCGCTGGCTCCGACTGGCGCTGGCTGCCCGGGACGGGAAGATGGCGGCCGCACGTCACCCACATCCGGGCACTGCGGGCGGGGGCGGGGCCGGCAGGCGACGCGTCGGGAGCCTGGGCGGTGGGGGCGGGGCCGGCGGGGCAGCGAGCCCCCCGCCCTCCACCACCGCTCCCGCACCTGCGGCTGCACCGTGAGCCCCGAACCCGGGTGCTGCGGCTCCCCGCGCCCGCCGCCAGCCCGCCCCGTCGCGCCGCAGCCCTCCCAGCCGCCCTCCCAGCCGCCCCTCGCCACTGCCCTCTGCTGCTGATGGCGCCCCTGGGCCCCGGGCCACGTCCTCCCCCACCCGCGAAACCCGTAAACCAGTCAGCACTCCACACACACACCGCCCCCTCCCCCCGCAAGGCCTCGGCCTGCGCCCGGGTCCCGACGCCAGCGACCAGCCTCAGCGTTCGCAGGGGGCTGGGGTGGGAGGTTAGAAGGGGCAAGCGCAGGTCGCCGGACCACGCCGCGGAGGTGGATGGGGCGGAGGGAGTTGGTCCCCTCGGTCCGCCCCGCAGGTGGAGGGCTCCGGGGAGGCCTGGAGCCCCTGGCCACTGAGTAACGGGATGTGAAGAAAGGGAGAAGAGGCAGGCTCTTTTCCCCCCCACACCCCACCCCACCCCAACCAAGTCACTGCAGGGTGTGGGGCTCAGACCAGGGGTGCTTGGCAGGCCGGCCCGGCTGAGGTAGGCCAAGGTTAAGGCCAGGGAAGAGGGCACGAGGCTTCCCCGCGGGGCTGCTTCACGTGGTGGCCACAGACCCGCAGACCGGCCAAAACCCAGCTCTGTCCCAGAGTTGGGTCAGCTACCCGGGCGACAGGAGGATTCAGCCTCTGGTCCCAGGCTGCGACAGGAGGGGGCTTTGGGGGTTTTCTGTTTGTTTGGTTTTTCTTTAGGGGGAAAGACAGTCGGCATGAACTGCCCTGCAGTGCCCAGGTACATACTACTTTACACGCGGATCAGCCTCAGGTGTGACCTTGGCCAGTTCCTGTCCTGTCCCTAGACCCCAAGTACATAACATCTGTAGGCACTACACATATAGTTGTTAAAATGCCTTGATCTGGAACATGGTGAGAGATTATTCACATCCCCTTCCATCCCTGACTGGTCTCTTTAGGTCCCTCTAAACAGCAGCTGCACCCAGTCCGCTCATCCCCAGCAGGCCTGGCCCTTTGGAGAAGAAGATGGGACCAGATGAGCTGACCGTCTTGTGGGGTGGGTCAAGGCAAGCCCCAAAAGTGAAGAAGGATATGTCTTAGGGGAGGAATAGCCCTGGGGGGGGGGGGCGGGTTGCTCATTGAATCCCTGGAAGGGGAGCAGAGGGAGGCTGCTGGCCTTGGTCTCAGAGACAGACAGGAGCCAGCTTCTTCCCTCCCCCACCCTGGCCTCCCGGTGTGAGAACCTCCCTAATGCAGCGCCCCCACCCCCTCCCAGCCAGCCAAAGCCTGGGGACTGGCTGTGTCACCAGAGGTGTCATTTCCCAGCTGTCTGGGGAAGGTGAGTGAACTGGGAGCTCGTGGTGGGTGTGGGGACTCAGCAGATCTAAGATAAGATCCTCTCGGCTGCTTCCCCTTCCCGGAGCAGCCACTTGCCTGGCCCTTGTGCAGCGGCACAGGACGCCCAGGACGTCTGGGCGGCTCAGCCTCTGTGCAAAGGAAGAAAAGAGCAGCTTCTCTGAAGACTCAGATGGCACTGTGGGGTGCTAGCTTTTGCTTTTTGGCCTCGAGACTACTCTATTTTCTAGCCAGAGAACAAAGATGCCAAATTCCAGCCTTTTAAGTTCAAAAGCTGCAGTGTCCGGGTCTAAGACAGGGAAGGTTGGAAGGAAATAGGCCCCTCCCCCACCGGCCCGGAGACCCTGCACCGGCTGGGGAGAAGCTGTTGGAGGACCAGACCAGATGTTAGACATTGCTTGAGGGGTGATCCTCATTTTCCCCAATGGCCAAATCCAGAGGACGTGGAAGGGACAGAACCCAGAATAAATCCGGGGAGCCAAGGCCGTGAAGTGTGGCTTGGAAAGCTGGCACATTGCTGTTGCGTCCTGGGGGCCGGAGCGCAAGAGCAGAAGTGAGGGCCCGTATGATCCACGGAGGTGGGGACCTAGGAGGATTTCTCTCAGAGTCTCACTGAGCAGCCCACCCAAATTTAGATCAATGGTGGAGGCAGGAGAAGGGGTGGCGTGGGATAACCGAGTTCACCTGGAAATGGATAAGGGAATGTTTTCTGCAAGCAGTAGAAGGGAGACCCAAAATAGAAGTTGAACTAAAGGAAAATAACCTATTTACAGACTGAGATGATGGAGGTTTCTACATTCACCTGCGTTTGATAGCCAGATCTCTGGGCCCCACTCCCAAGGCTCATTCAAAAGAGGTTGGGGGGGGGGGGGGCAAGTTCATTTCTAACAAGCACCTATGGTGATTCTGATGTAGGCGGCACAGAGAAAAACTTTAATAAAGGCTTTCTTTTATTGCGGTTTCTTCTGCTAACAACAACTGATTTAGAAGTTGGGATGGAATGGGGTGGGCCGGGTCATTGCCACACCGACTCATGAACTTGTTCCATCCGTGAGTCAAACCTGACCAAACGGTAATTAATTTCACAAACTTTGCCCCTCGATGCTAGTAAAGAAAAGGCCTTCTAATTAAGAGTAGGAGCCAATGCCACCTGGAGTAGAGCCCCAGGGGCTAGCCCCACCTCTGTCACAATCAGCTGGCAAAACCTGTGACCGCTGTGACCTCTGGCTGAGCCCTCCAGTCCTGAAGGCTCAGGGGCTGCCTGCCAAGCCCTGGGCTCCTGGAGAGAAAGGAAACCACCAGGAGTCTACCAGGAGCCTACTGTGCCAGGAGCTTGCGGTGGATTGCTACAGGCATGGTTGTTGTTTTTGTTAAATATTTATTTTTGAGAGAGAGAGAGAGTGTGCGGGCGCACGTGCGCAAGCAGGAGAGGGGCAGAGAGAGAGGGAGACACACAATCTGAAGCAGGCTCCACGCTCTGAGCTGTCAGCACAGAGCCTGATGCGGGGCTCGAACCCACAGACTGAGAGATCATGACCCGGGCTGATGTCAGACGCTTAACGGACCAAGCCACCCAGGCGCCCCTACAAATCACAAGTACAAAAGAATGCACAGCAAACCCTCACTCTGAGCTCCGCCCCCACCACGCTCTGCAACACGGCTGCTGTGTGCAGTCTTGTAAATCCTCCAGAATGGTTGGTGCAGACACACATAGATGCTTTTTTCTTTTGAAAAACACAAATGCTCAGACTATATGCGTGAAGTTGCCCCTTCCTTTTTTTAGCTTTCTAATTATAGGCTATTTTTTTCTCTTGTGCAACCTCCTTGTTATCTGTCTCTTCCAGTTTCTTTTGTTTTTTTTAAAAAATGGGAGGATTGTTTTTCTCATTTCGCAGGCCTATCTCAAATGTCTGCTGGTTCCTGCCTTTATAGGGAGGCACCAAGAAGCTGATTGGAAGCTGTGTGTGTGTGTGTGTGTGTAGGGCGGGCATTCACTGACCACTGGCTTTCCTGCAGGACAGTGGAAAACTTTTCAAAGGGGCTCCCCAGTGTTGATAGATGGCAGGATTTCTCTGGGGCTGTTCAGTTTTTTGGGAGAAGCATACCCTGGATGTTCCATCCCTGCCCTCGCTGTGTATTGGAGGGAGCAGGATCTGGAATGGCTGGGGGCTCCTGTTTGTAGTCTCAAGCCTCCTGTCTGCTGCACCTGTTGTCCCCACATCCAAAGCCTCCCTGAAAATCAGGATGCGGAGGGGTGATGTGTGCGACTCAGGTCTTCTGACAGGTGACAGAGCACCAAGAGTCCCAACATTCTGAAAACAGGCCCTCGGCCACCCCCCCCCCCCCCATGTTCAGCCAGGCCTTGACCGGGGGACCTGGTGACCTCCAGGACCTTCAGACGCCATGCCCTGACTCCCTCTGCCCTTGTCCTTGCGTGGTCTGCCATCACCCTTCAGCCACTATGTAGCCTTGAGCGCCTTGTTGAAATCTCATGTCCACAGCTGTCTCGGGTCTCTTGGTCCTTGTAGATTTATCCACCTTGACTTCTTTCGTTATTTAATTCAGATTTGGAAGGGAGGGAAGACAAATGTTCATGGCCAATCTCCCAGATTATCCAGAAAACTTACCACACTTTAATCCTTCAAGGACCAGCTTTTTAGGTTGTTTCTTTTTTTCTTTTCTTTTTTTGCTATTATAACAGTGCTCTTAGGAATGCTGTTCTATATACTTGCCATGATGAACTGACTCTCACGACAACCCTATGAGGTTGGTATTGTCTTGATTTTACATTAGGGGAAAACTAGGCTCAGAGAAATGCCTCGATGGAGTCTTTTTAAATTAATGAATCAACTCCCCCCCCCCCCCCGCACATACAGAATGATACCTGTTTTAAAAAGTTTTTGTGTGTGTGTATAAAACAATATATATACACAAAGTGGTACCTTTTTAATCTATTCTCCCTGCATGAGTCCCAAGCACAGTGCCAGAAACAAGGCAGGCCAATGAATAATGAATGAATGATGGTGAACTACAGTTTCAGTGAGGAGTGTTTTAAAAGACAAACACACAGCACAGCAGGCAAATGGACCGTTAACGGTGAACGCCTAGGCTCCTGTTTGGGGAGAATGGGTTTGGGCAGGGCCTGTGTGCCCACTGTTCCTGTGAGGACAGCCCTGTTTGAGCTGATGAAGCTCCGATCATCTGTGACCAGTGTGGCCAGGGAGCTGGCTCCTGTCACCGCAGCAGGACAGGCCCGGGCCTTCTGCCTCTGGGAAACAGAGCAGCGTGGGCTTGGGTGGTGGGGACGCCATATGCCAGAGCCTGGTGTGGGGAAGACGAGACGCAGGCAGATCCCAGTCTTCTGGGACTGGGAGCCTGGGAGGCCTCCTGGTCGCACATCCGGACTCTGCAACCCTCAATTCCTTAGAGGCTCACTGGGGTTAACAAGTTCCTCTGTTGGGGGGAAGGGGGATCCAGACTGTATGTGTGGTTGGCAAGGGGCCACATCATCCTTATTTCCTTCCGTCTCACATGCCATGTCCGGAGCCTGGCAGGTGGGAGATATTCAATGAAGACTTGTTGAATCGAGTGACTGATTTGGCCTGACAGCCAGGAAACTTGGGACCTATCTAGCCCCAGCTCTCCATATTTGCGTGAGGCAAATGGCTTTCTCCTGGGGCCCCGTGTTCCTCATCCGTGAAACGAGGGCTCCTTCATTCTCCGATGCCAGGCACTGTGCTGACACCAGGAGCTACGATGAGGCACAAGAAAGATCATTAAAACACAGTGTGTTTGTCGGTTTTACCTCAATAAAGCGGGAAAACGAAACGAAACAAAACCCAAAACCCATCGCAGTCTTTGATGCACGTAACCATCGAGACAGGCGCCAACACAGCTCAAACCGATTTAAACCAAAAAGGAGAATCTGAGGGCTCACGTACTGAAACCCACCTGGAAATACCAGGAACCAGGCACTCCCGTGACATCATCGGGGAATCTGCTGTCTCTGTTTCTAGCTTTGCGGGACTCCGACTTGGCTTCATTTCCAGATGGGGGGCACCGGCAACCGCAGGCTCACATCCTTCAGGAATGTTACGGTTTGTCTTTTGAAAGGCATGTGCTTCAGAATTCCCAGAGTTCAAAAGAGCACACGGAGAAAGTCCCCCTCCCGCCCAGTCCCCCAGGCACCTGGCTTCTGCCCTCAGCACCAGTCTTCCCAGGTACCTTGGCTCCTTCCAGAGATGGTTTTCCCACGGGCTGGTCTGTGCTTTCCCACTTTTTACACAAATGGAAGCAAACGACAGGAGCCATTCCACAAAGTCCCTTTGTCACAATCTTGGAGATTGTTTCTTTCCCGGCTGCCCAGGGTTACGCTGTTACGCGACTCGATCGGTCTCCCGTTGACGGTCACACGTTTGCGACTCCAGCAAAGCCGTAAGGAATAACCGGCACGTTCCCATCTCACCCATATGCAGGACTACCTCCCAGCAGTGAAAATCCTGGGTCAGAGAGGAGGAGCATTTGTTTTGATTGCTTTTGATTTGCGTGGATATTGCCAAATTGCGCTCTGTGGGTGGTTTACTCCCACCCACGAGCAGGTGAGGCCTGTTTACTTCCACCCATACCCTCTCCAACTCTCAATGAGACTTTTCCGGTGTTACCAGTACAAGTCAAACACCATCTGCATTTATTTCTCTTATGGTCAATGAGCTTAGGCATCTTTTCATATATTTGAGAGTTCTTTAGATTTCCTTTCCTGTGAAATGTCCATACAATTTTACTGTGCCTTTTTCTTTTTTAATTTTTTTCTTAATTTTTTTTAACGTTTTATTTATTTTTGAGACAGGGAGAGACAGAGCATGAATGGGGTGGGGGGGGGGGCGTCAGAGAGAGGGAGACACAGAATCTGAAACAGGCTCCAGTCTCTGAGTGGTCAGCACAGAGCCCGACGCGGGGCTCGAACTCAGGGACCGAGAGATCATGACCTGAGCTGAAGTCGGCCGCTTAACCGACTGAGCCACCCAGGCGCCCCTCTTAATGTTTTTTTGAGAGAGACAGAGACAAGAGTATGAGCAGGGAAGGGCCAGAGAGAAAGGGAGACAGAATCTGGAGCAGGCTCCAGGCTCTGAGCAAGCTGTCAGCACAGAGCCTGACACGGGGCTTAAACCCACAAACTGTGAGATCATGACCTGGTCCAAAGTTGGACACTTAACCAACTGAGCCACCCAGGTGCCCCTTACTGTGCCTTTTTTTATTGGGTTGTTGGTGTATTGCTTATAGACTTGTAGATTTTTATGTATCAAAATGAGCCCTTTCTCTGCAATGTGAATTACATTTTCCTTAGATTGTCATTTATCTTTTGCTTATGGTTTTTTACCATGCATACTTTTTACATTTTTAATACATAAAATGTATCGGGGTTTTCTTTTCTTTTTCTTTTTTTCAAAATGTTATTTAAATTCTAGTTAGTTATGGGTTTTCTTTTAGGACTTCTGTGTTTTGTTTTCATACTCAGAAATGTCCTCCTCACTCCAAACTATTTTTTTTTAAGTTGATTTATTTTTGAGAGAGAGAGAGTACGGCAGAGGTGGGGCAGAGAGAGAGAATCCCAAGATCTCGGGGGTCGCAATCTCACGAACCATAAGATCATGACCTGAGCCGAAATCAAGAACCAGACACTTGGGGCCTGGGTGGCTCAGTCGGTTAAGTGTCCAACTTCGGCTCAGGTCACGATCTCACATTTCGTGAGTTCGAGCCCCATATCGAACTGTGGCTCTGTGCTGACAGCTCAAGAGCCTGGAGCCTGCCTCAGATTCTGTGTCTCCCTCTGTCTCTGCCCCTAACCAGCTCACGCTCTATCTCTCTGTCTCTCTCAAAAATAAAAAGAGGGGCGCCTGGGTGGCTCAGTCAGTTGAGCGTCCGACTTTGGCTCAGGTCATGATCTCACAGTCTGTGGGTTTGAGCCCCGCGTCAGGCTCTGTGCTGACAGCTCAGAGCCTGGAGCCTGTTTCCAATCCTGTGTCTCCCTCTCTCTCTGCCCCTCCCCCAGTCTCACTTTGTCTCACTCTGTCTCTCAAAAATAAATAAATATAAAAAAAATTTTTTTTAAATAAAAAGAATCAGACACTTAGCCGACTGAGCCACCCAGGCCTCTCCCTCACTCCAATGCATACCCCCCCATCTAATTATGAGAAACACCAGACAAATCCAGATGGAGGGACATTCTACACAACCACTCACCAGGACTTTCCAAATGTGTCAAGATAGTGAAAGGAAGGAGAAAAAAAAAAGTGGTTGGAAAAGCCTGAGAATGACAACTAAATGCGATGTGAAATCCTGGATTAGAGCCTGAATTGGAAAAAGGGCATTAGGGAGAAAGCTAGTAAAATTCAAGTAAGATCTGTAGATCAGGTAATAGTTCGGCATCAGCACTAACCTTCTGGTTTCCATGATCGTGACCTGACTTTGCAAGATGTTAACATTTGGAGGACCTGGGTGAAGGGCATACAGGAAATCTGTATTATTTTGCAACTTTTCTGTAGGTCTAAAATTAGTCAAGAAAAAAGGTTTAAAATGTCAAGTTTTGTTTTAGTAAACATTTTTGAAGGTTTGATTAATTAACTTATTTAGAGAGAGAGTGTGTGTGTGCAAGCGAGCAGGAGAGCAGCGGAGAGAATCCCAAGCAGGCTCCACACCGTCAGCCCAGACCCCTATGCAAGACTCGATCCCACGAACCAATCTGTGAGACCACGACCTGAGCCGAAAGCAGGAGTCGGAGGCGTAACCCACTGAGCACCCCAGACACCCTTCCGCCTTTGCTCATTTTCAAAGTGCACAATTCAGTAGTGTTAGTACATTTATATTGTTCTACAACCGATCTCCGGAACTCCAATTTTTCATCTTGCAAAACAAACTCTCTACCGCCGAACAGCTCACCCCCTTTTGTTCAGCCCCTGGAACCCCCCGTTCTACTTTAAGTCTCTATGTGTCTGACTACCCTTGGTACCTCGTGTAAGCAGAATCAAGCAGTATTCGTCTTGTGGGACTGGCTTATCCTGATTGACAAGCCACTGATTACACAATAAAATGAAAAACCTATTGCGGATGCTAATTGGCAAAGCCTCTGGTGTTGACTAAGAGACAGATGGTTAAAGTGCTTGCAGTACCTGTTTCTGGAGTGTGGGTGAAGGAACCGAGGCACAGAGAGGTTAAGTGACCCGTTGCCAATCACACAGCCACGAAGGAGGCCGGATGCACTTTGAACCCGGACTGACCCCACGGCTCGTTCCCACAGTCTTTGCCCTGGACTGGGGCTCACATAAGAGAGCCAACACTTGGAAAACAGCAGCATCTACATGGTGTCTGAAGACGAGGCAGCTACAGGTATCCAAGGAGCAATGATCAGCAACACATAAGGGCAACTGGGGGAAGTGACCCAGTGGCATCTCCCCCGTGACTGACCCGTTGTAGGCACACAATCAATATTAGATGAGCCTGAGGGGTGCCTCGGCGGGGGGGGGGGGGGCTCAGTCCGTTAAGCGTCCGACTTCGGCTCAGGTCACGATCTCACAGTCTGTGAGTTCGAGCCCCACGGCGGGCTCTGCGCTGACAGCTCAGAGCCTGGAACCTGCTTCCGATTCTGTCTCCCTCTCTCTCTGCCCCTCCCCTGCTCGCACTGTCTGTCTCTCTCTCAAAAATAAATTAAAAAAAAAAAAAATTAGATGAGCCTGAGAAGAAGCAGCCAGAATAGTGGGAGGTAAACCAAGAGAACTATTTTTCAGAGGCCAAGAAAGAAAACCTTTCAAAAGAGTAGTGGTCAACATATTATGTGGCGAAAAGCGGCCAAGCCGAAGGCTGAGGAGTGCCCTCTGGATTTAGAAACAGGGATCCGCGATGGGCAGTTTTTTGGGATGAGAGGGGTGGGAATCGCTGATAAATATTTAACAGCCAACTCTCCAAAAGCAGTACGTATTTATACATGTACATAAGTTTATTATCAATCTTACTGACACAAAGGATGTGCAACAGAATTTACAAATAATAATGAAATATACAATATTCTTTACTGTAAATTCCACTCTTGTATCCATGACTTCCTAAGTGGAATTATACCCTACCAGTGTAATTCCAAAATGAATGTTGGTCGATATTTGTATTCACATTTTGGAATGACACAAAATGAAGCAGTGAAGATATGTTGCACTTTCACTGGTTCCTCAGGGACTGGACTGACCTCTTCACTGAATCTGTTAACAGTTTTCAAATTCTGGGAGAATATTTCCTCTATTTTCGGTGCTATTTGCAATGTAACAGTTACAGACATGGCAGTTTTATGTGTAACCTGCATTATTAACATTGTCTCCGTCATCTTTTTTTAAATTTTTTTTAAAAATTTAACGTTTATTTATTTTTGAGAGACAGAGCAGGAACGGGGGAGGAGTAGAGAGAGGGGGAGACACAGAATCCAAAGCAGGCTCCGAGCTCCGAGCTGTCAGCAGAGCCCAAAGCGGGTCTCCAACCCGCGAAGCGAGAGATCATGACCTGAGCTGAAGTTCGACGCTTAACCGACTGAGCCACCCAGGCGCCCCCAACATTTTCTTAAATCTAGGTAATCAGCAAAGCCCCATATGCTGCAGTTGCCAATCTCTGTGGAGTAAATACTCCTGCCGGAGCCAGTTTCAAAATACCAACTTGATGTCTCCACATGAGCTGGGAAGAGATACACAGTAGGAGCACATCATCATATAGCACTCCCACGATACAGATACAGATGTAAATAACCTCAAGAGCACATAATAGTAACATGTAGAAAATAATCAGGAACCTGAAACTAGTGTAACATTGTGTGTAAACCACACTGAAAAAAAATGAATAAAATAAACTCCTACAAAGTAAAAAAGAGAGAAAGAGAGAGAGAGAGAGAGAGAGAGAGAGAAGAAAAAACAATCAGGAAGTAATGAGTTTTGAGTATTTATGACCTCTGTTTTAAAATACAATTTAACTGTTTGTATCATTTCTGATAAGAGCTGTTTCACAACTCGCCCACAATGTTTCTGAAACACAAAAGGTCGGCTTTCACAAATCGGTGAAGCACACAGACCGCAGTGGGATGTGACTCCCCAGCCACACTCCAGGACCTCAACTCCAACTGCTCCTATAGGAGCAATACTCCTGCCACCTTGGGCAAACGAACCCCTGCTCCGTAGCCTCTGTAATTCTCCTTTGCGGCTCTTACCACAATTTGCTCTGCAAGTACTCTGCGAGGAGGGGGAACTTGTTTCTGGTCGATCTCCATGCGCCACGATGGCTCCATCGTGAGGCTGAGCACGGACCATACTCACACTCTTCCCTCAGTCAGTACTTCCTACAGAGCTTTGCATATAGGAAATGCTCAAGAAGTATTTATTGAAGGAGTGCTCGGGATGAAGGGCTGCCAGAAGGGACGATCCTCCAGAAGGGAAAAGGGGGGGGGGGGGGGCATCACCTGAGGGGCCTCACCAGAAAGCATCTCCTTGGATGCCTTCTGCTTATTTCGAATCGCCAGGGCTCCCCCATTTGGGACTGAAAAAATGCACAGAGGACCTTCCCAACATACACCGAACCTTCCCTAGTAAATACGACCCTTGATCTGAAACAAGGTGGCACCTCAGACTCTGGCAGTGTTTGTCCAATGCCTAATAGCGTGTTCAAATAATCTCCTTTTGGACGTGTTCTTGCCATGTGCTGGCAGGCAGAAGGGGGGGGGGGGGTACTCATCAGACCACTGAGGAACAGCGGAAGCTACGCCCAGGTGGCCCTTCTGGCCTCGGTGGGATAGACGGTCTGATAATAAACTACTGGCGACACCAAGTTTGATAAAGTATTAACAGCGACTTCACGGAAACCTGGATACCAACCAGTTCTTCCCTTGCAACAATTAACTAACCTCGCGGAACACTAATCGACCCCTCCCTTAAGGAGCCGCCCCACTAAGATTGTGTCGTTCAAAAACACGCCAAGACCCGTCCTCGGATGATGGAAGTTTCCGGAAAACCGGCAACCCATAGCAGGAAAATACGAAGCCCAAAATACGAGCTACCGTCCGGAAGATTCCAAGCAGTCACCGTCCCTCCCCAGCCGCTATACGCAGCATAACCCGGGTAGTTACACCATTTCACACCCAAAGGACACAATCTATCACTTCCCATAAAAACAAAGATGAGGATCGTCAGACAGAATCAGATAGGAGCAATCAGGGTGTTGCAAGTCCTGATTACGCAGAGACGTTAATCACGAGTCATGCGATCTCCAATCATCATGTTCCAATCTGCCCTCCACAAGGAGGAACAGGTAAGGATTATCCTACCTGACGATAAAAGAAATTACACGTGCGTTCCTTACTCAGGGAAAAAGGTCCCGCTTGCAGCTAGGGTGAGTAGTTAAGGGGCTAGCCCGAGCAACCCGATGTTATTCAGGGTCTTCCGTTACCGTTGCTCGTTTATTTGCAGAATTAAACAATATTTCTTTCCCGATTTGACTGCCAAAAAGAGACAACCTAATTCCTCCCAGAATGCTCCACTCACGAGCTTGGCACCAAAATCGCGGGGACCTTATTTACATATCTCCGCCCACCGGCCCCCTTCCGTCAGACGTCTACCGTAATAACCAAAATAAAAGCGACACGTATTATCTTACAGTCTGCAAGGTTGGAAAACAGCCTTCCGTTTCTCTAGCAGTTTGGCCGCCCCAATTCTCCCCTAGAATTGTCGTAAGTCTTGATCTTACTCTAAGATATATTTTATTACAAGCACTAAAGAAAACGCTGATAATCCCAGACTCGAGTGATAATTACCCTTACACTGACATCCTCCATCAAATGCAATTTGAGGGCTGGAGACTGCCTTCCTCGGTCCAGGAATGGTGAGTGGTCCCGTGTTCCTCGAACCATCATCCCTATGTTCCCGTCACGAAGGTCTCAGAAAGGTTTCTTTTTCAGTCCAAAGACGCTGATGAACAATGCCATTTCAGTGACAGCTGGGAGGGCACTGTGGACAGTAGAGTAGTGGGTGGTTGGTTCAAGGCCCCTTCCAATAAAAATCCCCAAATCCCCAAACTGGAGACTCCACCCCCAAAGTGTAGGAGAAGGGGAATTCAAAAGACTGCAGGATGTTGAGTGGATCTGGTATCTCATACATGGAGTAAAGGACTGAGTGGGGGAAGCCTTCAGATTGAGTAAACCTTCCTCCCCGACTCCCAAACATTGGTGGTACCGTACCTGCAGAAGACGAAAATGTACCAGTACGTGGTACACTCCCAACGCTCGAATATGAAAAAGGACAGGGCCACAGATGCACTACAATGAGCCCCAATGGCTTGGGAATGCACCAGAGTCAAGGAAAGCCTTTGGTTCAGTAGTTAGCGATGAGCCAGAAAAGGCCATTGGTGGGGCAGGCATCTGCTCTCAGGTTCACCTCTTGCTCCCTTACCACATTCCCAAGGCCACACGTCTGCGTTTTCGGCAGCCCTGACTTCTGAATTTTAGGACAGCCATGTGAGTAGAGACCAGAACTGAGCCAGCACAGCTGGGACCCCAGGCTACCCAACCCCATATCTAGGGGGCCAGCCTGGCCCCTTCAGGTAGAAGCAAGTTCCCCATTGCACACCGTCAAGGTGCCTGGGCAGCTCGGTAGGTTAAACTTCCAGTTTTTTATTTCTGCTCAGGTCATGATCTCACTGTTCTTGAGATCGAGCCCCGCATCGGGCTCCACTCTGGCAGTGCGGAGCCTGCTTGGGATTCTCTCTCTCCCTCTCTTGCACTCTCTCAAATAAATACATTAAAAAGAAAAGAAAAGAAAAGAAAAGAAAAGAAAAGAAAAGAAAAGAAAAGAAAAGAAAAGAAAAGAAAAGAAAAGAAAAGAATGTTCTCAATGACTTAATTCACTCTGCTGGAATCACTGTCCAGCGCCCTGGCCCTCTCAGTCTACAATTCAAGGGTCAAGAAGCTTCCCTGATCTCCATCTTCCTTATTTCTCCGTCTCTTCTGAGTTTCCATAGAGCGTCATATCTTCACACACTCCTGTAGCACAATGCTTATCACACTGAATTACAGATGTCCTGTCCGCATACCTGCCTCTTCCGCAAGTTAGAAAACAGAGTTTTACTCCCAGATGGGATCTCCAGCGCCTGGTGCACAGCGGGAACTTAACAAAGGATCGAAGGGCGTCTTAAATTTTCCACGTTGCCTAAGAAGATCTATCAGCCGGAGGTGCTGTTTGCCCGCTAGAGCACACACTATTGTGCCAGAAAGGCCTGGTTAGGTGGCTGAAAGGGAGTCCAGATGGAAATGGGCCGTGTGGAAAAGGCGCGCAGGCAAAAAGGATACAGATGAGGCTCTGGGTGCTGTTGAACATGGAAACCCCTGAGAAGAAACCGGCCAGCTCCACTGCAAAGAGGCCCAGAGTGACGGACAGCGCTGCCACGAGCCTGCAGACACGAAGGGGGTTGGCTCAGGCCTCGGGGACTTCTTCAAAGACCCTTCCACCCCCACCAGTGCTGAATTCTGACCACCCTGCCCCAAGTGCTCACTGAATGTCCTGCTTCTCGTACTCCTCGGGGGTGAACGTGAGAGGCAGGCAGGCGTGGATGTTGCTGTCCTGGGGAGCGGGGCGGAGAGGAAGAAAATGAAAGAAGGGAGCGCAGCGGGGCAGCCCTGGGGTCCGAGGGGGGATGGGAAGACACGCCCGCGTAAGGCCCTGGGGAAGGGGCGTAGTGGGGCTGGGACCACCCCAAGGTGGGAACGGGGTGGGAACGGGAGGAGGGTGGTCGTGGGTCTTACCCGCGACCAGAACAAGGTGATGACGACCACCAGATGCGCCAGGAGCGTCAGGAAGCGAGAGGGCACGAGCCCCGAGATACGGCCCATGGCCCCCCTGGGGCAGGAGTACCGACTGGAGCAGAGGCCGTGGTCTGTGGGGCTCAGGAATGACCACGCCTGAAGTCTCCTCAAGTCTCGCAGGCTAGCACGTAAAAATTCGACGGGCGCCTCCTTCCCGCTCGCGCTGGCGCCGCCCGGTTGCCTGAGCAACCGCGTAAGCCGGCGCTGCGGCGGGAATCTCGGAAAATCTCGCGAGGGCTGTAAAGTCTCGAGCGGCAGCCACCGCCGCAGAAAACGCGAGGCGGAGCTCTGCCGCCGGGGGTGCGGTGCGGTTCCGAGTTCCCCGACTAGGTCTCTGCTGCGAGCCCGGCAGGTCCCTCCGACCTAGGTGCTCGCTGCAGCCCGCTGTCCCCGTCAGGCCTAAGGCAGGGTCTCTTTCTCCCTCCTCCGCATCCCTTTAGCCCCCGCTGCCTTGGGCACGTGGGAAAGAAACGTGCAGACGCGGATGTCCCCGCGTTGTCCCGCCGTCACTTATTAGATGGCCGCCGAGCCCCTGGTTGTCCGAGGACCCCGGATCGGAACCTTCCCTGATGCTCTTCTTCTCCCCTCCCCGCCCAGCCCCAGTTTAGTGAGAGCATCGCAGAGAGCGGAAAGTGGCCCGTTCTCTTTACGTGGATGAGGGGCGCTTTTGGGGAAGGGCATGGAAGCGAGGAGCGGACGGATTTTCTGATCTCTTTGAGATATGGGCACCGGACTTTGCCTAGCTACATTCCCAAGTACCTCTTGCTATCACCGACCTCACTGACCTTGGGCCCTCAACTGGGATCCTTGCAGAACAGAAAGTTCTAGCCCACTCGCTGCTCACCCTCAGGTCACAGCATCCCCGGGACCTCCCCCTGGGCCGATGACCAGATCCTCTCTCTCCCTACTCTCCATCTGAGTGTTTTTAGGCCGGTCTAAGCGAAACACCCAAGCCCAAGGGACATTTCTGTTTTCTTCATTCATTCGACAAATATTCATTGACCAGCTAGCATGTGCTGGGCTCTTGTTCTGGACAAACAAGACCCAAGTCTCTACCTTCCTGGAGTTTCTATTCTAATCAGAGAGATCCAGAGGGACAGCAAACAAGCCCCCCACGGTAATCCAATGCTGTAAATAACATTTTTAAAGAGGAAACTCTAGAATAATAGAGCAAGCAAAAACCCTTTGGAAAAAAAAAAGTCCTTTATCCTTAAACTTTGTTTTAGGAAATGTGCTCAAAATTGAGAGGAAACACATCTATTTGAGGACCCCACCAAAATAAATAGATTTCCTTTTTCTAAACCAATAGGTAAAATCAGAACTCAAAGAGATAGTGAAAAGGTGTTTCTTCAAAGTCACGAAAGACAAAGACTGAAGAGCTCTTCCAGATTTAGGGAGACTAAAGAGATGTGACACATTTGACATGAGAAATAAAATGTGTGATCCTAATGGATCTTGGACTGGAAAACAAAAAACAACCATTTTCTTTTATTGTGAAGGACATTAGTGGAACCATTGGCAAATTTGAATAAGGCTTCCAGTTTAGATATCAGTATTATCGGTGTTAATTTCCTGGTTTTTGATAAATTCTACTGCCTTTATGGAAGAGAATGCCCTGGTTAGCAAATACATGCAGTTTTAGTGGTAAAGGAGAATTATGTCTGCAATTTACCATCAAATGATTCAAAAAATATATATACGCGTGTCTGTAGAGATAGAGAGGCAATGATAAAGCCTGGTCTTGAAGGCACATGAGAATTCTCTTATTATATATGTATTTTTTTTATCTTTTAATTTATTTTTTTTAAGTAAGCTCTACACCTAACCTGGGGCTTGAATTCACAGCTCCGAGATCAAGAGTCACATGCTCTACCGACTAAGCCAGCCATCCACCCCTGTCTGTATTATTTTCGCAACTTTTCAGTAAATCAAATTATTTTAAAATAAAAAGTTTTAAATGATAACCCTTTCTAAGTTTTCCTTCTGGGTCTTATATAATATTATTATTGAGACATTAAATTGCTTTATAAAAAGAAGAAATATTTTTCAGATTGATGTTCCTAAATGTTCACTTCCTATGTATTGAAACTATGTAATGACATTTTCATACAAAACCACTTCTTTCGAGGGTAGTACAGCCTTATCCTCCTAATGGAGACAATGTGGTCACCAAAACTCATAAAACAATAAAATGCCATCATTTAGATTTTTCAGAGGAATTATCTGTATAAAGACTGAGATTCAGCAAAGTCTCTTGATTTTTTTTTACTCCAAAAATATTGGCTGATGATCGAATATGACCCACACTGGTTTCTCAGCTCTCGGATGTGTAGGGGAGACTCTTTAATCGTTGCACCATTTCAAAATTCTGAAAATATTTTCAAACCTCCGCCACCGCAGGAGGGACAGGCAAAATACAGTGATCCCATCTGCTTCTCTCCTTTGAGGTGACACTCGTTAGGAGACCCTCAAAACAAGTACAACAAAGACATGTAAAGTATAATGAGGCGGGCTCTGTGCGCATAATTACAGCGTAGCAAGCCTGGAAACCTTCTGAGCACACGGACAAGACGCAAAGCACTGAAGGGCTCCTTCTGGTGCCTGCAGATCACATGACCTTTCTCCTGGGATGAGGAAGCCCAGGCCTTCAGAGCCAAACTCCCCCAGTGACAGTTGATCAAGTCTGACTGTTCGCAGAAGAAGGTAGCACTGTCATCCAATAAAAGGAAGCAAAACCCAACACATGCCTTTGCAAGATTTTCCAAGTTCCCGGAGCAAATAGAATGAAGAGAAGGAGTCAGCTGGGGAAAGATCTGGGGAAAGAACTTTCCAGGCAGAGGCAAGTGCAAAGGCCCTTAGGTGGGAACAAGGCCAGTGTGTTCGCGGGACACAAAGGAAGCTAGTGTGTCTGAAGCCTAGTATTGGAAGGGGAAGAAGAGCTCAGGGGGATGGGGGATGGGTGGACAAGACATGCGGCCTTGCAGCCATGGGGATGGACCTGGTCAGGTTAGCATTCTAGAAGATGACTTTGGTTGCAATATGGAGAATCGATTTTAAGATGTTAAGTAGAAGGCTTGTGAAGAATCGGTATAGTTATCCAGGACGGATGGAATGATGTTGGACCAGAGTGGAATAAGAAAGTGGAGCAAAGTGTAAGGAATCAAGAGAGCATTAAAAAATAAGGTCTAAACATGAGACTATGGGTAGGTGAGAAAAAAGGAAGGGGTCAAGCATGTCTCTTAGAGTTTGGGTTCCTGCAGATGGAAGTTTGGGGCATTCTGTTTATTATAGGCTTCCTGCCTAGGGGAACCTACTAGATAGTAAGAACTGGTAGTCACGTTTCACATTAAGAATTAATAAACAGTGAGCAGGCGTTTAGGTCTGTCCTGTCACTTTTCCATGACCTTGGTTCCCAGAAGCTTACGCTGCAGAGGTCACACAAAAGTGAGTTTTAGAACCACCCTGTGGCCGTAGGAGGTACTGCTGATGATATGGCGTGTCCTTCACTGGTGGCGGTCCACTGGCTCCAGGGCTGGAACCCACACATCCTAACATTTGATTTGATCTGGTCAGAAAAGAGCTTGGGGGCCGGGGGGGGGGTGGTTATCATGGAAAGACTCAAACGTATGTACAAATAAAATAGTATGACGAACCCCGTTTGAAGCCTACCATTCTGCTTCAAAAATACCACCACGTGGCCAAACTTGTTTCAGCTGGACTTCTCTCTCCCTCTCAGCCCCACTAGGTTATTTCGAAGCAAATCCCAGACATCACCGAATAGCTGACATTGCCCAATATCCACTGGCAATACCCATGTATAGATGATGAAGTCCACACGCTGCACTTGGTTAATGTGTCTCTTTCGTCTTTTATTTATTTTTTTTTAATCTTAGATTCTTCCTCCTCCCTCCCCACTCCTCCTTGTTTCCTTTTCTTGCAATTTCTCTGCCGAAGGCACTGGGCCATGTGTGGGCAGTGTTCTGGTCTTCTCATTTAGCATGTTCCTCTGTGTCCTGCGTTTCCTGTAAACTGGTCGTTAGATTGAGCATACCCACCAAGAGTGACCAATTCATTGCTTTTAGGATCATCGCGAACGGACAGATTTAACATCTATTGTGGCTTTTGTGAGGCAGCAGCTACTCGGCTTTGCTCAATTATTTTGAGGAAGGAAATAAAGGTCCAGTGTTGCCAGATTCCTGGGGGTTTTGTTGTTGTTTTAAGAGAGGCCAGAAATCCAGTTTCTTACTCCAGTTATAAATGTGAGCATCCAACTTAAAAGTGAAAAAAAAAAAATGAGAAGGGGGAAAAAAATGACAAGAGTACACAAGCCTCAAGCCACCAGCTTTCAGCCTCTGGATCAGTGCTGTCCAGCAGAACTTTCTATGATAATGGAAATATTTCGTATTGTCTCTGTCCAACGTGGTAGCCGGCTACTGAACACTTGGCTAGTGGGGCTACGGAACTGAATTTTTAAATTTCTACTTAATTTCTTTTTTTAAATGTTTATTTATTTATTTATTTTGAGAGAGAGAGCATGCTCTAGCATGAGCAGGGGAGGGGCAGAGAGAGGGAGAGAGAGAATCCCAAGCAGGCTCCCTGCAGTCAGCATGGAGCTCAACTCCAGGCTTGAACCCACGAACCATGAGATCATGACCTGAGCTGAAATCAAGAGTCAGATGCTTAAGCGACTGAGCCACCCAGGTGTCCTTCAACTTAATTTGAATGGCCCCATATTGAACAGCCACTCTGGTGGCTACCATATTGAACAAGGCAGATCCGGACAGAATCATCTGTTGATTTCTAAAGTTTGGAAACTGGTGGGATACATGGAGACTTAAATGTCAGAGAGTACTCTGGATGGTGACACTGGACTGATAATACCTCACACCTGCTGCAGGACCTTTCTGAACCTAGAGATCAAGTCCACGTTCCCCAGGACCATATTCACTGAGCCTACTTCCCTTTCTAGCAAAAATTTCCACTTCACCCCATGTCCTTCAGCTACTCAGACACGTCTCCTTCCTCTACAAAGCAGGCTCTCCCCTACTCTGGTGCTTCTGCCAAAGCGATTCCTCATTAATTTCACAAATGCTTATTGAATACACACTCTACTCCAGGAATTGTATGGGGTGCCAGGAATATATACTTCCTTCTCTTGAGTAACTTAGGATGTGGAGAGGGAAACAATCAAGGAAACAATTACAAATAGTGTTTTAGGGTGCCTGGGTGGCTCAGTTGGTCAGGCGTCCAACTCGATTTTGGCTCAGGCCATGATCCCCGGCTAAAGCCCTGCATCAGGCTCCAGGCTGAGTGTGGAGCCTGCGTGGGATTCTCTCTCTCCTTCTCTCTCTGCTCCTCCCCTGATCACACACACACACACACACACACACACACACACACTCACTCACACCTCCTCTCTCTCTCTCAAAATAAATAAACATTTTTTTAAAGTAGTGTTTTAAGTTATCTTGGAGGAGACACATCAAAGGCCTCTTCCTCCAGATTGGAGTGGGGGAGTAGGGAGGAGGGAGCTTCTGAATTGAGTGTTGGTGGGGGGCGGGGGGGGGTATGTAAGGGTCAACCAGGTAAAGAAGGATCAGCAGAGAGAGTTGGGACCGAAGTGCATGTAAGCATCTGTAAATGAGTCAGCATGGTTGTCACATGGGAGGTGAGGAGGCAGTGGCTGAGGAATCACGCAAGGACCAGACATTAATAATAGCAGTCGTAGTAACTGAGCAATTATGACCAGTCAGGCCCTGAGCACTTTATCTTAGCAAATGAACTAATAGTGATCCATTACAATCTTTACTATTCTCCACATGGAGACATTGAGGCTCAAGGAGGTTCAATAACCAGCCCAAATTACACAACTAGGAAGTGGCAAAGCCTATACCTGAAACACTGGCAACATCCTCCCAGGGCCCTCTTAAGAAGTGTGCAGCCTTGGGGGCCCAGCCCATAAGTTAGGACTTAATCTCAAAGGTGCTGGGGCACTGACTGTAAGCCACAGTGTGATGGGATCAAGTTTGCATTTTAGAAATGCAAATCAAGTTTTGCAAAAACTCTTTGGCTATTCTGGAGGCAGAGACATCAGAAAGGAGTCTGTTACAATAATCCGGCAAAAGAGAAAGGGTGGGGGGCAGCGGAAGTGGAAGAGTGAGGGCTGGCAGGAGAGTTCAGGAGGAAAAGGAATGGACAGGACTTGGTGACTGGAAATGAGAAGGAGGGAGAGGGAAGAGACGGGATAAGACACTGGCGGTGAGCCCTGAAGGACTGGGAAGGAGGGATGACAGGGTCCAGTGAAGGTGCCCGGCAGGGGCTGGCCGTCTGAACCCAGAGGTGGGAGCAGTCTCCAGGAGCCCTCAGCACACAGATGGCTGACTTTAGAGAAAGCGTGTAGTGTGAGGAGAGGAGACAGAACTCGGAATTAAAAGGACAGAAAAAGAGACTGGGGGTGGGGATGGGGAAAGGCAGGAGAGGAATGTTATGACAACCAAAGGAGAAGAAGGCTCTTAAAAGAAGATGTTGCCTTGAGTCAAAGCCAGGCCCTAGAAACGTCCATGGGCTTTGACATCACTGTGGTCCCTGTGACTTTCAGAAGAGCCACTGTGCCCAATGTGCAGACATTTGACTTGGAAAGGAGAGACTGAGACACAGCATGACCTCTTTCGCCATGTTGGCCTGTTGAACCCCTCTCCTCCGTCAAGAGGCAAACGGGGGCGGGGGGGGCTCTGCTAGCTTCCGGTACCCCTCTCTAGAAGTTCCCAGCTCTTTCTCACCTGGAGAGCTCTAAAACATACTGATGTTTATGGTGATGGAAATCAGAACAGTGGTTGCCCCTGGGAAGGGACCGGAGAAGAACTTTCTGGGGGTGGAGGAAACGTCCTACATCCTACATCTTAAATGGTTTGTGGGTTGAATTTATTAAAACTGATCAGAACACACACTTCTGATCTGCGTGTTTCACTGCATGTAAATTATTCCCCAACACTGTAACAAGTGACACAATTACGGAAGCTGGGGCTCTGCTCTGGACTTTTAAATCAAACCTCCGAGCCTGGGGCTGGGGCCGCGCCGGAAGGCCCCGCAGACGACGGTAAGGTGCACCCAGGAAGAGACGCAGGCTTGCAGGAGTTCGTCTCACCCACCAGGTGCCGGGGCTCCGGCAGCGCTCCCTCACGCTCCGCCAGGCGTCCGGCTTTCCACGGGATTCTTCGCACGTCCGTCTCCGCTGGGCTGTGGGCGGGCGGGGGAAGAAGGGGGGGGGTCCCCCGTGACAGCTCGCGGCCACCTGCTCGCCCGCAGGACGACCGCTGCCCTGCCAGGCGCGCCGGGTCCCCGCGGGTCGCACGAAGCTGGCGCCGGGACGGCGCAGGCATCAACGCCACCGGAGTTTAGAAGCTCTGGGGGGGGGGGGGGGGGTGTCCCCGCTCTCAGTCCCCAACCGCCGGGTCCCCGGCCAGCCGCCAAGTGGCCATGGGGAGACCTGTCCACCTCCTTGGCCGGCCGACCTCGTGGCGCAACGGTAGCGCGTCTGACTCCAGATCAGAAGGTTGCGTGTTCAAATCACGTCGGGGTCAGCTCCTTTTCGCCGAGGCTTCCATCACTTTTATTTATTCGCCTCCCCGTCGTGACTCACTACCCCGGAGCCCCAACGCCCAGGCTGAAGCGGCACCTCGTGGGAACCGGGAGAGGAGGGCTCCTGGCGCCCAGTCCCGAGCCGCCCCGTCGGGGGAGCCCAGATCTCGCGGGCTCGTGCGCGCAGATCCGGGGACCGAGAGCCTGGGCGCGTGGCCGGGCTCCGGCGGACGGGCGCGCGCGGCGGGGCCCTCGGTTCGGCGCGCGGGACAGAAGGTCGTTCGGCTGGCGGTCGCCCTGTGAGTCGTGCTCGCGGGGCTGCGCCGGTTCCCCGGGCGCGCGCTCCCTCGGCCACGTGGGTGGGCCCCGCGCGCGGGAGGACGAGTTCAGGCCCCAGAGAGAAGAGCGGAAGCCGCAACTTCGCAGACGAGGTGGCCGAGTGGTTAAGGCGATGGACTGCTAATCCATTGTGCTCTGCACGCGTGGGTTCGAATCCCATCCTCGTCGGCGTGTGGCTGTCGCAGCCGGGGTTCAGTTTTGTAATCTCAAGAATTTCTCTTGTTACCTCCTACCCGCCCCGACTCAATTTCCACGTCACCCCTGCGGCTTGTTCGTTTGTCCTCAGCCTTGGTTTTCGTCCCTTCTACTCCGTTTAACAGAACAGCCAGAGGTTGGTGCCAAGGGGCGTCTAGGCACCTGCCACGAACCTGTCGCGCACCTGCCGTGGAGCTGACCTGGCCAGGGAAAGAAGGTGCCAGGTACCGGGCGGTGGGCGCCGTGGCTTAGTTGGTTAAAGCGCCTGTCTAGTAAACAGGAGATCCTGGGTTCGAATCCCAGCGGTGCCTCCGTAGCTTACTGCTTTTGCAAGGTGTCTCAGGAAATCCTGCCTGTGCAATTCCACCCCCCACTCCCCACCCTCCCAGGTCCACCACCGTCTGCCCGGGAATCCACCGGGAGGCTTCGGGCGGCGCTTTCCGCCTCTGACGTTTCTGGTTGGGATCGCGGACACCATTAGGTGCGCGCTGTCCATCGCGGGCTCCCTACGCACATCCCGACCTGCAGCCGAGCAGGGAGTGGCATCTGTATTTACCCGTCACCCGTACGGCGCCTTGCTGTCGCTTTCCCGAAGTATCTGGTGATTCTGTTAATATCGTTTTCACGTCCCCCCAAATGATCCTACCCATTTTCAAATTTTCCTACAGACAGGACGGACCAACAATATGAATTCTACATGGCTCCAGTTTGAGGCGCTAGCATCAGCTGGCCGGTTAGCTCAGTTGGTTAGAGCGTGGTGCTAATAACGCCAAGGTCGCGGGTTCGATCCCCGTACGGGCCAGAAGCGGTTCCTTTCTTTTCCTTTCCTTCCCCTCTCCGTAAAACTTCGTACTGGTAATTTCTTGTTACCGGGGAAGGTTTGCAGAGCAACGTTTTGAATCCCAGAACTTTTCACACCCAAAATAGAAACGTAATGAGATTCAATCCAAGATGCTATTGCCTTGGGGGCGGGGGAGGAGGAAAGTTTCATAAAACTGGAGTTTTTTCTTATATCTCTATTTGTAACTCTCCTGCCCATAACCTGGGGGCTCCGGGATCTTACTATATGAACTGTGAACAGAAGGCTTGGAGAGGTTGGGGCAAATAGGACACTGAGCAGCAGCATGTGGGAAACGGGGTCAGGAATGGAGGTAACAGGTGTTTCCAGTCTTCCCAGCCAAGAGGTCACCCAGTCCTTGCCTGTCCGCTTCAAGATCTAAGAGGACCCCTTCCCTACAGACCTAAGGTCCCGCTTCAAGATTTAAGAGGACCCTGACAGATAGTGGGGCACCCTGCTTGTGTTTCTGCTTTAATGGATCTTTGAGCCCATGTCTGTGTCTTGCACATCTCCTCAGATGGCAGGGCTGCCTAAGAACAGGAGCCATACCCTTGCCCAGGTAGCCTGGGACCCCCGCCCCTCTCCCAGCATCTGCCAGGAGAGCTCCGTGAAAAAGACCGACCCTCATCCCCGTTCCTTCAGCTTATCACCCCTGTGAGCCCACACAAACACACCTGAGCCTTAGCAGCAGGACTTTAATTCCACAAAAACTCAGAAAGCCAAAGCTGATTAGAACACTCCACAATAGGTGGGCTTCAAAACCAGCAACAATTCTGCCTGAACCCTGAGAGCAGCGAGACCCCTCCCACCTCACCCCCCTCTACCATGCAATGCATTCCGTCTAGCTCCACCCCGGGTCTGGCTAGGGAGGTGGGATGGTAGGGGGCCAGAGGGCAGAAGCAGGGGGTGTGCATCCTTGTCTCCATGGTGTGTGGCCAAGGACCACTCAACCTCCCACAGCCCCTGGCACCTGAGATGTGACCACGGGAATCAGGGTGGCCACAGTGGGGGCTGGGGCCTCCTCTGTTCTCCTTTCTGGACCACATATGGCAGTCACGTCTCCCAAGCCGAGACCTAAAGCCCTGGGTTCCCAGAGACGGTGCTCTAGCTGGAGAAGAGAGTTGAGAACAAGGTAGCTACAGATGGCCAACTTAATAGAAGCAGAGCATCATCCCCTCCCACCGGGGAAGGCTTCAGAACTTCCCCACATACACCTGAATAAGGCCCAGCGAGTGGTCGCAGGCCTGCTAAATGCATCTGGAAGAGCCTCCAGTATATAGGCCTCCCCTCGGCGGGCAGTTCCCACCAGGGCTCCTTGAGTCCTTAGGATCCTGCTGGGCCCCGGGCTTGGCCAGCCCTGTCCTGCCCTCCCGGTCACTTGCACAGGGCCTCCAACACCTCCAGGGTGCGTCGGATATCCCGGACTTGGCGCGCCAGCCCCTGAACTGGCTGCAGCGCCCGCTCCAGCTCCTCACAGCGGGCCAGCAGGGTGTACATGCCCTTGATGCTCATGTCCACGGCTTCGCCTAGGGAGTCCACGGCGTCGCGGTAGGTCTGGATGCAGCCCACGCTCAGCGCTGTCAGCTCCTGCACCGCGCCACCCAGCCCGCGCAGCAGACGGTCCACCCTGCCGCCCAGCTCCCGACTCAGCCGCTCCAGGTCCCGCAGCACGTCGGGGTCGATGGGAGGAATGGCGGGAGTCGGTGCGGGCGCCGCGCAGGGCCGCGCAGGGGCAGGGGGCGGGGGCTGAGGGGCGCCGCTCAGACGAATCTTGAGCTGCAGGTTGTTGGCGACGAAGTGGGTGAGGTCGCCATGGCGGCTCACGGTGCCTTCGAGCTCCAGGGGGCTGGAGATGGTGGCGCGGCGCCCGCCGCCCGCGCCGGGCTCGGCACCCCCTGCGGACCCGGTACCGCCGCACGCCCCGCTCAGCCCGTCCAGGCTGCGGCTGTCCTGAAGGCGGCTGGAGAACGAGCGGCCAGCCCTGCCAGCCGCCGCCGCCGCCTCCTCGTCTTCCTCCTGCGGCTCCACCTCCATCCCGCTGCCTCCCGGGCTCCCTCGACGGCAGCCGCTCTCGGATGCAAGCTCGTCCTCCGGTGGCTCCGGGTCCTTCAGCCGGGAGGACCCGTGGGGGTCGGGCTCAGGGCCCGGCGCCCCCCGGCGGCTACCCGGCCCGGACCGCGTCCCTCCGCGGCCGGGCTCGTCGTCCCGAGCCTCCCGCTCGGCCCGGTGGACGGCGCCGCGGCTGGAAGTCTTCGGGGACGCCCCGGGGTGGCGGCTCGCGCCCTCAACGTTCTCGGCCTCTTCCTGCCCAGACGCCGGGAGGCCTGAGGGCGGCTCAGAGGGGGTTCGGCCCGGCCCGCCGCCGAAGATCACGGCTTGCTGCTCCCCTACAGCCGGGAGGTCCGCCTCGGGCCCAGGCCGCCCCTGGGACGACTCCATGCCGCAGTTGGGGGCAGGAACCGAGAAACTGATCAGCCCCGGCTCAGGCGGCGTCGGCGGCGCCTTTAAGGGGCGTTGGTAGAGGCGCGCGATTGGCAGCCGGCTGACAATGGTCAGGACAGGAAGAGCACTCTGATTGGTCGCGAAGACCAGGAAGTCCCGGAAGAAGAGCTGTTACTGAGCGGCCCAACCCACGTGAGAGCCGGCCGGGTGGTGCGAAGGCGGGGACAGCTGCCCTCGTCGCTCCGCCCCTTCGAGAGGAGGCGGGGCAAATCTTAAAGATCAAGGTTCCAAAATACGCGAGTCCTCCGGGGCCCGGCTCAGACTTTCCACCCACAACTGTCACGCCCACGTGTGTTGCTTAGCTGACCCACCGAGTGGGCACCAGAGATGCGACCCCTTAGAGAGTTTGTGGGGGACGAAAAGAGTCTGTCCTGCTTGGACCATCGGGATTGAATCACGCTTGGTCCATCAGGAGGGATGAAACCAGAATCCTCAGCAGAATTCGGATGGTCCGTTGCATCATCCTCGGCTCACAGACCTGGCACAGGAACTGGCCAGAGCGACTCCCGATGGACAACGAAGCAGGCTTACGGGCTTTCCTGTGCTTCTGACACTGTTAGCTGTCTCCGGCTCCCTCCACGTATGAGCATCTCTCTGCTTGGAGGATGGTGTGTGATTTTGCCACGAGGTAAAATATTTAATAAATGAATGGCTCAGCATGAAGATCGGAGCCCTGATACCATTCTGATCCCAACTCTTCCTTCTCTTCCCTCCGCTGGTCTTGCGGGAGCTAAAATGCTGACTTCCTCACTGTTGCTCTGACACTGCCTCGGGGATTTATACTTGGTCTTGCTTTTTCTTTCCTTTTGTTTCCTTTCCTTTCCTTTCCTTTCCTTTCCTTTTCTTTTTTCTCTTCCTTCCTTCCTTCCTTGGAAAATTTCAACCTCCTTCCTTATTCAAATACCACCCTTATTCAAATAACTCCCTGACCACCTGTTTAAAACTGCAGTCACTTTCCCCAGCAACTCCCTATTTCCCTTCCCTTCCTTTTGTGTATAGCCCTTATTGCCATCTAACACACTCTGTGTTTATTTGCTCATGTAAGCTCCGTGAGGGTAAGGTTATTTTGTCTGTTTTGATCTGTATCCTCAGTGCTTAGCACGGTGCCCAGCATATGGTAGGTGCTTCATAAAGATGTATTTAGTAAATGACCCCAAACCATTAATTTCCCCTTTGTGACTTGAACACATTCAAGATGTGTTTCTGTCAATTGCACCCAGAGGCCTGATTAATAAACCATCAGCCCAATGGTCTACTCTAAGCTTCTTCCCCCTCTCTGGGACTATTACCGCCACCACCCCCCCCCCCCCCAGTCTTCCCTTTACCCCTCATCAGGCAGGGGTTCTTTATTCAGCAAGTGATAGAAAAAAATGCAAATTGAACCAACAACAACATTAAAAGAAGGGGACTGTGCTGCGTCGTGCAATAACGGTCTCAAGACAGAGTGTGCATCAGAGAAGCCTGAATCCAATGGGCTAAAGATGTCACAGAGGACCTGGTTTCAGTCTCTGGGGGCAGCTTTATTCCAAGTTCGCTTCTTCATGGTGGCAACATGGCTATGTTGTTTGTCATTCTTCAGAGGTTGTACTAGTCTCTTTGGGCTCCTATAACAAAATGCCATAAACCAGGTGTCTTATACAACAAACATTATGTCTGACACTTCTAGAGTCTGGGAAGTCCAGGATGCCAGCTGATTTGGTTCCCTCTCCCTCCAGGCATCTCACACCGCAAAGAGAGCTAGTTCTCAACTTCTTATAAGGCACTAATCCTATCATAAGGACTCCGCCCTTATGACCTCATCCAAACCCTAGTTACCTCCAAAGGCCCCGCCTCCAAATACCATCACATTGGGGGGATGGCACCTCAACACATGAATTTTGGATGGACAAACACCTTCAGTCCATAACAGGGGTCATTTGTCAACCTTTTTGGTCTCCCAAGATCTGAATCTCAGTGTTTAAGGACTCTCCCACCTCATCAGGCAGAGCCCTCCTCCTGCTACAGAGGCTGAGATGTCAAGCCACCCCTGTCTCCGCTTCCCTGGCACATGGCTCCGGCTCCACTGTGGTCTACAGCAGTGGGATTTTCCCTGGCTGTTCAGACTCCAAGCCTCTTCCTTCTAGAGATTCCTACTGCTCCTATAGAGTTTGTAAACTACCCAGGACCCTCATAATAAAGTCCATTTGTGCTTCAATTGCACCGAATTATTTTTTGTTTCATGCAACCAGGAACCCTGAATGACAGGCTCCCACATCTTCCAGAAGGGGAGAAAGGAACAGCGTCCAGTAGGCCTCCCACAAGAAGAAGGATGCATCTTTCCCCAAAGCCCCAGTTAATCTCCCTTTGCAACTCATTGGCCTGAACTGGTTCAGATATCAATTTAGTCACACTGGCCGGGGTGTGACTGACTTAGGGCTGTGTATCCAGAAGCAATCACTGTAGCAAGATGACAGGAATCAACTTTTTAGGTTAAAACAGTTATGCTCCACCTAGAGCTAGGAGGGCAGGTCAGTTGCCTCCAAACCTGGCTGCTAACCCAATGGGGGAGAGGGCAGGGGCCGTGGGGAAGCACCCACAGGATGTACACTAGGGGCCAGCGAGGTATGGCCCATGGGCCAAATCCAGCTCATGTCCATTTTTTTTTCAGTTTATTCATTTATTTTGATAGAGAGTGAGAAAACGAGCAGGGGAGGGGCAGAGAGAGAGGGAGAGAGAGAGAATCCCAAGCAGGCTCCACACCATCAGCACCGAGTTCAAGCAGGGCTTGAACTCACGAACTGTAAGATCATGACCCCAGCCAAGATCAAGAATCTGATGCTCAACCGAGTGCACCTCCCAGGCACCCCCAGTGAAGGCTTTTTAAAGTAAGACCAAAAGTCAGATACCATAAAGGAAACAGATGACAAGACTTGACAATATAATACTAGAAAATTCCAAGATAGAAAACCACCCAATAAACTACATTAAAAGACGAATTGCAGAGAGGGAAAAAAATATCGGCCAAGTGTATGACAAATTGTTAATAGCCCCTGATCTTACAAGCAAGTCAGCCAAAGATATATATATATATAACGGGAAGGTGGCCGAGGACTCCAGGGTTGGTAAATTGAGTAACTCCACAAAACCACCGAGGACCCTGGTTCTTTCCATCTTTATGTTCTATCGCTCTCTGTTAATCTTTTTTAAAAGATTTTTATTTTTTAATTTTTTAATGTTTATTTATTTTTGAGAGAGAGAGAGAGAAACAGAGTGTGAGAGAGGGAGGAACAGAGAGAGAGGGGGACACAGAATCCAAGGCAAGCTCCAGGCATCAGCACAGAAACCCGCGGGGCTTGAACTCATGAACTGTTTGATCATGACCTGAGCCAAAGTCGGATGCTTAACTGAGCCACCCAGGCACCCCTCTGTCAATCTTTTTTTTTTTTCAATTTTAAAATGAAACCATGTAAAAAGTAATAAAATGAAATGAAATCACGTGTATGTAGTCGTACTCATAAACACACTAATCGAAAGTTATGCAACATTAACAGCAGATCCAAATACAAACCAACATAATCCTCTGAATTTTATATTTCATCGAGCCTCAAAAATAACCAATTTTTTAGTCCTTTTCTTGTACATTATTCTGTATCCACATTCTCTGCATCTGATCGGATTCCCGGATTTTACCTCAGTTTTCTCTGTGACGTTCTCTGCGGGTATGTATCACGGGCTGCTGCTTTGGGGGTTGACGGTCTTTCTGGGTGTCCGTTGATAGTCCCTCCAGATCCCAACCAGCCGATTCCCTACCCACGTAGCCCCGAGAAACTTCTCACTCTGTGCTTCGGGACAGATTACTGCCAATCTGTGTCGACCTCAGCTGTCCCCGTGGGCACAGAATGTCTGCCACACATCCGGTTATGTCAGGAACTAGTTTCGTGGTATTAGAGGTCAGTTGGTCAGTCGGATCAATACCACCCAGTTCTGTTTCAAGCCACATCATTAGGAGACAGCGTGTGACACTCATACAGCTTTCCCAACTACTAGTCTCATCCATTCACGTGATCAGCTGAGGCGCACAATATACAAATCTGGGTAGAAAGTGTGATGCCACAGATAAGACCAGACAGGGTTTGGAACTCTGCAGAGCTCGCTAAGGTACAAGGACCCTGAGGAAACGTGGCCTTTCTCTTCAACCTATTCCAAACATAGAAAGCCACTTCCTTGGGATGCAGCCAGTGTGTGGGAATTTGAGAGAGCCAGCAGGGAAGAGGCAGAGAGGGAGAGATAGAGAGAGAATCCCAAGCAGGCTCCACACGGTCAGCACAGAGCCCCATGCAGGGCTCGAACCCACAAACCACGAGATCGTGACCCCAACCGAAACCAAGAGCCCGATGCTTAACTGACTGAGCCACCCATGCGCTCGAGACTAGGTTTTTAAATCTAGTTACAACTGCGCTTGAGAACAGACTGTTATCAGCAAGGTAGGATTGTTATTTCCATCTTAAATGCTCATAAAGATTGAACAACACGGCCAAGGTCACATGACTAAAAAACAGTGGAGAAAGAACTAGAACTCAGGGGTGCTGGCCAAAAGTGAAAGCTCGTTCCTCCATAGAGCTCCCCCCACGGTGAAGGGAGCGGATCACTTCTTATTGGTCTTGCCAGTGCCCGCACCACCCACAGAAATGCAGACCAGGAAGACACCAGATCCTCCCCCGCCAAAAGAAGAGGGGGGTGGCTTGTCATTTTTCTGTCGTCGTCTGTTCAGTGGAAAGGCAAGGTGATCGATCAGCAAGTGCCCAAAGAGAACAAACGTTCCAAGATCAGCTGGAGTCAGCGTAAGGATAGCTTTACTTCAAACAACATCAACTAGGACAGCTGTCGCCCCCCAGGACACCCCCCGGACACAGGCCCTTGTGTTCTTTGTAGGGTTTGTCAAGTAGGGTGTTTGTCGAGTGGGCTGAGGGGTGGAATGTAGCGTTATGCGGGATATAGACTTGCCCTATTCTCCCATCATTTGGATAAGGGGGTGGCTCTCGCGGGAACAGGTGGAATTTTCATGAATAAGGAGAGGGTGCCTCTTGGAAAAGCAAACGTCACTGACCAAAGGTCGTGACACAGATTGTTCCCGTTACTCAAAGGAGGCTGCGGGGTGGCATTCTAGACAGAGGCAAGAGCAAGGGCAAAGGCCTGGAGGTGGAAACAAACTTGGCAATGCCCAAGGAACGGCCAGGAGGCCATCAATCAATTAATGACTGATGGAAGGGGGAGGGCAGTTGGGAGATGAGCTTGGAGTCGTTTTCAACTCGGGCTTTTGGTAATTTTTTCAAGTTTATTTATTCTGAAAGAGGCAGTGAGAGCAGGAGCTGGGGCAGGGGAAGAGAGAGAGAGAGAGAGAGAGAGAGAGAGAGAGAGAGAGAATCCCAAGCAGTCTCCACGCAGGGTCAGTGCAGAGCCCAACATGGGGCTGGAACCCATGAAAACGTGAGGTCATCCCCTGCACCGAAATTGAGAGTTGGATGCTTAACCGACTGAGCCACCCAGGCACCCCTCAACTCAGACTCATAAAACAGATGGATGTCTGGGTCTCTACCGAGGGCACTTCAACCTGAATTTGTTAGGCTGATGTGTGAGCGTTTTTGTTTTCTTTGTAAGCCCCTCCAGGTGATCCTAAGGCATGTAGGCAGGGTTGAAAATCGGTAGATGACCGTGTTGAGGAACGAGGTGGGATTGTATTCCAAGTACCCTAACTTCCCATGTGGAGAATGCGCCGGGAATAGAAACAGGCAGAACACCTAGGAGGTGGGATGAACTAGCGTGAAAGGAGCCGAGTTTGTCAGGAAGGTGGGCTGGGACCTGGCAGGTTTCGCTGGCGGTAGGAAGGGTGGGGTTGGCAGAAAAGAAAAGGGAGAGGGGCGCCTGGGTGGCTCAGTCAGTTAAGCGTCTGACTTCAGCTCAGGTCACAATCTCCCAGTGTGTGGAGCCTGCTTTGGATTCCGTGTCTCCCTCTCTCTCTTTGCCCCTCCCCCACTCGTTCTCTCTCTCTCTCTCAAAAATAAATAAACATTAAAAAAAATTAAAGGGAGAGAAACTAGAAATTTAAAAAAAAGGCCTTATACATCATTCGATCATTTTATTTATTTTTCAAAATGTTTAATTTTGAGAGAGAGAGAGAGAGAGAGAGAGAGCAGGGGAGCGGCAGAGAGCAAGAGAGAGACAGAGGATCCAAAGCAGGTTCTGCACCGACAGCCAAGAGCCTGACACGGGGCTCGAACTCACAAACCATGAGATCATGACCTGAGCCAATGCCGGCCACTCACCCGACTGAGCCACCCAGGTGCCCCCGAAATAAGAACACTGATTTTAAAAAACAATTTTTTTTAACTACATGAAGTATAAAAAAGGAAATTTATTCACATACTTGGCCTTGACCAAAAGAGCAAATAACCAACAGAGGCAGAAAAAGCATTTGATGAAAGTCAACACCTGTTCGGGAGACCAAAAAACCAAACCCTTCCTTAATCTGATAAAGAAAGAACCTTTTTTCCCCCTAGACTACATGGTAGCAGTAAGCACTGAGTTCATGTTCCAGATGCACAGAAAATAAACGTGTGCACTGTGGAAAGGGATCAGTACACCATTGTAGCATGGCGTTCACGAATACGGACGTTAAAAGTGGGCTCTCCCATCACGACCCTTGTGACTTCCGGTGGACCAGGTAACCTCCGGTGGACCAGGTAACCAGATTTGAGCGGCGAAACAGACAACTTCTAAGGGACAGCAACGTTCAGTTGCTCCTAGGTTGGTGGAGACTGAACCAGAAGGAAAGGCTTAGAGGGGCAGCATTTGAGAGAAGAGGAGGAGGGGAGAGGCAAGTGATGTTCAGGGGCAGCAGAGGGGATCTGAGGCCCCAGCGGCCAGGCCCTGGGGGCCAGAGCAGAGGAAGAAATGACGGGGGTGGCTGGGAACAGAACGAGGGTGGCTGCTGGCTGGGGACGTCGGTGCAGTGCCTGCCTGGCCCCCATCCCCTCCCTCTAGGGGAAACTTCCCCCACAGCAGTCTCTACCTGTGAAAGTCTAAACTCGTCCCTATAAAAAGCTTCCATATAAATGCTTCTGTATAAAAAGCTTCAGCCTTTATTAAATAAAAAGGAGGTAGAAGACAGACAGAGGAACAGGCCGGGTACCCCTCCTTCCAAATACACAGATACAGGCATACAGACAGACACAACCGAATGAATGACAGGGACAAGTCACGGGACAGACTGAAGGGCGGAGGGAGGCAGCACCCTCCGAGAGTGGGCCCGGACCCAAGGGTGGGCTGAGACCTGGGCCAAGGGCAGCCGTTCGGAGGGGTTATGCTTGAGCAGCTTGGAGATGAGGTCCTGGGCTCCCGTGGGCACGGATGGGGGGAACTTCAGGTCTACCTGCAGAAGGAGAGGAAGAAGGGCCCCCGTAGCTTTATCCCTGACCACCCGGTTCACTTGGACAATGACCTAGGGCCCAGGCCCTGCCGGCCCCTGATCTCTGTGCGAAGCCCCCGCCAGGCACTGGGGCCCACCCTCCTACCTTGACGATGCGTCGATAGGTCTCATTGTGTGAAGCGCTCTCGAAGGGCGGGTTTCCCACCAGCAGCTCATAGCAAAGGACCCCGATGCACCACAGATCCACCTTCTCGTTGTGCGTGCGCCCTTCAATCATTTCTGGAGGCAGGTAGTCCAAGGTGCCGCACATCGTCTTCCTCCTGGGTGGATTGGGGAGGGGGGAAGAGATCCCAGATAAAGATGGCCTCTCTTTTCCCCGCCATTCGACAGCCAAGCGACCCCCAGCATGCGCCAGCGGGGTGTCTCAACCAGACTCTGACAGGGTCCCGGGGGCAGGACTAGGTACAACCCAAAGTGGGGCGCCTGGGTGGCTCAGTCGGTTAAGCGTTCAACTTCCGCTCAGGTCATGATCTCACGGTTCGTGAGTTCGAGCCCCGCGTCAGGCTCTGTGTGGACAGCTCGGAACCTGGAGCCTGCTTCGGACTCTGTGTCTCCCTCTCTCTCTCTCTGCCTCTCCCTCCCCCCACACCTCAAAAATAAATAAATAAACATTATGAAAAAAATAGAGGTAGAATGGCACACAGGGGGATGTACCTGGAAATAATCAGATCTAAGGGCAACGCTCATCTTAGAAGTAAAGGAAAAACGGGGGGTGAAGGAAAAACTGGGGACATGTCAAAAGTCCAGGAAGCAATGAAATATATCAGGTTCCATGTCTATCGTGCAATACTATGGAGCCATTACAGATGATGTGGGAACATCCTCAGCAACATGGTAAGAGGGTCCCAACATATTCAGCAGGAAATCTGGGCAACAAAATTGCGGGTCTCCGATTCTTGGAAAGATATTGCTGTGTCTCTACGGACAGGAGGACAAACCCACATGTGTCTAGGTAACGAGCTCTGCAGTGGTATTATTTTGATCGCCCCAGCCATTCGCCCCTAGGGCAGGGCTCCTGGCCCACCATACCTCAGGGAGGGGGCATGCACAGACCAGCCAAAGTCGGCGATCTTCAGCTCTCCCTGGAGCCCCAAGAGCAGATTCTCTGGCTTTATGTCTCTGTGAATCACCTTCTTCCCGTGGCAGTACAACAGAGCGTCTGCCAGCTCGTCCATGATCTGGGGGGTGGGGGTGGGGGCAATGACAGGACGTCAGACAAGGCTGGACCTCAAGCTACAAGCAGCGGGGCCCCCAGCCTCGGGCCCCTGCCGGTGCCCCAGGCGCCCACCCGCCCGGACCGTGGCTGTTCGCTGCTCGTCAAAAGTGCGGCTCTTCTGCAGCTCCTTGTAGAGCTCGCCCCGGGGGGCATACTCCAGAATCAAGTAGATCCTTCGGCGGTCGTAGAAATAGTTGTAGAGACGCAAGATGTTGGGATGCCTGGAGGAGGGAAGGGAGGACTCAGGTTGCACCCTGACAGAAGGAAATGGGAAAGACAACAGTGCCACGTGGGGCAAACCGGGGTCCCATTGGGGACTGGGAGCTCCGGGGCGCTAAGTGGCAGCGGAAGAGGCAGTCTGGATGGGGCAGGGGTGAAAGGGGAGCGGAGGGAGGAGCAGGGAGGGGCTTGGGTCGGCGCACAGGGGCTCGTACTGCAGATGGGCCTGGATTTCGATCTCCCTGCGAAGCTGGTGCTCCACACCCTCCTTTTCTATCTGAGACTTGAACAGGACCTTGAGTGCCACGATGAAATGGCTTTTCTTCTCCCGAGCCAGGTACACGTTGCCAAACTTGCCTTTGCCCAGAGGACGCCCAATCTCAAAGTCATCGATGGTGAAGGATCGCCTGCTTGGAAGTGGGAGGAAGGCAGCCGAGTGACGGCCGGGCGGCCGGGCAGTCCCCCGAGGTGGGGACTCCCTGAGCCCTGTTTCCCTCTGGAGGGAGTGGAGGAGGGACCAGGCGCTCCTGCCCCGAGCGGCTACCTCTCTCGTTTCCTACCTATTCGCTGTCCTGTCTCCTCCCCCGCCACCCCAAGGCTTGGGTACTCACATGGAGAAGTTGGGGGTCCCACTGCTGTTCTCTACCACCTTCTGGCCAGGGGCGGCTAAGCAAACGACAGGGGAGTTGAGGCCCTCCTTTGATATCTTCATCCCTGCACCCACCCCCTAGACCCTGGTCCACCCAGCTCAATCCTCTCCCGGGTCCCGGTTACCTGTGGGCTGGGTGTTGGAGCGGCTCATGAGGACAAGCGCGGATGGGGTGGCAGGCTCCTTCCGGAGGACCCTCTGGGGCAGGGTGTTCAGGCCAGGCTGAGTCTGAGAAGGAGCAGGGGGAGCTCTGAGGGTGCCTTTGTTCCAGGGACCCGCTTGGAATGTGCTACCAGCAGCATTTCAGTACTTGCTGAGGGTCACCCAGCCACCCACCTGTTCAAAGAGGAACACTGAGACCACAGTTTTGCTCAAAACTCCCAAAGCTCTGCTCATCGCTCTGTATTAAAATAGGTTCTTTTTTTTTTTTATGCTTATTTATTTTGAGAGAGAGAGCAGGGGAGGGGCAGAGAGATAGGGAGAGAGAGAATCCCAATCAGGCTCTCCATTGTCAGCGCAGAGCCCAAAGCGGGGCTCGATCCCACGAACCGTGACAGCATGACCTGAACGGAAATGAAGAGTCAGATGGTCCACCGACTGAGCCACCCGGGAGCCCATAAAATCGGTTCTTAATAAGCAACCTAAGGTGGCCTGAGTTAAGAAGCAAAGGACTTGGGGCGCCATGGCCCTGTCGGGTAAGCATCCGACTTCAGCTCCGGTCATGATCTCACGGTTCCTGAGTTCGAGCCCCGCACTGGGCTCGGTGCTGACAGCTCCGAGCCTCAAGCCTGCTTCGGATTCTGTGTCTCTCTCTCTCTCTTTCTCTCTCTGCCCCCTCCCCCACTCACGCACTCTCTCTCTCTTCCTCAAAAATAAACATTAAAAAAAAAATTTTTTTTTAAAGGACTCAGTCACCCCAACACCGAACATTTCACCTCTTCGGCCCTGGCCCACACCACATTCTCAGGCACGAAACTGTCCAACCTCTACAGTCCGGTCCATCTGCAACCCCACGCTCATTCACACCAGCTCCCATCCCAGCGGGCAGTAGAGGGCAGGTAACAAATGCCCCCAATTCAAGGATCGGCAGAGACACCCTCACTCTCCCTAAAAAGCTCAGTCTAATAAGGCTTAGATGAGGTCCTGGAGGTCTTGAATGTTGCAACAAATTCCAGTATTTACCCCTTTGCAACAAGAGGCTCTGGAGGCAGCGAGGGCTACTCTGATGCCCCTGGACCACTTCTCACTTGCTATTTCTCCGAGTAATATATACAACTGTTTTGTGTCACTGTAGACGTGACAATGGTTTCTATTTCAGTCTCCGTTCTTTTTTTTTCTTTTAAGTTTATTTATTTTGGGAGAGACAGAGACAGCGTGAGCAGGGGAGGGGTAGAGAGAGAAGGAGAGGGAGAATCCCAAGCAGGCTCCACGCTGTCACCGCAGAGCCCGATGTGGCACTGGATCTCATGAAACCGTGAGATCAGGACCTGAGCCGAAACCAAGAATCGGTCGCTTAACCCACTGGGCCACCCAGGCGCCCCTCAGCCTCCATTCTTGAGAGCCTCGATAAGTGCTCCACGAGGATGCGAGCTGGTGGGCAAGGGGATAGATGGACGCTGCAGGATACCCAAGCCCCACCGACGAGGGAGCAAAGCCTACGAGAGCCCCTTCCTTGTTCTTAGCCAAGAGAAGAAGAAAACCTGGTGCCCTAAAAACCCATTCCCGAGCAATGATACGAGCACAGAAGTTACAGATGAGCAAGCTGAACAAAACAGGGTCCAGAAACAGACCCACATACAGGGGGGCATTTCATACAATAAAGGTGGCATTTCAAATCAGAGAGTAGACTCGCCACTGAAAAGGTCTTAGGACAACTGGAAAATAAATCTCTTTAGATCTTTCCTTCACACCAGTCGTAAAACAGACTCCAAATTATTAATCTTTTAAACTTACATAAACCCGTTCGGAGTCTATTTCTATTTCCTACTTAGCCTATTATTTTCGGGATAAGGGTTGGGAACCACGGAACCTGTCTGCTCGGCCGAGATAGCATGTATACGTGACAAGGAGGCTCAACCCTGTAGACGGTCCTCGCAGGCGGGTCAGATTCAAGTTGGCAGCGCCTGATAGGATGTAGTTGCAAATGACCGGACCGGGTTCCAGCCAGCAAACTCTTGGGACCCAGACGTCGGAGCAAAACCGAGGGCGATTTGGAGGATTCCGCCCCGCCCCCGGCCCCCGCGGGACCTCAAATCCCCAGGCAGGAACTCTCCATGCGGGTGGGGGGAGGGGAAGTGGGACAGCCCTTACCGTCTGCCGGCCGTAGGGCCAGGGGTAGGCGTTCTCCTTCTGGGCCATCCTGGGAGGGAAAGGGGGGAGGAGAGCTGGGCAGACAAGGGAAACAGGGCTGTAGGAAGCAGAAAAAAAAGAGGGAGCGAGAGAGGGAGGGATCGGACCGATCTAGCCGGAAGCGCAGGCCTGGGGCCGGTGAAACGGAGCAGGTCAGCTCGCTGGCTCATCGGGGCGCACTGGGGTGCTGGTCTCGCCGCCCCCGCCCTCTCCCTGCGCACCGCCAGTTCGGGACCCTCCCTCTACCCTGGAGCTCCCAGCAGCTCCACGGGTGCGCGCGGGCCCGCCCAACGGACCCCCGACCTGCCCGATCGCCTGGCCTCTCCCAGCGCAAGACCCGCGAAAGGGAGCCGGCTCACCTGGAGCCCGAGCACGGCCACCTTCCGGGCCCCGGGCAAACGACTGAACCTGCCAGGCCCTCCCCCCGCTGAGGCCCTTTCAAATCTCCCGCCGTGACCCCATTGGCTGAGCGCGCTGTCCATGCCCAATTCTCATTGGCTGGACACCCCTGACGTAGCGGGTGGGGCCCAAAGTTAGAGGCGGAATATCGCTGGGGTTCTGGCTGAGCAAAGTTTACCTTGTCCGGGAGTCAAGGTATCTTTTTCCTTTAATTTAAAATTTTAATGTATCTGGGATGTATCCTTCTGTATGTAGGGACCAGGGTCTTTGTTTCGGACACACGGGGAGTTCATTATGCCAGCGCCGTTTGTGAAGCAAACTCCCTTGTTCCCCCCGCTACAATCTACAGATTCCATGCAACCTCCATCAAAATTCCAGTTACATATTCTACAGAAGTAGAAAAAAAAAAAAAAGTACCAAATTTGTATGGAACTGCCAAAGAATCCAACTGGCCAAAGCAATGGAGAAAGAACAAAGCTAGTGACAAGACATCACGCTCCCAGATTTCAGGCTGTATTACAAAGCTACAGTAATTCACACAGCGAGGTATTGGCGTAAACACCGCCGCATAGGTCGATGGGACTGAGCAGAGAGCCCAGCAATAAACTCACACATATATGGTTAATTAATTTATGAAAAAGTTGCCAAGAATACACAATGGGGAAAGGGCGGTCTCCTCAATAAATGGTGCTGGGAAAACTGGACAGGTACACAGGCAAAAGAACGAAACTGGGATCACTTTCTTACACTAGGCCCAAAAATGAACTGAAAAGTGATTAATTAAAGACTGGGACATAAGACCTGAAACCATAAGAGTCCTATAAGAAAACACAGGCTGTAGGTTTCTTGACATAGGCCTTGGCAATAATTATTGTTATTTTTTAACTCTGACAACACAGTCAAAAGCAAGAGCAAAAACAAACAAGCGTGACTTCAGCAAACTGAAGGCCTCTGCAAAAGAAACCGTCGACAAACGAAAAGGCAAGGTGGTGAATGGGAAAAAAATATTTGCAAAGCGTATACCTGATAAGGGGCGGATACCCCCAATACCTAATTAACTCATACAACTTTTTAACAGCAAAAAACCAAGCTGATTTAAAAACGGGCTGAAGATCAGAATAGACGTTTCTCCAAAGAAGACATACGGATGGCCAAGAAATACGAGAAAGATGCTTGACATCATTGATCATCAAGGAAATGCAAATCAAAACCACAATGAGACATAGCTTCACACCTGTTCGAATGGTTATCATCCAAAAGATGGGAAGTGACAAGCACCGGTGAGGATGTGAGCAAAGGGAGCCCTTGTGCACGGTTGGTAGGAATGTAAATTGGTGCAGCCCCTGTGGAAAACATCACAGAGTCATCAAAAACTTAAAGATAGGACTACCATAGGGTCTGGCAATTCTACCTCTGAGTATTTATCCAAAGAAAAGGAAGGCAAAATTCAAAAAAAAAATCTGTATTCCCATGTTCACTGAGCAGTATTTATAATAGCCCAGGTATGGAAACAACCAAGTGTCTACGGATTCCGCTCTAGTGGTTTCTGTTCCTGCCAACTCCTAATCTCCAACTTGTGGACAACGTGGTTACCTAGCCAGTGTCCATTCCCCTAACCATTCCCACTTCCAGAAAGCACCCAAAATGTTGTGGGTCTGAGAGGGAAGCTGACACCATCGCAAACCCAGGATTGGATGCTGATCGATTTACACCACGACCAGAATCATGGTCATGGTTCGGGGGATAAGCGTGTGACCCAAGTGACCCAGTTAGTTATGGGACTTTTAGGATTCTTGTCCAGAATGCTGGGCAGAACTCCTTTTCTCCACAAAGCACACCTTGCTGCTGGTGGTACTCCTGAAGGAAGCAGCCTGAGAATGAAGCTTGACCTCGTAGAAGGCAGAAGAGAGGCCTGGGAAGAGCCCAAGGCTTTGATGATGTTGTTGAGCCCCTGGACGCCTATTCTGCACTTTCCCTAATGCATTGACTTGAGGGTTTGGTTATTTGGGGTCAAAAGAATACTCACGGACGCACATCTACAGACCCAGCCTCAAGGGTTCTTAGTCATAGACTTTGAATAAATGACGTGAAACTGTTGAGAGTCAATCATTTGACCTACAAAAACACCAGTTTCATATAATTCAGCCAAATGTAAATCCAAGAAGTGCTTATGGGTTTCTCGATCATTTCCTAATGCTTTTGGCTGCAAGTTGCAGAAGGCCCAGTTAACAATGGCACAAACAATAGGGATCTCTTTTCTCCTGCGTAGCAAGAAGTCAGCAAGTACGTAGCTGTTTTGTTAGAGATCTGGATTGCCTTTCTGTGATTCTCTTCACATGTTCCTTATGAGTGCAAGATGGCGGCCAACAGTCTGTGCCCCTTTTATCAGGATAAGCAGAAGCCTTTCCAGAAGTACCCAATAGATTTCTCCTTGGCCAAAACTGTGTCACATGACTACTGCAAAGGATCCTGGTAAAGTGAGTATCTCTCGTAGCCACTGCAGTGAAAACACCAAGGGGTGGGGGGTAGAAATAGCTGTGTACCACAAGCTGTGTGGCTTGCAATTTCATTCTGGGGAGTCCATGGTTAATACAAAAGTTCAGAGATCTGTGTGTGATGAGGTATCTCCAGAGATTTGGCAACCAAGGGCACCCCTCTGCCATTTGTGAAAAAATAATTTTGCTTCTGGAGGTGGATTGTTTTTACTTAGGGTCAGCTTAACCCCACTTCCCGAGATCAGGGAGAGAGCCCACCTCAACTGTAGTGACTTCATCAACGTACTTGGCCTAGAGAGACTAGCTAATGAAAAGCTTTGTGAAAATTCTATCCCCTGCAGCCTCCTTTATTCCTCATGACCTAGCGAAGGGAGATGTTTCCGGAATGTGTCAGGAGACGCAGTGCAAGGGTGGGATATGCCTGATCGATCCCATACAGTGTCCCCGTCCCTCCACGGTCTTTAAATTCCCACTCGCACATTTTGCCAGAAGATATTTGGCCTTTCAGGAATATTTGACGGGGCCAGCACAGGACCGGGATTTGCATTATTCATAAACCACAAAACAAAACAAAAACTATCTGTTCTATCGGCTAGGCAACCATCAGCTGCCTGTTCAAGTTAGTGAACAAAATCCCTGTTGTTTACCCCAGAGCTTCTGGAGAGGTCAGTGAGGGGGAGTTGTCAGTGACCTTCTTGCCAGGGCGCATTTTCCCAAGACTGGGAAGGGGCAGGATTGGATCGTGTTCTAAAGGGACAGGATGTGTTCAGGGCAGGATGGCTGGGATACTATAACGCTCGGGATGCATAGATGTTAGTCCCTTGTATTTCTCATAATGGAATCTCCCCCAAAGAAATGTCAAGACACGAATTCTCAGTATCAACCAATAAGCCTCTTTCAGGAATGAAGAGTAGACTCAGAAGGATCTGGAAGGGGCTGGTTTGGGGGGAGCCTGGCCAATACTCCCAAGGGGGCGGGGGAAATGGGGAGGGATGGCCAATGGCTACAGGGGTTTCTTTTCAGAGTGATGAAAATGTTCTGGGGGTGCCTGGGTGGCTCAGTCAGTTAAGTGGGGGACTTAGGCTCAAGATCTCACAGTTCATGAGTTCGAGCCCCACATTGGGCTCTCCACCAACCATGCAGAGCCTGCTTGGGATTCTCTCTCTCCACTACCCTCTCTCTCTGCCTCTCCCCAACTTGTGCTTTCTTTCTCTCAAATAGACTTAAAAAAAATGAAAAATAATAAAAAAAGAAAACATTCCGTAATTACATTGTGGTGATTGGTGAACAACTGTGTAACCATACTACAACCCCCTGAGTTGTACACATTAAAATGGTTAAGATGGTAAATTTTATGGTAAGTGTATTTTACCACCAAAAAAAATATGGAAAAAAAAGATTACAAAATATTTCAAATACCAGGAATACTTTTTTTTTTCACACCAAGAAGTAAAATTGATCTTTATTATTATTTGTTAATGTTTATTTTTGAGGGGGGGAGAGAGAGAGAGAGAGAGAAGGGGAGGGGCAGAGACAGAGGGAGAGAGCAAATCCTAAGCTGTCTCCACAGAGTCAGCACAAAGCTGGATGCAGGGCTTGAATGCACAAACTGTGAGACCATGACCGGACCCAAAGTTGGATGCCCAACCAACTGAGCCACCCAGATAACCCTAAAATTGATCTTTAAATGAGCTTTTATTTTGCATGCTATCTGCTATGATTTTATCTTATTTTATTTTTTTAATTTAATTTTTTATTTTTTTTAATTTACATCCAAATTAATTAGCATATGGTGCAACAATGATTTCAGGAGTAGATTCCTTAATGCCCCGCCTCCATTTAGCGCATCCTCCCTCCCACACCCTCCAGTAACCCTCAGTTTGTTCTCCATATTTATGAGTCTCTTCTGTTTTGTCTCCCTCCTTGTTTTTATATTATTTTTGTTTCCCTTCCCTTATGTTCATCTGTTTTGTCTCTTAAAGTTCTCACATGAATGAAGTCATATGATTTTTGTCTTTCTCTGACTAATTTCACGTAGCGTAATACCCTCCAGTTCCATCCACGTAGTTGCAAATGGCAAGATTTCCTTCTTTTTGATTGCCGAATCATACTCCATTGTATATATATACCGCATCTTCTTTATCCATTCATCCATCGATGGACATTTGGGCTCTTTCCATACTTTGGCTATTGTCGATAGGGCTGCTATAAACATGGGGGTGCATGTGTCCCTTCGAAACAACACACCTGTATCCCATGGATAAATGCCTAGTGGTGCAATTGCTGGGTCATAGGGTAGTTCTGTTTTTAGTTTTTTGAGGAAACTCCATACTGTTTTCCAGAGTGGCTGCACCAGCTTGCATTCCCACAGGAATACTTTTTAAAGCAATTGCATAACTACTATTCAATTATTTCAATCTTAACCAATTTTTCCCTGTTTGCTTCTGATGTGTGTGTGTGTATGTGTGTGTGAAATAAAAGGCATCCAGGTGAAGCTTCAGTGCAAAAATGTAATAATTAAGTCTATGTATACTGTTTCTTTACTATTTTCTATTGTCTTTTTTCTGAAACTCCTCTGGAGGTAATCAGAGCTTCTAAATCTATCTTCCACATCAGTTAGCTTGTTTTTTCATGCTTTTGAAATTTCTCGTCCCTCTGTTCTGTGCTGTGTTTTGGGTAAATTCTTGAGTTCTATTTTTTTTTTTTAATAGCTAAATCTCTCTCAGACTGTTCCCAGTTTAAGATGTAAGATAGACTTTTTTTTTTAAAGTTTATTTATTTTAAGAGAGACAGAGACAGTGTGAGTAGGGGAGGGGCAGAGAGAGAGGGAGAGAGAGAGAGAATTCCAAGCAGGCTCTGCACTGTCAGCGCAGAGCCCAATGTGGACCTTGAACTCAGGAAACCACGAGATCATGACCTGAGCCGAAACCTAGAGTCGGAGGCTTAACCGACTGAGCCAGCCAGGCACCCCTACCTAGACTTCTTTTATTACATCTGTCATCCATGTGTGAGATTTCTAATTGGTCACTTGCCTATCCATATGACTATTGAATCTTTGTCTTTTTGTCTCATGATTTGATTTTGTTATTTATCTTTTTACATACCCCAGTCACACTTACTTTAAATTCTCTGCCGGACTGCCCCGTAGACTTATTTTCATATCTTCCAATTATTGTCTCTGTTCCAGTTATGCTTCTTCATACGTTTTGGGATTTGGGTTTGTAATGTCGTCTGGGCCAGAAGAGTGTTTCATTTTGTTGTTTTCTCTCTCTCTCTTCATGTCACACATTGCTCCCTGACCGACAATCTGGCCATTGCTGTTACCTCCTCGCTCCCAGTCAAAAAATCAGGTCTTATCATGGTATTTGGGGGCTCCTGCCTCACTGTGATATTGAGGGTATCTCAAATGCAATCATGGGGGAGAGGGAAAGTTGGACGTGTTTCTGGTCTTGAGCCACATCTGAGTCCTCCTGCCCTTTCGGGCCTGTGGTTCCAGACAGGGAGTTGGTGGTTTGTTTTACAGCCTCCTTTTCTGATACAATGATAGCGCTGAGGCTCTGGCTTCCCTCTCTGTCCCCAGTCAGGATCCCATTTCCTTCATCAGCCCAGTTCAAGGTTTTGCATTTGGACTACTGAATTGTTCATTTGTAAGCCTTTCTATGGCCTTTTAGTTCTCTATATTTTATATTTTATCTATCAGTGCTACGTATCTGAAGCAAAAGGGGTCAGGGTGGGAATTCACTGTCCCGTTTCTGCCAAAAATCCAGGCTTTTTCCGAACCCCAGGTTTTTTGGATCGTCCCTAGGTTGGTATATGATGGACCTCAGCTTCCGTGATGGGGAGTGTGTCAAAGGGGGAAGACATGTCTGAAAGACAGAAGCAAGACTCCGCTCTAGTGGATTGTTACTATGTGAAAGCGTAGCCCCCAGGTGTGGATGGATCTTTTGAATTTTCAAGAGAAGCTAGGAATCTAGATTTACGTGTGAAATTGACTGAGCTGTCAATGTTGGCAAATCAGTCACCAAACATGTCTGTGGACTGGATTTGGTCTCTAGACTACAAACATCCCATCCCTAATCCCAGGGCTCTTCTGGACCATAAACCACACTCCGAGGTCATCCTCCCTTCCCCTGGGGCCACTAACCTTACCTGGTCACTCCTCAGGTGGGCTCTTAGGGAACACCATGCAGGAGAAAGCCTGTGGGCTTGGGCATTACGCGTTTGCCTCTGAGCCCACCACTTGCAATCTGTGTTGCTTGGCAAACGGATCAATCCTGCTGAGTGTCAGCTCTAAGATGGGCATGGTTATACAGCCTTGCAAGCTGGCTATCAGGATTAATTGAGGAAAGGTCTCTGAAGCGCTTGGCTCCGTGGCTGGCCCACAGCAAGCCCTCAGTGTCAGCTATCATTATGACTAAGGCATCACCTGGCCCCAGTGGATGAGAGCAAGAGGTTCTTTACGAATTAAATGCAGTTCACTGAACCGGGAGAGCAGACAGGGAGCGGAGCAGACGGGAAGGGCCAAACATCGTGCAGGTGTCTGCCCTGTGCGGGGTGCAGAGCTGGCTCAGCCCAGGTCTGGTACTTTCAAACAAACACTGTTAAGGAAAGAGATGTCCGGGAGGAATTGCCTGCTGGGAAAGACAAGGCTTATAGAGTAGCTGGCCTGTATTTCTTTGGTCCCCCAATAGACCAGAAGCAGCAAAAATGCAGGTGGCTTCTAGTCACCATTGAGAAGCCTGGAGAACATCTCTCTCTCTCTTTTTTTAATGTTTATTATTGAGAGACAGAGAGAGAGCATGAGCAGGGGAGGGGCAGACAGAATCTGAAGCAGGATTCAGGCTCTGAGCTGTCAGCACAGATTCCCTAGCGGGGCTCCAACTCACAAACCACGAGATCATGACCTGAGCTCAAGTCGCAGGCCCAACCGACTAAGCCACCCAGGCGCCCCTGGAGAACATCTCTTTAATTCATTAATTGTTACTTATAATAATTATCAATTCTTGCTGCATCCCTTCCAATAAAGAATCTTTATTGTTCCAAGTACATTTTCTGAACAAGAACTCGCAGCTCCCCGTGAACAGTTTGTGTTGGGATACCTAAAATATCTGAGATTAAAAGGATCACTACTGGAAAGCTGCAATAGACGTTCCAACATTTGTATTTTAGGAGAAAATCCATACACTTTGGGAAAAGCAAAATCACAGGAACGCTGAGGTTTGTATTTTTTTCATATGTAGAAACAAATCTTTTTCCCCCCCTTTCTTTCTCCGAAAAATATCAACATACATCTAAAATTGCAAGCTTTCGTGACCCCGACGTGATTTGAACACGCAACCTTCTGATCTGGAGTCAGACGCGCTACCGTTGCGCCACGAGGCCTCCCCGAGGCGAGGGCTGCACGGCTCTCGTGAACAGATCGATCGTCAGCGATAAGGGGCGGAGCCACAGCCTCAGGGCCGGCCCCGAAGGTTCTGTCCGAGTCCTCTCGAGAGCCGGGAGTGAACACCTAGGAATCAAAGCTCCTACTGTGGGTAGATGTGCTCAGGCGCGCTTGGCGCAAGGCTCAGTTCTTCAACCTTGCGACACATGGGGTTCGCCCAACAGAGAAGCGATCTGTGCGTTTGGGACTTGTTTCTGGGGGTGACAAAGCCCACGCGGTGTCGCGGCAGTCCTGGCCCCCCAGACAAATCTTAGATATAACCGAGGCTCTCCCAGTGACTCCGAAAGCCCCTTCACATAGGTCCTCTGAACTTCGGTTTCTCATCTGTAGGCTGCGTGTCACCTGCCGCCTGGGTCGCGGCTTCCTTGACGTGCGTCCTGCGCTCGAGCTCGGAGGGGGCTTCTCGCAGGCCCCGCGCCTGCGCACGTTCGGAAGTTCTAGCGTCGGGAGCAAGGTTCGCTAGCGGGCGTTGGTGGTATAGTGGTGAGCATAGCTGCCTTCCAAGCAGTTGACCCGGGTTCGATTCCCGGCCAACGCAATAGCCTTCAGTTTTAGAACTTTTCGCCGCCCTCTCCGGGATCAGGGGTCTGCCGGGATCCTCTGGCCACCACAGAGGGCTGAGCGCCGAGCTTTTAGAACGAGTGAGGACCCACTATCTTTTACCTTCTTCCTTCCCTTTCCTTCCTCTTATTAAAGAAAAAAAAAAAATCTCCACCCCACAGCCCAGGACGGTTGCTTGGTTGCAAGTGGGATTTGTTATAGGAAGAAAAGGGCAAAAGGCGACACGCTTCTCCCCGTCGGGGAATCGAACCCCGGTCTCCCGCGTGACAGGCGGGGATACTCACCACTATACTAACGAGGAAGGAGCTGAAGAGCACGCTCTGCGACTCGAGGATCTGGTGCCCAGCGCGCCCTGGGCCGGGGCTTTGCTCCCTCCGGCCGCTGGGACAAACCCGCGAGAGCTCCTGACGGCGACTGAGCGACTCGGGAAGCAGACCGCCTGCGAGGCCGCGGAGACCCGACTTCCGACAGGTTCCGCCCCCACTCGGGTCCACCCCACGTCACGCACAACCCCAGCCGCCGCGCCAGAATGAGCGGGGCTGGCCCAGGTCCGCACGCGGCCCTGCGCACCCCGGCCTGGACCGGCTGTGCCCCGCGAGCTCCCTACGGCCGCCGGGTGTGCGAACGGAACAAAAGAGCTCCCAGCGTACCTGTTCCAGGCTCTCCGCTCGCTTGGCGGGGTCGCAGATCCGCCTGCACGCCGGGCGCCGTTCCCGCTCGCCAGGCCGCGGCGGCACTCGCTTTTCGCGCCAAAACCGAAGCCGGGCTCGTCCGGGATTTGAACCCGGGACCTCTCGCACCCGAAGCGAGAATCATACCCCTAGACCAACGAGCCGACGTGTAAGTGCGCTCGCGGACGCCTTTAGAGGTCGTACCAGGCTCGCCGCGGTCCGAGGGCCACGGCTCACGGCGGGGGAGCGGCCCCGGCGCGCCCGCAGGGACCACCCGCCCGGTACCGCGGACTCGCGAGCCGGGTCCGGGAATCACCGCTCCCGCCAGCGAACGCCGACTCCTCCCAGGAAATAACGTCGGGGAAGTAGGAGGGAGTGGTCTCTGCCTCCCCCCACCGCCGCGCGGCTCTCCGGGACTACCTTGTGCACCCGAGTTTCCGCTTCCCTGTGGTCATTGTCTCGGTGCCACTCCATAACCTGGGGGCTCAACTCTTGCCGCCTGCTCCCGGCGTCCTCGGACCCAGTCCTCTGGCGCAGAGCTTTAAAGATAGGCGGTGGAGATGCCTGGTTGGGGACAATGAATGAGCCCTGAGATTCCTAGGTGGACATCTGCTCCTCTATCTGTCCCTGCACCTGTCCATCCTCCTGAAGCGACGAGCAGGGCAGGTGCCCAGGCAAGGGAATAATTCCCGGGGCCACGAAGACCCACGGAGGAGGAGTCATTGAGATGAATGGCTGGCGGGGCGGGGTAGGGGACAGGCTTTCCAACCATTGAGATTGGGGACGAGGTGCCAGGTCTGACGACCAGGGCCGTCCCTGCCGTCCAACAGCCCCACCAGCACTGCCTCCAGGATTTCCCGCCTGCACAGTCAGGCTCCCCCTACCCTCCCGTCTACCCTCCGCTGTCCGCTTACCTCCTAGGATGGCCGGGAAGGTGACCCTTCTACCTGCCGTCTAAGACCCCCAGAAAGGTGCTCGGAGGCAAACGCCAGCAGGAGTGTGGTCTAAGGCCAGCACACCCGGCCTTGGGGCCTCGCAGGGTCTCCCCGGCTGCTATCCCCTCTCAGGGTCTCTAAGCTCTAACTACACTCACCACGCTCTCACCTGGGGGCTGCCTGGAGTCCCCGCAGGAGCTGGTGGAGTCCGCTGCCCGCCACCTGCTCTGCCTTCCCTGCTCTTCCAGCCGGGATCTGGGAGCATCTCTGGGCTGAACCATTTTGCTCCATCGCCCAGTCCTGTGATTTGTGGGGCCCTTCCTCATGCCCCGCCCACAGGCACTTTGGTGAGGAGACCTCAGTTCACCGCTTCGCTTTTTTCTTTTCCCAGTGTCCCTGGCCAGGCGGCGGGGAAGGGGAGCAGAGAGCAGCCCATCCTGTCCCATCAGCGTCCCAGGCCTTTTCAAGTGGATGAAGCGCTCTCGGGGCTGGTCTTCTGGCATCTGCCTCCCCTTTACCCTTTCGTCATTTCTCTCTCCTCCCCTTGGGCGCCAGCTTCCCCCCAGGTCTCTAGTTACCACTCTCTCACCTGGTCTCAGGCACCTAATCTACGCAGAGGCCGAGCCCTACATTCCTCAAAGAACATGGTCCTTTTCCCTAGAAAAACGCATACAACATCAGAGAGTTCACCCACTCCCTGAAGCCCCACCCATGGACCCCACTTTTAGGATCCAAGAACTGAGGTGTAAACTGATTACTGTTGAATTTGCTGTGTTTTAGATTTTAACAGGAGCCAAAGCTTTGCCCGGAGAAATGGAGTTCTACGCTGCGGCTTCGGGTAGTCACAGTTGCTTGAAAAAGACTGGGTGGGAAAGAGCGAAAAAATATTCTTGGTGAATTGGAATTGTTTGCACCTCTGCCCCCCAGCACTTCGCTAAAGTGCTAAAGATCTGCGGCTCTATCCTGAATATCTGCCTCTTTTCAGACTCTACATCTGACCATTTACTACATCCGACCATTTACCGACCATAAACATGCCTTGCATTTAACCCCTCCTTTCCATGTCTTCTACAACTGCCCTGGTGCAAGCCTTTGACATTTCTATCACCAACCGTCTCCGCCCTCCCAACACACACACACACACACACACACACACACACGCACGCACACACACACACACACTCTGATCCCTTGTGTTATTCTTTTATGTAGCATCTATCTAGTGTATTGTCTAATTTAATATTTAAAACACTTTCGTTGTGTTTATTGTTCCCTGCTGTATTTCCAGCACCTGGAACACTGGCTGATATACAGTACTCGTCGTTTAAGAGAACGTGTGGCAAATTTCCACTGGTCTTCAAGACTTAGCTCACCTCCTCCAGAAAGCCTCCCCTGATCACTCTCTACTCTTAGTCCCCATGAGATGCTCCTTCTCTCCGTGTTGTCACAGCATCCTGTCCCTGCCCTGAGCGCATTGGGTTGTGATTTCCTCTTCCTTCTCACGAGCCCTTGGAGAAAACGGAGTGTGCCTTGACGCACATAATGCGGTCCACGTTTTAGCACGAACTTTGGGTGGTGCGGCATCGAGACCTGTCATCTCCAGAGAGCAATTCCTTCTAGACCATACTTCTGCTCAGACATTTTAGAATGGTTCGGGAGCCAAAGGCTTGTATCAATGTATCGAGATCTTTCTGCCTGTCTTCCAGGAAGGTTTAGGCCCTGCCAACCGCCTACTTCCTGCCTCCTCCATCCACAGCCTTTCGAGATCGGCTTCAGGGTTCCAGAAGTGCGCCCCCAGGGCTTCCGCGCTTGACCTTGTGGAGCCACTCCCCCCCCCCCTCCGCTCCCGCAAAGACCGCTCTTCGGCTCTCACCCGCATTCGTGGTGCCAGCCCGTCAGCACCCTCTTGGAGGAAAGCGGATGGCACGGTTTCTCTGCTAACTCCTAACCCTGACTTTCCGCTAGTATAATAAGACCAATGAAGGTAACTGTGCGTGAAAGAGCAGCATATACAATATGCACCCTCCCCAAATTCTTTCTAATGAAAAAAAGTATTAAAAATACATATGTACATATGTAATTTTGAGGCCCCAACCCCCCCCAAAATACAACGAAGAACCACACCAAACAAGGCGGCTCAGGCGCCCCGGGGCTTCCTGGGGTAGAGACTGGGCGGGGGTGGGGGTGGGGGCTCCTCTCGCGGGGTTCGAGGCTAGCCCACCCGCACAGCCGGTGCCACAGCAGCTGCTCAAAGGAAGACGTAGGCCGGGTCGGAGGCGCGAGCTTTTGGAGCGGTGGTGTCCCGGGAGTGGCAAGTCGTTTCAGCGGGAAATCTGGGTGCTCCGAGGGCGGAACTGGAGCCCTTGCTCCCCTGGTGTAAGAAGCACCCCATACACCCATTAAAGAATATGGATTTACCGACAAAACGTTAAAAACCCCCGCTAGGGCTGAAATAAAGGCACCGCTGGGATTCGAACCCAGGATCTCCTGTTTACTAGACAGGCGCTTTAACCAACTAAGCCACGGCGCCAAAGACACCCGGCTTCCTCCCGAAGCTGCACTACAAGAATAGAGCGCTCGGAGCGCGGCCGCGGCACCTTCAGACTTTTCTAAAACTAGTTTCCGCAGAGCGGCGAGATTTGGCATCGCCCTCTCGCCGTGGGATGCCCACAGGGTCGAAAGGAATAAAACAAACATATGAACCCTAGGCAGAAGTGCTGGCTCGGGGTACCCCCGGGAGTGTAGGATCCCTAACATCCAGATTCTGCGGGATCGGTCCCTGACCTTGGACACAGAGGGACGCGGCCAGAACGTCGGAGAAGCAAAAGCATGCGTAGTCGGCAGGATTCGAACCTGCGCGGGGAGACCCCAATGGATTTCTAGTCCATCGCCTTAACCACTCGGCCACGACTACACCACCTGAGGGGAGTCCTCGTGCCAGCCTTTCTCAGTTCACAAACCCTGCAGACACGGCCCCGAGCAACTTTGGGGTTCGGGAGCCGAGAGCGCGGATACAGCACCAGCAGGGAACTTGCAGCCGCCGCGCCCCGCCTCCCTGGGCTCCTCCGCCGGGACCTGACCCTGTCCCCCACCGCCTCCCAGGGAAGGCTCCCTCCGCCCGGGCACCTCCCTTCCAAGCCTGGCAGTGTGCTAGCGATTTGAGAGGCGGTGGGTGCCATGTCGTCTGCGATCAAAAGTCATCGGTTCCGCGCAGAAACTTATGGGTTGTAAACAGCAGGTGTGCGGAGGGGAGGAGGGATGGGTAAGGGGGGGTAAGAAAAAAAAAAATAAAAAGATAAAAAGACCGCTGTGGCCCGTACGGGGATCGAACCCGCGACCTTGGCGTTATTAGCACCACGCTCTAACCAACTGAGCTAACCGGCCAGCTGCGCCAAGAGGGTGCCTCAAGTCTCTACATATGCATCCCTCAAGTATAGGCAATGCCACCAGAAGACCCACGACGTCACGACCGAAGTTTCCCAGATGCGAACTGGAAGCGACCCCTAACGGCCAGTTAAGGACGCCTCTGAACGCCTCTAAGAGGCGACATGGCTGTAGCTCTCCAAGTAGGGAGCAGCTCCCAAGAAAGAACCAGACCACCAGCCAGATGCATCATCACCCTCAAATTTACTGCTCCTGCCAACTCCTGAATCGATGGGTTCTGACTTCAGAATTCCTGCCGGTCTCAGGGTTTTGACCAATGATCTGCCTGGCCTATAAGAAACCCTCAGCCCTGATAGCGGGGCGGCGGGGGGGGGGGGGGGGTCCCCAACACAGGCACCCCAGCTTCCTCATGTGTCCTGCTAGTGCTTGGCACCCCCCTTTCCCCGTACCCATCGTGTTCTCCCCAGCCCTCTAGGCTGGTGCACTTGACTTCTCCCTGGGCCCAACCTTGCTGGCTGAGACCATCATAGCCACCTCGTCTACCCTGCCCTCCACTCCCCAATTTCTTCCCTTTAAGGCATGACTTTTGGTTATCTTTGTTGGACCAGAAGCTCTTCTCTAAACTGATTTTGCCACTAGCAACAAACAAGAACTGAAATGATGGGCTGGCTGCCTGGAGGTCAGGAGGCCTGGGACCCTGAGAAGAGCAAGAGTGAGATACATCACCAGAGCTTTATTGCAGGCCAAGGGGCCTATCACAAATACCCCCCACCAAGGCAGAACCCAGGTGCTCAGGGCCACCTGTCAGGGCCAATGCCTTGACCCCTACCAGAAAAGAAGTATCAAGAGTGCCAGGATTTGCCCATTTCAACAATTTCAAGGCAGACTGGCACCAGAACAGAAAACTGTAGGAGGACAGCAGTTTGTGAATTCGGGGACCTGGGGTCCCAGTGCGATCACAGAACAGGTAAGGGGACGACGAGGGGAGGAGATGGGCAGGGGCCTCAGGGCCTCCAACACCGCGGGAAGCACTTTCAGGCCACCCTTGAAGTCCCCGTTAGCAGGACAAGGAAAAGGCTCCCAGGGAGCTGGGGTGCTTGGGCTCCTGGATGGAAAGGCAGGACAGCTGGATCCTGGGATTCACACGAGTCAGGAGAGTCAGCTCCCCACACTGGAACCGCTGTAGCCGAGGAGGTTCTGCAACGGGAAGAGAGGAAAGTGTATGTCCTCTGCGTGTGGTCTGTCGTCCCCGTCCGCTGTCTTCCTCCCCAGTTCTGGAAATGCCCCCAGCAATCGCTCGCTCTTCCCCCTTCCTCCTGGGCCCCATCTGTCTACACAGCCCTCCTCCCTTACCCAACACGGTGACCATGGAGGATTTCCTCTCAAGCTCAAAGGAAAGCACAACAGGACGGAGGACAGAAAAGCTGGTACAAAGCGTCCGGAGGAAGAGGACCAAAGGCTCATCAATCTTGGCTGAAGACTAGAAAGGCAGACTCAGGATTAAGCACAATTCAATTTTTTACTTTTTTTTTTCCCCAGAAAAAATTTTTTTTTTCAAATTCTTGAACTTTCTACCAAACCCTTGGGAATCTGGGTATCCACCCCACCCCCCCACCTCCCAGCCACGTCTCACCTCCACCTGGGCTCCAGGACCTGTAAATTGCAAGGCCACCTTCCCCGGCCCACGGACACACTCCAGGAGGGACGTCCACTCACTGGGACAGAGCCCTAGAGCCGTTGCCACGTGATGATTCTTACAGGTGACCAAAGCCTCGGCAGTGCCGTCCTCTACCAGGAGCCTGGGGGAAGGAGGGGCCGGGGAGAAGCAAGAACTCCCACGGCAAACCCCGGTGCCCTGGGGGGACCCGACACACCTCTCTGGCCGCCCCCCCCCCCCCCGGCCCTGTCTTAACTCATTTTTCTTTAGTTCGTTCATCCCCAAATACTTATGAAGCAATTCCCACAAGCCAGGAACTGTGCTAACAACAGGAGAGCTGACAGACGAAGCCGCGTAGAAAAGAAATCAATGGAGCGATGGGTGCCCACCTTGTGCGCTCACCTGACGCTGGCCTGGATTATGGACGTCTGTGTGGGGCAGGTCGAGCCCTGACGAGCACACCTTCCCTGCAGTGAGGACAGAGGTTGGACAAACCCACCTGGGCCCGTCACAACTCCCTGCCACCCTGTGCCCGGCTCGCCTGGCCCTGCCCGTACCTGGGGGCAGAGGCTGGTACAGTGAGCACAAACCCACAGGAGCTGAAGGCTGAAGACAGAAACGATATGGCAAGAGGCGGTGGCCTGGAACGGGGCCCGGCTCCCCTGCAGTAGTTCAGCCAGGAAGATGCGGGGCAGGGGAGCACTGAAGACAGGGAGAGAGAGAGGTCAAGAACAGCCCACAGGGGTGAAAGCGAGCGAGGTCTGGAAGGACCGAGCAGGCACAGAGACGGGGACAGCGGTGGCTTCTGTAGTCTCCGGGAAGCCTCCTGACCCATTTTGCATCCTGACCTCTGACCACTGGTCATGGCACAGGCTTGACCCAAGGTGTCAGCCAAGGAAGACAGCTACATTTTAGGCTGAAAAGCCTGGAAGGGCTTAGAACACTGAATCTTTCTGGGTAAAACAGTAATTCTCAGCATTTTTATTCAGGGCAGAGGAAACCCTTCTGACTCAACATGCCCCACTAGCACTGGAGACCAGTTAGGGCAAAACTCCCAGAGCCAGGACCACATGGAGGAAGCGGACGCAAGGCCACGAGGTCTGGGGATCAGGGCCTGGGGCACCGACCTGATGCTGGTCTCCGGGGGGAAGCTCAGGACCTGCAGGTAAGTGGATGGCCGGAAGCAACAGTAAACATTATGGGATCTGCAAGCGGAGGAGGAAGAGCGATGAGGGAAAGAGGCCAAGCGAGACCAGAACAGACACCGGGTCACAGGCTCAGACCCCTGAGGGACGCGCTCTGGCCCCGGCCCCGCCAAAGCAGAGGGAGGAAGGAGGCAAGGACCGGCCCGGAGCGTCCCTCGAGGGGGGAGGGCACGCACGGCACGCGGACAGCACGGACAGCACGGCAAAGGGACGGCAGTAGAACCGCGTCAGCGGGGACGGGAGGCAGAGCCAGCCCCACAGATCCGCACCTGGAGGTCTTTTTCTCCAGCTGGCCAAAGTAGACTCGGGCTCCTGGAAGGAGTCCCAGCGGGGGAGGCAAGTGTGGGTCTTTGATGTAGATGTCCAGGTGAGGGGGGAACGGACAGTCGGCAACCCGCACAGCTACGGTCAGCTTCACGCACCCCCTCGAGGTCCGAGCGGTGCCTACGGAAGGAGAGGGGAGGGTCGGTGGCATCTGCGAGGACCACAAAGTCCCCGCGAACCTATTTCTCACCCCCCAAAGGAGGCATCATTACCAGGCTTTGTCCAGAAAGGGGCCGGAAACGGTTCACACAGTGTGCGTGACAAAACCTCAGCTGAGAAGGACACCAGGGAATTGGTGTGGCTGTCGGGTCACAGAAATACAGGAACGACAGAGTAAGAAAGCAGAGAACGGGAAGAGATTTGAGAACAAGCCACTGCTTACACTAAGAAGGCTCTTCCTTGTCAATTTCTTCATTTTTTTTAACATCTCCTTTTACTGCTACAGCTTTTCCTTAGTTGTGAGAAAGTCTGCTCACGATCTTCTCAGAACAAGAACTTGCCAGGGGGAAGCCAGGCCTGAATCACCACTTCCACCTCCCGAGGACGCCATTCCTCTAGGAGCTAAAGCACGCCCAAGAGACGCACGCTACGGCGGAGAATGCTGTCCACCCAACCCAGCCGCGGGGGGAGGAGAGCGAGCGGCCAGAGTGGCCGGCGAAGCTGGCGGACATTTACTCGCCACTGAGCAGGTCGGCCAGCGAGGTCTCGGGCAGGGCCTTGCTGGCGTCAGGCACGGCGGGGAGGTCCCGGCTGCTCTCAAGTTCCACGGTCCACTCGTCCCGCACAGTGAGGAAGGACGTGCAGCCGGCCAGCTCCAGAGGACGCTGCGGGACGCAGGATGGCCCGCCCTCCGCGAACAACAGTGGCGTCTGCCGGGGACAGGAAGACAACTCGGTGAGTGTGTCCTGCTCCAGAGGGAGGCTCACAAAATACCGGGGCGATTTTGCTTTCCTTCTGGAGCCTGGTGAGAGAAGCCATCCAGATTCAGACAGGCTTTCCACCTTTCCTCCGGGAGACCTCGACACTAGCCGGGCACTGCCGCTTGCTCTCCAGACCCCAAGCCGAAAAAGCCGTCCGGGGAAGGGTGAATGAAGGACAAGGCGGGACACTCACGGGAGGGCCAGGAGCCACCAGTCGGTACACTCGACCCGGGTGCAAGAACTCGAACCAGCGGATGGAGGAGCCACGGAAGACTAAGAGAACCTGGGGGGGAGGGAGGGAGGGAGGGAGGTGCTGGGGCCTCCGGCAGGAGCTAGGGGCACGGGATGCCAGGCCCCAGATCCCCACAGTCCAGGTTACCTTCTGATCCTTGCTCTCATCTCCCTCGGGCTCAGGTGGGCCCCATGCAGTCCCCTCCTTCCTCTGGGTGCCCCCAAGCCAGCGCCCTGATACGTAGAAGCTGAGAATGGGCTTGGGCACCTCTGGACTAGCTCCTGGGGGGACACCGAAGTTCCTCTTCATCAGTGCCTCCTTGTGGGACAGCAAGAACAGTCGGCTCTGTTCTGTGGGAGGGCCCTCTGGCAGGGCGGGCTCTGTCTGAGAAGGTGCGAGGGAGGCGGCTGAGAGAAGCAAGGGTCTCGGCACAGGCAGGATCAGGGCGTCAGCCAGGAAGAACTGGATATAGACCCTGTTGGGAGAGACAAGGAGGAGAGGTTTCTCAGCGGTGCAGGCGCTGGGTGTCGTGGGCCCCAGACGCCCGCCACCCGCACCAGGCCCTTCCTTTCCCTTCCCCTTGGAGGCTCAGGGGATCGCCGCCGCCCGGAAGGGCCGACCTGGCCTGCTGCTTCTGGATGAAGCCCGCCATGCTCAGCTCCTTACAAGAAGGGAAGGTGCTCCTGACGTTCCTCTCTATGATCAACTGGAACTTCTCTGTCCGCACCAGGCAGCCTAGAGAGAAAGTTTTCTCTTTTGGCGAGGGGAGAGAGTGATGGGCTGGGAAGTGGAGGAGACTACCCGGCAGGCCTCACCGCCCAGTCCAGGCCCGAGTTGCTCCCCTAACACAACGTGAGGGCCCAGGCCTGCCCCCCTCCGGAGATGCCATCTCCAAGGGAGAAACTGTCCTGGCCACGTGTCCAGGCCTGCCCCCGGCCTCCTTGGCCTCAATTCCACTTTCTCACAAATCCCTACAGGGCCTGTCCCTTGGTCTAAGAAACTTCCCTTTACAGGAACTTTCCCGGTCTACAAATCTCAGCAAGTCCAAAGAAGACCATCTCTCCCCCAAACTAAGAAGTGTCATCTGCCGTGTACATCAGGAGCTACGGTAGGAGAGATGAACACTGGGAATTGGAGTCCTTGCTAGAAAAACCCTGACTCCGGTCCTCTGCCAGTACTGGTGTCCCGGACTTGTCCCCGAACTTGTGGTTCAACATATGCCACTTCGCATCTCGAGAAAATCCCAGGAGATGCCCCCTCCCCAACCCTGCTGTTCTGAGACCCTCCCCGTCCACCATCTTCTCGCCACTTCTGAACTCCAAACCTATGAGCCGGGAGTCACTGATGGGCTGAGAGTGCTTGGCCAGGATTAGGCAGGGGAGGGAACCGCTTCTGTCCCGAAGCTGCAGGCAGCCTTTGTGAGATGAAGCCGCCAGAAGCCCAATTAAAATCTGCAGGGGACGAAAGACAAGGCGTCAAGTATTTAGCGCACACTCAGCATCTACTATGCTCCAGACGCCGCCAAATGTTAGCTACAAAGTGAACAGAAAAGATGCAGTTTCTGACCTCAAAGAACTCACATCGGGTGGGGAAGACAGATATAAAAAAACACACACGCACGTTCACACGTTCAGGAGCGGGGCAGAAAGCGTACGAATCAAGGTTGGAAGTAGGAGACCGTACGGGGCCTCACAGGACACAGGAAGGAGGGCGGGTTTACCTCACGAGCACTGGCAGAAACAAAAAAGGATTGAGAGCAAGAGAGCTTTGTGAGCCCAGGGAGGTTTTAGCCCACTCTCCCGTCTGCCGCAGGGAGAACGAACGGATCGGGCTGACAAGAGACGGGCGGTGTAAGTAGAAGGCTAGTGCGGCCACAATGACGAGAAAGGGCGACGACAGCGGCAGGGAGGGCGGCAAAAACAGGGGTCCCTGAGCCCTGCTGGTGCCCCACCTACCTGGGGCGGGTGGAAGGTGGAGGGCAGCAGAGAGAGCCAGGACCACGACAGGCGCTGGTTGAGCTGGCCGCTGGTCAGATGAGAGGCCTCCGGGAGGGGCAGGAGGGTCTTAGCGTCAAAGGCGGCCCAGGCCCTGCACCGGCCTTGGTCTTTCAGGGTGGCCAGAGTAGGGAAAGAGCAAGGGGTCTGCAGCCGCGTGTACTGTCAGGGAGAGCAGAGCAGTCACACCGCGCGCCCCGCGGTACGCTGGCCCTGCCACCCACCTCGCCTTCCCCGCACACGCTCGTACCTTCTGTAGGGGACAGTGATGTGGATCTTCGAGGATCTCCTTGTGGGCATTGCGACGGCTGCTGCCCGGCGGAGCTAGAACGTCCAGGACGGGGGCCAGAAGCTGCAGCCCCGGGCTGGGGTTCCCAGGACAGGAGTGCTGCAGGAGCTGGTGGTGTCTCAGCACGTGGGGACACAGCCTTGGCCAGGAGGAGAGGCGGTCGTGTCCCCCAAAGGCAGAGGCGCCTCTTCCACGCCCCTGCTCCCCTTTCCCAGGAGGCGTCCTACCCCCCAGGCCCCCAGCCCAGACCCCTGTCCTCACTTGCAGGCCAGCTCCTCCAGTGCCTTGGTGGCCCACAGGTACAGGGGAAGTCCTAGCTGACGTTCCCACACCAGCTGCTCATACAGGGAGGCCCCCTGGGCCTGGTGGAACGACTGAGTCTCAGGCTTCTGGCAAGAGAAGCCCCGGAGCAGGATGGCGCCGTGGAGGCAGGGGGCCAGCACTGGCCTTCTCGTCCCTCCGCCCACGGACTGCAGCAGGTGAACGTCCTGGAGCTGGAGGAAAGCAGGACACGTGAAGAAGCAGAGGGGAAGCCCTCAACTGAACGAGCCCTCAACTGAACGAACCGCGGTCACCCAGCCCGGCCTCCAGGGGAGACGTGACTTCTCCCGCACCGGCACCTCCTTCCAGCCCCCCTGCGCCTCGCGCCGTCACAAACCCTCCCCTGCGGAGAGCCCTCACCTCCCACGAGCTCTACTCTGCTTCTCGGCGGCCGGGAGGCCCCTGGCGGGTGCTGGGCCACCACTCAGCAGCTGCCTGAGACCGTCCTGGCCCCATGCATGTCGTTCGGTCCCAACATCACCTCCTCTATTCGAAGGCCCTTCCTGACCTGAGTCCAAACTGTTCTTGGCACAAGTCTGCCAACCCCACCCTCCAACACAGTCAGTCTCTTTCTATGTTTTTGCTGTAGACGTTCCTATACCCTGCTGCTAGTGCAAAAAACAAAACAAAAAGCCCAGTCCATAAAGGCAGGGGGAGTTGCCAAGAGGACCTCTGAGCCGACCCCTCACCTACCTCCAGGGAGACTCCCGGCCGCACCACTTTCCTGAGGCTGTGGAACTGCTGGTAGGCGAGGCAGAGCGCCAGCTGCCCGTCCATCTCGTAGAGGCCGGCCGGCTGACTCAGCACGCCAGTGACCTTTCCCTGCCAACACGCCAAAGGTCCCGTCGGTCGCGATTTCCTCCCTCCTTGGAGACCCGCCTTTCCTGCCCCCCGAACTCTCGGATCTCTCCTTCGCGCTCACCGTGTATGACAAGAGCGTAGAGTTCCGGACAAGGGCTGCTTCCCTGTCCCCGTCCTGGGAGCTGCTGGGCGCGGGGAGTGGCGGGGGATCAGCCTCCAAGAGGGGTCCATCCAGCTCCAGCTCCAGCTCCCGCACACACTCCGGTCGCAGGGGCAGCAGATGGGAGGAGGGACTGGTCGTCCAAACGCGGTAGCAGTGGCCGCGGATCCTGACCACTCTCAAGGCTGTCAGCACATAGGACCTACCAGGCCAGAGGGCTCGGTGCCACACCAGCTGGGCAGGGATCTGGCTCGTGCAGGGGCAGGCAACACGGTACATGAGACGCTTCCCACGACACTGCCCCTCTGCCAGAGTCTCTTTCCATCATGACTTGACTTCCAAGACCTGCCCCTCGTGAATTCTGTTCTGCGTCTTCAGCGGCCCTGTCTGCCAGTTAACTCTTAACCTTCTGGATCTCTTCCCTCTCACAGAAGATGCCACATGTTTCCCAATCCCTCCCTGAAGATACAAACCATCCCACCCAAACAGGGAAACATCCCATCCCAAAATTACAGCTTTTGCATTTCCCCATCCCACCTTGTAACGTACAGATGACTCTCATTTACTTAACCCACACGTACAGAGCACATACGTATTCAGTGTTGGAAAAGATGTTAAGGGAAATACAATAGATTGGACCCTCTTTCCCCACATACTTTAAACCACTGGGGAACACAGACACAAACTCAAGTAATGATACGGGGCCATATGCGATCAAGTGTCAAAAACCACACACATTCCGCAAGGTTCTGGGGAAAGAGAGAGGTGACCATGGGTTGGAATGATCAGGAAGACTCCGTGAAAGAAGCTGGCCCCTGCCCAGGGTCCTGAAGGATGTCTCTGCTTTGTCAAAGCGGAGGGGAGAGAGAAGGGGGATTCGCGCAGGAAGCAACATAAAGATGTCCGAAACTCAGGACAAGCAAGGCAGTGAGAACATGGGCCAAGATGGAGAAGGATCGCTCCTGGGAGTCTCAGGACACAAGATGGGAGAGCCAAGAGGAGAGAAAAAACCCAGAAATGACAAGTTGAAAACTTCATTTCATAGGAAAATGAGAGACATCAAAAGTACAAAAAGAAAATAAGCCTCGGAGAGCAGGGTATCCTATGGACTGGAGCAGTGTGGTTGTTGAAACTCACGCACCAGGGGAAGACAGACTGTTCTCAAATGCAACAACCTTCTAGGGCCGAGAGAACACACAGCCATTCGCAGGAGCTTTGAAACCCTCTGCCTACTCGGGACACCTGAACCCCCCGGTCTCCTGTGCTCCACCTCACAGACCTCCATCTGTACTCTGCAACTGGGTGAGACCACCGACCAGAGGCCACCGACCAGACCGTGGACGCGAGGTATTGACGCCTCGTCGCGAGGTATTGCTAAGACCTCACCTAAGCTTACGGCTTGTGCAGGACAAGTAGTTAAGAGCGGTTTGACTGCACAGACGGGTGCCTCTGCTCCTCCCCCACTGCCCTCTGCTCCAGAGACTTCCTTCCACCTCTCACCAGGACAGCCAATCCGCAGCCCCTCCGCCTTCACTCAAGACGCCGAGCACTTCTTTCCTCTGTGTGAGTGCCAGGATCTGAACGCGGACCCCGAGCCCTGCCCTGTCGGCCTCCCTTCGCCGCGAGCCTACCAGCAGCACACCAGCACTGCTCTGTTTCCTCAACTCCTCTTCTAAGGCAAAAGCCCCACTTGAGGAAGTCGGGCCCCCGTTACCCCAGTGCCAAACACTCTCCGGCGGAGCCGCTGTTTGGCAGCCTCGTGTCCCCAGATACCTAGCAACAGCAGGGACCCTGAACCTTTTCTTCTCTTTTCAGAGTCCAGTCCTTCATTTTCAAGGGATGATCTCAGCTCCTCCATCACAAAAGAGATTCCCTGGGGTCATCTAGGGTGACAGTACGTCTCCAATATGTCTCCTCCTCAGCCTATAAATATAGCAAGATCACTCCTCCCCTGTTCAGGCCAACTCTGCCCTGAACGGCATTTCCCGTGGTCTCTAGGGGACGGGAAACAGTCTAATGTAAAGAAAATACAGAGGCTCCTCCATAACCCAGGAGGAAAGACCAGACCAGAAATTTAGGCGGCCTCTAAGCGGTTTTAGTTTTAGTCGTTGCAGGTTCCTTGAACACACTGATAACTGCCACTTAAGCTCATGACACACACGGACACGAGAATTCTGACCGCGCTACCACGTTTCAGAACTGCCTTTCCTGACATGCACAGAAGAGAGTCTTTTTAGCCTTTAATCGTTTCGAATGCTTTTGAAACATTATTCAGATAATCATGTGAGTCATAAGACAGTAAGTACCAAGTTTTCAAAAAAGTGCACACTGCAAAAAAATTTCAGGAAGCACACATACTTGGAGCGCCTGGATGGCTCGGTCGGTCCAGTGTCTGGCTCTTGATTTCAGCTCAGGTCGTGATCCCAGGATCGTGGGATCAAGCCCCAGGCTGGGCTCTGTGCTGAGTATGGAACCTGCTTAAGACTCTTTTCTCCCTCTCCCCTGCCCCTCTTCCCCACTCGTGCTCGGTCTCTCACTCTTAAAAAAAAGAAAAAAAAAAAAAAACGCACATATTTGATGTCTTAACGGTGCTAAAACGTATCATTTTCTAATGCAGGGGAAAAACAAGCGATTCTGGCAGGTCTGAAAGAGTCACCCACGGTACACAAGTCACCCACTCAGACGAACTACACAGCAGAAAAGTCTGCCCCCTGCTTCCTGTGCGTCGGAATGACGTTCCCTGGACTCCTCCTTCAACAACGCTGTCCCAGAAAACTGCTCCCCGAGTTGCCTTCCTCTCCTACTGCTCTCTCTCCTGCAAAGAGCCCTGACGGCCCCTCCGCGACTCCACAGCCCGAACGGACCCCAGTCCTCACCTGCACGACGACGGACACGAGGCTGCCAGCTGGCGAGGATCCACCAAGAGACAGGACAAAGTGAGCTTTCTTCTGACTCCTCACCAGAGCGCTCACGCGAACCAGCTTCCCGGCCAGGTTTGGCTGCACGCCTCTGAGCTTGCCTCTAAAGAAGGAAGAAAGAGGAGAGGGAGAAGTCCTTTCCATTTCTTTTTCCCTGTAGATGCCTTCCCTTCCGCCATAAATAACCTAGTGGTGATTTAAAATTGCCAAAGCGATCATTCCCAAGACTCCCTTCAAACTCTTCCTGACCTTAGATGAGGCAAACTTCACTTGAAGACACCCACTCCTGATACCCAGAGAGGCCCCATCGCCCCCCTCATCTGGAACACTCCACCCGTCCTGCTCCCAGAACCTTTCTCCCCTCCTCCCAGCTGCATGGCGCTCTGTCCTCCCCCCGACAGGGAAGGACTACCTGTGCCTGAGCAGGCGGGACGCGGTCTCTGGATAGAGAACAGAGAGAGGGCTGAGGGAGCTCGGACTGCTGGTCAGGGGGAGCACTGGCACCGGAGCACTCAAGAGCTCCAAGTGTCCTTCCCCTGAAGAACTCCACCTGGGAGGAGGGAGGTAGCTCCAACTGGGGAACAGAAAGAGATGGCCCAACCAAGAAAGGTCCAGATCTATGAGCTAGAAAAAACCAAGAGCAAGGGTTAGCCAGGACCCTAGCGTCCCATCCACCCTTCTCCACCTTTCTTCCCTCAGAGACTTAATTTCCTCGCTCCCTAGATACCATTCTCGTTAGGATCTGAGCATCCGACCTTCACCTTCCTACTCACCTCACAGCCCAGGACACCAGTGTTATCTTTCACATAGAGGTCTCCTTTCCTGCACTCTTGTTCCAAGTCCCCTGACAGGTCTGTTAGTGTCCCTAAGAGTAACAGCCGCTCCCGGGGTAGGGGAGTCCCACTTGGTCCAGCCTCTTGGGCCCAAGCCTGGTATGCATTACTGCTCCAGGACAGGTGGCTGCAGCATGGGAGGTTTTGGTGGGTCTTGAGGTCCTGTACTGAGACAAAGCTGCAGAGGGAAGGGAGCAGAGGTCCTGCAAAGCCATATCCAAGCCTAGAAAATTATCCTTAACCCCAACAAATCCCCCAAGTTCCCAAAGAAAAGTCAACAGAAAACATGGACGAAGAGAGGAGTTTGACTCAAGGGCAAAGGCCCCAAGGGCAGGGACGCTCAGTCGGTTGAGCATCGGATTTTTGATTTCGGCTCAGGTCATGATCCTGGGGTTGTGGGATCGAGCCCTGAGTCAGGCTCCGTGTTGAGCATGGAGTCTGCTTAGGATTCTCTCTCCCTCCCTCTACTCCTCTCCTCAGCTCACTCACTCTCTCTCTAAAATTAAAAACAACCAAGGGGCACTTGGGCGGCTCAGTCCATTAAGCATCTGATTTCAGTTCAGGTCATGATCTCACAGTTCATGAGTTTGAGCCCCATGTCGGGCTCTGTGCAGACAGCTCAGAGCCTGGAGCCTGCTTCGGATTCTGTGTCTCCCTCTCTCTCTCGCCCCACCCCTGCTCAGGCTCTGTCTTTCTCTGTCTCAAAAATAAACATTAAAAACAAACAACAAAAAAGCCTTAGGGCTAAGAGCCTAAGGACATGAGGATGGGGTCTAGGCCCAAAGACTAGGTAGTAAGGCAGGCAGGAAGAAAGTCGGTGCTGAGTGACATTTTGAACAAGACGGCGCTACAGGGGACCCAGAAACACAAAGGAGTAAAAGAACAGCCCGAGGGCAGGAGTGTGGGGATAACACTGGCCACACTCAGCTCCCCTGATGGCGTCTGGGCTCTTAGCTCTGCAGAGAACTCCAGTGCAGCCACCATGGCCTGTGCCTGATGGCTCGACCTCAGTGGCCCCGGCCAGGCTTCCTTCCTGGTCTGGGAGATCACAGAACTCTCGACTGGCGGGGAAGCAGAGGCTGAGACGGGAGTCGCTTTCAAGAGCTCCCCGATCTCAGAAGATGCTTAGGATCAGCCGTTCCCAAGGCAAGTGCTGCAACACCGCCCACCACTATCCATGACGAGGCGGAGCGTGGATAACGTGGTAACAGGCGAACTTATCACGGTCGGGACAGATTCACACCTGTAATCCCGTGACTGCACACACTGGCATGCTCACCATCTTCTGAGCAGAAAGAAGAGAAAGGATAAAGATACAGAACGTCGTAACTCACCCTCCTCTGTATCACGAACATGACCCCCGTGTGGGTACCAACAGCGGGGAACGCTGTCCCAGACGGCCCACTCCCCTTCCACACCTGCTTCCTTCTCTCCCACACGGATGTGCACAGCATAAAAGGCAAAGATGGTAACTAGTATGTGTCGAGTCCCTGTTACGTACACACGATACTGGGCCCGTTCCCGCTCAGTGATTCACTGAAGCTTCACCCCAAATCACTGTAAACATTACCAGCGAGGAAACTTTGAGAAGTCAGGAACCCAGGGGTGTAGGTGGCAAAGCCAAGGGTGCCTCGCTCAAAAGCCCATGTTCTTTTCCTGTTTCTCTACTGCTCTAACGGCCCGGGACAAAGCAAGTGGAGACACCTTCAGGACAGAAAACAGTAAGGACAGGGGTCACTTTCCCCAGACTCTTCAGGGTCTAGGTCAGGAAACTGAAGGTGAGAACCTCAAATCCTTGCATCTGTCACTGCTCTCCAACTTTCACTGCCTAACATACTGCCTGGCACACTGCAGGCACGTGACCAAGGAGAAAGGAAAAAGATGATTAAAATCTTTGAACCTGTCAAACAATTCCTGTTTGATCCCCACCCACCGTTCTTTACACACTCACTTCTACGTACCCTGCCATCGACTTTCCGTTTATCTTGAAAACAACAAGAAACTTCAAAAAGCTTCCAACTTTCCTAACAATTCCTGACTTCCTGCTTCTCCATTGTTCTAGCAGCGCCAGAATCTGAGAGATTCGGATCTCTTTCGTCTTAGACTGATCACAGAGGCCACGAGGCGCATACTCGGCTCACCTGCGGGAGACTCTACGCCACTGCCAGAGGCTGCACAACCTCCTCTACTAGGACTAATCAGTAAGTAGTTCTCTGTCCCAGGGCCCTTCCCATGTTAGCAGGACAGTTTTCTCCTGAGACTTCATCCTGTGTTTACATAAACAACATATTTAACTTTAATAGTTACGGACGTGGACGAGAACTGTAGGAAAAGATGGGAAACCTGAGGCCCATGGATTAGGATGAGAAGAGTTACATAGGAAGAAAAGTGCCCCCAGGCAAGCGTGTCCTGAGAAATTACTTTGGGATTCAAATAAGACATCATTTCATACCCATCAAAGAGGCAAAAAAACCCATTTTTTTAAACAAACCCCAGATTTGGAAAAGGTTCCGGATGTAGACGTATACCGCTACGTGTATCCGCTGGTACAACTCCACCCACGGGAAAGCAACGTGCAAAAGGCTAGTGAGGCCACTGTGTGCACACCCGCGGAGCCTGCACTCCCCTTCAGGACAGTGGGTGCTGCTGGAGAAAGGCAGGGAACCGGATCAGGGTAGAGCGCTTAGGAGACTCCACCGAATCTGTCACGCTTCACTTCTCATAAAGAAGAACTGAGGGGCGCCTGGGTGGCTCAGATCATGATCTCGGGGTTCGTGAGTTCGAGCCCCAGATCACGCTCTGCAACGACAGCGTGGAGCCTGCTTGAGATTCTCTCTCTCCGTCTCTCTCTGCCCCTCTCCTGCTCATTCTCTCTCACACTCTCTCAGAATAAATAAACTTGAAAAAATAAAAATAACAAAGAACTGGAGCCAACACGGCAAACGTGAAGGTTTTCAAAAGGTGAGCAGGAGTACTGACTGTATGATGCAGCAAGCGCACTGCTTCATCGGAGGACTTCCACACGCAGCACCTTCTCAACGAAGGAAGCAGTGCGTTGATTTACATTCTGGTGGACCAGCATGTGTAGTTACCATCGGCTTATAACAAATCCACGGCTGAGAAAACAATTCAGAATTCTGAAAATGACGTTTCGGATAACAGAGTACAGTTAAGCTGTCTTCTCACCAAAGATCCCTCGCCTTTGCAGAGACAGAGCACAGGGCCGAGTGACATCCAACGGCCATAAGCAGGGTCAGCCCAGGGAAAAAGTATCCTATGCTCGAGTAAGTTTGGGAGATGCCTAATTAAACAAAGCTAAACAGATCTGCACCTTTTTTTATTTTTTAGAGGACAAACAGTGATACGTATATTCACATCATAACAGAATACCATGCAGCAGTAAAAGAGATGAGCTAGAGCCATCATTAGGAGTGACTCTCACGAGCACGAGGCACAAAAAGCAAATTGCAGAGGATATATAAGGTATGGTGCCATTTATATAAAAGCAAAAAGTATGCAAAACTCTACAGTATACTGCTTAGGGACAGACACATGTGCAATAAAAACATACTGGGTGGCTCGGTAGATTGAGCGTCTGACTTCAGCTCAGGTCATGATCTCACGGTTCGTAGGTTCAAGCCCCACAGTGGGCTCTGTGCTGGCAGCATGGAGCCAGCTTCAGATCCTCTGTCTCCCTCTCCCTCTCTGCCCCTACCCTGCACACAAGTGTGCACGCACACGCTCTCTCTAAAATAGACCTGAGAAAATATATAGACGTACGTATATGTAGAATGCGTATACATTTACATAGAAATAAAAACACAGGAATTAACACACCCCATATTTGAGATAGTGGTTCCTTCCGTGAGGAAGTAATTGAATTTCTTTTCACAGGCCTTTCAGAGCCTTTAACACGTTCATGAGCCTTGCGACTTTCCCAGAGAACGTTATCACATGTTCAGTGTCTCTTAAACTCATTTAGCCATGGAACCCTTTTCTTGTGGTAACTTATTAACACTGCCTTGAACAGTTTAAGAAACACAAGCGTTGTAAAAAAACAAAAACTAAATACCTTCAGAAGACTTTAAACTCCAGTTTCAAACACAACTAATCTGCACTTGCTGATGTCTTAATGCTCCATACCTTAGTTTCCTAATACACAAAAGAATATCAACCTCTCCACCTTGGGGGTCCTTTTTCCAAATTTTCTGTCTTTCCGTCTTCCTCCCTCTTCTCCTTATCCCTAACAAGACTGATGTCCCTTGACATCAGTCAATTAAGGAGAACCACAGGTAAGGAAAGCAGCGTAATGGAGGCTGGAGGAACCCAGCAGAAGGGGCTCGATAGACCTTTTCCTCCTGGTAGCACAGCTTCCCCTCAGGCTTGTCATTTTCCCCTTAACTACAGGTCATTCCGTTTCAGTCCCAAAGTTAACTTCCTCTTTTAGAGAGCCCGCCTCTCCTTACCTGTAGCTGAGGGGCAGGGGAAAACCCTGGTTCTTTCCCTGGGACAACCAGATGGTCTTCACACAGTCAATTACCAACTGAGTCAACTGGACATCGGGCTCCGTGCCAGCTGGACACAGGGTCTCTTGGATGAAGGTCCGGGCAGCCTCAAGCCAGGCCTGCTCCTGAGGAAAGTGAATCTAGTTAAAACATCTTCCTAACCAACCTGCCCACCAATGAAATTTGGGGAATAAAGTAATAAAAAGAGAAATTAAGAGGGCACGTAAATAAAGAAGACAAGCCACAGAGTTGAGCCATTAGAAGAAACCTTAGGCGTGACATAATTCAGTCACACCTCAGGTCTGACCTCCTTCTCCTGTAGGTGCCATGTGATAACCAATTGCCCTGCTGGAGCTATGCAGGTGGCCTTACACTGCTCTGTGACACCCCCGTGGGTCTCCCCCAACACCCTGGATATACGTCTAAGATCCATGATCACCAGGTACAATATAGTGGTATCCCATCTTACGTGGGGTCTGGTTCTAAAGCCAGCAAGTTGAGAAATACTCAAAATCACCCTTGAAAAAAATCCTTTCTGTTGCTCATAAAGAATATGACAAGGGGGGGGCGGGGCGCCTGGGTGGCTCAGTCAGTTAAGCGTCCCACCTCGGCTCAGGTCATGATCTCGAGATTCGGGAGTTCAAGCTCTGCGTCGGGCTCTGTGCTGACAGCTTGGAGCCTGGAGCCTGCTTCAGATTCTGTCTCCCTCTCTCTCTGCCCCTCCCTGCTCTGTCTCTGTGTCTCTCTCTCAAGGGTAAACATTAAAAAAAAAAAAAATGACACGGTATCATACGGTAACAAGTATATTTAAACATACCGCATTATAAGCAGTATACAAAAAGGACACAATATATTTTTTAATTTTTTTTTTAACATTTATTTATTTTTGAGACAGAGAGAGACAGAGCGTGAACGGGGGAGGGTCAGAGAGAGAGGGAGACACAGAATCCGAAACAGGCTCCAGGCTCTGAGCTGTCAGCACAGAGCCCGACGCGGGGCTTGAACTCACGGACCGCGAGATCATGACCTGAGCCTTAAAGTCGGACGCTCAACCGACTGAGCCACCCAGGCGCCCCAGGACACAATATAATTAAAAAAATTTTTTTAATATTTATTTTTCAGGGAGAGAGACAGAGACAGAGCATGAGCAGGGGAGGGGCAGAGAGCGAGGGAGACAGAATCAGAAGGAGGCTCCAGTCTTTGAGCTGTCAGCACAGAGCCTGATGTGGGGCTTGAACTCACAAGCTGTGAGATCATGACCTGAGCCAAAGTTGGGTGCTAAACCAACTGAGCCATCAAGCGCTCCTAATTTTTAATCATTTATTTTTTTTCACTCAAGTATATACACGTGAGTTCCCATAAGCTAAATCAACGTTAAGATATAATCCCACTGGATTTGTTTTCTGCTCTGTCTTTTCAGCTCAGATGTAGGCTTCCTAAGGAGCACATGAACCACTTTACATACCTACCACACATTCTGGACACACAGTTGTCTGTCTATAGATAGCTCTAGAAAAGGGGACCAGTTTGGCCTACTTCCAATGCTAGTTTCCTTCGTTTTAAAATTCTGACAGAGTTCAAAAGTACTGAGGGGCAGGACCTTTATTCCAATCCCCAGTGATAATTCTAAACCATCACAGCTCGATCCCTGTTCCTCCAGTGCTCTTCTATTAACCTTCTGGTCAATCCTCCACATTCAGTCAATCTTTAGCAGCCTGAGAAACCAGTCTTCACGTTCTAGTGACTTCAGTGTTCTTGTAAACAGCCCTACCACTAAACCTCACCTTCACTCCACCTTCGCTAAACACTGTCACTCATGGCCACGGATATCAAAATTGGGGCACCTAGGGGCGCCTGGGTGACTCAGCTGGTTGAGCATCTGACTCTTCATTTTGGCTCAAGTCATGATCCCAGGGTTGTGGGATTGAGTCCAGCATCAGGCTCCGCGCTGACAGTACGGAGCATGCTTGGGATTCTCTCTCTTTAAAATAAACTGTAAGGGGCACCTGGGTGGCTCAGTCGGTTAAGCGTCCGACTTCAGCTCAGGTCACGATCTCGTGGTCTGTGGGTTCGAGCCCCATGTCGGGCTCCGGGCTGATGGCTCAGAGCCTGGAGCCTGCTTCCAATTCTGTGTCTCCCTCTCTCTCTCTGCCCCTCCCCCATTCATGCTCTGTCTCTCTCTGTCTCAAAAATAAATAAACGTTAAGAAAAATTTTCTTTTAATAAAATGTAAAAAAAAAAAAAAAAAATTGAGGCACCTGGCTGGCTCAGTTGGTAAAGCAGGTGACTCTTGATTGTGAGTTGGAGCCCCCACGTTGGGTGTAGAGACTGCTTAAAAATAAAGTCTTTAATGGGGCGCCTGGGTGGCTCAGTAGGTTGAGTGGCTGACTTCAGCTCAGGTCATGATCTTGCGGTCTGTGAGTTCGAGTCCTGCGTCGGGCTCTGTGCTGGCAGCTCAGAGCCTGAAGCCTGTTTCAGATTCTGTGTCTCCCTCTCTCTGACCCTCCCCCATTCATGCTCTGTCTCTCTCTGTCTCAAAAAGAAATAAACGTTAAAAAAAAATAAAAAATAAAAATAAAGTCTTTAAGAGGCACCTGTGTGGCTTCATCGGTTAAGCTTCCGACTTCAGCTCAAGTCATGATCTCATGGTTCGTGAGCTCGAGCCCCACATCAGGCTCTGTGCTAACAGCTCAGAGCCTGGAGCCTGCTTTGGATTCTGTGTCTCCCTCTTTCTCTGTCCCTCCCCCACTCACGCTGTCTCTATCTCTCTCAAGAATAAATAGGCATTTAAAAAATTTCAAAATAAATAAGGTCTTTTTTTTTTTTTTAACGTTTATTTATTTTTGAGACAGAGAGAGACAGAGGACGAACGGGGGACAGTCAGAGAGAGAGGGAGACACAGAACCTGAAACAGGCTCCAGGCTCTGAGCAGTCAGCACAGAGCCTGACGCGGGGCTTGAACCCACGGACCGCGAGATCATGACCTGAGCCGAAGTCGGACGCTTAACCAACTGAGCCACCCAGGCGCCCCTAAATAAGGTCTTTAAAAAAAATTGGAGGGGCACCTGGATGGCTCAGTTAAGCACCCGACTTCACTCAGGTCATGGTCAGTGGGTTCCAGCCCCGTGTCAAGCTCTGTGCTGACAGCTCAGAGCCTGGAGCCTGGAGCCTGGAGCCTGCTTCAGATTCTGTGTCTCCCTCTCTCTGCCCCTCATCCACTCATGCTCTGTGTCTCTTTCTCTCAAAAATAAACACTGAAAAAAAATTTTTTTAAATTGGCCCATGCCATCATTCAGCACTGCCTCACCAACGTAAGGAGAGCCTCACCCAGACTCTCTTATTTTCTGTCTTCTTTTCTAGCTCCTGAGGGCCTGTCCACTACTTGGCACTGAATATACTACTTGGCATTGAATATACTACTGTTTCTCAAAGTGTCGCCACTGCCTTGGAATCACCCAAGTTTCTTTTTGTTTTTTAATCTTCTGAGCCATCAGTACAGAGCCCGACGCGGGGCTCGAACTCATGGAACCGTGACATCATGACCTGAGCCGAAGTGGGACGCTTAACCAACTGAACTAACCAGGTGCCCCAGAATCACCTAAGTTTTATTAAAAATGTGAATTCATGGATCTCACATGCTGAATCAGAATCCTGGCAGAAGCGGGGGACACAGAAATCTCTCTTTTAAATACGCTTCCCCAGATCAGTACTGATAAAGGCTGAAGTTTGAGAACACTATACATTTGTCCCTCAACGACCTCAGCCACTGGATGTCTTTACTAGCCATCCAGAGATGCGAATTTAGCTGAGCTCTATCTCAAGCTCTAATAACATCCGTCTGCCTACCCGATTCTCCACCTCGCCAACGTACAGGCACCACACATCCCAGCACTGTGCTTTTCAAAAAAAAAAAAAAAAAACCACTCCTCTTCCAATGTTCACTAACTGGCAAGTTGCACCCTCACCAAATAATTCTACCCTGAAACCCCAAGTCCTCCTTTAATGCCTTCCTTTCCCTACACAAGACCCAAGTCCTTTAGATACTCTACCTCCTTTTTTTTTTTTTAAACTGTCTTCACTTCTGGAACCTCAACATTGCTGCCTTGGTCGGGGTCACCATCCTCTCTCACTGCTTTTCAACCACAGCCTTCTAACTGATACTCTGCACCGCTACCTCAGGAAAGGAAAACTCCAATCGCTCTTCTGCTTAAAACCCTCCACTAACTCCCGATTATCTTCAGTTTAGGGTCGCTATTTAGCAAGACTTCTAAGACGGTCAGCTCTCACTCCTCCATCACCACCCAACTGAACTTGAGTTTTTCAGAGATACCTGTTTCTATCTCTTGCTTCTGAACATGTCTTTGCCTCCGCCTTGAAACCTCTTTCAGCGCTTTTTCTGCCTGGCTAACCCCTACGTGCGCTTCGGGTCTCAGACGTTTTTTCTCGATCGTCGTTATTCCTTCACCCTGCAGCTGCGTCAGGGGCCTCCCCCCCGGAACCCTCAGCCCCACCGGGCTCCACGAGTCCGCTCCCGGCTTCGCCACGGGCTGGAAGCCTGCAGAGTGGGCGGAGACGTGTCCGAGGCTCCCAGCTGGCGCCCCGGGAACAAACAAACACATTCGCAGAAACCAGCGACGGTGGGAGGAAGGACAGCCTCCCAGGCCCCCCTCGCCCGGGCGCGGCCGGGGAAGGCACGGAGGCAAAGAAACATGGTGGAGGGAGCAGGAGAAAGGGGAGAATCCGGGCACACGAGGAAAAGGGGACGAGGGACGGAGAACGGCACTCACGGAGTCGGGAGCCGAAGCCGTGGCGGCCTCCATGATGCGCCCGAGGCTACGCCCAGGGAGAGCCCGCGAACGGCCGTCGCGCGAGGGCTCTCGGGAAGGCCGCTCCGTGACGTCATCGGTGGGCGCGGCCGCGGCTCCGCCTCCGGCTCCGCGTGTCGCTGCGCAGCCGCGGTGACTCTGATGCCCCCCCAAGCCGTGCTCGCCCGTGGCTTCCTGTCTGGCCTCCCCCGGAACGGGCTCTAACGCAGGTGCTCGAACGCATCCCGCCTGGTTGGTCGCTCCTAAGCATCTTTCGATCTCCCTGATCTTACCAACCAGAGAGAGCTGTCTCCTCTTTAGTGCAGCCTGAGCACATCATTCATACTTATGTGACGGCCTTGACTCACTGCTGTAATTGTTTCTCCGCTATGCTGTACCTAGAAGCTTTATCCTACTTAGTCTGTTTTTCTGTGTATCCTGGGGCCTAGAACAGTGATTGTTGCTAATAAGAGCTGGGGGCGTCTGGCTGGCTCAGTCAGAAAAGCATACGACTCTTTTATGTTTTAAGTTTATTTTTGAGACAGATTGAGAGAGAGAGGAGGGGAGAGAGAGAGAGTGCCAAGCAGGCTCCGAGCTGTCAGCACAGAGCTCAAATTCAAACTGAGATCATGACCTGAGCTGAAACCAAGAGTCAGATGCTTAACCCACGGAGCCATCCAGGCACTCCCTGGGTAGAGATTACTTCCATAAAACTTTAAACCATGTCTTTCTTTGAAATATATATGCATATGAACTGGGTAAATATGTGTGGCTCAACTAATGAAAGCGTTTTGCTCTTTCTACCTCAGTCAACCAACCAAGCATTCCCTGGCTTAGTAGGCAGTGAGTGAACAGAATTCAGGCAACTATGCACCAGGCACTGGGAGGGGAAGACAGGAGATTAGAAAGGTAAAGTGAGGAGGTTGGGGGAATATGTGAGAGAAGTAAAGGGGGTTAAGGGGTACAAACTTCCAGTTATAAGTCACAGGGATGAGTCACAGCATAGAGAATATAGTCAATAATATGGTAATAGCTTTGTGCTGACTTACCGTGGTGAGCATTTCGTAACGTATATGATTTCTGAATCACTCTGTTGTTTGATTGAAACTAATAATAGTATTGCATGCCAACTATACTCCAACTAAAAATTCAAACTTTAAGAAAAAATAAAATAAAGTACAGCGAAAGAGGGGCATTTAAAGTTGTAAACTTGTAGCAGCTTCCAGTTGTTTTTGGAACAAGATAGTAGAATATTCTAAGTATGAACATTGTAGGGGCTCCTGGGTGGCTCCGTTAAGCGTCGACTTCTGCTCAGATCATGACCTCGCTGTTTGGAGTTCGAGCCCCGTGTTGGGCTCTGTGCTGACAACTCAAAGCCTGGAGCCTGCTTCAGATTCTGTATCTCCCTCTCTCTCTGCCCCTTCCCCGTTCATGCTCTGCCCCCTCCCACTCAAAAATAAATAAACATACAAAAACACTGTAGACAATAAGAATGCTCTAGTCATCATTTAACAGGAGAACATAGGCTTTAATTCTACAACTTATGGTATCCCCTAATTCAATTGCACATTCGATGTAAGCTCTCTATTCCTGCAGTGCATTGCAGTGACAAATTGTGTAGAAAGTGAATCTTTGCAGTCACTACCCTGATTACATTAGATATGTTTCTTGCCTTTTCACCGAAACAACAAATTCCCCCCAAAACACCCTTGTTAAAACGCCTGTCAAAGCCTGAAGTCCCAAACCTCATCATTCCTTTTGCTTTCAATGTTTTCTGGACTCTGGAAGACTCCCTGTAGTTACCAAATCCATGAAGATATGCCCTACATCCTGGGATTTACTTTTGATGGTTCACAGGAGGGAGCGTTGAGTATCAGTGACAGTGATCAGAGAAAGTTGTACTTCTCACCCTCACCACCCTCCCTTCACTGGTGTCATTTAAATGTCACGCTAATCTGGCGGCAGCATGCAAAAACCAAATGAGAAGGGCACAAGAGAATAACAGGACACTGAAATAGATCATGCTTGATTTAATAAGCATCTTAAAGGAAAAGGATGGGAGAGGGGAAGATGTTAGGGAAGCATGGAGAAGAGTGGTTGGTCCATCACACAGGGAAGGAAGTGTGGTGCTGTCCTCTAGACCTGGTGATTTTGAACAGGCTATTCTTGTCCAAGGGGCAGCTGGATATATGGGACCAAAGTCAGGAGAGGGATTAGGGCCCAAAGGATAAGTCTGGAAGTCACTATATGGAGGTGAAAGCTGAAAACTTACGATACACCGGGAATACTAAAATGTTGGGGAGAGGTGCCTGGCTAGCTCAGTTGGTAGAGAGGTGACTCTTCATCCCAGGGTTGTCAGTTCAAGCTCCACGTTGGGCAGGAAGCCTACTTAAAAAACACACACACACACACACAAGAAAATGTGAAGTAAATAGGATCAGAGAGAGAGCTGAGCAAACTAAGGCTCCTGGAAGGCTGTGGAAGGTACGTACTGGGTGGAGCCAAGGAGCGCCTAAAGGGAAAGAAACCAAGAGGTGCTCAGATGTCAAAAGATTAATACATGACCTCTGTCAGAAGTGAGCCCTGAGAAAACTCATTTCAATAACCTGGAACTTTACACATCAAACAGGTAGCAACTATTATATCTGGGGCATGGCTGGAATTAGGGTGAATGAACATTTGAAGTATCTCCATAAGTTTTGCACCCAGGTACTCACTTGCCTTACCTTCCTCTTGGCCCCTGTATAGCAGAGGGGAATAAATAAGGAAACAGATGAGGATCAAGACTTTCACCTTTTACTCTGAACATTTCTCTGTTAAAGATTCATTAAAAAGACCTCTGGGCCATTGGCCCTGGCACAGCTCTCCAGCTTACTTGCCGTCAGGCTTCAGGCAAGATTTAGCTAATGAGAGGCAGAAACAGTTTGTGTGGGAACTTGGCCCCAGAGAGAGAACCCAGTGTTTATTTCCTTTCTCTTTCAACACTGTAATTGTGCCCTCGGATGCCCTTTCATGGCTGCACCTCTCAGCTGATGGCACTCTTCCCTCCTTTGTCCCTTTAAGCCTACAGGTGGTAAGCACTTTCTGCCGTTGCCAGGCTCTGGATGCCCCCACCCCCCACTGCACTTTGTTAGTTCCCTTAATCCTGCCCGTATCTCTGTAAAATACACTCTATTGAATTCCTGTTGTTAGCCATTTTCGAGTGTGCCATCCATATTCTGATAGGATCCTCACTGATACAAACCATGTATCTATGTATTACGAGGGTTTAAAAAAATGCACAAAAAAATGTGTACATAGGTAGAAAGTGCCAAGTGACAAAACCAGGTAACAAGTCGTTGCGAGGAACCTCAGCTCCCACATCTGTACACCAAGGGTTTTTGTGAAGATCAAACGAGATCCTGTCAAGTGCCTCAACGGGCATTTTAGTAAATGTCTTCCTATCGTTGTCATTGTTACTGTCACTGACGAGAGTGTGGAAATTAAAAATGTAGGCCTCCCACTCTGCTAAGAATTAAATAAATCTATTCATTTGTTAAAGAAAAAAGTGAAAGAAAGCCAAAGTAGGAGGGAGAGGGAAACTGAGTCCTGGACAAGGACGATGCTTCTCGTTCCGTTTCCTGCATTCAAAGTTCCTGTCTCCGTCACAGTTTATACGGGCACCGGGGAGGGTAGGCCATGGGACCTACCGTATTTCCAAAACAAAAACAAAAACAAAAACAAAACCCCCAAAACCAAGAACTCGGGCCACTACTGAGCTACACAAGCTGGGGGGGTGCGGGGGGGGGGGGGGAGGTACCGGAAGTTGGCTCGGCGGCCCCGCCCACGGGAGTGAGCCCCGCCTCTTCCGGGCTCCACGGCGGGCTTGCTTTCGAGAACCTCTGGACCCGGGATCGTGGATTCCACGTGCGTATGGCTATCACGCGTCAGTCCTGACACCTTGTTTGCCACACCCTTTCGCCACCTTCTCCAGGTCTGAGTCAGGCCGCGTCCGTGTCCCTAGCGGGCCCGGCCCAGCTGTGTCCAGCTGCGGCGCACTCGTGCTGCCTTGCGCGCCTTCCCGAGCCGCGCGGCAGGGGAGACCTCCGCGTACCCTCAGCCCCTCTCGCCCTGAGCGCTCGGCCAACGCAAAGCCTGGGACCTCCTCGATTATGTCATGCTAGCCGTTGGGGATGCAGTCCTGCCGTGGGCAAGCCTGTCCCTGAGCTCTTGGGGCTTCTGTTTACGGAGTGATAGACGAAAGTCAGATGGCTCACGTGTGATAATTCCTATAGGAAGGACGGTATAAAGGACAACTGGGAGGGGGCCCAGCTTCAGAAAAGGGTGATCAGAAGCGGGTGGGGAGCGCTGAGAAAGGCGGGGATCGAGACTGATCGGTCAGGAGCATCATCGTTCACGGAAATGAGGCCTGGCCCGAATGGAGATTTTGGGCTAGTGGGGCAGGTAGAGCTTAAAATGAATTAAAATGTCAGGTACTGATAAGCACTGGATTAATAATCATTTAAGTTAATCATATATAATTCTAAAACTTATATTTTATAATTAATTAAATTTACATTAGTTGTAATTAACTTTAATTATAACTAATTAAATTATATGCAAATATTAAACATTAAATTAGGCTTTCCTGGTTGGCTCCGTGGGTGAAGTGTCCAACTCTTGATTTCAGCTCAGGTCATGATCTCAAGGTTGGTGAGTTTGAGCCCCACATCCAGCTCTGTGCTGACACCACCAGAGCCTGCTTGGGATTCTCTCCCTCCCTCCCTCTCTCCCTCTCTCTCTCTCAAAATAAATACACTTGAAAAACAACCTAAATTAATTAAATAAAACAGGGCTGTCTGAGAGGGGCTAGTTCAGAAGGGCGGATCAAGGAAGTCCCTTCCAAGAAGGTGATTTCACCAGGAATCTAAGTCACAAAAGTGCTAGCTGTGCAAATATCCACATGAGAAAAATACCTTCCAGAACTGAGATTGACAAGTTAAGAGAAACAGAAGAGAAGCCAGTGTGGTGGGGCCTTGTGGATGAAAAAGAGTGTGGCATAAGATAGGGTTGGAGTAGTGGGCAGTGGCCAGACTAGGAAAGCCAGGTACTGGGTTGGAAGGTTTTACCACGTGTGATGAGAAGCCATGATCTCATTTATGTTGAAATATGCCAAGTGGCTGGTGGCTAGCGCGGGAGTGGGATTGGGGTGCTATTCAGGAGGTCCCAAGTGACTGATCGTAGTGACAGATGGTAACAGGGATGGAAGGGTGTGGACAGATCCGGGGATGTGTTTGGAAATGGCTTTGCTGGCAGATTGGGTATACAGAGAGGGCTCAGAGAAAGAAGAATTAAGGTAGACTGCATTTTTGGCTTGAGCAGCTGGTTTGTTCGTGTTGACCGGAGGGAGAAAACTGGGAGAGTAGCAGGTCTGGAGGAGTGAGGGATCAAAATTTGTGTTTTGGCCAAAACGGACAATCATCTGTGTTTATGGCACATCTATGTGGAGATGTCACATAAGCATTTCATTTTATTATTATATTTTATTTTCAAAAATTTTTTAATGTTTATTTTTGGGAGACAGAGACAGCATGAGCAGGAGAGGGCAGAGAGAGAGAGAGAGAGAGAGAGGGAGACCCAGAATCGGAAGCAGGCTCCAGGCTCTGAGCTGTCAGCACAGAGCCCGACGCGGGGCTTGAACCCACGGACCGTGAGATCATGACCTGAGCCGAAGTCAGACGCTCAACCGACTGAGCCACCCAGCCGCCCCGCATTTTATTATTATATTTCAAAGATTTTATCTTGACGTAGTCTCTCCACCCCACGTGGAACTCGAACTCACAACTTGCGGTAAAGAGTTGCATGCTCCACTGACTCAGCCAGCTGAGCACCCCAGTCATGTGAGCATTTTAACGTACTGCTCTGGCGTTTCAGGGAGAGTCAAGATTGAGTTAGTTAGGGAATCTGTTGGCAGATGGCAACTCAAATAATATGAAATTGCCATTTTTGGTTAAAAGAAATGGTTGAATGCTGGCATTTTCAGTTGCTCAGTCTACCAGATGGTATTTAAAGCCACGAGTCTGCACAAAGTCACTTAGGAAGAGCATGTAGAGGGAAGAGAATGAAGGACAGGTTCCCAGCAGGTGCCTCAGAAGGCAGAGGAGTGTCAGAAGAATGGTGTCCTCTGACTTCACCAGCTGGGCCCAGTCCGGCTCATCCTATAGATTTACACTTAGATGCTATTTTTCCCCGCAAGTCTTTCTTAATTCCTAGAGTGCTAGGTTGGTACCCACAGTCTCTTGGCCCTAACCACAGTGGCCTGGAAACGTTTGGGTCCTTGCCTGTCTCCCTCAATAAAATGTAATCTCTACAAGGGCGGAAATGGTTCCTAAGACCGTGCGTGGGGGCCCGGCAAGGAGCATGTGTCGAGAATGTACCTGTTCCTACATTTTGCAGGGTTAATTAAGACCCCCAAGCTTCCGTTTTTCAGAGTACCTCTGAAAATGCCCCTCTCTCCCCCACCCCATCCCTAACGCCTCCAAAGCCTCATCTGTCTTTGGAATGTGAAATCAGTTTGACAGGTTATAGTGGGTGTTACTTTTTAGGAACCTAACTCCTCTCTCCAGTACGGGACACCTGCAGAGATGCCCTCAGTCCTTCACTTCTATGTCCGTCCCTCTGGCCATGAGAGGGCGGCCTCTGGACACACTCAGAGGAAGCTGCAAGGGAAATTGCCAGAGCTGCAGGCTGTCAAGACCGAGCTGTGCTATAACGTGAACTGGACAGGTTGGGCCAAGTATCGGATTCTTGGGGGAGGTCTACCAGGCCAGGGGCCGTGTCTCAAGGTATCCTTGCCCTGTCCCTCCGTGCAGCGGACTCCCTCCCAAGCGCCGAGGAGATGAAGAAGCTCACGTGGCTCTTTGGCTGCCCCTTGTTACCGGGTGATGTTGCCCAGGAGTCCTGGCTCCGTTCTGACTCCAGCGACCTACTGCTGGAGGTTGGGCCCAGGCAAGTGTCTCAGCCCAGGGCGGTCCATTCCATGTTCTCGGGCATTCCTCCCTTGCAGGCACACTGCCCACCCCTTCTGCTTCCATTCCTCTCCTTCCTCCCATCTCGATCCTTGGCGGATCTGTACTTCCTTCATTCCGTCCTACTCCCTGCCCAGAACGCCACACCCCGCCCGGAAAGCCACTGAAACCGGGGGCTCTGGGGTCCTCACCATCCGGCCCACTCCTCAGGCTGAACTTCTCCACCCCAGCCTCTACCAACGTCGTGTCCGTGTGCTGGGCTGCGGGGCTGGGGGCCGTGGATCGCGTGGAGACTACCCGGCGCTACCTGCTCTCGGTGAGGCCTGAGATAAAGAGATGAGGTCCTGAACTTTACAGAGATAGTAAAGGAGAAACGGGTAGAAACGGGGAGGAGCTCTTGGCTTTAGGCCTGTCCTGTTTGCAAGTTGTTCACTGCCTGAGGCTACCTGGTCGAGGGCTGAATGGGACGGAAGTCCAGCCTGTGCGCCCCTTACGCGGACTCGTGCCTGGCAGGGGCGTGTTGTTCTAATCAGAACACGGGCACCACGGAGACAGCAGTGGGCTGGCCCTGCGTGACTTAGAGGACTGGGGTGCACCATTTTGTCCACTCTTCAGCTCTCCGCCCCCTGCCCTCTGCGTGTGTCTCCACCCCTAGTTTGCCAAGCCCCCTTCCTCTGAGACGAAGACCCTGGCTCTGGCTACCCTGCATGACCGGATGACGGAGCAGCACTTCCCGCAGCCCATCCAGAGCTTCTCCCTTCGGAGCATGTCGGCACCTCTCAACGGCCGGATCGACATCCTGGCAGAGGGCCGGTGTGCCCTGGAAAAAGCCAACCGGGAGCTAGGTGAGCAGGGGTGCCCGGGAGGCAGGCCCAGGCGAGGCCAGTCGGGATGCCGGGACCCGTGACAGTGGGGGCCTGCACTCCACCGTCCGCTCTTCCCGTGGTTGTCTCCTAGGCCTGGCCCTAGACTCCTGGGACCTGGATTTCTACACCAAACGCTTCCAGGAGCTAAAGCGGAACCCCAGCACCGTGGAGGCCTTCGACCTGGCTCAGTCCAATAGGTGGGAAGGAATGGGGGCCATCCTGATGTCTGAGCCCGTGGAGGTTGGAAGGGGAGGGCGCAGGGACCTGCCTTCACGGCTGTCTTTTGGCACGGGGGCATCCCCGAGTCTGTCTGGGGCCCGGGCTCCATGTCCATGCAGTCGTCTCCATTCACGTCTTGACACCCTCTTCACTTTGAGTCTGAGTGGTCCACAGTGAAAGAACGTTTGAGGCTTGTGGGCTTGGGAATCTGGTATGACCTGTTATCTGAGTGAGAGCTGGCTGTACCGTAACAGTTGCTGACACTGGTGGGGAGAGCCGGCACGGTGTGCGAAGTGACCCGTGTTTCTGCCGGCCCTCCCCCCGCTTCCCCGTCACCCCTGCAGCGAGCACAGCCGACACTGGTTCTTCAAGGGCCAGCTCCACATGGATGGGCAGGAGATGACGCACTCCTTGTTTGAGGCCATCATGAGCACTCAGGCGACCTCGAACCCCAACAACGTCCTCAAGTTCTGTGACAACAGCAGGTGGGCTGGGTCCTAGGCTGGGATGGCCTCGGGTCCAGGAGAGGGGAGGCCCCAAGCCTTCATGGGGTAAGCGCAGACCCCAGGAAGGAAGCAAGGTCCAGAACCAATGTGTCCACAGCGCAATCCAAGGGAAGGAGGTCCAATTCCTACAGCCCGAGGACCCCACGCGACCAAGCTGCTTCCGGCAGCAGCGGGCGCTGAGACATGTCGTCTTCACAGCGGAGACCCACAACTTCCCCACAGGTGAGCTGGGTCCTGGGGACAGGTGAGGGAGCTTGGTGTAGGGTAGAGTGAAGGTCCTCGGCTGGGTCTGGGAAAACAGACAGGCTGGTTGTCCTGAGTTGTAATGCGGTGGGCAGGGCTGGGGTCTCTCTCTGTGGTACCCATACCTCTCCCCCGTCTCTTTACAGGAGTAGCCCCCTTCAGTGGGGCGACCACAGGCACCGGGGGCCGGATCCGAGATGTCCAGTGCACGGGCCGTGGCGCCCACGTGGTGGCTGGGACTGCTGGCTACTGCTTTGGAAACCTGCACATCCCAGGTCCTGCCTCTTTGCTCCCTGCCGTCCCTTCCCTGTCCCGGCAGGCCTGGAGCACCTCTGTTTCTTAAGGTCATTTCTTAAGGTGCCTTTTCTTGGGAGGCAGGGCTCCAGTGTAGCTGGCCTTTCACCGACTGTGGCCATGAGGACTCTTAAGCCCAGGGGAGACCCAGGTGCCCAGATAGGCTTTGCAGAACTGCAATGTTCTTTCTTTCTTTTAAGTTTATTTATGTTTTGAGAGAGACCTCAAGCATGAGTGGGGGAGGGCAGAGAGAGACGGAGAGAGAGAGAATCCCAAGCAGGCCCCACGCTCTCAGCACAGAGCCCAACTCACAGCTCATGGAATCATGGCCTGAGCCAAAACCAAGGGTCTGATGCTTAACCGACTGAGCCACCCAGGCGCCTCCTGCAATTTTCTTTATAAAATAACATCTGCTCAGCAACGAAACATGGTGTTGGGTCAGTCTTAATGATCACCACCTTCCCCCAAAGTCTAATTTCTTAGAGAGCCCTAAGAACTCTGATCCCAAGGCTGGTGTGGGAGGTGGGGAATAAGATCGGTGCTTAATCACAGGCTCTACACCTCCTTGCAATAGAACTTCCAGAAGCGGGACATTCCACCCACACGGGCGGTCCTTGGTGGATTAGACTCTTCCCAAAGGACCCTGGCGCCTCTGTCTTTTTTTTTTTTTTTTTTAACGTTTATTTATTTTTGAGACAGGGAGAGACAGAGCATGAACAGGGGAGGGTCAGAGAGAGGGAGACACAGAATCTGAAACAGGCTCCAGGCTCTGAGCTGTCAGCACAGAGCCCGACGCGGGGCTCGAACTCATGGACCGTGAGATCATGACCTGAGCCGAAGTCGGCCACTTAACCGACTGAGCCACCCAGGCGCCCCTGTCTTCTGTCTTTACAGCCAACCTTCCCCTTTCCTTCCAGGTTACAATTTGCCCTGGGAGGACCCAAGCTTCCAGTATCCTGAGAACTTTGCCCGACCCCTGGAGGTCGCCATTGAGGCCAGTAATGGGGCTTCTGATTACGGCAACAAGTTCGGGGAGCCCGTGCTGGCCGGTGAGGCTGGGGGCGTGGGGGTTAACGGACACCTAGTACGAGAGGTGGGGTGGGGTGAATGACTGAGTGAGCGCTGGGTTGTGGGGGGCGGTACTGACTGGCCTCTGTCCCCACTGTCTGTGGTGTCCACGCTCCAGGCTTCGCCCGCTCCTTGGGCCTCCAGCTCCCGGACGGCCAGCGGCGTGAGTGGATCAAACCCATCATGTTTAGTGGGGGCATTGGGTCCATGGAGGCTGAGCATGTGAGCAAGGAGCCCCCAGAGCCAGGTAAAAGCCCACCCCCCTTCTCCATATCCAGCCGGCTTTGTCCGCAGCACCCAGCAGCTGCTGGAGGGGAATTTAGAGGCTACGCTAGGGTTCGTTTTTATGTGTTTATTATTTACTTATACACACACGCACATATTTTTTTTTCTTATTCTCAAGTTATTTAACAGACACTATAGCCTTGGCTTCAGGAGTGGAACCCAGTGATTCATCGCTTACATACGGCACCCAGTGCTAATCCCAGCAAGTGCCCTCCTCCGTGCCCATCACGCATTTTCCCCACGCCCATCAACCCTCAGTTTGTTCTCTGCATTTAAGAGTCTCTTACGGTTTGCCTCCCTCCCCGTGTATTGAATAGGTGACCCCGTCACATGGTTCAGAATTTAAAAGGCAAACAAGGTTATACAGCAAAAATTGTCCTTCCCTTGACCTCCAGCCACCATGTTTCTCTCCCTAGAGATAATCACTGTTAACCAGTTACTTGCATACCTTACTGGAGATATTTCCAGCATATATAAACAGACCTGGGGCGCCCAGGTGACTCAGTCGGTTAAGCACCCGACTTTTGATTTCGGCTCAGGTTATGGTTTCACAGTTCGTGAGACTGAGCCCCGCGTCGGGCTCGATGCCGAGCGTGGAGCCTGCTTGGGATCCCTCTCTCCCTCTCTCTGCCCCTCCACTCATGCGTGCTAAAAGGAAAAAACTTGTTTAAGAAAACAGACCTATATGGGGGCACCTGGTATGCTCAGTCGGGTTAAGCGTCCGACTTCGGCTCAGGTCATGATCTCATGGTTTATGAGTTCGAGTCCCTCGTCGGGCTCTGTGCTGACAGCCCAGAGCCTGGAGCCTGCTTCCGATTCTGTCTCCCTCTCTCTCTGCCCCTTGTCTGTTCCCGCTCTGTCTCTCTCTCTCAGAAATAAATAAACATTTAAAAAAAAAAGGGGGGGGGAAGAAAACAGGCCTATATGTATATTTGTCCCTTTTTTTAGATAAGGAACATATGCACACACTTCAATTTTTTAATAAAATAGAGATGTAATTTGTGTATCATAAAGGTCACCCTTTTAAACCCACATCAGTGGGGTTTTTTTTAGTGTATTCACAAAGCTGTGCATCAATTCCTACCAATTCCAGAACATTGTCGTTACCGCCATACTCCTTAGCACCTTCCCCCCCTCAGCCCCTGGCGGCTGCTAATCTACTTTCTGTCCCTGTGGATTTGCCAGTTCCAGATACTTCATGTAAATGGGATCAAACGGTCTGTGACCTTTTGTGTCTGGCATCTTTCACTTAGCATATTTTCAAGACTCATCTGCACCAGAGCATGTATTAATATTTCTTTTTTTTTTTTTTAACATTTATTTATTTTTGAGACAGAGACAGAGCATGAACGGGGGAGGGGCAGAGAGAGAGGGAGACACAGAATCGGAAGCAGGCTCCAGGCTCTGAGCCATCAGCCCAGAGCCTGACGTGGGGCTCGAACTTACGGACCGTGAGATCGTGACCTGAGCTGAAGTCGGACGCTCAACCGAGTGAGCCACCCAGGCGCCCCTCTCTCTTTTTTTTTTTTTTTTTACAGTCAAATGATACTCCATTATGTAGACCTTTCGTGTTTATCCGTTCCTCAGTCTGTAAACATTTGAGTTTCTTCTACTTTTCAGCTGGTGTTGATAGTGCTGCTATAAATATACGTGTACACGTTTTTCTTTCTTTCCTTTTTTTAATGTTTATTTTTGAGAGAGAGAGCACAGGTGGGGTAGGGGCAGAGAAGGGGGAACAGAGGATCTGAAGCGGGCTCTGCACTGACAGCAGGAAGCCTGATGTGGGGCTCGAACTCACGAACCGTGAAACCATGACCTGAGCTGAAGTCGGACACTCAACTGACGGAGCCACCCAGGTGCCCCAAATATATGTGTACACATTTTTCTGTGTCCACAGGTTCTCGTATCTCTAGCCTGTATAACTAGGTGTGGAATTGCTGGGTCACTTAGTCACTATGTGTAACTTTTTTTTTTTTTTTAAACAATTTAACGTTTTTTTATTTTCATTTTTGGGACAGGAAGAGACAGAGCACGAACAGGGGAGGGTCAGAGAGAGGGAGACACAGAATCTGAAACAGGCTCCTGAAACAGGCTCCAGGCTCTGAGCCGTCAGCCCAGAGCCCAACGCGGAGCTTGAACTCACGGACCGCGAAATCATGACCTGCGCCGAAGTCGGCCGCTCAACCGACTGAGCCACCCAGGCGTCCCTACGTGTAACTTTTTGAAAAATGGCCAGACTGTTTTCCAAAGCAGCTGGACCCTTTCACACTCCCCCCAGCAATGTAAGAGGGTTCTGATTTCTCCACATCCTCACCACGTCTTGTTGATCTTTTTTGATTCTAGCCATCCCATGCCATAAAGTCGTGTCTCGTTGTGGTTTTGATTTGCATTTCCCTAATGACTGATGACGTTGACACTCCTCATATGCGATTATATGTCTTCCGTGGTGAAATGTCTGTCTGGATTCTTTGTCCATTCTTTTTTAAATTAATTAATTTGTGAGAGACAGAGTGTGAACGGGGGAGAGGCAGAGAGGAAGAGAGAGAATTCTAAGCAGGCTCTATGCCCAGCGCAGAACCCAATGTGGGGCTTGATCTCACAACTGAGATCATGACCTAAGCCGAAACCCAGAGGCAGACACTTAACCTACTGAGCCATCCAGGCACCCCTCTTTGTCCATTTTTATTTCATTTATTTTTATTAATTTTTTAAATTTACATCCAAGTTAGTTACCATATAGTGCACTAATGATTTCAGGAGTAGATTCCCGTGATTCATCCCCTACATATAACACCCAGTGCTCGTCCCAACAAGTGTTCTCCTTAATGCCATGTGCCCATTTAGCCCATCCTCCACCCATAACCCCTCCAGCAGCCCTCAGTTTATTCTTTTTCTTTGATTATTTTTAAATGGTTTTTCTTTAATTTATTTTTGAGAGTGAGAGAGCATTAGTGGGGGAGGGGCAGAGAGAGAGGGAGTCACAGAATCCCAAGCAGGCTCCAGGCTCCAAGCTGTCAGCACAGAGCCCGACGTGGGGCTCGAACCCACAAGGTGGGACCATGACCTGAGCCGAAGTCGGACGCTTAACTGACTGAGCCACACAGGCGCCCCAGTTTACTCTTTATATTTAAGAATCCCTTATGTTTTGTCCCCCTCCCTGTTTTTATATTATTTTTGCTTCCCTTCCCCTATGTTCTTCTGTTTTGTATCTTAAATTCCACATATGAGTGAAGTCATATGATACTTGTCTTTCTCGGACTAATTTCGCTGAGTATAGTACCCTCTAGTTCCATCCATGTTACGGCAAATGGCAAGTTTTCATTCTTTTTTACTGCCAAATAATGCTCCATTGCCTATATGTACCACATGTTCTTTATCCATTTGTCTGTCGTTGGACATTTGGGCTCTTTCCACACTTTGGCTATCGTCGATAGTGCCGCTATAAACGTGGGGGTGCATGTGTCCCTTCGAAACAGCACGCTTGTATCCTTTGGATAAATACCCAGTCGTGCAATTGTTGGGTCATAGGGTAGTTTTATTTTTCATTTTCTGAGGAACCTCCATACTGTTTTCCAGAGCGGCTACACCAGTTTCTTTGTCCATTTTTAAATTTTTTTTTTCAACGTTTATTTTATTTTTGGGACAGAGAGAGACAGAGCATGAACGGGGGAGGGGCAGAGAGAGAGGGAGACACAGAATCGGAAACAGGCGCCAGGCTCTGAGCCATCAGCCCAGAGCCTGACGCGGGGCTCGAACTCACAGACCGCGAGATCGTGACCTGGCTGAAGTCGGACGCTTCACCGACTGTGCCACCCAGGCGCCCCTCTTTGTCCATTTTTAAATGGGGTTGTCTTTTTTGTGTAGTTGTAAGAGTTTTATATGTTCTAGATGCTAGACTTTTATCAGGTAGATACATGATTTGCAAATATATCCTATTCTGTGGGTTGTCTTTTTACTTTCTTCGTGGTGCCTTATGAAACCCCAGTGTTTTTAATTTTGGTAAAGTCTGGTTTATCTATTTTTTCTTTTGCTGCTTATGGTTTTGATGTCACGACTAAGAGATCATTGCCTAAGCCAAAGTCCTTAAGATTTACAGCGGTGTTTTCTTGTAATATTTTTTATAGCTTTTAACTCTTATGTTTAGGAAGTCCTAAAGATTTACAGCTGTGTTTTTTATATATTATTTTTATAGCTTTTAGCTCTTACATTTAGGTTTCTGATATGTTTTGAATGAATTTTTGTATATAGTGTGAGGTAGGAGTCTAACTTCTCCCTTTTATATGTGGATATCCAGTTGTCCTAACACCATGTTTTGAAAAGACTATTCGTACCTTCTTGAATTGTCTTGGGACTCTTGTCAAAAATCAGTTGGCCAGGGGGTGCCTGGGTGGCTCAGTCGATTAAGCGCCCGATTTCGGCTCAGGTCATGATCTGGCAGTCCATCGTTTTGAGCCCCATGTTGGGCTCTGTGCTGACAGCTCAGAGCCGGGAGCCTGCTTCAGATTCTGTGTCTCCCTCTCTGCACCTCCCCCGCTCACACTCTGTCTCTCTCTCTTCCAAAAATAAACATTAAAAAAATTTTTTTAAAGAAAGGTCAACAGTATTTCCTCTCTGGTAATACAAATAATACTGCAGTGTTTAATTTTGTACATAGGTGACTTTGCGCCTACGTGAATAAATCCGGAGCGTGAATTCCTCAAAGTGTATTTATCTAAAGAACACTTGGCGTTTGTAATACCGATTGCTGTCCCGGTCTGTCTGCTTCCCTGTATCCTTAACTTATTCGTGCTGACACTTGTGTGGGATCTTGACGCCGGTGTTCGGACTCTGTCTTCCTTCCTCTCAGGCATGGACGTTGTAAAGGTTGGGGGTCCCGCCTACAGGATCGGAGTCGGGGGTGGAGCCGCCTCGTCTGTGCAGGTGAGGAGAGTAGCTCAGATGCAGCCTCCGGGATGTTGTGGGGCCCTGTGCACGGGTGGGGCGTGAGCTCCCGGACCCCCTCGCCTGAGCTATGCCATGCGTTCCCCCAGGTGCAGGGAGACAATTCCAGTGACCTGGACTTTGGGGCTGTGCAGCGGGGAGACCCGGAGATGGAACAGAAGATGAACCGTGTGATCCGGGCTTGCGTGGAGGCCGCCAGGGGGAACCCCATCTGCAGCCTCCACGACCAGGGTGCCGGTGGCAATGGTGAGAGAAGGGGTTCGGACAAGGGTCCCGGCCGCCCCGGGCTCTTGCGAGATTCGGCTCAGAGAGGGGCATCGAGGATCTGCGACTGGCTGCCCGGCTCCGGGTCCCATCCTCCACCCCCTGTACCTTCTGGAGAGGCTCCGCTTTGGGGCGTTGGGAGCCCGCTGCCCTGGGGTGGTTGGTGGTGAGGGTGTGGAAGTGATCCGTGCGGGACACACAGCATCAGGGGCTCCCTGGGAGGCCGGGCACTGTCCTCTGTTCGCCGGGTCCCGACCGTGGCCAGGTCACCACCTTCCCACGCACCCTCTCACCAGGCAACGTCCTGAAGGAGCTGAGTGACCCAGCTGGAGCTGTCATTTACACCAGCCGCTTCCAGGTGGGCCTTGTCCCCCCGGGCCTGGCTGCCTCCCCGTCCCCGCTGGCCCCCGCCATCTTCTAGCAGAAACGTGAGCCTGGAGAGTGCCCACCGACCTCTTCCTTTCCTCCTCCCTCGTGGATGCAGCTCGGGGACCCGACCCTGAACGCCCTGGAAATCTGGGGGGCCGAGTACCAGGAGTCGAATGCTCTTCTGCTGAGGCCCATGGACCGAGACTTCCTCAGTCGTGTCAGCGCCCGGGAGCGCTGCCCAGCTTGCTTTGTGGGCACCATTACGGGAGACAGGAGGGTGAGTTGGCCGCATGGGTGGGCGCGGAGCTGCGGGGGGTGGGCTGGAGCAGGGGGTAGGTGCGGGGAGTGGGAGGGCGGGAGTCGGTGGCTCACAGACTGGGAAATGGGGGGCGGGGAAGGGCAGGCCCTCGAGGGGAAGCCCAAGCAGAGGGTGGGAAGCGCACCTCGCTGCTTTCTAGAAGTGGTCCCTGCTGGGCCTCACGGTTTCGTGCCCTCTGGGCCATGTTCCCATGGTCTGTAGATCGTGCTGGTGGACGATCGGGACTGTCCCGTTGGAAGAAATGGCGAAGGGGACGCCCCCTCGCCCCCGACCCCTGTGGACCTGGAGCTGGATTGGGTGCTGGGCAAGATGCCTCGGAAGGTGCGTGTGGGTGGGAGGGAGGGAGGCTGGTCTCCCTTCCCCACCCCGGCTCTTCAGACTCCCCCTTTGCCGACGTGCGCCTTCTCACCCGTGTGCCCGGGTGCTCACACCCCTGCCGCCTTCTGTATCCTAGGAGTTCTTCCTGCAGCGGAGTCTCCCCGTGCTGCGTCCTCTGGCCTTGCCCCCGGGGCTGAGTGTGCGCCAGGCTCTGGAGCGCGTCCTGAGGCTGCCTGCTGTGGCCAGCAAGCGATACCTCACCAACAAGGTTTCCCTGCACCCCTGCTCTGCCCCTCGTCCCCCGTGCCCTTCCCTCTGCTCACCACCCTGGCCTCCCACTCTTTGGGATTGCCGAGGGGGCTCAACAGGCCCAAGGGAGAAGTGACGGGGCCCGGCGGCCACCCTGACGGCCTGGTGTCCCCGCGCCCCGGCGTCCCTGTCCCTTGGCCTCTTGCCGACCCTGCCTGGTCCCGCAGGTGGACCGCTCCGTGGGCGGCCTGGTGGCGCAGCAGCAGTGCGTTGGGCCCCTGCAGACCCCTCTGGCTGACGTGGCGGTTGTGGCATTGAGTCACCAGGAGCTCGTAGGGGCTGCCACGGCTCTAGGAGAGCAGCCGGTCAAAAGCCTGCTGGACCCCAAGGTTGCCGCCCGACTGGCTGTGGCCGAAGCCCTCACCAACCTGGTGTTTGCTCTGGTCACCGACCTCCGGGTGAGTCCCCTGCGGCTTCTGCCCTGGGGCTGCAGGCCCCTGCGATGCACCTCCGTCCACCTCTCACCTTTTCCTCTTGCCCTTCGTGCCCAGGACCTCCCGGTCCCTGTGCCCCGGCCCGGTCTCCACGCGGCTCTCCCTCTCTAATGCCCGGTGTCCACCGCTCCCCAGGACGTGAAGTGCAGCGGGAACTGGATGTGGGCGGCCAAGCTCCCGGGGGAGGGCGCGGCTCTGGCCGACGCCTGCGCGGCGATGGTGGCGGTGATGGTGGCCTTGGGTGTGGCGGTGGACGGTGGCAAGGACTCCCTCAGCATGGCCGCCCGGGTCGGCTCTGAGACCGTGCGGGCCCCCGGTATGGCCTGGGGGGTCCCGGGGAGAGCGGGGCAGGGCCTGCGGAGCGCGGCTGGCACCTCACTGTCTCACTCCTTGCCCTGCAGGGTCGCTGGTCATCTCGGCCTATGCTGTCTGTCCAGACATCACAGCCACCGTGACGCCGGACCTCAAGCGTCCTGGGGGCAGAGGTAAACGTGGATGCTTCGACGTCCTCGCCGCGTCATGTGTTCGGGCGTCTGTGGGTCTGTCCGCGTGCCGGCCGCTTTGGCACTCATGAGTGTGGTGGGGAGTCCTGAGCTGCTCACCTCCCTCACCTCTTCCCCGTCTCCCCAGGCCGGCTGCTGTTCGTGCCTCTGAGCCCCGGGCAGCACCGGCTGGGGGGCACAGCCCTGGCCCAGTGCTTCTCACAGCTGGGCGAGCAGCCCCCGAACCTGGACCTTCCCGAGAACCTGGTGCGTGCCTTCCGCATCACACAGGGGCTGCTGCGAGGTGAGCGGGGCCCTGGCGGAGACGGTGTGTGTGTGGCGGATGCGTGGCGGGCATTCCCCGGCTGAGCTGGCGAGGCTGGGGCAAGAGGGATGTGGCGTCCCCTCTCTCTGGTTCCCACACGTGGCCTGCTGGGTGAGGGCGCGGGGCCGTCAGGTTTGGGCCCTGAGCTTGCTGAGTGTTTTTCTCCTTCCTCCAGATCGTCTCCTCTGCTCAGGCCACGATGTCAGTGACGGGGGTCTCGTCACCTGCCTGCTAGAGATGGCCTTTGCTGGGAATTGTGGGATAGAGGTGGACGTGCCTGCCCCTGGGGTCGATGGTGAGGAGTCGGGGGTCTGGACTCGGGCCTGGGTGGCCTGCAGGGTGGGCCCGTAGACCCCATGTCCTGTGAGAAAATGGAGCATCCCCACCTCCATTCCCTGAGTCCTTTGCCATCTCCCTGACCACTGAGCCAGGTGAGTTCCCCGCCCCTGCCATCTGAGATCTCCCGAGACCCTGAGGCCACATCCTTGGTCATGGTCTCCCAGGCCTCACCCCACCCCTGATCCTTGCCTGCGCTCACTCAGCCCTTAGCCGCCCCCCCCCCCCACCCTCGGTTGTATCTCCGCATCTCCGGTGGCACCCTTGTCACCCTCCCGCCCCCTCTGTTCCCCCAGCACTGCCTGCATTGTTCGCCGAGGAGCCGGGCCTGGTGCTGGAGGTGCGGGGGCCCGACCTGGCCCAGGTGCTGAAGCGCTACCGGGACGCCGGCCTGCACTGCCTGGAGCTGGGCGCCACGGGCGACGCTGGGCCCCACGCCCTGGTGAGGGAGCGGGCAGCGCCTCACGGGGGGCCGCGGTTCGCCTGTGCCGGCCCGGGGGGGGGGGGGGGGGCCAGGTTGGACGTCCTCGCTCTGGCCTTTCCCCGTAGGTGCGAGTGTCCGTGAACGGGGCTGTGGTTCTGGAAGAGTCTGTGAGGCAGCTGCGAGCCCTCTGGGAGGAGACGAGTTTCCAGCTGGACCGGCTGCAGGCCGAGCCGCGCTGTGTGGCGGAGGAAGAGCAGGGGCTCAGGGAGCGGACGGGGCCCACTTACTGCCTGCCCCCAGGCTTCCCCGAAGCTTCCGTGCCCCGAGAGCCTGGTGAGGCAATGTGTGCACAGTCATGGCTTCCCGGACACTGGGCCGGGGTGGAACCCACGGCCCGATGCCAGGGCCTGCCCTGGAGCCGCGCCTGGGGGGATGGCGGTGGGGAAGGAGCCCTCCGGCCCAGAGACCCTCCTTCACCTTCCAGGTGGTCCCATTCCCCGGGTTGCCATCTTGCGAGAGGAGGGCAGTAACGGAGACCGCGAGATGGCAGACGGCTTCCACTTGGCCGGGTTCGAGGTGAGCGTCGTCGTCAGCGGGGCCGGGGCTGGGCCTCGGGCTCTTTGTCCTCCTGAGCTTCCCCTCCCCGTCCTGGCAGGTGTGGGATGTGACCATGCAGGACCTCTGCTCTGGGGCGATCGGGCTGGACACGTTCCGCGGCGTGGCCTTCGTGGGCGGCTTCAGCTACGCGGATGTCCTGGGCTCTGCCAAAGGTGGGCGTCAGGCTTCCGCCCACGGCCTCCCCCGCCCATTCCCGGGGAGGTGCCTCAGCTCCCTTCTTGACCGAGAATTGGCCTCTCTCCTCCCAAGTCCGGGGAGAGAGAGCACATTGACTCTGGGCCGGCTGCCAGCACAAGGCCTGTGGCTAACCGACGTGAGGTGTGGGAGCGCTGGGTGGCACATGACTCAACCAAAGGGCACCACTCAACACCAGCAGATTGTGCTGTTAGAAAGCCGGCTCGGCACGGCCAGGTCTTTGTTTTGGAGAGAAGCCAAAAATCCAGATCTTTTTTGCACAGAACCTTGTTATTTTTAAAACCGTTTATTTACTTTTGAGAGAGACAGAATGTGAGTGGCGGGGAGGCACAGAGACAAAGAGAATCCCAAGCAGGCCCCACGCTGTCAGCACAGAGCCCAACTCAGGGCTTGAACTCACAAACCATGAGGTCATGACCTGAGCTGAAGTCAAGAGTCGGCAGCTTAACTGACTGAGCCACCCAGGCGCCCCTATATGAAATTTTAGTTAAAAAAATTGTTTTTAAATGTTTTATTTTAGGGGGCAGGGGAGGGGCAGAGAGGGAGGGAGACACAGAATGCGAAGCAGGCTGTAGGCTCTGAGCCATCAGCACAGAGCCTGACTCTGGGCTCGAACCTGTGAACCACGAGATCGTGACCTGAGCCGAAGTCGGACACTTAACCGACTGAGCCACCCAGGCGCCCCACAAAAATCTTATTTTTAAATGTTAGGCGTGAAATAAAGTGTTGCACATGCCCCGCTGGCCAGGCAAGAAACTTATGGGCCATCTCTGGTCCAGGACTTGGCAACATCTGATTTAAGCAGATAAACCTATTTCTTCCCCTTGGATTTGCCCTGAGTTGCGTGCACGTGTGTGTATTTTGGGTGCTGGGGAGGGGCGGGGGTGGCGGTCATGGCAGGGCTGGAACCGGAAAGCAGCCATCCACCTCCGTTCCGGGTCCCTCCCTGACTTCTGTGTTCCCTGCTAGGGTGGGCCGCTGCTGTGACCTTCCACCCGCTAGCCGGGGCTGAACTGAGACGTTTCCGGAAGCGGCCCGACACCTTCAGCCTGGGCGTGTGTAATGGCTGTCAGTTGCTGGCTCTGCTGGGCTGGGTGGGAGGTAGCCCCAGAGAGGAGGCAGAGGGAACGGGCCAGGACTCCTGGCCGGCCCGGCCGGGCCTCCTGCTTCGCCACAACCTGTCTGGGCGCTTTGAGTCCCGCTGGGCCAGCGTGCGGGTGGGTCCTGGGCCGGCCCTGATGCTTCGAGGGATGGAAGGAGCTGTGCTACCCGTGTGGAGCGCTCATGGCGAAGGTCAGCCTCCCGAAGGCAGGGGAGGGTGTGGCCGGGTTGGGGGGGGGGGGCAGAGGGGAAGCTGTGATCTCACTTCCCTTCTCTCCGCACCCCCCCTCCCCAGGTTACATGGCTTTTTCTTCTCCGGAACTCCAAGCCCAGATTGAGGCCAGGGGCTTGGCTCCGCTGCACTGGGCCGACGACGACGGGAACCCCACGGAACAGTATCCCCTGAACCCCAACGGGTCCCCAGGGGGCGTGGCTGGCGTCTGCTCCCTCGATGGCCGCCACCTGGCCCTCATGCCTCACCCTGAGCGGGCTGTGCGGCTTTGGCAGTGGGCGTGGCAGCCTCCTCCCTTTGACACTCTGACTACCTCCCCCTGGCTCCAGCTCTTCATCAACGCCCGAAACTGGACCCGGGAGGAGGGCTGCTGAGCAGGGGGGCGTCGTGGGGGGCACCCGGGCCCAACGGTCTCAGCCCGCCCCATCCCCATCTTCAGAAGCACCCCCACGTCATCTCCACAGACGTCTGGGACAGACAAGGACCAAAGCGCCAAAAAAAACCTCAGCTAATGTTACTAATCAGCCCGCTTTTGCCTTACATTGTTGGCTGTGTTTCTCTCTGCCATAGTTTGTTCTTTGTGGACCCAGGAAGCCGCTTGTGGTTCTGAGGCAGAAGCCTGCCTGCAGCAGGGGGAGGGTCCCATCGCCCCACGCCACTCGGTCCAGTGATCCAGGCGTGCCTCCTGTCTTCCTCCGGGCTCGGGGGCATGTTTTACGTGCCCCTTCCCCATACGTGGGATTGTGGGGCTGGGGGTGTGCAAGAGCACACAAGTCGGGGCCTGAGTGTTCTCATCAGAAAAACTGCAGAAGGAAGCTTTCGAGATTTCTCTTTTCAAAATGTAGTGCTGGGCGCCTTGGGGGGCTCAGTCGGTTAAACATAGGACTTCAGCTCAGGTCGGGATCTCACAGCTCGTGGGTTCAAGCCCAGCGTCGCCGCGTCGGGCTCTGTGCTGACAGCTCAGAGCCTGGAGTTGCTTCGCATTCTGTGTCTCCCTCGCTCTCTGCCCCTCCCCCACTCACCCTGTTTCTCTTTCAAAAATAAATAAACCTTAAAACAAAATGTAGTGCTGTGTGGTGCAAGCAATTGTTTGCAGACGTTTCTGCAAAACCGGTATCCAGCTGTGGGGTAGGGCTGCCCCAGTGCGGGCCTCTGAAGTCAGCATTTGCTTCTAGATTTAGCAGATCCCTTCCTGGCAGAAACGGGCAGCACCTGCTTCCCTAGGATTGAGCCTTCAGTATCCAGTCATTCGGTCATTCATTCCATTAATGTTTGGTGATTAGCTACAGGGCCGAACATGGTCACTGCTCCCAGGGGTCTTCTGGTGTGAATAGAATTTAAAAGCACAGCTATAGGGGCACTTGGGTGGCTCAGTCGGCTTGGTTTTGCCCCGGTCAGGATCTCACAGTTTGTGAGTTGGAATCCCTAGTCGGGCTCTACTGGCAGCCCAGAGCCTCTCAAAAATAAAGTATAAAGAGTATACCAGGAACTAAGCGTGTGTTTGGCATTTTAAGTGTATCTAAATTATGTCTCACAAGAATTCATCAAGATACTTGAGAGGCTACCCTCTTTGTTCTTTTGTTTTTGTTTTTTTTTTTTCTCAAAGGTAGAATTAAGGTTAAATAGCCTGGGGACACACATCTACGGGCGAGCCGGGAGGCAGAGCCGGGAGGCAGGGCTCGGCCTACAGCTGCTGCAGCCTTCCTGCAGTCACGCCGGAGGCGGCGGGACCCAGAGTAATGCTGACAGCCGTCCATCGCCTCCTTTGCTTACAAGACTGTGACTGTGTGCAGAGGCCACTTCCCCAGGACTTGTGCAACTGGAATGCATTTGCCCCCTGGAGAGTTCAACATCTTTATTCAGGAAATTTCATTCACCAAGGGGCGCCTGGGCGGTTGATTTCAACTCAGATGTTGATTTCAACTCAGATCATGATCTCACCGTTCCTGCGTTCAAGCCCCCGAATCGGGCTCCATGCTGACAGTGTGGCGCCTGCTTGGGATTCTTCCCCACCCCCCTCTCTCTCTCTGCCCCTTCTCCATTTGTCCTCTTTCTTTCAGAATAAAAGAAGAGACGGGGCACCTGGGTGGCTCAGTTAAGCGTGGAACTTTGGCTCAGGTCCTGATCTTGAGGTTCATGGGTTTGAGCCCCCTGTCAGGCTCTGTGCTGACAGCTCAGAGCCTGGAGCCTGTTTTGGATTCTGTGTCTCCCTCCCTCTCTCTGCCCCTCCCCCACTCACGCTGTCTCTCCCTCTCAAAACTAAAAAGCAAAACGTTAAAAAAAATAATAAAAAGAAGAGACTGACTAATGAAACAATTTTAAATTACGGCTCTGAAGACAATAAACATTTCAGGTCTTTTTCTTATTGCTTTGCAAACTGACCTACCCTGAGCGGCGGGAGGGGGTGGGACTAGTAAGGGTCATTTTTGGCTTTTGCTCATGTCTCCCTGATCGTGGGAAAACTATAAGAACCATAGATATGCATATACACATATACATATACATATACATATACACATACATATATACATGTACGTATACATATACATATACGTATACATATGCATACACATGGAAACAGGCCCCAAATGACATTGCTTAGACCTAGTCCCCAAAGGGGGGCTCAAAACTTAATCTCATTGCATTGTCGACCTCCCGCAAAATGTAGTCTTAGCCGGTCAGTAATTTCTGATGGGTGCCAGTGAGTTGGCCACATGGGCCTCCATATTCAAAGGAAGCCATTGTCTGCGTGATAAGGCCCCTGTTCTTCCCTGTAAGGGAAAGTATCCTTGCCCTTGCCGGGAACAATCCATTTCTTTCACATCACTTTCTTGCCCCCCACCCTCCTTCCATTTGTATGGCTCCTGGGGGGGCCCCCTCTACTCGCTAGATGGGCTGCTCCTGGATTCATGAATCACCTCCTAAGGCCAATTAGATCTTCAAATGTAATTTGGTTGATTTTTTTTTTTAAGTTTATTTTTGAGAAAGATTTTTTTCCAACAATGTTTTTTACATTTATAGATGATCTCAAATGCACAATTTGGGAGCCGATACCAAAACTTAGATGTCAAGTTTACTTAGCACTTGATGCAAAAGGGTGGTTTGTGACTGGCTGTGGCAGAGAAATTTGTGCATCTGTAGATAGGTTTCGGTTTGGATCACCCTGGCCAAGCAAGACCTACCCTTGGCCAACTACTGAGACTGAGTCCCTGCGGCTTCTCAGCCCGGTCTTTGCTGGTCCTTGACCTGGCTCCTGACTCTGCCCACCCCCTTTGCAAAGATCTTCTAGCAAACTCCAGGAGACTACCTGTTCTCTGCCCCTCGTTCTCTCCACGGGAAATAGGCTACTCCAAAATCCACTCCACACCCCTTCCAAGTGGTGGCTTCCATTCTCAGACTTCACATGCCTCCCAGAGAGCTGGAGTTGGGTCCTCCCTGTACCCCTTCTGGATTGTTCTCCACCCCCTTTGAAGAACACCTTGCCCCATTTTAGGCTCATGCCATCCTTTTATGTCACCTTCACTCCCTACTTTGTGTTCTTCTGGCTTCCCCATCACTCCGGAAGAGACAGTCACTTGTTCCCCAATGTCTGGTTCCCCTTCTAGAAATAGAACCCCTGAGTATTTTAGCAGGGGTTGTGACCTCTCATCTGACCAATGAGAGAGAAAACCGTGTATATGACTTCCAAGTGTTCTTAAAGGAAGGGTATATGCTTCTCTTCAGCTATCCTTGCTTCCTGATGTCTAGGTCAAAGGTGTGATGGCTGGAACTCCAGCACCCAGCACCACATTGGGCCATGAGGTAGCTTTTGGAATTGGCATCACGTGGAGCAGAGTAACAAGATAGGAGACTGGGTCTCGACACTGAAGATTACATATGAGCCCTGGATGTCTTTTTTTTTTTTTTTTTCAAGTTTATTTATTTGAGAGAGAGAGCAGGGGAGGGGCAGAGAGAGAGAGAGAGAGAGAGAGAGAGAGACAAATGATCTGAAGCAAGCTCTGGGCTGACAGCAGAGAGCCAGATGCAGGGCTCGAACTCACGAATTGTGAGCTGAAACCAAGAGTCAGATGCTTGACCGACTGAGCCACTGGGGTGCTTCAAGCCCTAGATGTCATGTTTCTGTCTTGTTTAGCCATATTTGGTTGTTTTCTAACACTTGTAGCCAAACCTTATCCTATGCAACCCTTCCTAATTCCCCCTCATCCTTCAAGGGCATTGGTTCCTGGGTCACATCTTGCCGTCCACCCCAATCCCTTCGGTTATTCTGGATTCATGTCGATGACCATTTAACACTCCGGACCTTTCTCCAATGACTTCGTCCATTCCGCCTTGGCCAACCTTGGGTTTCATCATCACCCAGATCTGCCACACTGGTTCCACTCTTGCTTATTCAAGCTCCCTGCCTCTGACCACAGCCTCCCTTCCTCGCATCTTGTTTCTTTGTTTTGTTTTTAATTTTTTTAATGTTTATTTATTTTGAGAGAGAGAGAGCAAGCTGGGGAGGGGCAGAGAGAGAGAGAGGGAGAGAGAATCCCCAAGCAGGCTGGGAGCTGTCAGCACAGCCCCAACTTGGGGCTCGAACCCACGAACTGTGAGATCATGACCTGAGCTGAAGTCGGACGCTTAGCTGACTGAGCCACCCAGGAGCCCCTCAGCTCTCTTGTTTTGTCATCTTCGGTACTCTGAGATCTTCAAATCATCAGGACCTCCACCTCAATAACCTTCCCCCCAAGCCACTTCCTTCTTCCCCTCTCATCCAACCTCCAGGCATAACCTGTCCAGTGTCCTTTAACTTGACCGAGTATCTTTTCGTCATTCCCATGTGACGAAATCCCAACCATCAGCTATCTCATAAATTCATCATTACCCCCTTATAGGGGGAACAAAATGGGAATTAGAGATCAAAGGCGGTAAGAGAAGGTCCTCCAGTCAGGCAATGATAATATACCGTGAACCGAAGGGGATGATGACAGCTCTCTACACCTGAGGTCTACAAAAAAGCCACCTATAAGGGTTCCTGGCTGGCTCAGTTGGTAGAGCGTGTGACTCTTGACCTCCAGGTTGTGGGTTCAAGCCCCACGTTGGGGGCAGAGATTACTTAAAGATCTTTTTAAAAAATCTATAGCAACATCTAAAGCTAATAATCAAGTCCTGTCCTTTTTTGGGGTTCTGTCAGTCAACAACTCTCTGATGAAACCCTCTGTTAGACACCGGAAGCTCCACACACCCAAGTCACTGTTGTAATCTATTTTTCTGTGTGCTCCTTCGATCAAAAATCTGTCTCCACCGTGGAGTGTAAGCTCCACGAGAATGAGAACTCTGTCTTTGCTCTCCCCTGGATCCGACCACCTGGAAACGTACCTACCGCCTACTAGGTGCTCAAATCGCTATATGCGGAATGAATTAATAAATGTGAATGTTAAAATTAGGAAAGGTTGATACACTTTTTTTTTTTTTTTTTTTTAAGAGAAGAGCAAATTTAGTGAATCTGGCTTGGCTTTTCAGGTCCTCTCAAGGATTTCCCTTTTTTACTTCATCTCTCCAGTCATTCAGAGTGGCAACTTCTTGTCATCACATTAAATGAGGGACACTGTGTGTGTGTGTGTGTGTGTGTGTGTGTGTGTGTGTGTGTGTGTTCAGGTGGGGTGGAAGACACGAGAACCCTTAAGTCTTACTGTTTTCCCAATTTTTAAAAACATTTCTTAATGTTTATTTATTTTTGAGAGAGAGAGAGACAGAGAGACAGAGTGCGAGCAGGGGAGAGGTAGAGAGAGAGGGAGACACAGAATCCAAAGCAGGCTCCAGGTTCCAAGCTATCAGCACAGAGCCAGACGCAGACAGAGCCAGATGCAGGGCTCGAACCCACGGACCATGATCATGACCTGATCATGACCATGATCATGAGCCGAAGTCAGAAGCTTAACCAACTGAGCCCCACAGGCGCCCCATCTGTTTTCCCAGTTTAATACCTGCCTGGCAGCCAACAGGATCCAGGGGGCGGGCAAACCTGTTTCCCTACCACCTGCGGTATTCAAGACGCTGGGGTGGAAATCAAAGAAATTTCAGCCTGTCATTGGACATGTGGGGGCAGCACACAGCCAGATGGTGGAGGCCCAGGTACTGCTGGGGTGGGGCTTGGGTTGGAGTCCCGTCTCTGGCTTCAGGAAGGACCTTCCTGTGTGAGCAGCCCACTGGGAATACTGGCCACTGTGAGTCAGTCCCCCACCTCCCAGAAGGGGTGGGTGTGTGCGGCTTCGCCTGTCCTGTGGCCACAAAATTCGGCCCAAGCTTTCAGGCTCAGGGAGGGATTCCCTGGAGTGGCTGAGGCCTGAGGGAGGACTAACCTTGTTACAGGAAAGCTCGGGGCGGGGTGGGGGGGGGTGGGGTGGAGACTTGACTCGCAAAGATGGTGATGTAAGGACTTGAACGAAGGGGTGTCTGGAGTATTAAGTGGGAGAGAGGACAGGCCTGGGAAAAGACCTAACAAGCATGTTAGGGAACCTGGACTTTCTCCAAAGAGCAACGGGGAATCTCTAGAAGGGGTCTGTTTCTGGGTAGAGATGGGACTACCACTAGGGCTGCAGGGGAGGAAGACAGAGGAGGGTGTGTGTGGTGGGGGGGTCCGGGAAGAAGGCGTGGCACTCTCAGGCAGGAAATGCTGGCCCAGACTGGAGATGGAGAGAAATGGAAGGGTTCCAGGGACACTAGGAGGCAGAACTCACCAGGAACTGGATGTGAGGGGAGGAGGAGAGCGTGGGGGGGCCAATGGTGGAGCCCAGACTTCTTGCTTGGACCGGCTCCATGATAATCTCATTAACCGTGATAGGAACACTGGGGAGGGGGCACGCTTGGGTCAAGAGGCTGTGCTGTGCTCAGGACGCACCGACGGAGGTATCCAGCGGGCGGCCAGGAGACATCTGGGATGGAGGTGAGGATCTGGGAGGCCCTGATGTACTTATGGAAAAGGTTATCCAGAAGGACCCATGACTCACTCTGAGGCTGTGTGCTGTCCGCTAGCTCCGGGCAGAGGGTCCTCAGGAAGAAACGTCACTGAGCCCTGGCACATGGTACTGTCGCCTCCGTGTGACTGGCTACGGACAACCCACGGTGACAAGGAGGAATGGCAGAATCATAGGCACCTGCACTCCACCGTTGGGAGCTGGAGGAAAGGATGCTGTCTCCTCCTGGCCCCACAGCCAAACCCTTCGGTGCCCGTGCCCTATTTCTGTCATCGGTGTAGCCATTCTTCTCGGCCAGGCCTCCATCTTGGACACTGATCTCCATGTTTCCTTCCACCTGGGATCACCCAGGTCATGGCTTCCCTTTCTCATGGCTTTTCTGGTGCCGTCTCTTCCTCTCCCTTCTCTACCAGCGCAGCACAGACCCTCATCACCCTGAACTTGGGATATTACACTGACCTCTTATTCTATGTCACCCTAACTGGTCCAACACCAACTGGAAGGTGGCATCAGGTGCTACATGTTATAGATTGTTTTCCACAAGACCACCTTCACTTCAGATGCCAACTATAAATCTCCTGAGTCCCCAAGTCACCATTTCTGGCCAAGTGGTTATAAATTCCAGGCTTCCTGCAATGCCCACAGGTTCGATATTTCACTGCAATGACTCACAGAACTCAGGGAAGTGCTCTACTTAGGACTGCTGTTTCACTGCAAGGGTCTGGAAGGGTCCTAGAAGCAGACCTTCTAAGCCCATTCCCCCAGGGGACAAGGGGTATCGCCCTCCTGGCACATTGGTGTGTTTACCATCCAAGAACGTCTCCCTGAGCCTCAGTGTCCAGAGTTTTTACTGGGGCTTGGGGTCTGATTGGGCTGATATCAAGTGGCTCGAACATGGTTGGTCTCTACAGTGTGGCCTACGCTCATCCTGACTCTTCCCTTTGCATAAACCATGTAGTCGTCCCATTGGTGCAAACTAGCAGGGCCCGCCATGAGTAACCAGGAAGCCCCGTCACTTGGAAGATCCCAAGGATTTAGTTTCCCTCTCAGGAATTAAGAAGGAAGGCCAGTCGAGTTCTTTATCTTATAACATCTCTTGACTGGTTTTAACTGGTAAATAACTGCTTGTCTCTTAAGCAATATCCATTCGATAAATATTTATGGACCAGGCCCCGTACAACTCAGTGGGAAGCTAAAGGTAAAAGATGGGTATGGTTGGGGCGTCTGGGTGGCTCAGTTGGTTAAGTGTCTGACTCTTGGCTTTGGCTCAGGTCATGATCTCACAGTTTGTGGGTTTGAGCCCCATGTGGGGCCCCACACGGCTGGGGATTCTTTCTCTGCCTCTACTCCTCTCCCCTGCTTGTGGTCTCTCAATCTCTCTCTCTCTTAAAACAAAACAAAACAAAACAAAACACAACAAAACAACAACAGAAACCTCCTGGTGCTTAGAATCTACTGAGGATTAGAGCATTACAGCACAGTGAGTATCTACAGTGGGGACAAGGAAGTCAAGCATCACAGGAGCCCTCTGAAGGATCAGTGAACCCTGACAATGAGTTAGCCAGGGAAGAGAGGGAGAAAGTTCTAGGCAGAAGGCACATGTGTAAAAGCACTAAGGCATGAAAGAGAATGACTCAGCCAAAGGGCTAAAGGAAGTTCAGAGTACCTTGCATATAGAGCATGAGGGGAGAAGGGGGAGATACAGGGCTGGAAAGCTCCGTGGGGGGTGGGGGTGGGGGTTCTGGGTGACAGCTATAGAATCATCCCCAATACAAGGATACATGGTCTTCCTCAAACACTGCCTTCACGATGCCAGGTCTTTGGTTAGAAATCTCCCAGGGCTACCACTGGCTGCCCCAGGACCGTGGGCACCTCTCCGAGGCAGCTTCAACCGGGAAGTGAGGGCACTAATGTCTATAACGTTACGGGATGGAGACTGTTCACCCCAGCTCTCTTGCTCCGCTGGGGGCTCAGAAAGTGACACCGTGTTTCACACATTTTTGGATTTTTTTTCTCAGAGCCTAGTCCACGGCCATGGCACGTACTTCATAGCCAGGTTTGTCTTTTCCTCTTTTTATTTAAAAAAAAAAATTTTTTTTTAAGTTTTATTTAAGTAATGTCTCCACCCTCCCTGGGGCTGGAATTCACAACCCTGAGATGGAGAGTCCCACGAGAGCTAGCCAGGCTCCCCCACAGCTGGGTTCCTTACGCTCCGATCAATCAACTTGGATGGGGAAAAAAGTATGCTTATTTCCAATGACCAATCGGAAATGCTTGTTATGCATTTATGCTTATTTCCAATTGAAATTCAGCAGCTCCTACAGTTGTGACTGTAGATACCACAGTAGCAGGAACAGTACCAGAGGCTCTGTCACAACGGTGGCCGCAGATACTGTCACATTACAGGGGTTGCTGATCTCTTGAGGTACGATTTATGTGCATTGCTAGTTTGACATCACACTTTCCAGCCCTGCTGTTAGATCTTGTGAACGTGGTATCAGAGAAGCACATCTTGACTCTAACAAGAATCTGGGGGCTTGGGGGCGCCTGGCTGGCTCAGTTGGTTAAGCATCTGACTCTTGATCTCAGCTCAGGTCATCATCTCACGGTTCGTGGGATGGAGACCCACGTTGGGCTCTGCGCTGACAGCGTGGAGCCTGCTTGGGATTCTCTTTCCCACTCTCTCTGCCTCTCCTCTGCTTGCAAGCACGCTCTCTCTCTCTCTCTCTCTCAAAATAAACTTTAAAACAAATCTGGGGTTTTCATTTTGATTATTATATTTACATAGTTTCATTTCCTTTGTAGTCATACATATTTTACTTTATGAATTTGAAAACATTTTCCTGAGTAGGGGTCCATGGGCCTCACCAAACGGCCAAGGGGACACACGGTAGAAAAAAAAAAGGTAAAAAACCTGTGCTTAATAGAAGTATATATGTCACCCTCATTCTTCCTAAAACTGATGTTTGACTTTGGATACTGAGGTCATCTCTCTGGTCCAAGTCCATCACTTCCAATCCCTGGTGCCCTCAAAGGTGCTCTGGGACACCTGTCCCCAAAGAAAACAGCTGTATCAAGTGCATGCAGGGCATCACCTAAGGGAACATCCTAGGGGTACGGAATCCATCAATTGCAGATCTATTTCAACCAGTGAGCTGAGAGCCGGACAAACCCTCACACACAGCCTCCCTTGGGCCACCTGGGTCTACTGTGACTCGTCCCATGATACCCTTCATCCTAGCGACGGCCAGCTGGACCAGGGATTTCACTCGTGTCTGGCTAGTGGCCTGGGAGGTGGCCAAGCACGAGGGCTTGCCAAACAGGTACTTTCCAGTTGGATGACCCAGTTAGTTTCTGTCTCTTGGGAGACTGCACTTGAATATGCAAGGGGTCAGCAGTTGGGAGGGCCAGAGGAAGTGATCGACACAAAGACAGAGGTAAACGGTGAGAGAAGGGAAACGAAGTCCAAGGTGGAGCTTGCCAAGTGAGGGTGGGGGTCTGGCCCTGTGCCTGTGTCACTTCATGAAGGTCTGCCTCTCACCACTTGCAAGAGCGGACCTAACCTGCGCCCCCAGAGAATTGTGGCGGGCCAGGAATCCCCAGTCACACACAAGGCTCACAGCACAGCATGACTCCTGGCATGCCAGAGACCCAAATCGATGAAGTGGAGGGCTTTCTCCTCAGTCTCCCTAATCCTGGCTCAGTAGGCCCCCACCCCCTGTGCCCAGTGCCAGGGCCCCGTTAACCTCTTTGTCCTTGAAATCCCCTTTCCAAGGGTTCCCTATCTGCTTGACTGCTCACAAAGCAGTTAGAGCTGGTACTGCGCAGGTGGGGTTGGGCTGGGGGTGGGGGGAGGTGGCAGGCAGAGATGGGGAGGGAGGGACCAAGAGGTCTGCCACTCCCCACCTGACAGAGGCCACATGGAGTAGACCTCTGGGATCCGGCCCCCTTGGTTTCCCTTGCCCAAGCTCCTTCTCTCCCTCTGGGGTCTGTAACACTCCCCTCCTCTCTAGAATTCCTCATGGATCAAACCTAGTCCACTCTCCTTGCCCAGAAACAGATCCAGAGATGCTGCTACGTCCATAGCTCTTTTAATCCTAACGTTTTAGAGACGAGGACGTGAGGCTGAGAGAAGTCTGATGCTAGCAGTCAGAAGAGAACAGGCCAAGCTCCTTCGGATGCGCTATAAAGACCCTGCACAAGGCAGCCTCTCCAGCGTCACTGTTCACAGCTGTCTGCTACCTGTTCCTCACTGCACCCTTGCCAAACTGATATGCTAGCCTCTCCCAAAACATGCCGTTTCATCTCCAAGTCTTGGCTCCTGATGATGCCCTGGCTAAAATACCCCTAGGATGCCCTAGTGAATTTTGGGTCAAAGTGTACTCCACGGTTCCCTGGTGAGGCAGGGATCGGGTCTTAATTGCCTCTGTACCCTCCAGCTTTGGTAAGGGGCCAAAAATGAGGTGTCCCCTGACCCCAATGCCACTAGATTATTAGGGTCCATAGTATAGTCCCACTTGGAACCCCGTGGGTGGGGTTTATTGAATCATTTAACAATACATAATGGGTCTATTATGTTCTAAACACTGCCCGGTGCTGGGGATCAAACGTGAATGGAGACATTAGCTGGCAGGATATCACTGAGCAGACACTTTAAGAACATTCTAAAAATCTATAAAAGAGAAACAACAGAGGGTTTAATCCGTGTTTTCCTCCAGGTGCGTGTAGGGGCGGCCACCCTCCCCACTCCCCACCGCGTTCTCAAGGCGAGATTTGAGAGGGATTAAGCATTATAATCCCCGGGTTGGGTCTGGCGTCCAGGAAAGCATGAGGCCTGAATCCTAACCAGGCCCCACACCTGGCCCCACTGTATCCCTAATTCCCCGCATCCGGGAATTAGCGGTCTGGTTTGCAGCTCGCTGCCATCAAGGGGCCCCAAAGAGGGAGTTCCGAGACCCTCAAACTATTCTCCCCGGACTCAGGAGACCCCATCTAGACGCCGGTCCCTGGCACGAGCAAGGGCCCCTAACGAGGGTCTCAGGCGACAATCTTAGGAGGTGCGACCCTTTTTAAAAGAGACGGGTGGGCGCGAGCTCGGGAGCAGGCGGGCATCATTATTCCCAAACCGAGATCAGAGCTCTCAGCAGACGCCGGGGTGGGGGGTGGGGGACCCCCGGGAGAGCGTGGCTTCCGGGATCCGCCCCGCCGGGCACCGCCCCGAAGACGCAGGCGCCGATTGGCCAACGCGACCGCGGGGCGGGACCAAACGCTAAAGGGGCGGGGCTAGGGTGGCCCGGAGACGGCCAGGGAGACGGCCAGGGCGGCGGCGAAACGCCGGAGGGGAAGCGGCGGGGCCGCACGTGGGTTTTTCGTGCATCTCTGTAATGCCCGAACCTAGTCCCAGACGCATGGAGCCCACGCGAGACTATCCGCTGTTTGGGGGGGCCTTCTCCGCCACTCTCCCCCCCGGGGCCATGGACGTGAGGTGAGAAGGCGCGGGCACCGCTGGCCGACAGGGTGGGATGCGGGGAGCGGCGGGGGTCACCTCGGGGGTCTGCCTCGCCTCTCTCCAGCGACCTCCGGCCGGTCCCGAACAATCAGGAAGTCTTCTGCCACCGCGTGACGGACCAGAGCCTGATCGTGGAACTTCTGGAGCAGCAGACCCACGTGCAGGGAGAGGAGGCTGCGCGGTGAGGGAGGCGGCGCCCGCGCGGCTGGCCAATGGGAGGGCCGGAGCTGGAGGAGTGGGCGGGGCCTGCGGCTGGACGTTTAATCGGGGCAATGAGAACTCCAAGGGCAACACTTTATCACCGGAAGCGAGCGAAGCTCAAAGGACTCAAAGATGCTGGGGGGGGGAGGGGAGGAGCGGTGAGAGATGCCCCTGCCTGACTCTGCTCCCCCTACTGTAGATACCACTTTGAGGACATTTGCGGGGCGCAGGAGGCTAGGGCTGTGCAAGTGGAAACTGTGCAGCCCCTCTTTTTGGAGAACCTGGCCCTGAGGGGCTGCTGTCAAGAAGCCTGGGTCCTCTCTGGCAAGCAGCAGGTGGCTAAGGAAAACCAGCAGGTGAGGGCAGGGAATGTGAGATTCCTGGAGGGGTGAAGGGAGTGGCCCCGGCGGGGGAGGGGTGAGGGGGTGGGGTCGGGTAAGCATCCTGACACTGATCCCTTTAGGTAGCAAAGGACGTGACGGTGCACCAGGCCTTGCTGCGGCTGCCCCAGCACCAGACTGATGTCCTGCTCACCTTCAGTCAGCCCCCGTAAGGAGGACAGATAGGACACATGGCTCATGGCTCGGTCCCCAGGAGGATCTGCTGGGAGGGGAGGAGCAGGGAGACTGGCTGGTGGGGTTCTCCTGGAAACAGGAGGTGGGAACTTCCAAACCCGAGGCCTGGATGATGTTCTCTCTCCATCTGTTCCCTCACCCTCAAGCCCTGACAACAGGCCATTTCTTAGCCCTGAAAATGTGTCACTTCTGCCCTGGAGCCTGGGTGACTTTGAACAGCTGGTGACCAGTCTGACCCTTCACGATCCCGGCATCTTTGGTCCCCAGTAAAGATCCTGAAGTACCGCGTGACGCTGCTGAAGCACATGGGGGCCCTGTTCTGCAAGGGGAGTGAGGGTTTGGAGATATTCCCCTAATTCCTTCCCTGTGCATAAACATAAGACACCTCCTGTCTGCAGAAATAAACTTGCTTTATACCCAAGATAATCTCTGTGCCATTGCATCTAACAAGACACCTGGACCCCCCCCCCCCCGCCCCCCGCCGGGTTCCCTTTGGTCTTGGAGTGGGGAGTGTAAAGTTTGTGCATCAGAGCAGAAGGGACCCAAGGCTGCCCAAATAAAAGGAGGAAATACTTTGGAGTGACCGGTTCAGCCCTGAGAGAGGGGTATGAAGTGTCCAGGGGGACGGGTAGGGAAGGTTTAAAGAACGTGACACCCAAGAAAGGGAGGGAAACTATCCCTTGTAGTGATTCAACCCTGAGAAGACAGTTAGGGAGTGGCGTAGGCGGTTCCCTTTGGATGGACGAAAAGATCCACTGGTCAGAAGTCACGAGAACACAATAGTGGAGGCAGAAGTGTCTAAGGAGTGCTGATGTGGTGGTGTGGGAAGGACTGGCTGTTATTTGGTGTACGTGTGGTAGAGGGTGCGTAACTGGTCCCAGAAGAAGAGGGAAAGGATGGTGTGGGGGCCAAGGCGGAAGTAGGAGGCACCTATACCCTTGTACATGCCAAAAATGCCCTCTGTCCGAGCGGTCTGCCGCAGAGCATCCAGCATCCCCCGGTACATGAGGCCCTGAGAGCAGGTTGGAGAGGGAGGGAGAGCACAGGGAAGGGATCTGTCAGAGCCCACCACGGGGCCTCTTCTCGGCAGGCTGCCTTTCTGGCTGTCCCACCTGCCCCCACAATCTGCCTTCACCCACCCCCTGGCTCTCCCTGCCTGCCGACACTCCGGAGCACTCCCTTACCTTGCCCTGCGAGTCCGTGGGCTGGTTGTAGAGCCTCGTGCTGACCACATCAAACGGCGTCATGGCCAGGACCACTGCAATGCCACTCACCATGGCAGCTGCCAGAGCCACTTTCCAGCTCTGGGGAGGAAGTATCTAAGAGTGGAGGGAGGAAGAGTTTTGTCAGCCAATCATTCGAGGCCTAGGGAAGGATAGGCCCCGTCCTGGGGACACAGGAGAGAGCTGGTAACTCGGAAGCTCCCATGCCACCAGTTGCAATACAGCGTGATGACACTTGGAAGGAGGAAGGGCAGGCTGCTTGGGGACTCAGAGACGACTTCTGCGAGGTAAGCGAGGTAAGCGAGGTAAGCGACAAGAGGACTGTGGGAAGGGTGTCAAGAGTCAGTGAGCCCCAAGCCCTCCTGCTGTTCCCTTGTTCCCTCACACTGAATGTCAGCACTGTCCCCTCTGGGGGGGGGGGGCCCTTCAGCTTGCCCTTCCCCCCTGCCCACATTCCCGGGGTGGCCCCACCCCTTTCCCAGGCAGTACCTCCCACTGCGTGATGAGGTCCTTGGTGGATGAGAAGGTGCACAGCTGGGTGGAGGAACCGATGATAACTCGGGGCAGGCCGCCCAGGGCCCCACGCCACAACCCCACCAGACCATGTTTCTGGCCAATCTCGCTTAGCGCCTGAAACATGCCCTGGCAGGGGGAAGACCACGGGGGAGGGCTTCAGTCCCCCCAGCATCAGGGGCTGCCACCTAACACTGCCAGGGAGGGGTCCTTAACAGGCACCCGGTGTCTGGACAACCAGTTCCGTGTGGACTTAAGTCGGCATGTGGCTCCTTCAGGGATCTGCCACCCCCCGTGGTTCCTTTCTTCATCACCCCAGAATAGGGGCAGGAAGCAAGGGAGGACATGAGCAGCTCAGGAGAATGGGATGGGAGAAACAGGTGCAGAGACGTGGAGGAAGTGGGGACCATATGGCAAAGAGGGTCTGGGCAGACTCCAGGGACGCAGTGGGGCTGAGCTTGTGGACCAGGCAGAGCCGGGGCTGGGTTGCAGTTGTCAGGGGCAGGCAGAGAGCTGGGGGGCAAGGGGTGCGGGGGGCAAGGAGCCAGTGGGGCTGGAAAACCCTCACCTGATGCTTATACTGGTGCCCTACCGCAATTTCCGAGGCTGCTTGTGCCTGTAGGTGTGTCTTCACCTGGGGACGAGAGAGTATCACAGCCTCCAGCCCGGGGGCCACCCTCCCACCCCAAAGACCCGAACGCCTGACCCCCTCACACTTCCTCTGGGGTGTTCAGCAAGGTACATCCTTTTAATCTGATAATTATTGTTGTTCCCACTTAACAAATTGGTCATGAGACTCTGTGTCCCTTGGCTCCAGTCCCAGGGGATGGATCTCTTAGCACGGAGAAGACACCCCACCCCCTCTACATCCTCCTTCCCTTGGGGTGGTAGGGTGGGGGATGGGGAGGTTGGAGAAAGGCAACATTTCCTAAGACTGTTCCCGTATGGCAACACTCTGGTGTTCGGCCTCTCATGCCAGCTCTTATTCTCAGACTGGATCTCCAGCCACCACTGTGAACCAGCCTGCCCATCGAACTGGGGCAGGTTGTGAGGGGTCATCTGTAAAACTTGCTCTCTGGCCCCCAAACCCCACGGGGGCATGTGGAGGCTGATTTTTGAAGGGGTCACTGTCCCTGAATCTCATACCCTGAGAGCGAGACCAGACAGACTGCCTCTCTTACAGAACTGACTGCCTCCCAGGATCTTCCAAGAGGAACCCTAAGCAAGGCCTAATCCTAGCAATAAGCAGCTGTGTGACCTTGAACTGGTCACTTCCCCTCTCTGGGCCTCAGGCTATTGACCCTTCATCTATTCCAGAAAACTCAAAGGAGAACACTGCGGGATTCTAATTCTGTGATGCCCGGGACTTTCCTCGATCCCCTACACCCGCTGATGTATGGTGCTCAAATTCCCCATCATCCCCTGCACGAACCCACTTCCAAGCTCAGTATCAGCTTGTGCAGGCCCGGGCCCACCCGACACCAAGTGTCTGCCTGAAGGCCCCAGGCAAGATCCTTCTTCTCACCATGTAGATGGGGCTCCCCAAGTAGGCTCCCATGACCCCAGCCAGGGCCCCAGCTGCTGCGCTTCGTGGAGGGCTGAGGGTGCCTTCGGCAGTGTGCAGGTAGCCCCCAGCCTCAGCCAGCCCGTAGGTGCCCAAGCGGATGCCATTCATCAGGAACTGGTATAAGAGGGCGGGGGCCAGTCCCTTCTGCAAGGCAGCCAGGCCGTCCACCCTGCCGATGGTGATGAAGGCGTGGAAGACGTTTCGGTAGTGCCGCTGGTAGGTGCCCGGGGCCTGCAATTCTCCCTGCAGCTGCATTCTGGTCTTTACCACTTCCAGGGGGTTGGTGAACAGACAGGCCCCGCAGGCTGCCAGGCCGCTCATCAAGAAGTCCATGGTGGGGTAGCAGTAACAGGAAGTGGCCCGGGAGTAAAAAAGTAAAACTGAGCTTCAGAAACGGGGGGGGGGGGGGGGGGTGAGAAATCAGGGGGAGGGCCTCAGTCTTAGCAGTCCGGGCTGCAGGAGATAGGAATTGAGAGGTCTGGAGCGGAGACTGTTAGGGTCAAATGTCAAGAGGTCAAGGGTTAGCTGGAATTTGGGAGTCAGGAGCTGGCAAAGAGAGAAGAAAAAGGAGTTTAGGAGAGCCTGGTGAGAAGGTTATGGCAGGGCTCGGTCGGTCAAGGATTTGAGGCCAAGGAAGGGCGGAAGTCAGGAGGATGGCAGGTGGAATGATGAGGATGGTCGGCTACGGGGGCCCAGGAGCAGGGGAGGGAAATGCGGATTCGGGAGATGGGAGCCGGGAGGAAGGAAAAAGAAAAACAGCAGGTTACGGAGGAAAGGATCCTGGAGAAGATCGGTGGCGTCCCGGGGAAGGCAACGGGATCGATCTGTATCGGGGAAGCAAGTCTGGACTCCAGCCCGGGATAAGCGTCCCCGGGCAGCTGCCGAAGCCCGCTGCAGCTCCGGCCAGGGGTAGCCAGCGGAGGCCGGGCCGCCACACTCCAGTCACTGGAGCGCGGCGCCCAATCGGGAGCCGGGGAGAGCCGCAGCCGGGAGCGCCAGCCAATCAGCGCCGAGCCGGCTCCGTGGCCAATGGGAGGTGCTCTGGACGACCCGGCCCCCGGAATCCTGGGAGAGGCTGTTGAAATTAACTCTCCCCACGCCGGCGCCGGCGCCGGCGCGGCGGACGGGGAGCTCCGGGAGGGGCGTTGGGGGAGCAGAGCTTGTATCCCCCGCGGGGAGGAGAGGCTGGACCCAGGGCTCCTGGGCTGGGGTTTGGGGCTGCTCCTCTCGCGGGCCGAGGGCGCCCCTCCCTTCGCCTTCTGTCCGGGTCTGTGTCAAATTGTGGATCCGCTCCCTCCTGGGCTCCGGCGCCAGGTGAACCCGGAGGCTGCGGCTACGCCCGCAGGTGCGGATGGGGGACACACCTGCTGGACCGGATGGATCTCTTGAGGCTGTGGAGAGTATTCGTAGGCTCCAGCGCCGGGGTGTGGTGGCTGCGGGCCCCGAAGGTTGGCGTGAGAGCGCAGTCAACCCTGAGCTCTTGATCCTCGCGGCAATCCAGAGGCGAAGGGCGGACAGGGCAAGGCAGGGGGTTAGTTCCCTGGGCTTAGGTTTACACTGTCAGCTTGGGGGCGGGGGGGGGGGGGAGCCTGGGATCCTGGACCCCTGTCTTTGCTCATGAGTCCGCTGACAGTTAATCACGGGAGAACCGAGGAAAGAGGTTGGGTTAGCTAGCAACCCTGGGAAGGGGTGGAAGGAGAAAGAAGGCTTGGGAGAAAGAAAGCAGGATGGGGGATGTCATCTTGGGGAGGGAGGGAGGAGGAGGAGGAGGAGGCAGAGGCTGCCTGCCTGTGTGTGAGTGAGGCAGCCACCAGATTTAGACTCAGCGCCTCTGGAGTTCCAGTTTGGGTCCTGTTGTGCACCGGTTCAGTGACCTTAGGCAAGTTACTTAACATTTCAGACCTTCCTTTCTAAACAGGAATGATAATTATCTACTGCACCGACCTGAGTGCAAGTGTTGGACCTGTACTAAGTGCTCAGTTACCAGGTTTCCAGAAAAGCCGGGAGCTGTCAGACTCCTGTGCCCTGTGCCCTCCAGTGTCTTGTTCCCACTGCCCGGAATGTCCCTTCCTTCTTTTGGCGATTCCCAAACCATTCCTCACCTTGACCTTTACTTCTCCTGACACTTGAAGCTTTTTCAAGTTCTCCACTTTCAGCCATTTCCATCTGGCTTTGCTCCTCAAGCATTTACCCACATTTTTCATTTTAATTAGCAATTGTTTACTCCCTGACTCCTTCACCTCCCTGGGAGTTCTTGGATGCCCCAGCCCACCCCTAGACCCTGTCTGAGTCATATCTATCTCACCATTGTACTGCTACCTCATTGAGCCGTTCAGATGAGGCAGGAGGGGTGGAGGGTAAAGTAGCACAGATAATGGGGCTTCTCAGGAGGGGCTCTGAGTCTTCTGGAAATTTCCAAAGAATGCTCTTAGAGTTCTCCACCTGGTGGACGGGATGAGAATTTTTTTTTAAATGTTTTTATTTATTTTTGAGAGAGAGAGAGAGAGAGAGAGAGAGAGAGAGAGAGGCAGAGCATGAGCAGGGGAGGGGCAGAGAGAGGGGGAAACACAGAAGCAGGCTCCAGGCTCAGGCTCTGAGCTGTAAGCACGGAGCCCAACGCGGGGCTTGAACTCACAGAGTGTGAGATCATGACCTGGGCTGAAGTCGGACACTTAACCGACTGAGACACCCAGGAGCTCCGAGAATTAATTATTATTTTAATCCTGGAGTTTACACCAGTGGTTCTCAAAGTGTGGTCCCTGGAGCAGCAGCAGCACCTGGGAATTCACTAGAAATGCAAATTCTCTAGTCTTGCCTTAGACTTCCGGCACCAGGAACTCAGGAGGTGAAGACTGACTGACTACTCCGTTCAACAAGCCCTGTAGGTTATCCTGATGTGTGCTGAAGTTTTAGAACCATTAGTTTGGGCCTTTTGTCTTTAATATCTAGATACCCTAGAGATAGACCACTTTTATAGTATTATTTTTAAAAATACCTTAATTTTGGGGTGCCTGGGTGGCTCAGTCAGTTAAGCGTCCGACTCTTGGTTTTGGCTCAGGTCATGATCTCACAATTCGTGGGTTCAAGCCCTGCGTTGGGCTCTGTGCTGACAGCTTGGAGCCTGGAGCCCGCTTCAGATTCTGTGTCTCCCTCTCTCTCTGCCCCTCCCCCTCTCATTCTCTGTGTCTCTCTCTCTCTCTCTCAAAAATGAATAAACATTTTTAAAAAAGGGTTTTTTTAATAGCGTAAATTTTAGAAGTGTTAAATTTACAGAAAAGTCGTGGGGCGCCTGGAGGGGCTCAGTTGGTTAAGTGTCCAACTTCGGCTCAGGTCACGATCTCACGGTTTGTGAGTTCCAGCCCTGCATCAGGCTCTGTGCTGACAGCTCAGAGCCTGGAGCCTGCTTTGAATTCTGTGTCTCCCTCTATCTCTCTCTGCCTCTCCCTGGCTCACACTGTCTCTCTCTCAAAAAAATAAACATTAAAAAAAATTTTTTTAAAACAAATTTACAGAAAAGTTGTAAAAGTTGTAAAGATACTATGAGAGTTCCCATATTACCCCCATCCAGTTTCCCTTGTTATTAACATCTTGTGTTAATATGATATATTGTTATAATAATGGACTGATATTGACACGTTATTATTCATTAGAGTCCATATTTTACTCGGATTTTCTTCATTTTTGCTTCAACTTCTTTTCCTGTTCCAGGATCCCATGCAGGGCACGTACCACATTACACTTCATTGTCATATTTTCTTAGGCTGGAAATCTGTCTTAGCTGTGACAATTTCTCAGATTCTCCTTGTTTTTGATGACCTTGACAGTTTTTGGTGACCTTGACAGTTTTGAGGAGTCCTGCGTTAAGGATTTTGTAGCATGTTCTCTGCATTCTCAGGATTCACTGAGGGCTTTTTGTCTCATGATTTTCTTTCTTTTTTCTTTTTTCCCTCTCATGATTGAACTGAGGTCATGGGTTTTTGGGAGGAAGACCACAGAGGTAAATGTCATTCATCACATCATATCAAGGGTGCCACTGGATGCATACTGTCAAAGTGGCTTCTCACTGTGGGTGTTGATCTTTTCTTTTCTTTTTTTTTTCTTTTTTTTTACATTTATTTATTTTTGAGAGACAGAGAGAGACAGAGCACTAGTCAGGGAGGGCTAGAGAGAGAGGGAGACACAGACTCCAGGCTCTGAGCCGTCAGCACAGAGCCCGATGTGGAGCTCGAACTCACGGACTGTGAGATCATGACCTGAGCCGAAGTCGGACGCTTAACCGACTGAGCCACCCAGGTGCCCCTGTTGGTGTCGATCTTGATCACCTGGATCAGGTACCCTTTGTCAGGGGTCTCCGTTGCAAAGCTATGATTTTTTCCTCCTCTGCAAACTGTACTCTTTGGAGGGAAGTCACTATGCACAGCCCACACTTAAGGGATGGAGAGTTAGACTCCGCCTCCTCGAGGGAGAAATATCTGCACAATTTATTTGGAATTAATGCACGGAAGAGTTGTCTCCCTCATTTATATATTCATTTATTCAACTATTGATTTCTATCAGTATGGACCCACGGATATTTATTTTATACTTTGGGTTATAATCCCATATACTTTATTTTGTTGCTCAAAGTGTTCTAGCTTTAGCCTTGGGAGCTCTTTCTTTCATGGACCATGCTTTTCGTGTTGTATCCAAAAACATATCGCCAAACCCAAGGTCACCTGGATTAGCTCCTATATTTTTCTCCTTGAAATCTCAGAGTTTTACATTTTACGTCATAGGTCTATAGTCTTTTTCTGAGCCTGGATGATGTAAGGCCTGTGTCTAGATTCATTTTTAAAAATTTTTTTATGTGTATTTATTTTTCAGAGAGTGAGACAGAAAGAGCATGAGTGGGGGAGGGGCAGAAGTGCTCAGACTCCTCCACCTGGTGGCAGTTGGACCGAATCCTTTATCCTTACCAACATCAGAACCTATCTCTATGGGGCGCCTGGATGGCTCAGTCGGTTAAGCATTCCATACAGAAAAGGACGCCCGGGGATTGTGTGCTTCCAGAAGGTTTCTTCATTTTTTTTTAATTACTTATTTTTGAGAGAGACAGACAGACAGACAGACAGAGCATGAGCAGTGGAAGGGCAGAGAGGGAGAGGGAGACACAATCTGAACCAGGCCCCAGCTGTCAGCACAGAGCCCGACGGGGGCTTGAACCCACAGACCGTGTGAGATCTTGACCTGAGCTGAAGTTAACCAACTGAACCACCCAGGCGCCCCACTCCCGGAAGGATTCTATTGGAGTTCAAGGTCCTGGCCCTACCAGACACCAGTGGGACTCAATATTTCTTTCACCGAGAGCTCCTCTCCCCTCATAAGGAATTTTTTTTTTTTTTGGTTATAAGTGACGTAAACCCTACTCAAACCAGCTTACAGAACAGGAATTTGCTGACTCACATCACAGAAAAGCGCAAACACAGATAGGATTTCAGGCCAGCGGGATCAGGGACTCACCTCTGTGTCTCAGCCTCTCCCTTGTGTTGGTTTTATTCTCAGGCACCCCACGGAGTAGCCCTAGGCCTGTGCCTCATCAGCTTAGCATCCCCAGAGGAGAGACAGCGCTTTGGTTGTCTATCTCTGCATAAGGAATCAACCCAAGACTTAGTGGTCTGACACACAAACCATTTCTTTGCTCAGGAGTCTGTGGATCAAGAATTTGGGCTGGGGCACCCAGGCGGTTAAGCGTCCGGCTTCGGCTCAGGTCACGATCTCACAGTTTGTGGGTTCAAGCCTCGCGACGGGCTCTGTGCTGACAGCCCAGAGTCTGGATCCTGCTTTCGATTTTGTGTCTCCCTCTCTCTGCCCCTTACCCACTCATGCTCTGTCTCTCTCTCTCAAAAATAAACGTTAAGAAGAAGAATTTGGGAGGAACAAAAAGGATTTGGGCAGGGCTCACTGTGGATGCCCTGTGTGGTATTAGTTGGGTGTTGGGGTGGGGCTGGAGAATCCAACATGGCCTCACGTGTCCTAAGATCTCCATCCTAGCTGATGGCTGGGGCATCCTGGTTCTCCAAGTGGCTTCTTCCTCCACATGGCCGGTCACCATTCAGTAGTCTCACCGACATTTCTGTGCACGACGGCTGGCTCCTAAGAAAACAAAGATGAAGCTGCCAGTCCTCTTCAGGCCCAGGCCCCGAACAGGCACAGTGTCATTCTTCACGTTCTCTTGATCAAAGCAGGTCACGGGGCCAGCCCAGGTTGAATTGGAGGGAAAATAAATTCTTCCTCTCTCTTGTCTTTATTTATTTGGAGAGCGAGAGCACACAAGCTGTGGATGGGCAGAGAGAGAGGGAGACAGGATCCCAAGCCGACTGCACAGTCGGCATGGATCCTGACATGGGGCTCGAACTCACAGACTGCAAGATTGTGACCTGAGCCGAGATCAAGAGTCAATTGCTTGGCCGACTGAGTCACCCTAAATTCTTCCTCTTAATGAGAAGAGTGTCAGAGTCCCATTGCAAAAGGGAATTTGGGATGGGAGGGACTGTTGCAACCATCTTTGGAAAATAACCTACCAGAGAGCGTAGAATGTCTTTTTCAATGATTGGCGCCTACGTCCTGCGTGGATTATGCTTTGGCCCTGCGTGTGTCACAGGCTCACCCCTGAATCAATCTCGGTGGCTAGGGAAGAGAGCACGTGTTGGCTGGCTGCTTCTGGGCCATGTGGACTAGAATGATGGTGGCTCCCTGAAGGAGAACCAGGTACCAGAAGGTGAGCGTGGGTAAAGAAATGGTCAAGACCATTTCTGTCCGCCCCCGCCACCCCCACTCAGAAACCTTCTGTGCCTGTTCCTCCAGCCTCCTAACCTTCTTTCCATTTCAGCCAAGACTCTCTCCCCACAGTTCTCCAGATGGGCCCGCTCTCTGTGGTCCCCCCAGATGGGCACCCATGCCTTGCCTCTTGGCCTGGCCAAACCCTACCTGATTTTCAAGGAACAGTCTAAGTGTCTCCTAGGGTTCCTTCGTGAATCACATTTCAAATTGCAAGTGTTTTGCACAGAAAAGGATGTGCATCGCAGCCTTGATTGTAATGACAAAACCTGAAAGTGACCCACATGTCCGGCCCTAGGGAATGAATTACAATAGTCAAGATTCTCTCAGCAATAAGTGACAGAAACCCAGCTGAAACTAGCTTAAGCATGAAAGAATTTAGTGGCTCAGGAAATGGGGTGGTCCAGTGGACAAAAATGAGTTGTCAGCCCCCCTCCATCTCTTGTCTCTGCTTCCCTGGGGTATGGGGCTCATTTTCTCCCCATTGAATTGACTAGGGTGGGGATGGCGGGTGGGGTGGAGGAAAGGCCAAGTCTGATGGCGCTAGACTTAACCTTGTTCCTGCTTTGTGCCCTTGGAGGAAAGAGAAAGCGGCTCTTTCCCAGGGAGGCTGTCCCTGCTTGGGTGATGAAAGGGCGGGCCTACGCCAGCCGACTCCATCTTGTTCTGTGTCCTTCACCTTGACCACACCTCCTCCCCTTGAGTAACCCCCCCCCTCACCTGCCTAACAGGACTCGACCCTTCCCCAGGACCCTTCCCCAGCCAATCGGCTGAGGCCATAGCCATTACCTCACCAACTGCCCCCAGGCCCCAATAAAACCTTTGTCCTTTTGAAACTGGCTCTGCTCTCTTTCCCTGGTATCTCACCGCTGCGTCGGTGCAGGTAGGGGATTGAGCTCAAGCTAGCTCGAATAAAGGCTCTTTGCTTTTGCATCGGACTCGGCTCCCTAGTGGTCTTTGGGGATCACGAATTCTGGGCATAACAGGTGACTCCTGCATTCCTGGGCCATTCTCTGTGGCCAGAGGATTGACCAAACCTGGGTCAGATGGCCTGGAGGAGACTGCTGTGGTCGGCTGTCCCACTGGAACCATATGGAGTGGGGTGGGGGTGGAGGCGTGAAGCATTTCCTAGAAGACTTTTACTGTTCTTACCAAGGTGGTAAAACCTAGTTGATGCAATATTATATTCCAGGAAAAGCCGTAGTTACGAGGACCGCGTAGCAACATGACAAAGGGTCATAAAGCAATGCTAAATAAGAGAAGGCAGAATACAGACTCGAAACGATGATGGTGTCCCTGGAATACGGAAAAATAGAAAGCTTTTGCCTTGGTGGGGGTGGGACGCTGTATTACTACATGAAAAAACCTTCACTACCTTTGTAAAAGTATTTGCACAACAAATACGTGTCCGTACAAAAATAATCTGGTGGGTGTCGCACGGTATGATTTTCAGAGCTCAGTTTCTTTTCGAATGAGACGGCGCACACATATAAATAAACAGACGGTGATTTTATAGCTCTGAAAAGTCGTGTTTTTTTTTTTTCATCCTTGTGGTTGCTTTCAGCAGTGGGGCCCAGTAGAGCCTCTTGGTCAGGAATGTTAGAACATTCCGAGTGCAGTCCCAGGGAGTTTCAGTTTGGGGGAGGAGGGGACATCTCTCACCAACAGCTAGGCAGATAGGAGGCCTCCGGATGGGTCAGTCAGGACAGAGAGAGGCAGCGGGAAAGTGAGGGAGGACAGCGAAGGGCCCAGGGGGGTCCAGTCCACTCCATTCCTCTTCTGCCGGCATCCCCACTCACCCCTGGGTTTTAGAAAGTCTCAAGTGCCATTCATGTTTGCAGCTAATAACCAGCACTTCGGGGTTACGCTATTTATTTATTTGTTTATTTTCAAAGTTTATTTATTTTGAGAAAGAGAGAGAGAGAGAGAGCAGGGTGGGAGCAGAGAGAGGGAGAATCCCAAGCAGACTCTGCCCCGTCAGAAGCATGGAGCCTGACGTAGGGCTCAAACCCACCAACCACAAGATCATGACCTGAGCCGAAACCAAGAGTTGGACACTTCACCGACTGAGCCACCAAGGCGCCCCTATTATTTATTTATTTTTATTTGAGAGAGAGAGAGAGAGTGTGTGTGTGAGTGGGGGAGGAGAGTGGCAGAGGGAGAGAGAGAGAGAGAGAGAGAGAGAGAGAGAGAGAGAGAGAGAGAGAGAATCTTAAGCAGGCTCCATGGTCAACTCAGAGCCCGACACTGGGCTTGATCCCACAACCCTGGCTCAACCCACTGAGCCACCGAGGTGCTGTCCTTATTTTTATTTTTTAAAGTAAGCTCTACATCTAATGTCGGGCTTGAACTCACAACCCTGAGATCAAGAGTTGCACGTTCCACCGACTGGGCCAGCCAGGTGCCCCTTGGGTTATCTTTTTTTAATGTTATTTTTGTAAGTAGCAAAATGAATAAGATATTCCCGTTTCGGTTAAAACACACGCGCGCACGTGCGCGCGCGCGCACACACACACACACACACACACGACAGGATTCTTTTGGCTACTTACATGTATTCAGCTTTCTTGATTGGGTCTGTGAGATACTCTTGGAAAGATTTTCTCTCCCTGAAAGTCTAAAAGGATCTAGAGATGAGGGCTGGGAGGTTAGATTCCTGGTCCTGGGGTGTGTGTGTGTGTGTGTGTGTGTGTGTGTGTATGTGTGTGTGTGTTGGGAAACAGGTGGGATCAACAGAATCGTGGAAACGGTCTGTAGGGAAGGAGAGTCAGAGACTAGTAGACCTATGGGGAGGATTCAATTTAATTTGTGTCAATTCCCAAAACATTAAGTACCTATTATTATTGTTTTTTAATTTTTTTAACATTTATTCATTTTTGAAAGACAGAGAGAGACAGAGTGAGAATGGGGAAGGGGCAGAGAGAGAAGGAGACACAGAATTTGAAGCAGGCTCCAGGCTCCAAGCAGTCAGCAAGGAGCCCGACGCGGGGCTCGAACTCACAGACCGCAAGATCATGACCTGAGGTGAAGTCGGCCGCCCAACCGACTGAGCCACCCAGGCGCCCCTAAGCACCTATTATTATATGCCTGACCCTGTTCCAGAACTTGGGGATAGATACATCAGTGAGCAGAACATAAAGATCCTGCCACCAGGAAGCTTACTTTTTAACACGGAAAGGTAATTAACTATAAACAGAATTTGTCAGTTTGAGAGCACAGATTTTGGTGCGTTACAAGCAATGGTTGCCGGCGGGGAAAGAAGGCAGGTTGGGAATGGGGCAGGAGGCGGCGGCTGGCAGTTTCAGAGTGGTGGGGCAGGCCTCGTGAGACTGTGGTCTCTGAGCAGTGACTTGAAGAAGGGAGGGACTCACCCATGGGGATGTCTCCGGAGGCAGGTTTCCAGGCTGCAGGCCCGGACAGGGATGGGCAGAGGGTAGGTCGGGTAGCGCCTGGTAGGTCGTTGCGAGAATTTTGCCTTTCACGTGGAGGAGAAAAGGGGTCAAACGCTTTCATACCAGTTTTCCGGCTTTTCTTTCCAGTATCTTGTTTGGGTGTGGGCGCGAAGATCTAGAAAGAGCGGCACTGGGCGTGGGCAGAGGCCCCCGGATTTCATAACCGCCCTTGTATCTTCCTCCCACCAGCCTGGATCCAGGCTAGGCGGGGGTTCGCTCCACCCTGTTTTTATGGCACACCCCCAGCCCCTCAAGCACAGAGCAAATTAGAGGGGAGAGGGTCCCCCGCCCACCCAGCCTCAGGGGGTGCTGACTGCACAGGCCAGTCCACATCAAAGCCTCCCAGTGGGAAAGGGAGAGTCAGCGGCTGGGACCCAGAGAGAGTGGGCAGAGAAGGGTGAACAGGCAGGGGTCCCAGCAAATGTCACACCCACCTGGAGGAGACCGGGGTCTCAGGTCTCCGACCTCCTTCCCACCGGAGGCCCTCTCCCCCTGCCTCCCTCCCCCCGCCCCCCATGCACACATGCACACACGCCTGACACAATGGCCGGGTGGGGCCAAGGAACTGGCTTCCTCTGTGGAGATCTCAATCTGGGCCCTCAGTTCCCGCCCCAGAAACACAGGAACAGGCATTCGGAGACCTGGCCCCACACTCCTCGCTCCAAGGGGTAGGCAGGACAGGCTGAAAATAGAAACAGCTTCCAGAAAGATAAAGGTAAGTTCAGGGAGGGGGGCACTACAGGGAGCGGGAAGCCTGGGTGGGGGTCCCGTGGTGTGGCATAAAGACTGGCTCACACCCAGAGGGACAGGTTAGAAGCTTAAGGGACAGGCTCTCGTGTGTGGTGTGGGAGAGATAGACACGTCCTGGAGGGACACACACACCATCCCTCAGCTGATACAGAGGTGTCCAGACGCCCGTGCCCGGTGCCCTCCCACCGGCCCGGCCCTGTGCCATTGCCAGCCCATCCTTCGTCCTCACCCCGGGGCCCCGTCAGCCCCCAGTCCACGCAGCCACGCAGCCACAACCAGACCCTGTGCCTACAGAACAGCCCGCTCTCCCACGCCGGCGTTTCAGCCTTTTTCCGGGACCCTTGGGATCCTGGGTCCATCACATCTTCCAGAACCCTAGTGTGCGCATGTGGAGTGCGGTGTGGTTTGGGGAGGGGGGGTGTCCGGTTGGGAGGAGGATCCGATTCCTGTTTCCTGCCCCTACTCACTCAGCCCTGGGAGGTGACAGAGTGGAGAGGACTGAAGGGTGAGTGCGTGGGGCCTGGTACCTGGGTCCCTGTGAGAGAGGCCTGAGTGGGGGGGCGGGAAAGGAAGTAAACGCAGGTACCTTTGGCGGGGAGTGGGGGGGGGGGAGGGATCCCTGAAGGGGGGCAAGGCTGGGGAGGAGCCCGCCAGCTGGTGAGGCCACTGCCTGGGTCACCTAAGGAGCTTCCTGCCAGAACACAGAGGCCATTGAGCTGCAAGATTCACAGCCTCCGGCCCCCAGCCCCCACCCGGCATCCTTTCACCAGAACCTAATCCGGGGCCTGGAGGGGGTCTGACTCTCCGGCCGCCTCCTGTGCGGAGTTTGGGGCCACCGCCCTGACCCTGCCGCCTTCTCAGGATTGCAGCCGCCTGCCCGCAGGAGGAGGTGAAGCCCAGGTTTCGGCGTCCTGGCCCCACTGGTCCTCACCTTCAGTCCGGTCTCCCGACCACCCACCAGGCATCCTGGCAGGACCCAGGCTCCCACTGGGGCCTCTCTGACCAGACGCGGGGCGGGGCGGGGGCGGGCAGGGATGAGGACCGGGCAGGAGAGACCGTGCCCGGGGCCCCCTGGTCTCTTGGGGTCAGAGGCTCCAGGAATCTTGAGGGCAGGAAAAGGAGACTAAAAATAATCCGGAAAGGGAGAGTCCGGAGAGAGGAACTGGGAAATGGGGGGCGGAGGGCCCGCTGGAGCAGGGAAATAGTGATGCATCCCTCGCTTCCCCGGGCCGGGCGGCGCGCCTGCGCACACGCGTCCGCTCCCACCCCGCCTCTCCGTCTGCACCGCGCCGCGGCCTGCGCGCGCCACCCTGCCTGGCCGCAAGGAGCGTGCGTTCTCAACACCTCTCGCGCGCTGGCGCACGCACGCACGCACGCACGCACGCACGCACAGCTCTGCAGCCGGACACGTCTGGCTATAGGAAAAGCGCGATGTACCGGGGCCCCCAACCTGGGTCTCCAGCTGGCCGCCCCCGCGCCGGCCTCACTGCCCCCTGTGGCCCCGACTGTGGCAGCAGAAGCCAAAAGACAGAGAGAAATGGAGGCTGGGAGGCTGGGAGGGGTGAGAGGTGAGGAGAGGAAGACAGTGGAGATGAGAAAGAAGCAGAGGGAGGGCACTAGCCTTTCCCCCTCCCGCGCCCCCCCCCACCCCGAAATCATGTCCCCATTTGCTTGCAAACAGTTTCTGCTGGGAGGCCTCCGTCTACCCATGGCGGGGGAAGGGGGTGGGTGGGGTGGGGTGGGCATTAAGGGTCTCTTCCTCCCTCTTCCTCAGGGGATGACTCCAGAAGAGTATCCCACTCCTTTGAAGAGCCCAGAGGAAGATGTCAGCCCAGTCTCTTCCTGCAGCAACACCCCCTACCCAGAAGCCCCCTCGGATCATCCGCCCCCGTCCTCCTTCTCGCCCCAGGGCTGCCCAGTCCCCAGGGCCCCACCACAATGGCTCTTCTCCACGAGAAGCTCCCCTCACCTCCAATGATGCGCCAACCCCGATGTGCACCCCCATCCCCTGGGAGCCCCCAGCCTCGGCCCTCAAGCCCCCTGCCCTTCTGCCCCCCTCGGCTTCTAAAGCCAGCCTCGACTCCCAGACTTCCCCAGACTCGCCTTCCAGCACCCCCAGTCCAGTGTCGAGGCGCTCCGTCACCCCAGAGCCCGCTCCCCGGTCTCCAGTTCCCCCACCCAAGCCCTCCGGGTCACCCCACACTCCGCCCCTGCTCCCCAGGGCTGAGGTCCTGGCCCAGGGTGGCTCTGCCTCGGCCCCAGGCACTGTGCGGAGATTGGCTGGCAGGTTTGAATGGGGGGCTGAAGGCAAGGTCCAGGCTGGGGATGCCCTGGAGCCGGGTGCCCATGGGGCAGTGGATGTGAATGGCGAGAGAGAGGTTCCACAGGGCAACCTTGCTGGGAGCGGGTCACAGGAGAATGGTGCTCCGGGTAAGTGCATCGTGGAGCCCTGTGTGGGCTTCTTTGTTTTTAGTGCTTTAAGACTGGGTCCTTTCAGGGGCTATATATATATATATATTTTTTTTTTTCACATTTTTAAAAGATATATTTATTTTTGAGAGACAGAGAGACAGAGCACAGGGCGGGTGGGGGTGGGACACAGAGAGAGGGAGGGACACACAGAATCCGAAGTAGGCTCCAGGCTCCGAGCTGTTAGCACAGAGCCTGACACGGGGCTTGAACTCACAAACTGCAAGATCATGATGTGAGCTGAAGTCGTTCAGACTCTTAACTGACTGAGTCACTCAGGCACCCCCAGGGGCTACATTTTTAAAAATGGATTTCATGTTGGGAAAAATCTGATTTCCATGTTTTTTGGGGGGGTTTGAAGAGAGTCAGGGTGGGGAAGATAAAGATGCCTGGGGCTGGACCACCTTGTCCCACTGCTTGGTAGGTTAGGGGGAGGGAGGAGGCCCAGGCAAGGTGGGGCCAGGTCCCAAGGGCCCTCTCCTTAGGGCACCCCTGTCTCCCCCAGATGCTGTCCTGGCCTGCCCTCCCTGTTGCCCCTGTGTCTGCCACATAGGCCGGCCTGGCCTGGAGCTCCGATGGGTACCTGTGGGGGGCTATGAGGATGGCCCCAGGGCTTTCTGCCGGGCCTCCCCACTGAGGACCTCCCGCTCCCGCCCCAGCCCTCCAAGCCTCAGTCTCCCCCCAGTGGTCCTTACGTCGTACCGCTCCACTGCTGAACGCAAACTCTTGCCACCCCTGAAAGCCCCCAAACCAGCGTGGGTCAGGCCAGACATCACCGCTTCTGGGGACCCCCCGCAGCCAGATCTCCATTTGCCCTCGGAAGACGGAATCCCGACAGGTACAGAGCCCGGGTGAGCGGGTCTCTGGGCGGGGAAGGGAAGGGCTGGAGGTGGATCTTCGTAAAAGCCAAAAAACTACCACCCACAACCCGCTCAGGAGTCTTTGTTCTCCACCAGCTGCTGCTCTGGGGCTGACTGGAGTTGTAGTTTTTATAGTGAGCGTCTCCCGCTGGCGGGTGGGGGTGGGGTGGGGGCTGGAGTCAGGAGTCCGGGGCTGGGGATCCTGGAGATTTGTTCTCTTGACTCTGGGCTCTCTCTCCAGGGGACAATCCTGATGAAGCTCGTCAGGACACTCCTCCAGCATCTATGGAGGGCAGGTACCAAATACCCGCACCCTTACCCCTACCCCAGCACAGGCTAAGCTTCAGGCCCAGCGAAATCGCACCTTCGCACATGAGGGGGAAGGACGTCTAGGGCTCTGGAGACAAGCGGTTCTGTCCCTTACCAGCTGTGTGGCCTCAGACAAGTCACTTAACCTTCCTGGTCTCAGAGTCCTCATCTGTGGGTGGGGATAAGACACCAGCTACTTCACAGAGTTGTTTAGTGCGATATTGGTAAAGAGCCCCGCCCACAGCAATTGCTCTGGTTTACTTCCGGGACCTTGAGCCTCTATTGCAATGGTCTATAAATCTGTTTAGCACCAGGGACGCCTCTCCTGTGTTATGTGGGTTTGTTGATCATCTTAATGTTCATTTATTTTATTTTGAGAGAGAGAGAGAGGCAGAGAAAGAGAAGGAGATAGAGAATCCCAAGCAGGCTCCACGCTGTCAGCACAGAGCCCGATATGGGGCTCAAACCCACGAACCATGAAATCATGACCTGAGCTGAAATCAAGAGTCAGATGCTTAACCGGCTGAGCCACCCAGGCACCCCTATTAATCATTTTAGATTCACCACCCCTATCAGAGCTAGTGAGTTCCCACTCACTTATTCAGCCCTTGCTGGTAGGAATTCTCCTAGGTGTTTAACTTGGTTGAATGCGGCAGAGCAGGGAGGTGCGATTGTGGGTTTGATCATGCTGAATTTCACTGAGACACAAATAGGACATGCCAGACAACCATCCGCAGCTGAGCGATCTGGAGAGCTCTGGAGAGAGAGGCTTGGAAGTGTGTGGTACCCAGTAGTTGAGATAGCAGGAATGGATGGGGCTTGCCCAGTACAGGGCCTTGTATATAACAGGCACATAAATAATTTTTACAAAATGTTTGTTTATTTTTCAAGAGAGGGAGAGAGAGAGCAGGGGAGGGGCAGAGAGAGAGGATCCCAAGCAGGCCCTGAGCTGTCAGCACAGAGCCCGATGCGGGGCTTGAACCCACAAACCGGGAGATCGGGACCTGAGCCAAAGTCAGGCGGTCCCCCGACTGGGCCACCCAGGCGCCCCGCATAAATAATTTTGTGTGTGTGGTTCCATCGAGGTCCCTGCACACTACCTGTGTGAGGATCACGCACTCCCTTACACTAGCATGTGAATAGCGCCCCCTGGGGGGTGTGTGATCGTGGTGGCTCTGGGGCAGTCCCTCTGTTTCTCTCCGCAGGGACAAGGAGGGGCTGGAATTGCTGAAGGAACAGAACTGGGAGCTGCCCCTGCAGGACGGTGAGGGCCTCTGGACCTGGGGTCCCCTCTGTCCCCCCCCCCCCATCAAGCAGTGGGGAAGGGTTCTGGGGCGCTGGGCTTCCCTGATGTGCTGGGTCTGTACTCCAGAGCCCCTGTACCAGAACTATCGAGCAGCTGTGCTGTCAGAGGAGCTCTGGGGGGTCGGCGAGGACGGGTGTCCCTCTCCAACAAACCCCGGCGAAGCTCCCACCTTCGCACGGCCCCCTGGACCTCGCAACACGCTGTGGCAGGAGCTGCCGGCTGTGCGGGCCAGCGGCCTCCTGGACACCCTCAGCCCCCAGGAGAGGCGCATGCAGGAGGTGGGCACGCCTGGGGTCCGGCAGGGCTGGCGCGGGGCTGGGGGAGGAGGGTGGAACCTGGGTCCGGGACTGGCGGGAGCCGGGCTTTCCGCCCACTGCCCTGCCCTTCCTCCTCAGAGCCTGTTCGAGGTGGTGACCTCCGAGGCCTCCTACCTGCGCTCCCTGCGGCTGCTAACGGACACCTTCGTGCTGAGCCAGGCTCTCCGGGACACGCTCACCCCCCGGGACCACCACACCCTCTTCTCCAACGTGCAGCGAGTCCAGGGAGTCAGCGAGCGGTCAGTGGGGTCCTGTCGGAAGAGCAAGCGGGGCCTCTGGCCGCTGAGCACTCCCTTAGCTTTCTGCTTGTCCCAGGTCCTCCCTTCCAGGGGCCCAGATAGCTCCCAGCAAGAGCCCAGCTCTTGCTCGGACTCCTGGGAGACCTGGCTGTGTGCCCCACCTCCATTGCGTGTTCCCCTGACTCCCTCAGGTTTCTAGGGACGCTGCTGTCCCGTGTGCGCTCTTCCCCCCACATCAGCGACCTGTGTGACGTGGTGCACGACCACGCCGTGGGCCCTTTCTCGGTGTACGTGGATTACGTGCGGAACCAGCAATACCAGGAGGAGACCTACAGCCGCCTTATGTGAGTGCACGTGGCGGGGGAGGGGGAGGACCGGAGGGGAGCAGGGGCGGGGGCGGGGCCTCCAGGTGGACGCTGCCATCCGCGGGGACCGCTTTCGCAGGGACACCAACGTGCGCTTCTCGGCCGAGCTGCGGCGCCTGCAAAGCCTCCCCAAGTGCGAGCGGCTGCCGCTGCCGTCCTTCCTGCTGCTGCCCTTTCAGCGAATCACCAGGCTCCGCATGCTGCTGCAGGTACCTGTGCCCCCCCCCCCGGGGGTGGGGGCGGGGGGGGGGCCCTCACGGGAGCACTCTCCCCCTCCCCCCCCCAGCGGGGGGGGGGGCCTCCTGCCTCCTGCCCGGCTTCTCAACTCAGGACCCACCCAGCCTGGCTGGGGCCGACCAGCCGTCCAGGGAGCAGTCTGGGTGCCGCGAAGGAGCCCCTGGCTGGACGCGCGGGTTCGCCACTTAGCTCGGCCACTAGCTGGCCTAGTGGTCTTGGGCAGGTCCCCTCCTGTCCCAGGGTCTGGGGGGAACGTGAGGAGTGGCCTTTGAGGTCTCCTGCCGCGTGCCTCCCCAGTGGGGGTGATAGCACTCCGAGCGAGGATGAGCTCTTTGGGGGTGAAAACAACCTTAGCTGGTCCGATGTTGGCGGGGGGCACATCGGTAGACGCGCAGCGTATCTGTGGCATTAACATTCCACGCGGGCAGGACGCTGCGGGGAAAACGTGTCTAAAAAGGCGCCTTGGCGGAGCGATACCGGGGATGGGGGTTAGGTTGAGACACAGAAACGCTCTTCTGTTGCAAAGCAGAAACTTCTCCCTAAACCAGGTCACCTGCTGTGGGTGACCCGGTGAGAGGCCCCATCTAGGGTATCAGCCTCTTCGTATCGTATTCCGCTTTCTATATCCCCGGTGTAGACAGTGCCATAATCATAATACTAATCGTAATAGCTAGACGGCTGTGGAGCGCTCTGTCCTAGGCATGGTTTTAAGTGTTGTCTACCTATTTCACATTACCGGCCACTGTAGGTGGGAAGTGTTACTGACCCCACTTTATGGATGAGGAAACTGAGGCACCGCGAGGTTACATAACTTGCCCCAGGTCATACAGAGAATAACTGAGAGCGGCAAAATGGACGCCCGGGCGCTCTCAACCACTTGGCTGCATTGTTTGCGCTAAGAGCTAACGATGAAAATAGTAGCTGTCTTCTTTTGTGTTTACTGCGGGCCAAGGAGTACTTTTCCTAGATTTACCTCGTTGAATCGTTACAGCAGTGCTTCTGGTCTGCTGGGTGGGTATTGTTGTCCCCATTTGACAGATGGGGAGACTGAGGCCCAAAGAGGTAACATGACGGGCTCAGGGTAATGCAGATGGGGAGTGGTGAGGTCTGTCTGCCTCCCTGAAGTTGGTTCCCCAGCCCGATGAACCCAGAACATTTTGTCAAGCTACGTAGGGTCCTCTGAATAGCAGCCCCTCTGAATCCCAGGGCGGCAGAGTGGGGCGCCCAGTCCCTCTTACCTCCTTGTCCCCAGAATATCCTGCGCCAGACAGAGGAGGGGTCCAGCCGCCAGGAGAATGCCCAGAAAGCCCTGGGTGCCGTCAGCAAGGTGGGCAGGAGGGATGCTGTGGGGGGCGGGGCGGGGGATAGGGGATCGGGAGGCAGGCGACCAGGTGGTTGGGGCAGAAGGAAGGAGGGGTGGGTGACACGGCTCCCCCGACCCCAGATCATTGAGCGCTGCAGTGCAGAGGTGGGGCGCATGAAGCAGACAGAGGAGCTGATCCGGCTCACCCAGAGGCTGCGCTTCCACAAGGTCAAGGTGAGCCCCTGCCCAGGCCCCCCCCCCCCCCCCCCCCCCCGCAGTGCGGCAACAAGCCAGAACCTCCCCCTGCTCCCCCACAGGCCCTGCCCCTAGTGTCCTGGTCCAGGCGCCTGGAGTTGCAAGGGGAGCTGACCGAGTTAGGGTGCCGGAGGGGGGGTGTGCTCTTTACCTCGCGCCCCCGCTTCACCCCCCTCTGCCTGCTACTCTTCAGCGACCTGCTGCTCATCACTCAGCCCAAGAGGTGGGTCCCAGGGAGAGAGGGAGCCCAGGCTGGGGTAGGGAGGCGGGGAGCTGGGGGTCCAGCCGGATCCCCCATTCTCCCTCTGAACTGCCTCTTCCCTGGGCAGTGGGCAGCGGCTGCAGGTTCTGGACTATGCCCACCGCTCCCTGGTCCAGGCCCAGCAGGTTCCGGACCCATCTGGACCCCCTACGTTCCGCCTCTCCCTTCTCAGCAACCACCAGGGCCGCCCCACCCACCGGCTACTCCAAGCCTCCTCCCTGTGAGTCGTGTCGCCTTCAGAAAACACCCTGGGACCCTCACTTGGATTCTCAGGCCCCGCCACCCTCTTCCTCAGTCTCTCTCCTCCACGGCCCTTGTCTGTCCCTCAGAAGGACCTCCTGGTTCAAACGTGACCCCTCCCTATGTCCCCACCAGATCAGACATGCAGCGCTGGCTGGGAGCCTTTCCTACCCCCGGCCCCCTTCCCTGCTCCCCGGACACCGTCTATGAGGACTGTGGTGAGTGTCCTCTGGGAGACGAGGGAAGGAAAAGTGAGGCTAAGAGGGGAAGATGGGGGAAAAGCTAAAAAGGGCCTTGATCCCACTGTGTGTCACCCACCCCCAAGCAGACTGTTCCCAGGAACTGTGTTCAGAGTCTTCTGCACCGGCCAGGACTGAGGCACGAAGTCTGGAGTCCAGGGCTCTGCCCAGGCACCTGCACAAGAGCCCTGAAGGTGAGAGATTCTTTTATTTATTCACTCGGTGAATTAAAAAAAAAAAAGTTTATTGATTTATTTAGAGAGAAAGGGGAGAAGGAAGGGCAGAAAGAGAGAGAATCCTGATGTGGGGCTCACATCCACAAACTGATAGATCATGACTCCAGCTGAGGTCAAGAGTTGGACACTTAACCCACTGAGCCACTCAGGCGCCCCCTGTAGGAATTACTTAAAAAAAAAAAAAGTAGATGATACAGTGTCTGAGGGTTATAAGTGTTGTGGGAAAACACATGTAGAACAGAGTCAGGGTCAGGCGGTCCCAGGGTTGGATAGGATTACAATTTTTTTTAATGTTTATTTATTTATTATGTTTATTTTTGAGAGAGAGAGTGAGAGAGAAAAAGAGAAAAATAGTGAGTAGGGAGGGGCAAAAAGAGAGGGAGACACAGAATCTGAAGCAGGCTCCAGACTCTGAGCTGACCACACAGAGCCCAATGCGGGGCTCGAACTCATGAACCATGTGCGAGATCATGACCTGAGCCAAAGTTGGACGCTTAACCAACTGAGACACCCAGGTGCCCTAGGATTACAATTGAACATAGAGAGGTCAACGGGGTGCTGGCGCTCTCTCTCTCTCTCTCTAAATAAATAAATAAGCTTAAAAAAGTAAAAATAGGGGAGCCTGGGTGCCTCAGTCAGTAACGTGTCTGACTTCGGCTCAGGTCATGATCTCACAGTTCATGAGTTCAAGCCCCGGGTCTGGTTCTGTACTGATAGCTTGGAGCCTGGAGCCCGCTTGGGATTCTATGTCTCCCTCTGTCTCTGCCCCTCCCCTGCTTGTGCTCTGCCTCTCTGTCTCTCTGTCTCTTTCAAAAATAAATAAACATTTAAAAAATTTTAAAATAAGTAGGAGGTCGAGGTGCCCCTCCACAAGGAGGCACCGTGTGAGCAGTGACTTGACAGAGGTGAAGAACTTAGTTGGGCACATGGTGTCTGGGAAAAGAGTGTCCCAGCCAAGGCAGGAGTCGGTGCAAAGGCCCTGTGGCCAGAGTGTTTGAAGAATCGTAAGGAGGCCAGCCAGCATGGTAGACAGAGTGAAAAAAGGCCAGAGAAACAGATGAGGTCACAGAAGTAAGGGGGACCAGACTGTGCGGGTCCCGTTAGAACTCCAGCTCTCCCTTGCTTGAGATGAGCAGCACTGATGAGAGATGAGCAGGGCTGGACAGGAATGACACACATCTTCTGTTGCTGCTGCTGTCTCCACTTCTAATGAAATGGCCTTTCTACTGCCACTCCAGGCTTCTCCACTCATCCCCACACTAACCGTGACCCTCAGGCATCAGACCCTATCGGACCTCCTTTTCCTTCCTGTCCCATCCACTGCCCTGGCTCCACTTGGGCCCCTGTCTCTCTCTTCCCAGGCTGGCTAAAGGGCTTTCCTGGGGCCTTCCCTGCCCAGCTGGTGTGTGAAGTCACAGGGGAACACGAAAGGAGGAAGCACCTTCGCCAGCACCAGAGACTCCTCGAGGCCGTTGGGCCCTCTTCAAGCCCCCCCAGCGCTCCCCCACCCTAAGGCAGGCAGGGCGGCAGCGGTGGTGCACAGGTTGGGACATCTGGCGCTTGGCACCGGGAGGGCAAAGCCCACCCATCCATTGGATTCGCTGTCAGTGGGAACGCTACCTCTATTGGCAACCAATAGGGACCGAGCTTCAGGAGAGAGCAGCCAACGAACACGCTCGAGTGAGCGGCCAATGGAGAAAGAGGCTTAGTGCAGAGCAGCCAATGGGTGCTGAGCTGGCTGAGCCCCTGGCCAATGAGTATCCCTGCTACGCTCACAGCCCAGGAAGACTAAGCTAGGTCAATAAAGCTTTAAAAAGGGCTGCGCTGGAGATAAAGTCTTAGAATAAAATAGCCAGTGGCGATAAGCAGGGAGCCATCCGGCCGCGCAAGATGGCGGTCTGGGCCCAAGAGACCGGTAGTGACCCTGCCTCGTTCTCCAGCCACGGCTGTCCTGCCCTTTGAGTCTGGGAAGCTTTGGATTCCACTCTTGGGGTGCCTCCTGTGCCCTCTCAAGCCACTTCCTCTCTTCTAGAAGAATCCAGAGTGTGTGACTCAGAGAATGTGTGTGTGCGCATCTGTGCATGTCTCTGGATGTATCAGGGAAGGTGATTCTGCTGAACATGGTGTGTGTGTGTGCGGTTTTGCACCCCCCCCCCCCCCCGGACCAAGTGCCCCATGCCTTCCCTCACCCCCTGTTTTTCCTATTATTCTCTCCAAGAAGACAGGAGGTCTGAGCTCCAGACGAGATGTGCTGGGTGTGGCTTGGCAGCCAGAAGCCAGAGTTGGGGGTGAGAGGCCTGGGCGCTGGGCCAGGGGTCCATGGCAGCCTGGTAGCGGACGAAGATGGCCAGTGGCTGCGGCCTGAAGCCCCCTGAAGCTTCCTTGCCCCAAACTTGGCCTCCAACCCAACCGTATCCAGTCACGCAGCCCCGGCTTCGGGCTTCAGACCGGCTCTGGGTTTGGGTGAAGAGACTGGAGCTGTGGATCGCGGGCCCTCCGGTGAGCCTCCTGGCCTTTCCCGCCGTCATCCTGGCCCTGTCACAGAAACACTGGGCCAACCAGTGGGGAGAGGACAAAGAGCCAGTGTAACCCCCTCCGGAGCATCTCCTTCCAGAGGAGAAACGGCCCTGCAGGATGCCACAAGGACGTGAGGGATGGGGCCAGGGCAGAGCAGACAGTTGCTGGTGAGGGTGGGGGGTGGGGTGGGGAGGGTGCCCAGGCCTGGCACCAGGCCTCCCCTGAACTAGACCATCACTCTGTCCCTTCTGCTCATGCATGGCAACCGGCCCAGGACAGCAACCGCCACGCCAGCCACAGGAGGTGGAAGGACTCTGGGAGACTCGGAGGGAGAAAGGGACTGGCATTTGGCCGTCCGGGTTTGCACAGTGCCCCGTGAATGAGAAACCCTCAGTAAACGTTGGTGGGCCTGTATGGAGGGGAGCGTGTGCTTAAAGTTTCCCAAACGTGGCTTTGTAAGGGGGTGGGGCTGCTTGGAAAGAGATTCTCTGAGAGCCGGGGTCGGTTCTGCTGGGCCTGGGGCTTGGAGACCAGGAGCATGGCCTGAGGGTGTTGGCCCCCACTCGTAGTTCCCCGGGGGATCTAAGCAGTGGCGGGGAAGGGTCTACAGCTGAAGCAGAGCGCTGTTGCGGGTTGGGGAAGAGGACAGGGCAGGGCCAGGTATGGCTGGGACTCCAGCAGGGGATGAAGACATAGGGAGAAGGGCAAAAAGGGCAGTCAGTCAGCAATAAATGTCCTTTACTGACCAGCCAGGCATCTCTGTTCAATTCAATTCAATTCAGTTCAATACAGTACCTATTTATGGAGCGCCTGCTATGCATCAGGCACTGTTCTAGGACACAGGGGTACAGAGATGAAAAAGACTAAGGCTCCTCAAGGAGCCTACATTCAAATGCCAAGTAAACAAATTAATAAGGGAGCAGTGAGTGCTGTGAAGAAAATACAGCAAGGGGCTGGGGTTCAGAATGATTGTGTGTGTGTGTGTGTGTGTGTGTGTGTGTGTGGCTTTGGGGAAGAGCCTAGAGGAGGTGATGTTTGAGCTGAGGTCCAAATGACAAGAAGAAAGCAACTCTGGTAAGATCTGGGCAAAGAGCATTCTGGGGTTGCAATAGGGGGACTGAGGTTCCAGGAAGAGGAGGTTAGTGGTCATGGGAGGGGGCCGGTGCGCACGCTCCTTGAAGTTTCCTGGTGGGGGAGCCCCTCCCCACTACGCTCCCCTCTTCCTCTGAGATACTGAGATAGACACGCAGAGGCAAACAGCCACACACGCACTCTGTGTACATTCCCTCCAGGCTCCTCACCGCCCCCCGCCCCATTCCTGCTCTAAGGAAGCCTCCCTTCACCAGTTCAGAAGTTCTGATGCTGGGATAATGGGGAAATGGAGAGCAGACAAGTGTTGTTCTGGGGACATGTAGACACACAAAATGCAACCACACGTTCCAAAGGAGACTGAAAAGACAGGGAAGAGGGCTGTTACCCTTCTGTTACCTTAGGGGCCCCTTTCCATTCTGGGGTGACCCCAGTGTGTCTGTGCAGTCCTGAGGGGTCTGCCCTCTGCGGGCCTGTGGGAGAGGGCAGAGGGCCACGACGCCCGGCCTTAATGGGAGCGGTTGGTGGATGCGGGGAGTGAGGACCGCGGTAAACTTGGAGAAAATGGATGGGAGGGGCGCCTGGGGGGCTCAGGCGGTTGAACGTCCAACTTCGGCTCAGGTCATGATCTCACAGTTTGTGGGTTCCAGCCCCGTGTCGGGCTCTGTGCTGACAGCTGGGAGCCTGGAGCCTGCTTTGGATTCTGTGTCTCCCTCTCTCTGCCCCTCCCCCATGCACACTCCGTGTCTCTCTCTCTGGTTGCCTCCTGCAACTTCCTTGTAGGTGCGATAGGAGGCTCCAGGGGAGAAGGCGGCTCTCAGGGCTGCCAGGGTTGCCATTCCAGGCATGGTGGTGTGGGTAGCAGGTACGAATGTCCCAGGTGATGATAGGCTCGCCGACCCACGTGGGGAGTCCTGGGGCTGCCATTACCCCCATTCCTTCGCATTCTGTCATGCTGGGGGGATTTGGGAAACAGATATTGTCAGAGGCCCCGGAAAGGTGCAGGTGGGGGAGCTGGGCCGCCCCGGGAATCTCTCTGAGTCAGTAAGTCCTTTCTCCACCAACAACCTTGCTCCTCGTGTTCGTGGTCTCCACGTTTGGGGAGTCGATGACAATGAAGATAGGACACGGCACCTGCTTCTCTTTGGGCTGGCCCTTCTGTGGCCTCTGGGTCAACATCGTCGTGGCGGAGGGGGATGCAATCGTGACCACAAGCAAGAAGTGGACGAGAGGAGCTGCCCCCTTCTCCTCACATGCTGCTCACTGGCTCTCTCCCCTCTCCTGGCCCCACTGAGCCCTCCAGCCCACTTCTACCTGAGATCCTTTCCGGAGCCCTTCAGCCGGGCTCTCTGTCCATCCCTGAAAGCTAGTCTCTTTCCCCTCCTTCCTTGCTCGCTGGGCTCGCCTCCTCTCTTCAGGGACAGGGATAAGTGCTGGTTCCTGCTCTCTGGGTTGGCCAGTTCACCAGACGGGCACCCCATCCGGTGCAGGAGTAGGGTATCCGCTCCTCCGCCTGCCTGGCGAACCCCAGACCTTGCTCCGCAGCACGCCCAGTCCGAACTGTGGACTCGCCACCCAGCGGCCCCAGAGAGCCACGGGCCAGGGGTAGAGGGGTGCAGAGGGGCAGAACTCGCCCGGCGCCCGCGCCGGGCCGGCTGGCACCCTCGGGGGCGTGGCCGCGTTCTCCCTGGGCTCTGCGCTCAGGGATTGGCCCCGTCCCCAGCCCTGGCCCCGCCCCTCCACGCCGGGCCCCGCCCCTCTCTGCTCCACGCTCCGCCCCTCCGTGCCGGCACCCGCACCTGCGGCGCGAGGAGGGCTTCCTGCCTTGGGTCCGGGACGCGTCCTGCGGCTGGTGCTCCGGATCCGGGTTCGCTGTGTTCGCCCGTCGCGCGAGACAGGATGGGGGTGGCGCTCCCACACACCCCCCTCCCGCCGAGGAGCCCCTGAGGAGTTGAGGAGCAGGCAGAGGGCACGTGCGGGGCACCTGCTCCCCGGGCCTCCGGGCCCTCCCCACGCTCGCGCCCCTACCGTCTCTCCGTCTCCCGCGGTGGTTCTGGGCCCTGGCAGAAGCTTGGCATTTCAGCTCTTCCTTCATCACGATTGAGTTCTTGGGCATGAATGTCTGCCCCCACTCTTCATACTTGTTTTTCTTTTAAGATTTTTAAGTAATCGCTGCATCCAAGGTGGGGCTCGAACCCACAACCTCAAGATCAAGGGTGGCCTGCTCCACTGACTGAGCCAGCCAGGTGCCCCTAACATAAATCTTGGTGGGAATTATGCCACCCTCCCTCCTGAGAACACAGAAGTCACTTTTTTGCTATTTGTAAAATATGGTCTCCCCCCCTCTTTTTTAGGTATAATTTTTAAGGTGTATATATATATATATATTTCCCATTTTTAAATTTTATTTATTTCAATTTTGATTCCATTATAGTTAACATACAGTGTTATATTAATTTCAGGTGTACAATATACTGATTCAACAATGTTTTATTTTATTATTAATTTTTTTTAATGCTTATTTTTGAGAGAGAGAGACAGAGACAGAGACAGAGTGTGAGCAGGGGAGGGGCAGAGAGGGAGACACAGAATCGGGAGCAGGTTCCAGGCTCTAAGCTGTCAGCACAGAGCCTGATGCAGGGCTTGAACTCAGGAACCCTGAGATCATGACCTGAGCGGAAGTCAAAGGCTTCACGGACTGAGCCACCCAGGTGCCCCATGAGGGTATATTTTAAAGGCACAATTTACATATAGGAAAATTTACCCTTTTTAGTGTAACGTTCTGAGGTTTTTGGCAAACATCTATAGTCACGTGACTACCACCATTATTGAGAAACAAAGGACTTGCATCGCCCCTCCTTCCTCAGATTCCCTGTGCCCCTTTGTGGTGAACTCCTTCCCAATTCCAGCTTCTGGCAACCCCGGATCTGTTTTCTGTCCCCTGGAATGTTGCCTTTTCTATAACGTCATATAAATGGGACCATACAGTATGTAGCCTTTCAAGTCCGGCTTCTTTTGCTAAACTTAATGTATTTGAGCTTCATCTATATACTTCATTACTTTTCGTTGTGGACTAATATTTCAGTGCATGGATACATCAGACTTTGTTCATTCCCTAGTGAAGGGACGTTTGGCTTGTTTCCAGTTTTAAGTGATTATAGATAAAGCCGTTATAAATATTCTTATACAGGGTTTTGTGTGATAACTATCATTCTACTTGGGTGTACATGTAGGATTGACCGTGCCGGGTCACACGGTAAGTGTACATTTTAACTGTTTTAAAAACTGGCAGGGGCACCTGGCTGGCCCAGTCGGTAGAGAATGCAACTCTTGGGTCTTGGCTTGGGGTCATGAGTTCAAGCCCCACGTTGGGTGCTGAGCCTACTGAAAAAAAAAAAAAAAAACAAAAAAAACAAAACAAAAAAAACAAAACAAAACAGAACTGGGGGCGCCGGGGTGGCTCAGTCACTTAAGTGTCTGACTTTGGCTCAGGTCATGATCTCATGTTCGAGCCCCGCATTGGGCTCTGCGCTGATTATCTCGGAGCCTGCTTCAGATTCTCGCTCTCAAAAATAAGCAAGCATTAAAACAAACAAAGAAACAGCTGGCAAACTGGGGGTGCCCAGCAGCACCATGTTACCATTATTTTTTTGACTGCTCGGCTTCCTTTCTTTTGGGTCGCTGTCGCTCCCCAAGTCCATGTGGCTCTGGTGGTCTGTCGGTCCGGGCATCCGCCTTCCCACCTCCAGAGGTGGAGACGTGCCCCAGTCGAGGCCAGTCAGACTCTGAGATTCGGAATCCCGATCAGGAACGGGCAAGGGTGGGGGTGAGTGGGGTCACCTGAGGGGAAGCAGTGAGCAGAGGGGCCACGTTCCTTGGCTCCCGTCGAGACTCGCCTGGACGTTCAGCTTCCTCTCTGAGTCTGTGTTCACCCAGTATTGCCCCGAGGCATTCCTTGTTGCCCAGCTCAGCCAGTCTGGGTTCGTGCTCCCAACCGGAGAGCTCTTGCTGATACACCAGCAGCTGGTTGGCCAGGACTGCGATTCTGCCAGGCACCTTTGTGCCTCGAACCTTGTGGTCAAAAGGCAGCCCCTCTGAACAGATGCTGGGGCGGTTGTCTTGGGGGGAGGAGCCCCTTTAGGAGACAGAGAACAAAGTACCTCTTCCTCCTGGTCAATGCAGCCCCCTTGGAGGGGCATCGCTCATTGAGCAGAATGCAGACTGGACCTCAGTTCTCACCCACCCCTTCCGCTGTGCGCTCTTGTGCAGTGCTCACCCTCCCCAACTTTCTGCGGAGACCCTGCTGTCAGGTCCCCCACTCTTCCCTTCAGCTCTCTTCTCCTCGCCCCCTTCCAGTTTACCTCTTCTGAGTTTTTACTTGGACCACATCGAGGCTGATAACGGCTATGTTTACTTCTGTAGCCATAGTTAAGTCTTCCGTGCTTTGTCTGTCTGTTGAGTCTGAAAGTTGAAACTCTAACTAATAGTGTTTACCTTATATATTGTGACTTTATACATAGATTTCCCTGCAGACCTATAATCACTAGGATTGCATTTCCTTTCTTAAACTATTTTTTAAGTTTATGTATTTATTTTGAGAGAGAGAGAGAGAGCGAGCATGAGTGGTAGAGGGGCAGAGAGACAGAATCCCAAGCAGGCTCCAAGCTATCAGTGCTGAGCTGGATCCGGGGCTCGATCCCACGAACCCCCAGTCCATGACCTGAGCCGAAATCACGAGTCTAATCAAGCCTAACTGACTGAGCCATCCAGGCTCCCCACTGTTAAGCTATTTTAATTACCTTTTGAAAAACAGCATCTGATACATTCACAGGATTATATGACATATATGTTGGTTATAAGTTATTATAATATAATAAATGCCTGTGCACCGAGCACCGGAATGAATAACCTATTGCTAATAACCTGTGTGCCCGGTGTAATCCTCTCTGCCCCATTTTCCTGCCTTTCCCGGGAAATAATCACTACTCTGTATTTTGTGTTTATCATTCTACTGATTTTCATTTTTGTTTTTGTTTTTTTCCAAATTTTATTTATTTATTTTAAGTAATCTCTGTACCCAACGTGGGGCTCGAACTCACGACCCTGAGATCAAGCGTGGCACGCTCCTCTGATTGAGTCAGCCAGGCATCCCTCTGCTGATATTTATTTATATTTATTTATTTTTGAGAAAGAGCACAAGCAGAGGAGGGCCAGAGAGAGATGGAGACAGAGGATCCCAAGCAGGCTCCATGCTGACAGGCCGGGCTCGATCCCGTGAACCATGAGATCATGACCTGAGCCGAAATCAAGAGTCTGACGCTCAACTGACTGAGCCACCCAGGCGCCCCTGATTTTTACAACGTACCATGCCATCATAGTAGTGTGTATACTTAAACAACGTTGAGTTTAGTTGGGCTTGTTTAGGAACTCTCTAGAACTGGGATCCTATTTATAGCATAGACTTCTGGGAGTTACGTTTTTCAGGAAACATATTTCCAAGATTCTTCCAGGTTGTTTTGTGTGGCCATTAGGATGAGAAGCTCTTAGAAACTCCAGGAGAACTAAACGAGACCCAAGGAAGGAAACAATCCTGAAATCACTAGTTCTGCTCAGCCTCCTGGACCCGGGTGTCTCCCGACCGCGGCCGACGGTTCTGAGCATGGCGCTTGTCCCCGCCAGGGCCGGAGCTCTGTCCTCGCCAGTGGGATTGGCGTCTTAGGCAAGAGACCCCACAGGGCTCCCTGGCCCCACCTGAAGATACAGCAAAAAGCCCGAGACCTCGAAGCGGGCCCTCACCAGACCATGCTGGACTGCCACGAACTTGGACTTCCAGCCTCTGAAAACGCGAGGGACACATTTCTGTTGTTTATAAGCTCCCCCGTCTGTGGCATTTTGTTACGGCAGCCGGACAAACTAAGAAACGGAGGAAGAACCCTCACGGGATCTGAGTTCCTGATTCTGGCTGTACTTCCGGTCCTGCTGAGCACGTGACCTTGGGATTCACCATGAACTCCCCTTTTGCTTAGGCCTCTTTGGGTTCCTTCCATCATTTGTAGCCACTCACAGGCGCAAGGATGCCTTCCAAAAACCTGTGTGTTTTTTTTTCCTTCTCCGTATCCTAGCGAGAGAGCACGAAGGATGAAAATGATAATGTAACTGTAACAACTATCACTTTCTGGAAACTGACTATGCAGCAATGAGTGCTCATTGTTTATTATCCCATTTGATACTGAAACGGAGTCTGCGAGGAGGGTTATTGTTCCTGTGTTACAGGTGAGTAAACTGAGGCACAAATAAGCTGTTGGATGCATGCAGGTTCGCTGGCCCACATTCCTCTCTCTGCCTGTTGGACCTTAAAGCCTGTGTTCTTAACCACGTGGATCACTACTGCCTCCTCAGAGTGAACGAACTCTGATAGGATTCAAACTCACATCCCAAATCTGAAAGGCTTTTTCCTTGCCAGAGCTCCTGGGGTCTGAGGTTTAGAAGCTGCTATGATTAGGCCGCCCCAGGTGATTCAGATTTATTTTCTCCTAGCTGAGAAAAATCTCAGACTGTGGGGCTCCTGACTGGCTCAGTGGGTGGGTGGGGCGTGAGGCTCTTGATCTTGGTGTTGTGGGTTCGAGCCCCACATGGGGTGTAGAGATTATTTTTTAAAAATAAAAATAAAACCATAAAAAAGAAAAGAAAAAACTTTCAGCTCGTGTGACACTCCTTTACCCCCTCCTTATCCTATGTCCTCCCCTTCTGGTGCTGAGGGGAAATAAGGAAGGGAAGAAGATACAGAGTGGAGGCGGGAGGGAGGTGAGGGGTTGGGGGGAGTAGTGAGATGGTCGGTCACACGTTTGGAAGACATTTCCAAAGAACTTAGGGAGGCTGCTTTTCTGAGGACCGACTCCCTCTCCTTCTCCCTGCTCCCACTGTCAGCATTTTGGGGTGGGGTCAGGGCCGAGGACGTGGGAAGAGAAGAGGGGACCCTCAGAAACCGCAGCTCTTGGGGGGTGGGGCCCGTGACCTTGGGCCCCTCCCCCACTTGACTGTCCCGCCCCCGGAATATTGGAAAGTTCCATGGCAGTTAGGGGCCCGGTCCTACTGAATAGGTTGTTTCTTTCCCAGACCCCAGGCCCTGTGGTGGCAAGGACTCTGCCTGGTACAAATATTTAAAGGATGAGGGGCCACTGAGCCCAGCAAGGGAAGGTGGAGATGGGGTGGAGGTTAGGAGGAGAGGCAGGGAGTGCTCAAGATGGGGGCAGGGGCCTTTAGGGCTGGATTTCCCGGGCCGGTAGGAAAAAAGGATGAGCATCCAAACCCTGGCGAGGGAAGGGGGGGCTGGGAAGCAGGACGGGGCGGAGGGGAGCCTGGCCCAAGAAGAGAGCTGGCCGGCTGACCCCAGCGGTGACAGGCAGGTGCCCGGGGAGCACCCCTCAGAGCCCCGGAGCATCTCCGTGCTGCCCCTGCGGTGGAGGATGACGCACAGCTCCCGCTGGGTAGCGCGGGTGCTGGCCTCCGAGCTCAGCCTCGTCGCCTTCATCCTGCTGCTGGCCATGGTGTTCTCCAAGAAGTGGCTGTGCCTCTCCGGGAGCCGCGTCTACCAGCGCTGGCCCACCAACGTCAGCGCGAGAATCTACACGTCGGCTCGTCTCATGTCCATGGGGCTCCTGCACATCTGCAAATCCAAGAGCTGCTCCAGCTCCGAAAACGGGAAAGGTGAGACCCTCCGCGCCCCCGTCGCCGCCCCCCGGGGAACCGGCCCGCCTCGGTCGCTCCATCTGCGCCCTGTGGCCTGGTCCCCTCCTTCTGGTCGTCCCCAGTGCTGTTTCCCTGCAAGATGGCCTCACCGGCAGAGACCGCCCAGGATCGGTTTTTATTCTCCCGTCCGTCCCGGCCGGAGGGTTCTGCCTGACCCAAGGGAAGGTACCATTGCTCTGGAGGAGCTCAGAGCCCAGTCTGCGCCTGTGACAATGGTGCCAGGGGCACGACTCTCAGGGAATGTCAATCATCCAATCACACAACACCCGTGATATTGGGAGAAGAGCCTCCTTGGAGGTGGGGATTTCCTTCCTCTAGGCTTGCAAACCCCGAGCTTCAGGGGAGTCCCCAGAATGCTCTCTCCCAGGCCCGGGCCCCAGCCTCTTTTCTTCCCTTCTCCCTCAGGCCCTGCTTTTCTGGGCCAGCTCTGGGTTTCCGTGTCTGGTTTCCCTGCTCCTTCCTTCCCGGTGTCCTTGCAGCCTTTCAGTTCTAGTTCCTGTTCGTCTGACCTCCCCTCCCGGCGCCGGGCCTCCTTTCTCAGCTCTCGTGCAAAACCAGAGCGTTTTTGTTTTGTTTTGTTTTTAACGTTTATTTATTTTTGAGAGAGAGAGACAGAGCATGAACGGGGGAGGGGCAGAGAGAGAGGGAGACACAGAATCGGAAACAAGCTCCAGGCTCTGAGCCATCAGCCCAGAGCCCGACGCGGGGCTCGAACTCACGGAGCGTGAGATCGTGACCTGAGCTGAAGTCGGACGTTTAACCGACCAAGCCACCCAGGCGCCCCTGTTTGGTTTTTTTTAATGTTCACTTATTTACTTTTGAGAGAGCGTGAACATGCAGGGGAGGGGCAGAGAGAGAGGGAGACGCAGAATCCCACTGTTAGCGCAGAGCCTGACGTGGGGCCTGATCCCACAAACTACGATCATGACCTGAGCTAAAGTCAAGAGTCAGATGCTCAACCTACTGAGCCACCAGGCACCCGTTAAATTATTTATTTATTTATTTATTTATTTAGAGAGTGAGAGAGAAAGAGCGTGAACAGAGGGGAGGGGCAGAGAGAATCCCAAGCAAGCTCTGCAACGTCAGCACAGAGCTGGACCTGGGGCTCGATCTCACGCACCGTGAGGTCATGACCTGACCTGAAATCAAGAGTCCACTGCTTAACCCACTGAGCCACCCAGGCGCCCCTATTTATTATTGTGTGTTAAAGAGTTTATTTTTAAGTAATCTCCATGTCCAGTGTGGGGCCCGAACTCACAACCCCGAGATCAAGAGTTGCACACTCCACCGACTGAGCCAGGCTTTAAAAAAAAAAAAAAACTGAACAAATTTTGAATGGTTTTTATGCAGCTGTACTCAGTCTTCATAAACAATTTTATATCTTCGAAATTATTTTAATTTAATTTATAGTGTTTTAAATATGTCTATAAAGATACAGTAAACGTTTCCATATTATAATAGATGGGACATTGGGTCAGTCAGTTGAGTGTCCGACTTCGGGTCTGGTCATGATCTCACGGTTCATGGGTTCAGGCCTCACATTAGGCTCTGTGCTGACGGCTTGGAGCCTGCTTCGGATTCTCTGTCTCCCTTTCTCTGCCCGTCTCCCACCCGTGCTCTCTCCCTCACAAGTAAACATTAAAAAAATATATGAATTAATAGATATATATCAAGTAAATGGATTGTCACCTTTTTACTTGACTTTTATTCTTCCATTCTTGGCAAAGTTTATTTCCAATGTCATATTTGTGAAAAAAGGAGCAACAAATTTGTTAATCATAAAGTTTTTTTTCCCCCCTGTGTTTAGTATGAATTCTTTGGTATAGATTTCCCAAAGTGGCTTGGCTGGATGAAAGAATGAAATATTTTAAGTTTTTGTGGTGTTTTATTTATTTATTTGCTTATTTATTTTGAGTGGGAGGGAGAGAGAGAGAGCTTGTGGGGAAGGGGCAGAGAGAGGGGGGAGACAGGGAATCCCAAGCACGTTCCGTGCTGTCAGTGTGGAGCCTCCTGTGGGGCTTGAACTCACATACTGGGAGATCATGACCTGAGCCGAAGTTGGACACCTAACCGACTGAGCCATCCAGGCCCTCCTCCCCAACCCACTTTTCTATTGAGTTATTCATTTTCGTATGGTTGGGATTTTCAAACAATCTCCATGTTAAGACTCCTTGCCGGGGTGCCTGGGTGGCTCAGTCGGTTAAGCGTCTGACTTCGGTTCAGGTCATGATCTCACAGTTTGTGGGTTCGAGCCCCGCGTCGGGCTCTGTGCTGACAGCTCGGAGCCCGGAGCCTGCTTCGGATTCTGTGTCTCCCTCTCTCTCTGCCCCTCCCCTGCTCATACTCTGTCTCTCTCTCTCTCAAAAATAAATAAACATTAAAAAAAAAAAGAACCCTTGCCTATTTAATAAGTGAAAGTCATATTTCATTGTTATCTCAAATGTGCATTTCTTCGATTATTAACTTTTTCTCGTAATTACTCATTTGATTATATATTTTTTTCTCTTGTGAATCCTGAGTTCGTCCTGTATTCTCGTTTTCTCCAGATAGTTTTAAGCTGTGGGAAAATCACCCGGTCTTCGGGGTGGCCCGGATAACCTTCTGCCTGACCCTGGGGCTGGGCTTTGTCTTCACCGTCTGGTTGCACCTGCCGTATCTACCTGGTCTGAAGAGACTGCCCTTCTTTAGTTGGATCGGGACCATCCTGAGCTTCTTTGAAGGTACCCCTAGCTCTGGGAATGGAGCTCAGTTTCTCACAAGCCACATCTTCCTGGGCACTCCTCCCTCTTCCTTCCTTTGGGGGGGGGTGGGGTGGGGGGGTGGGCGCTGAGAATGGAGTCCCCCCATTTCCCCCGTCCCTGGAGAGGTGGAGTTGGGTGGGGCTGCGCTAACTCAGCACAGAAGGGAGCATCCTTGGGGGATTCTTAGGTGAGAAGGTCTCTTGGCTTCCTGTCTCCCAGTTACCTTTATCTTCTCCACCCTCCTGCTGTTCCCTATTAACCTCTGGATCTTTGAGTTGAAGAGGAATTTATCTGTCCCCATCGGATGGAGCTATTTCATAGGCTGGCTGGTGTTTGTCCTGTATGTCACCTGCGGTGAGTGGCCTGGCGGCCCTGGGAAGGAGGTGGCTCAGGGCAGAGGGAGTGTGGAGGGAGGGAGGGGCTGGTAAGGCCCGGAGGTAGGGAGGTAGGTTCTTAGGATTCACGTCCCCTTGGGCCTCACCTCGCCTGGCCTGCCGCTTGCTTTCCTCCATCCTCCACATTTCCTGTCCCCCATCCCTTTGTCCTTTGCCAGCGGCCCTCTGCCACTTCAACCACAAACACTTCTGGAGCGTGATTATGAACTGTCCCAGCCGGGCCGCGTCCTGCAGCAATGGTTCCAGCTCAGTACAGAACTTTCCGAGTGAGCTGGGGGTCTCACACGCCTCGGTCAAGCAGGAGGAAATCCTGGATCCGGAGCGAAAGAAGGCATCTCCGTAACCTTTTCCGAAATCCTGGCGCCAACTTCGGCCGCCCCTCGTCCGAATCCCTCTCCTCATCCTTTCTCGAAGCCCTGAACTTCGTCTAGCCTCACGAACACGTGCGGCACCTGCCTGGGGTAGCACCGGCAATGACCACTGGGATTCAGACATCCCGCACGGAGAGGCTGGTCTCCCAGGAAAGCCGCTGTGGCCGATCTGTCGAATCCTTCCAGATGGAGCCGCCATGCCAGCCAGCTAGAGGAGAGAAGGCACAAAATCCGAGTGGGGTGGGTAGATGAAAGCTGTATGTCTTAGCGGGTCGAGCCGTCCGATACGGCTGTTTCCGCAGTTAAATGCTGCCAGTTTCATAAGGTTCAACCTAATACGTCTGACTGGTTTCTATTTGATTTTTTTTTTTTTGGCTCTTTTGAGATTCTTGTCCCTAACCATACCTGACGAGCGGTGTGCAGCTCCTTGGCTCCAGGCAAACAGTCTGAGCAAAGAATATGTGGGCTTGAAATCTGGGCTGAGCAGCACCCCACAAATTCAGACTCATCGTCTCCCTCGTGCTTCTTCCCCCCGGTAGCCAGGATTTATTGATTTGGTCATCCTTGGGGAAGAAACAACAAGCAAATGTAGGTCATGATCGGAGAAAGGGATTTGGTAATTTGAAAGAAGTCGTAAACTCAAATGCCTACAGGGATGAGACTATCTGCCTCCTACATAAATAAAGGGGGCTATGCTTCCAGTCTATGTATAATTTTCCTCTTTTGATAAAGGCCTAATATAATCTTTTGCTGGATAACAAATTACCCCAAACTTGGTGGCTTCAAATAATAAACATTATCTCACATAGTTTCCGGGATCAGGAATCTGGGAGCAGCTTAGCTGAATGGTTCTTGCTCAGGGTCTCTCACGAGGTCATAGACAAGATGTCAGCTGGGTTTGCAGTCATCTGAAGGCTTGACTGGGGCTGGAGGATCTACTTCCAGTGTGGTTCACTCATATGACTGTCGACGGTTCCTTGCCACAGGGGCCTCTTTCATGGGCTGCTAGGTTGTCGAGAGCTCGTGTCCCCCAGAGTGAGTGATCTAAGAGAGAACGAGGAAGGAGGAAGAGGAGGAAGTGTCCGTGCCCTTTATGACTTAGTCTTGGAAGAAATACACTGTTACTTTCACCACATAAATCAGCTGAAATTTCAGAATTGCACTGTGTTGCAAGGGAGGAACTAAGTCCTCCTCATGGGGCCTTTAAGGATTATTCCAACAAAGCTGTGGAAATTGCACTCAGAGAGGCATTTGAAATTGGAGGATTCATTATATCCACAGGTCCTAGAAGAGGTCCACATTCTACATGGAGGCCACATGGAAGGAAAGCCCAGAGAGCAGGCTCAACCACGCAGATGGGGAGCTGAGAGAGTGAGGACCCGTGGCCAGGTGCCTTTACTGGGGTCAAGCAAACATCTGAGGGATTTTCATTGGTGCATTTGGATGTCACTAGGTTATAGTCAGGGGAGGGCCAAAAGAGGAACTTGTGGCAGGAGCCAGCCTTGTCACACTTGGTGCACCTGACACCTGGTAAGGTGCTCACAGTCTCATCGTGGAGCTGTTGAGGCATCCGGCAGAGATGAAGTTTTAAGCATTCGTGACACACTGGCCGTCTGTTATGGGCTGAGTTGTGTCTCCCCCAGAATTCATACGTTGGAGCCCTAACCCCCAGTACCTCAGAATGTAACTAGCTGGAGATAGGGTCCTATGAGGTGCACAGGAAAGACCAGGTGAGAAGGTGCGCATCTACAAGCCGCGTAAGAGAGGTCTCAGAAAGAGACCGAACCTATTACACTTGACCTTGGACTTCCAGCCTCCAGAACTGGGAGAAAATAAGTTTCTGTTGTTTAAAGGACCTAGTCTGTGGCGCTTTGTTACGACTGCCCTAGCAAACAAATGTGCCGCCTAAATTAGGTCCAGGTGCAGGTGAGGCTCTTTAGATGCAATGCCTTAAATACAGGGAGTCAAGTGCAGGTCCTCTCAATCTGAATGCCTGTGAACTAGAGAGACATGTGACCACCCCCACACAGCCAGAAACCATGGCAGGGCAGTCAAGGGGTAACCCTGACAGACACTACTATTTAAAAAGGGGGATAATGACATGTAATGAACACTGAGTAATGTATAGAATTATTGAATCGTTATGTTGTACACTTGAAACTGATGTAACACTGTATGTTTATCATACTCCAAAAAAAAAAAAAAAAAAAAGCGGGGAGGGGAATATGAATGAGAGACACAACAGGGAGTCATTGGTTCATAGCACTTCTGAAATCCAGCTGGGAAAATGTTGAAATGTCCTTGATTGAGACTCAGTCCTGGAGCGTCCAGGTGGCTCAGTCGGTTGAGCAGCTGACTTTGGCTCAGGTCATGGTCTCATGGTTCATGGGTTCGAGCCCCACGTCGGGCTCTGTGCTCACAGAACAGAGATTCTGTGACTCACTCCCTCTCTGCCTCTCCCTGCTTTTGCTCTCTCTCTCAAAAATAAATAAACATCTGAAAAAAAAAAAAAAGATTCAGTCCTATTTCTCCCCAGCTGCAAGTCTCCATGGGTTGTTTTTTTTTAGATGTAACACACATGCCATAAAATTTACCACTTTAAAGTACGCAATTCAGTGGTTTTAGTATATTCACAATGTGCAACCATCACCACTATCCCATTCCAGAACACTCTACGGCTCTAATTACTCCCCTTCCCTCCATCCCCTGGACCTAGTCTACGTTCTGTTTCTCTGCATTTGCTCATTCTGGACATTTCATATAAATGGAATCATACAATACCCAGCCTCTTGTGTCCAGTTTCCTTTGCTTAGCATAATGTTTTCAAGGGTCGTTCATGTTGTTCAACTCCGTGATGAGAGGCAGAGCCCTCCCAGCTGTTAAAGGTGGAGGCTTGGAGGCAGTAAGAGACCAACATGGGTATCGGTCTATCGGTATTGAGTTCTGGCTCAGCCTTGTAGGTTCTACTGTATTTTTTGCTCTCTTCTTTCCACGTCTTCCCTTCCTGACTGCCTACACTGATTAACTTCAGGTTCCAGAATTAGGCACGGAAGCGACAGCCTTACATAGACTATTTAACTGGTTCCCCACCTGCAAAAAATAAATCCCTTAGTGGTTCTGTTTCTTTGGTTGAACCTTGACCGATAGGCCAGTAACGCCATCTGGGCCTGCTATTCAGCCCACCCTCTGAGTTTTAAAATTTCATTGTATTTTGTTTCAGTGCTAAAGTTCCCATTTAGTCGTTCTATGTATCTTCTATCTCTTCGTGGAGACTTTCTATGGTTTCATTTGTTTTAAGCCCATTTGTAATTGCTCATCGAGGCATTTTTACGCCGCTCCTTAAAATCCTTGTTGGAAAATCCCAATGTCTAGGTCATCCCAGGATTGGCATCTGCTGGGTATCTTTAACTCATTCAAGTTGAGCTTCTCTGGGTTCTTGGTATGATGCATGATTTTGTATTGTATCCTGGACATTCTGGTATTACATCGTAAGACTATGGGTATTACTGAAATCTCCCGTTCCAGCAGGCCCTCTCTGACATCGTGCCATGGAGGAAGGGAGTGTTTCCTTGCTACAGCCAGGGGGGGATAAAGGTCCTGGCTCCCCACTCAGCGTCCTTGGACACCCTGGGCAGGGGAAGGCATTCATCATTACTGCTGGTCCAAGGCAGGATTTCAGGTTCCCCACTAGGCTTCCTAGGTGGGAGGGGGAAGGGTGCCTTGATACTCCTACCCATGTGGCCTCTCTGTGATGTGAGGTGGAGGCCTTTTTTGCTCACTGGATGATAGTGAAAGTTCCAGCTTCCCACTCAGCCTCCTCTGACAGAGGCGGGCGGCTGGTGAAGTCCAGGATTCCCATGTGGTTCCCGTTCTTCCTATGTGTATGTGTGTGAGGGGGGTTGTTACCTCTTGGTTGGAATATAAGTCTTGGTTGCCCCCCGGGTCTTGTCTGCTACCACCCCGGCAGGAGGTGGGGGTGGAGGGGGTACTACGAGAGGTGTCTTGTTATAGTCTGTTGAGGGTGGAGGCCCAGGCTCCCCCACTCAGCCTCTGCTGACCAACATGGCAGAAGGGCCACGGTGTTCTCCATGGTGTTGGCTGGATTAATGAAGTATTTTCTGTAAGTTTTCGGTCTTGTCAGGTTGCCTCTCTCCTGGTTTTTTGGCTAGAGAGAGCAGATCTTTTCTGTGTGTGTGTGTGTGTGTGTGTGTGCGTGTGTATGTGTGTGGTTTTGGTCTGCTCCCACTGGCATTTCAAGTTACTGGCTTGTCCAGCACCCAGTCTGCGATACTGTGAGGCAAACCGTATTGCACCACTCACCGTGGTGTTGTTCTAAGCATCCAAGATGTCTAGCCAGACCTTCTTGACTCCACCTTTCAGAACTTTCTTGTATTTGTTCTTTTAATGTTTATTTATTTTGAGAGAGAGACAGAGAGTGAGCAGGGGAGGGGCAGAGAGAGAGGGAGACGCAGAATCCGAAGCAGGCTTCAGGCTCTGAGCTGTCAGCACAGAGCCCGACGCGGGGCTTGAATTCATGAACTGCAAGATCATGACCTGAGCCGAAGTTGGACATTCAACCGACTGAGCCACCCAGGCGCCCCTCGTAGATGTAATTTTAAACCAAAGAGTCTGCTGGATTCAGTAGGAGCCGTTGATTTTCCTGTGGTGGTTATTCGCACTGTTCACCAAGTATTTCTAGGTTTTGCCTTCTGGGGATATGCTAAGATTGCACCTTCTGGCTCCGGACGGAGTCACGTGACTAGTTCTGGCCACCAAATTGTGCAACATGCTCCTACCTCTGGACCAGAGCATTTACTTACCAGCGTGAACCCTCCTGGAGATCTCATTGCCTCTGCGCATTCAAGATGGTGGCTGATCTGTCACCCTGAGTGCTAGAATGAGGACACCTGGCGGAGAGTCCATAGCCAAGCCCTTGAGAGACTTCACCAAGGGCTTCTCCCTCCCTCGAGGGAGGAGAAGGCAAGCTGACAGGCCCCAGGTGGGATGTGTGTGCTATTCCTCGGGCACTCCCGGCTGCCCAAGAACAAAGGAAAGGGGGGAAACGAAGGGTTAACCGATAGAGCTCACAGTCGTGCAGGACCCGAGTCTCCATCTATTTACAAAGATCTTAGCCAATCACAAGAAAAAGGCAGTCTTATCAATAGCCTCATCTCCAGAAATTTGTAGACTCAGTTTCCTGGAGCCCCAACATCACCCTCCCCTCCATAGTGATGTGGGAAACAGAGGCAGAAGGAAATGGCATATTTCAATTTCCATATAACCTGCAGCCCATTGACGAATACTTGAGCCGGGCAAGAGCCAAACACTTCTCTAGGAACTCCCTATGTCTTAATGTTAATATTTTGCTGGGGGGGGGGGGAACCCTTAGCTCGGCAATAGCTAGGCCTCCACCATCTTGGGAGTGTTCTTTAGCATATGAAGATCTCACTGGAAACTTCCTCCTGATTTTACCTCCCCCCACCCCATAGTATATAACTAGTCTCTCCTCGTGGTCCGGGCAGCTGTTTCTGCCCACGGGTCGCGTCCCCGTGCTTTTTTTTTTTTTTTTTTTAATTTTTTTGCCATGTTTTAATTTATTTTTGGGACAGAGAGAGACAGAGCATGAACGGGGGAGGGGCAGAGAGAGAGGGAGACACAGAATCAGAAACAGGCTCCAGGCTCTGAGCCATCAGCCCAGAGCCTGATGCGGGGCTCGAACTCATGGATCGCGAGATCGTGACCCGGCTGAAGTCGGACGCTTAACCGACTGCGCCACCCGGGCGCCCCAAATAAAATCACCTTTTTGCACCAGAGACATCTTTAAGAATTCGTTCTTGGCCGTCGTCCCTGGACCCCCTGAGCCCCACTATCACCCCAAAAACCTCATCCGACTGAATTGTGTCCCCCTGCCACCCTCCCCCCAATTCATGTTGAAGCCCTGACCCCAGTGTGGCTGTATCTGGAGATGGGCTTTGGGGAGGCAATCAGTTTACATGCGGTCATGAGTGGGGGCCCTGATCGGATAGGGTGAGTGGTTTTACAAGAACAGATGCCAGAGAGCCACTGGCTCTCTTCATGTCCGTGCACGTGCAGTAAGGAAGGGCCACGTGAGGACATGGCCAGATGGCAGCTGCCCGCAGGCCAGGAAGACAGCTCTCGCCACAGACCCGATTGGCCGGCACCTTGGTCTTAGACTTCCGGCCTCCAGCACTGTGAGAAAATGAGTTTCTGTTGTTTAAGCCGCCCGGTCTGTGGAAATTCCTTATGGCGGCCCGTGAGGACAAAGATATGCAGAGTGAATGGGGGTGCAGCTTGCTTGCTACGAGATTGTGCGACTTGAAGATTTTGGGGTTCTCTGGGGTGCCTGCGGGGCTCCGTCGGTGAAGCGTCCGGCTTCGGCTCAGGTCACGATCTCGCGGTCCGTGGGTTCGAGCCCCGCGTCGGGCTCTGGGCTGATGGCTCGGAGCCTGGAGCCTGTTTCCGATTCTGTGTCTCCCTCTCTCTCTGCCCCTCCCAGCTCGTGCTCTCTCTCAAAAATAAATATTTAAAAAGTTAGAAAAAAAGATTTTAGGGTTCTTTATTCCCTCAGCATAACTGAGGCTCTTCTGGCTGACACAACCCTCTTGGCTAAAAGGGAAAGAGAGAGAGCTGCGGCGAAGCTCAAGTCACTCCATCCCACAAAGACAACTGCATTTCCCATAGAGCTGGGATTTGCGGACCTTGGCTCCAATGATGACCAGATGGCAAGGCTTGGAGAAGCTGCTGGTTTTGCACAAGAGATAACAATAAATGTCTGATGTCAGAATCACTAGAGAAACTTTATTTTCACAATTTTATTTCCTTAAGAAATTTTTTAGTGTTTATTTTTGAGAGAGAGAGACAGACAGACAGACAGAGTGGGAGCAAGAGAGGGGCAGAAAGAGACACACACACAGAATCCAAAGCAGGCTCCAGGCTCCGAGCTGTCAGCACAAGGGCCCGACACGGGGCTTGAACTCACGAAACCGTGAGATTATGACCTGAGCCAAAACCGAGAGCTGGATGCTTCACCAAGTGAACCCCCCAGGCACCACCCTGGAAATTCTTTTTTAGACATCATTTCAGACTTACAGGAAAGTTGCAAGAACAGTACAAGGAATTCCTATATACTCTTCAACTAGATTTCCCTGCACGTTAACATTATTACATTGTCTTTATCTCCCCCAGCCTCCTCTCCACACACACACAACTTTTTCTCTACCATTTGAGAATAAATTACAGACACAATGCCCCTTTACCCTCAGATACTCTAGTGTGTATTTCCTAGAGACTCTTACATAACCATAGTACAATTCTCAAGATCAGGAGATTAACCCTGATAAAACACTATAACCTTCAGACAATGGTCAGATCTGGCCAGTTGTCCCAGTGATGTCCATGATAGCAAAAGAAAGTCCTGGAACTGGGACAGTTCCTTGGCCTGCCTTCCTTCCTTCCTTCCTTCCTTCCTTCCTTCCTTCCTTCTTTCCTTCCTCCCTCCCTCCCTCCCTCCCTCCCTCCCTTTCTTTCTTTTCCCCCCTTTAGTCTTTGTCTTTTGTTAACTTTGGCCTTTTTGAATTTTTGAAGAGTACAGACCAGCTGTTTTGTAAGCCCTCAATCTGGGCTTCTCTCTTGTTTCTTCATAATGAGATTCAGGTACTGTATTTTGGGTAGAAACAGCATGGAAATGGTGTTGTGCTGTACGAATATGGGGGCGGGGGCGGGGGTGTTAACTTGATCACTGGGTGAAGGTGGCCTCCGGCCAATCTTATTTCTCCTGTAAGAAGTCCTCTGATCCAAAGTGGGCGGAACGGAGAACATTGGTGAGCGAGCTGCAAACCATCTTTTCCACACTCCGCTTACACGGCCTCTGTGCCGGGCGTGCACTGAGCAACCCTTCACAGACCCAGACGTCTTTGCCGGGTCTCCATTGTGGCACTGGGCGCATTACCATGACCGCTTACGGGATGGTGCCTCCAAAGACGAGCATGAGCCCGGCACACAGTTGTGTCTCTAGACACTGGAGGGATGGATGAAAGCGACAGGCCAGGGAAGTAGAGGGTGTGAGGAGGGATGGAAGAGGACAAGCCGAGCCTGACGACAGATTTCGGGGAGGCCCTCTTCCTGCCACAGAAAGTGGCTGCATCTGGAGAAGCTTCCCGGCGTCCGGCCCGGCCCAATCCCGGTTCGGGCAGAGGGGCAGTGTTTCAGGACTGGGTTATTCCTGGTGATCTGGGTTGTGCGTGGAGGCCAGATCCTAGGGTCCCTACATTTAAGGCAGCCATTTCCGGGGTTCCTGCCGTCGCATCAGGAGGAAGGTGGAAAGAGAGGTGATGTCCTTCAGAGAACTGGGTACTGCTGTACTCAGTGCTGAGGTGGAAGGGAGGGGAGGGGAGGGGAGGGGAGAGGGGGCCACTGAATGACTCACCAAAGCTAGGGGTGACCCATCTGTGCGAAACCCCAAGAGGCAAGGCTCACAGGAGCTCACCTGCTGATCGCTTATGTTGTCACGTCAAGGGAAGTGGCTCAAAGTGACCAGAAATCTGAGGCCAAAGTTCTAGGTGTGGAGAAGCTATTTTGAGCAAGGAGCTCGTCAACAGAGCCGATGTCGTGGTTCAAATTCAACACAACGGTGGATGCTACGAAGGAGACTCAGGGAAGCAAAGGGCAAAATATTAAGACTAAATTTTAAATGGAAAAAGGTAAAATCTAACTAGATCCAAATTAAAAAAAATTGTTTTTTATCAATTAGAAATAACAAAAGTAGACACAAAATAAACAAGTTTCTAAAAGACCAAGCCTCCGACTAAAACAGAAAGCCAATTTGCTCAGGAAACTCATACTTCCTGCCCACTTTGTTTGCTTGGAAAACACGGGAGAGTGGACCATCTGGGGTAATTAATTCTGGAGTAAAAATGTCAGAACCTGGGTAAACAAAGATTAGCGCCAAGATAAAAACAATAAAAGGAACCAGGAACTAAAAGAGAAACCACATCTCAATAAATTCAAAGGGGTAGAATTCCGGACAAAATTCAGAAGACGATCCCCGGGATTCTGCCATCGGTTAACGTTCTGAACAAGACTCTTCTCAGGATTCTTGCTCCTTCATATGTAAAAGCATCTCAGGTTTTAAACGGACTTCTGTAAAATGTTCACAAATCAAGCGGAAAGGTGTGTAAATAACATTTAAAAACAAACCCTTCGAAACCTCCCCCTCAAAATTCTACAACCCGAAGCCACGGAACAGGAAAAGGTTAAGGTAACTGTGCAGAGGTAATAGCCGACACAGTGACCGAACTTGGCTTTGGCAAACCCTGCTTTCAGGGTCTGTTGCACTGATGTCCAAAAACCATGCAGAAGAGCTGGAAAGCAAGTGTGTGAGTCAGGTTCTCAGGCTCCTTCCCTTCCTCCTCCAAAGCTTAGCTTCACAAAACCACTGGGAACAGTGTCTTCTCTGAGAGCTGCAGAAAAGATTTTATTCCCCGACCTAAAGCTAGTTCCGGTAAAGTGGTACATGGAGAACATTCACTAAAGCATCTGTCTCTGAGTCTGCCATCTTCCCAGAAGTGGGGACATGAGCCCCGACGGGGAGCTCAGGGGTTGGGGTTCTCGGAGAGGCAGGAAGCACAAACGTACAAGAGGCCAGTTTCCACATTACACAGAGTCAGAGCTGGAAGAGAACTCTAATATGAGCTGGTTCAATTGTCTGTTTTATGTTTTTTTAATGTTTATTTATTTGAGAGAGAGAGCGAGCGCGAGTGTGTGTGTGTGTGCGCGCGCGCGCGCGTGTGCAGGGGAAGAGAGAGAGAATCCCAAGTAGGCTCCACGCTGTCAGCACAGAGACAGACACGTGGCTCGAGCTCACGAACCGTCAGATCGTAACCCGAGGTGAAATCAAGAGTCGGACACTTAACCAACTGAGCCATCCAGGTGCCCCTAGTCTCTCTCTGGTTGAGGAAACCAAGTCCTGGCAAGTGTAAGTGACTAGGGCCAGTGCCTAGACTGGCCGCCAGCCTTTCTTCCCACCATCCCGCATACGACAAGTGCAACGGGAAAATTCACAGGCCACAGCACCAAAGCTACACGTTGTGTACAAGTTAGGACCACACCCTTTCCCAACTTGCACACCAAGTTTAGAGTTAGGTTTAAGTCATTTTCCCAGAAGCAATAGGTGCCGCTAGCCAGTTGTGAGCAAGGAAGGTGGATTTAAGACCTGACCTTGGACTTGGAAAGACTTGGGTTTGAATTTGGGGCTAGTTCTTAACCTTTCTGAGCATCATTTCCTTCTCTGTAAAAGAAAGGAATTAGGTCCTTAAGTTACTTTGCTACTTAAACTTATTCCTTCAGCTTCAAAGCACTTGGTAGAGTTGTAAGGATTAAATAACATAATATATTCAAAGCGCTTAGCATTGTAGCTAAATTGGCATTCAGTCGTGCTTACTATTATTGTGAGCAGGCCTTTACTTCCACAGATTCGTTAGGCAGATTGTCTCTTAATTAAGGAGGTGATGGGGGCCTGACCTGTGGGAATGGAGAGGCGGTAACGGAATTAAGAGACATTTCAGGGTTAGTACACCAGCTATCCACCACTATGTAACAAGCCACCTGCAAATTTAGTAGCTTAAAAATTCATATTTTTCGTATGAATCCTCAATTTGGCCAGGGCTTGTCTCTGTTCCATACGGCGTCATCTGGAGGAAGATCAGTGAGGGGCTGGAGGGTCCTCTTTCCAAGATGGCTTACTCACACGGTTGGAAAGTTCGTTCTGGCTATTGACTAAGCTTAGCCGGGGCTGAAGGCTGGGGACGTTGGTTCCTTTCCAAGTGAGCCTTTCCACAGGAAGAGCTTGGGCTTCCTTACGGCATAGCGATTGGGTTCCAAGAATGAGCATTCCAAAACAATGAGGTGGTATTTTTGTGACTTCATCTCAGAAGACAAATATCACTACTCCTTCTCTATTTTCTCGGTCAAGGCAGGAAGGCAGGTCTATCTAGGCTCTCTCTCTCTTTTAAATGTTTATACAGTTTTGAGAGAGAGAGAGAGAGAGAGAGAGAGAGCAAGCAGGGGAGCGGCAGAGAGAGAGGGAGACACAGAATCCCAAGCAGGCTCTGGGCTCCAAGCTGTCAGCACAGGACCCGACGTGGGGCTCGAGTTCACGAACCGTGAGATCATGACCTGAGCCGAAGACTCAACCAACTGGGCCACCCAGGCGCCCCGACAAAATCTATCTCTTGACGGGGGTCTAGAAGGGCAAGCATTATAGATATAGGTTGCATCCATGTCTGGAAAACATGACCTGCCAACGATTGACGATGGGCAGTGAGGAAGAATGAGTTCCTGGGGAGACTGAAGTTTCTACCTTAGGTGACCCCATGGCGCCATTAATAGAATTCAGGAACGCAGAGGGTATTGCTAAAAGTGTCCAAACAAGGAGGCCATTAGACTGGGGATGGCTCTAACACCTTGGTAGCCCACATAAGCAAACCAAACTTAAGCCAGAGCCAAAGCGCTCAAATCCGGGAAAGTGAAACTTAAGAGCAACCCATCACACGGAGCCCAAATAAGGCAACTGCTTAAGCCCTAACCAATGAAATAACTGTTTCCCTTTGCTTTGGTGACTTCCCTGTAAAAACCTTGCCCCAGCTCCTGTCAGGTGAGCACTTTGGGGTCGGCACTGCTCCAGTGAAATCCACGTTTGTGCCAACAAGCTCTTCCCAGTGTATCTTTAACAGCATTTTGGAGCACACGATCTCAGTGGGGATAGGAGCGTAGCAGCGAGGGAGGAATGAATGAGTGACCCCAAGTAGGACAAAACCCACTAGAGTTCCACTTCATGGAAACCAAAAAGAAGGTGGGATGAGAGCCGAAGTGGATTTAACGTCCCAAAGAAGTCAAGATGGTTTGGACTGCGAAGGAGACACGGGCTAGGAAATGGGGGTACCCTGGTGACCTTTGGGAGGGTAAAATATAGCACATACCATTTAGCAGCTGTGATGCTTTCTAGAAACCCTTTCTAATGTTTAAAGCATTTCCACACATGGGAGGAATGCCTTGCTGGAAAATAAGCTTTTGTTTGTTTTTTTTTTTCTCTGTTAAGAGCAGAAGTGAGCGGGGCCCCTCGGTGGCTCAGTCATTTGAGTGTCTGACTCTTGATTTGGGTCCAAGTCATGATCCCAGGGTTGGGCTCTGTGTTGAGTGTGGAGCCTGCTTAATAATTCTTTCTCTCCCTCTGCCCCTCTCTCCTGCTTACTCTCTCTCTCAAAAAAATACATATATAGCAGAAACGAATGGATTAAATATGTAAATGTTCAGACCCGGGACTAGAAAGCTCCCAGAAGAACACACAGAAGTGCTTCATGACATTGGACTTGGCAGTGATTTCTTGGGTATGACACCAAAAGCACGGACAACGAAAGCAAAAAATAGACAAGGGAGACTACATCAAACTCGTAAGTGTCTGCAGAGCGGAGGACTGAGAAAAAAGGCAAACTACGGAGTGGAAGAAAATATCTGATAAACGGTTAATATCCAAACAATGTAAGCGGCGCCTTCAACTCGAAGCGAAAAAACCTCCCTAATAGCCCAATTAAAAAAACAGGCCAAGGACTTGAATAGGCATTTCTCCAGAAAGACATACAAATGGTCAACAGGTATACGAGACGATCCCCAACATCACTGGTCACCAGGGAAACGCAGCTGAAGGCCACAAGCAGGTATCACCACACCCCTGTCAGGAATGTTATTATCGATGAAGCCCAAAAGGTAACAAGTGTTGGTGAGCATGCAGAGAAGCTGGAACTCTGGCACACTGCTGGCAGAAATGTAGGACGGTGTAGCCACCGTGGAAGACAGCATGCAGGTTCCTAAAAAAATTAAATACAGATATAGCATATGCCCAGCAATCCCACTTCTACAGATTTTCTTTTAAATGCTTATTTTTCAGAGAGAGAGAGAGAGAGAGAGAGAGAATGAGAGAGAGACAGAGAAGCAGGGGAGGGGCGGAGAGAGAGGACACAGGATCTGAAGCAGGCTCCAGGCTCTGAGCTGTCAGCACAGGCTGGTCCACCCAGGCACCCCCACTCCTACAAATTTAACCAAGAGTTGAAATCACGATCTGGAAAAGAGATCTGCACGCCCAAGTTCACTGCAGTATTATTCACAACAGCCAAGATGTGGAGACAACTCAAATGTCCACCGATGGATGAATGATAAAGAGAAATGTACTATATACCTGCGGTGGTTTATTCTGCCTCAAAAAGAAGGATCCTGCCATAGTTGACAATGCGGATGAACCTTGAGGGCATTAAGTTTAAATAAGCCAGTCACACAAAGGCAAATACTGCACGATTCTGCTTATGTGAGGTACCCGAAATGGTCACACACAGAGAAGCAGAGGGCAGCACGGCGGTCGCCAGGGATTGGGGGGAGGGGGAGTGGGGGCTGCTATTCAGTGGGGGGATAAAGTTTCAGTTATGCAAGATGATTACATTCTAGAGATCTGTATATCTTGCGTCTAGTTAACAATAGCATATCGCGCGCTTACAAATTTTGTCAAGAGGGTAGATCTCATGTTAAATGTTCTTGCTGCCAAAAACAAACCAAAAAACCTTGCCAAAAAAAAAAACCCTAAAAACCCACAAAAAGGCAGAAGTGTACTTGAGCAGAATAGCTTTTGCCACCACACTTCTGAACTCGAGGGTAGGCGAGCTGCAGGGGTGCGCTCGACCTCGAAGGGTGAAGGAGATCCCGAGCCAGTGTTCCAGGGCCAACTGTGGCTTGAGAATGTGGCCACGCATGCTAACAGGCAGAGGGACAGTGGCCGAGGGCTGGGCACTGAGCCCTGTGCCGACAAATACCCATAATGCCCTCTTATAAACCTCATCACAGCTCTGTGAGGTGCGGATTATCGTTCAACAAATACTTAAAAAATTTTTTTTCCAATGTTTATTTTTGAGACACAGAAAGTGAGCGGGGGAGGGGCAGAGAGAGAGGGAGACGGTAGGGTCCGGGCTCTGAGCTGTCAGCACAGAGCTCGATGTGGGGCTCGAACTCACGGACTGTGAGATCATGACCTGAGCTGAAGTCGGACGCTTAACTAAGCCACCCAGGCACCCCCACAAATACTTTTTTAATTGAAGCATCATCAACTTACAATGTGACACTCGTTTCAGGTGTATGGCATACTGATTCAGCAATTCTATACGGGACTTAGTGCTCGCCATGGTGGTACCAGGGGCAGTGAGCACCTGAGATTGGGATTATTACCTGCTCCGTTTCACAGTTAAGCTTGGAGTTCAAGAGGCTGTTAAGTGAAATTGTTTTTAGCCCACTCTCCATTGTATTTTCTAGTAAAATGGAATTTCACAGGCCTCTTAACAGAATTCTAGAGATGCGCCTGAAAAATGCAAGTCTTCGTAAGTAACGAAGAGTCTCCGAAAGATACGGCAACATTCCCTCCCTCCACTAGGTGTGGAGGTAGGTGCCGTGTTGCATCATAAAACTGAGCCAAATAATCCAGTTGGACAAGGTATCTTCCCTAAGAATCTCCATCGGCTTCTCCTGTGCAAAACCAAGACTTGCATGAACGTTGGTAACTGGTTGTCAACTTTTTTCTGTTTTCTGCTAAAATAATCTGCTCTTGCAAGTGTTATTTGAACACAGGGACTTTGTAAGCCTTCCGAGACTTAAGAAATTGTTGCTACATCTCCTAAAAATTACCTCTGAAATCGACAGTCCTTCTGATTGGTTGCTGCTACAGGCTGAACTCTGTCCCCCTCACCCCTCCCAAAAAGGCTGTAGTCATACCTCCCAGTACTTTTGAATGTGACCTTATTTCCAAATAAGGAGGCAGAAGATGGAGTGAAAAGGACATCACTAGGGTGAGCTCTCATCCTACACAACAGGGTCCTCGTAAGACGGGGGCTCTTGGACACGGAGGGAGACAGACACACACAAATGCGAAGGCACAGAGAGAATGTCATCTGCAAGTCAAGGAACACCCGAGTCTACCAGGAGCTAGGAGAGACGCGAAGTCTCCCTCACGGCCCTGGGAAGGAACCAAACCTGCTGGCACCTCGATCTTGGGACTTCTGGCTTCCAGAACTGTGACACGATACATTTCTGTTGTTGAAGCACCCCCCTGCCCCCGTTTGTTAGGGCAGCCCCAGGAAACAAATACAGCTGCCTTGAAAATAACGGAGCAATTACTGTATCTCCTCACCAGTCAGGTTTGTTAAATATAGAAGCACCAGGCACTCCTCCCTTCTCCCGTGTGCACAATGGAAAAAGTAAAAACCTTCAAATGACTGGAGTCTGTTGCATCTAAACAGACAGCCCAGGGGCACCTGGCTGGCTCAGTCGGTGGAGCGTCCGACTCTTGATTTCGGCTCAGGTCGTGATCTCACGGTTGTGGGATCGAACCCCGGATCGAATCCCCCTGCCTGACATTCTCTCTGCCTGTCCCCCGTGGCACTTTCTCTCTGAAAATAAACATTAAGCTGACAGCCCGGATCTGATTCCAAGCCACGGGGTCTCCCATCACACCACAGCCACACGCAGGCACGGCATTAAGCAGAACTAACCGCTGATTTTTCTTCCGTGGTTAGCTTTTGCTCGCTTTCTATTGGCTGCTCTTTTCACTAATAATTTCTAAGTATGCTTTTAAAAATTAATGCCTTACGTGTTTTAAGTGTTGCAAATTTTTTCTCCCGATGTCATTTATCTTTTCATGTTTCAAATGGCGTTATTTTCCATAGCCATTTGAACTGTTCATTAGGGCAAGTAGGTTAACTTTCTTTTATGGCGTTTGAAGTTCATGCGTTGCTCGCAAAGGCTTTCTCCATCCCGAGATCACAAAAACCCTCCATTTTCCCCTCCCCCATATTTTTATAGTTTTGTGGTTTGCTGAAGAATCAGGCTTCACATTTCCCTGATGGATAGCTAATTGATCCAGCACCATTAACTGAATAGAACTCCTCCCCACAGATGTGGAATGTCGCTTTTATCACAAATTCTTTTTTTCACTTTTTTTTTTGCATGTTAAATTTTTTTTCAACGTTCATTTATTTTTGAGAGAGAGCCAGTGTGACGCTGGCTTGAACCCACGAACTGCGCTGAACCGTGAGGTCACGACCTGAGCCAAAGTCAGAGGCTCAACCAATGGAGCCACCCAGGTGCCCCATCACAAATTCTTAAAGACACAGAGGTCGGTTTCTGGCCTGGATTCATCTTCTGACTTCACGGGCCAGTCTTTAGCAATGGGCCGGAAATGCACGTGCACGTATTCTGGGGCGCCCTCCCCACCACCCCAGGAAGACAGCGATGCCGTGGCTCACCTCACCTCTCACCCACACGAGTTGACCATGTGGCTCCTGGCTTGCGGGCAACTAGGAGGTAGTCGGTCAGTATGGGGGAGGGGCGGTAACATTAGAAAGCTCGGCCTCCCAGACGCCCCGGCCAGGCCGCCAGGCCGAGTGACAAAGGGGCAACGGAGAGTGAGGTCCTGGCCAAAGACAGAGCAAGATCCCCCTCCCACCAAACAAGCTGCAAAATGGTATCACCTCCTTTCTAGGGATAACGTGGCCTCCCTGGATACCCATCGCGGCAATGTTTAACCAGCAAAGGAACGGGGGAGGTCTCCGGCTTTCACGTGAGGGGTGGGATCTGCTGGGGGACAACTCCCCCAGGGACAACTCCCACTTCGGTGTTCAGAGAAAGCCCCTTTATGCACATTGTCTCACGGGCTCTCACAAGCACCCAGTGTCTCCCCTCCTGCAGGCGGGGGTTGGTGCCGCCCCTCACGGAGGAACCTGGCACTAGGGGGTGAGCAGAATGGGCTTCGTTCGGATGGCTCCAGGACATGCAGGAAGGGTGGCCCGGGAGAATGACGACTTCAGGCCCCTCCTTCCCGGTACCCGTCTCTGCAGAATCTCCTGTTCCCACAACAAATCCTTACCGAACACCTCTGATGGGCTAGGGATTCGTCTGGGCCTTGGGAATACAGCAGAACACAGATCCAGGGGATCTTCATTCTCTTCGGCCAGGCTGGCGATTCCTATTCTGAACCGTGACCCAGACTGGCCTTTGCTCCATTTTCTGGGTGGAGCCGTGACCTCCGGCCAACGTCTGCACTTTGCTCCCGTCTCCGGTTGCTTCCCTGGCTACTGGTCACTTCCTAGAACGCACTGACCTGCTCCAGACAGACACGCTTTTCTATTCTTGAGGCATAGACCACTGGCAGATTCAGGCCCAAATCCCAGCCATGCCTCAATTCTGACCTTTTAAAATAGGTTTCAGGCAGGTCACAGTTGCCTGCGCATGCCATTGTGACAGCAGGGGTGGCACATACAGTTCTTCTCGAAGCAGGAAATAGAGCTCAGATGCCAACGTGGCCGCTCTCCTCTTTTCTCACTACACCTTTTCCTCCGATGCCCCCACCTTTCGGGATGTTGTCTGAGGAGGGGGGCTTGGCAGAAGGAATACGTACTAGATGTACGTAGGGCACCACACTTAAGACCCCATCGGTTCAGGTTCTGCAGGCAGAAATACTCTCCTACTGGCTGCTGTTGGTAGAACTGTGTCCCAAGAAAGGTATGTCCAAGCCCAAATCCCCAACACCCGTGAATTGGACCTCACTTGGACAAGGGGTCTTTGCAGATACAATTAAGGTGAGGATGTCGAGAGGAGATCATCCCTGATAGGGGAGGTCCTTAAATCCAATGGCATGGGGTTGGTATGCCATGGTGTCCTTTTAAGAGACAGAAAAGGAGATCACAGAGAGACAGAGGGGGAAAGGCCAGGCGAAGCTCCACGGGAAGATGAGGCAGAGACTCGAGGAAGCCAAGGGACACAGAGGACTGCCAGTGGCCACCAGGGAGAGGAGAAAGGCATGGGACGGATTCTCTCCAAGCTTCCAAAAGCAACAAGCCCTGCCGACACCTTGATCTTGAACTTCTGGCCTCCAGAGCTGCCAAAGTGTATATTCCTGTTAAGCCGCTAAGTTTGTGGTCATTTGTTACGGACCCGGCCCGCTTTTCCCCTCGTTGCAAGCACTGACGTGGACAACATGAGCGACTGTGGAGAGCGCAGCCTTCATGTTCCTTTCCCCGGGGAACTTGGTGACAGTTCTCAGATGGCTGGACAGCACCCAGCAGGCGCCCGTTCACCAGCAGAAGAGGCCTGGGGCCCCCTGTGAGGTGCTGGGCTCTGTAGGTTCCGGAGGCGTGGGATCGATGTCCTCATCCATATCAGATATGTCTGCTCCCATCTCAGTCCTTTCTTCCTGCCTTATCCAAAGGCTGCTTTCTAGCTGTTTTTCCGCAATTTCCAGCTCTTCCTCTGTCTGTAAGATGGCCACGGTTTCGCGGGGTAAGTGTGAGGAGTACAGGCCGAGTTTGGCCTTACAGCCAAACATCGCTTCGTATGGACTTTGCTGCAAGGAAACGTCGAACACCTGATTCCTCGTCAGCTGCACAAATCGCAGGCCTTCAGCCCAGCGGCGTGAGTGGTGACTCTGCATCCAGGCACGTATCATGTTCTTGACGTCACGGCTTGCTCGCTCCAGGGAGCCCTGGCCTTGGCCAGGGCGGTGCTGACCACAGACGATCTTCAGCTCCGGCCATACCTCATTGAGCTCATTAACAACCTGGTTTGTGAACTCTACGCCGCTGTCAGATTCTAACACGCCAGGGGTACCGAGAATTGTGAAAATATCCAACAGGACACTGACCACCTCGTGGGCCTGTTTAGCTCTTAACGGTCGTAAGATGATAAACTTGGTCAAGTGGTCCTGGTAATACAAAATAAACTTGAACTCACCATCGGCATTTGACTGCATGTCAAGTACTTCAACTTGGCATCTGGAGTCGATGTCCTTAAAAGGCATGGGCTTGGGTGCAAGACCTCTCTTGGGCACTGGGTTCTTCTGGTGGCACTGTTTACAGAGTGTCAGATACAAGACAATGACTTCTTTGGTGACATTCCCATATTTTCCTTGTAGCTCCTTGAGCATCCGTGTCCGCCCACCGTGTCCAATATTGAGATGTGTGTCGTGAAGAATGTCAAACAACTCTTCCTTATGTACGTAATACCGTATTCGATCACGTTCTCTGTGAGCGGCCTCTATTAGCTTCTCCGTGCCTTGCACGGAGATCACGTCATATTTTGCTGCGCGGCGGTAGTCACGTGATGACTTCTTCCCCTTTTCCTTGGCTTCTTTGACTTCCTTTATTGTTTGAAAGTACTTTTCTTTGGAAAATACTTTGCTGTTATAACTTTTGCTTTCTACTAACTTTGTCACACTTGTAAGAAACTTTTCTCTCATGTTACTTATCTCCATTTCCGTTTCACTTGTGCTGGAAACACCAGGGGAGTCATTTCCAGCTTTCTGGGGCATCATGGAGAGCTGTAAGAAGGATCCTAGGAAAGGGAGAAAGAAACAGAGTTCGATTCACTGATATTCCATCTGGAAGACTTTCCCTCCAGAGTTCTGCATTCTTCCATCTGATATTTGAAGACAACTACATAGAAGAAAAGATAACACGATAATAGTACAAAGCAGTAACAGAAAAAGGCAACTAAAAAGCCAAGCAAGGGGCGCCTGGGTGGCTCAGTAGGTTAAGCGTCTGACTCTTGATTTCGGCTCAGGCCATGAACTCACAGTAGTGGGATCGAGCCCCACACTGGGCTCTGTGTTGTGCATGGAGACTGCCTGAGATTCTCTCTCCCTCTCTCAAAATTAAAAAAAAATTAAGCCAACGAAGACCATCCAAAACCAGGGCATGTCAAAAGAATTTTACATCAGTAAGATATATACGCAAATATGGAGTAATTTTAGATTTCAGGCAAACAAAACAAATGAAGCTGTTAGCTCATACAGGGAAACTTGATTAACTGGTCTTCATTAATTGAACAGGAGACAGGATACATGGAAATGCTTAAGGGCAGTGGACTAATACCTTCCTTCAATAGCTTTTTTTGTTTGTTTTTAAAAAACTTTTTATGTTTATTTATTTTGAGAGAGAGAGAGACAGAGTGCAAGCAGGGGATCAGCAGAGAAAGAGGGAGACACAGAATTCAAAGCAGGCCCCAGGCCCTGAGCTGTCAGCACAGAGCCCGATGTGGGGCTCGAACCCATGAATCATGAGATCATGACCTGACCCGAAGTTGGACACTTAACCAACTAAGCCACCCAGGCGCCCCTCCCTCAGTAACTTTTAAAATAATATAAACAGGAGGGGCACCTGGGCGGCTCAGTCAGTTGAGCATCTGACTTCGGTTCAGGTCATGATCTCACAGTTTGTGAGTTCAAGTCCCGCATCAGGCTGTGTGCTGACAGCTCAGAGCCTGGAGCCTGCTCCAGATCCTGTGTCTCCGTCTCTCTCTGACCCTCCACGGCTTGCATTCTGTCCCTCTCTGTCTCTCAAAAATAAATAAATGTTAAAAAAAATTTTTTTTTAAATAATATAAACAGGAGAACATTGCTAGAAGGTTATCACACGATAACAGCAAACTTTGAACTTGAAGTTCATGGCAGAGAGGGCTCTTCAGCCTTTCCACAATCAGCATAATCAGTTTCTTGTGGCCCAAGAGCCTGTCCTTGCTTTAGGAGAATTGAGAAGAAGGTGGTAAGAAATTTTATGACGATGGTTTTCCCGTTGACCATACACAGGATTAGCGAATGAAGAGTCTGGGTCCTTACCCCGAGTGACCACATTCTCATAATTGTCCAGCATTGTGTCCCTGCACCCTTCAGCAGTCCTTCCAGAGGCTTCCAAACACCTTTAGTCTTCGGTCATGCCCGCCAAAGGTCGCTACCTCTTGAGACAACGCCAGCGGCAGCCACAGGGACCATTCCTGGCAGCCACATCGGGACTGGGGAAGGGAGAGTGGAGGGTACCTGGAATGAAGCCACGCCAGCATAAATGACTTGGGACGTGAGTCATGTGAATATTATATGGAAGATCCCGGAAATAAAGACAAGGTCTCCTATCCAACCACGTGAGTCCCGCTTCGTGGGTAAGAAAAAAAAGTTCTGTCCTCCTGGGAGGTCTGTAGGCCTGGGCTGTTTTGACATTGCCTGAGCTGAGAGCCACATATTTCCAGAAAAAAAAAAAAAACAGTGAGTCGAAATGAACCTGGGTGCTCCCAAGGCTGGGAGACACTTTCGGGTACAGGCTTGATGGCTCTGAATTGAGGCAGCAGGGTGTTTCCAGAAATGGAAATATTATACGTTATGTACAGATTTGTCAGGAGAGTATCATGCCAAAAAGAGATACCCCAAACCGAGTCCACAGTCCACCAGGGTCGGAGAATTCCTCAGGGACAGAACTTGATACTCGGGTGTCTAAACCCAGATTCCTTAGCACAACTCCAGATGGTGGGATGGTGATGTGGCCGGGGGAAGAATTCATATGATGGTAACAGGAATCCCAACAGTCAGAGGAAAACAAGATCCCCAGGATCCCAGCCATCAAATGCAGAGCTGAGGGATAGGGCAGAATCCTGAAAAGCAGAGAAAGATGAAAAGGGTTCAGAGCTCTGAGCAAGGGTCTTAGCTGAGCCGAGGTCCTGAAGGTTCTCCACTAAAAAGGCTTCAAACTCCCTCGCTCAGCATCACTGGTTGACCGTGGAACATTCCCGATTCTAAGACATTACTGACGACAAAAGCACTGCCTTACTCATGGCCTTCTTTTGAGCGGAAAAACAGAGAACCTTTATTAAATGAACACATCCAAATTAAAACATGTGGAAGACACACATTTTAGTAGTGAAGAAACAACGTTTGCAAGTGCTGTTTGAGTCTGAACTCAAGATCCTCAGTGTACGATGATGTTCTAAAGGCTCTGAGAAGTTCTGCAGTAAAACAAAGTGTGCTTCATCTACCAGTCTCATTTAATCCCGGACATGGCGCTTTGTTTCTGAAGGAGGATCTGTTGTCATCTCACCGCCTTAGTGGTCCTTAGAACAGACCTGAAAACCGCAAGATATTCAACGGGATCCAGTAAAGTGCCTTCCAGACTCCTCACTGAAACCAGCGTCTCTCCGAAATTGAGTGGCTGCACTGGCAGCTGTAGGAGGCCCCTCAGGGGACTGCAAAGGAAGGAAGGGCCTCATTTCCAGCTTGTAAAAGAAAGAAGACAGGCTGGAAACAATTTATAATCAAAAGATGCAAAATCTCAGTCTTTAATATGAGATACGGTCCTTACACTATAGCAGGAAATTCTGAGGCACAGCCCAAAAACCACATTTGGCTAACAGACCTACTTTGGTTAGTCTACCCAGTGTACTTTTTTTTTTAAATTAGAACGATTTACCTATACTTAGGGATTGGGGGATTTCACAGAAGCATCTTGACTGATGTGCTTGGGAAATGGGAAGATCTGGATACGCTGGGAACTTTGCTGCTTGGCAACAACTGGCTGGAGTGGAGACAGCAGCTCCCGTTAAACAGTCGGCACGCTCCTGTTTCTCAGGGTCCCTAAACCACCTGCTACCTTGTTCAGCTTACCTGCCCATCCCTGCGGCTATCTGGGTTTTCAACACCTGTTCCACGGCAGCATGAAAGGATTGTGTTCAGCTTCCCGGTGCGATCTGTGCCTGTTGGGGGGAAACTGATAAATGACCTTTGGTTAGAGAAAACTGGAAACACCTCCCTTCCTCACCCACCTGTGAGTCTTTGCTTTGGCGCCCCAGATCTGGAACGTCCTTTCACTGATCTTCCGGGTCACCCCCAGCTCAAATCGGCCTGCTTCCCGATGCTTTCTGCAACTCCAGCTGATGGCCACGCCCCCTCCCTGGGGGCGGGGCACTCAGCGGAGCCCTTCGCTTTGTATTTGTAGCCACTGGTTCAGGTATACGCAACCTAGCAGGTAGGAGCTGGGCCATCCACCTAGCTGTTTTCGCTCGGAGGGCCAAGGAATACAAAGCCGAGACAAAAGATGCTCAAAGGACGTTTGCAAACACTTCCCGTCCGGGTGCAGCGGCGAGGCCCTGCAGAGGGAGGGCCAAGGGTGGCGCCGTGGGAATTCAATTTAGGACTCTACCACTCGCTGTGTGTCTGCCTCCGGCAGTTACTGAGGTTTCAGTGTCCTCCACCGTCACAGCGGAGGTGCCAGTTTCCGGATGAAGACTCGGCGGTGACGGCGGATAAAACGCTAAGCCCAGTGTCCCCGCACCTTCCAACACGGACACTCCACCTCCTCCTGGGACCTGGTTCGGGCACCACCTACCCCTGCGCGGCCTTCCTCCCCGCACTCCCGCGGGCTCCGCCCCTCCCGGGCCCGGCCGCGGACCCGCCCCGCCAACCCCGCGAGGCCAGAGGGGAGGACGGGACGCCCGGGCGGTGAGGGGTATATGCCTGGGGCCGCGGCGTCGGGGACCGCCCACCCCGCGTCCAGCCGCGGTCTCGCCTCCCGCCCGCGCGTGCCCAGTCGGTCCCTCAAGCCGCTCGCCCCGGAAGCTGCTCCGCGCCGGCCGGAAGCCCCGCCCTTGACGCCGCGGGCCAGCCGGCACCCTTTCCACGCTCGGGAAGGGGGATCGTGAGGGTCCTGCCCCGCCTGTCGTTGGGAGGTGGCGGGGACTAGAGATACGCGAGGCCGGCATGCGCGTGACCTTGGCAGAACAAGCCACGGAGCCCGGTCCCCCGCGGCAAAACCGGTTATTTTGCCACGTTGTTGCAAAGCCTGCAACTCGCGAAGTCAACTTGCAGTCAGCATTCTGAGTCCGGCAGCTTAATCTAAAATGAGGGCAGAGGCGTCCGTGTCTGTAGTGCCTCCACCTACTAACGTGGTCGCGAGAACCTGCGTTTCATTCAGATGGACAGCGCTTACTTCTAACTGCAGCCCGAAGATTTGTTTCGTTAAACTCTGATATAATGGCCCCCTTCCGTGCGGCACCAGTGCATTAAAACAGGTTGGTAAAGGGGGCCCGCGGGCAGGCCAGGGATCCTGCAGCTTCTCACTGTAGGGGAACAGCCTGGGGCAGGGGACTGGACGCTGCTGGGAAAGCCTAGCAGCTCCTGTCCTCCTGACAAGACTTTCAATCCAATGGCAATCTAACTTTCAGGAAAAAAAAATTAAAAATAGGCTACTACAACATAGACGTGCACATAGCATAACAGGAGACAGGTTCAAGAGGCAGGATCCCACATAGCTTCCTATCTAGGCCTTCTTCTCAATGAGCCACGATGTCCCCCCAATACTGCCTGCTGTAAAAATGAAGAGGGGCCCCGGGCTGGCTCAGTCCATGCAGAGTGACTATCTCAGGGCTGTGAGTTCCAGCCACATGCTGGGCATGGAGCCAACTCCAGGAAAGAAAAGAAAAGAAAAAATCACTACCTTAGCAGTCCTGGTTTCAGGATATTGTTAAATCCCAGCTGTTACAAGAACTGATGCTCACATGAAAAAACCCAAACAGTAGATCAAGCCACGAGATAGGGGCGGCCTGCCTCCAGATGGCAAATGCCACCTAACTTCCCTGAAAACGGGTCCCCTGTGAAGTAGGCAGTATGTCCAGGCACCACACAGAAATTAAAGGCTCATCGTTTTATCATTTTAACAGTTTTTATTTAAAGTTGAATATAAGATGACTTTATTCCTGCATCTTCTCAATTGTTTCTTCCTTATATTTGCCCTTTTCCTTTCCTACTTGGCGAGATTTGGCTTTGCGTTCAAGGATCTTTTTGCGGTCTTTGTCCAGTTTTAGTCTGGTGATAACCACCTGCAGAAAAACAGAAACATTTCTAAGCTTTAAATAGTTACTAGTTTCACAAGCTAACCATATGTATTTTTGTCTCTATTATAACCTCAGAATCATAAAGTTGGAAACGTAGCCCCTATTCACGCTTCAACCCACAAAATCATAGTACAGACCTTGTTTCAACAGATCTAATTGTTAAAGACCTCCAGGTTACGATAAATTTTAGTTTTATGAAGGAAGGTGAGGGAAAGGGGTAAAGGGCACTGAACCAGGTTTGCAAACACAGCACAATGACCGAAAAGAGAATCTCTGCCATCAGAGAGCTTGTATTTTAGTATGGGGAGAGAGAAAACAAATTAAGTGAATGTATATCAGACTCTGACATAGAGAAAAACTGGGCAATGTGGGGAGGCGAAGGAATGCTGGCAAACAGGCTAAGTCATAGGGTGGTCAAACAAGGCCCTACTGGTAAGACTCCATTCAAACAGACCCTTGAAAACTTGAACACATTATGGTGAGAGAAGTCAGAGACCTGTACTGTATGGCTCACGAACACGTGGAATTGTAAAATCAGAATAAAATGGTGGTCACCAAGGGATAGGAGACAGGATAGATGTTAAGGGTACAAAGTTACAAACAGTAACCCCCTGGAGATACAATGTACAGCACAGTGATCTCTACACAATACTGTATCATAATCACCAAACTTGCTAAGAGACTAGAACTTAGTTACTCCAATTACTAAAAAGGATAGCTACGCACCACACAGAGGTGCTCGTTATTGCTACAATGGCAATCATATTATATATAAAGCTATCAAACTAATAGCTCATACACCTTGAATTTACACATTCTGTCACATATATTTTATTTTTTTAACGCTTATTTATTTTTGAGAGGGCACGTGCGAGCAGTGGAAAGGCAGAGAGAGGGAGCGAGAGAAGACCAAATGGGCTCTGAGCTGCCAGCTCAAACTCCCGAACCATGAGATCATGACCTGAGTTGAAATCAACAACTGGATGCTTAACCAACTGTGTCATCCAGACACCCAATAGATTCCAATAAAAAACAAAAAAGATAAACACCTGGAAAAAAAGGGGGTGAAGAGCGATTCTGGTGAAAGTACAGCAAGTCCAAAGGTCCAAAGGCAGAACTTAAAAGGTTTATGCGTACATGTTTCTCAATCTTAAGTGTGTCTAGGAATCAACTGGAGAGCTTGTGAAAACAGATTAATGGTGCTGCCCCAGTAGACCTGGAACAGAATCTGGAACTCTGATCAGGCGGCCAGGTGATGCTGTTCACAGCAGACACGCTGTGAGCAGTTCGGCTGTACGAGCAAGGAGGCCAGCAGACTAGATCACGAAGAGTGGACGTCTACAAGCGGCTGCTGAGGGGATCGAGTAAGGTCTTAAAAGGCCACTCTGGGGCACCTGAGTGCGTCCGACTCTTGATTTAGGCTTGGGTCATGATCTCATGGTTTGTGAGTTCTAGCCCCACACCGGGTTCTGCACGGACGGTGGGGAGCCTGCCTAGGATTCTCTCTCCCTCAAAATAAACAAACTTGTATAAAAATTAAAAAAAAAAAGGCCACTCTGATGGGAACAGACAGGATTCTGGATAGAATAGACAGTAACTGACAGGGGGGTATAAAGTAATAAATGCCATTTTCGTCCTCAGCAATTGGGAGGATAGAGCTGCCCTACACGGCGATGGCGGCAAACTGTGAACCAAGTCGGAAGTTTGAACACATTAGGTCTGAGGTCATCAATCAGAAATCCAAGCTGAAACGCAAACTAGGCCACTGGACGCTGAGGTCTGGGTTGGAGTCACCTGCCTTTGTATGTGTGACGTCCCCAGGCGGAACTCAAGACAGGAAGGTGATCACTGTGCCACAGCGAGGAAGTGGGTATGTCCTCAGCTGTGCTACCTTGGAAAGACCAAGATTTCCTCACCTGGAATCCAGGTCTGCCTGCCTGCCTGCCAGAGTCGGCAGCAGCAAATACACGTGGCAAAGCACCCAACTCTTTCCCAAAGTTTAACAGTCCGGGTGGTCCTAGCGATCCTGTTCACCAGGAGGCAACCCAAAGTGTTTCTGAAAGAAACCCAGAGGTTTCTTTCCTGATGCACACGACTGGCGAAGGTTAGAAAACGAGAAAGTCCTTGCTCTTAAGAGAACATGCGAGGACGGGTCAAGACGCTTGTAATCCACTGGGGGTATTGAAGAGGGGTAAAGAAAATGCGGGAAGATATTTATAGTGAATTCCAGGTGAAAGATATGTAGGAATTTTACCACACCAGTCTTTCCACTTTCCTGTAGTTTGAAAAAGAGATTTATGGTGGCAACATAAAATGTTTCAAAACAAAAAACACAAAACTGGGGAGCCATCAGTAGCTCAGTCAGTTAAGTGGCCGACTCTTGATTTCAGCTCAGGTCCTATCTCTGTGAGTTCGAGCCCCACGTCAGGCTCTTTGCTGCCAGTGCAGAGCCTGCTTGGAATTCTTTTTCCCTCTCTCTGCCCCTCCCTGGCTTGCTCTCTCTTAAAATAGAGATCAATCAGAGACTGCTGGATCAGAGAATTCACATCCAATTCCAGACAGGCACCTGTTATGGGTTATTAACAGACTGGATTTTCTATCCTGGCTCAGACACGATCACCATCCAGGAGATCTTAGCTTCTGTGCTCCAGTTTTCTTCCCCATTTGTAAATGTATGAAATCTCTGCAAGGCTGTAAACTTGCCATACTGACTCCACTTTAATATGTAAAAACAAATAGGGGATCAGCTCCATTTAATCTAAAAATTACCCTATTTCCTAGCAGCGCCTGGATGGCTCAATCAGTTAAGCATCTGACTCTTGATTTCTGCTCAGGTCACCATCTCACCGTTCATGAGTTCAAGCCCCACACTGGGCTCTGCGGGGACAGTGCAGAGACTGCTTGGGATTCTCTGTCTCCCTCTCTCTCTGCCACTCCCCTGCTCACTCTCTGTCTCAAAATAAACATTAAAAAATAAAATAAAAATAACCCATTTCTTGATTTTAAATTTTGTTGTCAGACTGATCAGTTTACTAATTGCTACTGACCAAAAGGTACATTAAATACACAAAATGACTGTTAAAAACAACTTGATCTTGGGGCGCCTGGGTGGTGCAGTCGGTTGAGCGTCCGACTTCAGCCAGGTCACAATCTCGCGGTCCCTGAGTTCGAGCCCCGCGTCAGGCTCTGGGCTGATGGCTCAGAGCCTGGAGCCTGTGTCTCCCTCTCTCTTTGCCCCTCCCCCCGTTCATGCTCTGTCTCTCTCTGTCCCCCCAAAAATAAATAAACGTTGAAACAAACAAACAAACAAACAAAAACAACTTGATCTCATAAAAATTTTTAGACTGGTTTCCAGGACTCCATTCAAATATGGTATTTGCCCTAAGACTGGTTTCTAGAACCTCTAAAATCAGGAGTCTATTTCTATGGGATTGCCCTGCAAATAAGCAGTCCCACCTGCCAACACTTGCTGTAATTTCCTTCTCTCACGCATTCTCAGAAACACCCACCTTGCTGGGGTGGATGCCCACGTGGACAGTTGTGCCATTGGCCTTCTCTCGCTGTACTCGTTCAATGTAGATGACGTATTTCTTCCTGTAAACCTGGACTACTTTGCCAATCTGCTGACCTTTGTAGTGTCCTCGCACAACCTAAATACAAATTCACGAATGACAGAAATATTAAGAAAGTCAACCTTGCAAATCAGGAAAACTAAATCACGTAAATGTCATTTACTCTCTCAGATCTGTAAGACCCATCTTTCAGTTTTGAAAGATGTAACGGTTACTGGAAACATGGGAGTAATTCTCTCTGGCTTTAATTAGCCTGCAAATAAACCCTGCCCCCATATACGCCTTGTGATGGACAGTACGCCCATCAACTGATGGTCTGCAGTGGTGGGCTTGGTAGGTTAAAAACGAGTCCACTTAGGCTTTTTGTAGCTGGGTGACCACAAGGAACTTTACTCCGTCTCAGAGGAAGCGAGAGGCCACAAGATTTAATTCACAACCCAATAAAGTGTTCCACCCGGTCACAGAGTAGGCAGCAGCAAATACATGGGAAAAAAACCCAGTTCTTTCCCAAAGTTTAACAGCGTCCTACCCGGTAGCCCTAAGATCCTGTTCGCCAGGAAGCAACCCAAAGTGCTTCTGAAAGAAATCAGAGCTTTCTTTCCAGAAGCACATCTTCTCGCGTGAAGACGATCTCAAAAACAGAGAAGACCACCTCCCAAATCTAGTGACAATTCTAGCACCAGCCCCGTAGCAACCAGGGGCTGTTCGCAACCTGCACCACTACTTGGGAACTGGCTTCATCTTTAAATGGGTATTAACCTCATCAAACAGTACGGGGGACAGGCGAGTTGCTTTAGAGACGGCCTAAAATCTTGCAATCAACAGCGGCATGTTCCAGCTAAATAACGTTCACAGAAACGTTCGCTTAAATAGATTTGGCAAGATATTCACCTGTAAATGTGAAACCACCAGAGAAGACTACGGTTCAGTTACAGCTTCTGTATCTGGACCCTCGACAGCCTCTTCAATGACCAAACGCACCAAGAAAAAGAGAACCGGGGGGTAGCGCTCTGGTTCCGAACCACCTTTCCGCTTTCTGATACTTGGGGCAATTGCTGTTTTTTTCCTGTTTGGGTTCTTAGTGCCCTTGTGCAATCCTGCTCTGGGGAGCACGGTCTCAAGTGCATCTTTCTCAGCAGATGATCCCTCTTCTATGCCAGGTGTGGGGGTATCTGCCAAGACACCCGGGCACAGCACATACCTGTACTTCGTCGTCCTTCCGGATGGGCATGGATCGAACGTTGTACTTCTGTCGTAGCTCTTTGGAAAGAGGGGAGGACATGATCTTCCTGCGAATGTGCGAAGGTGCATTGAAATGCCTTTTACGGTTCTTGCTCCGATCGGAGGTCACAAACGGATTGAACTTCATGTTGGCTAAAGAGAGAGTGAAAAGAGGCGTAAACCCTTAAATGCTCAAAATCTCATTCAGCGTCCCAACAAGTGACATTCCCAACAATTTCATCTTGAAGTCTCAGGAAGCCCACAGAAACTGTCGTGCTTTCTATGTTCGTTTATGGGACAAAGAGTTTTTTTTTTTTTTTTTTTTTAAACGTTTACTCATTTTTGCAAGACAGAGCGCAAGCCGGGGAGAGGGAGACACAGGATCCCAAGCAGGCTCCAGGCTTTGAGCTGTCAGCACAGAGCCCCACGCGGGGATCAAACCCACTAGCCGTGAGATCATGACCTGAGCCCAAGTCGCTTAGCCTACTGAGTCACCCAGGCGCCCCCGACAAACAATTTTCCATTCGTAACAGACTTGTTTTAGTTCTTAAGCTTTTATTTTAGTTCACAGCCTCCAAGCACCTGAAATATCGGGTAAGGAACTTAAAACAGGACTTGTATCTCTAATGAAGCCAAAGCGGTCCGACAACTCAACTACAACACTACGCTTTACAAAGACCAACCAAAGCCAATACCCTACGGACTCGGACGTGAACACATTTAGCTCCGTTCTCCCCAAACCTGGGAAACGCTGCACATCTCGGGTCCAAGAAAACCTTCTAATGAGCGCGGCCTGCAAGTTCCCTGGCTTTGCCAAAGTTACTTCGAGGCTCTTCTTTAAGGAACGACACTGAATAGACTTGAACCATCTGCGCAGAACCCCTCCTCTCCGGGCTCCGATTCCGAGTTCCCAAACCCCTCTCCTCCCTTCCCGAGTCGGCCGCCCCTGGAATTAAGAGGAAGACAGGCTGGGGACCATCCTAGCCCCTGTCCCTCGGCGCTACTCGTTCGCCGGGAGAGTATCGGGCCCCTAGGGCCAAAAGACAGCACACCCGCGAACGGATGGCTACGGATTACTTGCGCTCGGCCAGCGAAAACTCACCCGCTGCAGCTCCAGCGATGGCCGCAAAAGGGAAGAGAGCTACACGCTACTTCCGGTTCTGTAAGTTTATGAGAGATCTCGCGAGACCGATCGTCTCTTGGCGCGAGAGAGGCGCTGGGTTTGAACGAGAAGAGGAAACTGGGAAAGAGATTGGTGACTAGTGTCCCCCAGCGGCTAGGAGGGGAACTGCTAGGACCTGCAAAACTGCCCTCTCCGTGGCCTGGTGTCTCCCGGGGTAGGTTTGGGTTCTGCAGCGGCGTTCTCTGGGAAGGCTAGTTCCTGGGCGGGGGGCGGGGATTGCTCAGGGTGTGACTGTCCCCGTGAGTGGTGAGGGAGCGGGCGGCCCATTAGCCAGGTGGCCACTGGCGACCTCGGTTCCGTGGACACCGCCAAGGCTTCCCGGGCCCGTGGCGCCGGCGTGCCGAGCTCGCCGGTCCTTTAATGGGCTCCATCCGGCGTGTGCTGCCGGCGCCGTGGGGCGCTCCGACCCGCCACGGACCTTGCAAGGGCTGGGACCCGCGATCCGTCCCCGCCCAGCGCAACGAGATTGAACCTGAGTTTCTAACGAGCTCGAAGGTGATGCCACGGGGTGCCGGTCCACACTTGCAAGGAGGCCTTTGCAAGCGGAGCGCTGTGCCCCTTTCTGAATTGTACTGCATGCTGTCTTTCGGTTCAGGGTCTGATGGAGGCAGGGCGAGAGGGTGCCCTCCCCAGCAAACGGATTCTGGGGCAGGCTGCAGTTGGGGTGTGTGTGTGTGTGTGTGTGTGTGTGTGTGCTCCCGCAGGGTGAGATCCCGCAGGGGATCGGTTTCTGTTGAATGAGTAATGCATTGTCATTGAATGAATGATGCAACGTCCAGAAGACATGCATTTCATAATAATTCCTGAGACATAGTGAGCTTGCGTGAGCTTGCGGAGCACTGGAAACGCTCTTCTCCTTTTCACGTTAACTCCTTTCACCCACCAAATAGCCTTGTGAGGCTGGTACAGTATTATTGTTCCCATTGTACAGATGGGGCCATTGAGCCACAGAGAAGTGGGAGGAGCTTGTACGCGTTTTGTAGAACCCATAGGTTATGGTGGGACCCGTGTAGGTGCTCCCCAGTCCCTTCCCTATATGGTCCCAATTTCTAGGACTCCATTTGGTCGAGTCAAAGAGCAAGAAACCGTGTCCTTGAGGGGCCAGGGTAGAATCAGTAAAGAACCTGTGTTTTCGTGATTTAAGAAAAGTTGTGCTTGAAATATGCTGTAAGGTAAACAGCCCCAGATTTTTCTAACTGAAAGATTCAGATAGAGTATCTCTACTACAATTCTTTTTTTTTTTTTTTTAAGTAAACTCTGCATCCAACCTGGAGCTTGAACCCATGACCACAGATCAAGGGGCACATGCCCTACCAACTAAGCCATCCAGGAGCCCCCACAATTCTTTTCAACAAATGTTTATGGAGCATCTTTTGCAAGCCATCCCTAAAAGGGACACTGGAGCTACAGAATGCAATTAGCCAAACCTTCTGCCTGCAGGAAGCTCACTGTCTCAGAGGAGAGAGAAACAGCGAAACCCCGCAATCACGGGACCCCAGGAAAAGTGCTGGTTGAGCCAGCCACCCTTTGTGTGCTCCGGGAATAGGACAGAGCTCTGGGGTCAGGGAAGACTTCTGGGGTGGGATCACCCTTGGCTGAGTTTTGGAGAATGTTAAAATTAGCTCCACGAAGCAGTGGGAATAGCTGGAGGGGAGGCTTGGAGGTGTGAAGCAGCATGATGTACTGTCTCCAGGAGCCAGGTCCTGGTGGCTGTAGTGAAGACACCTTCAGAGAAAAGCCCATGGGGCTCCGGGGCTGAGCTGAATTTGATTTGGTGGCTGAAAGTTACAGCCGAAGTCTTCCTACTTTGCCTTCCTTTCTGATCTTCACGGACTCACCTTAACTCTCTCTCCTTGTTCTTAGGAGTTTCCTTAACCCCCTCTTCTTAAGGTCTCGCCTAACCTCTTCCTCTCTTCCCAAAAGGCCTCTTCTGTTTCCTCTTCCTCCCCATCACTCACTGCTGACACCCTTCCCTCCAAGGCCTCCTTACCACCACCCTCCCTCTGCCGCCGTGCACAACACTGACTCATGGAGATTAAACCTTCAGGCCACCATTTGGACAGCATAACCACTTTATACGGCGTGAAGAATGCCAGGGTGCAAATTGTGTGCACAGATGCAAATTACTGGTAGCCTGGTTGAGAGTCTGTTTATCCGCATAAATGTCTTGGCTCCCTCCTGCACGAGAGTCCGGGCACCTCGCCTGGCTGCCCGCGCCCCACCTTCCTTACGTGCCTGTAACTTGATTTGAAAAAGTTCCTTTAAAAAAGTTTTTTTAATATATTTTTTTAAGATTTTGTTTTTATTTATTTTTATTTTTTAATTTTATTTTTTAAAATTCACATCCAAATTAGTTAGCATATAGTGTTTAATATTTATTTTTGAGAGAGAGAGAGAGAGAGAGAGAGAGAGAGAGGGAGAGAATGAGTGGGGGAGGGGCATAGAGCAAGAGAGACACAGAATCCAAAGCAGGTTCCAGGTTCTGAGCTGTCAGCACAGAGCCTGATGCGGGGCTCGAACTCACACACCGCGAGACCATGCCCTGAGCTGAAGTTGGACACTCAACTGACTGAGCCATCCAGACACCCTGAAAAAGTTCCTTTTAAACTGACTCTTTTGGGTCCTTTTGAAACCAGTCTTTGTGAAGTCCTAAGTCAAACCAGCTATCCAGACTCCACACCTAAGTCCCTTGGACTAAAACTTTTTTAGTCCTTAGACACCTAACCATCCCATTTATCCCTCCCTTCCTTCCTTCCTTCCTTCCTTCCTTCCTTCCTTCCTTCCTTCCTTCCCTCCTTCCTTCTTGATTGCCTGCCTTCACTTATACATTCTTCAAATATTTCTCTAACTCTTACTCTTTACCAACTCCTATGCCAGGCACTGAGATACAAAGATCAGTAAGACTGGGCACCTGGGTGGCTCAGTCGTTAAGCATCTGATTTAGGCTCAAGTCATGAACTCACAGTTTGTGAGTTCAAGTCCCACATCGGGTGAGCCTCAATTCTTTCTCTCTCTCTCTCTCTCTCCAGCTGCCCCCCCCCCCCCGCTCAATTGTGAGCTCTCTCTCTCTCAAAAAGAAAAAAAAATCAGTAAGATCTAGCCTCCCCTCAAGGAGCATACCGTCTAGAAGGAAGAAATGGTGAAATGGCCATGTCAACAAACAGGCATAATAAAGTGTGCCTGGAAAGGTAATGGGGTGCAGTCGATTCTAACTGAGGTTGGGCTCAGGGAAGTCTTTACAGGTAACCCTTGGATTATTTCTGGAAGGCTAGGTAGGAGTTGTCCCGGGAGACAAGGGTGGGGAAGTATTTTCCAGGCAGAGGGAACCACCCAAGCAAAGCCCAGAGCCTTGCGCCCAACACCATTTGTTGGAACTGCCAATAGTGTGTTGAGAATTAGTTGTGTTCATTTGCACCAGGTAAAAGGAGGATGAGGGAGAGTGTGGGGATGGGGCAAGGTTATTTGGGGGCCAAAAGAGGACGTCTGGGCTGATAAGGAAGTCAGAGAGAGAAGCGAGGTGAGCCACAGGGCTGTCTGAGTCATTGCAGGCTTTGCCAAAGGTAGAGGTCATGGGGGGGTGTCTCAAGAGTGCAGAGGTGCTATGTGCCCAGGCTCCTGGCATCCGTGGCCTGGGTTTTCACTAGAAATAGACGGATCCTTAAGCTTGCTTGGTGGGGCTAGACTCTGCAGGTACATGTTAAAATTAAAAGGGTTTTGGGTTGTTTTGTTTTTTTTTTTTTGCACGAGTCTTAAATTTTATTAATGCTTTCAGTTTGTGTGTCGTTTAAGACAAGATATGTGCTTTAAAAAGCATTCTTTTTTAAAGTTTATTTATTTTGAGAGAGAGAGGGAGAGAGAGAATCCCAACCAGGCTCTGCACTGTCAGCTCATGAACCCATGATGAGCTCGATCCCATGAACCCTGAGATCATGACCTGAGCTGAGATCAAGAGTTGGAAGCTTAACTGACTGAGCCACCCAGGTGCCCCTAAAGAGCATTCTTATACATCCGGCGTTGGCTCAGGTCATGATCTCCCAGTCCGTGAGTTCGAGCCCCACGTCAGGCTCTGTGCTGACAGCTCGGAGCCTGAAGCCTGCTTCGGATTCTGTGTCTCCCTCTCTCTCTCTCTCTGCCCCTCCCCTGCTCGTGTTCTCTCTCTCTCTCAAAAATGAATAAAGATTAAAAGCAAAAGACATTTGGAAAGTATTATTCGGGAATGCCAAATGTTTTCCTGGAAGAACCGTGGTTTCCAATAGGAAATGCTGATGAAATTAAAAGCCATCGGTGTTGGTAAAGAAGACCAAGAAAGGTTTGCACTAGGATCTAGTTCGAGAGGAGTTTCTGCAGAGAGTGGACTCCTACCGGCACAGCTGGCTGCCAGCCTGGGCCTTGGTGGCAGAGGCCCCGGCCCGGCGATTCCAGGTGGACCTGGAATCTGGGCTGTCCCCCCCGGTGACCGTCGCCTTTGTTATCTACACGGACCAGGCTGGACAGCGGCGGGTACAGTGTGTGCCCTGGGAGCCCCACTCATTCCAGAGCCGGCTGCCCCTGCCAGAGCCATGGCGGGGACTTCGGGATGAGGCCCTAGCCCAGATCAGCGGGATCCCTGGCTGCGTCTTGGTCCACACCAGCGGCTTCACTGGTGGGCACCACACCTGAGAGGGTGCCTTGAGCATGGCCCGTGCCACCCTGGCCCAGCGCCCAGTGCCGATGCCTCCCACAAATCCCCTACCCCGATACAATGCCATCTGTCTCATAAAAAAAAAAATTGTGTGGGACCGCGGAGAAGGGCTCCTGTGGGCCTCCGGTATAGGTCGAGTAGATGAAATCAGATAGCATGAATCAAAAGGTTGAGATGGGAGAGAGTTAGCGTGAGCCAGATGACGTGACACATTTTTTTTTTGTCAAGGCACGTGACTAGGATTACACAGGTGGCCAGCTCGTATAGACTGCTTTGCTGTTTCATTTGGAAGATAGCCAAATGTAATATAATTTCCATGTATTGGCATTGATTGATGAATACGTGCTATTAGATTAGGGCATTTAGATTTAGGTGGCCAAGTTGTGTGTGCATGCGTGTGCGTGCGTGTGTGTGTGTGTGTGTGTGTGTGTGTGTAAGGGGCACGCCCCTGGACAAGGGAAGGTAGGGAGGAGGAATAGCTCATGTTTAATCCCAGGCATCCATCGGTCTGTCTGTCCATCTCTTTATTTATCTAATGGTATCTCTCTGACCTCAGGGTGGTTTACTCAAAGCCAAAGCTTTTCACTTGACAAAGGAAAGGAAGGGTAGAGAAAAATCAAAACAAGCATAGTAAATGATCCGGCCCAAAGAAGTCCGTAGGAGCTAAGAAACACTGAGTCAAATATTAAGCTTCTTACCTTCCTTCCTGGTGTGCTTGTTCAGCATAAGATGTCACACCTCTAAGCAGACAAACCAGCCCCACTGAGCCATAGCTGACACCCTTGAGCCACAGGACAGGTAGTCCAGCAGCTCTCAAACGTTTTGGGGGCCAGCTCCTCACGGGGCAACAGGTATGTACCCTGAAGATATCTTTGGCATCTAATATCATTTTTAAAAAAAGATTAAAAAAAATTTTAAGTGTTTTATTACTTATTTTTGAGGGAGAGAGAGAGAGAGAGAGAGAGCATGAGTGGGGGAAGGACAGAGAGAGAGGGAGACACAGAATCCAAAGCAGGCTCCGGGCTCCGAGCCATCAGCACAGAGCCCGATGCGGGGCTCGAACTCACGAACCATGAGATCATGACCCGAGCCAAAGTCAGATGCTCAATCAACTGAGCCAGCCAGGCACCCCTGTACTAACATTTTTCAATCTAATTCTTGAATAAGTACTATGTTTGCTTGGTTCAAAAAACATCAAAGGGGGAGGGGGAAATCTCCCCAGGCCCCTACTGATTGTCACGTAGGGTTTTTCCAATCCTTTGTGATGACAAAGTTGCAATTATAGAACACTGCCTATCTCCGCAAGTCTATCTACAGGATATGTTTCTAGAATAGGACTTGCTGGGTCAAAGTGGAAATTTTGATAGGTGATGTCAAATTTCCCTTCCTAGGGTTTGTTACCAATATACATCCCCAACCACCTCACCTGCTTTCCCTCAGCTTGGGCAGCAGAGCGGGTTTTAAATCAGGGTCTGAGGGGCACCTGGGCGGCTCAGTCGGTTGAGCGTCCAACTTTGGCTCAGGTCATGATCTCGTAGTCTGTGGGTTCAAGCCCCACTTCAGGCTCTGAGCTATTCTGTGTCTCCCACTCTCTCTGTCCCTCCCCCACTCGCACCCTGTCTGTTTGTCTCTCTCTCAAAAAGTAAATAAACATAATTTTTTTTTAATCAGGGTTTGACGGGCTAATAGGTGAAAAATGGTATATATACCAGCAGAATTTTAATTTGCATTTCTATCACAAGTGTGGCTGTTTTTAAAGACCCATTTGCCTTTGTATTGTCTTTTTTTTTTTTAATTTTTTTTTAACATTTATTTATTTTTATCCAAAACAGGCTCCAGGCTCTGAGCTGTCAGCACAGAGCCCGACGCGGGGCCCGAACCCACGGACCGCGAGATCATGACCTGAGCCGAAGTCAGCCGCTTAACCGACTGAGCCACCCAGGTGCCCCCTTTTTTTTTTTTTTAATTTTTTTTAACATTTATTTATTTTTATCCGAAACAGGCTACCTTTGTATTTTCAAACTCTTTCGTCTAAAGAGAATTTTCCCAGAAAGTCCAAGCTCAGAGCTCCCCGTGGGTGTTGGCAATGTCTTTGGAATCTTTGGGAAAATATATACCTTTATTTAAAAAATAACTTTCGGCGTTCTTTGAAAATAAAAGAAGTGCCAGCTATGAGTCACCACTGAATGAATGACATGAAAACACCACAGGTTTTTTTGAAATTAGCGTTTGGCAAACACAACAGAATCTGAAAAGACTAGAGTCAAGTCCCCAGAAATTCAATGACACTGTTGAAAGCAGTCTGACCGAGCTTAAATAAAACAGACTCATTAGAGTCTTTGTAAATTTAACATTTTGAGTCTTGTAATAAATATGTTCCCCATGAATCCACCTGTTCCCTACCCCCCCCCCCCGCCCCCACAAATAGCACCTATGCTCTTTTTTGAGTCTGGAAAGGAGCAAAAAGAAGTCCATAAGTGTTTTCAATCAGCCCTCCCTGCTTCCCAAATATCCCCTATACAGAGGAGCCCTTCCCTGGCGGTCCCCTAATGGACACCAGCCACCACAGGGATTTGGGAACTAGATAAAAGGCAGGGCGTTATTTCTTTCCCCATAGATAGCGAACTTTGCCAAGAGGCATAAGCTGGGGGCGGGGGGGAGCGTTAGCTCTTGGCACAGCCGGGGTGTGAACAACCACCTATCCCAGAGAGCAGCTGAGAGTTTTTGTCGTTGTTCATCCTACAATTAAGATTATGGCCCGTTGACGTATGGGCAAGACCCCGGTCCGAGGCTTTCGGAGTGGCCCTCCTCACGAAGCCGGGCCACAGTCCAGGGTGGGGACTGTCTCATTGAGACAGTAGAGTCCCTGATGAATTCAGCTGTTTGCTTCCCCACCCGTCCTTGCCCGGCCCAGCCCAGCTGGGAATGGGCCTGGGAAACTGGCCCGGCTGGTGTGACCTCTAATGAGTGGTTGGGTCATGAGGACCTGGGCCGGCTGGGAGGCGGGAGCCCCCAGGGGTTAATTTGCCCCCATAGTTGCATACTTCTCGGCTGACTCAAGTCTCGGTCAAGCTTCCCCTGCACTCCCCGCCCGCCAGTCCACCCTTGACAACCCCAAGACTCAAACTTTGGACCATTCACGGGCCCGCGAGGCTTGCGGAGGCCTCTGGCTCTGTTTGTAGGCCATTTTGCCAGCCTCGGCCTCAGCTCCCCTTTTCTGTTACTTCCCCCAGAGGTCCCCGGGGCCACAGCCCCTGAGATCAGCTCCTCCCCACAAGGGAAGGCCTTCCAGGCCGGGGACTTGGGGTTCAGGAGGACTTGGGGGCGGGAGGGCAGCCGTGAGGACGGTTGCTGAGATTCTGGGAAGGGCGCTTTCAGGCCCTGAGCCACTGCTTCTGTTTGTTCCCGACAGCAGACTAGAGAACCCCGGGTGGGAATTCTGACCTGGAGGGGTCCTGCCATTGGGCCCCCAGCCAGCCACCAGTGAGCCCTGCCTGGCTTCGGGTGGGTCACCTGGCAGAGAAGGAGGACGCCTCAGGGCTGGTGACCCCATAGGAAGGGGGAAGCCACCAGCTCTCCATTTTGCTCAGTACCAGCCTGGAGGAGGCGGGGAGGATCTGCTGAGGCTACCGCCAACCCCCACCCCGGGGGGTGGGGGGCGCAGCTGTGGTTCCTGAGGGGCCTCCACTGCCTTCTGCACCCTGGCCCGGAACCTGGTGTTCCTGTTTGGGCCCAGAGCTCAGCCCCAGCCTCCCTGGGCCCCCGCCGGGCGGGAGGAGCCAGAGGTGAGAAGTGAGGACGCCCGTCCAGGCCCCGGTCGGCCCAGGGCGGCTGTCAGGCCTGCTTCCTCACCAGCAGCACCCAGGGCAGGATGGCGGCCACCACGGCCACCACGGCGATGAGGGTGATGAGTAGCAGGGCCCGCGAGCGGCAGCAGAAGGCCCGGCGGGAACTGGGGGCCGGCGAGGCCTCCGACAGCTCGGCCAGGCTGCGCTGGGGCAGCACGCTGTCCTGCTCGCCCAGGGGCATCCCGTGGCGGCTGATGACGAAGACCTGGGGCTCCCGGGCCAGGCCGGGCGGCGGGTCCGAGGGGAGCTGGGCGCCCTGGCTGGGGGGCGGCCTCCAGGCCGTCGGGGAGGCGGCCAGGGGGCCCACGGGCACGGCCAAGGTCTGGGAGCTCCTGTCCAGCATGGAAGCCCAGCGGGAGCTCTTCTTACTGAGGAAGGTGACGTAGCGGCAGATGGGGCAGACGATGGTCCTCTGCACCTGGCCGTCCACGCGGGTGGAGAGCAGGTACTTGACCAGGCAGTCGTGGCAGAACACGTGGCCGCAGCTCAGGGTGCGGCTGGCGCCGTCCAGGTCGCGGAACTTCTCGTAGCACACGGGACACTCGCTGCCCGAGCTGTCCTTGCTCTCCCCTTCTGACATGGCCACTCTGCCGAGGCAGGGCCTTAGCTGTGGGGGGCAGGGGGGAGAAGGGCTGTGAGCACCCCCGTGCCTTTCCCTCCTTCCCAAGTCCCTCCCACACCTCCTGGCCCCTGCCCCAGAGTCTGAGACCTGGAGCCAAGCCCCTTAGGAGGAGACGAGGGAGCATTTCTGGAAGGATGGGGAGACAGATGAGGAGGAACCCCAGCCCCCAGAGACTCTGCAACCAGGGGCGTGGATTGTGATGAAGGCGTGGCCTCCCTGATCCCTCACCCCAACCGTGACGTGCATGCGTGGTGAGGTCATCACCTCTCCTCTTCCTGCTTTGATGGCAGAAGCGAAGGCAAGGGGGGAACCCGCTTCCTGGGGGAAGCGAGCAGCTAAACAGATGCTCCCCCCTCCAGATCCAGCCCAGTCTCCAGTATGGGTCTGTACCCAGAGTGGCCACTTTCCAGAAGATCCTCTGCTGTTCCTCTCTCTCTCCCTGCACGGGGACTCGGCAGGGCCACTGGATTGTATCCAGCCATCGGACTGCATTCCTCTCTGTGCTGAGCGTGGCTATAAAGCAATGACTGTTTTGAAAATAAAGCTCAGAACTTACACATCCAAGTGCCCGCTGGCCCTCTGTGTCGTCACGGCAGGGAGCTGTGGGCTCCTACGTCCACCTGCCACAGCCCACTCATTCTTCAAATTCTTCCTGGGCTGCCTAAGGCAGCTAGAGAACCTTCGGATTAACCCTGGCAAAGGCAGATTTTCATGCTTCGAGGATATGTCTGGTATTTTGGAAATGGCCACAAGTCACTGGGAGACAGGCCTGGTGAGAAAGTACATGAATGATCAAGTGCTGTGATGCTGTTTTGAATTGAAGATACAGAGGGGCGCCCGGGTGGCTCAGTCGGCTAAGCATCTGACTCTTGGTTTCAGTTCAGGTCACGATCTCACGGTTCGTGAGGTTGAGCCCCCCCCCCCCCCCCCGTCGGGCTCCGCGCTGGTGGTGCAAAGCCTGTTCGGGATTCTCTTTCTCTCTGCCTCTTTCTGCCTCTCCCCTGCTCGCTCGCTCTCTCAAAATAAATAAACTTAAAAAATGATTTAAAAAAATAAAAAATAAATAAACTGAAGATACGGAGTCACCGTAAAGGAACAAGGTAGGTTTTAAACATTATCTAAAAGCAAACGAGAGCCCCCAAAGATGTTTTCAGCAATGGCAGAATTGTTGGATTAAGCACACAGCTTCCCAAATGTTGACTTTGAAGTACGGAAACACCTACTTGGGTACGTGGTGAGGCCCAAGGTTCCTCACTTACAAGTTCCCGGTATCCTAGCTGGGTAGTCTCAACTCATCTAGATCAGCCTCTTTGGAAGGAACTGTGATGACCTGTCATTGATATTTTCTTCCACCAGTGACATAGACAAAAGACACCTGGACACGCTGACAAATGGAACTCTGTGGCACCCCCACAACCAAGAGATGACATAATGGGCACAAGGTCAGTTATTAGAAAAGACTATAGTTTCTCAAATCATAAATCTTTTGGAATCGCTCCCCTCTCTTGGCTTGGTTCCGAATACATTTTGCCAAGTTGAAAATGTCCCGGAAGGAAGAAGGAGCAAAAAAACCATGTAAAGGTGGGGACAGGGGACCTGGGACCCTGGAGGCAGCACCGAAATCTTTTCAGAGGTTTTCAAGCTTTGGTCTCTGGGTGATCAATGTGGCCCCCAGGCTGGGTAAGGATTTCAAGTGCTCAGACTCTGCATCTGAGTTCAAATCCTTGATACGCCCATTACCGTCTGTATAGCCTCAGGCAAATTGTTTAACCTGGAGCTTGGGGTTCACAGCACTGCTTTCCACTCAGAGTTGTTCAGAGCGTTAAGTGAGCCAATGTGACCGAAGAGTCTGGTACACAGTACGTGCTCAACAAGTGGGAGATGTCATTGCTAAGACAGGCACCTAGCATCTGCCTCCCCCTCCGCCACGCCTCACGAGTTGTTCCTTATTATTTTTCGAAAAAATTTTTAATGCTTATTTATTTTTGAGAGAGACAGAGCATGAGTGGGGGAGGGGCAGAGAGAGAGGGAGACACAGAATTTGAAGCGGGCTCCAGCCTCTGAGCTGTCAAGCACAGAGCGTGACACGGGGCTCGAACTCACGGAGTGTGAGATCGTGACTTGAGCTGAAGTCGGATGCTTACCCCACTGAGCCACCCAGGTGCCCCAGTTGTTCCTTATTATGTAGATGACTAAAAAACTAGCACACACCCCTAACAGAGGCCAGCTCCCCTCAGATTAGAATAACTGTACAAGAGGATGAAGAGATGATGGGATGGACTGGGCAACAGGTTCAAGGGGAGATTAGGGAAGTGATGGGCAATACATAACAATTAAGGTGATGATTCCAATGTTTCTCTGTCATTTTTGTTTCTTAACACACTCGCAAATGTCTAAACTGTGCATTATTCTCAGGGATGACCATGATCCTCTTAAGCCAACCAACTACTCACAAATCTCCCTGCATTTCACAACCTCCACAGGCGTATGGTGGCAATTCCATCCATCCATCCACCTGTGTACCCATCCATCCATCCATCCACCCACCCATCAATCCATCCACCTATCCTTCCTTCCATCTATCCATCCATCCATCCATCCATCCATCCATCCATCCGTCCACCCACCCACCCATCCACCCATCCACCTATCCTTCCTTCCTTCTGTCAATCCATCCATCAGTCCATCCATCAATCCATCCATCCGTCCATCTATCCATCTACCCACACACCCATCCATCCACCCATCTATCCTTCCTTCCTTCCTTCCTTCCTTCCTTCCTTCCTTCCTTCCTTCCTTCTATCCATCCATCTACCCACACACCCATCCACCCATCCATCTATCCTTCCTTCCTTCCTTCCTTCCTTCCTTCCTTCCTTCCTTCCTTCCTTCTATCCATCCATCTACCCACACACCCATCCACCCATCCATCTATCCTTCCTTCCTTCCTTCCTTCCTTCCTTCCTTCCTTCCTTCCATCCACCTACCCACACACCCATCCATCCACCTACCCACACACCCATCCATCCATCCATCCATCCATCCATCCATCCATCCATCCAATTATTCAACAAATAGTTCTTGAGCTCCTGCTGTGTGCCACAAACTAAGCTTTGGCATTGAAGATAAGCAGGTCCTTCATGAAACTTTAGAGCCCAGGGCACATGTATAAATGTTCTTGAAAAAGAGATTAAAAAAAAAAAAAAGGAGGAATGGTGATTAATAGCTGAAGTTGTTTGGGTCACTGAGAAGTAGGTATCAAGGTATGCAAGAGAATTCAAGCAGATGGTTAAGAGAATGTTAGGGGAAGGAAGGACTTTTGAGGTCATTTAGTTAAATCTAGTTTTATAAGGGAGGAGACCAGGTCCAGAGAAGGGGAAGTGACTTGACTGAGGCCACCCAGGAAGATGACAGAGAAGGAGATGACGGAGAGACAGACGCGGAGAGAGGAGATTCCATAGATGATATAGAGAAGGTTATTAGAATCAGTAGACGAGTTGGGTGAGTAGCTCTTTAGCTGAGTTGGGAAGCACTATCCTCCCTGAGGTGAGCAGGAGGGGGAGGAGGAAAACTCTAATTTTCACTGGAGTTTGAGGAAAAGTAAAAGGGATCCAGGGGTGCAGAAGGACATCCTGGTCCCCACTGGTGGCCTCCCTGGGCAACCTTTTCTTCTTCCCGTGCTTCAGGAGAGCCACACCACCCGTGTCTGGACAGCGCCACCCTCCTCCCCCACCTCCTTCTCACCTCCCTTTCTCGGTCCTTCCCTACCCTCTCCCTCCTTGCATCCCTCCCTTTCTCTTAATTCCATTTCATTATTCCTTGAGTTCTTCTCATGGGCCTGACCCTGTACTGGGGTGCTGGGGCCGGGGTGAGGGCAGTCAAAGAAATTCAAGGAATGTGCTCTGATTTGGGCACAGACTAGCTCGATAACAACGTAAGACGTTATATGCCCAAAGGCATCCCCGCTGGTGCTTTAGGAAACTGTGGGGAGAGTAGGGTTGGAAAGTCTTCCTAGGTGAGGTGGGACCAGTGTCGACCCAATAATAAATAATTATAACAGCGACCGTTTATTGAACACTAATTACGTGCTTGGTATATTATATCTCTTCCTCGTGTAATCCTGACAACAACCGAGGGAGGTAGGTATTATTTCCACTTTACAGATGAAGGGACTGAGGCTCAGGGCTGCAGGAACTTGTTCAAAGCCACACTGCCAGTACAGGGTGGACCCAGGAGACAGGCCAGTACAGGGTGGACCCAGGCCGCCTCTAATGAGGGTTTGGATATGCCTCCACGGAGGACAGTCCAGACCTTGGTCAACGGAGAGCAGGATGGTGGAAAAGGAGGTCCCAGCCCTCATACCCCCGCAGAAACCCTGATTTAACAAACACCCATGGATGGAAATCCCTTCTGAGAGCTCCAGAATCCAGTTGTATGTGTTAAACACGTACAGCCTTCTTATGTCTAGCCTACTTCGTAAAGTGGTTTAAAAAGGAGATGAAACTCGCATCACCTTGGTAGAGACCTTCTTCAGAGTGACTCTAAACATGGCTGTCACTCCGGCCACCTGTGAGGCATGGGGAGGACCAGGCTGGCCCAAGGGGAGCTGACCACATGAAACGCCAGCACCCACAGCAGCAGCCCGTGGTGAGGACTGATGGGGGGTACGGTCAGCCCAGGGGATTCCCGCCTCCCCCACCTTGGGACGAGGAGCCTGTTAGGCAGAGACACGTCTAGGCAGCTGGGCTTCCCTCCTGGTGTCCCAAAGCGAGACCCTGTGGCTTCGGCTGTGACCACTTCCCCACCCCTAGACACTATATGCGCGCGCACACACACACACACACGCACACACACACACACACACACACACACTCCCACACCCCTGTGCCACTCCAGTTTTGGTCCAGAACCTCGCCAAGCTCTGATTGGATCTCCCTCCTTCCCCGCCCCCAGCCAGTCCCCCAGACTCACTTTGGCTGGGACCAGGGAGAGCAGCGTCCGCCTCTCCACCGCGTCCTCCGCGGAGCAGATCTGAGCCACCCACAGGTGTTGGGCAGACAGCACGTCTTCCTGCTGCTGTCACTGTGACAGCTGCCGCTGAGGCATTTCCTAATGACTGAGCAGGTCGGGAGGACAGTGAAGGGAAGTGAATGTCGCCCAACCCGTTTGAGGCCAGGAGGCTCTTGGCATTGGCCAGGGGATTGGCAGCTTCTGGAGTCAGGTGATCTTGACGGGGATGCTAGAAGAGGAGCCCCTGGGTCTGCAGAGGAGCCCGGGGATGGGTTCCCAAGTCAGTCAGGAGGTCTGGCAATGGAAGCCAGGATCCAGGACCCCTTTGACTGAGGCTATCAGAGGTGGGTCTCCCCATCCCAACAATAAGAAATGTGTCTTCAGGGCACCTGGGTGGCTCCGTCGGTTAGGTGTCAGACTTCAGCTCAGGTCATGATCTCACGGTTCGTGGGTTCGAGCCCCGCATCGGGCTCTGTGCTGTCAGCTCAGAGCCTGGAGCCTGCGTCGGATTCTGTGTCTCCCTCTCTCTCTCTGCCCCTCTCCCGCCGCCTCAAAAATAAAAAACATTAAAAAAAAACTTTAAAAGAAATTTGTCTTCGTGGTCCTTCACCGTCCTGGGCCCATTTCAATTGTCCTCCCCCAGACCCCTGTTCCCCTGCCATGCACAGAGTGAAGGGGTCAGATCAGCCTCAGTAAGGCTACAACACCCTAAGTAATATACAAATATTTGAGTGACATGCCCACATGCCTTTGCCATTCATCAAACACTCAAAGGGGCTCAGAGCTCCCAAAGACCAAACACCATGGAGATGAAGAATGAGGCAGCGTGAAAACCAATGAATTAGAAACGCAAACCTGCCTGGAAAGAAATCCCTGACACCATGGGAAATGGAGGTAAGTTTCAGGACCGTCTGTAAAACGTGATTCTGTTTATGGAAATTGGGTAATTTCTTATAGAGAAAGATCTGGAATAAGACACATCAAACTTGATCGTAGTTATCTCTGGAGGGACTCTCTAACTTCTACGTTTCTGTGATACTTGAATGTTCCCCTGGAAGGTGTGTTTCTTCTGTGATCAGGAAAAAATAATCAAAAACAAGGCAGGAATAAAGCGAGGGGGTGGGGGTGCTGGAAACCTTTTGAGGGATTCCCTCGTAGTTTGCTCAGGACTGGAGGCCAAGTCCTCAAGAAGGTGGTTTTCTTCTGGGGCTCCTGGGTGGCTCAGTCGGTTGAGTATCCGACTCTGGTTCAGGTCATGAGCTCAAAGTTCGTGAGTCTGAGCCCCGAGCCTTGTGTCGGGCTCTGTGCTGACAGCTCTCAGCTCGCAGCTCTCTGCCCCCTCCCCCACTCACACTCTGTCTCTCCATCTCTCTCTATCTCTCTCAAAAACAAATAAATATTAAAAAAAAAAGGTGGTTTTCTCCTGAAAAAAAAAAAAAAAGGAGCTTCCTGAATCTAAGGCTCAGTCAAGCATAAGTTTGATTCTATAGGGCGCCCCAGGGTGGCCCCTCCTTGACCTGTCTAATCGTAGCCTGGCTCTATGGGCACCTTGAAGCTGGTTGGGGAGGATGGTCAAGGGAGTGCTCCCGGCCACCTCACCCAGGGACACAGGGATGGCTGCCATGACAGTCTTGTGTGTTCTTCCCCGAGGAGCTGAAGGTGGGGTGTTCCAGGCAGTCCCAGATTTAGCAAGCGGAGAAAAGGTATCTGTTGTTTCTCTAAAACTCAAATTTCAGGGGCGCCTGGGTGGCGCAGTTGGTTAGGCGTCCGACTTCAGCCAGGTCACGATCTCGCGGTCCGTGAGTTCGAGCCGCGCATCAGGCTCTGGGCTGATGGCTCGGAGCCTGGAGCCTGCTTCCGATTCTGTGTCTCCCCCTCTCTCTGCCCCTCCCCCATTCATGCTCTGTCTCTCTCTGTCCCAAAAATAAATAAAAAACGTTGAAAAAAATTTAAAAAAAAACAACTCAAATTTCATTGGGCATTCTATATTTCATTTTGCAACTCTAGTCCCAGAGGTCTCCCCAAATGTCTCTCCTTCATGAGCATTTCCAGGGGTCCGTTCGGTAGGTTGACTCATGACTCTGCCTAGGGCTTCTGGGGGTTCCGGAAAAGGAGACTCAGATACTTATCATCAATGCCCCGTGTGTCTCCAGGGGAGGGGACTGAGCCAGGCTGGGCTTTTTTCTTCTTCTTTTTGAATGCTTATTTTTTTTGAGAGAGAGAGAGAGAGAGAGAGAGAGAGAGAGAGAGAGAGAGAATTGCAGGCAGGCTCCACATTCAGCATGGAGCCCAATCTCACGACTGAGAGATCAGAACCTGAGCTGATACCAAGAGTTGGACGCTTAATGGGCTGAGCCACCAAGGTGCCCCCAGGCTGGGCTGTCTTTAGACTAATGTGATATGACTTTGGAATAACATGAAGTTCCCGGGGCCCCCAAATCTCTTCCGTTGGCCCTGTTATGAAGCTTGACTTTGAAAATTACTTTCGATGTACAGATATTTATTTCCATAGTTTGTTGCTTTTTTGAGAGAGAGAGAGAGAGAGAGAGAGAGAATCCCAAGTAGCCTCCCTGCCCAGTGCGGAACCCAATGCAAAGCCAATTCCCCATGATAGTGAGATCATGACCAGAGCCAAAATCAAGAGTCGGAGGTTGAACCCACTGAGCCACCCAGGCACCCCTGTCATGGTTTTGTATTCCAAAATAAGAATTCAATTTTATTTTATTTTATTTTTTAAATGTTTATTATTTATTTTTAAGAGAGAGAGAGTGTGAGCATCTACATTATAGGATTTGATAGTAGGGAGCTCTGGGAAATGAAGACCACTGTCCAAGCGTTCACACTTGGCTGTGTTTATATAAAGAGAAGGTGCCATGCACCTTTGGGTAAATGACCTAATCCTTTTGTGTCTCAGTGGCTTCATCTGAAAAATGGGTATAAGGTTACCTACTCTGTAGGATTATGGTGATTACAGGAATGGGTGCAAGTAATGTGCCTGGAACCATACCTGTCAGCTCAGGGCAGGAGGGCGCAGTGGCCTCTCCTCTGGTCAGGTCACATTGGAGAGTTGTATCCAGTTCAGGAGGGGAGGCATCGCTGGGGGACTGAAGCACGTTCTGGGAAAGAGGCCAGCTGGGTTGGGGATGGGTCTGGAGACCACTGTGGCCTCATAAGACCTCCCTTGGAGAGATCTCTCTGAGGGTAGGGAGCTTCCAGACAAGGAAAGAATCCTGGCTGAGGCTGGCTGACTGCTGAATGGGCAGGTGTTGGGAGGGGCCTAGGAATCTATATTCTATATTAATTTTTTTTAATTTTAATTTTATTTTTTTTAATTTACACCCAAATTAGTTAGCATATAGTGAAACAATGATTTCAGGAGTAGATTCCTTAGTGCCTCTCCCCCATTTAGCCCCTCCTCCTCCCCTCCCCCCTCCAGTAACCTTCTGTTGGTTCTCCATATTTAAGAGTCTCTTCTGTTTTGTCCCCCTCCCTGTTTTTATAGTATTTTTTGTTTCCCTTCCCTTCTGTTCATCTGTTTTGTCTCTTAAAGTCTTCATGAGTGAAGTCATATGATTTTTGTCTTTCTCTGACTAATTTCACTTAGCATAATACCCTCCAGTTCCATGCACGTAGTTGCAAATGGCAAGATCTCCTTCTTTTTGATTGCCAAGTAATACTCCATTGTATATATATATACCACATCTTCTTTATCCATTCATCCATCGATGGACATTTGGGCTCTTTCCATACTTCGGCTATTGTCGATAGGGCTGCTATAATCATGGGGGTGCATGTGTCCCTTCAAAACAGCACACCTGTATCCCTCGGATAAATGCCTAGTAGTGCAGTTGCTGGGTCATAGGGTAGTTCTGTTGTTAGTTTTTTGAGGAACCTCATACTGTTTTCCAGAGTGGCTGCACCAGCTTGCATTCCCATCTATGTTAGTTTTTTAATTGGATGGATAAATGAGCAGATAGATACATAATAATATAAGAATAGTGAATGGTAATGGTGGAATCTGGGTATTGCATATATGGGATCTCCCTGTGAACTTCCTCGAACTTTGCTGTATGTTTGGAAATCATCAGAAAAAAATGCTAGAAAAACTAATTTCTTGAATAAGTAATGCATTCAGATAATTTGAAAATGAAAAAGTGATGGGGTGCTGGGTGACTCAGTAGGTTGAGCGTCTGACTTCGGCTCAAGTCACCATGTCATGGTTCATGGGTTCGAGCCCCACGTCGGGCTCTGTGCTGACAGCTCGGAGCCTGCTTTGGATTCTGTGTCTTCCTCTCTTTTTCTGCCCCGCCACTGCTCACACTCTGTATCTCTCTCTCAAAACTAAATAAATATTAAAACAAAATTTAAAAGTGAAAGTGTTGGGGCACCTGGGTGGCTCAGTCGATTAAGCGTCAGACTTTTCACTTCAGTTCAGATCACCATCTCGTGATTGGTGAGATTGAGCCCTGCGTCGGGCTCTGTGCTGACAGTGCGGAGCCTGTCCATCTCCCTCTCTCTCTGTGCCTCCCCAGGTCGCGCTCTTTCTCTCTCAAAGATAAACATTAAAAAAAGAAAACTTAAAGAAATGGTTAAAATGGTAAATTTTACCTTGTGTTTGTCTTACCACAATTCTTAGAAGAGGTCACCACTGTCCTTAGTGGTTATTCCTGTGCGTTTAACTTTATATCTGCACGAGCAAATATAGATACTGATGTGTATTCCTTCCCCGCTTTTTTTTTTTTAAATCAAAAGATAGCACACTACGTGCACACGTCTGCATCTTGCTTGTCTTACTTGAATCTCCATCCTGGAGCTTTCTCCATGATCATACATGGAAAACGAATTTTTGGACTCCAAGTTGGTGTGTGTGTGTGTGTGTGTGTGTGTGTGTGTGTGTGTTTGAGAGAGAGACAGAGAGAGCACAAATGGGGGATGGCCAGAGAGAGAGAGGGTGACAGAGAATCCCAGGCAGCCTCCACACGATCAGTGCAGAGCCTGACGCGGGGCTCGAACCCACGAAACTATGAGAACATGACCTGAGCCGAAACCAAGAGTTGGACACTTAACCGACTGAGCGACCCCGGTGCCCCTGGAATCAAAGTTTTTCGCAGTTTCCCCAGGGAATGTCAAGGGGCAGCCTGTTTGGGAACCTCTGGCCTGGGAGATGGCTGGGGTCAAGGGTGGCTTAGAGATTTGCTTCTGCCTCCAGGCTGGATGGCAGAGGACCAGAAGCTGAGGTGGCTCTTTTAGACAGTGCTCCTCTGTCCCCACCATCTACGGTGTCCATCTGCAGCCCCCCCAGGGGAGTGAGTTTTTCCTGCGGGTCCTGGGTCTCTTGCTCCCCGGAGAGACTCTGGGTGGCCAGCAGCAGGGACACTCAAAACTCAACACTGTTTCTACCCTTTCTCCACCTGCTGTGGGGACAGGGTGGGGGCGGTGAGCCGGAGCCACCCTAAGGAGATGGTCACTCCTGCCATTCTGAACCGGGGAACACTTTAATAAAAGTAAAAGTGAGTCACTCCAAATATCAAAGGTCAAAAAGGCTGGGGGGGGGTGTGGGGGAGGTGAATTTGGAGCCAGAAACTGCAGGCTGTGCCCTGAGGCAGTGGACGGTTGGGGGAGGTGGGGAAGGGGACGGAGAAGAGGAAGAATGGGATCAAGGGGTAAGGCAAACCTTTGCTAGGGCAGAGGCTCTTGGGCTTTATATCACTGCCCTCCGTGAAGAGACACCTGACAATGATCTTCCTCAGCTGAACATGCTCCTGTGGGCACACCTGGATCATTGACCAGGGCCTGATCAGCGATGCCGAGGGCTGTGTTGGGTCAGGAGAAGGGAAGCCATCGCATTGACTGTTCATATTGGGCCAGTGGAGGCTTGCTCAGTCCTGGCTCTCGATGAGGGTGGAGTCATAGAAGGGGTGTAGGGCAAAGGCCAGGGTGGGGGGCAAGCTGGCTGTGCCCCTGTGTATGCTCATGGTGCTTGCAATTAAATGACACTTGTGAGATAGGAGGTGGGCATCTCCTTGATTCTTGAGTGTGTGTGTGTGTGTGTGTGTGTGTGTGCGTGTGTGTACATGATCCTTGACCTTCCTCCTGCCCTGCCTCCGCTCATGAGCCTCTTGATCGGCCTGAGGATTATGGGCAGTTGGGAAAGCCTAGCCATCCCCAGGTAAGGAGCGGAAGATCCCCTGGTCCCCAGGGAAGCCAGGGCAGAGGCCAAGGCTTTAGTGACCCCTGAAGATGCGCTGCTCCAGCCAGCATAGCCCGGCCCCTCAGGCCTCCCCGGTGAGGCCACACTCCCCACAGGGAGGCCCAGGGAGGACCCAGAATTGAGCGCAGCCCTGAGGGTCTCTCCACCCCTGTGCAGTTATCAGGCCCTGACCTTGCTTCCTTCACAGCTGGCTCTGAGTCCTGCTTTGGGGTTTCAGTTTATTCGTGCGCCTGTAAATTTCCTGGGCTCACCTCCTCCCCACAAGGCTTCCCTGGGGCCTCTGAAATCTCTGTCTTACCTGTTCCCTTTGTGCCACCCCCTGGGGCTCTCCCCCATTTATGACACAGCCTGGGGCTGCTGGTAGCACAGGCGAAACCTGGGACCTGTGAACAGAAAACAAAGATGCCCCTTGTCCGGGTTAAGGGCAGCCCCACCAGGGCACACGGCTTGGTAGGCGGAATAAGGGCCACTTTGCACTCCCAGCTCCCACCTCGGCCCTCAGCCCCCTTAGCCCGATGGCACCAGGGTCTGCAGAAGCCACAGAGTGTTTCCACAGGTCTCTCCCTGTCCCTCCCTCCCTCCGAGGACCTCTGGGGCTCCCTGCTGCCCTCAGTACAAAGCCCACACACTCAGCCTCCACACAAGGCCCTCACTGCCCTGCCCTCGCTGTCTCATGTCATGAAGCGTGGCCACAGAGGTGGCTTTCAGTTCAGATGCCTTGAAGGCCTTGGGCTATTGGAGATCTGTGATTTTTTTTCATGCTCTTTTTCTTTCTGGCTCGAATGCCTTTCTACTTCATCACAGCTGGCCCCCCAGCGGTGCCCCCATCTCCATCTTTTAAGACCTTGAAGGAGGGGGTGATGACTCACCTCTGTAGCACGGGGCCCGGTATCATCAGAGCCCAGCAAATCAATGTTTGTTAAATGAACAAATCTACCTTCACAAGCCCCTAGCTCAAGTGTGTGGGGCTGGGGGCTGGGGCAAGGGAAGCTCGGGAAACATGGTCGTTCATCTTTCTATTCGAAACTCCTTTGGGAGCCACACCAGAGTTCCCTCCTCAGAGTCCTAATGAAGCGAGAAGCTCAACGAGGCCACCGCGGGGTCAGAGCCATACTTTTGTCGCCGACGTTCACCAGTGTTGTCTTTGAAAAAGCATGATCTTAGGTAGATTCTGCAGGAGCTGAGTCTGGGAAGGGGAGGAGAGAAGATGGTCTGGGCAAGGGGGAGGGACTTGTGGAGGAATGTGCCATTATCTAGCCCATTTGTCCTGGTATTTTTTGCCGTATCAGAGTGCCACACACGTACAACTGTTTACTTGATTTGTCTTGAAAAAAAAATGGAATCACATTTTAATATATAAAATATACATATAAATATGTAAATATATATTTAATATATACAAAATATTAAAAAGTATATTTTTAAATACATATTTTATTTTTTTAAAGTAATCTAACCAGGGGAAAATGGGTGATGGGCATTGAGGAGGGCACTCCTCGGGATGAGAACTGGGTGTTGCACGTAAGCAAGGAACCATGGGAAACTACCCCCAAAACCAAGAGCACTCTGTTCACACTGTATGTTAGCCAACTTGACAATAAATTATATTAAAAATATTTTCTTTACATAAAGTAACCTCTACTCCCAAAGTCGGGCTCAAACTGGCGACACCAAGATCAAGAGTCCCATGCTCTACCCACTGAGCCAGCCAGGCGCCCCTAATCATACTTCTAATAAACAGCACATTTAATACATACTGGGAATTGGGGGAGGGGGCAGAAGAAAGGCTCGCTTTGCAGACCGCCTGAAATGGTGCACACAGACCTTGACGCGCTGACTTGGGACGTGAGAATAAGGGACGGTGGCCTGGGAGGTGGGGGACAGAGGCCTGGGATCTCACAGCAGGAAAGAAGCCACCTCAGGCTGAGCTCAAGGCTGGGTTTAAATGCTTGAGAGCCCTTTGGTCCTGAAGCCAGAGTAGGATCAACTAAAAGAATCCTAAGAGAAGGAGGCACAGAGCTTGGACGTACGTGAGGATGAAACTGGCAAGAATCGGGGTGGTGGGTGCGGACTCCGGGGCGTTGGGAGAGAAGCAGGGGTGGGGCAGCGGGCGGGGCGAGCAGGAACGCCCCAGCGCGGAGCTGCGCACCTGCAGCGCCCTGACCTGCGTGCGCTCCCGCCCACTGCCTCTCGCGATGGCGAAACTCACAGAACGCCCTTGCCTGTCGCCAGCCCCCGGTGCGCAGGCGCGCTCTGGGACAGGTGCCGGCAGGGAGGCTAAAGAAGCGGGGACAGAAGTTTGATCTCAGGGCCCTGAGTGGAAGGGAAACTTCTTCCCACTTTCTGGGGGCCCTGGCAGCTTCATGGGAAAGAGAGCTGGAAATGAGCCTTTCATCCCAGAACTGAAAGCCTCCCTGACATTTGAGAGCCCTCAGCGCTTGAGACAGGTAAGGCTAGAGTCAGGGACAGAGTCGGGAGTGAAAAAAAAAATGTATATTTTTTCTGATTATAAAAATAGAACTACTGTTGGGGGGAAAAATGTAGAAAATTCATAAAAGGCACATGAAGAAGAAAAACATAAGCTCTACAACACCTGTCCGGATAGCCACCATAAATATTTTGGTGTTTATTCTTCTAGCCTATTTATGTATAATACACACACACACACACACACACACACACACACACACACCCCATATATGGTTATGTTAAGGTAATGATGTATTATATAATGTATAATTATAGTAAGATAATAAGTGAGATTGCATTGTATAAATACTTTTAGGGCCTGATTTTTTTTTTTTTAGTGTTAGCTTGTGGTCCCCAATAAACATTCTTTTATACCCGTGTTTATTTATTTATTTATTTATTTGAGAGAGATGGAGAAGGGGGAGGGAAGGGCAGAGGCAAAGGGAAAGAGAGAGAATCTTAAGCAGGCTCCACACCCAGCATGATGACCAAGGTGGGTCTCCATCCCATGACCCTGAGATCATGACCTGAGCTGAAATCAAGAGTTGGATGCTCAGCTGACTGAGCCACCCAGGCACCCCTATGCCCTTGTTTTTAACAGATGTAGTCATTTATTTAATGTATTAATTGACATTTAAGTTGTTTCCAATTTTCTCCTAGTATAAAAAGTCTCTGCACCATTTTAATTTGCAAAATCTTGGTGTTACTTCCTTAAAATAATTATTTGAAATGGAACTGATGAGTCAGAGTATAATGTAATTTTAAATACTTGTGATAAATATTGTCATATGTCCTTTCATAAATGTTATACCAGTGTAGGGCCGCCTGGGTGGCTTAAGTCAGTTCATGATCTCTTGGTTAGTGGGACCAAGCCCTGCATTGGGCTCTGTGCTGATGGCTCAGAGCCTGCTTGGGATTCTCTCTCTCCCTCTCCCTCTCTGCCCCTCCCCCACTCATACTTTTCTGTCTCAGAGTAAGTAAACATTTTTTTAAAATGTTGTACCAGTTTAGACTCCCTCCAGCAGCATGTGGGATTGCCTCTTGTCACCCTATACTCATCTCACCTTGGTATAATTGTAACTTTATCTTTACCAAAAAAAAAAAAAAAAGGCTTGAAATCTTCCACTTCTGTGATCACTGTCAATATCCTAGCTCAAGACACTATCAGCAACTTGTTTGGAATTCAAGATAGCCTTTTAACTTTCCTTCTTCCTTCCCCTCTCCTCCCTCATCTGGCCCCCTATGGTCTGTTTTCCACAGAAGAGTCCGAGTTATCCTTGAAAAAAAAATGTGTCCTCGTTGAGTTTTGCCTCTGGTCAAGACATGGTGGCTTGTATCAGACTAGGATTCCTTTAGAGAACAATGTAAAAATTAGGTCATACACATAAGTACCCACGCCCACTCACATTCGCATGCACAGCTGTTTTAAGGCTTCAGAGAGTAGCTAACATGGGCAGAACTTAAGTAACCAGGATCCTGTAGAGAAAGAAACCACTTTGAGGTAAGGGGCATCTTCTCCACTGCTTTCCTTGAAGAAATTCCTTAAGGAATTTGCTGATTTGCTTGGGAGGCCTTGAGGCTGAGCAGAAAATGGTGGCCTAAAATTGGAATTCAGGATCTGGTGAGAAAGAAGAATCTGGTCAATCCTCTAGGGTTTCAGTTGAGACTCCTGCGGGGCTATGACCTAGGAGTAAGGACAATCCAGACATGGGCCAGCCCATACAAAGCCTGGTAGTCTCAGTCCTGATTGGATCATATGATTTGACCCTACTCTAACTGCCTGGAAGAATGTCAACCAGAATTTATATATCTTCTGGAAAAATAACATCCCGTGGAGCCTCTACAATTTTTCATGCTACCCAGCATTCAGCATATAACAAAAATTAATGGGGAGTAGGGGGAGGAGTATGTGTGTGCACCTGGCTGGACTCAGTTGGTTAAGCACCCAACTCTTGATCTCAGCTCAGGTCTCACCTTCAGGGTTGTGAGTTCAAGCCCCATGTTGGGCTCTGTGCTGGGTGTGAAACCTACTTAAAAAAAATTAACAGATAAGCTAGGAGACAAGACTTATGGAAACAAAAGCCAAGAGAAAAGCAGAGGATAGAACCAGATCCAAAGGAGAAAAAGATATTACTATTATTGTAATGGACTCTAATGTATTCAAGAACATAAAGAATAACTAGAGACGCTGAAAAAGTTTTTAATTTGAGTATAATTGACACACAATGCTACATTAACTTCAGGTGTACAACATAGTGACTCAACTTTTTTTTTTTTAACGTTTATTTATTTTTGAGACAGAGAGAGACAGAGCGTGAACAGGGGAGGGGCAGAGAGAGAGGGAGACACAGAATCTGAAACAGGCTCCAGGCTCCAAGCTGTCAGCACAGAGCCCAACACGGGGCTCGAACTCACGGACCATGAGATCATGACCTGAACCGAAGTCGGATGCTTAACCGACCAAGCCACCCAGGCGTCCCAGTGACTCAACTTTTCTATATGTTATGCTATGCTCAGCACAAGTATAGCTACTACCTCTCACCATATGATGCTAGTACAATATCATTGTCTATATTCCCTATGCTATGCCTTTTATTCCCGTGACTTATTCACCTCATAACTGGAAGCCTGAACCTCCCACTCCCCTTCACCCACTTTGCCCATCCCCCTACAAATAGTTTTTAAAAAGAGCCAAGTGGAAATTCTGAAACTGCAAAATACTATTACTGAAATAAAAAACTCTATAGATGGGTTTCACAGCAGATTAGATACAACAGAAGAGAGGATTAGTATATGGAAAGATAGGTCAGTAGAAAATATATCGTCTGAAGCATGGAGTAGGGGAAAAGGTTGGAAAATAAGAAAATATGAAATATGGTATAGAAGTCTAAATACATTTCCCTGGAGTCATTCAAGTAAAGGATAGTGAGTGACTGGTTCAGAAGCAGTAGTTCAAGAGTTACTGATTACAAATTTGATAATATTAATGCAAGACATTAAGCCACAGATTCAAGAAACAACAACCCTCAAGCAAAATAAATACCAAAAAATCCCCCCATAGGCACATTGTAGTCAAACTTCTGAAAACAGAAGAAAAGAGAATTTTAAAAAGTTGGCTGAGAGAAAAAAGTCACATTACTTGTAGAGGAGTGATAACAATACTGAGAGCTCATTTTCAAGATAAATGGTGGGATCCAGGAGACAGTGGAAGTCAAGGCCACACATGGTCTATGTGCCTCCGGAGTGAGCAGAAGGCTACATGGTATAATCTTTAAATGACTGAAAGAAATAGCTGCCAATCTAGGATTTTATATAGAGAAAAATATTCTTCAAAAATGAAGGTGGAACAGAGAGGTTTACAAATGAAAACAGGGAGAGAAAATGTTCCCAATGGGAACAAAGAATGAAGGAATGAATGAATGACAAAAGGTAACTGCATTGGATATATACGTGAATATTGGCTGTATAGAAAAATAATATCTTAAGAGTTTAAAAATACGTGAAGCATTAAAATACTTGACAATAATAACCAGAAGGCAGGAGGGGGGTAGGTGGAGTTCAATTGTAAGATTCTTTTTTTTTTTTTAAATTTTTTTTTAACGTTTTATTTATTTTTGAGACAGGGAGAGACAGAGCATGAACAGGGGAGGGTCAGAGAGAGGGAGACACAGAATCTGAAACAGGCTCCAGGCTCTGAGCTGTCAGCACAGAGCCCGACGCGGGGCTCGAACTCACGGACTGCGAGATCATGACCTGAGCCGAAGTCGGCCGCTTAACCGACTGAGCCACCCAGGCGCCCCTCAATTGTAAGATTCTTGCACTATCTGGGGAGTGGTAAACATACAAGTTATGGTAGATTAGTATTTCAAAGAGGCACATAATTTTTTTAAACAACAGTCATTTCTTTTTTTTAAATGTTTATTTTATTTTATTTTTTGAAGGAGAGAGAGAGAGGCAGAGTGTGAGTGGGAGAGGGGCAGAGAGAGAGGGAGACACAGAATCCAAAGCAGGCTCCAGGCTCTGAGCTGTCAGCACAGAGCCTGGCATGGGGCTTGAACTCATGGACTGTGAGATCATGACCTGAACGGAAGTTGGATGCTCAACCAACTGAGCCATCCAGGCTCCCCCACATAATCTCTTGATAACCATTAAAGGAATGGTAAAAGAATGTGTAATTATGAAGCTAATGGGGAAAATAGAATAATTTTTAAAATCAAATTTAAAAGAATAGAAGAAAGAGATGTTTCTTAAAAATGCCCTTGCCTATTTGTATTTCTTCTGCTATGAACTTATCTATACCTTTTGCTGGTTTCTAGTTGGATGCTTCCCTTTTCTTATTTGTTTTAGATGGATGTAAGTATAGGTAAATAGACATATGTCCATGTGGATGTTGCAAATACTTTCTGATAGGGATCCGTTTTTTTTTTTTTAATTTTTAATGTTTACTTATTTTTGAGACACACACACACACACACACACACACACACACACACAGAGCATGAGCAGAGAGAGGGAGACACAGAATCCAAAGCAGGCTCCAGGCTCTGAACTGTCAGCACAGAGCCTCACGTGGGGCTTGAACCCATGAACCGTGAGATCATGACCTGAGCTGAAGTTGGACACCCAACCGACTGAGCCACCCGGGCGCCCCTGGTAGGGATCCATTTTAAATCTTTATGCCTTGGTTGGAACGCTAAGTGCCTGGCTTGACCCTTTGCTTTAATGTTAGTGAAATAAGGAATGTTTGGTTGAAGTCACACGCTTTTCTCCCAATAGGAGCTCAAGAAATGCCTATTGAGCTGAACTGAATTGAGGTCAGGGAGCTACTCAAGCGTGGGGTACCACATTATCGTTTATAGAAGAACGGGTTATCTGAACCAGTAACAGAAACAGTGAATGGTGGATGCTGAAGGCCAGAGAAGGAGCAGAAATAAACCAGGCTGGCAAGGACGAGAATCCCGGAGACAGCTCAACCTGCAGCAGACCCTGAGCTGCGGCTCGCTGGAGGGGGATGAAACGTATCATGAATACCTAAACACAACCAGCAGGTGGCGCTCTAAAGACGTGTTGTTGCCATCCAGACTTGGAGGGCCAAGATCTTGCTTGAGCACCTAGGAAGTGGAAACTGAGGCAGGGGGAACCTTGAGCCCTAACGTTTTGGCTCTGTGCTTCCTCCAGCGGTGAATCCCCCAAGATCAAGAACCCTGTAAGGGTGTTGTTGTTTTTTCCCCCCCCCATATGTTTGCTTTCTCTGTGGCTGTATAGTGCCATCTGTTCAATTCAATTTAGAGCGCTGTGGGTTGAAAACTTTGATAAACCAACTAACGGGTTCCCTCGTGAAAATACAAGTTTTTTTTTTTAATTTAAGATTTTATTTGTTTTATTTTGTCATTGAAATGTCTGCAACGCAAGTTTGAGTGTGAGTCCACTTACTGTGTGACCTTAGGCAAGCTGTGTGGCCTCTTTGGGTCTCAGTTTCCTCGTCTGTACGATGGGAAGAGGGGTGCTTGGCTGGCTCAGCCGGAAGAGCACGCAACTCTTGATCTCAGGGTTGGAAGTTCAAGTCCCATGTTGGGCGGAGAGATTATTTAAAAATAGCAAGTTAAAAAAGTGGGAAGAGGGGCGCCTGGGTGGCTCAGTTGGTTAAGTGACCGACTTTGGCTCAGGTCATGATCTCACGGTTCGTGGGTTCGAGCCCCACGTTGGGCTCTGTGCTGAACACTTGCTCGGAGCCTGGAGCCTTCTTCAGATTCTGTGTCTCCTTATCTCTCTGCCCCTCCCCTGCTCCTGCTTTGTCTCTCTTTCCCTCTCAAAGATAAATAAACTTTAAAAAAAAGAATAAGCTAGGTGGGCACCCTGGGGAGTGGTACATTGGAGGGAGTAATCTTGAAGAAGGTGTCATCATCTGAAAAGAAGGAGTTTTGGGAGGTGAGGACAGAGAGCTGGGAGGAGGGCTGGTCTCCTGATCTGGTGACAAGTCTAAGAATTGCTTTTGAGGGGGATTTGAGCATTACTTCGGGCTCAGCAGGGATCCTTCTGGAAATGGATAGGGTGGGTAGGAGCTAGACTTCCTGGCACATCAAGCTTTGGTTTATTGCCCATTTCACATCTTTAGGGCTTTCGGGGGTTGTGAGAGAGGCGCTAAGAGGAGCCAAGGCTTACCCTGGTCCTGCCCTCATGTAGGGCTTTGCCACAGCCTCCTGCCCACTGGTGTGGGGTCCTCAGCCCAGGCTCCTGAGTTTACCTGCGCACTTTAAATACGGTGGTGTTTCCATAGCATCTGGAAGATTCGCGACACTTATGGATTAACTTCTAGCGTTCTGCTGAATGTTCCTGGGGATACAGAGACAGATCCATGCAGCCTCTACCCTCACTGGGTGACCCCGGGGAGGTCACACATCACCCCGGGAAAGGAATGGTCAGTATAGGGCCTCAGTAGTGATTCTTAAAAATGATGCAGAGGGGCATCTGGGTGGCTCATTCGGTTGAGCATCGGATTCTTGATTTTGGCTCAGGTCATGATACCACGATTTGCGAGACTGAGCCCCCTGTTGGGCTCTGCGCTGACAGCACAGAGCCCGCTTGGGATTCTCAGTCTCTCTGCCCCTCCCCTGCTCTCTCTCTCTCTGTCTCAAAACAAATACATAAACAATTAAAAAAAAAAAAAGTGCTTCTCCCATATGGTGCGACTAAATGATACGTGAGGCCTGCAGGCAGCGTTCAGGGTGAGTCCCCAGACCAGGGGTGGTCTGATCTGGTCATGATTGAGGAGTGGGGGCAGGTCTGGAGAGGCAGAGAGGAGGGAGGACACCAGCACCCACTGAAGGGGACATACGTGAAGCCTGCTGCACACATGACCTGTGAGGCCAGCCCTGGAATCACCCCCATTTCGTAGATGGGGAAAGTGAGACTCGGACCTCCAAGTCTGACTTCACCCTCTCCCGTGTTCTGCGCGTCTCCCGTCCTTAGTGAGTGACAGCCTTTCCCCTGCCCTTCTGGTCCCGTCCAAACATGGGGACGGGGGCGTGCATGCGTGGGTAGTGAAAATGGGGAGCCGTGAAAAAGTGTGGCCGAGGAGGTAAGCGAGGCTTGATCTCTCTCTTCCCTTCCTCAGAGGCCAGGGAAGGTGGAAGGGTTGCCTCACTTCCAGATGCCAGGCCCCAGCCTTCAGGCCACAACCCACTTCCTGTGCCCGTGTGCCTCTGTCAAAAGGTGATTCTCACGCTTCCTGTTGACTTCCGCTTTGTTTCAGCGGGTCCAGCCCGTGTCCCCCCCCCCCCCCCCACACCAAGCGTGCTGCTCTTGGTCTGATCGGTGAGCCCTGGGACACAGGCCCAGGTACCGTCCTGCTACTGGGAGGGTAGGGCGGACGAGGCGGGGTGGGGTGGGGGGGGGGTGGGAGAGTGTGATCGGAGAAGTTCTGGGCCAGGGGAGGGTGGACACCAGGGGCGAGGGGTCCTGGTGGTCTGCGGACCGTCTTCCTCCATGGTTGGGGTTGGGGGGAGCTGTCAAAGGCTGAGGTCAGTATGTGAAGCTGGTTATTTCTCTGGCCGTGACGCGAGAGTTTTGCTTGGGTGGCTTCCTGAAACCACAGTGCCTGTCCACGTCTCCCCAAAATCCCTTGATTTGTTTTTCTATTTCCTGGGCTGCCCGGGTAGCTTCTTCCTGGGGTGCAGAGAGAGTTTCCGGGGCTCAGACAGGTTTATCTGGGACTGACTGAGACACGGTCCCTGTGATACTTAAAAATCACACTGAGCTGACCAAGTTAGGAGAGTGCCACGAATCCTGGCTCCTTGTCTCACTCATGGGTAGATTTCTCCGAGCCCATGAGCCTGTTTTCTTGTCTACGGAATGACACGGTGTCTCTATTTTGTGGGATTTCTGTGATGCTGAAGCAGGACGATGATGACGAAAGTGTTTTGTAAACTGTAAGATGATATCCTTCAGGACTTGAGGTTACTTTTAGTTCGTTTTTTTTTTTTTAATTTTAAAGTTTATTTATTTATTATGAAAGAGAGTGCAAGCAGGGGAGAGAGAGAGAGAGAGAGAGAGAGAGAGAGAGAGAGAGAATCCAAAGCAGGCTACATGTTGTCAGCACAGCACAGAGCCCGACTTGGGGCTCAAACCCACAGATCATGGGATCATGACCTGAGCAGAAATCACAAGTCAGACACTTTACCGACTGAGCCACCCAGATGCCCCTACTTTTATTTCATTTTCTAAATGGAACTAGACCTTTTTTTTTTTTTTAACTGGTATGATAGTTGCTATAAACCCCAACAATACAGAGAAAGTGAAAGTTTTTGCATGATTCCATCCCCAAAGATGACTATGGACATTTTTGGCGTATAGATTTCTAGACTAAAAAAAAATTAAAAAACAATTTTAATGTTTATTTATTTTTTAATTTTTTTTATTAAAAAAAAATTTTTTTAACATTTATTTATTTTTGAGACAGAGAGAGACAGAGCATGAACGGGGGAGGGGCAGAGAGAGAGGGAGACACAGAATCAGAAGCAGGCTCCAGGCTCTGGGCCATCAGCCCAGAGCCTGACATGGGGCTCGAACTCACGGACCACAAGATCGTGACCTGGGCTGAAGTCGGACGCTCAACCGACTGAGCCACCCAGGCGCCCCTTAATGTTTATTCTTGAGAGAAAGAGAATGCAAGCAGGGGAGGGGCAGAGAGAGAGAGAGAGAGGGAGACAAAGAATCCGAAGCTGGCTTCAGGCTGTGAGCTGTCAGTACAGAGCCTGATGCAGGGGCTCAAACCCACAAACCCATGACCTGAGCTGAAGTCGGACACTCAACCAACTGAGTCACCCAGGCACCCCTTTCACACAGTTCTCAATTGAGTTGTTGTTGCTGTTGTTGTTGAGTTATAGGAGTTCTTATATTCTATATTCTGGAAATTAACTAGACTTCTACAATAAATATTTCTTATGTCCAACTCTATTTACTGTCCTTTAACCTTTTCTCCTTTAATAATATCACTTGAGTATCATCTCATGTTAGTTTAAAAAAAATTTTTTTTTTTAACATTTATTTAGTTTTGAAAGACAGAGGGAGACAGAGCACTAGAGTCAGGGAGGGGCAGAGAGGGGTTGGGAGACACAGAATCTGAAACAGGCTCCAGGCTCTGAGCTGTCAGCACAGAGCCTGATGCTGGGCTTGAACCCATGAAACCACGAGATCGTGACTTGAGCCAAATTCGGATGCTCAACCGACTGAGCCACCCAGGTACCCCTCATGTTAGTTTATAAATATCTATCTTGTCTGTCTTTTTTTAATGTTTATTTAATTTTTTAATTTTTAAATTTATTTTATTTATTTATTTATTTATTTATTTATTTATTTATTTATTTATTTAATTTTATTATTTTGAACGAGTAAGACAGAGTGTGTATGTGGGGAGGGGCAGATAATGAGGGAGAGAGAGAATCCCAAGTAGGTTCTGTGCTGTCAGCACAGAGACTGATGCATGGCTCTATCCCAGGAACCCATGACCTGAGCCGAAGTCAGGAGTCAGACACTTAACCACCTGAGCCACCCGGGCGCCCCTCTAGCTTGTCTTTCTTAACAGCTGTGTAGTATTCCAGTGTGTGGACATACCATAATTTATTAACTCAGTCTCTACAATGGATGTTTAGACTATTTCCTATTTATTGGTATAATAAGAAATAATTCTCCAGTAACCACCATTGAACATACATCTTTGCATATTAGCCCTGTTATTTCCTTAGTATAAATTCTTACAAATTGACTGCTGGATGAAAGGTTATGCATATATTTATAGTCTTAATTCATTCATCCAAATTCCTCTAATAAAATGTCATACTTTTTATTTATTTAAAATTTTTTTATTAAAGCTGCACAATAAAAAAAAATAGCGTTTCCCTGTCTCATCTTCCCACTTCCAAGTTCTCCCTACCAGATATAAACACTAGCAATTATTTTTGTTGTTTCTAAAGTGGTTGTATGGCTGTACTTTTTTTCTACTGTAGTCATTATCTATTTACTTATTCCAAAAGGTAAGGATGCATCACCCTATCTATATCATTGCTCCCACATCTTCCCGGTATGGTTATATCACAAATTTTGGTTAAATCAGTGTTCAGTTTACATTATAGAAGTATGTTATGCCATAACTATGTAAGTATTGTTCTCAGAGCTGTCTAGTTTATTGTTACTATTTCCTTCCTTTTGTTTAATTTCTCCCCCCTGGAGTTGACGGTTGCTTCAGTTTTTTGTTTTCTTAGTTTTAACATATGTCTCACTGATTCGCCTCCAACAGGGCTTTTACATTTTCTCATTAGGAACAGACACATCAGATCATCTCTGTTGCCATCTTTTTTTAAACTGCATATTTTAATTTCAACCCTCATTTAAAAAAAAAAGGTTCTTGTCTTGCTCCTTTTTTGTAGCACCACGTTCTTTTTTTATGGATGTGATGATATCTTTATTTCTCTGAAGATATTAAAGTCTTTCTTTTTTGGGGTTCCGGGGTGTCTCCGTCAGTTAAGCATCCAACTTTGGCTCAGGTCATGATCTCACAGTTGGTGGGTTCAAGCCCCACATTGGGCTCTGTGCTGACAGCTCAGAGCCTGAAACCTGCTTTGGATTCTGTCTCTCCCTCTCTCTCTCTCTGCCTCTCTCTCTCTCTCTCTCTCTCTCAAACATAAATAAACATTAAAGGTAAGGATAAATTTTCTTTTTCTGTTTTATCTCTGCTCCCCCCATTGTATCTACTACTCCTGTTTCCTTTGTGTGATTTTGTTCTATCTTTTATATTGGAGGCTTTTTCAAATGTTTGTGGGTTCCTTGCTAAATGTTCATTTTTATGATCAAGGAACTAGAAGCTGATTGGAGGCTCCGTGTGGGTGTGGGGGGAGGGATTGGGTGGAGGATCCTGTTGGCTGTTGGGCCTCTCCCTGAGGCAATCTGGTGGGCAGACCAGGTGCTGTGGTTGGGAGACCTCTCTGGAGCCAGAGAGGTTGAGAGAGAGTCTCTGATCTCCTGCCTGGAGGATACAAGCTAGGCTGTAGGCATTCTTGGGGGGCTGTCAGGGGAAGGAAGCTGGGATCTCATCATTCAATATGCAGCCTTTGAAGGATCTGCCCTCCCTCTATCTCCCTTCTCTTTGTGGTGTGGTGACCAAGCCTTGCCCTCTGGTCTGGAGCTTCTCTGGTTTAGTTTCTCCAGAGAATAAATGTCCTCCTCCTGCTAGGGTGGGAAAGATAAATACCTTGGCTTATCAATTGCCTGGGCTGTGAAATCAGCCTCTGAGTGTTTTGTAAACACGCTGTACTTTCAACAGATCTTCCTGTTTTTAGCCCCACCCCACACCACCTTCTGACATAAGCTGTCACCTCCAATTCTTGAGCCGGTCGGTAGGACCGAGGCACAACACTGCTTGCTTCTGGTTGGCATTCAGTTTCCAGACTTCTCTGATCCACTCCAACAGCTACCACTCACCAATCTACCTTCCATCTCCCCAGATTCTGGTAACATCTTGTGTCCACCGTTGTCTCCTCTTCTGTGCACTGTCCTGCTGTCCTGGTGGATTTCTGCCTTTTAGGATTCTTGTCCTGTCTTTGTTGTGGTGTTTCAAGAGGAAGTAAAGAGACAAGTATTCAGTCCATCCTGGTAACTGTGATAGTTATATTTGCACTCTGACCAGTGTTGTACAAGAGCATTGGCTTTCTCATACTTTTCTTTTTTTTTATTTGAGAGACAGCACACATGAGTGGGGGTGAGGGGAAGAGGGAGACAGAGAGAAAGAATCTTAGCCCCATGTGGGGCTTGATCCCACGACACTGGGATCATGACCTGAGCTGAAATCAAGAGCTAGACACTCAACTGACTGAGCCCACTCAGGCACCCTGGCTTTCTCATCCTGTTAGCAGCACTGAGTATTATCATTTATTTTGTCTTATTATTATTTTTTTAAACATTTTTTTAAAGTTTATTTTATTTTTGAGAGAGTGAGCGAGTACAAGTTGGGGAGGGGCAGAGAGAGAGGCAGACACAGAATCCGAAGCAGGCTCCGGGCTCTGAGCTGTCAGCACAGAACCTGACACGGGGCTCGAACCCACAAACTGTGAGATCATGACCCGAGCTGAAGTTGGATACTTAACAGACTGAGCCACCCGGGCTCCCACATTATCATTTCTTTTACAGTTTTCTAATCTGATTAGCAGAAAGTTATATCTCATTGTTATTCTAATTTTTAATGATATTTTTCCCTTCCTTGGATTAAGAAAGAAATCTGTATTTGCTGTAGAAAATTTGGAAAATACAGGTATGCACAAAAAAAGAAAATATAAATCGATTTTTCTATAGCCATGTACTTACAAAAATAAAAACAGAGTCATCTTAATTTGTAGTCATGCTTTTGACTTACTAATCCTAATTTGTCCTCATATTATGATACGTTGTCCTATGACGTCATCGTTAGTGGTAACATGATACTCCATTGTGTGGATATATTTTTATTTTATTTTGGGAGGAATTTTATTTTATTTTATTTTATTTTATTTTATTTTATTTTAGAGAGAGAGTGCGCGTTGAGTGGGGGAGAGAGAGAGGGAATCCTAAGCAGGTTCCATGCTCAGTGTGGGGCCCGATGCAGGGCTTGATCCCACGACACTAGGATCATGACCTGAGCCTAAATCAAGAGTTGGACGCTCAACTGACTGAGCCTTCCAGGTGCCCATTGTGTGGATATATGATCATACCCTACTGATGGGCATTTAGGTTCTTTTGGGTTAAAATTTTCATTAACAGGCTTCCCTTTTGATCATGACTCCATTTAACCGTGTTCCCACTGTGTTATCTGCTCAGCAATCTGTTTTTTTTTGGGAGGAAAGAAGAAAGGTAAAGTTTAATCCTTTTCTGGTTAAATAATTACTAATTCCAAATCGGTGAATACAGACTCGCAGAGATTTTCTAGCACTTTCTATCTTTTTTTTTTCTTTCCATGGGTCAGAGGAAGAGCTAAAGGGTCACTTTGCAGTTCTTATTAGATTTCTCCACAGCTTTCAACTCGAGGGAAGATGATAGAGGACAAAAGCACCAGGGAGGACTGATGTTTGTGAGTGATGAGAACACGGAAGCAGAGCAGGCAGGTGTCTGAAGAAATCATCCAAGAAATAGTAGCTTAAGAGAGAAAATCGGAAAGAATGAACTGGTCTGGGCGTTGAGGAATCCTGAATCCTGTTAGCTGTGTGTCCTCGGGCAGCTTGCCCAGCCTTTTTGGTTCTCCACTCTTCCTCCTCATCTCAGGTGGATTTCTTCGTTCTCTGGTGTCTTCAGAGGCTCTATGAATACAGACTTTGTCATGCCTGCCCTGTGATCCGGACAAGTTGCTTAACTTCTCGGAGACTTGGTTTTCTCATCTGTAAAGTGGGGACACGAAGAGCTACTTCACAGAGCTGCTGTGAATGGATGTTTGGCGGGTACTTATCACAGGGCCTGTCCCATACCGAGTATCCAATAAATGAAAGCTATTTTTATTGCTTCTCGCACGCCGATTGTTATGTAAGAGGAGAGTAATTATATCATCCCACGCTGTGCATATGGAAAGCAATGCTGTCTTCTCTAAAGTGGTTTTTGAGGTCCAGCCTGCAGCTGGGACAGACTCCAGGGAGCGCAGTCCAAGGTCACCACTGGCCACTGACCTCCGTTTTCAGCTCATTCTTCCTCGGCGCTTGGGTGCTGTCCAAATGTGCACCAAGTTAACACGCAGCTGTTTAACACAGATGAATAGGATGCCAGGAATGTTGGTCGACAGGGGAAGCCATAGGACGCTCCACTTTCTAAATATAAAATACCCAGGAGTGTAACCGAAGGGGACCTGAGTATTAGACGATATGATATGAATCACCAATGTGGGAGTGCTATTCAGAAGACGTTGACATGCTTTCAAGTTGTGATTAATGAGCACGGAGACGGGGGAGAGAGGTTGTGGGTGTTGCTGAAATTTTGCTCTTTGCTGCTGTGCGCTCTTGGACAAATCACCCTCTTCTGTAAAGCCAGCAGGCCGGATTCTATTTTTGTCCCCCAACGGATGGGCTTTGTATGACTGGTGGCCTGCAAAGTGATGTTATATGGTACAGACACAGACACTTGGTATTTTATCTTATTTTTTTATTTTTAATTTTTTTAATGTTTATTTTTGAGGGAGAGAGAGAAAGAGAGAGCACAAGCAGGGGAGGGGCAGAGAGGGAGAGGGAGACGCAGAATCCGAAGCAGGCTCCAGGCTCTGAGCTGTCAGCACAGAGCCCGACGCGGGGCTCGAACCCACGAACCGTGAGATCATGACCTGAGCCGAAGTCAGAGAACATGGTTTGTGGCAGCTAGAAAAACAGTGCCCCAAAGCTGTCCACATCCTTAACCTCCAGAGCCTGTGAGTGTGTTACCTTCTAGGGCAAAAAGGGCCTTGCAGATGTGGGTAAGGCTTTTGAAAAGGGGAGATTATTCTGGGATATCTGGGTGGGTCACACGGAATCGAAAGAGTCCTCAGGAGAGCAAGCCGTGTGTGTGTGTGTGTGTGTGTGTTGTGTGTGTGTGGCAAAATCAGACAATGTGACCCCAGAAACAGCTGCTGGAGGAGACGGTCAAGAGCTCAGAAGCCCTGAGGTCTCTAGACGCTGGGAGTGGCCAGAACCCACGCTCCCCTGGAGCCTCCAGCAGGAACCAGCCCCTGCCGACACGTTGACACGTTGATTGCCTCCTGTAGGTCCCATTTTGGGCAAGAACTGTAGGAGAGCACACACACTTGTGTTGTTTTAAGCCACGGAAAGCTTGTGGTAATTAGTGGCAGCGGCCACAGGAGACGAAAACACCAGACTTTAGATAGTTCTCTCGGCAAGTTCAGGGACTCCCCAGGGCATCGCAAAGGAGCGTGACAAGAATACGACCTGCCCCCACTGACCTAGGAATGACTGTAGGGCAGACTGGCCAAGGAGAGGCAGAGACCTCAGGTCCCCCAGAGAGGGTGCTTGGGACCTCCATCCTGACTCTCAGGCACTGACAGCGAGTATCATCGGGTTCAACCTGCTCGTTTTACAGAGGAAGAAACTGAGGCTCTGAGAAGGGAAGCAATGAGCAAAATCAAATGTGATAGGGCTGATTTGGCCAAGAGGAATACATTCCTGAATTCCTAAGGTGGTGGTTGGGAAGGGCTCCAGGCAGAGGCTGACTGGGCTCTCACACCAGGGTGGGGAGCCCTGAGGAGGGGTGGGGCCTCCCCTCTGGCTGGGGGTGGGGGGTGGGTCTTGCCACCCTTGACCACCTTTTGCATTTGTCTGGGCCTCTTGCTGTCACAGCGCCTCAAAACCCACAAAACCCCCTTTTGTAATTTTCAAAGTGGACATGGGGACCTGTTCCCATATTATACTGAGTAGGAATCGACAAAGGCTAGTGTGAAATGTCCTCCGAGATCCCATGGACTCAGGTTAGGTAGGGTGTAACCGTCAACGGTCAGGGTATTGTTCCCCTTTATTGAGACAGTGGCCTCCAGATACGTGAGCTGCAGAAAAGCAATCCTGATATTCCAAGTTAGCGATAGTTGACCTCCAAGATAGTTCTACCATTCAAAATCCCAAATATCATTACGTTGTCAGTTAACAGGTGTTTAGAAGATATGAAGTTGAAAAGATTGTAGGGTTGAGGGGCGCCTGGGGAGCTCGGTGGGTTAAGCATCTGACTTTGGCTCAGGTCATGATCTCGTGGTTGGTGGGTTCAAGCCCTGCGTCAGGCTCTGAGCTGACATCTCAGAGCCTGGAGCCTGCTTGGGATTCTGTGTCTCCCTCTCTCTCCGCCCCTCCCCTGCTCATGCTCTGTCTCTTTCTTTATCAAAAATAAATAAACATTAAAAAATTTTGTTAAAAAAAAGATTGTAGGGTGGAAACTAGACTTCTGCAGAACTTATGTTTATGGGAGGGAACCCCATCAGACGGGGCTAATTAGGGAGCCCTAGCAGAAGAAATTAATTCTTGTGATCTGTGCTATGCAAGTGGGAGCCTTCCTGTTGAAACTTACTCCAGCGTGTCCACGTTGGCTCTTGTATCTGAGAGAGTGGCTTGGCTTCAAGGCTGGAGTTTAAAAAGGTCCTAAAAGCCACAGACTTAAGCAAATCATTTGCAAGGAATTTCGAGCAAATTATCTTGCTTTGAGTTTGGATGCGTTTTTTTTTTTTTAATAAAAAATATACATTTAATTACTTTTGGTTAAAAAGTACCGAAAAGTGTCTGGGTGGTTCAGTCCGTTAAGTGTCCGACTTCAGCTCAGGTCATGATCTCACAGTTGGTGAGTTCGAGCCCCGCTTGGGGCTGTCAGCGCAGAGCCCTCTGTGGATCCTCTGTCCCCTGCTCTCTCTGCCCCTCCCCTGCTTGCACACATGCTATTCTACTTGGAATGTGTTTGATTAGGAGCAAGGTGGAAATACGATATGTGTGTTAGCTGCCTGAATTTTTAAATTTTGTCAACTGCTTCTTGTTAGTCTTTTTTTTTTTTTTTTTATGGTAGAGTTCTTTATCGGAGTTCTAAATGGTAAGACTGCTTCGACAAAAAGGAAGAAAAAAGGGGAAGTGCTCAGCAGCAGAGAGCAATGAAAATATGTTAGAACTTAAGAACATTCGTTGCAAGGTTATTTCTCCATTCAGCAAATGTTAAGTGCCTGCTCCGTGCCAGGTGTCGCCCTAAATGCCACCCTAAATATAAAAACACTGAAAAGTTCTAGCCTATTCGTTTCTTCTCAGTAGCTTTCACTACCCCGACATGCTAATGTCTCTTTTCTGTTTCCTTTCTTTTCTGTAAGCTTGTTTCATGACCTGCTCTATTCCTGGAGCCCAGAACAGGACAGGCACTCGGTAAGTATTTATTGAACGGCCATTCCGTCCCGTCTGGGTAACTTTGACTCACTGGCTTCCCTGGGGATGGGTTTTGGCTGAAATTGGCTGGTACAATCAGCACAGGTTGGTAAGAAACACTCCCATTTCCTTAAAGTCCCGTCGTTTCATCAGAATGGTTTGGGAGTGAGCAAAACCAGCGCCACTTTGCCTCTGTAAAGGTATGTGAGCAGGTATTGCTTCTGTCTGGGGACAGTCACACTGTTTATGTAGGTGTGATGTCAACAGCCCTTGGGGTTGCCAGGTGTTACCCAAGCTAGCAATTAAGAGTGTGGTATCATCCTTCTCTGTGTAGGCAGCTGGCGCTCTGGGGTGTGGGCAGTGACACAAAGGGCTGGGTGGGAGCCGGGGCTGACAGTGAAGACAGAGGCTTGGATGGCAGGGGGAGGCTCTGAAGCCAGGAAAACCAGGAGGCTCTAGATGGTTCCAGAATGGGAGGAAGTCCGCCGTTCAGGTAGGTTGCTGGGGAAGCAATGGGGGCAGTTCCAAGAGATTCATGGCAATGTGGCAGGATATCAGGTTCCATTAATGGTGGGGGGGAGGGTGAGGGAGGCTAAGCAAAGACTCTTCAAGCCTCAGTTTACCCCACCCCGGATAAGGACGAGGGCCCTTTCCCTCCAGGCACCAGAGCTGGACTCTGACAGGAAGGCCTGTTTCAACCTCAACCTGAATTGTCCTCTTTCTCACCTGCACGGGGCCACTTCTTAGCAAGCCAGCCCGGAGGCCTGCGGAGGGTGGGGGGCCCTGGAGACATGTGGTCCTCCAGCCGGAAGCAGGCGGCATTCTTAGACACAGTGGAAAGGGAAAGAGCAGCAAGGGAGTTTGGAACGTAAACCAGAGCAAAGTCATCATACCCAATCCTTGTCTTTCCGTGGACTCACAGACGCCTGGAGTTTGGAATTTAGGGGACAGAGATTCAGACAGCAGAGCTGAGGTTTGGAAGGCCCAGTGGCTTTGTGTGGTTGGCGAGCACTGTTTGTTCTAGAAGCTACTGAGGATGCAAGAAAGGCAACAAAGGAATTTCCTCTTGTCTTCAAGGTGGTGCAGGATTACCTCGGGCTCGGCTGTTCGGGCTCCAGGGTCAAGGACCAACCAGAAGGGAGCATTTTTGAATCAAACGTAAACTGGTTACCATCCCTTATCTTGGGGGAACTTATCTGGTTGAAGGCTGCACATTCTGCAGACACCTTAGCAGTCATGCATCCAACCAATTTTTATTTATGTAAAACATTTTTAAAAATTAAGTTTATTTTGAAGGGGGGAGGGGCGCAAAGATCCCAAGCACAGGGGCGGGGCTCAAACTCACGAACCGTGAGATCATGACCTGAGCCGAAATCAAGAGTTGGACCAACCAACTGAACCACCCAGGCGCCCCTCCAACCAATATTTATTGAATGCCCCACTTTAGTAGGCCAGAAAGTAAGATAAACTTCTCTATTCAAGGCATTTGCATATATTATGACGTTTTTATTTTCATATCTCTGTTGCATTTTATATAGCAGCCCTTTATCTTTTTTTTTTTTTTTCAACGTTTATTTATTTTTGGGACAGAGAGAGACAGAGCATGAACGGGGGAGGGCAGAGAGAGAGGGAGACACAGAATCAGAAACAGGCTCCAGGCTCTGAGCCATCTGCCCAGAGCCTGACGCGGGGCTTGAACTCACGGACCGCGAGATCGTGACCTGGCTGAAGTTGGACGCTTAACCGACTGCGCCACCCAGGCGCCCCATAGCAGCCCTTTATCTTAAGGGCCTTGACAATTTTATGGAGGAAGGCAATCAATCCTGTGACATCAAACCCTATATTCACTCAGGGACCAGCCCCTGCCACACCGCATCCTCCCACCCTGGGTATGTTTCTTCACAGCACCTGTCGTGATCTGACAGAAATAAATTTGTCTGCTTGCTTATTGTCTGTCTTCCCCATTAGAATAGAAACTCCGTGGGGGTGGGGGTGGGTGTGCTTTTTAGAGTGATGTGGTTGAATCCCCAAGGCCTAGAACAGAGCAAGCACTACACTCAGAGCTGATGAATGAAAGACTTGCCACCTTCTAGAAAGCTACTCCTCACCTTGAGTATCCAAGAGTATAATTTTTAAATAAAATCCCCTATTATTATTATGGTTATTCTTAATAACCATATTAAGGGGATTGTAGGTACTATAGGCTGGGTTTAAGATTTGGGCTACAGGGGCATGTGGGGGGCTCAGTCGGTTAAGCCTCCCACTTTGGCTCAGGTCATGATCTTGCCATTTCTGAGTTTGAGCCCCGCGTCGGGCTCTGTGCTGACAGCTCAGAGCCCGGAGCCTGCTTCCGATTCTGTGTCTCCCTCTCTCTCTCTGCCCCTCCCCTGCTCATGCTCTGTGTGTGTGTGTGTGTGTGTGTGTGTGTGTCTCTCTCTCAAATATAAATAAACATTAAAAAGTTAAAAAGAAGATTTGGGCTACAGAAAAGTCATAATTGCCCCCGACTTGGAGTCCAATTCCTTTGTAACCTGACATCACCTAAGTTGAGCCTTGTATACTAGTGAAGCTTTGTATAATGTATTTTCTTCTCAGAATTTGGGGCATTTTCCAGAATGTGCTGTCGGTCTTGCATTTGGAGTTATAGCCACCAAACTATTGATTCATTCTTTCACTTTTAATTAAAGCACATTGAATTGAGTGTTTGCTAAATGCCTGTTGCTGGGGGATAGTAGGACAATCAATATTGTCGCTGTGGTCGGTGAGCTTTGGTTCTTTGTGGGGAGCTCAGACACCTCTATGACCAAAAAGCTGTGTTCAGTAAGTCCCCTGCGAACTATGTGAGGTTTTACTTGAACTCAGAGGAAGGAGCATTCATTTTGGGGCTTTAGGTATTCAGGGAAGGCTTCTTGGAGGAGGTGGCATATGAATGAGACTTCCAAAGGCAGAGAGGAAGGTGGGCTGGCCAAGTCTAGAGAGCAACAGTCACATGCAGGGCAGTGGGAGTCAAATAAAAGCCCAGAGAGGGGTGCCTGGATGGCTCAGTCAGTTGAGCATCTGACTCTTGATTTCAGCTCGGGTCATGGAGTCGCGGTTTGTGGGATCAAGCCCCGTGTCACACTCTGTGCTGATAGTGTGGAGCCTGTTTGGGATTCTCTCTCCTCCCTCTGCTTCTCTTTCTCTCTCTCTCTCTCTCTCAAAATAAATAAACATAAAAAAAAGGCTCAGAGAGGCAGGGAGCTGTTTGGGGGACATAGTGGAGGGTCTAGGTGAACTGTAGGAAGTCGACAGAAGTGGGTTGGAGTTGCTTTGGGAAGGCCTTGTACTTGACCACAAAGGCAACAGGATGCTGAAACAAGCTTTGGAGGCAGTGGTGCTCTGTACACGGAGGGATTTTAGAAAGATGATTCTGATGGGCTGGAACAAGACGAAATTCAAGGGAGAGAAGTCTGGGAAGGGAGGGGGCAGAGACACAGGAGACTCTGCACTGGGGAGATCCAGGGAGAAAATAGTGGGAAAATGGATTTGAGGGAGTCTTTTGGGTTTGGTGCCCTCGAGAGTAAAACGGAGGCCGGGGAAGGGGATGATTAAGGGTGATTTGATGAGGCCTTTGTATCTTAGTAACCAGGAAAGTGAGGATGTCATTGGCAGAAACCTGAAACTCATTTTGAAAATTTCAGCTGGGGCCAAAGGAGGATGTGTTTTGGGGGTGTAGGCAGGAGGTAGAGGAGGTGGTGGGACATCTGGTGGATGTGTCCGGCAGGCCGTTAGTAACCAGCTAGCCATCGGGAGTCCCTTGCCCAGCCTGGGTATGGAAAATACCGGCCACAAAAATAGGGAGGGAGTCACCTGAATCAAACCTTTGATTTTGAGGTGTCCGCTCACCTGATTCAACAAAGGGCTGCATATACCCCATCTTCTCAGAGTTTTCAAGGCAGGCCTGTGTGCACCGCGTCACCTTTGTGTGTGATGTGGCTGGAGTCCAGCACTCTCATTAGCTGGAGTTGACATTTGTGTCCAAACCTCTCCTGAGGCAACTGGTCAACCCCCACTACCCCGCAGTGGAAATCAGCCTCTGTTTCCTGAGTCTCTGAGCGTGTGGGTGGCAGGGAAGGTGGGGGTGTTTGTGCAGCCTCTCAAGGACTGTGATATTGACCCCTTTAGCTCGATCCCAGAGGGACCTTGTACGGGGACCCATGCTTCAGCATCCCCCTACTTGATAGTTGACGAAGGTAGAGACTGGAACAACTTCGCTCATCTTTTTTACCTTCACAGAGCTGATTTTGTAACTTCGTTTGCTTTTAGAGGCTGCTTTCGGTCGTCGCTTCTTTATTTTCTCTAGATGGGCATACTGGAAGCAGGGAGTGGGGCAAAGGTCGTTGACCGCTACCTGAGAGAAAGCTCAACAGCACAGAGGAAGGAGATCAGTAAAGGGCTTTGATATTACCGAGAGCCCGGCCAGGCAAAGCCCATTCGTTAAGATGGGGCCCATGCACGAGTCCTGACAAACACCGGTGCAGGATCCAGACCGGGTAGGTTGGGATGGTGGCCTGCAAGATGACGCCAACATTTTCTGTAGGGCCTGGCCTGCCATGAGGTGACTCAGTGTATTTCCTAGGACTTCGGCCAGGAGGCGGGGCCAAGAGTTGCAGACTTTATTTTTTCCTCTTGGGCTGGGACTGCTCTGTCTTGGCACTAGGTCCACAGGAAGGTCTGCCTGCTTAATTAGCTCTTTGCCTGTGACCTCATCGGTCAGAGCACAGCTTCAGCCAGGGAAGCAGAGCCCCAGACCCTGAGAGAGCTTCCGCAGTGTCCCAGGTCACTGGGCTTGGACAAAGACCTGCTTGGGTTTAAACTCTACTTTAAACCCTCAGTTTTGCAGCATATACACTCAAGGTAATAATTCCAGCCTCACAAGCTGCTTGGGTGGACGGAGGGAGGGAATTGATGGAAAGCACTTAGCACAGTGCTTTAGTCCAATAAACAGCAGTTATTATTAATAGACCCCCTAGTTGAGTGGCTGTGTAATTGGGGTAACAGTGTGGTTTCTGGAATTAAACAATCCAGATCAGTTGGGTTTGGATCTCGAGTCCTCTTTTTTTTTTTTTTTTTTTCCTAGTTGACTGACCTTGGGCAACTTTGCTTTTGCTGAGTCTCTGTTTCCTCATTTGTAAAGTGGGAATACTAACAGTACCTATGTTGCAGGGTCATTGTGAGGAGTATGCAAATCAACATTTTGCATAATTATCAGTATACACACATGGCACAGTGAAGGTGAACGACTCTTACAGCCAATACCATGATCTTTCAACCTGAAGCTTTCCGAGCCTAGCTCAAGGTACCATCCTTAACCCATTGATCTCTTCTCCAATATTTATTATTTGGACACCTCTTACAGTCCATTTTGCATTGTTCCAGTTTATGTCCATTTCCCCCCAAAACACAGCTGGACTTCCCAGACTCACCTTGCCTTTGCCTTGAGGCCTTTCACATCATTATTGTGTCCAAAAAGCCCAAGGATCCTATTCCAGCAGTACTGACATCAGAGAGATAATTACACTGCACATTATACAGTAAAGATTCCTAGAGTTGTTTTCGAAACAGCTCTGTTCAAGTTTCCACTCCCCAAGCGGTTGCTCATCCTCATTTCCCCCCTTTCTGAGCTGAGTGCCCCCCTCAACCCTCTTCCCTCGCGAGTCCCCTAGGATTCCATTCTTCAGGGGCTCCAGAGGCATAAACACACAAACAAAACGACGCTTAGACACGTAAAATATATGTGGATATATTTGTATTCCCCTCAAAGAATCCATTCATTTATTCAGCAAGTGTATTTGAGTGCCCACTCTGTCTGGGACCAAGCCACCTGTAGGGATGAGAAAGACAGGAGGGTCTAGCTCTCCTGGAACTTCACAATCTGCCGGAGGAAGACAAGCACGGGTGTACAATTTCGGGGTGGGGGGGGGGGGAGTCCCGTAAAAACTACACAGGTCTTAGTGGGAAGGACGACGAGAATACCCCTGTTAATCTGCTAGGTGGTCGGGGTCGGCGGGTGGGGTCGGTGGTGAAATCTGAGCCGAGAGGCACCTTGCAAATGAGCGCTCTGAAACACAAGATACTTGAAGGACCTCGGTAGCTGAAAGTCTGGGAGGCAGGAAGGTCTCACCCCTGCGGGCGTCACTTCCCCGAACCTCACCATGTTCTCGGGGGAACCGCGGCGCCGCGGCGTCACCTGCGCGAAGGCCCTCTTCCCCCCGCCCCCACCAGCCTGACGTCAGCGCGCCCGGCCCGGCCCGCCCCCTCCTCGTGACGCCGTCCCCGCCGCAGCCCCGCCCCGGTCGTCCGCGCCCTGGCGCGCATGCTCCGGGCCCCGCCCCGTGCGTCACAGAATGGCCTCGGCCCGCGGGGCGGCCTCTGACGTGTCGGGGAGGAGCCGGGCGCCGAGGTGCGCGGAGTGGAGCTCTGGGCTGCGGAGGGGAGCGGAGCTGAGCGGCTGGGCGGGCCTGGCCAGGCCAGCGGAGCGGAGACGTCGGTCGAGCGGCGGCGAACATGCGCTTTTGACACATTGGAGGTGAGCCGGCGGTGCGGGGCCGCTCCCGAGGGGGCCGGGCCGGGTGGCGGCGGCGGCGCCGAGGCCTGTCCCCTGGGGTGGGGGTGTGGGGGGGAAGCCTGCCCGGCCCACGGGCCGGCTGTGAGGCCCCGCCGGGCCGGGCCCGGGCTCTGGGGGCGGCCAGTCCGGGGCAACTGTTCCAACCGCTCCAACTGCCCCCCTGCCCGTCCTGGTCCGAGGTGCGGCCCCCCGAGGGCGGCCTGTGGGGCTGGGGTGAGGCGTGCGCGGACGCAGGCCGGGACGTGGCACCGGGGCCGGGGCGCTGGTGGCGCTAGGAGTGGTCGGGTCGGAGGTGGCAGCGGCGCGCCCAGTCTCCCCCCCCAGGTCCCTTCGTCCTGGAGGGCTGTGCGCTCGGATTCCCAGCTCGCGTGGCCTCTCCCCGCTGGGGGCGACAGCGGAAGCAGCCCACGTCGGGCTCGGGTGACACTGCCGTGACTCCTCGCCCCTCCCGGAGTTGGGAAAAGTGTCTGGGTTGCTTGTGCTCGCCCCCCCCCCCCCTTTTTTTGGTAGTTAGCAACAAAGTAACCTTTTAAGTTTTGCCAAGGAAGTGAGGGTTCTTTGAGCGCTGGTGATTAAATCCCAATTCTGTAGCGCCCTGACGCATTTCAGAACCCTCGTTGCTGCCTGTTTGGAACCTCATCGCCCAGTCGTTGTTGTGCCTGATTCTGTTCTTGCCGGATAACAGAGAGCACCCCCGGCGGTCGAGGGGGGTCATTGAGCCCAGGTGGGGTGGAGGGCGGTAGGTGGTAAGTGATTTCTCCTGGGCTTTGGAGTCTACAAGTGGTGAAAGGCTTCGTGTGGATCAGAATTTACGTCTCTGGGCTCGGTCTCCCTTCCAAGTACTAACCAGGCCCGACCCTGCTTAGCTTCCGAAATCACACAGCGTGTTCAGGGTGGTATGGCCGGAGACACGTCTCTGGGCTCGGAATCACATTTGTGTGTGTGTGATTTTTATACCCTTCTCAACTAGAAAGCAGAGCAGAAAATCTGGCTTGTCTAAACTGTGCCGACAGCTAGGAGAAGGTGCATTCACCTGTTTTTTGTTTTTGTTTTTGTTTTTTTTTTTTGAGCACATTTACCTGCTTGCTGCCCAGTCATAGAGAAGATTCTAACTCTGTCTGGAACGTTCGTGGGTTGTGCTGGCTAATCGTTTTGTATCCTCCACCTGTGAACCAGAGTAATTAGTGGCTTCGCTCAATCACAAAGTGCGGTAAAATGCAGCCTTAAGTTCGTGGGTTGGAGAGAACCAACGGAGAGCTGAGCAAGATCTCTCTTCCGAATTTTTACTAAAATTCACATCTACGACTGAGAGATTATAAGTAACAAGAGGAAAGTTGGGTTGGCCCTGGTTAGAGGTTGGCCCGGTCCAGGTGGCAGTGGCTGACTCTTCCGAAGCTGTTTTCTTTTCGGTTCTGTTTTGGCTTGTTAAATAAATGGAAGTTGGATAAGGGACATTCAGAGTAGGTAGGAACCTCAGTAAAAACTTAGATCTTGCTTTCACGACATCTGCAAAACTTATTTTTATTCTCATTTTAAATCGCGCTGACATAAATGCAGTTACTGACGCTTAAAATTACTTCTGGCAGAAGTTCCTGACCACTTCGTGAGGTAGGAGAAGAAATTTGACAGGCCTGAAAGGGAGAGCATATTTATGATAAGCTTTGAAAAGTAAAACAAACAAACAAAAACAACACACCAAAAACTGTAAATGTCACCTTTGGGAGAAGTACGAGATTTTGGTTAAAATGCATGCACATTACCTATAGTGAATTCCAAAAGAACTCTCTCAATCTCATTAAGTCCCTAATACAACTATTAACAAGATGACAACATCCCATGAAATGAATTTTCTTATTCCATTGCACAAAAAGTAGGTTCTCTGTAAGTACAGCATTTTGGACAGGCTGTTTCATACCCAGATGAGCTGATTTGTCAGTTACTAGATATCCAAAGGTCACATACAGTATGATGTTGCCCCCATGTAAAAGTTGTCATACTTTTGAGATCTGTACCCCGTCTGTGTGAGACACGGCATTGAGGGAAGATTTGGGTAGCAGGGGAGAGGACAAATTTATCAGCTTTGATTGCAGCTTCCTGAGATTATTGACGTGTCATTAATAGCTTTAAATTTTTTTTTTTTTTAGCAGTGTAGTTTTCCATATTGGCTAACTCTGTATAGCCTTAGTATCTCCAGTTACATAGTTTCAAGTAACACAGTAAACACATCCTCCCGCTGTAACCTGAGGCAAACTGAACCGACTTCCTCTTTACAGCCCCTGAGAAGATCTTTTGAATATCCGCAGTGGTAGCAAGTGTTCGTCATTTGTAAAAATTCTGATTTTTGGAAAAGGTTATTTCTCATGAATAAAATCAGAATGATAAAACTGGATAATACCAATCAGGAAGCAGTAAGAATGAGGTGTGACCACAAAGAAGTAACTGTTTTGTTTTTTTTTTAGTTTCTAATCTAGGTCTTCAAGGCTGTTCCAAAAGAAGTTTTAAAAATGTTTTCAGTAATGGTGGTTTCACCAGACTGTGTGTATACCTTCTGGAAGAGATTAACTTTTAAGGAATCATTTGTATGTTATAAATTCTGAAGCACATTTATTTTGTGGTCGTATTTCAAAGGTCCACTACTGAACAATTTTTTTTTGTACAATTTAACAAAATTTATGCTACATTTACTATGTGCCAGGCCTAGTATTAAGTACTTTACACATATTAATTCACTTAATCTTCATAACAACCTTATTTTAGTTATGACCCCCATTGTACAGGTGAGGAACTGGGGGACTGTGGTTGAGTAACTTGCTCAGGGTCACCCAGTGAGTGAATAGAGGAGTCTGATTCAAACCCAGGCAGTTTGGCTCCGGGATCTGGGCTTTTAGCTACTATGCTGTGTTGTTTCTACCCCATGTTCCTGGGTTAAATGTTTTTAATTGGTTTGTTCCAGAAGAGGTGATGGTCACTTTAGTAAAAGGTTTCAGGTGTAGATTATACTGTTTCAGGGGCCAATAAGCACGTTGTAAAAGCAGCCTCTAATTGCAAAAATCGTAGTCAACATTCAGTTCAAATAAGAATCAAGAGAATAAGAGACGCATGTGTGAAGTAAAAACGCATATTAATTTTGCTAGTGTTATTTGACACTGAACTAAGTAGTTGGACAAGGAGGACACAAGAAATAGAGCTAGACGTTCAAGAAGTTTCTCAGGAAAGTCTATTTAAAACCTGAGTCACCAGAGAATACTGATGGAAACGTTGGTAGTTTTGTGAAGAATATGGCCCTATTTAAGAACCAAAAATCAGGGACAAATGGGTACTTTATAGCACACTCACAAGTGTAAATAGTGAGATTCCTCAGGGAACACTACTAAGTGCCCTTCAAAGTCATAACCACATTCGGGTCTTAAGACCCGTGTAAATGGGCCGGGAACAACAGAACAGCCTCCTCCACAGAAGTTTCAGATTTGGCAGTTTTAGATTAAAAACAACTGTAGAAGGATTGACTCCACATTAAAACACATTCAAAGAAATGTCAGTTGCCCAGGACGGCATCTGATGGTCATTATGAACTTCTGTAAGGACTCCAGCCCGTGGACCACACAGTCGACCCATAGCAATTGCTGTCTCGTAGCAGAGAGAGTACTGAAAACTTAAAAACATGTTGAAATTCTGAGGGGGCACCCATCACTCAATTTCAGAAAGGCGTGTATGTAATCTAGAGAAGGTCCAAAGCATGACAGTGAATTTTGAAGGGACCAAGATGGCTGCCGAGTGAATATTAGCTACAAAGACCAGAAATACTTTGAGAAGAAGTATTATCCTCAAAGTCTACAAAATTAAGGCTTAAAAAATAATACAAACTTGTTCACCAAATCCTAGAACCTTACAAGGGAGCAACACACAGAAGTTATGGCAATTAAAACAAAAACAAATTTTTTTTAATGTTTGTTTATTTTTGAGAGAGAGAGGGAGACACAGTCCGATGCAGACTCCAGGCTCTGAGCTGTCAAGCACAGAGCCCTATGTGGGGCTCAAACCCACAAACTGTGAGGTCATGACCTGAGCTGAAGTCGAACACTCAACCGACTGAGCCACCCAGGCGCCCCTAAAGTTATGGCAAATTTAAGGGCAAAAATAGGAATTTCACTGATGGCTATAAAATATGGAACTTGTCTCATTTGCATAAAATAATGTAAACCAACAGATTAAACATTGTAGACTTGAAATCTTTTAAAATGTATATAAAGCTTAGGACTTTCTAACAGTGTGTTTCACTTCTCAGAAGTTTTTACTTTTTTTCTTTTTTAAAAAAGATGTGAAGTAGTATCTATCCCCAGCATGGGGCTTGAACTCACAACCCTGAGATCTGAGAGTCACGTGCTCCCTTGACTGAGCCAGCCAGTGCTCCTACTTTTTTTCTTACAGACATAGGAGTGATGTGTGTTCATCACAACCTTACGTTTTTCCAGCTTCCCACTCAGATGGTCTGTTACCTGGGATTCCTCATTTTTTCTGGAGCCGTCCATCTGGCTGAGTTACTCCTTTGGCCTGATGGACTAGGCTTCATCTGGGGACCTCTTTGCAGTCCTACGTTGGAGCCACCGTTTCTTGTATCCTTTGCTGTCCAGCCTAGGTCTTGGTTCTCTCTCCCGTGGAACTGGCTCAGGAAGTGTGTGGGAAGTGACCCCCCTGAGATCTTAATGTGAGAAAAAAATTCTCTCATTGTCTGAATTTACCTGTTTCCTCTGTGTTCAGTAGGTCCTGGGGTTTTCTTATTCACACCGCTGGGTTTTCTCATTTGTCTGGTGGTTCTTGGTTGTCCATTTATATTTAAGACCAGAGGGCTGGATGGTGATCATTTTATTTATTTTTTATTTTTTTATTTAAAAAACATTTTTTAAAATGTTTATTCATTTTTGAAAGGCAGAGACAAGCAGGGGTGGGGCAGAGAGAGAGGGAGACACAGAATTCCAAGCAGGCTCCAGGCTCCCAGCTGTCAGCACAGAGCCTGACGCGGGGCTTGAACTCACAAGCGGTGAGATCATGACCTGAGCCGAAGCCGGACGCTCAACTGACTGGGCCACCCGGGCGCCTCTGGATAGTGATCATTTTAGATGGCAAGCTTGTGGTGGTGTCTCCAAAGCTGTCCCCTGTATGTCCCTTAAGCTCCATATTCTTCGATGTGGAGCCTGTTTGGAGGCTTTTAAGTGACTGCGAATATGGCTTGGCATGCATCGGACAGATTATTCTGTCTAGCCAAGAACGATAGGTTTTATAATCCCCATTTAATACATGGTAGAAATAAACTCACAAATCTTTTTACTTATGCCATTCCTGGAATAGGAATTTAGATATTAATAAAGGAAAGCATTACTTTGGAAAGTAAAGAGGGAATAACGAAAGAAAGGTTATAAATCAGTGTGAATATTTGTTGAATTTCTACTGTGTCGCATGTTTCTGGTGATGGAGGAGGGATTTATAAATGAGACACGGGTCCTGCTCTCAAGGAACTAGCTGGGAACCTTTCCTTTTTCTGCAGATGTTTATCTGAGCTAGAGCAGGTAGCAGCAAACTTTGCTTCTTGTGTTCCTCTGATCTTCATAACGTTTCGCAAAACCGTAATTTATTGGATTGTGTATTAAAAAACCGAATATTTGAATTGCATATTGGTGTGTGGTTGCCATTGTTTAAGTGACCAGTGCATCTATCCAAAATTGAAGACCCGTGCCTGTGAGCTTCTGTAGGGCTGAACTCATAGATTTCAAATGTAACCCACATTTTTTGGGGCGTTTTGGGGAAAGGCCTTACGTAGAGCATTCAGAGGACACAGTGATTGTTGCCTCATGTTTGGATGCTCGCTCTCGTGTGCTGAAGTTATATCTTCATCTGGCTTGTTAATATGAAATAGGTCCCTTCCCTCAGTGACTTAGGCAGGAACTCTCAAGAGTTATTGATAGCACATGGTGATGCCTTCAGGGGCTTCCGATACTCTTTTGGGATACAGATACTTCTGGACTGGCCTCATCATTCACACCTCACTACATATTGTAGCTACAAATAAGATTGCCCCTACAACTGGGAAAATGGAGTGGGGATGGGGAGCTTTGATGAAGGGATAGGATTGTAAGATCAATCAGTAATGTTTACTAGTCAGTATACCTACTTGAAGAAACCTTAAGTCATCTAGTCCAAACTCTAATTAGATGAAAAAAACGGTTAAGAGAGTAAGCATATCGCTTAAGGAGTTTAATGGCAGAACTGGAGCCCTGGAAGCCGGTCTCAGCAGGACTCCTCACTCCGTGCAGCTTACATTTTAACGTGCTGTTGGGCCATAAGGGCATCTCCAAGAGCAGGGTAACGCAGACAGAAGTGAGCCGTGGAGGAGTGATCGCATTAGAGGAGGGGGCACTTGGTGCACTCAACACTTCTCTGGTGCTCAACAGTGTCTGACACGTAGCAGTTGCTCAGGAAAAGCTAGAGAGCACTAAGTACTTTCTCTGAGCAAAGTGTTGTGCTTGGTGCCATGAGAGAGGCGGAGTGTGTCAAGAATCCATCTGTTTTCAAAGAACTCTTAGGCTGATTGGTAATTTCAGATAATCGGGAGACTGACTAACATGTCGAAAGTAATGCTGGGTGGTGTGGTTAGGAGAGGTTGGACTGAAACACTGCAGCTGGCCTCAAACCAAGTGTGTGAAGTTATCTGTTACTATTATTCCATGAGAAATCACTCTTGTACCTACCTGTCTGGTATACCCGCCCTGAAGTTGGAGTTTCCTGTTGTGACTTCTTGCTCAGCCTTTGTGAGTGGATCGTGCTCTGTGAACTCCCAAGTTCTCTGCAACCCCAAGTTTCTATTCATTTACTTCTAAAGCTGGTCTTCAGTTCTTGCTGCCCAGTATGGATTAGGTTGATCCAATTTTGGTTTAACGTAGTTAATATTATTGAGTATCTTGCTATCGTGCGGGCATTGTGTTGGGGTAGAAATAAGAACAGTGCACAGCCTGATGGTTTAAGCAAATGCATTACTGTGTGGTAAGTATATTCAGGAAAGCAAGTGTGGGGTATGATGGCAGACAGGAGTGTAGGGGATTTTAGTGCTGTCTGGGTGAGGCTAGGAAAGGCTTTCTGGAAGGGATGGCAGCGAGGTTTGAAAGGACAAGTAGACCCTTTCCAAATGCACAAGGACGTGAGAGCCATTCCAGGTAGAGGAGCATCCAGATCTGAAACAGGATGTCATGTTAAGACCGTTTTGAACAGTATTGCTGGAATATAAAATGGGATACTTGGGAGGGGGTTGTAGGAGGTAAGACACTCTAGTTATGAATGTAGAGTGAGCCCAATGACCTTGGTATTTCATTTTCTGGCCAGTTGGAGTTTTTAGATAGTCCACACGCAAAGTTAAGTGAATAGATCCCCCCCCCCCCCACACATGCTTTGGGTGAGCAACCAAGATTAGAGAACATTGAAGTTGGGGGATTAGTGAGCTTATGGAGGAAGCTTTGGACTTAAAAGAAGTGTAATAATAGTAAATTATTGAGAATGTGGTACCCGATTACCTAGTATGGTCACCTGGCATGAAATGTCCCAGATAGGTCTTTTGAAGCCATCGTATCCCAGAGGGGGACATGCTATAGTAGCATCAGCTCAGGCAGTAAACTTGGTTCTGTCACTCTATTCCCAGAAGATCAGCTGGCTGGAATGCAGCTGCCGGAGCCCGGTGTGCTGGACGATTCCGCGGGGCCAGTTCCTGTATAGCCTAGGGCTTTGACCCAAAGTGCCTCGTGTGCCTCTATACCAGAGCACGTTGTTGATGTACTCTTCTGACTTTATCCAGAACATTGGGGGTCCCTGAGGTTGGGCAGTAAGATGATTTGTGTGTCCGAGTTATTATAGTTAATCACCCTCAGGGTCTGTCATGTTTAACTCCCTCCAAAATGCTGTAGATTTCATGTTGTCCCAGATTTTCTACTTTTAGATTCCTATGTTCTCTATGGTTTTAAAAAATTAAAAAAAAAATAGCTGTCAGTTATCTATCAATTTATTGTATGCTCTCTGCCCAGTGTGGGGCTTGAACTCATGACCCGAGATCGAGTTGCACACTCCACCGACTGAGTCAGCCAGGTGCCCCATTCTCTATTTAAAAGTTTGTCTTTAGGGGCGCCTGGGTGGCTCAGTGTGTTAAGCTTCAGACTATGGCTCAGGTCATGATCTCACGGTTCGTGAGCTCGAGCCCCACATTGGGCTCTGTGCTGACAGCTCGGAGCCTGGAGCTTGTTTCGGATTCTGTGTCTTCCTCTCTCTCTGCCCCTCCCCTGCTCTCAAAAAAAAAAAAAAAATAAATAAACATTCAAAGTTTGTCTTTAATATTTCACAGGCTTTCTTGATCATGGATGGTGAAGATATACCAAATTTTTCAAGTTTAAAGGAGGAAACCGCTTATTGGAAGGAACTTTCCTTGAAGTATAAACAAAGGTAATGATATTGAAAAGCATCCTGAAACTAGGGGAAGGCGTTTGGAATACCAGTGCCAGTGTGTGCAGATATGTGTATATTTTAACATAAAGCTAAATTTAGAGTTTCGGGGTTGGGTTTGGGATTCTGGAAATAGAGCATTGCTTGTATTTACATAGTATAAAAATGCCATAAAATTTTATTCAAATTATTAAAACAGTAAGAAAACTTCATGTTTGTGATTTCTTCTGGTAGTTGACCTCCTTTTACATTTGGCCTGCTGTGTGTGTGCTGATTCTGTCTCATCCTTTGGTCTTTGGGAGATTCTGATAAGCTGTCTAGGGCTTCATACAGCTAGTTCTCTTCAGGCAAGTGCTATCAGTGTTTGGAGCTAGCGAAGCTTTGGAGAGGGGAGGAGAGCTTTAATAGAAATGGAGTGTTTTAATAGAAATCTCAATTATTCTAATTAGTTGGGGAAGCCTTTTATATTAATAACCCTTTAAGCACCAAATTTGTCTTTAGATTTCTTTCTGGTTCTTTATCTTTTATTTTTAGAGAGAGAGAGAGAGAGAGCAGTGAGTGCAAGTCGGGGAGAGGGGCAGAGAGGGAGAGAGAGAGAATCTTAAGCAGGCTCCATGCTTATGAGGAGGTCGATGCAGGACTTGATCCCATGACCTTGGGATCATGACCTGAGCTGAAAAATAAGAGTTGCATACTCAACTGATGGAGCCACCCAGGTGCCCCTTAGATTTCTTTTTAAAATGCAACTTAACACACACACACTTTCCTACTTTGGTATATAAAGCTTGTTGAGCCTTATCAAACCTTTCATTGCTATTTCATCGAAGCCAAGTAAATTATGCTGATGGATATAGGAGGGGTCTGTTTATGTCAGGGGCTCCGAATCTTTTTTTGTGTCATAGATGCCTTTATTGGCGGGGGAAACCTGTGGACCCCTTCTCAGAATAACGTGTTTTTGTTTGTTTTGTTTTAAATATTTATTTATTTTGAGAGAGAGGGAGTGAATCACAAGCAGGCTCCCTGCTTCAGCACAGATCTGATGCGGGGCTCAATCCCACGAACCACGAGATCATGACCTGAGCTGAAATTAAGTGAGATGCTTAACTGACAGAGTTACCCAGGCGCCCCAAAATAATGTTTTTCAGTGCATACAATTAAATAATAAAATTACAAAGGAAACCAGTTGTATTGAAAAACAGTTAACAGTACTTTGTGGCATAGTAATGTGTGTTTCTTTATTAATACCTTAAATAAGAAAGATCTAGGGGTGGGGCACCTGGGTGGCTCATTCAGGTTAAACGTCTGACTTCGGCTGAGGTCATGATCTCATGGTTCATGAGTTTGAGCCCCGCATTAGGCCGTCTGCTGTCAATGTAGAGCCCACTGTGGATCCCCTGTTCCCCAGTCTCTCTGTCCCTCCCCTGCTCATACTCTCTCTCTTTTTCTCTCTCAAAAATAAATAAACATCAAAAAAAAAAAAAGATTTAGGGGTGAGTGTGTAAAATGTGAGTCCTTTTGGACCTTTTAAGTCACTTTCACTGAACCCTGAGCCTAGAATAAGTGATGTAAGACTGTCTTTATCGCGTAGTATATTTTGTGGTAGCACCAGCGTTCGGGCACAGTCATTGACCTGACCTGCAGTCGTCTTCCCGCGGACCCTGGGACTCCTCCTGTAACTCCTCTTTCCCACTCTGTCTGTGATCAGCTTCCAGGAAGCTCGGGATGAGCTAGTTGAATTCCAGGAGGGAAGCCGAGAATTAGAAGCAGAGCTGGAGGCACAGTTAGTACAGGCTGAACAGAGGAACAGAGACTTGCAGGCCGATAACCAGAGACTGAAGTATGAAGTCGAAGCACTGAAGGTAACTGTGGCAGCTTTACAAGCTGGTGTCGAATGTGCTGGGCTGTGTTCACATGAGGGATACGGTTTTTGGGTGGAGCTTAAGAGCAGCAGGCAGAAAAAAAAAAAAAAAACCTTAGAGTGAGTTTTCGGAATAAACTTTTCTTTCATGGAACCAAGGGGAAGGTGGTTTGGGGTTTAGGAGCTCACTTAGAAACCCTGTGGCCGTCCGGTTTTTAGCGATCGTGTTCTCAGGACACGTGGCCATTGTGTCATTTTCCAAAGCTGCCTGATTTGCTCAAGATTGCCTCATTTGGTGGCACTTTAAAATTATTTTGTATGAAATACACATTTATTCCATTATTCATAGCCTCTTTACTTTTGAAGTTCAGTTGGGGTTAAAAAAAAAAATCCCTTTTTAAAAAGGGATTTCTAGGAGTTAAAGGATTAACCCCCTTTGTTGCTGTCCATCACCTGCCTTAGCCAAGTGCTTGAGGGTTTCTGTGTCCCTGGGTGTGGGGTGGGGTTATGGTTTGGGGAAGCGGGGGGGACACAGGTGAGAGCTAGGGCAGTGGGGCTCTGGGTGGTGGTCTCCCTCTCTGTGCTCACCCGGGCTGCGTTTAGCCTGAGAACCCAGAGTTCACCCCCCTCCCCAAGTGTGGGGTTGAGGCACTAGTTTCACAAAATAGTGAAATAACTTCTTTTCAGAGAGGTCATTATTAGATTTCTTTCTGAGGGGAGAATGGTTGACTCTCTAAATTTATGAGTTAAGGTGCTTGGAATGAATGTCTTTTTTTTTTTTTTAATATTGTAAGGAGGAGAGGAGTACCATCACCTCAGATTGCGGGTAATTTCCTTGGATCCCTGCCCTCATAGTTTGGGTTACTTCCTTTGCTAAGGACAACTCTATATTAATCACACACACTTTCCTTCCTATACCCATGCCTTCAGGAGAAACTAGAACATCAGTATGCACAGAGCTACAAGCAGGTGTCGGTATTAGAAGATGATTTAAGTCAGACTCGGGCCATTAAGGAGCAGTTGCATAAGTATGTGAGAGAGCTGGAGCAGGCCAACGATGATCTGGAGCGAGCAAAGAGGTAAATGCATGCTGTGCACTTGGTTAGAACAAGCAGACTCGGCGATCAGGGTTGAAGATCTGTCAACTCTCAGCTCAGCCTGTCACCTAGATCTTGGTCCCAGAACGTTGCCTTCTGGTGTTTCATCACATTGGTGCTAAATCGATCCTTCTCTCTCCAGATAATGCCCTTCCAGGGTTTTCTCCCTGTTTGTCCTTCTTCTGTCCTTCATTACCATTGTTGGTCCTGTTGGTGTTCTGTTTTGTTTTTTAAACACCTCTCCTTTACTCCTCTGTCTTTCCCTCTGTGTTCTTAGTGCTGCCACACTTCTGGCAGGCCCCACATCGTCTGCCTGAATTCTGTAGTGACTTCCTCACTGATCTGTCTTTACATCTTTACTCCTTCTCCTTCTCTTCAGTTTAAATGCTAACCTATGGATTTTCTCAGAATACTGCTTTCGTCACGATTCTGCCGCACGGCCTAGAGTGGCTTGCTGTTGTTACTGTTGCTGAGCTTTTCTGCAGTCTGTAACGAGTTGTTTCTGAACCATTCCAAACTTGATTCCTGTTACTTTACAATTACTGTCTGGTAGTTCTTTCCTTAATGTCTGAGTGACTCCTACATGCCTGGCTTGATGCTAGAGCTGAGGATGACAGAGGTAAGCTCGCCGCCGCCCTCGGGTGGGACCGACGTAGACCTTTGACACGGTCAGTACTCGAGCGAAGAGAGTGTCCAAGCGGCCCCAGGGCACAGAGGCGGCGGCTGCTGGCGTACCGTGGGGGAGCAGGGGAAGTCTTCGCTGGCACTGAAGCTGGAGTCCGCGAGGAGGGAAGAGGCCAGCCAGGGGAAAAGAGAGGTGTAAAGGCAGAGAGGCAGGAAGGCTCAGGAGGTGGGAATATCTCACTTTGATTGACATGTGTGGAGACAGTGTGGTTGCACAACATGAGATTGAAAGTGGTTGGGGCCAGATTGGGAAGAACCTTGTGTGCTCTTTGAAAGCCGTTCTAGAGGCAATGAGGGCCTCGTGAAGAATTTTTTAAACAAAGGAGGGACACCAGACTTTGATGGGATAGGACTGAGGAACTGGAAGTAGGGAGGAAGACCCTTGAGGAGTAATCCAGGTGATGGATGAGGAATTAAGCCAGGGGCAGAAGGTTGGGGGAGAGCGAGTGGAGTTGAGAGACATTTTGACAGCCGATAGGACTTGATAAAATTGGCCACAGGCATTAAGAGTTCTAACTTGAGGTTAGGGAATTTTATTTCTGTAGCAGGCTGCACGCAGTGGGCAGGGGGCACGTAGTAGGTGCATGTTAATGTCTGTTGAATAAATGAGCACGACGAGAAATGCAGGAAGAAGAGACGGAAGGGAGTAAATGGAGCGGGACCTGGGACTTGGTGTTTTAAACGCATTTTTAATTCTTAATGTACTCTAAAATTGTTGGAAAGTCTTCTTGGAAATGTGTCAACTTGGTTGTTGTGTTTACAATCCAGGGGGGAGGTAAAGTGTGTAATAGGTGTCCTTCCTTTAAGGAACCGTAAGGAATTTCGGTGGGCATTTAAGAGAATACATTGAATGGCCCAAACTAGCCACAGAGATACTAAGTGCCACCAGAGGTCACAAGGGGGTGGAGACCATTCTCCTTCAACTGGGCCAGGCTTTCTAGGTCAGGAAATGGCATGAGCTAAACGGACAGTTTCCTTTTGTATTAGCTGTTTGCACGCTATTTATTTAATTCATGGACTCCCAATTTTTTTTTTCTTCTTTTTAGAGCAACAATAGTGTCACTGGAAGACTTTGAACAAAGGCTAAATCAGGCCATTGAACGAAATGCATTTTTAGAAAGTGAACTTGATGAAAAGGAATCTTTGTTAGTCTCTGTACAGCGGTTAAAGGATGAAGCCAGAGGTAAACCTAAAACTTGAAGAACACCCTCTACCCCACTGTCCCTAAGCCCTGGTTCTAAGCCAGCTCCAGGAGCAAGGTTGAAGGCCATGTGCACGATCCTTTTGTCAGGCACTGTGCTGCTTTTAGTCTCTCAGCACCTACATCATCAACTCGAAGAAGTAGGTAGTAGTATCCCCCTTTTACAGGTCAGAAAACTGAGCAGAGAGAGGTGGAGTTGTGTCCAAAGTCTTAGAGCTTTTCAGTGGGGATTCAAACCCTGGTCTGTTTTCCAGAACCTCAACTGCTACCACTGTGTGTGTCCTGCTTAGTTTCTTTGGGTCCTCTCCTGTGTTACGCACATAATAACACTGCGTGTGTGCACATATGATAAAGAAGAGACTGCTTTCTTTATAATCTGCATTCTACCATGTATTAAACAAAAGATGGAGGGAGGGAGAATTTTAAAAGGAAAGTATGTATTCACTATATGCTTGTACAGCAGTGTAACTCCCCGGCCCCCTGCCCCCAGGCCCTGGCAACGCCGTTCTTCCTTCTGTGTCTGTGAATCTGACTCTTCTAGGAACCTCACAGAGGTGGGGCCGTACGGTATTTGTCCTTTTGTGACTGGCTTGTTTCCATTCCGCATAACGTCCTCAAGGCTCATCCCTGTAGTGGCACGTGTCCGAATTTCCTTCTGTTTTAAGTCTGCATAAGACCCTGTTATATGCACAGATCACATTTTGTCTATCCATTTATCCACGGATAGACATTTCGGTATATACCCAGGAATGGGATAACTTTGTATACTTCTTTTTTTTTTTTTTTTTTTTTTTAACGTCAGTGTTCTGTAGGTCAGTTGAATAACTGGAAAAGGAAATGTTAATTTGGGCTTAAAAATTCTAGATTTGAAAGCAAGAAAAAAAACTGCGACTGTTTTCAATGCTTCCTTTCTATAACAAAATACTGCATTTGGTAATTAATAAACCATACCAACCCACTTAAAATTCTAAAAGTGTACTTCATTGATTTTGCAGTAATCCCAAAAGAACAGAATAAAAGCAAATGAGTTGAAAAGAGCATTTATTTTTGTGTCCTGTAGGTTCAGTGTGAGTTTTGGTTTGGCCTCCATCCTGTTTCTTTTTGCACGTGAGCATAGTTCGCTGTCCTCTTAGGTTGTAGCATTTGTATTGGCTTTTTTTTTCCTTTTTCTTTTTTTTAATGTTTATTTTTGAGGGGCACTTGGGTGGCTCAGTCAGTTGAGCATCCGACTTCGGCTCAGGTCATGATCTCACGGTTCGTGAGTTCGAGCCCTGCATCGGGCTCTGTGCTGACACCTCAGAGCCTGGAGCCCACTTCGGATTCTGTATCTCCGTCTCTCTCTGCCCCTCCTTTGCTTGTACTCAGTCTCTCTCTTTCCCTCTCAAAAATAAACATTAAGAAAAATTAAGAAAAAATGTTTATTTTTGAGAGAGGGAGAGAGAGAGAGAGACAGTGTGAGTGGGAGAGGAGCAGAGAGGGAGACACAGAATCCGAAGCAGGCGCCAGGTTCCGAGCTGTCAGCACAGAGCCCGACATGGGGCTCGAACTCATGAACTGATCGGCTTGAGACCACGACCTGAGCCACAGTCGGACTCTCAACCGACTGAGCCCTCCCAAGCGCCGCAACGTGTTTTAGTTCTAAAAGATCATTTAGACGGTAGGGTTGTCATTTTTATACCCCAAGAAATAAAAAGCATTAAATAGGAAACTCGTTTTTGGGAAATAGTCATTCAGGAGGAATGTCTTTACGGCTTTTCAGATGTGACTTTGCTGGGTGTGTCTGCGTCCTCGAGTGAGTGTTATTCCCTGTGCCACATTTTGCAGATTTAAGACAAGAACTGGCAGTCCGGGAGAGACAGCAGGAAGTCACCAGGAAGTCGGCGCCCAGCTCTCCGACCCTGGACTGTGAAAAGATGGACTCTGCCGTGCAGGCGTCGCTTTCTTTGCCAGCTACTCCCGTTGGCAAAGGGACGGAAAACAGCTTTCCTTCACCCAAAGGTTTGTGCTGTCTTTTCTGTCTGCACCTGTGGTGGATTAGCGATGGAAGCAGGGGTCGCCATGGGGTGAGCAATGATTTCAGTTTAGAAGTGGGTGAAGTCAAGCACTCTGTGGAGCAGAGGAAGAGGTTGGTTTCCCAGGCGGCTGCTGCACAGGGCAGTGGCGCCTGCGTGTACGATAAGAGCAGCTCAATGCATTGAGTCTTTAAGAAGTTGCAGGTTTTTCAAAGCAACATTGAGTTTTTGATGGTAGCAGGAATACAGGTTCATGTTGAAAAGTTGAAAAAAAAAAGACCCACTGCAGTCTAACCGCTGCAAGGCAGCTATTGGTTTTTTTTTTTTTTTCAACATAATTTTATTTTTTTAAATTTACATCCAAGTTAGCATATGGCGCAACAATGATTTCAGGAGTAGATTCCTTGATGCCCCTCCCCCATTTAGCCCATCCCCCTTCCCACACCCTCCAGTAACCCTCAGTTTGTTCTCCATATTTATGAGTCTCTTCTGTTTTGTCCCCTCCCTGTTTTTATATTATTTTTGCTTCCCTTCCCTGTGTTCATCTGTTCTGTGTCTTAAAGTCCTCATATGAGTGAAGTCCTATGATTTTTGTCTTTCTCTGATTTCACCTAGCATAATACCCTCCAGTTCCATCCACGTAGTTGCAAATGGCAAGATTTCATTCTTTTTGATTGCCGAATAATACTCCATTGTGTATGTGTGTGCGTGCGTGTGTGTGTATATATGTGTGTGTGTGTGTGTGTGTGTGTGTGTACACACACGCACACACCACATCTTTATCCATTCATCCATCGATGGACATTTGGGCTCTTTCCACACTCTGGCTATTGTCGATAGTGCTGCTGTAAACATGGGGGTGCATGTGTCCCTTCAAAACAGCACACCTGTATCCCGTGGATAAATGCCTAGTGGTGCAATTCCCGGGTCGTAGGGTAGTTCTGCTTTTAGTTTTTTGAGGAACCTCCATGCTGTTTTCCAGAGTGGCTGCACCAGCTTGCATTCCTGAGGGCAGCTATTGTTAATGCGGAATTTTTTCCGCCGTGTGTGTGTGTTTGCTTGTGCCACACCTCCTTGTTACACGTAAGCTTGGGGATCGTATTTAAATACAGTTTTATTTCTTGGGCCACTTCACATATCACTGAAGACTAGAGGCCTTTACACACGGCGTGTACAGAGAGACTCCCTAAGTTACCATTCGGCTCAGGTGGGCGTGGGCTTTCTGTTACGTGCCTCGGTGGCTGCCGTTTTCAGAGGTGACATTCGGAGTAATCCATGAGCAGTACGTGAGAATGTTCCTTTTGCTGTCAGCCAGTATGGTTTTTTATATCCAGCTAAGCAGAAACACCACTTAGTGGCCACTACGTAGAACCTTAGAATGGAGCCCCCACAGGGCTTCATTCAGATTTGTTGCATTTTTGCAGCTTGCAGATACTCTGGCCCCTCCCACTCCTCCATTCTTTTTTCTTCCCAGACTGGAGCTCTTTCTTCCCATCCCTTTTTTAAATAAAGGATCTTCTCTTTCAGAGTGATAGAAGATTTTCTCTTCAGACAGTTAGCGAAGTAAGCTCTCTCTATCTGTCCTGCCCAGTACAGTAGCCGCTAGCCCACGTGTGACCGTTCACATTTAAGTTTTTATTACAGCGAATTCACATTTAAAATTCAGTTTCCCAGTTGCAGTAGCCACATTTCAAGTGCTCAGTAGCCCTTCAGTAGAGAACTTCTACCTTCACTGAGTTATAAGGTGAAATTGGCTCAGGAACGGGAAAATGCCATAGAGTCGTTAGGGTGGTGTTATCTGCGCTTGTGCTGGGGTTTCTGCCGAGGACATCGAGCAGGCAGGGTGCACATGGTCGCAGGCGTCAAAAACTCTCACTGTCCGTTTTGGGGAATGGCTGCTTGTGTATTTGAGGATCTCAGAATTCCTAACATTTGAGAAGGAACAAAGGTGTGCTTTCTGGTACTGACAGAACTGTGTGGCTAAGTTCTGAAAATTCTTCAGTTGAGCCCTAATCAGAAGAATCGGGAGCTCAGTTGAGGTAAGACCCAGACAGGTGCGCGTCCCGTCATAGCTCATTAGAGTTTTAATTCAGGGACTTGGCTGCGGTGAGCAGGGCAAGGTCAGTGGGACACAGAGCTTGCTTGCTCTGGCACAGGATTAAGATTGTCAACCCCGAGGCAGTGCTATTTGTCCAAGTAGGCTGGGACGTTTGCAGACTGGGACTGAGAGCGTGCACTTTAACCAACCTGAAAGCTGCTGCGTGCCAGATCACCGCACTTGTGTGACAGATGAGTCAGCACAGACCTGACGAGAAGCCGGAGATTAGCGAAATCAGCGCAAGCCTGAAGGGCCGTCCTCTATGAAGTGGTCTGTCTTTAATTGTATTTTGGGAGTAACACTGCCGGTTTCCAGAAAGCATCTAAGACATCTTTCCATAAAAGCACAGATTTAATAATTTGAGGATAATAGGGAAAAGCGAGGTCTGGAAATACCTGCCGAGAAAAGTACAGCAGTTTGTTTATACCCTGGTGAGCCCCTGTTCTGTGCCATGCATTATTCTAGATGCTAGGAGTCTAGTGGTGAATGGGACCGCGCCCCCACCTTCAGTTAGATTGTATTCTGGAGGACAAGGACAGTGAACGGCAGCAACAAAGCGTTTACGTACTGATCAGCGCTCCGTAGCATTGAGTGCTTCCTATGGGCAGGTGTTTCGAGAGTGTATTAGCTAACTTCAACTTCACAACGACTTTGAAGTGTTCTTACTAGCCCTCTTCTACATATGGGCGGCTTACTAAAGCTCACATAGCGACTCAGTGGCAGAGATGGATTCATATCTAGCAGTTTAGCCCGAGAGCTCTTAACTGTGGTAGACACCATCTCAAAAGTAAACGGAAGAAACGTGCATGACTGAAAACGTCTGCTGGGGGACGTGCAAGAAGGTGTGAGTAAATGTCACACTAAATAACCCCATTCCGAGCGGGGAGACTGTTGGAACATCCGTTCTCCCCAAATCAACGAGTAATTTAAATTGCTAATGAAAATCCCAAGAGGGTCTTTTAAATTGGCAAGTTGATTTTAAAGTTACTCTGGAAGAGTAAGTGTGCCAAGAAAAGCTTGAAATAGGCTAATAACAACAGGCTTTTCCCTTCAAGACAGCAGAGCATGTTTTAATGCTGCAGTAATGAAAGCAGCCTATTTCTGGTGCAATAGACTAATAAGTCAATGGAACTAAAATATATAGGGAATGCAGTGTATGAAAAGTGCCATTTCAGATGAGACGAGTCGTCTTCATGTTACGGTATCAGGACATTTGGCTATCCATTTGAAAAAAGCTTCGATATTTGATGGATCAACTGATGTAAATGTTAAAAAAAAAAATTAGGAAAACCTAAGGAGGACATAAGAGGAACGTATTTATGATACCAAGGTGAGGAAGCCCAGGCTTCCCCCACCAAAACAAAAAGCTTGGAAGATGAATGTCACACTGGGAAGTATAAGACCTAGAAGAGAGAGGGTGAACGTCTACAGTCGATAGGGCCCTTGCACGTTGACTAAAGGAAAGACCACCCAGTAGATAAAGTGTGGAGGATAAACAGATGATTTCCAGAAGAAGAGATTCACATATCTAGTTAGCAAGGAAACAAAAACACAACAGAATGACTATCAAATTGGCAAAAAGAAAAGAAAAGAAAAGAAAAGAAAAGAAAAAGATAATGTCTCGGGTCATTGATGGCGTTGCCATGCAGATTGCTGACCTTGGCACAACCTTCTCAGAGAGCATTTTGGCAGTATCTCCTAAGGTGGACGACACGGGCATATCCTGTGACCCAGCAGTTCTATTTTTAGGAATCGCTTCTCCAGAAATCCTTGTCTAGATGTTTGAAGGATATATGTCCTTTTAGCATTATTTGTAATGTAAAATTAGGTGTAGTCTAAATAGCAGTCAGTTGAAGGAGACAGTTCAACATATTGATGGTGTCCCACTTTGTACTTCCTGTCCATGGTTTGGAATTCTTTTTCATGGCACGTATTCTGCTTTGTAACGTCAACAACAAAACCGGCAACAAGATGGAGAGGGAACAACAAGTGTAACCACTCCTCTCTTCTTTTTCTCTAGCTATACCAAACGGTTTTGGTACCAGTCCACTAACTCCTTCCGCTAGGATATCAGCACTAAACATCGTGGGGGATCTCTTACGGAAAGTAGGGGTAAGCATTCAATTATTTACCCCCGCGTATTTCAGCTGCCAAGGTGTTGAATTCTTAATTCGGAGGGAGGGAAGAAAAAAAGGGGACCTTCTTGTGCTGAAGGCCTTGATTAAGCAGAGAGACAGAAGCATCTGGTGATGAGCCGAGAGTGCTCCGGGGAACAGTGTTGGGGCTCGGGCCCGCTAGTGCTTCTGCAGACGGCCCTGCGCGCTGAGCTCTTGGCCCCCCCCCCCCCACCCCCCCCCCCCCGGGGGCGTTCTGTGTGTCCCCATGGCCGTTTCCCCATCGTGGCCCCTCCATCTTTTTCTACACTGATTGCTCTGTGGCCTGCTATGTGTTCTGTGCCACTCCTGAATCCTGTTCCTGCTGTAGTCTGCCCCCCTGACCACCCCCTCGGCTGTCTCTGCAGGACTCAGCACTGGCTCGCGACGGGCCTTCCTCGTCTTAGTCATGTCTGTCTTACTGCTCCTTGGCCACTTGAGCTTCTGTGCTGTCTCCTTGGCTCTAACCCGTATTCCAGAACAGTTGGGCTTTTGAAATATTAAACTCGTTTTACTGCTTATTCAGTTTTTTCCTTCTAGAATACCTGCTCTCTGACCTTACAGTGGTGGGAGCCTCTTGGCCTTTTAGCCATCCCTTGCTTTCATTTCTTGTGCTCATCCGTGATCCCACAGATGGCTTACTCTGTCACTGCTGACTTGTGATCTTTTTGGCCATGGACAAGACCTGCCGTCTGGATCAGTCAAGCAGTTGGACCTCTCCTTCCCTGAACCTGGATCTCAGGAAGCAGTTACGTAGCTGTGTGGATTTATGCCACTGTGAAGTTAGCGTCTCCTGCTTTGGTTCCCTTTCCTGTTTCCCTCGGCGACTTCTACCTCTCTTCTCAGTGATCTGCCCCTGAAACTGCCCGCTATCCACTGCCCCTTCACATGCTTTTTTGTGAGAGATATTTTCTGAAAAAAGCAGAAATTGCATTATGCGTCACATAGCGAAGAAATGGGAGGCCACGGTACGGGGTCCCGTGTCTGCCTTTTCTGGCCGATATAGTGATTTTCTGACCATCAGAGTAATTCTGAATCTGCATTTTAGCCTAGCATAAAAAACAATAAAAATTATTTCATACAGTACATCATGTTCTCTCCTAACCATTTTTAAAATCCCATTTGTTACAAGAATTATAGTATTTAGCTCCATAACTCAAATAATGTGCTTATTTTTTGGTGTCTTGACTTCCCAGCTTTCAGCAAAAAGATGAAGTTAACTCACATCCCCCCAGTTTTTTATTTTTTGGTCTCTTGGTTATTTTTATAACTTTAAATGACATGCTTAAACCTCTGTTTGTCAATTTATTACACTCTCAGCTCCTTGTTGTGTTTGTGAGTTCTCTGTCCCATCTTGCACTCTCCACTGGTTGGTTGTAAAAACTGAAAACTTGCAGCGTCTACAGTGTTCTGCCCCCGCCCCGTGTGTACTGTCCATCGTAGAGCGGGAGCTGGGCTCCTGGGTCGTGTTGTTTGCGCCACTCAACCGTGTGTCAAGCATTTGGTTTTTTATGGTTTACTCAAAATATGCCCAGTCTTTTCCTATTTGTATCCTAGCTGGGCCTGTAGGCCTTTTTCCTTTTCCTGGCGCCACCAATTACCACCTTCTTCTGGTGGGTGGAAGAAGCCAGGCCTTTCTTTGCCAGGTCTCGTGTCTCGCGGCTCCTCACGGTCCCTTCCCGCCTGCGCTTGGATAGGCTCGTGGCTGCTCTGCTGCGGCTCTCTGCCCTTCGCCCCTGGGTTGGCTCTGCGTGTTCCTGGACTTCCTGTCCGCAACTTTCTTTGTTCCTTGTTTGCTTTGCTTATTACGTTAAGTGATCTATTCAGAAATGGTGACTTTGGGAGTTCCTGTGTGGTTTATCCATTGAGTTGACAGCCTGCCTCCCAGACGTCACCAGAGCTTTTGGTCTGCGGTTACTTGCCAGCCCTGCGTGCTCTTAGGGATGTTTCATTTTCCACTTCTTTGTCCTCCTTTGTCCGCTGACTTGAACGGGAAGCTCCATCCCCACTCCTGCATCCTCTTCCGCTGAGAAATCAAGGCCATCTGATTTCAGCTTCTTCGTTTCCCCTCTTCCCTTCTTGGTTACTCTCCTCTCATCGCCTGTGTTTGTAGCCATTCTCCCTTTTTATCTCCGTGGTCAAAGTATCATGTTCTGCCCATGGCTGATTTTGTCCCTCTGTGCCTTGGATCCCAGGTCTTCCAGCCCTCTTGTCGGTGTCTCCTATATTTTTAGCGTTTTACTGTGTTTGAATATTTGTATGTAATCGTTACAGGTTACACATTATGTGTTATGTACATACTTTGTATGTGATATTTGTGTATTGCGAATCCTACAGTGTTTAATCCAAGTAAAAGCATCCATTCTTTCCTTTTACCCTATATCTCTCTTTAACGGTCACCCTCTTTCTCCCTTCCCTTCACAGCAAGTCTTTTTGAAAGTGTGTCTTCATTTATTGTTAGCGTTTTTTACCGCGTTCATGCTCCCAGACAGCCCAGTCTGGGCTCTGTCCCCTGCTCGTTGATGATCTCAGCACCGCCAAACCCAATGGATGCTCTTTGTTCTGCCCTACTTCTTGAAACATTCAACGCTGACTTTTTTATAAATGTCTTTTTTTTTTTTTTTTAAGTTTTATTTTAGAGAGTGAGAGTGTGAGCAGGTGAGAAGGAGAGAGAATGAATCTCAAGCAGGCTCCATGCTCTGCGGGAGCTTGACGTGGGGCTCGATCTCACTAGTGGGATCATGACCTGAGCCGAAATTAAGAGTCAGCTTAACTGGACACCCAGGCACTTCCCCCCTTTTCTCTTTCTTTGAGAGAGCGCGAGCATGTGCACATGATGCCTTCTTTGCTTCTCTGATCCTGTGTCAGGTCTGCTTCCTGCCTTCCTGCCCGTTCTCTTTGTCATCTTGGTGGGTCTTCATATGCGCGCCCTTTCAGGGTTGATTTTACTCAGAGTTCTGTCCTTGAACTCCTGATCTCCTTCGCAGCCGTGACCTTGTCTGCTCCCTGGCGTGAATGTCTTCTAAATCTTCGTTTCTAGACCACTCTTTCCCCGAGTGTCAGACTGCAGGTCTGTACTACTGATCCCTCAGACACAGGTCGTGCTGTAGGACAGTGTTCACTCAGCAAGTATTTGAATGAATGAGTGTCTTGAATGTAGGAAATGAATGGCTCTCTGATAGTCCACAACCCAGAAAGGAACCTGGCATCTGTCTCTGTCTACTCGTGCCACGTTTTTCTTAGTGAAGGTCAGGATTATAGCTGTAATCCTTGGTAACACTGAGGGGAATAACTTGTTCTGAGCTCATGATGTCCGAGTCAGCATAAATATCCCCTCTTTCTGTTAGTGAGGTGATTGTGGCTTAAATGGCTACCATTATCCACTGAGAAAGTACAATTTTAGTCTTGAAATAGAAGTGTCTTAAAATGCAGATTTTTACGTACAGCTACTGTTTTGACAACCAGATCATTCCTCCTTCTTTCCGTAGGCTTTAGAATCCAAATTAGCGGCTTGCAGGAATTTTGCAAAGGACCAGGCATCACGAAAATCCTATCTTTCAGGGAATGTTAACTGTGGGCTGATGAACAGCGACAGCACAAAGTTCCCTCGATCAGGACACACGTCTTTCTTTGACAAAGGGTAAGTCTTGGACCTTTTAAACGACAGTTTGGAGCAGTGACGTTGCATGTTATTAAGTGAGCTTATTGAACTTCGGAAAGGTAAACTGTGTCCGGTAAACCTACCTGAGATGGTGTCACCCAGATCTCAGGGGACCTGAAATCTGTTGTCTTCAGGTCCCCATGGAGTCTGTTGCCCTGGGAGCTCTGAGGCTTCCGTCTCGGGAGGCAGACTCTTGCAAGGCAGCAGTGTTAGGCTCTGGGTATTCAAGGTGGCCGTGGTACCGTCCTTGTCGTCAGGGTGCTTCAAGGCTGGGAGATGTTCTCGGCCAGTTTGTGGTTAGGGTGGACGAGAGCACTGTGGTCGTGACCGTGCGGACTCTGCGTTTTAGAAAAATATGAACCCTCTGGATCAAATACAGTTCAGGAGGCACCGGTTCAGTATGATGAGAAGGTGGTTTGGGGGAGTTGAGAATTAAAAAAAAAAAAAACTGGCGTAAGTTGGAAGCAGTGGTACGCCCTCAGTGCAGCAGGTTCCAGCTGGTACAGGTGTGTAGAGTAAACACCCTTACGCCTGTTCCTAGGCACGTAGGGTCCTGTTTTTCTGCGTCTGCCGCATGCTTTTGAGAGTCTGTGGGGCTGTACCTTAAATATTGCTCTGCTATATCGACTTAGGCTTTCGAGATCTTTCCATGTCCGCACATATTGTCGTACCTCAAGTGAAAGAGACCGACGCTGCACGGTTATCCTTTGGATGTGCCTTGATTTAGCTACAACCGGTTAGGACCATGGTCTGGGTAGGCTGACCACGTCACCTCATGCAGCTGTTCCTGGAACAGCGGCTGAGGCACTGTGAGCCCTTGCTTGTTTTTTGAGTCGTAGAGGCTGTTCTTGTTCTATGAAAGCGATACAGATGCAAGTCTAGAGATTTTCAGCCTTTTTTTTTTTTTTTTTTTTAAGAGAGACAGAACAAGAACTGGGGGAGGGGCAGAGAGAGAGAGTGAGAGGGAGAATCCCAAGCAGGCTCCATGTTCAGCACAGGGCCCAACGCTGGACTTGATCCCATGACCTTGGGATCATGACCTGAGCTGAAATCAAGAGTCAGACGCTCAACTAATTGAGCCGCCCAGGCGCCTCTAGAAATTTCAGTTTCTTAAAGGAGCTTTCCTCACTATGGCACATTTAGGGAGGACTGGATGTGGCACACAGTCTGATCTGAACAGCGCCTTTTGTCCACCCTTGTGGAGTGTTTTGGGTTCTCTCTCTCCCTTACGGGAATTCTTCCTTCAAGTATACACATTTCAGTAAGGAGCACATTCTAGAATAGCAGTATATGAATCAGAGCTTCATTCTGACCGTTGGGATTCCTCAGGGAGCGTAAGTATAAAATTAATTTTCCTCAGGTTTAGGGGTTTCGGGCAGTCTTGAGGAGTGCCTGTTTTCATACTGTAATGGCAAGCGGAATAAATAGATACTTTACATGAAAGTTGCCATTCACAGGGGGAAGTTCAGGGGTAGTTTTCCTGAGCGATGAAAACAGTACCTAATTATTTTTTCCAACTTGTGATTTTTGCAACTTGTAATTAACCTGCAATAGAGTAGTTATTAGTCTTTATCTGGCATCATACTTCTTGCCTCGCATGCCCTGTGACGTGAGAACAGGCGTGAACCAGAAATGGACTGGTTGGAGGGATGCCTTGGTATGTAGAGGGTCCTTAGAACAGTCACGATGAGGGAGGGGTAACATGGTCAGTTCAGGGTCACTGCTCCTGGCTTCTTCCTGAGCGCTGATGCAGAGCCCCGGGGCAGGGATGCCCAGAGATGGTCCCAGTCTAAAGTAGTTGTGGAGGATTCGGAGTAACCTGGAACTAGGTGCGGGCTTTGGGCACCGTCGCGGAGCCCCTGTCCCCTGAGGAACATCCTGGATGCACGTGTAGGCTTTATTTTCGGAACCGAACCTGGAGGCGTGCCTCCTGAGAGAAACAGTTACAGATGATATTTAGTTTTGGTTTAAATAGTACACATTTTTAATAGAACTATTTATGGTAAGAATTAAATGTGCTTATTGTGGGCCTGCCTTTTCCCGAGTGCTTAGTTTATATGGATTGTACATACACATCCGGATATTAACCTCTTTCTGGAATTAGGTTTGTCTAGTTGCCATATCCCCGAGGCTCACTCTGGTGCTTTTGCTGTGTTTGTCCTTCCTTGCCCCTTTGCTTGGATTCTGGCTTCCTTCTGGCCTGCCTGGCTCTAAACTCTGCCTTTCTTCCTGCTGCCGCAGTGACTAGGTAAAATCTAACGATGCAGAAGGAAGGGGGGGAATATCCCACCTCCCAGTTCCACTTTTCAGTCTGGTGGGTTAAAAGAAAAAACACCATTTCTTACAGAAGCGTAGAAGTGTGTAGCTTGGACTTTTAGTAGCAGGAAAAACTTCATTTTAAAAAGCCTTTGGCTCTGGAACCTGCCTGTCCTGCGTCCCGCTCCGGAGGAGTGTGCCTGTGGCTCTGTCACTGAGCTTACCAGTGCCCCACGGGGAGGGAGGGGCTTCAGTAGAGGAGGTGCGTGCGCGTGTGCCCGCCCCTCCCCTTCCCTCAGAATCCTGAGATGCAGTGAGGCCTGACCACATGGAACCACATGATACCTACCGCCTTCTCCTCAGATAGTAGTGCATGTGATTTGAAAATATCCTGTAAGTTCTGGCGATCTGAGGGCTTCCCAGAAACAGGGTTTTATCTAGTCTGATCGCTTCTGCTGGTTTCTAGACTGTGGCTCGCTGGACCTCCTTCCCCGGCATGGCTCCGTGTCCTCCAGCCACTGGTGGCCCTTCGTGTCGAAACCTCACGTGTAGCACAGCCACCGGACTTCTCTCGAAAACGTTCTGTTTTCTTCATCCGCTTTCGCTTTGTCTCTGTAGTAGCATGTACCCTGGTCTGTAAGCCGGGCTCGTGTCGTTTGGGCTATGTGTAGGTGGGTGTAGACTAGACCACTTCGAGGACACGCTGTGAAGATCGTACTTGTATTACTGTGTAATGTTTTTTCCTTTTTTTTTTTTTATTAGGCAAGAAAAAGTCATATTTCCCACGTTGTTCATGGGTAACTGAATTTGTTTGCTGTGCTCTTTTCCTTCTTTCGCAGTCATGGTATATGGTGGAAGACGCATTAACAGAGTGGTGTTACTAACTGCATGGGGCTGACTCTGCTTTAACCAACTTAACAGCCCGCGAGTGGCCTGTCAAGTTCCCGTTGGGCCGACTGTCCCCCTTCGTACTGGCTCGGCTGCGCAGGACAAGACAGTTGGTGGTGGCGGACCTGGGGCCGTTGTGGCCGGCAGGCCTGTGACCCCTATGACGTAGGGTCAGGGGCTGCGGTGATGACGCTGGAAGTCTGGGCGAGGGGGTGGAGTGTCCCTGTCAGGCCCGGGGATCACATCTGATTCGACTTCATGGGACTAGGGTTCTTCCTGCTGCCCGGAGCCCTCTGTTTTCTCAAGGCAGGCGCCAGTGCTGGTGGGGGCTCTCTCCTCCACACTCACTCGTGTATCCCCAAGTATGCTGGAATGTTCTAGATGGACTTGTGTGTGTACGATCTGTCCTGTCAGGAATGCACCTTTCAGTTCGCAGAGCTGCTGGGGCTCGTGTGAGCATCCGTTCATCTGGGAGCCTGCGCTCACGCAGCACCTCCGGCCTTCTCTCGTCCTGTCCTTGCTGCTCGGAAGGATTCCGTCTCCGTGCTTTGTCTCTGTCACGAGAGATTTCTTGCCCTCCTGACTAGCTCTGTCCGCCTTCTCACTTCTTCTGTTGCCATTTTACAGCCGACCTTGGTATCTGCCCTTAGCTAGATTCTCCATTTTTCAGACTCTCGAACTAGACTGTGGTGGTAAGACCATGACATTTCATAGCTTCTGGGACCTTTTTGGTGTAGGTGATTCCCAGATCTGGTTCTCCATCCCTGCCCGTTCCCTCTCCACTGGGACATGTCCCTTTGGCTCTTTTGCTGCTCCTGAAACCCGATGTGGGGGGCAGGGGGTGTTGCTTCTCTTGGAGCCTTTTCCCCACTGCACAGCTTTCTGTTCCCCAGAGGACCTCGGCAGACAGCCGCCTCCTCCCTTCCTCCTCCCCCTTCCTCTTTCCCTTCCTTTGGTTTGTTTGTTTCTCTTTCTCTCTCTCTCTTCCCCTTCCTTCCTTCCTTCCTTCCTTCCCTCCCTCCCTCCCTTCCTCTTTCTTCTTCTCCTCCCCCTCCCCCCGCCCCAGCCTTTTACTTCCCACACCTTGACTCAGGTGCCCAGAGAGGCCCTGGCAGGTTGTTACTCTCTGTGCATCATCCTGCCTTCAAATCAAGAATTCGCATTTCTGCCCACACAGAGGAATCGCCCACCTACTTGTTTTCCTCTTATATTCTGGATTGCACTGCTGCTTTCCCCGTTAGAGCTGGGCGGCATCGGGAGCACCGGAGTTGTTGCCGAGGGCTGTCAGGTGCCCTCTGACCAGGCGCAGACAGGGAAGAGAGAATGTGGCCTGCGCCCCCATTGACAAGTTCACGGGGTGAGCCTAGGCTGGGCTTGGGCTTGCTTTGGTCTCTTTAGTAATAGAACGATAGGGATGAACTTGGCGTTTTTTAAGGTCTATCTAGCTTGAAAATGCAGGAACCCCAGCCCTAAACCTGCATGTGGGGCCATTCTCCTGGGGTTTTTGCACATCCCTGGGGGAACAGGTGCCGGCCGCTGCTTGGTGCCCATCGGGGCCTGTGTCGTGCTCTGGGACCGGAGTCTGGTGGTCACATGTTTAAAGCGGAGGCCTGCCTCGTTGTTGCTGAGCGTCTAGGACTAGGAAGTGGGTCCTGGGGCCCTGGGACTGGCTGCTTGAATGACAGCCGGGGCTTGTCCCGTGGAGGCTGCAATGGCAGGCGGGGTGCGGCCCTGCCCTGAGGAGAGTCACAGGCAGAATGGAGAGGGTGATCTGAAGTTTTCACAGGTGATGAAGCCTGGATGTCCGCCCTCCCCGAGCCCAGAAAGGAAAGGGGAGCTCCTGGGTGTGCTCGCTGGGGGAGGAAGTTGGGGGGGGGGGTCACGCCTCCCAGAGCCCCTCCTCTTGCTCTTGGTCTGAGTGTACCCGGCTTGATTCCAAAGGCAGCATCTCTGCTCTGAGCTTGGTTACTTCAGAGTTCAGATGTTAACTCTTTCTTCAGAGCGGTCAGGGTCATTTGTCGTCTCTGTGCATGCCCGTTTCTCCGAGTTGCTTCTTCAGTGTATGAAACGATGAACCTGTAGGGTGTGTGTGTCTGTTCTCGTTCCTTTGAAGAGAACCTCTCTCCTTGAGCCCGTGTTCAACTCCCCGGACCCCTGTGATGAGCAGGTGGTGGCAGGGAGGGCGGGGGACAGCGATGGCACGCGTGGCATGGTGCAGGCCCCGCGCTTGGCTGCACCTCTCAGATCGCTAGTGGGGCGGATTCCCCGGGAGTGTGTTCAGTATGGAAGGGCTGCGTGGCTTCCTGAGAGAGGTTCCAGCCCTGTGCTCCTTTGCTGGCTGCTTCCTGTGGCTGTGGGGCCGCTGGGCGGGGCTGGGGCGCTCTGCACCTTCTGGGCCTGGGTGCCGGGTGCTGGCTGCAGGCTCTGGGGGCTGGGCTGGGCTGGGCACGGCACTCAGGCCTCTGCAGAGAAGCCTCCCCTGTCTGGCTCTGCTTGGGAAACAGTTTAACAGTTACTTCTTCCTCCGTCTTGTTAAGATATTCACGTGTAGTGTAGGAGATTGGGAAAACAAAGAAAAAGTATAAAGTATTAAACAAAATTTACCCGCTACCCAGATGGAGGAAAAGTAACTCGTTAAATTTTCTTTCCGTAACATATATGATTTTATGTGCATATATGTGTAGCGTCCCCCTCCCTGCACATTCTAACACATTCTAGATGTAGCTGCCTAGAAATAACGTCCGTTTATATAAGAGGTTGCAGTTTAGAATCTTAGCACCTAACTACTTTTTTCCTTCACGTCGTTGAACACATACAGGTCGGTAACTGCTCATTCTACCTAGTGTTAATTACATTCTGAGTACTTCCCCGTGCTATTAAGGCTGTGGCATGTGTTTTTAATGGTCGTATAGAATTCATTGTTGAGTTGCACCATCATTTATTTAGCGACTTCCCCGTTGGCAGACACTCAGCCCAGCTCCGCAGGGGAGAGGTCAGGGCTGTGGCTGGCAGGATGGAGTTGCCGAGCGGGGAGCATGTAATCTCGCTCCGGCACCCCCGAGTTCTCAAGGCTTTGACCGGCTGGCGCCTTCCCGGCAGCCTCTCTCCCCGGGCCCCACGATCCTGCTGTGGGCCGGAAGGGGAGTGCCCGTAGAGGGCATGTGCATTTCTTGTCGGGTGTCGAGTGATTTTAAATGACAGTGTCTCTCTCTCCCCTTCCCTCCCTTCCCTTCCCCTCTGTGCTCTGGTCACCCCCACAGGGCAGTAAACGGCTTTGACCCAGCGCCTCCTCCTCCTGGTCTGGGCTCCTCGCGCCCGTCGTCAGCACCGGGTATGCTGCCTCTCAGTGTGTGAGTGCCCGGCCTCCGGGTGGGGGCGCCTGCCCTCCTCCAACAGCCCAGGACACCCACGCCTCGTCCCTCGGTGCCTGGGCCCAGCCTGGGCCCCTGCGTCTGCCTCCCCACGGCTGGCAGAGGGCAGGCTGCATGCGGCGGCGGCTGCTGGGCCCTGCCTGGCCCCAGGACTCTGCGCGATATCAATACTGGCTGTTTTCTCTTCTCGCCGTGGTGCCGTTGGTCTCACATGATTGCACTTTTGTGGGTCACAAGGTGGCACGTCCGTGTACTCCTTGGTCACTGGATGCAGAAGTACCCATCATCATCACGCCTGCCCCATAGCTCCCACCCAGCTGTACGGATAGGGTTTAGTTGTGTTTAAGACATTGCCGACCTTCTAGAAGGTCTCCCCCAGATCAGGTCAACACGTGCCCCTGCCCCCCCCCCCCCCCCCCCAGCTCCCACCAGCTCCCGCCCACGCTTCTTCAGCGCTCATGATCGCGTGTTCTCCAGCTCCACTCCCCACCGTGTGACCTGCTGCTGGTCGGGGGTCGGGAAGGTCACTGAATTAGGGAACATTTTCTGCACCTTCTGATTTTACTTTAGTGGTTATCATTCCATAGACTTGCCTCCCAGAGCAGCGAAATGCGCGTCTGGACCCCAGCTAGCAGGAGCCTCTGGGGCCGGGGCACCATCTGCTCCTCATCCGTGTGCCTCAGACTCGGGGTGAGGGGCGGGGGCAGCCTCCTTGCCAGCTCTCTGGTCCTTCAGTTAAGCGACATCTTTCAGGGCGTTTTGTTTTGTCCTCTGAGGGCCTGTCCACTTGTGTTAGGAAGCGTCGAGCGGCCCCATTCAGGGGGCTTCTGGTGGGCAGACTGGCCGTAAGTGGTTGCTCCCGATCATCTTGATTACTCTCATGCTGCATTTACTGTTTACATTTGTTTTATTGTACATAGGTTTGTAAACATTATCGCCTAAGATATTTGTATATAACTTGGGCTTTGTAGCTTTTATTTATTCAGAACTCACACGGCATGTTAATGACTTACGATGGTGTCCTACTCTGGGCAGCTGCATAGGATCATCATGTGGTTAAAAGAAAATACTTGCCCTCAAAAAAATCTTTTAATGTGGAAACAATAAATTTCACAGAAAAAACCAAAACAAAACGGATTGAGGTTGCTTTATTGGGTTTCTGCCAGCCTGGGAGAGAAGACCAGAGTTGCAAAGCCCGGTTCAGAAATGTCCCTTGGGTTCTGACTCGAGGTGTGCAGACAGATGGCAGCTGTGGGGGGGGGGGGGGGGGGGGGAGGGGGGGCGGTGCAAAGAAAAGCTGGGCGGTCTCCCGAGGAGGTGTCTGATGCAGGTGTTCTCATGCTGGTTCTTGGTGCCGGTCTCTGCTCATAGCTGTGATTTCCAGGAGTTTCCAGGAAGGCCTGGGGCTGCACATGGTGGTCTGGGAAGAGGGAGGAGGGAGGGACAGGGTGGTGGATCCAGGAGCCGGCCCTCTGGATGTGTTGCTTTTAGGACATGTGTCCGTGTTCTGGGGCTGGATGTCACTTGGCTCTGGGCTTCTGTCCTCATCCCTCAGGTTGATGTTGGCAAGTGAGAGAAGATGCCAGGTGTTTGGGAGCAAAGACACAAAGTGACTGGATTTGAGGGACGGGGGGACTGGGGCGGCTGTACGAATGTGTCAGGTTCTGAACCCTAATGCTTGTAATGATGAGTGAAAATAAACCAGATAGTCTGTAGTCTTAAAACTGTAAGTGAATGAAAAGTGAATCCAATTTGTAAGGAAATAAGAAACATGAATAAGTCCGATACCTTTGTAAAAATCTCTTCTGTTAGTACGGGGCAGAAATATCTTGTTAGTCGGTTCTGAGATTGTGTTGTAAGCGGACTCACCGAGAGACCCTCGGGGTGCTGAGTGTGCTGGGCCTGGGTGCGCCGGCCGAGCAGTTGCAGAGAGAACTCGTCTCTACTCCCAGCTTCTATCCCAACCATCTCTGCAAGGATTGGATCCGATCAGAGGTTTAAGGACCTAGCAGGTCTCTGTATTCATGCAGGAGCCTCAGATGGAAAACAGAAGTAGAGCTAATGCAATTAAGGCACGGATGAGTCCCTGAGCCCTGAATCCTGGCCCCTGGCTCCCAGATGATTTCTCACTTCCCTTCCAGCTAGACGCCCCTGGGATGATCCCCTGCAGACTGTTGGTCAGTGATGACTGGGGGGTGGGGGGGCGCTGGCTGCAGGAACCCATGTGTCTGTCATTTACCAGATGTTGCCACTTCTGGGTCCAGGAGAGCATGGGCAGGTCCGTGAAAGGGCCGTGTAAGCTGCAGGCTTCAGGAGGAGACCCTCACGTATTTTTGGGTGTTTTTGTAGCTGCAGCGGCCCCTGGCACAGGAGCCCCTGAGGAAGCCGGCTGACTTCTTGGTCTTATCCTCCGCCTTCCGTTTGGATCATTTGGCTGAAGAGGCTACTTTGTACTTGCTCAGATAGTGTGTTATGTCACCAGGCATGAAAGTTACCACGGACTTTTTTTTTTTTTTTTTTCCAACATTTATTTTTGGGACAGAGAGACAGAGCATGAACGGGGGAGGGGCAGAGAGAGAGGGAGACACAGAATCGGAAGCAGGCTCCAGGCTCCGAGCCATCAGCCCAGAGCCTGACGCGGGGCTCGAGCTCACGGACCGCGAGATCGTGACCTGGCTGAAGTCGGACGCTTAACCGACTGCGCCACCCAGGCGCCCCTACGGACTTTTTAAAAAATATTTATTCTTGAGAGAGTGTGTGAGCAGGGGAGGAGCAGAGAGAGAGGGAGACACAGAATCCGAAGCAGGCTCCAGGCTCTGAGCTGTCAGCACAGAGCTCGACGCGGGGCTCGAACCCACGTACCCGTGAGATCGTGACCTGAGCTGAAGTCGGACTCTTAACCGACTGAGCCCCCCAGGCGCCCCCACCCTGGACTGTTTGCCCATCCAGCCATCAGCCGCCTGTCTCAGTGTGCTCTCTCACCAGGACTCCTGATGCCCTGCTTAGCCCGGCTCTCACGAACCCTTGAGGAGCGAGCCCTCCCTGCGCTGGTCCCCCCAGGTAGTGACACGCAGCTTCGCCGCCCGTCCCCACCCCTTGCCCCCCAGACGCCTTCCTACAGGTGAGCAGGGGCCAGTGTTCTGCTTCCTTCCAGTCCAGAATAGCCAGAAACTGCACCCCATCAACTCAGTTAAGAGCAGAAGCCAGAGGTGTAATGCTGAGCTCAGGAGAGGACGGGAGAACGAGATACAGGTGGCCTGAGAGCAGGAAGAGCTGGCTCAGCCCAGCTTTCAGATGGGAAGGGGGGGCGCAGAGTTTCCGTTTCGGGCCTGAGCTCGCACAGCAAGGTCACAGAAAAGCCGGGACTGGAAACCAGCTTGGGTCTTTTCTGCTGCGTGCTCCACTTTTCCAGGCTCGGGGCCTCGCTGGCTGGCCTCGACTCTGTTTCATGTCTCAGGAGATGAGCCGGTTTTGGCTGCTTGGAAACGACGAGCCGTGGGGGCTCACACAAGCTTGGTCTCCCAGGCCTGTGCCGGTCGGGTACCGACTCTGCTTCTCCCAGCCGGCCCTTCCGAGGGCCAACATGGACACTGGCACCTCTGGGAAAGGGGAGGTGTCCGGGGGCGGAGAGCCGTCCTGCCTGGCTGCTGGTGGGAACGAGGCCAGCCCGGGGATGGGTTCCAGCAGTGAGGTTAGAGGACGCTAAGATGAGCCTTTTCATCATTCCAGCTTTACTTCATCGACTGTGTTCCTGTCTATATTTGCCCCAAAGTTTGAAGCAAATTGAGAACATTAGCTGGACCTTAAAAACGGAGGCTTGTTACTTGAGTCTTTCCTAAAAATGGGGGCCGGGTGAGGAGGCGTGTTTGTGAGTCACTTCCCTGTGACTTCACGTGTCTCACCTGAAAACTGGTCCCATGGCAGTTAAAAACATGATACACAGGGGAATGCGGTAGCCCTTTTGTAAGGATTAACGTGGCGGACTTCCTTTATCAGCGCGAGTCAAGAGGCAAATTTGAAACGAGAACACAGCTTGCAGGTGCTGGGGCCGGGCGACCACGTGGGGTTGGCCATTCAGAGTCACGCTGGCGACCACGTGGGGTTGGCCATTCAGAGTCACGCTTGCCCCCACAGGTCTTCTGCTAGGGTTTCCTGTCTGCTCTGAAGCCTCCCCGAGGGAAACGAGGCACGCTGAACCTAGATCTGTCCGTCTGTGGGGTGTTTTCTAATACCCCCGTCACGATCTGTCACGATCCGTCCGTGGGAGGCGAGGGAGGAGGGCGCTCGGCTGGCAGGCCTGGGCAGTAGGTTCTCTGGCACGCGCTTGGATTCACGGTCAGGAGAGTGAGGTCTGAATGAGCTCAGAGCCCCGTTGCTCCCTGTAGGTAGTCGGTGGAGTTAAGAAACACGTTTTTTTTTTTGTCTCCAAAGATAGTGATTGCTTTAGCCAGGGAGGAAAAAAAAATCAAGTTCCGTTGTCACCTAGGATTTAGGAGAATAGGTACACTTTTGCATTACTGGTGTCACTGAGTTACTCTCTGTAAGTTTTTGATCAGTGTAGCAGTGTGATCTGCTAGGAAAACTCTTCTTTCTCCTTTTGGGAAGATCGCCCATAGCAGTAAGGACGAATAAAACAGTCTCAGCGGCATTAACGTGAACGTCTGATGGCCGGGGATGGTCACGAGGACTCCGTAGCCGAACAGAATACCACGGGGCCGTTGAGATGTGGGCGTGCGGACGTGCTAACACACGGGGATGGGAGTAGCCACTGGGAAATGGACACGGATGAGCGTGTTGTCTGCAGCTTTATTTAAAAAAAAAAAAAAAAATAAAAAGATGCAGATAGTTTGTGTGTTCTACAGTTTCCTGTGAAGTTGCCCAAATTCATTTTTCAAAATGGAAGTGATGAAACATTTTCTTTCCTGGTCCAAGTTGGCCCGGAGACCTCTGTGCTGAGAATTTGGGCCGGGAGCACAAAGCAGGGGCTCCCTGACCTCTGCCGGCCGACTGGCCGTCCCTGTTGGGCAAGTTAAAAATACACATACCCCTCAGGCTCCCCAGAATCTCCTAGAATCTCAAACCCAGCACCTGTAAGATACACCTTTATTTTGTGACCCATTAAGAAAACTGCGCCAAGGGAAATGCTCGTTTAGACTTTTTATATTTATTGAAAGAGCTCTTTCTGACCACGTTAGGCACGTTTCCGTATCACGGTTCGTAAATAAAAAGTAAAACAGAAGAGGTTTTCTTGAAATTTTGCACTGTGGTTCCGGCGCTCTGAACTGTCACCGCCCAGAGTTCTGTTGTGTTTCCTCAAACAGCGTCATCCTCTGGGCCATGGTGGGCGTTGGTGACGTTCAGCACTACTGAAGAGCTTTATTTTGCTCTTGGCTCCAGAAGTTTCTTCTAAGTTGCTGATACTTACTCTGCAAGGTCTGATGTCGGGCTTTCCCGACCTGACCAGGAGGAGCCTGGCGATGACAAGGTCACAGTTGCCCCTTGTTGATGGCGGTCGTGGGAGATGATGCCCATATGTGAGAACATGGGCATCTCAGAATCTGTGCAGCACAGCACTTCGAGGGAGGTCTCTGTCAGAGCCAGTGTTTCACGGTCTTGATTGTGTCACATGACGTCATTAAATAAGGTTTCATGACATCCGGGCAGCAGGGAGGGAGCCATTAGGCTACTCAGAAAACAAACAGACCTCGCTGACTCACTCAGATGCGAATTTCTGGTTCCACATCCTTGTTAGAGAGTTTCGTGTTTGATTTCTGGCAAGAATTGCATGAGACCCTTCATGCGATTTGCTAGATTCCCCAATGGCAGCCGGGCGTGCAGGGTCCTTGGCTGGTCCTCCCAGCTGGCACGGGACACGGCGTTTTAGCCAACGCTTGGGATGCGGGAAAGCTGTCGGTGCAGACCTATCCCTCCCAGAGTGACTGGAAGCCTGTGCGGATTGGGACTTGGCTCTGGTCTCAGCTGCAGGCTTCACGCCCTGTCCTGGAACCAGGGGAGAGAAGCCACCGTCTCACTTTCTAAACTTTCCAGCCCACGGCCTGTTCCACCATGGGTTCTTTCTTTTTTTTTCTTCTTTTTTTGAGGTGGTCAAGTTCCACCTGACAGGGTGTGGTGTTTCCTGGAGTGTGACAGCTGTGGGCACTTTTCTTCCCCAGCCTTGACAACAGCCACCTCTGTGTCCCGACCACACTGGCTTCAGGAGGAAGGCGCCACAGGTCGGTCAGACCCAGAGCCATAGGGAGGGCCAGCTGGGAGCAAGTTTGGTGCTCTGGCCCATACTTCATCGATGTTGGGGTTTCCAGGGACGGGGAAGATCGGTGGCAGTACGGAAATGTGACAGGGCTGGTCTCTTTGATGGCGGGGTTTCAGAAGTATACTCTCGGGGCTCCTGGGCGGCTCAGTCGGTTACGCGTCCGATTTCAGCTCCGGTCATCATCTCACGGTCTGTGAGTTCGATCCCCGTGTCCGGCTCTGTGCTGACAGCTCAGGGCATGGAACCAGCTTCGGATGCTGTGTCTCCCCCCCTCTCTCTCTGCCGCTCCCCTGCTCATGCTCTTTCTCTGTCTCAAAAATAAAATAAAAACATTAAAAAAAAAAAGTATACTCTCAAGCCAGCCAGGCTAGGGACAGGTCTGTTATCCCCACTAAAGCAAATTAAAATAATCTCTGGGCCATCTGCATTAAAAAAGGAAGCGCCTGCCTGCGGTGTTCCGCATGACAGCTCGCAGATAAAACCCCAGCAGAGCCCGACTGCGTCTAAACCTCGTCTCGGCAAAGGACAGGGCTTCCCTGGTCCGGCCTGAAATCTTCCGCACGATGTGCCAGGCCCCTGCTGGGTGGCAGCTGGCTGGCTTGAGTCTCTGACCCGCTCGGAGCCCCGCTCCCGCACACCCTCTTCCTTGGGCTGCCTCTCCTTGGACTACAAAACGGTGGCTTGTTAGGAGAGGTTCCTTCTGGCGAACATCTTTGTGGAATCTGGAATGGGACCAGTCCACGCAGGTGATGTGTCCCGATTGTGCTGGCGCGGGACGGCCGAGCGGTGCGGGAAACACCGTTACCGCTGTCGACGTAACACCAGTCAAGCCGGCCACCAGGCAAGGGTTCCTGCTTTTTGCGCAAAGCTCCAAGTCCACAGACGCCTGGTGGGACGTTGAACGTGAGGGTGAGGACACGCGTGAAACATGGTACTGCACTCCTCCTCTTGTGTGGTAGTGACACAGGACAGAGGGAGCGCTTTTGCCTTTTTTTTTTTTATTACATCCCCACCACAGCCAGGCAGCCTGGCCAACCAGAACCGGCCTGACCGGAGACTGTCACGGAATAGAAAAAAAAAAATCCACATTCTCTAGGGGGTTGTGTGTTCCCTCGTGTTTCATTTCAGCCTCTCCTCATTGGCCCACACTAGGGAGGCTGCCCTTGGATCTCACCCCTGAATCCTCCCCAAAGCATTTTAAGAAAAATTTTTTTAACGTTTATTTTTGAGAGAGAGAGAGAGAGCACGTGAGCAGGGGAGCAGCAGAGAGGGGAGGCACAGAATCCGAATCAGGCTCCAGGCTCTGAGCTGTCAGCACAGAGCCCACGCGGGGCTCAAACCTGCAAACTGCAAGATCACGACCTGAGCTGAAGTTGGACGCTTAACCGACTTGAGCTACCCAGGTGCCCCCCCCCCCCCTTTTTTGTTTTTTTATTTTTGAGAGCGTGAGCAGGATTTGGGGAGGGCAGAGCGCGCAGGAGATGCAGAATCTAAAGCGGGCTCCGAGCTGTCAACACAGAGCCCGAAGTGGGGCTTGAACCCACAAGCTGGGAGATCGTGACCCGAGCTGAAGTTGGACACTTCACCGAGCCACCCGGGCGCCTCTACCCAAAGCATGTGCGGACATCCTGCCCGAAGCCGTAGTCTGAAACCGCTTGAAACACGGAATCCGGTAATGAGCACTGGTTGGTGCCCGAAACCCTCCTGAAGGCTTCATCTCGCAGCCCTGAAGTGCCCCCTTTTCCACTAGCCGTTGGGTGTCCAGCCCCAGCGGCCCTTTCCCCCCGCCACGTGTCCACACGCTGGGGCCACTGTGTGAGCCGGACTCCTAGCCAAGCCTGCCCAGAGAGCCAGTCCGTCACCCCTCAGCTTCTGGGAGCACAGCGCCCTCGGAAACGGCGGGCCTGGCCGGCCGCGTTTGGAGTCTGGAGTTCACAGCCTCCAGTCAGAGCCCAGGTGGGACGCTGAGAACAGAAGATGAAAACAGATGCCATGTTTACACGATTATTGTCGTTTATTGAGGTCGGTTTATTCTCAACGGGTGCTTTTTCCTCCAAGTAAACAGAGCAGGCGTAAATATCTATAATGAATAAATTTATTGTCTTACAAAAATCATTGTCTAGAAATATGGGAATACAAGAAAAAAGATTCTTTGCAGTCAGGTGTCTGGTGGTCAACAGCCAGTACAATTCGTAAAGGGGGGGAAACCAAAGGTTCCAAACCCACATGACAAATTCTTCCTAACAGATGTTAAAGCTTTTAACCCAAAAGGTTGGTGTTTTCAAGCACGTTGCAGAGGATCAAGGATTTATAATTAACACTGATTCATTGTCACTGAATGTTTATAATACCACTTTGACTAGAGAGGTACATGATATGAAGCAAAGTCAGAACTTATACAGTAAGTTGTTACAGAGGCAAATAATGTATTTAACGTTGTCTTAGTACTGTAGTGTCTAAGGCACTTTCTGTAATGTCAGTTTGCTTAACTATCAACCAAAAACAGAATGCTAAATGTTCACTGTAACACTGTCCGGGGGGAAGGGAGGAAGAGAAATGAAAAAAGATTCGCGTCCACGGGCATGTCAACATTCAGGCAGATGGCATCGGTTCCCGAGGTTCGGTAAAACCTCCTCGACAAACTTGGAGTCTGGGACACAAAACTACTGTTTCCATTTTGGGCTCAAAGCAGCGGCTGAATTTGCAAAGGTCGGCATGCGAGCCTGGCTGGGAGGGTGGTGGGGGGGGGGTGCTGTGCGCCACCCTCTGCCCGGGGCTATACCTGCGCCTGGACCAGGACTAGTGAGTGCATGGGCAGGGCCTGGGGGGCTCAGGGTCCGCGTGGGACCGCCACCCGCAGCCGCACAGACCGGCCCTGGCAGGGGACCGATCACAGGGAGAGATGTGGCGACATCGCCAACTCATGGTGCCCCCGAAAGGATGCCGCTTCCCCCCCAACGCGACCCACCCTCCTGGTCTTTCCGAAGCCCCCTTCACAGTTTGCTCACTGAAATAGTGTCGATCGTTATTGGGAGGAAATACAAGGAGATACGAGTGCAGCTTACGTTCCACAATGTTCTAAGAGACTGGATGTGGCTGAGGAGTCAGGGGCCACATGAACACAGAACTAAATTACCTGTCTGTCGACAGAGAGCATGCAGAGCGACTGGGCAGCCCCCGGGGGGGTGGGGGAGGAAGGGGAGGGCTGCCCCCCCCCCCCCCCCATAACCCAGTGACTGGCAACGAGGGTCTGGAGTTTGTCTGGAAAACGAGTTCTCTTCTTAACATGGATTATAAAATGGTCTCTGGGTGGATATATGGAAAATAGATGCAAGGATGAGACAGTCTGTTTAATAGGTGTAGGTTTTGTGTACGTATATATATAAAAAGGGGAGCAACTGTACTTAAATCTGAAGCAGGATACAGTATGTGGAGGCCAGAAAGCCTTAAGACACAGTTGATCTTTCAGGAAGGAATCCCAGAGCTCGCCAGTTTCCTCAACGTGTGGGAGGCCCCGAGGCAGGCTGGCGCCGGCCGAGTTCCCACTGTCCCTCTGTACCGCCTCCGCTGGCTTCCTGGGGCTCTACTCGGACTGGGGCGGCTGCGTCTCGTTGACGTCGCTGGTCTTACTCTCCGTGTCGTCGTCCGACAGCTCCAGCGAGGCCCCTTCGATGTGCAGCTGACGCCGGCCAGACCGGCTGGAGGAGAAGCTGATGGGGCCGCCCCGCCTGGAGAGGACACAGAGCAGACGACGGGGCTGTGCGCTTGTTCCGCCACCTGCGGACTCGAACCGGGCGCCCTTCCTCAGGACGCCGCGTGGGGTGGGCGGGCGGGGTCGGGAAAGGCTCTGCGGCCGCCTCTCCTGCGCCCCCGCCAGCACGGGGGGCACCCAGCGGGAGGGCCCCGGTCCGGGACGCCCGAGCCAGCTGTTGTGACAGAGACGGGAAGGAAGACGGACAGAGGCAAGGTCCTACCTGCTGACCAAGCAGCAGCATTTCTACAGCGGCCAGACAGTCCGTGTTTTAATTAGGCTTTGGGGGCCACGAAGGCCTCTGGTGCACGTTCTTGTTTTGGCTTTTTTTAGAACCCTTGTATGTAAAAACGTTCTTAGCTTGCTGTGCACAAAGCAGCGCACGGCCTGTTTGCTGACGCCCGTGCTGGCACGTTCTGAGGGAGAGAGTTAGGCTCTGGGGCAGGTCAGAGTCCGTGTGGGGAGGAGGGCGATGGCACCGGGGCCCCCTTGCTGCGGATGCCCGGACAAGGACGGGCACCTGGCCTGGCCCTCCAGCTTCGTGCTGGGGATTTGTGTCGTCCACTAATCAGGGGCAGAGGACCGCTGAAGGTCGGGAATCCCGAGGGGGTGAATGCCAAGTGATTCGGGAGCGAGAACGAGTAACCGCACGTGAACCTAAGGGGGCCTCCGGCCCAGGCGCTAGGCCCACAGACGTGGCTGCTGGCCAAGCTCCCGCCACGGACTCTCCGACACCCAGCGCCTGTCCCGGAAGCCCCTGGGGTCGCTCACCTCAGCCGGTTCTTCAGAGTGCTGACCTCGCGGCTCAGGCCCTCGTTGGCCTCCGTGGCATCATCCAGTTCCCGCTGGAGTTTACGCCGAGACGCGTTGGCACGCGTGGCTTCCTCTTCTGCTTCCTCCAGCTGCCGTTTCAGCTGCTTCATCCTGGCGTTGGCCTTCTCCATCTTGGGGAGGTCACGGGACCAAGTCGGACCACACCGGGGAGATCAGAGTCAGCACGGCCACATCCTGAGCATTTAGCACAGCTCACCACCCCGAGAGCCACACACACACACACACACACACACGGGGGATGGGCTGAGCCTCTTGGTCAGCCTGCCGCTCTCAGCAAAGCCAGTGTCTACCAAGCAAACCATATACTAAAGGAGACTTAAAACATGTAAGATCCTACCCGCCCCCCCCACCTTGAGTTTTCCGCAGAAACGACACAGTTTAGGGTCTTCACGGGAGTGCCCCGTGGGATCATGAGGAGGAATCCCTCTTCCTGCAGAGTACGAGAGCCAACGATGTGGATGGTCTCCAGCCCTAGCAGGTGGCAGTTTCTACAGTCCGTTCAATGCGGGTGTCTTGGAGGGTATGTTTGGATTCAAGTGCAGAGCCGTCCGGAGAGCGGACACCGGAACTCTGTGACACAGACACGCGCCAGTGCCTCGCGGGTCTCCCCCCCCTCCCGGAACTGCCCTGGGTGTCACTAGGTCCTGAAGGTGGGGGATGGAGGGAGAGCCTGAGTGGAGCCCGCCTTCCCTCCCCGTGTCTGCGGTGACAAGTCTCATCACGGCAGAGGGAGCCAGAGGGAGAGCAGGGCTCCCCAGGCAGCAGACCGAGAGGACGTGGCCGCGGCAACCGGTCCCGTTAGCGCTTCCCCTCGATGCGGAGACAGAGGTGCCTGGGTGCAGGCGAGAAGACCCCGCAGGTCCCGCACACGGCACGTTTCTTTTGTCCGTGTCCACCCTGAGTCCAGCCAGTGCCCAGGAGCTGCTCTGGGCCTTCAGGGGGAGGACGGCACACGTTTGTGACGCTTTCTTATCCTCGCCAGTCGGTCGGTAACGCCGGGCCCGCCTTCTTCCCTTACCTGTTCTTTGTACTGATCTGCATGGCGACGTTCGTCTTCCACCTGCATGAAGATCTCCTTCAGCTTCTTCTCCGTGCGGCGGACTAGCTTGTTGGCGGCTGCCCGTTCCCTGTTCAAGTGACCAACGCGTTAGTGTTCGCAGCTCTAGAAACGACAGCTGAACGAGGAGACTGTTTTTAAGGTCCTTTTTGTCCGGGAGAGGACACAAGCTAGACTTTTTCCACGACCTCTGACCAGAATGATGGTGTAATTGCTGTGGCCCGGAAACCTTTGTTTCCCCTCTGCTTAAAGTATGGGTTCCCTCTCAGCTATCCTAACGGCGCCAGGCAGAAAACGTGCATGTGTCGGGGCTTGACACACAGCTATTGGTTGCTTTATTCAGTGATGATCTCAAGGGCAAAGCTACCTGTCCCATAAACTGAATTCAGACTTTTTGAGAGCAAAACTTTGGTTACTCTAATTACCTAACTTTTTAGCCTGAAAACCAAACAAACCAAGACCCAATTTATTAACTGACCGTTTCAATTTAAAATTGACGGACTGCCTACCAAGACGCTAGGGGCTAGTGCGGCTCTAACAGTGACTCTTGTTGGAGCCAAGCTAATCAGCAGGCTTCTAGACGGGCCCACACAGGCCCTGATAGGCCACATGGAGAAATGCACTGAGAACAGAGAATATTCTTTCGTTCCTTCACAAATGTGATGCAAAAATGGACAGCCAGGGAGTTAGCTGGAAAGGGCAAGTCATGTTAATTACGGCAGCCGCCAACAAGCCCTTTTACCCGGATGCAGTGGAGTCTGGACAGCGGGAAGCCCGGGGTTCCTCTGGCACCAGGAAGTCACCAGCACGGGCTGACACCACCTTCTGTCTCCCACTCGGGTGACAGGTGTCCCCGTGCCACCAGAGGGCCAGGGGCGTGTGGCGGTCTGGGCCGCGACTCCCGGGCTCGGCCCGGACCCGGCCTGCAGTGGAGACGCAGGGAGGTCTGGGGGTGAGGGCGGCCGCACCCTCTTACTTGGCTTCCTGCTCCAGCTGCTCCTCCAGCTGCCCGATCTTGGCTTCCAGGGCCGAGATGGTGGCCTTGAACTTGGACTTGACAGTGCCCTCCAGTTCCTGCAGCTTGGCCTTGAGCTCCTTGTTCTGCCGCTCCAGCTGCTGGCGCGCGTTGTCACTCTTCTGGGCAGCGCTGCGCTCGGCCGCCAGCTCTGCGTTCAGCGTGTCCACCTGGAGAGGAGAGCCGGGTTTAGTCGCTCGCGCCACGGGGGCAGTGCAGCCCTTCCCGGGCGCCGGGCCGCGGCGCGGGCCACCTGCAGCGTGGTCTTGCGGAAGCGGTCGTTGAGCAGCTCCGTGTTGCTCTGCTCCTCTTCCAGCTCCTCCTCCAGCTGCGCGATCCGCGCCTCCAGACGCCGCTTCTCATCGAGCAGCGCAGACCTGGCCGGGCGGGGACGGGACAGCGCTCAGAGCAGGGGCCGCGGCATGACCCCGGGGAGCTCACCTCCCCGCCGCTGGAGCTTTCTGGGCTTTCCTCTCTCCCCCGCACCCATCCCCGTCCCCCAGTCTGTCCACAAGCCCCGGCGAGGACACTTCCGAACCCGCCACCCCAGCCCGGGCCCCGTCCCTTCTCCCTGCCGCACCTCCCTCTGTCCTCCACGGCCCGGGTCCACCTCCAAAATGATCCTGGCACCCTCTACCCTGGACTGTGCTAGAAGAGGACCGTGATGAATCCTCAGGGCGGTAATTAAACGGAGGAAGAGTCTTAACTGGAAAAAACTAGGACTTCGCGAGAAACGCGCTCAAGGTCTTAAGGCATCTGCTTGCCAAACCTCGCGAGTCTGGGCGTGAAGACCTGTGCGGCCGGGCCGCACGGCCTGCACCAATCGGGCTATAGCTCCAACTGTGCCTCCTTCACTCCTGCGGTGGGAATGGCTGGTGAGGGGGTGGGGTCTGCCTGGGTTGTGCGGCCGACCGGCGCCAAGGCAGTCTGGACACTCAGCAACTTGTGCCCGTCCGTGCAGGCTCCGAGCGGATGAGCAAGTCAACTACGGACTTCTAGATGCCAGACGACCCGGCCTTCCCGGTGTGACAGGTGTGCCCCCAGGGGGATGGGCTGCAGGCGCCCGAGCGGGGAGGGTGGCACCGTCGCCGGTTTCTAGCCCATTCTTCCCGCCCGCTGCCAGGAGACTCACTTGCCAGAGGCGCTGTTGGCGATCTCGTCGGCCAGCTCGTCCCTCTCCTGCTCGGCGTGGCGGCGGGCTCGCTCAGAGGAGGCGAGTTCCTAAGGAAGGTCGGAGTGGGATTTAAGCTCCGGGTAACGGGTTTCTCAAATGTGAAGCCTGCCGGCCGCGGCCACCCTGGCTCCGGCCCCCTTGCTGCTGCCGGGCCTGAGAGATTAAGCCACAGCCTGGCTGAAGACAAGCCGGGTGACGTGCTACTGTCCACGTCCTTCCGCACAACTGTCCCCAGAGGGGACTCCTGGTCCACGGGAGGGCTCTAATGCCATTTCCGACGGAAGAGGCAGCTCCGTTCCCACCCTCCCTAGAAAGCGGGTGTTTCTTAATCCTAAACTCGGCACAGACCTCCTGCAAGCCCGCAACTATACCGGCTCACGGTCTTGAAGGACCTGTCACATACACAGTAGTGCAGTTTGGAGGTCAGGTCCACGGGACTGACCAGTGAACATCAAGGTCCCAGGAAACACGGTAGTCGTGCAGGGAAGTGAGGACCACGGCTCCCGTGGGGAGTGTGGGCGAGGGTGAGCCCTCCGGCTAGTGCAGTAAGCAGGGCCTGGCTCCCGAGGGAGGTGGGAGTCAGGCTCTGAGGCGGTGCGGGCGGCTCTCTGTGAACCGCGGGCCGGGCCCGTCCTCTGGAGGAAGAACTGCCTGGTGCGGCTTTTCCACAAATTTCTTCGGAAGAGGGTTCGCCACAGGAGGCAGCCAGGGTGCGTTTCTTAGCCCACGTGGGTCAAGACTAAAATCCTGTTCTCAGGATTTGAGAGCCGCGCCGTTTCCCTTACTGCACAGGTGAGGAAACGGAGGCCTAACGGACGACGCGATTCGCCAAGTGCCCAGACTGACTGGTCGGCGGCAGAAACTCGGGGTTCTGACTCTCCCCATCTGGGCCTCTTGCCACCAGCTGGCGCTTCCTGAAAATGCCGTATTTGGCAAAAGCACAGCTTTAAAGATGCCTGTGGAGCAGGGCCGCATAGAGAGTTCTCCCATGTGCTTGGCATGTGTGTTCACCTCTTACGTTAGCGCACGGGATGGAGGCGAAAGGCCCGGGTTCCGGCACATGCCGTCCTGACCCGTGGGGTGGAGCGAGCCCAGCTGGGAGGGCAGCAGCCACGATACTCTGGGCCCGACCCCAGGGCCTCAGATCAACAAACACTGAGCATCAGCTCTGCCATCTGGCCTCTGGTGCTCCGTCCTTTGCCCACTGGCCGGGCGTGCCGTGGACACCCACTGGGGGAACCCGTGGGAGAAAGGGGAGGAGCCTGAGGGAAGGAAAAAGAAACAGAAGGGCAGGGCTAGCTTTCCAGGGGGTCTCTTCTCCCTTATCTAAAGTCTGAAATGAACACTTTCTGAAAAGGCTGGGAGTGTGCTTGGGTACGCAGCTCGTGCCCTGGGGGCCTCCGGGAGGCAGGCTCCCAGAGCCCCCTCCCCTGAGCGTGTCCCCGTCAGCTCGACGATGAACCACACAGATCTTGAACATCTGCTTCACGGAGGAGCAGGTGTTCTTTTAAGCAGACGCGGAGCATTTTTAAAGACTGGTCATGTTCCAGACCCTACAGCTGCTCTGGTCTCTGTTCTCTAGCCACAGTGCAAGAAAACGGAAATCAACAGGAACAAAAATCCACACATTCGGAAATTTAAACCACACTTTTAAGTTGTTCATGGAATAAAGGAAACCATTATTGAAACGAGAAAAAATTGGAATTAAATGGTGACGAGAGCATAGATTTTTTAGGACACAGTGAAGACAGGACTTGGAGGGGAATGTGCAGCGTTCTAGGAGCAGAACCGGACAAGAGAAAAAATGGAAAATTAACGTGGGCGACTCAAGAAAGCAGAAAAAGAAAAACCCAAAGGAAGTAAGGATCGGAGCAAAAATCAAGGAAACAAAACAAAGAGGGATCCAAACCGAAAGCTGCCTCTCCCAGGGACCTTGGGGTCTGCTCAGTGTCGACTCACTTGGTTTTTAGTCCCTTGTCCATCCCCGACACCCTTCTTTCTTGCAAGCTCTGCTCTATGTTCAGGGTCTTTGGTGACAACGAATCCATCATTTCTAGGTGTTTGTGTGGGCGTGTTTTCGTATTAACGGGTAACAACATTTCAACTCAAGTGGCTCTTCCCTTTCCTTGGTTGGAATACTTGTGCTTACCGTTCACACAGCGATGTGTGGACAACACACATTGTGTGTGTGCAGTCCTTTGTACGTCACTCACATCTCCATAAAACTGTTAAACCTGCATGGTCAGGTGTGTCTACCGCAGACGTGACCCCATAGCACACGTAAGCCCCCATCAGTCCCTCTTCAGGAGAACTTCCAAAACAGATAAATGAAAGAAGTGATCAGAAGATGAATCACTCGGGGAGTCAATGAAACCTGCAGCTTACCTTTTAAGTACCACAGGAATAGTGTAAACCAGGGCAGTCTTATGTAAACCAGGGCAGTCTTAGAACACTTAGAGTTCAACCATCCTGATGCTTCCCAACACTAAATCAACACCACTGCCTTTTATAACACGTGGAGCACGGCCTGGTAAGTCGCTCGAAAAGTGACTAACCAGTCCCTTGGCTGTTAGCCAGGTAGAGGAATATACAGGGTAAACATTTTTTGAACAAATGGATGAGGAAGTAAGTAAACAGACCTCTTGCAATTGAAGGATTTCGGCTTCTAGACTCTTGAGTTTCTTTTCACTCTCTTTGGATTGAGCAAAAATCTCATCCCGGGATGCACGAGCTTCTTCTAATTCACGTTGGTAATCCTTCATCTGAGCCTAAGATTAAGCAGGAAGAAGGTTTTAGAGGACTTTCTGCTCTCAGATTTTAAACATACTGTTTCCGGATTATAAAAGTCCAAGTACAGTCACTGTAAATATGAAAGCATATGGCGGGGCGCCTGGGGGGGCTCATTCGGCTGTGTCCGACTCTTGATTTCGGCTCAGGTCATGATCCTAGGGGGATCGAGCCCCAAGCTGGGTTCCTCAAGCAGCATGGAGCCTGCTTGAGGTTCTTTTCTTTCTCCCTTTGCCCCTCCCCCGCTGGTGTGTGCACGTGCAAGCTCAAAAAATAAAGTACGTGCCAGTGACAAAGGTATCGCAAGAAAACATTTAGAACAATATCCCTTATGAAAATAGATGGAAAAATCAACAAAATAGTGGCAGACTGAATCCATCAGTTTGTATAATCCAAAAGAATTATACACCATTATATCCCAGATCCAAGTGGGATTTATCTGAGGATTAATTTGACACCCCAAATCAATTAATACAGCCGTAGGATCATCTCAATAAATGCAGAAGAAGCAGGTGACAAAATCTAACACCCTTTCATTATAAAAACAACTCAGTAAGATGAATAGAAGGAGACGTCCCTCAACTCTGATAAAGGGTATCAGTGAACAACTAACAGCTAACATACTGAATGGTGAAAAGACTGAGTGCCTTTCCCTTATGATTAGCAATGAAGCAGGAAGTCTGACTTTGCCACTTTTAACCCTGTAACAGTTCTACTCAAAGCAGTTAGGCCACGACAAAAACCAGAAAAGGTATCCAGATTGGAAAGGAAGCAAAAAACCTAGCTTGATTTGCTGATGTGATCTTGTATACTGAACATCTTAAGGAATCCACCAAAAAACCATTAGAAGAAGCCAGTTCAGCAAGGTTACAAGATCAATATACAAAAATCAACTGTATTTCCATATACTATAAACATTCCAAAAATCAGGAAAGCAATCACACGTATAAGCCTCAAAAACGAAAAAAACAGGGTGCCTGGGTAGCTCAGTTGGTTAAGCATCTGACTTTGGCTCAGGTCACAAGATCACGGTCTGTGGGTTCAAGTCCCGCATCTGCTGAGCTTGAGCCCTGGGTGAGTCCTGCTTCCCTCCCTGTCTCTCTGCCCCTTGCTCAATTGTGTGCGCGCTCTCTCTCTCAAAAGTACTTAGGTATAAATTTAGCTAAAGTATATGACTCGTACACCAAAACTATAAAATAAGATCATCACTGAAAAAAGAAATGCTAAATAAATGGAAAGATAATCACGTTCATACACTGGGACATACGCTGGAAGACAGTATTGTTAGGATGGTAAGTCCTCTCCAGATCAATCTACCCAGTCAACAAACTATCGAAATTCAAGCTGGCCCACATGCCGCTTGCAGGTTTGATCATAAAGTCTGTAAGGTTTTAAAATCTGTAATGTTTAAGTTGATCATAAAATCTGTAAAGAATTGTAAGAAACCAGAAACGCTAAACAGTCTTGAGAAAGAACAGCAAAGCGAGAGACGTTACGCTTCCCAATTTGAAAACTTACGAAGCCGCAGCAATCAAGACTGTCACACTGGCATAAGAAAAGATATATAGATCAACGAAAGAGAGCTGAGTCCGGAAATAAACACATAAATCTACGGCCAGATTTTTGATGGGAGTGCCAAGAGCCAAGATAATTCAATGGGGGAAGGAAGAGTCTTCTGGGGCGCCTGGTTGGTTCAGTCAGTTAAGCATCTGACTCTTGACTTTGGCTCAGATCATGATCTCATGGTTTGTGGGTTTGAGCCCACACTCAAGTGTGGAACCTGCTTGGGATTCTCTCCCTCCCTCTCCCTCTTCTCCGCTCATGTGAAAAACAACAAACTTAAAAAAAACAAAAAACCAACAAAAACTAATTCAACGGGTAAAAAAAAAATCTGAAAGTGTAAAACTCTTAGGAGAAAACATAGGAGTAAGTCTTTATGATCTGGGCATAGGCAGTAGTTTCATAGATCGGATGACAAAAGCACAAGAAACAAAAAATTTGTATTGTACACAGCACCACTGAGTGACTAGAGAATGGAATATTTGGAAATCATAGATCTCACAAGAAGCATCTAGAGTATCTACAGAAATGTTACAAAACTCAGTTATTAAAGACAACTCAATTAGGAAGATGAGCAGAGGATTAAGAGAGATTTTTCCCAAATAAGATAATGGCCAATAAGCAAGTGAAAAGATGTTCATTAGTCATTAGGGAAATGCACATCAAAAATGAAATGCACAATGAAATACCACTTCATACCCACTGGGATGACTATAAAAAATGAATAGCAGATATTGGTGAGGACGTAGTAAAGCTCGAATCCCCACACACAGCTGGTAGGAAATGTAAAATGGGACCATCACTGTGGAGAGGCGGGGCAGGCAGTTAAACAGAATTCCCACATAACCTAACAATTCCACTCCTAGGTATGTATCTACCAGAGAGAACTTGAAAGCACACGTCTACACAAATGTTCACGAATGTTCATAGCAGCAGTATTCAGAGTGTCCGAAAAGTCAACCCAAATATTCATCAACTGTTGGATTAATGACCTGTGGGCAATGCATACAATGGAACGTTATATGGTAACAAAAAGGAATGAAGTCCTAATGGATGTCACGCCACGGATGAACCTTGAAAACACGCTAAGGGAAAGAAGCCAGGCACAGAAGCCACATATTTTAGGATTCCATTTATAGGAAATGTCCAGCATACGCAAATCTCGACACACAGAAAGCAGACGAATGGTCGATTAGCGCCACACAGGGCAGATCGTGTGCAGTGACCGCTGCGGGGTGCAGGGTTTCTTTTCGAGGGATTTAAATGTCCAAAATTGCATAGTGGTAATGTTTGTAGAACCCTGTGAATGTACTAAAATATCTACAGCTGTTATGTAAACAAAATCACAGTTACGTATAGTCTCTGTAATATGCTTAATAATCTTTGTAATAAGCTCGTCAGAATAAGAGCTTTGTGCTTGGCTTTTTAAAAAAAATACAAGGAAGCAGTTAAGTTGCTTTTAAACTTATTATCCAGAGTTGGCTTTTCCTTTTAAATGTTTTATGTTTATGTCTGTCCACGAACACCTTTCTGCGTGTGTGGCTGTGAAAGAAGCTGCCTGCGCTCTTCCTTTATGGACTTAAGCCCCTTCCTTGCATCCATAGCCCCACCATGTAAATGGCTGGCAGTCCACTTACATTTAGGTGGTTTCCCTTTGTTGCTGTCACAAATACTTCAGCTGTGATCTTTGTTCATAGGTGTTTCTTCTCAGATTTTGTTAGAACACATTCATCTTAAGTTTATTTTGAGAGCGAGAGAAGGAGTGCATGCGAGCGGGGGAGGGGGAGTCAGAATTCCAAGCAGATTCCACTTTATCCACACAGAGCCCGGCATGGGGCACGCGATCCCGCGAACTGCGGAGATCGTGACCTGAGCCATCTGGCGCCCCTAGAAGACATTCTTAAGATGTGGAATCACCACGGCCAGAGAAATGGAAATTTTCTCAAGCTTGTCATAACCGTTGAGCCCCCCAGAAAAGGGCCTATTACGAGAGAGGGTCCGTTATATCCCACAATAGCGGGAGATATTCTGGAAATCGGTCACCGCGACAGTGAAAACTGGCACATCACTCGAGCGGCCGAAGTGCTAAGCCACGACTGGAAAGAGGACGAGAGCCCGCGGCAGTGGGAGGGAGGGGAGCACCACCTTCCTGTTGGGTGGCTCGCGCGTAGCTCAGCGTCTCCAGGGGCCGTGTCCCGGACTTGCTGAGGGGCCACGCGCGGCCCGCAGACACGAGATGCACGCGTGCCGCCTCTGTGGCCCGCAACCCGGCCACCGCGTGCTCCGTCAGAGCCCGCTGGCCGCACGCACCTGAAGCTTGCGGAGCTGCTTGACCACCTCGTCCCTGGCTTTGTTCGCGGCCTCCATCTGAGCTTCCAGGTCCTTCAGGTCTATTTCCAGTTTCTTCTTGGACGCGACCGCCAGCGCCCGCTGCTTCCGCTCGTCCTCCAGCTCCGCCTCCAGCTCCCGCACCTAACAGAGGCACCGGGGTTATGTCTGGCCAGACCCAGGTGTCCCCACACGGGGATCGGCAGCCTGTCATCGTAGGTGCTCTCTGTTCCGGAGCAGCCGTCGTTAATAACAGAAAAGCCCAGGAGCTGCAGTTTGTTCAAAGAGGCCTTTAAGCCAAAAACCCTGTTCGCACCACTCCCCCCCCCCCGCCCCCCCCCCCCCCCCCCCCCGTGATGGCACACAGGAGGCAGAGCCCTTCCCCTCCAATCTCCAGCTCCCGGCCGAGGTGGCACGACACAGTGGAAGGCCAGGAGACATTTTCTTGGGGTGGTTTCATCCAGGGACGCCCAGGCGGCCAGGTGCCGAGGTCTCAGGCCCCAATACCCGAGGGGAGCCAGCTCGGACGTGGGTCCCCGAGCCCAGGCCTGGCCTTCAGATGATGCACCCGGCCCCGTCGGTTCAGAATTACCCACAGAAACTGGGAGCAAAATACGTGCTCTTTGAAGTCACCGAGTAGGAGGTGACTAATTATCTGGCAAAAAGTGACTAGTGTGCTCAATGCCGGTGCAGTGAAAATAACAAAGTAAGACCAATGTATTCCAGATCCAAGACCCGATACCACAAACTCCAAGGGACTGTCAAAATATCCGCAATTAGATTTTAAACTAAACTTTTAAAATTAGAAGTTTGACATATGTTTGGAAAACTGTACAAAATTCTAAATGCCCAGCAACTTTTTAAAACCAAAAAATGTAAGCATCCGGTTTTCCTTTTCCCAACAAGGGATGTGAGGCGAACTTCCCCTTGCAAGGGGCGTCCGGGTTCTTTCCTTCGCCCGCACGTTTTGACAGTCACGGAATTTGCACCCAACCACATGTTCTTGGACATCCCACCACACGAGGCCTATTGAGTCATCGGTAAATCTCCTGGTTGTCAACAGCAGTGCTGTTGTCTGAGAAACAGGAAACCAAAAATAATTACATTAGATTTCAGAGAATAAGCTAATCGAACGAGGACATAAATGGATTTAGCTCCAGCTGACGTGGGCCGACACGAACCAGCAGCATATGGACCCACAACCGGACCTGGAGACCAGACAGGCTCGTCCCCGGGGGCCCTGCGTCCTTCCGCTTACCTGTTTAACCAGCAGCCGCTTCTTCTCCTCGTTCTGTTCATCTCTGGTCTGCAGGTCCCTCTCAAACTGGGCCTTCATGGCCTGCATGTTGACCTCTAGGCGAAGCTTGGCGTCCTCTGTGGCCTGAAGTTCATCTTCCAGCTCCTCCAGCTGGGTCCTCATCTCCTCCACCTGCTGCTCTAGCGCCCGTTTGGACTTCTCAAGTTCGTGCACCTAAACCACAGGAGGCAGCGGCACAGGGCTGAGTCTTGGCAGAGGCACGGACAAGGACAGTGGTCTGTGTTCTCATCGGTTACAGGCCCCCGCAGGGCACGAAGGCCGCTCTGGTCCCTCCTGGGCCAGCTTCCTGGCCCCGCTCCTGCTACGGCCTTGCCGTCCCCCGTTTTGGAGCACGCTATTCAGACGGCAGCACGGAGCTCCTGATGGATCACTCGTGCTCTATCATCAGTAAGGTCTTCTCTGGTGACCTTGAAGTGGAGACGTCTTTAAAAGCCAAAGAACGATGAACAGAGCACGGTGTCCGAGGAGCCCGTCTGTGGACTGGCCATCTGCCTGCTGTCTGCGTGTGAAAGGTGCTGTGGGAGATCCCGTCTTGCTGTGAAAACCTCACCCGTGCTGCAGATGTACGTGGGAACTTGTAACTACTTAGGTGTGTCAGGCCTGTGGAGCGGGGGATGCGTGAGAAGTGGCCCGACCTTCGCCACCACACACCCCCACCTAGTTCTCGGTGCCGAGCGCGTCTGCCCCGCGTCCCCTCTGATCCGTCCCCGAGACACCTCTCAGGCGGCCACGCCACCTCCCCCAGGGGCAGCAGGAGACGTGGCAGGGGAGGCCCCGCAGCCCCTGCTGCTGCTTAGGCACCAAAGTGAGGTCTGTGGAATGAACATGTCCATTATTCTAGTGAAAACTAGACGGAACGAGAAAGCTGGGTGCCTGGCTGGCTTAGTCGGTGGAGCGTGAACCTCTTGATTGTGGAGTTGTGAGTTTGAGCCCCACATTGGGCACAGAAGGTTACTTAATTAAAAAAAAAAAAGAAAAGAAAAAAACAAAGTCATTGTGGAGTTGTCTACGTACGACTATGCCATCATGGCCACTTCTAGTCTAGGCAGCCTCTTGTCCATGGGGCTGACCCTCCGGGCACCAGGCTGTAGGAGACCCAACAGGAAGGGAGGAGAGTCTTCCCTCCTTTATGATGTGGCCAGAGAGCCCCTATGTCGCAGCTTCCTGAGACAGGGCAAGTGCAACATTGTCTGGCAGATGATACAGATCAGGAGGTTAAGTGGCTCCTCCTGGGGAGAACAGACTGCTTCCGGCCCCAGCCCGGCCACACAATCCTCCACACCTCATACACCTGAGGGGTGTGGGACAAATAAACATCACCCCGGCTCCTGTAGAGCGTGTATGCAGTAAAGGACAGCATCACAGAAACTTCCAGACTGTCAACGAGCCCCCAAAGCACTTGAAGCCTTCAGGGAAAACCAAGAGTCTCAGCTGGGAAGGCCCGGGCCAGGAAGGACAGGGGCCGCTGTCCTTGGCCCGGGCGGACCTCGTGGTACCTGTGCTTGGGAACTCCCTGTGACTCGGGAACAGTGACATTCCTGCCAGGACGTAGGGCGGGGGGGGGGGGGGGGCGTGAAGGTGACAGGAATAAACCAAGCATCACCATCGGTCAGGGCCGCTACGAGAACTCGTGGCTCAGGCACCAAGAACCGAGCACAGACCGCAGGGTCCGACAGCTTGTCCCGGGAGACCTCAGTCCCCATCCGTGCACAGGCCAGGACGCCGCCATGCTCCTGCGCTGTCGGGAGACGCCTTCCCAGATCCTCCCCCGCGGGGGGCCGGGTCCCTGGGATACTCACGTTCTTCCCCACGTCGTCCTTGGAGCTCATCAGGTCTTCCATGTCCGCTCGAAGCTGCTTGTTCTGCCTCTCGTACTCCTCCTTGGCCTCCAGGGCCTCCTCGAGGGCCCGCGCCAAGGACAGGGCTTTGGTTTCCTTCTCCCTGGCCTCTGCCTCCGCGCGGTCTCGCTCCTCTGCATAGCGAGCAGAGATGTTCTTCTCTTCTGCTAACAGCTGCACGGAACGGTGTCGGGACATGTTAGAAACAACGCGAAAGCGACAAACACGCTTCTCATTCACTGTGTGTCTGACTTCCTGCTGAGCCCCTACTGTGGTTCATGGGTGCTATTTCTTTCTGCTTTCCTCCCTTTCCAATTTTCTACAAATACGTATAAACACGGAGATTATTTTAAACCACGACAACAAGAGCGTCTGCCAGGAAGCGGCAGCGTGTGGCACTGGCCCTGGGACGCAGGGCCCACCTGGTCGAACTTCTTCTGCTTCTTCTCCAAGTTGGAGGCGATCTGGCGCTGTTGGTCCAGGTCCACCGTCAGGTCGTCGAGCTCCTGCTGCAGGCGGTTTTTGGTCTTCTCCAGCTTGTCGTAGGCCGAAGCCTTCTCCTCCAGGCGCTGGCCCAGCGCCTCTGCGTCCTTCAGGAGCTTCTTTCTGGCTTCTTCCAAACTTTCAATTGTTCCTAAGTCATCGTCTACTTTCTTCTTGGTATCTGTCAGCTGGTTGTACGGGAAGAGAGACCCACGTGAAACAACCCCAGTGACTTTTACAGGTGAGGAACAGAGAAAGCTCGTTTTCCATATTTGGAGAAAAGACGTATAAATCAAGACGTGACTGCGAGCCAACGAGGCTCAGACTGTAACGGTGTCTTAGCTCATCATCATTAAGAGGATGGCTGGTCTGCGTCCTTGCACAGCGGACCCAGTCCGAGGTCACTGTCGAGGCTTCCCACACCCTCACCGGAGTACCGGCACTTGGCTGGGTCAGAGAACACGCTTACGGGGCTTAGTTTCGTACAGCCTAGTTAACTGTCCCAAGCGGAGAGGACGTTAGTCGCTGAGCGCATACCTCCAGGCCCCCGCGGCGTCCGCGGGCACACGCGCACCTGAGACTGCAGGGCCAGCACTTGTTTCTCCAGGTTCTTCCTGGCCTCCTCTTCCTCCTCCTGCTGCTCCTGGAGGCCGTTCTTCTCCTCCTCCAGCTGCCGGATGCGACTGCTCAGGTTCAGCTTTTGGCGCGTCTCCTCCTGAAGAAGCTCCTGTTTATTTCACAAGAGGTCGATACCGGAGTTACACTGATCACCGAACAGAAACACCTTTCTTAAAAACAAAGTCACGGCACAAAAAACACAGCGCCTCAGTGGGTCACAACTACCCCGTGATCTTAAGAAACAAACGATTTAAAAACACGCCTGATAATTTTATAGACGATCTTAACAGAAATACTGCTTTTTAAAAATCTTGTTTTAAATGTTTATTTGTTTTGAGAGAGACAGTGAGCGACCGGGGCGGGGGGGTGGGCAGAGGGAGAGAGAATCCCAGGCAGGCGCCTACGTGGGGCTCAAATTCATGAACTGCAAAAGATCACGACCTGAGCCAAAATCAAGAGTCAGGCACTTAACTGAACCACCCAGGCGCCCCCAAAATACGGCTTTCAACTTGTCCTCGAGGAACAGCAGTGTCGTTCACCATAGGCACCCAGGCCAGGAGCTGAGTGGCCCGAGACGCCTCCGTCTCCAGCATCTCCGTACTTCTGGCAGACCTTTCTCCCCACCCCTCTGTCCCTTAGTTGAGGCACTTGGCATTTCTCATTATGCTGACCTCCAGTATCGGGCAACCCGTCAGCTGTCTGTCCTTTACAAACTTCCTGCCAGACTGATTCCCGTGACCCGCCCCTGGTCTCCCATAGTCTCACTGACCAGGATGTGCCCTGTCATAGTGTAAGCTCCAAGAGATGTTACCCCTGTATCCCCAGCACCTAGCAAATCAACGTTCTTATAAAGTTAGCACATTTAATAAAAAGAAGATGTAAAACTCCAAGAAGAAAGTGCTGTGTTATTTTCATATCAAAGTTGTCATCCTAACTTCTGTCTGACGTGAAGACATTCCTAACATGTTTCGATAAGAAGGCCTCAACCTACCTTTTTACGAAATGGACTAGTAGGTCAGGGTAACATAATTTCAACCACAAAAAAACAATCTTATTTAAAACAGCCGGCTATACTTGTGTGCGCAGTAGGACCACTGCTCAGTGAACCATGTTCCAGGCGGTGCCCGCTGGTGCCCACAAGCCTGCCAGACGCTGAGGGCTCTGCGTCCACATAACTGAGCCTCAGAGACTTCCTGAGCGTCAAGGCCCGTTAGGATGCAAGATGGTTCCAAATAAAAGTTGAGCACAAAATCAGAGATGGTAAGAAAGCAATTGTGGGGCTGGCCTGTTCCACGGACTTGTAGATTACAGAACCGGCGGAGCTGTGACCAAGGGCCTTCACCCCCCAGAATACCTGTGTGTCCTGTAGTTGAGATTCCAGACTGGCTGCGTCCTTGGCAAATTTAATACCCTTCTTCTCGGCTTCTTCCAGAAGCGTGGAGACATTATCCAATTCATTCTGCAAGGAGGAAGGAATACAAGATTCAGTGTGATGCGAGAGGAAGCAGACAGAAAGGTCCGGCCTCACCACTCTTCAACGCACACAAATACAGCAGCGTTTCCGGGGGAGGAGGAGGGATCCTGAAACCCCCAAACCCAAGGAGGACTTCCATCACAGGCGTTGCCTCCCAACAGTGCCCACAGAGGCAGGCACCGTGCCAGCCACCGCAGACAACGTCAGAGTCCCTGCTGGAAGGACAGGGAGGAATGTAACGGCAGAGCCCATGCACGGAGCACGGTTCTCTGCATTCCTGCTCACCGTCTTGTTTTTTATCATGAAGAAACAAAGATTGCACTAACTTCTCTCTCTGGCTCCTCTGCTATGTGAAGAGGCTCCCAGATCAGCAGGCACTGTTACTTAATCCTTTTTCACACTGAGATGCATTAACCCTGTGTTAGGGGTGCAAGTAAATTCCTAGTCTTCTAGAGTTACAGGGATTTAGAGGAGTGTAAGTTCTCGTACCCCATCTAAAGTTCTTTTTAAGCTTAAAAATCTGGTGGTACAGATTTATCAGGAATATTTAGCCGTAGTCTTAAGGCCAGATTTCATGAACGACGTGGTAAAAACATCGTTGCCTTTTCCTCCTCCGTGACGGCTCTAACCTGCTCCTCCCCCACCAAATCCCCACAGTAGGAGACCTTTTGTAATTCTTTGTGAGCGGAGCAGGTAGTGGGGAGAAGGGTAGGGACGACAGGTGGCCCTTCACTCCGGTTTGACCCTCGGTCGCATTAGCGAAGGGAAGGTGTGCAGAGGGCGTCTCCGTACACATAAGGCAGGCCAACGACATTCCTGTGTTTACTTGTTTTAGCAACATCCTCTGGAGAGGGCACGTGCCAACAGTCTTGGCGACGGTGTGGTGGCGGAAGGCTCTGGACTCACCAGAGACAGACCTCCAGCCTTCAGCTCGGGCTCCGTCACCTGCAGGGGAGCGGCCAGAGGGCCGCCAGCTCCTCACTTTAGCTTCACATTCCTCATCAGCCCGACGCGCCCAGGGGGTGACGTAAGGACGGAAGGAGAGAGCGTCCACAGGCGCCCACGAGGGTCACTTGCCTCGCCTCCTTGCCACCCGGACGGTAACGTATGAGGACGTTAGTAACACCGTGTAACGGCCTCTCTCTGGAGAACACCTCCCCGGACAGGCAAGAGTTAACAGGGGAGGCCCGAGACGGCTCCCCTTAGAAAAAGGCCTGTTGGCAACGCCGGCCCGGCCCTCGGCTGGATTTCGCGAGAGCGCCTACCATTCCCTAAAATAGAACGGCTCCCCGTGCCGTTTGCACAAAGCGGCTTGTGTAAACACCGTGCTGTATGCCGAACGCGTGCCTTCCTTCTGGGAGTCAGGCAGTGGGGCCGTCGGGACCAGCCCCCAACTGAACCGCTGGGCCCCGAGGCTCCGCGAGCTTCCGCGTGGAAAGGACGGCCCACTGCCGGCCCAGCTCCCTGCCCCCAAGGGGGCCTGCTGGGAGCTCGCACCTGGTTTCCTCAGGGCCTCCCGCCTTTTCCCTTTACTGATTCGCTCTGTATCCTTTCACTGTGATAAATATGGCCGTGGGCAGGCCCCCGTGCGGAGTCCTGGGAGTCCGCCCGGTGGTTTCGGGCGTCTGGCATAGCTCGGCTCTGGAAGCCGTTTCTAGTGCAGCACCACGGAACGTGCGTCTTTTCTCACCCACAGACATTCATCTATCGTCTCGTTTTTATTGGTGGCGTAGGAGTCCACACTTGGACATGAAAGTTATTCCAATTACGCTCTTTTGTACATATTCCTGCAACGAGCATTCTCAGAAGCAGAGTCTGTGTGTGACCCTTATCTCCCTGGGTTACGTTACTAGACATCACTCTATTGGACTGTAGGGTATCCTATACGTACACGTGTTTTTGTCTTTCGTATGTATGCGAACTGTCTTTTCTTTTTCAGGATTTTAATTTTGTAAATATTTGAGAGCGCGCGTGGGGGTGGGGGAGAGGGAGAGAGAGAACAAGTGGGGGAGGGGCAGAGAGGGAGGGAGGGAGAGGCTCTGCACCATCAGCGTAGAGCCTAAAGAGGGGCTCAAACTCACAAACCATGAGATCACGACCTGAGCCGAAACCAACAGCCAGACGCCTGACTGAGCCAGCCAGGCACTCCCAAGATTTTACTTTTAAGTAATCTCTACACCCAGTGTGGGGCTTGAACTCACAACCCTGACATCAGGAGTCACACACACTACCCACTGAGCCAGCCAGGCGCCCCAGGGTATTCATATTTTTAAGGCCTGTGACACCAAAACTGCGGACCTGTTCTTTAGAAAACGTTGTCTCTATTTATACTTGGACCAGCAGTGTATAAAAAATCCAGTTTTTTCCAAGTTAGCACCAACACTAGGCACCCGTTTCTGCGCCCACTGCCCCAGTTGTCTTACTGACTGGTCTAATGGAGCAGCTGAAGTTGTGTTTAAAGCCCAAAGCTATACCCACTGTTCAGTGTGGGATTTACTACAATTAAGGCCAATTCGTGCTGTCCGTCCCTGAGATACCTAGTAGGACTGAACTTAAACACACCACGCACCCCGGACGGCAGCGGTCCCCAAGGGGCTCGACGGTCGCGGACAGGCCGCCGCGGGTGCGTCCCGAGTTGGGTTTTCCGGGCTCACCTGTAACTTGTTTGCTTTCTCGGCCAGCTCCACCCGGAGTCTGTCTCCTTCCGAGACCTTGGCGTGGAGCTCCTGCACCTGCGCGTCCAGTTTCTTCCTCTTGTGCTCAGACTCGGCCTTGACCTGCTGCAGCACCTTGACCTCACACGCCAGCTCTTTGTTGTCAGTCTCCAGGCCCTGCTTGTTCTTCTCCAGATTTGCCTTGAACTAGGAGGGGAGGGAAGAGAAATTTGCCAGTATTTTTAGAACACTCCATACAAGGCGCTGCTTTTTGTATCAGCAGGATGGTGCCCGATACCCGGGCTGCACTCAGCATCGGAGTGAGCGAATGAAAACCTCCGCTCTCCCCTGAGCACGGAGATCTCTATGGAGGAAACGCCCTGTACTCCCTGCCCAGGGTAGGAGAGCCAGACGTGTGGGGGCTCAGTACACCACGGAATTCATCCTGGTCAGCGTGGGGGCGACTCGGGGTACATCCTATCATGTAATCATCCACTTGGGTTATCCTTTCTAGAAAACGTGTTCCGTTGAGAAAATTATCTTAGTGAGGAGCTGAGACCCCTGTTGCTGGGGTAAGACTAACACAGGGGTGTCAGCGCAGGGGTGACCACAACAGGTCGCACGGCTGCAGGGATCGCCTTGTGGGGGGCCTGGGCCTGGGCTTTTGAGGTGGTGCAGCTGGGGGTCGCGTGGGGACTCTGGGGCCTGAGTGCCCGGCTTCACTCTGCCGTTCCACGTTCTGGCTGTGTGACCCTCGATTAGTTTCCTGACCCTGCCGGCCTCAGTTTCCTCATCCTCTGAACGGAAATGACAGTCGAGAGTCTACCGCACAACGTTGTGGTTGACGGTTAAAGGCAACGCACGCGGTGTACTGAGCATGGTGACAGACACATGCAAATGTGCACGTCCAGTCAACGTTAATACCGAGAGCGCACGTGTGGACCCACGGAGGACAGAAGGAGGCCCCGGAGCGGGAGCAGAAGGCACGAAGGAAGGGTGACGGGGAGGAATGGGGAAGGACGCCCGTCTGCCCCGGGGGTCAGCGGGGGGACGAGCTGCTGTGTTGTCAGGACGGAAGCCTGTGTGAGACTCGGGACGGGGATGGCGGCGAAAGGAGGGCGACACCGCGTGTGGTGGCTTCAGACTGCCAGAGGCGGGAGGAAGGAGGAGAGCATGAGGGACACGTGAAATGGCCGCGGGGCCTGGGGACCGGCTGGCCGCAGATGGGGACAGGCACAGAGCGCTCAAGGGTTTTGAGCGTGGCCATCGGGAGGGGGGGCGCTGGTGGAGGGCGGCCCTGGGAGGAACGGGATTGGAGATGGCCGCCAGGCACCCCCGGTTATTGAAAAAAAACAACAAAAAGTTAAGGGCCCGTGACCCCTCGGGTACACAGCGCCCTGCGAGCTGCTGGCCGTGTCAGCCCCCACGGCCGTGCCGAGGCCGGGCTCAGCACCGACTGGACGGATGTGCGCCCGATGGCCGATCTCCTGCAGGACACGGGCCCACGCGCCTGCCCCTCTCACCCTCTTGGCCTGTTCCAGCTGCTCCGAGAGTTCCTCCAGGGCTGTGGCGTGTCTCTGTCGCATGTCCTGGATTTGGGCTTCGTGGTTCCTGGTCTCTTCCTCCAGAGCCTTCTTCAACTCTGCCACCTCTTGTTCACGTTTGGTGCTAGACGGACACATCGTAGAGAAAGCGGCTCAGAATTAACCGACAGACTGACTTAGAACACGATCAAGCACACAGTGAAGCTGTGGTTTTGTTTCACGCAGGACATCAGTTTCCCCCTGAGGTGATGGACACGGTGTGACGCTTCCCAACTCCGCCACCCCGCACGACATTAACCCTCAACCTCGGCTTCTGCACCCCCAGCACGAGGGTCACGACCGAACCCTGGCCTCACGAGGCTGTGAGGGTCACACGAGGGAAGTACTGGGCACCCCTCACTATATTTGGGGTGTCGCCATCGTCACGCAAAAGATATCTCCTCAGTTCCTTTGATAACTATCTGGTCTGGTAGGTCCCGGAAAGCCGTGTGTCCGCTGTGACCCTGGGGATCCCTCCAGAGAGAGTTCAGCTCCCCTCAACTCCTCCGTCTGACGTACGGTCAGACACAGTGCTCGTCCTTACGGTCACCAGACGGTGGTGGGGGGCAGGAGCTGGTTAAGGCCAGATGGCCAGCTGCCTGCCACAACCCCAGCGGACGTCTCACTGCAGCTGGGAAAGGTGGGTCCCCAAGTGGCTCTCCAGAGCTAAGGGTGGGGGAGGCCGCATCACAGGACGGCACGTCCCGACGGAGGCAGGACTCTCCCCGTCCCTGTGACATAGCTGTAGTTAGGATCCTGAGGTAAATCGAGGTCTGCTCTAACCTGCATTTAGGGAACGAAGATCATGTTAATATTAAATATCTTTACGTGGTTTTCCACCGTTTTTGTCATTTGCTGTAACAGGTGTAGGGTGGTGACCTCGCTAACGGGAGGAAGAGTTCACAGATCCGTCCGTCCCAGCGCCATCTTTACCAGAAGCGTAGAGCTTGATGAAGCCCGAAACCAGCACGGCAAATCCCACCCCCGCGCAAGCTGCAGACATCAGGGGTCAGAGTGGCTGGGGCTTTACGACCGGCCTGAAGAACTCTGGCCAACTTGCGCCGAGGTTCGAGCGCATCAGCAGTTAGGACGGGGACTCGGGTGCTGACTCGGGGCACGTTCTCCTCCCTTGACCGGTGCTCACAGGCAGCTGGACAGAAGGGATCAGAAGATTCTCTGTGGTCTCACTGGGCTCGACCTGGGGGGTGGGGGCCTGTCCCTGCGTCTCCTCGAGGGGAAGGACCTGGTAGAGGGGGGAGGTCGCCGGACGTAAGCTTATCAGCCCGGCCAGGCCGGACACCGCATCCGGCCACGTTGGCCTCGTGAATGATCTGTGCTGTCGGCGGTCACATGGCAACGTCATTTCTCCCGCTAGCGGGGCACGGTCCTCCGGGTACGAATTCCTACATGAAACCAGGAGTCTTGCACGGCCCCGCCTCCAGGCTGAGCCACCCAACTGTTTTTCGTCTTTCACGGGAAGTCCTCCAGAGAGTTTGTGCCAAGTTTGGTTACTTTCACACAGACCCGGGGAAACATGCACGGGGAGGAGCCGGTGGGGAGGCAGCGGGATCCTTGGCCAGAGCGGCTCACGCCAGCACCAAGACCCCGGAGCTGCGGGCAACCGGAAGTCTTCACAAAACGGCACCCACGAGCGCTACGTTTGAGCCTGTCCCTGGTTTTAATAAACGTGCGCATGTATCGACTTGTTTATTTTCAAGAGGGGAGTGGGAAAAAAGGACCGGAGCCTTTTTCTCTATCGTGGTCAAAAAACCAGCTGAGAATTGAGAATTGACAATTCAATAAGGTCTAGTTCAGTGATTTCCAGATTAAAAAAGAATCTTTCTTTGACGTTGGTTTTTGAGAGAGAGACAGTGCAAGCGGGGAAGGGGCAGAGAGAGGGAGACACAGAATCAGAAGCAGGCTCCAGGCTCTGAGCTTTTGTGACAGCACAGAGCCTGACTTGGGGCTTGAACTCCGGACCGTGAAACCATGACTTTAGCCAAAGTTGGATGCTTAACTGGCGGAGCCACCCAGGCACCCCCGTTGCCAGATTTTTAAAAGCAGACCTTCTACTGGGAAGGCCGGGACTTAACCCGGCTGACAGCAGGGCTGTTCTGAAGAGGGGGAGGAGGCCTGGGCCGGCCTGGCTCACGTGGGCTTCGGCTCTCTCTGGGGACGTGACCTGTCGTCCCTGCCATGGTCTTACGTGTTCATGGGCAAAGCCCCAGACACATCGCGAGGCTCCTCCATCACCGACCACTCCCTCGCCGACACCCACTATCTGACAGCCACCTCACCCTCAGAGCGGCCTTCTCTGCAGACCCGGTGACGTCCCCCTTTCCAGATCCCCCCCCCACCCCCCACCCCGCCGGGTGAACACACGCTGGTCCTTCCCTACCTCCCTGACCACACCTATCTTCACAGGTGACTCCCCTCCTGCCCTTCGTGTTTCATTCCAGGCCTTAGCTCAGCTGCCATGTCAGAGCGAGGACACCCCGGAGAAGCAAGCAGAGGGGCGTGTGCGCGCACATGGGTGCATGTGTGCATGCCTCTGTTTGCACGCGGCCGGCCGCGTCTACCAGCCCCTCACGCCCGGGGAAGCTGGAGTCTTGAGGAGCAAACAGACGTGCGGGAAGAGGCCAGGGCAGCAGTCTGGGAGGTCACAACCCAGAGGCTGACGTGAAGACACGACTGAGTGCCGGCAGGAGCCCCAGTCAGCCCCTCCACTGGGCCGCCTCCCACTCACTGCTCCAGCTCTCTGCGACCCTCTGGGGGCAGCACACCGAGGCTTCCACACGCCCGACTCTTCCCGCCCGCGCTTGGCTGTGGCCTTGCCTGTCACACGGCACGTGCCTCTGCCCTGCCTTCTTTTCCGTTTGGTAAACGTGAACCTCCCTTCTCTGCTGACCACGCCCACAGCCCCGCCCATCCTGTCTGACCCACCTGCCCCTCCAGGCTTCCGGGTCTGGTACAAGCCTCCGCCCAACTCTGTGCACCTGCCCCTGGAGACGTCCGTCACAGAGTGTGGCTTTTCCCAATCCCATCCCAGCCCGCACACCTCAGTCTGCTGCTCCTTCCCCGCCAGCCGCCCCTCCCCCACCAGACACGGGTTTGTTTCTAACCACAGCTATCTCGTCCCTGTTCCTTGGCCATTATTGCCCGTCCCTGTTCCTTGGCCATTACTTCCCGGAGGGAAAGAAATACTCAGAACAACAACGAAAGGAAAAGCCCCGTGTCCCCAAGGAGGCCACCGCGCCCGAAGCATTTCTGCCAGACGCCAGGGGGTGCCTGCCTGTGCGCCACTCACCGAAGTTCCTGCTGAGCCGCGGTGGTGTCCAGGGTGTCCTCCAGCTCCGTTTTCAAGGCCTCCAGCTCTTCACTCAAGTCCCGCTTCTGCTTCTCCGCCTTGTTCCGCGAAGCCTTCTCCGATTCGAAGTCCTCCTGCAGCTCGGCGATCTGGGCTTGCAGCTCGCGCACCACCTTGAGCGCGTTGTTCTTGTGGAGCGTCTCGTCGTCGCCCCTGCGAAATCGCCCGGCACGAGAAGGGCTCAGCTGGCGGCCGCCAGCGCCCCGGGGGGAACCCACCCCCGCCGTGCCCCTCTGCGAGCGGACCCCAGTCACACGTCCCTCTGCCCGTGGCCGGGGCTGGGCCTGCTGGGCAGGGGGAGGAGGCACGGGGGTCGATGACCTGAAGGCCCCAGAGCCAGAACCAGAACCGGCAGCATCAGGACCGGAATGGAACCCTGCCCCCTCTCCAGAGAGCTGCGGTTTTCCATTAAAAGGACAGACAAGCTCATTTTAATGACCAGAATACAAAAAAAATCGCTCCAGAGTAAAATGTTAAGAGCACACTGCTCAGGGCGGCAGTCCAGTCCAGCCCACAGTGAAGCAGCAAATCCGAAGAAGTTCTTGCAAGTCAGTAGGAGGCCTGCTGTGCATGTTAGCTCAGTGCTGGCAGAGTTTCTGACTGGAGGAGCTGGGATACTTGGGGTGAGAGACAGGAATCCAGAATTCCAGCTCTCGCCTCTAAGAGGAAAAGCAGAACATCTGGCCAAAATGAGACCAACTGTGATAGAGGGCAGAAAAAGAGGTCTGTTACGAGATTTACTCGCTTATGATAAACGGTAAAGTTTAAGTTCTATGACCATGTAACCAAGTAATTCTTCTTTAGAAAGAAATATTAGATATAAATATACTTACTAGGCATGATTTCCATTCTAAAATGATTTAAAACTCAATAGGAAATCATGCCACGAGCGAGGGGGATTCATTTTTTTCTTAATGTTTATTTACTGAGAAAGAGGGTGAGAGAGGAGGGGAAGAGACAGAGAACCCCAAGTAGGGTCCACGCTGTCAGCACAGAGCCCGATGTGGGGCTTGAACTCATGAACCGTGAGATCATGACCTGAGCCGCAATCAAGAGTCGGATGCTCAACCGACTGAGCGGCCCGGGCGCCCCTGGCAGGGGATCATTTCTGAAAAGGGGTTTCCCCTCAACTTCTAAAACACGCTGTGGAATTACTCTCTAACACACGGAGACCAAACGCTGGGTGTGGTAACAGGACTTCTGGGGGGAGTTTCCAGGGACCTCGGTGACCAGCGATCCCTAGGCGTGGACACCGACGGTGGTTCACGAGTGCTTCTTGCTGCCCTGACACGAGCCGTGGACTCCCGGCTCTTTCAGCCTCCTGTGCCACACCCGCAAGGAGACTACGTGTCCCCGTCTCGGGGTTTTCGTTGGCGCCCAGCCCCGGACGCTCTGCCGAGCGCACAGCCCGCGGTAACGGCCCCGTGCGGGGGGCGGACCTGGCCAGCGCGCCCTGCAGCTCCTCCTCCTTCTTGGCCAGCTGGACCTTGAGCTCGTCGATCTGCGCCTGCAGCTCCGCGATCTGGTCCTGCAGGTCGGTGGTCTCTCCGTCGAGTTTTCTCTTGGCCTTTTCCAGTTCCTGACGGGTCTTTTCTTCCTTCTTTAAGCGTTCTGAAAGGCAAGGGCCAAGAAGCTCTTTAACCGACAAGTGACAGGCCACATGAACGAATTCGAGAGAGAAACCGACCCGAGCTGAAAATACGCCATTTCACTGAGAAGCGGCCACCGCCTTGACCCCACCGTGTCTACAGCTCAGTCGTCAGAAACCCACAGAGATCAAGCTGCAGGCGAGAGCGGTCGGTGGGAGGATGGTATTTTCAGGAAGAAACTGGGTGGATTCTGTCACTTCGTGGGAAGGGAGCCCACAGCCATCGCTGGGCCCAGGTTTGCAGAGGGGCTCAGCAGAGGCGAGGGCAGTGTGCCCGGAGCCCCATCCCCCTTCCCTGGGAGTTCCTGGCAGGACCCAGGACTACAGGTCCTGGGGCACGGAGGCAGAGGACAGAGTGGGGGCAGGTGTCACAGTCCCGCGATGATTCTTCAACTACGCCGGCGCTCCCTCCCTTCCCAGGACTGTCCTCCAGCAGAGCCAGTGTGTGGGAAGGTGGAGCCTGGGCATCACGGGCTGATCACATGGCCGAGACAGAGCAGGCACGTGTGCTCTGTGCTCCCCTGAGCGGAAGAGCCACGCGCTGGCAAAAAGGGTTTATGAAAATCTCTCCCGCTGCCATCCTCTCTCGTCTGTGCTAAGCAACAGCGAGACGACAAAACCTGAGATAGGTTTTGAAAAACCCTCCCGTTTTCTCCCTACTGCGAAAGCAGTGCGCTGGGAGAGCACAGTCGCGGCCACGCAGGTGCTGTAGGGACACGTGACAGCCGGGCGTTGAGCGCCGTGCGCTGCTCTGATACAGACGCAGGGTCGAGCCGCTGACACGGCAGATGCGTGGATGCCTCCCCAGCTTCCACCCTCTTTCCCGGGTTCTTGTGTAGAAAGCCAGGGTCCGCTCTGTAGACACCCTGGGATTTCCCAACACAGCTTCTGCCGTCTCCGTGCGATGCGATTCCCCTCAGCGGGTTCTCTGTCCCCAACACTTTCCGTGGCAGTAGCCATCAGTCTCTTTGTGAAGTGAACCCTATACACCCTCACGCAGCTGTCAGATTAAACACAAAGTCCACTGGCTTCTACGACTCAAACTTAGAGCCCCGCTGCGTCCATCAAGGGGGCAAGGCGTTTCACCGTGGGATCTAACTTCATAAAATCAAAGTTTAGGTTAGCGCTACCCCATCACAAATACTTGGAGACTAGGCAGCAGATGATAACTCAAAATACGCCCATGTAATTGAATCCAGACTGATTAATAATCGGCACGCCCATTTTCCATTACCACATGTTCTGATTTAAGTAAAATCTAAACACTCACAAGCCCAGTCCCACGTTTCTCTGATGCCAAATACTAACCTTCTAAATCTGAGATCATGACTTCTTGCTTATTTCTGATTTTGGCCAAATTTTTGGCCTTTTCTTCCTCTTCAGCCAGCTGAGAGGAGCACTCCGCGATGCGATCCTCTAAGAGTTTCTTTTCCTGAGTAGAAAGTCACCGCTTCAGCGAAGGCACGCACAACCACGCGTGGGGCGTGGTGTCACTCAGGAAACGGGCTTGTGGCACCACGTCCCCCCGTGGCTCCGATCGCTCCCGAGAGGTGGGAGGTTCACTCGTGTAGGCCCCCCCTGCACCCCCCCCCCCCGAGTCCCGCAGCCCACACGGAGTGCAGCTGTGCGTGCGCGGGCAGGACCTGGTCATCAAGGAGGGACCGATGCACACAGAACGTGAAGGATCAGGAGGCTACTTGGTCCCAAGGTCTAAAAAACTAAAGACTTTCTACCTTTACAAATCTATAGAAGTTGAGTGTTAGAAAAAGTAAGTAAATGAACCTGAACTCTTGAGAATTTCTTGAAGGAAGCCCCTTTCAGCGAGTCTGTCAACATACGGATTTCCCACATTCTAAAATCCACTTTAAAAAAGTTTTTTTAATGTTTATGTATTTTTGAGAGAGTGAGTGAGATAGAGCACGAGCAGGGGAGGTGCAGAGAAAGAGGGAGACACAGAATCCGAAGCAGGCTCCAGGCTCTGAGCGGTCAGCACAGAGCCCGACATGGGGCTTGAACCCACGAACCATGAGATCATGACCTGAGCTGAAGCCAGACGCTCAACCGACTGAGCCACCCAGGCGCCCCTCAAAAATCCACTTTTTAAGGAGGCTCCACGCCCAACATGGGGCTTGAACTCACGATGTCAGGCTCTACCCACTGGGCCAGCCAGGCACCCCCAAAATCAGCTCAGAAGCAGTCTCTTACTTTGATAAATTTGGAGTTTTGGTCCTCGAGAAGCAGGATCTCCTCCTCCATCTTCTTGGTCTTCGCCTCTGCCGTCACCTTCTCCAGCTGGAGTTTCTGGCGAGCCCCTTCCTCCTCGTCCAGCTGCTCCTCCAAGTCCTTGGGAAGCAGAGCACACAGTCAGCTGCCCCCCGCTCTCCACAGGACGCCACCACGCGCCCCTCCACCAAGGCGCAGGGAAGTGAAACGCTGAGGTGTGGTGAAACGCCGAACGGCAGGGGTGTTTTTACAGACGTGAAGCACAGGGAAGAGAAGCAGACGTTTGCACCCACTGCAGGCTGCAGCCCAGCCCAGGTCTATCCTTCTGGAAGCCAATGTGGCAGAGGACAGCAAGCTCCGAAAACCAGCATTCCTTTCACACCAGCAATTTCGGGACATAGCCACAGGTGCGATGTACGTAAAAAGGTCATTTATAGTATCGAAGGACGATGAACGTGCCACAAAATCTCTTGCTGAGTAGAGGGTGTATTTGTGAAGGGGAACAACATGGGAATTAAAATTCGTATTTGAGAGGGGTGGTCTCGGCTCAAGCCTGCCTCACCGTGTGAGCCCATCCCCAAGTGGGGTGGGATTCTGGCGTGCGCAGTTTTCTAAGGTAAGACACAGTTCCGTGTCCTGCCCTGCCTCATCGTATGTAGTACTCATGTACGTTACGGACCAGGGCGGTCTGTTTACAAAACCTATCGTGGTTGACTCGGGAATGAAACCCATGCAAGAGACGGTCATTTTCTCGTGGAAAACTTCAAACACAGCGGCAGAACGAGCCGGAAGGGCGCACCCGTCAGCCCAGCTTTGACAAGCGCCGGACTCACGGCCAGTGTCCTCTCCTCTCTACCTCCGTGGTCCCCCTTCGCCTCTTGGGTTATTTTGCAGCAAATCCCAAACCTCATGTGTTACTGTAAAACCTTCAGGCTGTACCTCTAAAAGATAAAGACTGCTTAAAAATACATTTTTGGGGCGCCTGGGTGGCTCAATCTGTTAAGCGTCTGACTCTTGATCTCGGGTCAGGTCACGATCTCGCAGTTTGTGGGTTCCAGCCCCACGCTGGACTCTGCACTGACAGCATGGACCCTGCTTGGGATCCTCTCTCTCTCAAAATAAATAAACTTAAAAAAAAAATACATTTGTTTATTTGAACTGGAATCCAAATAAGGTTCACACACTGTGACTCCAAAGCCTCTAGAGACTCCTTGTTCTCTAGGCTCCCGTGTATCTCTGCCTCCCTTCCTTGCCATTTATTTGTTTTTGAAACAGAACAGGTCATTTGTCATACGGTTTCTTTCCCACAGTCTGGTTTTGGTCAGGTGCATCCCTGTACCGCACGGTCCTAAATTCACAAAAGCAATGAACAGAGCAGTACATTCAGTATAATTTCAACTATATCTGTATATCTGGTTAGAAATACAGGCAAGCAGAAAAAATGTCAGTAATGGGGGTGATGGGAGGGAGGAGACCAGAGGTGCTGTGTTCCCTAGGTTTTCTACAATAAGCATTTATTGATACCGTAATTAGGAAATTCATCTTAAAATCAAACCAAAAACAGCTCCAGTTGTTTGGTTGAAAAAGGTACACATCAGAAGTCCCTCAAAGGCTCACAGGTCGGAAAGGAACAGAGGAGGGACCGACGAGGTTGAGTTTTCCCAGGGGCCATGCGGGGACCGCAGGACCTCTGATATTCTGACTTCTGGATAGGATTTCCTCAGATGGAGGAAAATGGGGAAAAAAAAGAAAACAAAAAACAGAAAATAAAACCTATTACCATCAATATTTTTAGAATGTGTTTGAATGAACTTACATGTCACAAAATGAGATAATAAATTCAGAGAACAGTGCCAAAACCCGAGAAGCCCCAAAGGAATCTAGAAGGGAAGGGGAGGATAGGAAGTACAGAACAAGCAAAATACAACACTAACTCTGCTCCCCCAGGACAGATCTGTTTTTCTGCACACGCTGAAGAAACACAGGCATTTCACATGAGGGTGTTAACAGCTGGAGCGTACAAAACCAGGCCTGGGGACACTGCGGGGGAGGGACTCTGGGCACCCTTCCCCCACACGAATACACGTTATTTCTCAAACGAGCACATGCTCTTAAAAAGAAAGTCCCAACTATGGGTAACAGTACCACCAAGGAGAGCTCACTATTGTCGGCAGAAACTCTAGGTCTCTGTCTGGTCCCACATAAAATCACGCGTATAAACTCGTAAGTCGCAGAAACGTATTTGGACGTCGATCTTCCCGCACACACTCCTTAGCAATGCACTAGGGATCCCCGTGACAATAAACCTCTTTTTACCTGTAACTGCACGGAACTGCCGTGGCCTAACACTCCTGACTGGTACATAACCAGCTGGCTTGCATCGATTTACGCTTAGAATAAAGTCCCAGAACTGGACTTGCTGAATGAGAGCGCACTTTTTACAGGTCTCGTGATCTTCTGCTAACCTATCAGGAGGCACCGGGAAGCTGAGTGCCTTGAAGGATGGAAAGTGTCCAGATGAGTTACTGCACGCGGTCTTTGCCAAGGAAATAACGTGAGATCTTCTGCGGTTTTGAGAATCGTCTGAATTGTCTGAGCTTTGCCAAGGTAAGCTATCAGGGGAGAGAAAATTCAAGAAGAGACCTGGACAAAAGTCTGGTGCTGGACCCACGAAGCAATGGTGGCTGAGACACAGACACCGTGACACTCAAGAACATATTCGGGAGGCTGGGTGTGGGAGACAAGGAGAAAAAGAGAAGGGAGTGTCCTAGGCCGTGGGCAGAGTTAGCACTGTCTGAACCGTGTATTTGCACTACGCGGGAGGACAGCCTGTGTCTCCGTAACATGGCAACTCCTGGGAAGCGCTAAGTGTTTTATTCTGATTCCTGGCCGCCTCCTGTGTTGGAGCTGAGCCCTTCTTATGAACCAAACTCCCGAACACAGGCCTATCTAGTGAACGGAGCAAGCAGTGCCATCATTAGTGACAACACAAAGGACAAACGGGGTCCCCTACAAAGTGTTCAGGCCCTGCGATGCTCCTACTCTGAATCACTCTGCACGCTGGAAGACGCCCGAAGACAGTCTGTTATGTGTGTGCTTTTAGTGCTGGACGTCTTAATTTTTTTAAGTTTATTTATTTTGAGAGAGAGAGACAGAGAGAGAGAGAGAGAGAGGGAACGCGCTACGTGCGAGCGAGCAGGGGAGGAGCAGAGAGAGAATCCCAAGCAGGCTCCATACTGTCAGTGCAGAGCCCGATGGAGGGCTCGAACTCACAAACTGTGAGATCACAACCTGAGCTGAGACCAAGAGTTGGACACTTAACCGACTGAGCCACCGGGCGCTCCCATCGCCGGCCATCTTTGAAGGGCAGGACCTGGAACGTGGACTCCTGTCGCCCACAGGAGTTTGCCCAACGCAAACCCACAGCTTCCATTTGTTTCTTCGGCAGGGCCGCTCGGAAAACCCAACCCGGTTCTGGACAGAGACCATCCTACGTACCTGAATGTGTGCTTGCATCTTCTTCTTTTCGTTCTGGAGGATTTGGTTTCTTTCTTCTTCTTCTTCAACCCTGGATTCCAGGTCGTGGAGGATCTCCTCCAGCTCCTGCTTCTTAGCGGCGAGCCTCGCCCTCATCTCTTCCGCTTCCGCAAAGAGCTCTGTCTCCGCCTGCAGCTGCTCCGCCAGGATGTTCTTCTCCTCCAGAAGCTGCAACCACAACCGAGCGTCAGTGCGGTCGCTGCCCCCCGCCTCCCCCCACCGCAGACGGTCACTCGGATTTCAGCGGCCGTGCTCATCACCGTAGAAATGGAAGCTTAGATATCTGTAACGTCGCTGGCAAAACTTTCCAATATTCTTTACGGCAAAGTGAGCTAGAGAACGTTTCCGCTGGTTTCTGTCGTCTCAGGTCATCCTGAACAACACTAAGTTCACGCGACTTTAGGAGCTCCTGTTCTTCCATTAAGGTAACTGACAGAGGCGGAGGGAAAATCTTATTCGAGTGTGTTCAGGGGGCCAGCTACGGCTGTCTGGGATCAAGGGATACCCCTGGCCTTCATCCTTAGTCTCTCAGGCCCTGAACCCGGTCGTCTACACACGCTTCCCGAGCCCCTGCCTGGTCTGTGAAGCATCCCCACCGGCGAAGGACGCTAACGCAGGACTCGGGTGGCCCGGCGTGGTCTCGTCTTTACTTTCGAGGCCCTCGGGAGCCATCCCAGGCAGGGGACACGGTGGGAGTCCCACGGGCAGCAGGTGTCAGGAACATGTGCCTGGCGGCAAATGGGACACCTACGTGTCCAAGAAGGGCCGAGGCAAAACCGCGTGAGGGGAGGCGGACTGCGGTTTACGTGAACCCAACTGTGGCGGGTGCGGCCGCCGGCAGGTGGGTCCCCGTGAGCGGCACCCGGGCCCACCTGCTGGTGCTTGCGTTCCATCTCCTCCAGCTCGCCCTCCACCTTCGTCTGCTTCTCCTTCACCTTCAGCAGCTCCTCGTCCTTGGCCTGAAGCTCCTCCTCCTGGCGGGTCACTTGGAGGAGCGGCTTCACCTGTGACGGGATCAAATCGCACGTCACCCTGTGCCCGGGCGGGGACCATGGCCTCGTCCAGGCTCCCCCTCCCCCCACACCGCGAAGCCCACCTTGGTGAAGACGCGCCACCACTGCCAGTGACGGAGCTTCAGGTAGGCGGCGCAGTTCCGCTGCAGGACCTTCAGGGCGCTCAGCTGCTGCTGCTTCTTGGCGAAGGCCCTGGACAACCGGGAGGACGGTTAGTGCGCAGAGAAAACGCGTCCTGATGGCGGCCGGCCACTTTCTTCGCAGACGCTGCCCCAAGCGTGCCTCGTCCTCCGCCGTGTGCCCGTGTCCGCACGTTTCCGGGCACGAAGAAACCCCCTCCTCCCCGGGTTTCTCACGCTCCCCTGGCTGGTGCACCCGATCGCTAACTACTTCCTCTTCCAACCTGGCACGGACACGGCATCGTCCCCTTCCAGCCTCATCTTGCCCGCCCTTCCTCCGCCCTGCAGCATCCCGGAGCCGGAAGGACCCGCAGACGGTCGAGCTGATGCCTCTTGTTCTCAGACAGACAGACGTTCATCGGCCAGGCCCCGTCCCTCCAGGACACGCAGACACCTCTCGAGCCCCAGTCTCCTCGTTACCAAGTCTGGGCTTTCCCACTACCCTGTGCTGCCTTCAGTGGCCGATGATCCCAGACCCACTTACTGGTCATCCTTTGCAGTATGTTCAGTTTCTCCCTCGCCTTCAGGATCGGAGCCCCCTTTCTGAAGCCCCAACCCCCCCTCTGGCCTAAACAAACCCCAACCCCCAACCCAGGTCACTGTGCTGCCCCTCCTCCTAGTAGGTGACTTATCTTTCTACTGACAATGACACTTTCGGGACCCACAGGCTCCTCAGGCCCTACCCTGCGCCCCCTGTGGCCCAGCACTCTGGCTCCGCCCCCATCACCTCCTGAACTGTCGAAGGGCTTCCTGGGCTCTGAGCCTCTCCCTCAGGCAGGTCTGTATGGCTTTGTCTGCTGCACGCCCCTACGGACCACCCACTATGGAAAACTAGGTCACCAGGGTGACCTCGTGGCCTCCTTCACCTTGTCGCAGCCCCAGGCTGGCTGCACCCTGTCCACAAACGCAGCCCCCTTCCCAACCAGGCTCGGCTCCTCGGGAGCAGAGAGCACGGCCCAGTTACTCCTGTGCTCCAGCATCCAACCCAGGGAGACATGTACTCAGGGCCCCTCAAAATATGTGCCGGGTGAACAAAAGAACCATCGGGCGCCCCTAGATCTGTGATCATTCCTCCGGCATCCTTTCCATAACTCTTTGTAAGACCGGCTACAGGGTTCTCCGGGGCAAGAGATGCACTTGAAGCGAACGGAAAAGACAGGAAGAAAAGTCTAGAATTATGCGTTCACTCCAGCAACGACCAGTATCCACTGGATTCACGCGGGACGGCCTCAAGACTAGACGGTCGCGGTTCAGGAGCACGGACGGCTCCTCTTCCCCCTTCTGCTGCCCTGCGGGTCCCATTCCCTCGCAGGACCCCGGAACTTCCGTGTCGCCAACTCGCCACTTAAATGTCCTCCGGCTGTGGCTGTATACCTGCCCTGAGTGTCGCTCCTACCAAATCTTCTTCCTTCTTATTCCTACCAGCTGAGCCAGTTCGGCCAAGCCTTAATTTTAATAGTTTCTGCTACAAAAACAACAGTTTCAAATGCAGTTTTTAGCACCGTATAACAGCATCTGCCTTCCCATTCTTGCAGGCTCCTTCAAGGCTGCCGTAAAAATCCCTCAACCTCCTTACTGAGGACCGTCACCCTGATGTCCCCGTGGCCTCTGGGAGAAGATGAGTCAAGAACACGCCGGCCACTCTGTCTGAATGAGGCAGCTGGCTCCCCTCACCCACCCCACCCGCCACTGCCTTCAGCTGAACCGGACTGTCTGCCGGGCGCACCGCGCTCTCTGCCGGGGGCTCCGGGACCCGCATCTGAAGTATGTCATCTGGTGTCCCGGTGTCAGGAGGCCGACGTGCCACAGCCCTGTTTCCTCCCTCTTTGTCCACCGGTGCCAGTGGCCTCTAGGGTGCTCCGGCTGCCAGCTCACGGGCTTCTGTCCACGTCTCTGTGTCTGACCTGTACTCACTGCTCTGCCTCTTTCCGAAGTCTAGTGTGGCTCTTTCGAAGGCCTAATTTTGGAGCTGCAAATGACAGGCACAGTGCCTTATGTAGCGGTCACACGCTCGTGTTAGCTGTTAGTCTTTAAGAGGACATCTCGGGCGCCTGGGTGGCTCAGCTGGTTAAGCGTCTGACTTCGGCCCAGGTCACGATCTCACGATTCGTGGGTTCCAGCCCCGTGTCGGGCTCTGTGCTGACAGCTCGGAGCCTGGAACTTGCTTCGGATTCTATGTCTCTCTCCCTCTCTCCCTCTCTGTCTCTCTCTGCCACTCCCCCACTTGTGCTCGGTCTCTTTCAAAAACTGAATAAACATTATAAAAAAAAAAAAAATCTTTGTTTCTGATTATGGATCTTGGTGATAATTTTGCAGGATTCAGAGTTCAGGGAGGAAGCGGCACGTGCTTGCACAATTTATATAGTTAACGTCCCGCGTTCCTGACAGCTGTAGGTTTCTGGCAGCCATTAGGAAGGCACCCGCCTGTGTCCGCTCCTGTTCTGTCAGGTGTCTTGTGCTGTGGCAGCTACGGTGACAGCGGTGTTTGCGGACCGGTGACACGCTGCAAGCGAGGACACGGAAAAACCAAGCCTTCTGTCCTTGCGCACCGTTGCCTGGGTGTGAATCGTTGAGGACGTCACGCATTCTCGGACTTTCCGAGCCGCCTCTTCTACTCGAGACTCTGTCACGTGTGGGCCAAGACTCACAGATCCCGCCTCCTCCTCACCGGGCTGAAATCCCTCAGGACAGCGTCGGGCGGCACGCTGCCCGTCGCCCGGAGCTGCCCTCCTGCCAGGCCGACGGGGAGCGTCGGGCTGCGGACCGAAGCCTCCGGAGCAGGCCCACCCTCCCCTCCGGGGCCCCGGGCTCCTACGGGAGGAGGTGAAGGAAGCACCATCACTGCGTCTGGCTCCACTCCAGTGCTAAGCAACCGGATCCGGATCCGGCAACCGGTCTGTCTCTGTCACCACCGCGGGCCGGGGACGGCCGTCTTCCACTCCAGGGTCTCCCACCACGGCGCTCCCGATTGCTCTCTGGCCCCAGCCTGTCCTGTTGTGGTAGCCGGGTGACCCTCAAGACCCAGGGTCTTCAGCTCACCCCTCAGCGTCCTCCCTGCTTCTCCTACCCTGCTTCCTTCACTTGCCAGGCTCCGGGCACGCCTTCTAGAACTGCTTCTGTGCTGCTCCTACTGGAAAGCTGTTGTCCTCCCAGCCTCCCTGACCAGGGCCAGCACCTTCCCCATCCTGTGGATCTCAGAGCCTCGGAGACACCCACGCCGAAGCAAGACCCCCAAGCCCTTTGTTTTCTGTCTTGGCCCGTTTCCTCACGGCCAAGGTGCCCTTGCATCTACAGCACAGAACAGCGCTCGGCACCCGCCCATGCTCTGCGAGTGTCGGATTCGCGATTATCCACTTACTTTCTGGCCAGGTAACCTCTGCAAACGGCCTGGAAGAAGATGATGATGTCGGTAATTTTTAAATCTCTTTCTTCCTCTAAGTGCGCCAAAACGCCAGCTCTGAAAAATATCTTGCTCTGTCCGATTCTGTACAAGTTTGGGTCCAATTCTAAAGCCCTGATCTGAAAGAGGGAAGAGTCCGTTCACAGCTTGTTACGGCACACACCGTATCGATAGTCTGCAAACCAGAGAGGTCGAGGGAAGCTTACCATTCGCTCACAAGCCTGTTTGCCGTCCATGAAACCCTTGGGAATAGCATTTGGAGTCAGGATCTCGTATCTGTAAGAAAAGCAGCCCAAAGATCTCCTGTTAACATCAATGGACATGTCTGCCTACGAACTCTGAGTTCCGGGGCGCCTGGGTGGCTCAGTCGGTTGAGCTTCCACCTTCCGCTCAGGTCATGATCTTGCAGTTCGTGGGTTCAAGCCCCCGTGTCGGGCTCTGTGCTGACAGCTCAGAGCCTGGAGCCTGCTTCGGATTCTGTGTCTCCTTCTTTCTCTACCCACCCATCCCACCCCACTCGCACTCTTTCTCTCTCTCTCTCTCTCAAGATAAACAAATACTAAAAAAAAGAAAAGGAAACTTTGAGTTCCGTTTCTCTAAGAGGCAAGAATCGTGTCAAAGTAACAATAAAGAAACGACCAGGGGGTAATCTGAGATTTTCTGCACATCTACCTTCTGTTTCTTGAAACAGGAGGCAAACTGAACAGAGGTTAATCCTCCAAGGACAAACACTAGGTTGAAGCAGCTGTGCCAGAGAAAAGTAAAAGCATAGTGTTTGAAAAAGTCTTTTTTCATGCCCCCTGCCCCCCAATGTGTTCTCAGGCCTAAAACACAAGACGACTCTGGCTCCCTGCGGGTGACTTGTAGGCATTTATTATGCAACAGAAAAGGTTGCAAGAGGAATACCCAGAGGGCTCTGCTTAGCGAGGACCAGGGTGACGTTCAACACAGCACTGGTCTGGGGGGACATACGTTCACTGGGCTGTACCTTCAAGATCTGTGCACTTTATGCAGATTATATTGCACTTTTATGCAATAAAAGTGAATTTTACCAAAAAGACGTTGCTTGTACCAAAGGACGAATCCTGGCTGTCTCCATCAGCTTTGTATTCTGGATGCCAGTTATGGCGCTTTCTTCTATCAACAGGAAGTGAAGTTCTACCCAGTGTTCATCATACAGCTGGGGCCACAGAAAGGTCTCCCCCAAACCCATAAAGGCTAGAATAGTTTCTCAGCTGGATTCCATCTGCAACGGCACCAGAAAGCGCCCTTCTTTGACCTGCAGACTTGTTGGTTATGGAACAGCCAAGGCTGCCGCAATCGAAACTCTGACTTCCAGCAGAAAGAGGAAAAAGCCAATGACCTAAGTCCACAATTTAACTATTTCTCACGTTTTCATTCGTTTCGACGGCATCCACTTCTGTTATCTCCTGCCTTTTGTTGCTTGTAATCCTTTTCTAATCTATCCTATTCCCTACCCTGTATTACCGATAAAAAGACTGTAAGTCTACACGTGCGTACCTGGTGGAAAAAATACACATACGTTTACACATAAACACACCTATGCAGATATAGTCATCGAAAGAAGATGGAAAGAAATACCCCAAAATGTTTTCAAGAGTCACTCCTGGGTGATTTTTATTTACCTTTTTAGTTCTCTTGTATTTTCAAGTTTTCCTAAAAGGAACATACGTTACTCGTTTATTTTTTTTATTCTATATATTTTTTTGAATGTTTATTTCTGAGAGAGAGACAGAGTGTGAGCAGGGGAGGGGCAGAGACAGAGGGAGACACAGACTCCGAAGCAGGCTCCAGGCTCTGAGCTGTCAGCATGGAGCCCGACGCAGGGCTTGAACCCATGAACCATGAGATCATGGCCTGAGTTAATGTCAGACGCTCAAGTGACTGAGCCACCCAGGCGCTCCTTACTCATATATTTTAAACACCCAGTTAAAAAGGAATGATGTGTACGTCTCGGGCAGAGCTATGTGTACAAGTGCAAGGTCAATCCCCAGCCTCAGATATTTCTCTCGCACGGCCAGGAACTAGCCTTCCGAGCACCCATGGCACCTGCCGGCACGTCAGCGCTACAGAGAAGGCACTCAACATTCTTGGGCAACAATAAAGGTAATGATGGATTATCCCTTTCCTGTATGAAAATAAAAGTGGAACTACACAAGAGACCGGGACACGTTTTTTGTGCTATCACTGTTCCAAAGCACATCAAGATGCGCCGTGATACGTCCTGGGAAAAAGGTATTGCCGTACCTCTGTCTGAATTCCTGGAAAACTATCCGGTTGGGGAAGCCCTGGCGGCAGATCCGGATTCCCTCCAGGACTCCGTTGCAGCGAAGCTGGTCCAGCACCAGATGCGGATCCAGTTTTCCAGCCTAATCAAGCAAACGAGACGTTCACCCTTCCGTCTCCGTAACCTGACCCAGGGCGATTCTGAACCCCGGCCCATCTTCCACTTAACACGCACCCGCTTCTCGTGATTCGGGATGATGCAGCGGACAAAGTTGGGGTTGGTGTTTCGGAGTGTCGCCATCAGCTTGGTGAGGGACTCCTTGTAGAGCTGCCCCACGGTACGGAACATGCCCTTCTTGGTTTTGTAGGCAGAGCCAAAAGCGGTCTCCGTCATGCCAGTAACTTGATCCAGACCCACAATGCGGTCCACTGGTGAAGAGAAAAAAGAAGAGGAAAATGAGCCCGGCGACCTCTTTCGCGGGGCGAGAGAAGACACAGTGATAGTGCAGCAGCACAAGCTTTGTGGGGACAGATGAGGAGATGCCAGAGAGGTAAGGCAGTCAGCGTATTTAGACACCGCGCAAGCCGTGGAACTAACAGCCACACACTCCCATGGCAGGGAACTCAGTGCTCGGACAGCCCCGTACCACATCCCAGCAGATGCCTCCCGCTGCGCTGGCGTCAGGAATGCGCGGTCTGTGGGACATCTTGCCTGTCACACCCGCCACCGCTTGGGAAATGCGAGATCGCTGCTGGCATTATTGATACACAAGCTGATGCTGTGATGTGTCTACTGGGAAGCGGCTTATGAAGATGTACCCGGGCTCAGAGCACATCGGTGACGGTGGCGCCCAGGGTCGGGGACCAGAGTCCCGCTTCTCAGTCAAAATCACTGAAGTGGTTGGCTGGGTTACGTCAACCCGGGGGGTCAGGAGAGAGCGAGCTCCAGCTCTGTCCTCCAGGCACGAGCGTGCTTTTGAAAAGGGAGGAGAAGGCTGGGCGGGAAGCAGCCGGATAAGAAGCAGAGCCTCAGCTGAGGGCAGCGATGGTGAAACTTCCAGAAGGTTTGCTCTGGCGGCTGCAGCCGACAGGTCCCGGCACCCACGCGGACCTGACCCTTCCAAGCACAGCGTGGCTGCCAGAACTTCCGGCACGTGAAGTGCTCTCGTTTAAAGCAACTGTTAAGTAAGTCAGACGTGTTTCTGGACTGTCTTAAGAGCATGGACAACACCCACCGAGCCCCCCCGGAATGCCCTTTCGTTCCTGACGGCCCCTCCACTCCTGCTGGTTGCTCCCCAGACCTGGTGCTCAGGGAGGGGGCTTTGTGAGCAAGACCCCACTCGAGGCCCCGCGTCCAGTGAGGCTTTTACGGCCAGGACACCGTGACCCGGGAGGTAAGGTTCCTACCATGCAGGCCTTCAACCGCAGCTGGTGAAGGCCGGACAAAACCCGATTCGCCTGCAGCCCACGTGCGCACTGCCCTACGATGTCTTCAAAGCAGAGCCACCACACTCGGAGGCTGGGGTCAAAGCCATGCCCGCCTGTGCCCCAAAGTCTGTCCACCACCCCCTCTCTTTCCTGTGCCTCCAAGCTGTCCCTCCTCACTTGTTCCAGCGGAAAACGGTGCCCAGCCCCAGCCCAGCACGCGCCACGGAACCGTGAACTTCCTCTGACCCCGTTGTGTCCACCCACCTGTCTCCTCAGAGCCACACTTCTTTCTAGAGTAGTTCACACCGGCCACCCCTCACGTCGTGCTGTCCACCAACCGCCCGCTCCCTGGGCAGCGGGCTGGCTTCCGGCCCACCCGCCTCCCCCTGCCCGACGCTGCTCAGGCAACGACGGGCCAACCGCAAGCAGCGTCTACCTGCCCTTGACCTTGGTCCATCTGCCGGGGGCCATCACGGCGGCCTCTGACGGCCCTCTCCACCCCGGCTTCTCTGCACACCGCCTCCTCCGGGCCTCCACCTACCTCTACGGCCACTCCGGTCCCGCTGACTTCTCTTCTCGTCCCGAGTGCCATGGCACCCACTGGGGCCCAAACTCCACTCACCTCGGACACCCTTTCAGAACAAGGCGGTCTACAAATAGAGGCACACGCTGCTCCACCTGCTTTTCTCAAGGCACGCTCTCGTCCTGGGTGACCTCCCTTGCGACTTGAACTAGCTTTGCCTGACTACCCGGCACCAGTCACCAAACATGTGTCACTCCTCTCCACTCCAAAGTCACAGAGGTGCCTCTGCCTCCCACACGCTCTCGTTAACGCTGCATCCCTCATACCTAGCAGAAGTCTGGCCTGTCGCAGGCTTGACGCATAGGTTAGCGACTAGATGAAGCAAAGGTTAAGTACGTTTACAGTTACCACCAGTGAGAAAAGCATTGAAAAGAAAGAGCAAGGTGCTATAAGGGAGGCGGGTGGTTGGAGATCTCTCAGAAGCAATTCTATTTCATAGAATTCATGCCCGGAGGGTAAGAATGAGCCAGTGGAGAGCAGACGGTTCCAGGCAGTGGGAACAGCATGTGTGAGGGCCCAGGGGCAGCAGGTGTGAAAGAAGCTCGTCAAGGAAGCATTACGGGCAGAGAGACTTGGGGCGCCCCCCGCCGGTGGCCGCACACAGAAGGGGCTGGGGAGGGGTCACCAGAGGTGACGCGGTGCCCGTCCAGGTCCCGAGCGGGATGATGGCAGCTGAACCAGCGATTACAGAGGGGAGGGAGCGAGAAGGGAGACTCAAGACGTTCGGGTGGCAGAACTGACTTGCTCTAACCATCAAGCCGATGTGGAAAGTATGGCAGAGAGACCGGAAGAACAAGTCCTGGGACTTTGGCTTGAGCAGCCAAGGGGCTGACAGTGCCCCTGGAGGATGGGGAGAAGAGGTTTTTGTGAGTGGGGGCACAGGCTCCGAACCCCGTAACCCTGGGGCACCCGAGACAAGATGCCAGCGGACACCTGGCCATGGCGGTCTGCGCTAGACAGAGGGACATGGCAGCGGTTACGGGACCGGATGGGCCACCCCAGGGCGAATGCCCAGGACGAGGGCCTGGGGCCAAGAGGGGGAGAGAGGAAGAACCAGACAGGAAGATGAGAAGAAGCCAGAAGTGGGAGGGATCAAAATCCCACAGCGGAGCAGGTTCTTGGCCACGCCCTCCATCTACCCCCATCCCTCCTCCTGTGCCTCCCGTGCAGAAGGGACTGCCAGCTACCGAGGCCAGAGACCATGAGTCACCTCGACTGTCCTCACACCAGCCGCTCACCAAAACCGGTCAAGCCAAATGTGGACATGTCTTCCGCGTGTCCCCCCACTCCGTGGCTCAGTTTGGGCACCCGCGGCTCACCTGGATTCTGCAGTAACCTCCTGCCGGTTGCGGCCTCCCTCTGCCACCCCCCCCCCCACCCCCGGTGTTCCTCCCGCACTGGCCTGTGGTCCCAGGGTGGGGGTTAATGGGTGTTTCTGAAAGACCCTACTCAACAAGTTCCTTGTTCCTATACTTCAGACTGTTCCATTTCTCCTGCAGCTTGTAGGCCGTGGTCCAGATCCCTCAGCCCAGGAGTATAGCCAGTGACGCAGAACTCAGGCCCAAGTCAGAAACTCCTGCCACTCGCGAGCTGTGTGACCCGGACGGAGTCCACTCCCCTGACTGCTGCAAGTCTCGGCTGCCTCCCCTGTAGATGTGACCGACCTCAGAGAAGCAGGAGGTGCCTGGAGAACATTCCAGTGCTCAATGAAGGGGCCCCTGGCCCCCCCCCCCCCCCCCCCCCCCCCCCCGCTGAAGCTCCAACTACAGAACAGGTGCACCTCGTCAAAGACACAAGGCCCTCGGGTCCCTGCCCTTTCCTGTCTGCCCGGAAAACCGGCCCTCTTCCAGCCATCCTGGCAAACACCTCTTGGCGTTTAAAATCCTCACTCCTGGGGCGTCTGGGTGGCTCATTCGGTTAAGCGTCCGACTTGGGCTCAGGTCATGATCTTGTGAGTTCAAGCCTCACAAGCCTCATATCGGGCGCTGTGCTGTCAGCTCAGAACCTGGGGCCTGCTTCAGATCCCCTGTTCCCCTCTCTCTGTCCCACCTGCTCGTACTCTGGCTCTCTCTCAGAAACAAATAAAACGTTAAAAAAAGTAAGTCCTCACTTCTTCACCTAACTCCCTCTTCTTAGGTCCCGGTGTCCATCCTGCTTCCACACTCGGTGGGCCAACCCCTCCTCTAGGCTTCAGATCGTCTAGGCCAGATCCTGGGACAATGTTACCTCTATTCTGGGTCTCTTCCCAGGGTGCAGAGCGCCCCTGGGCACATCTCCCCAGCATGTGGCACACGTGCAGGACCCTCAGAGCCCCTGCCTGGTGTCTCTGGACCCTGTGACCACCAGCTCAGACGATTTCCTCTGCTCCCCCCCCACTCCGACCCGTGTTGGCCTGAAAACGGTGCCTGGCAACTGTGTAATAAACTATGTAGCAAACACCCCCTCAGTGATACAGTTACCCGCAAGGACGGGTCACGCCCACGACGAAAGAGGTGGCGAGCCAAGTGTGAACAATACTTTGCGGGGATTTGGCCGCACCGGTCCCGCCAATTCTTTGACCTGTAAGGGCAGCTGTTAAACACGATGTCATGCTGGTGTCTAAGCACGCAGTCCTGAGTGGGGGCTGCTTTTTAAACTAAAAACAAACAACATCATTTTCATGAACCTGAGTTTTCAAATTTGGTATTAGTAAAGGTAACCCAAAGCTAAACGTTCAGAATTTTTAAAATGTTGATGCTTTGGACTTTTCAGTTTGTCTGTCTTTTAATTCAAAAACTTAAACTGAGAGTCAGGTTTTAACTGAGCAAAATGATCTCGAGGGGACAAGAGACACTTGGGGAACTTCATTCAATGATCCGGGCCACACTAGTAACACAGGGTTTCACTCCCAAATCAAGGCCTAGAAAGACCTCTATTTAAAAAGACTACGTTCTCGTTGAAAACAGTAAAGGCAGGCACCAGAGAAAGGCAGAAAATGCACACACGAGCTTCTCAGCAACTTGAAACGAGGCCCGTTATGGCTGCTGATCCCTGCCACTGGCCTCGGTCCGCGGTGTCGGGAGAGCGTGGGGCCGCTCGCTGGTGGGCGTCTCACAGTATCTGGTCGTCCACGAGCCTGAAAGGACCTCGAACTATTTTACCCTAATGTTTAATTTGTTCGTCCATACAAACGTATGTGGCCAGTGAGAAGTCAGGGGGGCCCCGCAGCCCCACCGTCCGTGAGGGCACACTTAGAATCTGAAAGCACAAAAATGCAATTTATAATCATCGATCTCTTAAAACTGCCATCGACAGTTTTTTTTGAAAAGTAAGGACTGTACCATTTGGTGCCAGAATGCCTGACCCGCTCTTCCAGGGGATGATCTCAGGACACAAGAGGTCTACGAGATTCTCACATCCCTCGCATCTGCGTGGGCCAAAATACTGGTGCTACTAAATTTAACTTCTGTATTTGAGTCAGTTCTTTGGAAATGCACTTGCAGGAACCAAAACAGGGGGGAGGAACTTGTTTTAACGTTCACATCGGTAGCCAAACGATGAAATGAGAACTGTATCCAGTGTACCTACGAAAGGTGTCTGAGACCCAGCCCGTACCAGGCATGTGGCACGTTCCCAACACTCATTTGAACAAATCAAGACAATCCTACTCTAACGCGCACTAAAACGTTGCCGACAGTTAAGAGCAGACTCGGAAACAAATATCCAACAGCCGTGAATTCCCAGAAACAATCTTTAACATCGAAAGGGGTCTCCATGTATCTCCATTACGTGGTAACAACACATTAGTGCTGGTTCCGCTACTGGGTGGTGGAACCAATCTGTTCATTGTTCTAGAGTGTCTGGAAATTTTTAGAAAAATTCCAGAAGTCCAGAGGTGGACAGGGAGCATGCGATCCTTGGGTCTTCCTCCTCCAGGGGACTGCGGCTCACTGCCCCGGCAGGGCCTGGAGTGGTCTGGGCAGATGGGGACCCCCTCCTGTCTACAGCCTCTCCCACACACCTGCTCCCCTCTCACCTTGACGGGCTCGCTTGGGCACACAGTCCGCCTGCCCTCGGCTGGGCCCTGGTGCACGGTGAAGAAAGGGGACGTGCGTTAGGTAACTGCCGAGGACCTAGACATATACTGATTTTCCAGGTTTCGTAATTACAGCGGCAGCAACATGGGTGCGGCCAGATGCAGGCTCACAGACCCTCACACGTGACACTCGCGATAACCCCGGGAGAGCCAAGGGTCACCATCCCCACGTGACCTCGGGGAGTCCAGATACAGTGCAGGAAGGCGGCTTCTCCTAGAGCTCCCAGCTCTTGTGAGGACTCAAGACAAGGGGCGCCCTCAGGTCATGATCTCATGGTTGGTGGGTTTGAGCCCCGCATTGGGCTCTGTGCTGACAGTTTGGAGCCTGCTATGAATTCTCTTTCCGTCTCTCCCTGCCCCTCCCCTGCTTGCACTTTCTCTTTCTCTCCAAATAAATAAACTTAAAAAAAAAAAAAGACTCAAGATAAAAGCAAAACAAAACAGGACAAGACTATTCTGCACAACGAAACACCTCCCTCCACGATTTAACTCCGCACACGCACTGCGTCAGCCCCGACCCACAGGTCCTAAAACAGCACTAAACACAGAGATTATGACTGGTGGATAAAAGTTACAAGGAGATTAAACAACTACCGTCTACCAGTCACGATGCTCGCGTCTACATGGAACTTCCTGGACCGAAGCAAAACCCATTCAGCGTTTCTGAAGCCAGAACATCATCATCTCGGTTGGAGGCCTGGCTAAAGGAAAAGTTTCCCCCTCAGTTACGACAAGAAGGAAGGAAGATTTCGGTGGCTCTGAGAAGATGGAGGGAGACCCCCACGGGCCTGTGACGGACCCAAAGCCCTCCCGCAGTGCTGGCCAGCCTCCCCTGGGTGAGTCTGTCCAAGCCAATGGCGGCCACCGAGTTCAAGCGAGGCTTCTATGAAGACAGGACGGGGGGAGGGGGGCGTAGAGGGAAGGTCCTCTAGCAACAGTTAGAACTTGCTCCTTGCACTTCTCACGCTTCCTCTGGTGGAGCCCAGCCTTCCAGAGCTGTCAGTGGCCACCTGGTGCTCATGGTGGTCAAGACACGGAAGGCACAGAGCCGGGGTCACAGCCGGGGGGAGGAGCATGCACCGCCCTTTGGCAGACACACAGCCCGCTGTCCGCCCCCTGGGAGTCCAGACACGCTGCCTAGAACTTGAGGTTACAATCCCCCATAGCTGGCTCGTTGCTGGTGTATCTCACAAGGTCTAGACTGTCAAAGCAGATTTGGAAGAAAACTGTCCTCTGGATTACAGCAGAAACTCGTATGACCTCTCTATTCAGCCTCCGGGAACTCTGCTCCTCCTCTGATGCTTCTGGAAGCCCGTCTCTACCCCAGCCTCTCCCCTTTAACCCCAGAACCTGCATGGATTCTCCGTGCTGCTTCCCTAACACTCTGGGGCCCTGGGATGCGCACGTCCTCCCTAGCTATGTGTTCTCTTGCCATGAGGGTACGCGCTGCGTGTTAGCACGCCAGAGACACCTGGAAGCCTAGAAACTGCTGCATCCGCTCTTCTGAGAAGTCACTGGAAACACTAAAGCCCCACGTTTTCACTCAAAACCTCCTTGGGGTTGGAACCCGTAACACTTATCGGGGAGAAAGACGTTTTGCTGCAGAAACAACACGCACAGCTGCCGAGACCAGAGTTAGCCACGGTGCACGGACGGAAGGCCCTGTAGAGACAGGGAGAGATGGAGAACCCTGACCGTTGGTTCTGCCGACTAACCCAACTACGGGGAGGTGAACGAGCTCGCTCCCTGCCAGCGTGAGGTCACCTAGGGGTGGCTCTGTACGGGGCGCTGCTGGCACGGAAACGCACCTGGTCCGCACACCGTGAAGATCAGGGTCCCACAAGAAGATCATCTGTGCTGCCGGCGAGGGAAGACCCACCCCGTCCCCTTTCAGTCGCTCTCCCTACAACTTACTGACCGTGTGCGGAGCAGCACGGTCCCTGCTCTCAAAGAGCTCAGTCTGGAACTCTCTAAAGCGATCAAGAATCCAGAAGAGTTGGGGGGGAGGAATTTCAAGAGGGCCCTCGATGCTGGGGCAAAGTCCGAAAGATCAAGCACTAACCTTTCAGCCCGTTAGCTCAAAACTACCTCCCACTTCTGCCTCCCTCGCCCCATGTCTTGGACTCGGGCAGGACTCCCCGAGGCCAAAGGGGACTGCATCAGACAGTGTCTTCCTCTGGACTCTCCTGTGGAGGGTGCATTCTGGCTCGGGTACAGTCCGGCCCCCACCCCAGCACCCAGTGCTCCCCACACACTTCCTTCACTGGATGCGACCCAGAGCTGATGGTGTGGATCGTGACCTGGGAAAAGATGGGCATGCTCCTTGAACTGAGTTTTAAAAAACTTTGGACATGCATGCAGGTCTCAGCATTAACACGCTTCAAGAATCACTAAGGGAAACCGTGCGAGATGAATCTATCTTGGGATTTCACTACTTGACAATTTCACTGTGTGATCACCAGGCTGGGGATACTCTTTCCGGGCAGGGCTTTTGGAGGGCCTCCAGCCGTGGCTAGGCTGTATTTGAAACCAGGGCCGAGGGTTCAGACCACAAGGCTCAGCTGTCTGGAGCTCAATTTTGGGTTCCAGGTGCAAATTCGACCAAACACCGCACTCCATCCTGGTCTCAGTTGCGCCGTCGGGCCTTGTGGATGGTTCCACGGTCTCTAGTTCCAACAGAAAAGCCAGGCAACTATACGTGTACATAAATTCCAGACAGAAGGTATAATGATGCGACCAGCACGTGGGAGGAAGGTGTAATTATCTGTTCTCCGGAAGTTCGTGGCTTAGGAAGAGAAACAATCCCTTTCTGGAATCCCAGGTGCAGAGGTGGCTCCGAGACCGGGGAGACACTACTGGTTCCCAGCATTCCCTTGGAGGACTGTGTATCAAAACGGCACTACTGGAAAAGGTAGGGACATACCTTTTACTGTGCAGGGCTGGAAGGGCTACGCGTAAAGTCAGAAGCAATGTGTATGCGGTAGCAATTGTATCGTTTATGCACTCAAACAGCTGCCTCGAAGTATAATAAAAATGAGCATGAAATGAAAGGTTCATGCAGGTCTATGAGCAAAACAGAAACAGAAACCCAGAAACCAGCCCCACGCCCACGTCTACCCTGCCCTCCCCGCCCCCTGGCCGCCCCCCCCCCCCCCCCCGCCAGCACCCCCCCTCCCCCCCGAGAGTTCTTCCTGTGGGCTTAAAACCCTTCTGTTGAGAAGACCTACAGGCTTTATACATTCACCTGGTGGCTCATGAAGACCAGAAACACTGTCATAGAAAGAAGCTCTCTGAATATTCTGAATCTCTAAAGCAGAGAAACAGCAAAAACAGAACAGAAGAGCAGATACACAAATACTTCAGTTAGTGTGAGAGACATTTGACATCACAAGTCAACTTTGAAATCGGGCTACAACACGGCCCCTGTGACATTACTGCCCAGAGAATTTGCACTTCTGGACAAAGTTCTCTACTAAGCAATCTTCCAAACGTCCCCACGCCCGAGGGTCAGCATCAGATCGTATCAGCATTACGGGATTATGTAAACGCGGGATGAAATTTAAGAGGAATAAGGCAGTACTGGAATTGTTCATAAAATTATCTTGCAATTAGCAAATCGGGACGAGACTGCGGAAGTTCGAGCACTCTGCTAAGTGTACACGTTAAGTCCTTTTACGGTCAAAGATGCACACCGCTGCGTAATTTGACTTCCAATGCAGATTTTGGAAACATATTGGCTTCAAATACAAATTAGCAACAGTTACTAAGGAAAACAAAATTCAAGTTCTGTTGTAGCAAAACGTTAACAGAACTTCAAATCATAAGGTGATACTTCTGGATCATACCCATTACTCACGGAAAATACCCCAGGAGGCACATTTACATGAAAATGCAATCGTTAGCTTTTTAAATTTCTGGATACAAGCCCCAAGGAGTGGCAAGAAGTCGTGTGCAGCTGGTACAGAAATCCCGAAACATCTTTTAACAAAAAGGAGGGCGCTAGGAATCTCTAGGGCAGGGCTGCCGTCAGAAATCTTACACTGCTCCTGGTTTGGCCTTGAATGAACTCCATAAAACCCTAAAAGCCTATTTTAACCAAAATATTCTATACCCTAGGGATTGCGCCTTCACAGGCAAGCTCGACTCATACATCCTGCTTTCATGGTCGGCTGCTCATTGTCTGCTTTTGCATTAACGTGGCTACGAAAAGAGAAAAAACAAGGACTTGTTTTTTCCAGGGCTATTTTCTTTTCCTACAGAAAAGCTCCCCTCTCCCGAGATCCCTACACCCAGAGTGAGCACTGGTGAATTTTCTGCCCTAGAACCCCCGTCAAACGCTGTGCCTGGTGCTGACTTTTTGTACGAAACACACAAACCTCGGAACCGGACAAACACGGTTCCGCCGTCCTGCCTGACCTTCACCCGGAAGATCGGCTCCCCCTTCACCACCGACAGCGAGAGACTTCTGTGATCCCGTCGCTCAGATTAAAGTACATCGCCGTCCATCTAAGCCGATGGACAACAGGACTTATGCTAACAGTAGCATCATCAGGACACCAAACACATGGGATTATTCCAGAGCAGATGCTAGCACGGCCAAATCAAGCTTGGGGCACACCTGACCTTCCCGGGGGTTCCGAGCCACGGACCAAGTGCAGATGGACGGGGTTCGGGCCGGGGCCAGAAGAGTCTGCAAGGCTGCTGGCGTTTCTGGAATTAAATACCCTAACTTCTCCATGGACAGAGAACACAGAGGCAGGTAAGGACCCTCCAGACACGGTCCTACCTGTCGGACACACCATCTGGGCTACGGAACACGCATGGATGCCTGCAGTCCAGGCCCTGCCAGATCTTACCCTCCTAACACCGCTGACCCACAACTGCCCGACGCTCCCCCACCTGGGGACGGCAGGGCGCAGAGCTAAAGGAGAAAGATGGATGGAGGAAGCCCAGGGAGGAAGCTGGAGCCAAGACAGAGGCTCGCGCATCCTGTTACCGCATCTGTGTGTCTCCTGACTCTCCCACGAGGTCACAAGCTCTGGGGGAAAGGACACGTCCCTCATCGTCTCCACACGGACCTCACGGACGACCATGGTAAGCATGTGGTGGGAGGGAGTCCTGTATGAATGGGCCAGGTGTTTCCCACGATAGCATTTCTGGTTAAGAAATTAAATAATGGGGCGCCTGGATGGTTCAGTATGTTGAGCATTCAACTTGGCTTTGGCTCAGGTCATGATCCTAGGGTTGTGGGATCGAGCTCTGCACTGGGCTCTGCACTGACAGTGGAGCCTGCTTGGGATATTCTCTCTCCGCCCTTCCCCACTCATTCTCAGTGTCTCAAAAAATAATAATAAAAAAGAAAAAAATTTAAAAAAATAAGAGAGTCAAGGGGGCGCCTGGGTGGCTCAGTTGATTAAGCATCCAACTCAACTCGGGTCATGCTCTCGCAGTTTGTGGGTTCGAGCCCCACGTTGGGCTCTGTGCTGATGGCTCAGAGCCTGGAGTTGCTTCAGATTCTGTGTCTCCCTCTCTCTCAAAAATAAATAGATGTTAAAATAAAATTTAAAATTGTTTACAATAAATAAGTAAATAAAGAGTCAAAAGTGGTTTGCAACATCAGGACCAGTCCGTTCGCCCAAGACCTAATTTCTTTTGTTATACGGTCATTATTCCCTGAACACCTTCTCTCCTCATTCAAAATGGAGAAAATCAGTTTTTGAGGCTTCAATGGTAGAAATGCTGGTTTCCTCTGTGCTCTTCTCCTCACACTCAGCTCCCTGCCCCCAGGGTCCTTCATCCCAACCCACAGATCACTGCCAATTTGCCTCTTCACCTCCGTGCTTTCACCCCCACGCTGTCACCCCTGGCTCACAAACCTATGGAAGCCACTTCTCCAATGGAGTCAAGTCCTCCTGAGACCGGAGGTCAGACTTCTCTGTGGCCCGGTTGCAGCCAGGAGCCTCCCTTCGTGTCAGCTTCTGTGACTCAACACGCTGTTCCCTTCCAAGGACGAGGACAACTCCTCCGTGACAATCTGCCTCATCACATGCCAAAGGGACCCCCTTCCCTGTACCGAACGTGGCCAGAGGCTCCTTCCCTACCATTCGTGTGGCATCCGTCACAGCTGTGGTCTGGGTGCATCTGTCTCTGTTTCCTGTGCTCAGAGCTCTTACGGGGGTGCCAGGAGGGCACAGTGGCTCCGCTCCCCCAGCCGTGGCGCCCGGGTCAGTCTCCGCCGAGGGGACGGGCAGCCCGACTCCTCTCGTCTCTCTGGGATGCGTCCCTCGCACATCACCCCCTGCGAGTGCAGGCCTTCCCGGGCCTCATGACAACCAGAGCTCGGAGGGGGTCCGTCCACTCCGGCTCTGGAGTCTCGTGTCCTGTGCTACCGTCTCCTCGCGACAGGCCCGGGGCCCCCTCGTCTGTTCGGTGCGGCCTCGACCGCCCAGGCCGCTGCGCTAACTGGGAGCACTCAGCATCTGGTGCAAGACTCTCCCCCACGGGCACCAAGACCACCTAACCTCCCACCAAACCCCTCCTTTCGCCCGGTCTCGGGCGCACGATCTCTCCCGGGACCCACATGTGCCGAGCAGCAGCCCACGCCGGCGGGGCCCTCACGCTCACTGCAGCTGCCGGACGCGATCGCTCCGGACCGGACCTCCTATCCTTCCCTCCTCACGTTCTCCTGTTCCTTCTGCCTCAATACCCCTCGCCCCTTCTTTTTTGCTTCCTGGGTTTCTTTCTATCTCCGAGGAGGGGGCTGGATGACAAGGTCTGGAGATAGTCCAGAAAAGGTGGGGGTGAGCCAGGCTCCTGAGGAGGCTGGCCTCGGGCCAGATCCAGGGTGAAGGGCCCGCGGGGCCTGGGGCCGAGCGAAGACGTGGGGTACAATCAGGATGAAGGCAGCAGCGAGAGCAAAGCTCTGGAAAGCACCGGCCCCCACCCCCCGCGCACAGACACGCGGACGTTTCGTTTCCCTGGTACTCGTAGCACCTTCTAGTCTATGATGAGACACTCGAGGCTCATGTGAATACAAGATCTCAGAGGGCTGACAGAAATAAAAACAACTGCTCTCTATGCAGGGCATTTGAACTGTTCACCAGCTACTGCGTGTGTGTTGGGGAGGGGGGGGGGGGGGCGCAGCTCACGGACCTGTATGCGACCCAGAGCGAGTGTACAGGGCCTTTCTGGTTTTGCGTCCCCAGTACCCCTGCGTAGGAACCACACTGGGCCCTGGGTGGCCTGAGACACGTGTGCAGTTCTTTCCGGCCCTGTGCCTAGAATGTTCCACACTTCCCACAGCATCTGACCAGGAAGGCAGACGTTCTGTTTCCCAGGGTAAATTCCGATGTAGCGGCAGCCCTGCTCTAGGGAAAGCAAGTTTTAAAGTAAAATACACGTACACGGACCTAACGCAAAAGGACCATATATGAGTCTTCACCGGAAAAGTTTCGGGACAAGCTGAACTCCAGGCGGAAGCGCGTTCTTACCGTCCTTCCAAAGCTCTGCCACAAATCTGTCCGACGACTGATGCAGGAGGGTGGCCACGTTGTCGTTGAGCGGGTCCATGTTCTTCATCAGCCACTCGTCTGCCTTGTAGTCCACCTGGCCGTGGTGGGCCACACGAGGGGGGAAAGGCGGACACACACACAAAACAAGAAATGCTTTCAGCCTTAACCCAGAACGTTCTCGGGGACAATCTGAAAGGTGGGTTGTCTCGAGGGCCACGCGGTGGTGACGCACACGGTGTTTAGGGTCTGCGGACGTCTACCCGCACGTCTGTCACCAGCGCCATCAGATGCGGCGAAACCCAAGCTACCGTTAACCGTTACACAGCCCGTACCTTCCCCGCGTAATGGATGATGCAGAAGTCTGCTTTGTCTTTCAGTTGCCGGGGTTTCTGAAACTTGGAGTGGGAGCCTTGCTCTTGAACTAGTTTTTCGACAAAGGTCTTATCCGTGGCCTTCGGGAACCAGCACTCTTCGTCCAGAAGGGCCAGCACGCCGGGGGGGTTGGCCTGATAATGAGAACGGACAAGTTCACTGTCACTCGCTTTCAACGCCAGGATGCCCCTCTGCACTTGGCAGGTTAGTTTCGAGGATGAGGAAGACTTTTCTGAAGCTATGGAAACCAAACTGCTAGGACAGGAGGTAGTGGAGGGATTCTCTCCGTCTCAAAAAAAAAAAAAAAAAAAAATTGAAGAAAAACAGAACGAAAGTGAACCTCAACTGGATGGAATGCTTCCAACATCTCACATCCTAACTGATTTAAGTTCCTCTTTAAGGGACGGTTAAATACACAGCGCCCGGTCAAACGGCAAGACTAGTAAGCATTAAGCGGAAAATATCAAAGGGGAACAAATAATTGATCAATTACTTTATGTATTTGACCAACGCAAGAGTCGCTACTTTATTTCACTCAACTGGTTCACTGAAGAAAGGCCCAGAAACAAAGGCAGATAGTGGACTGTGAGAGGCCTGGGGTCTCTGGACGATGACAGCGTTGGAGTCAGGCAGTGGAGATGATGTACGATGCTGTGAGCATCGAAACCCACTGAGCCGTATCCCACAAAACGGTGGATTTCAGGGCACATGAAAAGGCCTCAATCAAGAAAAAGTGCCCAGAGTCGGTGCACGGACTTCCCTTCTGGAGGAAGGCGGAGGGCCCAGGAAAGGGACATGAAACACTCCAAATGTGTTGGCCCAGGTCGCCGCTGCTGGGTCATCCCGCACTGCCACACACACCGCAAGTACACGTCAGTGACACAAGACTGAATGCGGCAAGTCTGGGGCGAGCCTACGTGATCAGCCTTGGGAATCCATATCCAGGAGCAGCTTTCCTACGTTTATCAGGAAAGCTGGCTCTGTACAAATACTGCTTAAAAAGTGACAGAGATTAAAGCATACAGGAAACATGTAACCACATGGTCAGAGGAAGGTGGCCGGACAAAGTGCCAGGAGGTAGAAGCTGGGAGAACCCTGTAATGGGCCCCGACCCCAGGGCTCACTAGTTTGCGGCTCTCGGAGGGTTTGGAGCAGCTAAACGAACACTGGAATCGAAGGCAAGCAGGATCAGGTAATCTTCCAGAGGCAAAGGTTCAGAGTCGTAGGTGACTGAACGTACCCCACTCACCGGACGACTCTGAGGTTCCGCATTAACACTAATGAGGACACATCTATCTTTGTACTCTAGTTCTTACGTTTTAATCCCTTTCAGTGAAAACACTGCTAAATTCTGAAACAGGATCCCCAGTGTAATTTAACCTTTTCTAAATGGCTCAGTGACAGCACGACTATGAATATCCACGATTATGGCTCCTTTTTACTTCTGCTACTTCATCCCTCAATGTCAAGTTCTGTGTTATCACTGCTCCTTTAGGTCGGGGGTTTCTAAAGAGCTGGAAGTCTGGGAGACAGGTTTCGGACTGCCAGGGAAAACAAAGAACACACAGCCGAGTCACGGACATCTGTCGGAGATCATAAGCGCACGAGTTACGTGTGGTCTTGCGTATTTCTGCGGGAACACTAAACCAGAAGAAAAGGACCCCTGATACGTGCTAGGACTTCTATTAAAAGTACATCTACCCCCAAACCCCTGGAAGAGTCCAATCAGGAAAAACCCTGCCCAAATAAGAACATCCTTGTGCTCACAAGGATGAGCTTTAGTTATGGGAACAAGGGGTCTAAATGCCGTGACTTGCTCCCGGATGACCTGGGCGGCCCTGTGTGGCCCGGGCAGGGGGTGAGGGCACGGTGGAGGGGGGTCTGCAAGCGGCAGGCTCACACACGAGAGGGCGGAGGAAGGGCCTTCCCTGGCTGCTTGCTTACTTTTCAAACAGGTATTTCATCAAAGCATCTCTTTTCTACAATGTTTATGTTAGACAATTATCTTAAAGCTAATTAGGCTGAGGGCGCCCGGCCAGCTCAGCCGGTGGAGCACGCGACTCTTGATGTCAGGGTCGCAAATTCGAGCTCCACACTGGGCGTGGAGCCTACTTAAGAAAAGACCCCTTAGGTGGGCTAGGTGCCCTCGGGGACGACGCTGTGGGAACGACCGCCGCGCTGCCGGAGCGCGCCCTTACGGGTCTCTCGATGAGGTCGATGCAGGGCTGCAGGTCAAGGCCAAAGTCGATGAAGCTCCACTCGATGCCCTCGCGCTGGTACTCCTCCTGCTCCAGCACGAACATCGTGTGGTTAAAGAGCTGCTGCAGCTTCTCGTTGGTGTAGTTGATGCACAGCTGCTCGAAGGAGTTCAGCTGCACGGGGCGGGATGTGGGACGTGGGGAGGGAGGGGGAGAGAGAGAACGGGAATCATCAATCAGCCGCTACCGACACCCGCCACGGGAAATTCTCAGGGACCAGCTGCAGCTTGGGTTCTGTGTGAGGAGGGGGCCTGAGTGGAGCGGCCTCAGCCTCTCACCGCACCAGCCGTGGGAGACCTTCCCGGAATGCACAGAGCAGGGAAACACTAAACTCTGTGCGCTAAGCGCGTCATCTACCTGTGAAACAACTCCGTGCCCACTGCTGAATGGTTAGCAAACAGAAGCGAAGGGATAAGCGAGACAGGGAGAAAGAGAAAAGGCAGAAAATCAAAGAGGCGTGGGAAGGTCAGAGGCCACGGGGCTGAGTGTCTGGAAGCCTTGTGGACGGGCTCCTGTTCCCGCTCTTCTCTTCAGCCACAGGCTCTGGAGCAACTTAGGTCCTCCTGGCTTTGGGGGGTGGTGGACGAGACCCTGGCCAGGCCTGATGAGGGTGCTCGGGGAGCGGGAGGCTCCAGCCGCCTGTCAGCGCGTTCCCTCCTCTTAAACAAGGGTCTGCCCTCTGCTAGTGTCAACACAGTGGTGACGGAGGGGGACCACGCTCCTCATGGCGAGCACGGAGCGCACAGAACCGTCGAGTCAACAGCCACACACCCGACGGGGACGCCACCTCGTGTGTTCATTAGACGTCAGGACGGAAACTGGATCGTCTTCTCACACGTTCCAGACACCGCTGTTTCCTTCTTTGGGAACTCGCCGGTTTGTCTATGATGCTGCCGATGGGAAGGACGGATGGATGGATGGATGGATAGGAAGAATTTTTAAGCACAATCACCTTAGGTGCTAGAAGTTCTCAACCTTTTTCCCCTGAGCCTCCATGCTGTTCGCGAGAAGCACGTGTCCATAAATAACTGCTCTCATTATGAAAAGTGATCTTCAATTAGGGAACGTGTACTCCGTCTCCAAGGAGATTTATAGTCTGAAAAAGCTGTTCCAATCCTCTCCCCGTGGGGGTGTTCTACTGCTTGACAATGCGGTCACACTTGGAGGGCAGGGACGCGGTGTTCACCCTGCTCAGCACCATTATTTCCCAGGAATATCTGCAGACTGCCCGGTTGTGCGTATTCACGTTTAGGTAAATGGATTTTGTTCTGCCATGGGATGAGGAGACCCTATTGCTCTATGCAGCTTGGGCAACTATGTGGGATGGCATTTTTTTTTTAAAAATTGAGTTCCTAACTTGTCTTCCACATTTAAACTACAACTACGTTTTCATATAATCAGTACTTAAAATGGTAATGTGTGGTGTACAATTAAAAGTGGACGAAGAGGGGTGCCTGGGGGGCTCATCTGGGTAAGCCTCTGACTCTTCATTTCAGCTCAGGTCATGATTTCACAGTTCCTGGGTTCAAGCCCCGTGTTGGGCTCCGCACTGATGGTGTGGAGCCTGCTTGGGATTCCCTCTCTCTGCCCCTCCCCTGCTCTCTCTCTCTCTCTCTCAAGGTAAATAAATAAAAAAAATGGGCAAAGAGCCACATGAGAAGTCTCACTCACGTCAACTACTTGTTCTATGGTTAGCCACTGTCCCCTGCTTCTCGTGATCCTTCCAGAGATGTTCTGTGCACTCATGTGTGTGTTACCTTGACTTTTTTCTTTTAACTTGATCTGTCCTGGAGTCTTTCCACAGGAGGATATAAAGCCAGCTCCTTCTTCATACTGGGTGTACAGGACCCAATATATCCAGTGTATGGATATACTGTAATTCCCTGAACCAATTTCCTAATGGTGGACATTTAGGTTTTTTCCATTCTTTCCCCAGGACAAATAACACCTGCTACCACAATCCTGCATTTTTACCTTCTCCATTTTTCTATGGTCCATATATTCATAGGTCAAGACCATACTTCTTGAAGTACAGTTTAATTTTACATAATGTTTCACTTCTTTTAATATCCTTTTCATTCCTTTTTCAGAATTTTACAGTCTGTTCTTTATTTTCCATTACTTCAACTTTCAAATTAGTTTTAGAAGAAGGTTGCCTAGTCTCCCCCCACTCTTAAAATTCCCATCGGCAGGCGCCTGGGTGGCTCAGTCGGTTGAGCGTCCGACTTCAGCTCAGGTCACGATCTCACAGTTCGTGAGTTCGAGCCCCGCATCAGGCTCTGGGCTGATGGCTCAGAGCCTGGAGCCTGCTTCCGATTCTGTGTCTCCCTCTCTTTCTGCCCCTCCCCCATTCATGCTCTGTCTGTCTCAAAAATAAACAAACATTAAAAAAAAAAATTTTTTTTTTTAAAATAGTATTTCCATCAGTAGGTTTTGAATGGACATGTTTGCTTGAGAAGTAACTTGGGGAAGATCTGCTGCTTTATGAGGTGGAAATTCCCTGAGAACATGGTACGTTTTCTAGGTGGTTCTGTTTCTCACAGTAGCACTGGGAGGTTGCCTTCGGTAAACTATGCTGTTTCTGCTTAAATTTATTCTTCAGTCTCTCATCTGTTTTTGTTGCGGCTGGAATCAGGGATCTCTTCTTTCATTGTACCTTCTGATTATGTAGAAGGCGACAAATTTTTTTTTTTAATGCGACACATGCCCAGCCACCTTTCATGATTTCTCGAGTTTTCCACAGATCAGTACATATTCAAGCAATCTCCTACAGCAACAGCGGCAGCTCAGTGGCTAAGACTGCGCCCCCCAGTGACATATCTCAGATCTGCTCAGGCCAGACTGATCGTCTGAGTTGTTCATTTTAAAGCTAAGGCAATTCCATACCCCGTGGTGGCCAGGGTATCACACTGGTCCCACGGAGTATTTAATTTAGTATTTGTGCCTCACCGTGGAGTCAGTCCATCAAAGGAGACATAAAGATGTAAATTTTTAGGAGACTGAAACTGTATCAATGTTTTGGCACAACCACAGCAGCCTTGTGACTGCAAACCAGTGACGGGATGGATGGAGAGGGTGTGGAGAAAGCCAGTCGCAGCAACAGCAAAATACACCAAAATCTATCACCAGACCCCGTGATGCATCTTCGGGACACAGAGCACCATCTCCGTCTGTGTCTGCTACCCCTCGCTCTCCGGTCAGCTAGGTGTAGCCATGCCGGCTTTCTAGCACTTTCTAACACTTGACAAATCCTCTCCCATACAAGATCACTGACTTACTCTCATCACGTAGGAAAACTCGCAGAGGCCGGGGGCTTCTCCTCCTCAGGTATGCTTACCTGTAGCTCCCGAGACACCTTCTGTGACTGGGCCCCCCACTTCCTCCTCACGGCACCCTAATTTGGCCGCACCTGCTCATCTGCCATTATAGCCCTGGTGCCTGCAGTGCACCCGGTACAGAGTGAGCCTTCGTGTTTATTAAAAGAATAAACAGAAGAGCAGGAGAGAGAAAGACCTACCTCAAATATTTCGAATCCAGCAATGTCCAGGATTCCGATGAAAGATGCGCCCTGACGCTTGGTCCTGTCCAGAGCTTTGTTGATGCGGTGGACGAGCCAGCGAAAGAGCCGCTCATAGGTAGCTTTCGCCAGTGCTTCTACTGCAAAATCTGCCTGTAATTAGACAACAACCTTTTATTCTGGAAACCACCTACGAAGCATTACTAGCGGTTATCTGGAGTTTAATAATGTTCCCAGAACTCAAATAGCTTTTGCTACTTAACGTTGTCTCCATTTGACATAGCGACAGTTAAAGGTACAGGTAAACATAAACTGGAGATGATCTACTGAGGAGAAGGGAGAAGATGCCTAGGAAAAATAGACTCTTTCCTGGGCCCTTGGGGCTCTGTGCAGCCTGTCTGCCCAGTCTTAAAGGAGTCTGCCACGAAACGGGTGGATCCGACGCCCACATTCTTGGTGCTGGGCCACCCACACAGGGACCCGGGAGCAGCACGCCCTACGGCTGAGCGGGCTTCCGAAGTTATACAGCTTTGTCTTGCTGGATGATCTACCTACCTGAGGAAAGCCTGAGGTGATATTTCAAATTTACTTTAGAAAAAAAAAATCACTTCAAAATTTTTTCTGGAGAAAACCATACAAGAGAAAAAACAACACACAGTACCAAGAAACACCTGTTACAGAGTTTCTGTTAAGGTCTGTTACCTGCCAATAGGAAGGTCTTCTGAGGATAGCTGGTCATTCAAACGAATGTGCAAAAACAATGTGAAACTCACTTGTTCTTTGGTCTGGGCTTTCTGCACATAGTCTCGGCCGACCTTGATCCGGGGGGTGAGGATAGCCCGAGTGAACTCCATCACATTCATCCCCAGAAGATGGCAGAGTTTCTGTGCAACTAGAGCGTAAAACGTTTCCTAAGTACTAGGCTTCTACCTATGAGCTAGTCACAACACGTTCGATAAGAAACCTCCAGAAATAAACTGAGTAAGTCCTAAAAAAGGACAGGTTTCAGGTCTTCATCCTTTTGAATGAGTACCACTCATCCTTAGGTAAGAAGCAACAGGCAGCGGTTACTTATTCTGGGTAATTCAGCGTAAGTTACGGAGTCTTAGAACCCATGGATGATGCACAGAATGAGAAAAATAGCATTTATGCTAATTTAAATCATGTTACCAGGATAACTGGTCGTGCATAATGATCCCAATAATATTTAGTAGGCAAGAAACCTAAAGGTTTTTAAAAATTTGCATGGCCAACAGCGAGCACTCAATAAACAGCTCATTCCGTTACTACTGTTCTCGGCAGCCGGGCACGTACCTCCTCACGCGCTCACTGGGGACACTGCCAAGTTCTAACAAGTGTGAAAATTATTCTCATTTTTTTAGGTTTATTTATTTTGAGAGAGTGCAAGTGGGGGAAGGGCAGAGAGAGAGAGGGAGAGAGAGAATCTCAAGCAAGCTCCATAGTGTCGGCCTGATGTGGGGCTCGAGCTCACGAACCTCGAGGTCATGACCTGAGCCGAAGTCAGATGGTTAACTGACTGAGCCACACAGCACCCCTCTAATTTTTGATTAAGTGTTAAAATAAGAAAATTCTATAAGGATAAGCACATTTTGAGTTACACCGGGAATAGAACTTACCCAAGTTCTTACTGGCAAAGACCCGAACCCGCCCCTCCCCACCAATCCACACGTGTTGTCAGCAACTGGACAGTAGTCCTGTGTGGGCAGGACAGGCCGTGCCGCAGAGGGCATTTCTTCCTTCGGTCTGTGGCTCTCGCCACTGGCTCGTACCAACTGCTTTGCTTCGACCTCTAGGTCCTGGCCCCTTTTAGTTAACGTGTGTACGAATGCATGCGTGTATGTACTGGATGGGAAGTTGAAAAACACAAAGAAGCACAAAAAGCCAACGGCCCACACCCTTTGCTAAAATGATAAATGACATTTTAGAGCCTAAAAAAATATACCTGATGGTGGGGTTAGATCTTGGTTTACTTCATTTGATTGGATATTTCAAAGTAGTTCCTGGGTTCCCCACTCCCCATTAAAATGCTGACAAACACATCTTTTTGCATGATGTGTGTTTTGTCTGTCTTACTCCCTTTTCTGAGACTCTATCTACTTCAAAGGGCCAGGCTCAATCAAAAAGTTCCAGAAGTGAAATGAAACACAGCCTAGGAAAGAGAAAATTTACTGGTCACCTGGCGCGTGAGAAGTACAACTTTAGCTTTATGATGTTATTTGTGAAGAAATGCGGCCGGATGTTTCAACAGACACAACGGAGAACTTCTTTACGTTATGGAGAGCTGGCAACTTATGCTTGGGAACATGACGACAAACAGCACAACACAACTGTGGCCGTGGCACAACAACAAACCACGTAAACAAATAAAATCACATTGGTCAAAATACCTGTATTTTCTGGCATGGACGCTTGGTCAGTGTTTCGCTCCTTTTTGAAAGAAATGTTTCCAAACTGTAGCACTGAAGATACCACTTTAAGCATTGCTTTACATGGATACAGAGAAAAATAAAATTATTACATCAAATTGCAGCAGAGACGTATTCTAATTTATTTTGTGCTAAAAATTAGCTGTAAACAGCTTTTCAGTAACACAGGTCTCAGGAATTTGTACAATTACGGGTGATTCTCATGATTTTGTGTCATTTCCTAGTTTACGCTCTTCCCCCCACCCTGCTGGCTGTGCTAAAGTCTTATTTAAGCGAGTAGCAGAACTGGGGGGAAACCCACGTACAGAGAATTTCCTCGTGAGAGAAGCCCATTATGTGCATTGCTTCCATGGTCTCCTGAAAGTTATCTTTGTCTTGCTGTCCCGGAATGGGAATGTAGCCATTGGAAAGAAATCTGTAGTTATTAAATCCTTCAAGGAGCAGATCAGCTAGGAGAAAGCATAACGGATACAGTTTAATAAATAACCATCAACAGACGAAGCACCCCCACCTTCACGCTGGGCTGGGCCGATCACGGGAGACGTGGCCCACCCCCGCCATGCCACCACACTTCTTCCTGTCACACTTTTTCTTCATAGGTTCATTTCAAAAACATGCAGTTTTCCATCCTATCGAGGAGGGAAAACGAGGGTGGAAACTGCAAACATTCCAACTGCAGTTTCTGGGACAGTGGCTTATAGGATATTTGAAATCAGTAGCCCGGGGCACTTGGGTGGCTCAGTTGGTTGAGCGCCCGACTTCAGATCAGGTCATGATGTCGCGATTTGTGAGTTCAAGCCCCACATGAGGCTCTGTGTTGTCAGTGTGGAGCCTGCTTTGGATCCTTTGTCTCCCTCTCTCTGCCCCTCCTTCTCTCTCAAAAATAAACAAACATTAAAAAAAAAAAGAAAAGAAATCGGTAGCCGGGAAAGGATGCACATTTTCCAGATAACTAGGCCTTACTGTTTTCACATTTAAATAGTTTAGCCATCTTTTGAGGGAAGGTTTTCAAGCCCTATAGTCTGTAATTTTATCTTAGCAAAGTAGTTTACAGCAAATGTTACGGGGTCAATAGGAAGACAACACGAACGTAAAGACCCAGATGTAGAAGGTACAGAATGTGGAATAGGCAGGTCCTGAGCCAGGCCGGTGCCCCGAAACCCTCTGAGCCCGTTTTTCTGGTGGTAAATCTGCTTCTCAGAGTGATGTGCAACCCACATTTATGACAGAGTTATCACAGCAGCCGCCCCCATCGACTACTTGTACTTTAGGGGCCCTGAGTTGGAACTTAACGTATCCTTTCGCCAAAGGTGTGGAGACCAGAAGGAGGTTTCTCAGGAGGGGTCAGAATAGATACAGCTGTTTATCTTCACTGGATGTTATCATGTGCTCTCCTGCCGAGAGTTTCTGTCCTGTCACTGAATTCTCACCTACCTCACATTTAACCTCTACTGGCTACTGTTTGCTCTCTTTTCCTCTCTCCTTCTTTTAACACTTTGATCTTATTTTTTTGGTTCATTACGACTGAAGTTACTGCCGGTCTGAAAGCCTGAGAGTTCTCTTCTTCGGCATTACGGACCGTATCGTCTCGGATGTTTAATTTCTCAGTGCAATTACTCTCTTTATTTGTTGCTGATTTTTTTTCCCTTACGGGTCCCTTCTCTCACTTCTGGGCTCAACACTTCCACAGATGTCTGCGTGAGCAAAAGCCTACAGCCCAGGTGACAAAGGTGATACGACGCAGGTGTCTGCTCTGGCACAGGAGGAGCGCCGAATTTTCAGTGCCGATTTCAGAGGAGACCAGGAAGCCAGACGTCCTTCCTTCTCCCTCAGATACCTCTGACTCGGAACTTTAACCCAGCCAGTCCTGTGCTTCCAGCCCTTAGGATTCATGACAAAATACATGCATAAAAGTCCGCCATAAGCTCCATCTAGTACTAGTGGAAGCATAAATGTATATGTTCAGTTATAAACCTGGAAATAAAAATATTTACTCAATTTTATCAATTTATTCTTTTTTACTTTTTTTTTTAACGTTTATTTATTTTTGGGACAGAGGGAGACAGAGCATGAACGGGGGAGGGGCAGAGAGAGAGGGAGACACAGAATCGGAAACAGGCTCCAGGCTCTGAGCCATCAGCCCAGAGCCCGACGCGGGGCTCGAACTCACAGACCGCGAGATTGTGACCTGAGCTGAAGTCGGACGCCCAACCGACTGAGCCACCCAGGCGCCCCTCTTCTTTACTTTTTATATTCATAAATGTTGAAACTGAACTTGTATAAAAATGCGTACCTTCTAATTTAAAACTTCTTCGTTTTTTATGTTATTTTCTTTATAAAGCTTATTTTATTCATCTCGAGAGAGAGAGAGTGTGCGCACAAGAGCCAGGGAGGAGCACAGAAAGAAAGAAACAGAGAGAGAGACGGACAGAGAGAGAATCCCAAGCAGCCTCGGTGCTGTCGCTGAGAGCCAGACATAGGGCTTGCCACCATGTACTGGGAGATCACGACCTGAGCTGAAATCAGGAGCTGGGACGCTCCACCAGCTGAGCCCCCCAGGCACCCCTAATTTAAAAGTTTTTTAAAGAAAAGAAACAAACGTACAGAAGATGACATAACACCATCTATAGAACTGCCACTTAAAAAGTATTTACCCGTGGCACGGAAGTTCTATTTCATTTTCATTTTGGTATGTACGAAACTACGGTCGGCCCCTGGACATCGCAGGGGGGAGCTGCACGGGTCCACTTACACACAGCTTTTTTTGGGGGGGACAGTTCAGTTCTATAAATGTATTCTCTCTTCCTTGTGATTTTCTTAGTGTGTCTTCCTATAGTTTATTTTGTTGTAAGAACGCAGTATATGGTGTATACAACCTACAAAGTACGTGTAACAAACTGGTTATCGGTGAGGCTCCCAGGCAGCAGCCAACGATCAGTCGTTCAGTTCTGGGGACTCACAAGTTGGGGGGTGGGTTAGGCCTCCAACCCCCGTTTTGTTCAAGGGTCAACTGTACTGTTTCCCCAAAATGTTCTCTTTCAAAAAAAAAAAAAAAAAAACAACAACAAAAAACATAATACTGAAAACACAGTCAAATAAATACAAAATAGTAGGAAACTTTGTGAACTTACACTTCAGGTGTTCTCCTGCTCCGGATAACAACTGGTAAAAGATATGAAAAGTACGCTCATCTTTTGCTTGACGGACAGCACGAGATTTTTCCAGAAGGTCTGAGCGAAGATGGTTAAGGATCAAATTGAAAAGGTGGCCCTCTCTCCGTGACTGTACGAATTTAATTTGTAAAACGTTTTCTTTCTCTGATATATACTAACCCCCCCGCGATGAACCGTTCTGAATGATTAAAACCTATAAGTGAAAAAGGAAAGAAAATATATGCACTCACGTTCCTCACTAACCTTTGGGAATCATGGACCGAGAGGGTGTTCACGTCACCCCCCCCCCCCCGGCCCCGCCCCTCATCTGGGTTATAGTCAAAGAACACAGCACTAAACAAGGAACTCTAAGAAGCTATAGAAAATGAGCTCAAGCCTTTGAAGGCTGAAAAAGCCTTCTGGGAGTTTATCACAACTTTATGAACAAAGAAGCCAAGGCACAAAGGAAATTGCTCAAAATAACATAGCTCATGAGTGCAGGGACAGAAATCAGGGCTCAGGTGGACCTCAGGACATGTGCTTGGCCACCGTGGTCCCCAAGAGCCTGGCACACACAGCCTCGTACAAGTGGCTCCGGTCCCTCTACATCCACTTCCCAAATACCCCGAGATGGCCCTGACCAGACTGACCACCGGCCCCCTATGCTGGTTGTCCAGAGCCGGCCACAACCCCTCCGCCTGGGCTTCCCACACGCCAGAGGCTCACCCCCAACCTGCTTCTGTACTTCAGACCACAGCACACCCGCCTGTGCGTTTGGGGTGCATCTCTAGGACCCATGTGGGGTCTCCGGTCGACAGTCACCCTGGGCTGTTACACAATCTCCGTTTCTCTGCTCTGGAAGATGACCACCTCTTCTGAAGTCAGCTTTCCCTTCACTTCACCAAAGTGAATCCATTCTGTAAATCAGATTATCCCAAACACATCGTCCATGTCTGGTGGAAAATACATTTACAGGAAAGCTGTCATGGCAGGACCAAGGTGAAGAAACTTGAGATTTATTCCCCGGTCATTTCCAAGTGTTTCTTGTACTTTCTGGCTCTGAGCGTATCTGGAGACGTAAAATACAATTCTGAATTATCCCTTACCTGAGGGATCAAAAGGTTGTACTTCTATCACAGGGTCCCTGATACTTGTCAGAGGTAGCAGAGAACTGTCACCTGTATCCTTCCTAATTGGGACACTATCACTTGGAATCCTTTCCATTTTATTACCTCTGTTTCAATTTTTTTAAATGTTTATTTATTTTTGAGAGACAGAGCCCGACGCGGGGCTCGAACTCCTGAACCAGGAGATCATGACCTGAGCTGAAGTCAGTTACTTAACCGACTGAGCCACCCAGGTGCCCCTTACCTCTCTAATCGAAGTAATTCTACATAGACTTCTCTTTCCTTAAGGCCCTTCTATGCAGATGACATCTTGTAGGACGACTCTTTGTATTTGACATTTGTTTCTCCTCTGCTTATATTCTGCGTAACGCTAACTGAAACTACTGGAACTGTGCCCTTGCAGAAGGCTTGTGGGGGGGGCGGGGGGCGGTATATGCCCATCCCACTAATACCGCGAGCAGCTGGTAAACAAGGGCTAACCCAACATGGACTCAGGAGCAGTTCAATAGGAGGTGCTCACCTCAAGGCTCTCCTACCGCGCCAACGTTTCCTGGGTTCAAGTGCAGGTGATTCTCCCCTCAGTGGGACTCTCCTCTACCCCGGCTGTGTGAACATGGTATGGCCTGGCATGAAAAACCACCACCACCACCACCACCACACTCTGGCATGAACATTCAGTAGCTGGAAGTGTCTGACCACGTCATGACCCCTCTGGGCTTCAGTCTGATCACCTGGGGAGTCGGAGTGATGCCACACGGGGCTGCCCTGGGCCAGAGGAAGATCAACCACCTCTTCGGTTTGGATTATGCAGTTATGGAAAAGGATACATGTTTCAATGTTGGCCCCAACGATGTAGCCAGTTACATCAAAGTTGATGCGGATGAACTTGCCCTGGAAGTAAATCAGGAGAAAACTGAAAGTAAGTAAGGACACAGAGGGTGTGAACACTGTAGGAAAGTAACCAGCCAGTGCCTCGCGGTAAGTATCCATCAGTTGGTGGCAAACATGGGTCTTAATTACTGCCTCGAATAGAAACACAAAGAAAAAGCCTGGATAAGTTCCCAAAAAAGCAGCAATCAGATAGGCTACCTTCCTGGACTGTGACATAGTAAAAATGAGACCCTAATCATTTACAATTTTTAAGAAGCTCTTCCACATAATCTGAGATCAAAGACATTTGACAGCATTAAAGGAACACTGCATTCGGCCCTAATAGAATTACTTCTTGAAAAAATGATGGATTGGTCTGGTGTAACAGTTTTGCAAATCCCTAAGGAATACTTGGTCTCCCCACGACACACAGAACTGTTTTAAGGAAATGGAAAACGGATTGTTTTATAACTCATTTCATAAAGTTCCTGTAATATGGAATACCCCAAACGGTAAAGCTGTCATAAAAACAAGAAAGCAAAAATAAAAGCAAGTATCTCCCCTATAAATACAGATATAAAGGCCAAATTAAACCCTTTGCAAAACACAGAAACTTAACAATGACGATGATGTAAAAACACTATACACTCGCTCATCACCCAAATAAATGGTCAAGGGACTGGAGGGCTTTCCTCGGGGGGAAATGGACAAGCTGATTCCAAGATTTACAGGGAAATGGAAAGGACAAAAAAAAATCACAACCATGTTGAGAAAGAGGACCAGAGCTCAGGGACTCACATTACTAGAATTCAGAAAGCTGTGTTTATTAGGATAGATTGGTATTGGTGGGAGGCTAGAGATAACAGATCAAGGAATCAGAAGAGTCCACAAATAGACCACATGGAAACAGTCAACTCACCTTCAACAAAAGGCGCCGAGGTAATTTAATAGAGAAAGCCAATCTATTCAACAAACAGTGCTTGAGAAATGTGTAAAATGAAACCAAAAGAACCTAGACACTTCATACCACGTAAAAAAGTTAACACAAAAGAGATCACAAACCTAAAAGGATGGGCTAAAACTGTAAAGCTTCCAAAACAAAAATAAGAGACCATCATTTACGACCTTAGCAGAAAAAGATGTCCTAGAAAGAATGCAAAGAGCATGAAGCTTTAGGGTTTATCAATTAAAAACAGATAAACTGGGTTTCATCAGAATCTAAAACTTCTTCAAAAGTCACTGTAAAGAAAATGAAGAGTGATACCACACACTGGCAGAGAATATTTGCAAAACACCTACCTGATAAAAGACTTGTTCGCACGATTATTTAAAAAGCTCTTACAACTCAGTTAACAAGACAAATAGCCCAAGGAAAACACTGGGGAAAATATTTATACAGTTATTTCATCAAAGAAGATACGTAAATGGTCAACAGTCTATGAGAAGATGCTCAACGTCGTCGGTTATTTGAGAAAAGCAAAATAAAATGAGCACAAAGAGATACCAGCACACACCCACTAAAATGGCTGACGTTTTGAAGCAAGACCAGCAAGGAGACAGAACCAGAACGCTCCTATCACCCTGGTAAGAATACAAAATGGTACAGCCACTTTGGAAAAGTCTGCCAGTTTCGTATAAAGTGAAACCTAAGTCACCGTATGTGCCAGCGACCCCAATCCCAGTGACCCGGGAGAAATGTAAGACTTGCGCATGAATGTCCAAAGCCACTTGACTCTCAACAGCCCTCAAATGGAAACAACCCAAATGCCCACCAAGTGGAGAATGGTCAAGGACATCGTGGTCCATTCACACAGTGGAATATTACTGAGTGATAAAAAGGAACAAACCAGTGAAATACCCAACAACGTGGATGGACGTTGTACAAAAGAGGCAAGACATAACACACTACATACTGTAGGAGCCCATTCACCGGACATTCTGAAGAAAACAGACCACGGAAACAAAAGAGATCAGTGGTTCCCAGGGCCGGGCTACACAGACTACACAAAGGCAAATGGAAGCTTTCCCAAGAGAAGGAAATATTCTCTCTCTGGGCCACGGTGTTGGGCTCCCTACAATACACATTTGTCTAACCCTGTCCAACTGTACACCTAAAAAGGGTGAATTTTATTTGATGCAAAACTCAGCTTAATTTTTATAAATCACCAAGGAAGATATCTTAGGATCCTGTAAATAATTTTAAAATTTAAAATTTAAAAAACATAATTAGTTCCTTCTATTTACTATGAATAGATTACACGTGGCCCACACCCTTCTACTGGGTGTCCAGTCCACCCACCCATGCTCCTACCCACCAGGACCCTTCTCACCTTTCCCATGTTAGGCCTACATTTATCACAGAAATATTTGCTCTATGTACAAAAAACGAGTACTTAAGTATTGGGATGCTACCGCAGAAAAATTTGAACTATATTATGTGCAAATTATACCTCAGTAATATTGACTTTTGCAATTGAAAACAAGAGGATAATTCACTAAAATCATACTTCATTTTTAAATGTCTATTTCTTTATTACGAGAGAAAGAACAAGAGAGCAGGGGACGGGCAAAGAGAGGAAGAGAGAGAATCCCAAGCAGGCTCCGAGCTGTCAGCACAGAGCTCAACGCAGGGCTCGATCCCAAGAACTGCAAGACCATGACCTGAGCTAAGATCAAGAGTTGGATGCTTAACTGCTGAGCCACCCAAGTGTCCCCATTATTTTTTTTATTCAATATCATGCGCATTCACAGAGAACTCACCCAATTTTCCAATTAAAAAAACTGCAAACCAAGCGAGAAAACAAGGTGAAAAGAGAATGCACGTGGGGAAATCTAATGCTATTTCCTGCTGGAGGACCAACAAATGACGGGGGAGGCAAGTAAATTCTACCTCGAACCCCTGCGCCCTCCTCCTGGGTCTTCCACTCCCACCACCATGGAAGTATCCTGCCTCACGTTATCTGAAAGCCCTGTTCTGCCCGGGAATGCACGGCTGGTTCAGTAACACCAGGGGTGCCATGTCACCCACCACAACGGACATTCCACGAAGGGTCTGCTTCAGATGCTGCTAACGCCCAGAGTGTTCAGGAGGGAGGGGAGAAGCACGATTCCTGTAGGATGCAAAGGCCTTTTGTGACCAAGAGCAGGGCCATGTAGAAAATGCCTCTGACTACACGAGAAACCGTTACAACACAGGCTAAACCACAAGTCTGACAGTTATGACTGGGCGTATGTGGGCAACAGAACAGAACACGTGAAACCAGGTTTCTAGGAAATCAAGATGGCGTCTGTCACTGGCACCCACAACGCCCACTGGCCTAAAAGCTGATGTTAAATCACCGAACTTCGTGAGGTTAACAACACTTTCCGTTCCATCTGAAACCGCAACGCAGGGGCACCCAGGTGGCTCAGCCGGTTAAGCGACCAACTTTGGCTCAGGTCATGATCTCACCGTTGGTGAGTTCAAAGCTCTGCGTCGGGCCCTGTGCTGCCACCTCAGAGCCTGGACCTGCTTCTGATTCTATGTCTCCCTCTCTCTCTCTCTGCCCCTCCCCCGTTCATGCTCTGTCTCTCTCTGTCCCAAAAATAAATAAACGTTGAAAAAAAAAGTTTAAAAAAAAAAAAACAAAAAAACATTAAAATAAATAAATAAATAAAACCACAACGCAAATCCATCTTTTAGGGCTTGCTAGAGAACACTTAGCATTTTTCTGCTACTCAGAGTCACAAAACAAAAATGACAAGTTGCTCACTTGGGTGGTGGGTTCTGTTATGGGTGGGGGGAGTGGGGACAGGAAGTTTTGTGTAGATTTTTTTTTTAAACAGGACAGAACTTGTCTTCTTTTGAGACAGGCTCTTGTGAGGTTACACGAGTATGACTTTTATACAAATGACCCTTTTGCACAAATCGTACGACCATGGCACTGAGAGATGCTGACCTAATGGCCCCGAGCAGAAGCAGAATCATGAGGCTTTTGCTCTTTCGACACCCGAGGGACACGGTGGCAGGGCCCCTCCAAAGGACAGAGAGGGGCTATGGGGACACAGAGAACAGCGTCACACGATTAGGACAGAGAAAGCTTCGCAGGAGTACCACTGGAGCCGAGTAATCTTACAGTTTCTAAGTATGTTAGTTTGCTTGAAGCCACAGGGTATTTAAAGGGAGGCTCCGTGCTGGTTTATCTGCAAGCTCTCTGGAGTAAAACTACCACGAACAACACTGGTCCTTGACACACCACAACTGGATCCTGACCTCCTGGCTACAAGGGAAACGGTTCCACTGTTTTCTAGAGACACGGCATTCTGGGCTAGCAGCTATTCAAAGTGGCACCTGCAGGCCCCTTTATGCTCCCCTGACGACAGGTTCCCTTAGTGCCTGATCTAGAGTAACGAGCGAGATTTAATCCAGAGGCCAGATGGCGGTGTCCACGGCTTCAGCTACGGTGACCCCCAAACTATACCAGAAGCTCGTCAATTAACAAGATGGGTTTTCACGTGAACTAAGGGGTCTTGTTGCGTAGTATGTAACGGATATAAAGATTCCGGGGGTAACGTGGACTGACTGGAAATAGACACCCCCGGTCTGGTGTGAACAAGGTGCTAAGACTCCAGAAAGGCCCGGAAGCTGCCGTGTCTGTTGAGAAGGCTGCCTTGGGCTCGATGCTCGCTTGGTTTCCCGCTGCAAACTGTCCTCTGTTGCTGACATGGTCACATCTGCCCCCGGGGAATCTTTAGGGAAAGGCTGGGAGTACTCAAGAGACAGCAGTGAGTGCATTCAATTTACTTACAGACTGTTTTTAGTGTCTGCTTGCTTAGAAGCACACGTGGGGGTGCAGAACCCTGGCTTGCTTTCACCGTCATCTGGTAACCCAGCGGTAGGCAGGGCACCGGGGCCTTTACCGGGCTCTCGCTACTGAGGCTCATTATCTACCAAAAAGGCACATGAAACTGGGGACTGCCAAAATGGCCTGATTCCGTTTGGGGGAGAAAAAAAGATCTTTGCACGAATACAGAGGGCTTCCTGCTAGACGCAAGATGTATCTATGGATACAAGGCAGAAAGTGAAGTCCCCATTTTAAAAGTTCCGTTACCAGAGACTCATCTCACACAAACCGCCTGCATCTGGAATGCATCTGACTTCTCCACAAACAGACCGGGGCTAACCGTGAACGATTATTTTCCTAAGGGTAATGCTCTCCTCAAAGAATCCCCTTTAATACGGACCATCTGCTCGCAACTTGGAAAGAAAAAGATCATCTTCAGGAAATGATTCGTCTCTATCAGATCAAAGAGATGGAAACAAATGGACTCTAAAAGCTGATGGGAGTTTGTAGTTTCGAGCATTTTCACCACAAATAACGACTTGGCGCAATTCCCGTCCACCCGCCGTTTCCGCGACTTGTCGCTCCTCCGGCGGGACGCGGGGCGCCGCCCCCACCTGTCCTGGCCACACGGCCGTCCCTTCACGGATCTCAGACGGCCCACGCGTCCAGCCCCGGGGCCCGCGTGTTCCCAGAAGGCCCAGCGCACGTGGTCACCAGTGCCCGGAGGTTGAAGGCCCGGGTGCAGAGGAGCCTGAGGAGGCCAGGGGCTCCGATACGCCCCCGGGGCCTGGAAGAGCGGGCGGCACCCAGTAGCCCGCCGCAGCCTAACCGAGCCCATTCCGTAACTACGAGACGCCCACTACGTACGCGCACGTGCGAGGCGCCGTGCCAGGAACGAAGGATCGCGAGAACAGGCTGACGTCCTTCCGCGAGACGCCGCGCGCTCCCGGACGACACACAGCGGCCGCCCACAGACGCCGAGGAGCGCGGTGAGGAAGGCAGCGACGGACGAACAACCCGATCAGGTGCTCAGGAGACACAGACGGGCAATCGTGGACAGACCGGGAGTACGTTCTGGAAGAGCGACCCACAGGGCTCACTCCAGTCTGGACACGGGCCACCAGGCAAGGCGGAGTCCGGGAGGATTTTCGTCGTTGCGTTTCACGCTCCCGCAGCCGGGAGGTTTGATGGCACCAAAGAGTGACGGAAGACGGAAGGAGCACATTCTGAATAGAAAAGGTTCCAATTGGAACACGTTAAAGCTGCGAAAACCACGAAGACCGCCAAACGGCAAGAACGAGGCGGCACCACAGGGCCCGGCAAAGCGCAGGAGCTCAGTAATGAGCCGAACTGCACAACGAGATGGAAATTCCGGAACATGTGATTAAAAGACGGGCCTACACGGGGCCGCCCGCTGACGCCGCGAGAAGCAAAGCGTTGGCGGCGGCAGCGCCCACAGAAACCTTCACAGGGAGGCCTCGACTTAGCTGAGCTCCCGACAGCCCATGCGGCCACTCACTCCGCTATTTTTTATGGAACCACTAAAATCAACTACTTTTGTAGCTTGGTGCGGTTAACGCCTTTGGATAGTTTAGTAGCTGGCTATGCTATTTCTCTGAAAAATCCTATAAATATCAATATGAAGTTGACTTCCTAAGAATTACAGCCCGAAGTCAACTATTTTTATTTTTTTAAATGTTTACTGAAAGAGCGCATGAGTGGGGAGGTGCAGAAAGAGGGAGACAGAGGATGCGCCCTGTGCCGTCAGCAGAGCCCAAAGCGGGGCTCCAACCCACAAATCGGGAGATCATGACCTGAGCCGAAATCACTCAACCAAGTCAACAATTTAAAGACATTTTTGTTGGGGCGCCTGGGTGGCGCAGTCGGTTAAGCGTCCGACTTCAGCCAGGTCACGATCTCGCGGTCCGGGAGTTCGAGCCCCGCGTCAGGCTCTGGGCTGATGGCTCAGAGCCTGGAGCCTGTTTCCGATTCTGTGTCTCCCTCTCTCTCTGCCCCTCCCCCGTTCATGCTCTGTCTCTCTCTGTCCCAAAAATAAATAAACGTTGAAAAAAAAAAAATTTAAAGACATTTTTGTTTCTCAGTTGAACTAGCTATGTGTAGGAACACTGCCTTAATGAAAAATATTTTCTTAAAGGATAAGCTTTAAAAAAATTTTTTTTTAAGTTTATTTATTTTTGACACAGAGAATCTGAAGCAGGCTCTGCACCCGCAGCACAGGGCCCCCATGCGGGGCTCGAACTCACAAACCATGAGATCGTGACCTGAAACCGAGAACTGGATACTTAACTGAGCCACCCAGGTGCCCCAGGAGATTAGCTTTTAATAGAATAGGCAGAATAAGACCTTTGGGAGGTGGAACTCTAGCTCAAACAGGGTTTATTGAGGATTTAGACTGGGTAGGTATTCTTGCTGGCAGGATCTTGCTAGAAAACAACCTAAGAAGTTCTTCCTGCCAGTAGGATGTAAAACAAGTTCCTACCAGAATTATTTACGTGCACTTTCAGAACAGGATGCATAAATAATAAGCTTTAAGGAGACTTGTGTATAGTAATTACTTTGCAAATAAATTTTGACAAGTGATGACTTTGATTCAGACTCTAATTAAAAAATTTTAAAGGTATATTTATTTCTGAGAGAGAGAGACAGAGGACAAGCAGGGGAGGGGCAGAGAGAGAGGGAGATACAGAATCCAAAACCAGGGTCCAGGCTCCAAGCTGTCACAGAGCTTGATTCAGGGCTCGAACTCATGAACCGTGAGATCATGACCTGGGCGAAAGTCGCTTAACCGACTGAGCCACCCAAGTGCCCTGATTCAGACTCTAATTTAAAGAAACAAGCTGGAGCAGGATTTTTCAACCTCGACATAACGGACATTTGGGGCTGGATAATTCTTTGTCGTGGGGTCCAACCTGTACACTGTTGGATGTTTAGCAGCATCCCTGGCCTCTACCCATCACCGAAACCAAACAACCAAAAATGCCTCCAGGCACTACCAAATGTCCCCTAAGGGTCTCCAATTGAGAACCGCTAATCCAGAGTATTGCAAATTACAGATTATAACCTGCCTTTGTCAATACGGAAATCTCTCTCTAATGATGTATGTGCGGCAGCCAACCTCTGAGATGGCCTCAGTAACCCCCAACCTCCAGTACCGCTGTCATTGCACAGTCCCCTCCCACGCTGTATCAGGGTTGGTCTCCGTGGCCAGCAAACTACATCAGAGCGTTGGCCCGTGACTTCTAAGATGGGAAAGAACACTGTGTGGCTTCTGTCTTGCTCTCTTGGATCATCTGCTCTTGGGGACCACCAGCTGCCATGTCATGAGCACACATCCCTATAGAGAGGTCTTTGAGGTGAGGGATGCCTTGGAGGAACTAAGGCCTCTTGCCAAAAGCTACCCGGGTAAGTCTGGAAGAAGAGCCTCCGGCCTCTTCAAGCTTCACGTGACCGCAGCCCTCACCAACAGCACCTTCGTGGCACCTTCACGAGAGATGCCAAGTCAGAACCACCCATCACATGGAAGCGGAGATGATCCAGGTTTCAAGTCACCAGGGTTAGGGTAAGTTGTTACACAGCAACGGGTAACTAATACGGAATCCTATTTCCACGTGTCCCAAACGTACAAACGCTGGCAGGCAGATGGGTCCTTACTGCTTAGTAACGCACTCACTACAGTCTTTACCAAAGGACCGGATGGCAGCAATTTATCTTTTTTTTTTTAGGTTTTTATGGATTTGAGAGAGAGAGCGCGAGACAAAGCAGGGGAGGGGCAGAGAGAGAGAGAGAGAGAGAGAGAGAGAGAATGAATCCCAAGCAGGCTCCATGCCATCAGTGCAGAGCCCGACGTGGTGCTTGAACTCATGAACCACAAGATCATGGCCTGAGCCGAGATCACGTCAGATGCTCAACCAAGTGAGCCACCCTGGTGCCCCAATAATTTCTTTTCCAGGCAAAGATGAGACAAACAGGCACAAAACGGTTTCTCCTGAATATAAAGTGTGGCTTGGGGCAGGGGAAATCAGAAAAGACTGGTAACTTGATTTATGTAGTAAAATAAAGCATTTTCCACTAAGAAATCCTTGTAAATCTGCATGGAAATCCACATCCCAAAGCTGGTAGCTCATTGTGTCTTCTATCCCGTGATACAGCCGCTAAACGCAGGGCTTTCAGGAGGAAGAATTTAAGATTTAAATGTGGCTCAGGCTCAGTGCTGATGACCCAGGGATGATAAAACCCTATAAATGAACCTTAGCTTCCCCAGACCTTTTACAAACCCCAAAGTCACAGCTATGCTTTCTCCTGACACAGGCATATTTGTTATTCCACTCTGTCCATAAAAAGCTAAAATAATGACCTAATGAACTTGGATGAAGCGATTATCTTACTAGGAATAAACAATACTCCAAACAAATAGGTTCCTATTTCCTCCATAATGTGGAAAGCCTCTCGCACTCGAACTACCTCTTTGGGTGCCATGGGCTGAGTCGTGTCCCATCTCAAATTCTTTAAAAAAAAATTTTTTTTTAATGTTTATTTATTTTTGAGAGAGACCGAGGATGAACGGGGGAGGGGCAGAGAGAAAGGGAAAGACAGAATTTGAAGCAGGTTCCAGGCTCTGAGCTGTAAGTACAGAGCCCGACATGGGGTTCAAACCCAAGAACTGCGAGATCGTGACCTGAGCCAAAGTTGGACGCTTAACTGAATGAGCCACCCAGGTGCCCCCCACTGCCTCAGAACAGGACTATATTTGGAGAGAGGGTTTTTACAAAGATAATTAAGTTAAAATGAGGTCACTGGGGCCCTAGTCCCACACGACTGGTGTCCTCACAAGAAAAGAACAGGACACAGATGCACACAGAAGACGGACCACGTGGACACCGGGAGATGGCCATCTATAAGCCACAGAGAGGGACCCCAGAAGAAACCAACCTTGCCACACCTTAACCCTGGACCTCCAGCCTCCAAAAGAAAATCAAGGCAGTCCTACCAACTCATACAGAGGGTTAGCTAGCTACCTTCGGGCTCAGTGGGTCCTCTGTGATTCCATATCTGGCTGCTTCCACTAATCACACAACCCAGGCCATCAGAAAATCAACATGAACGCCAGGACTTCACATTATACTCAGAGTAGAAGAGTATGTCACCGTGATACTAGATTCCCCCAGATTATCCATGAAGGAGTCATTAGTAAAGTCTCTTTTGATGTGGCCTTGAATTGTACAAATACTTCTAGGATGGGAGGAGGGAGGAAAAACATAGAATTAACTCTAATGATTTAAGTAGAAATAACTGTAATTGAAGACCCTCTCCAATCTGTGGAAAATGGTTAACTGAATCTTGAGGACTATAATTCAAGGCAAGAAGTTTACAGCAGGCACGCCCATTTTGCTGGATATGTTTTTAGAGAAGATTTGGCACTGACACGTCAATAGGGCGTAGCTGGACAGGGGACATACCGCTTAGGAGAACAGCCTCATGCAAACGGTCACAGCTGGTCAAACGGAGGAAGAGGGGAGAGCTTTCCAGGAATTAAGAAAACCCTATTTTCATAGAGGAGTATTCTTATAGAGAAGTAATTTTTAGAGAGAAGTAATCATATTGTTGCATTCTTCTGACATCCGTATCCCCGGAGAAACAGCAAGTATGAAAAGGACAGCTGACTACACTGAATGCCAACTTGGTTTGTGGAGCGTTTACATTCCCGGTACTGTGCTAAGTACTCCACATGCATCCTCATGTAAGCTCTATGCCCGCTCGGCAACACGTATTGTAGACCATCCCCAAAGACGAAGAAGATCAGAGAGGCTACCTGATCATTTACCCGTACAATACACAATTACATATGCAAATACAGGATTACAGTTACTTTCACGGTTTTTCCTTTTTAAAATGCAAAACTACTAGAAGATTGCAAATTACATGTGACTCATCACGTTTCTACAGGACTGTATCATTCTGTACCACGTCCTTTATTAGCCTCTCCCTAAAATCTAGGAAGACAAGTACTCTCTTTGCTGGATCACAGTAGACATTTCACTAAAAATCTGAGAAATTATAAGTTTCGGGTGCTTTTAAACTTACAAAACGAGATGAGTTATCATTTTTCACGGTCTTCGCGTTTCCGAATGATTCCAGGATTGGATTCGCTTGTAAGAGCTGCCGTTCGAGTTCCCCCTAAAAGACATTACACATATGCGCGCGCGCGCACGCACACACACACACACACACACACACACACACACACACAAATAAAAGCAGATTAGGTTAATCTAACATCTTTACTCCAATCCTGGGGTGGGGGTGGGGTGGACAAAACAATAAACTTCCTCTCTTCCTCAGTGTTTTCATTCTGTTTGCCATCTCGTAACCTTTGTGGCTTTATTCTCAGTCATATTAGGCTCTGCTAAAGGGAAAAACAGCATGTATAAAGTGATCGGAAGGGGAAGAAAAAGTCACGTTAAACAGCAGATCAATTTGAGGGCAGGGCATGTAAATTAGGCAGAGAATTTTGAAAAGAAAACAAACCAAACTGGTTTTCATGAAATGAAATTCAGCTTGACACTTCAATTAAGGACATATTAATACTTACACTTCTGTTTATTTTTATACTGCCTTGCTCCAATGACTGAAGGTAGACAATTCTAATAACCACTATCCTAGTGGTAGATGTGTCATTTTTCCAAGGGTTGCACATGATACCCTAATGATGCCGACAGGATGATGTCCTCACTGACACTTTCAGGGAGGATGGAGATGGGGATGCTGCTGACTTTTGCTCAAATTTAAAAACGCTTACTATAGAGTATGTGATAGAATATAGGCTTTATGCAGAGTCTTTACTTATGTGCAAATTCGGCTAGGAAATAGGTTCCACAAACAAAAGATGTAAGTATATTAATATGTGCTTTAATCATGACACACAATAAGAAGCTGCATGAGAAAGCAAGATGCTATTTCTGGCCTCGGAAAGCACTACAAAGTGGTGTTGTGTTCCTGGAACGCAATTTTCGAGTGTATCATAGGAACTTCGATACATCTGCTTTTTCCAAATACAAAGCTTACCCCTGTATTTTAAAATACCACAGTCAGTATTCTAGACCTAAAGACAGGATGTCAAACCACTAGCAAATGTGATTCTCTGAGCAGAGGGATAAAAGGATCCTCATGCAAGGATCTTAACTACCGGCCAGTTGCTATGTGAGCGTTGCATGATGAGATCCAAAAAGAACAAATATAACGCCATACATGGAGTTGGCGTTTAACTCTGGAATTGGACTCCTTCGCTCGTTACGAGGGTGGGAAAGTACTCCAGAGGCACAGGACCCAGTGAGATACGCTCCCCCCACAGGTCTGCCCTCCAGCACTGATCTGAACTGCCCAGATCTTCACAGGTGTTGAGTGCAGTCTACAATGGTGTTCAACTGAAACCAGGCAGGAACCAGTCCCGTTAAGACCTGCGGGATGAACTTCCTTTCCTGGCATTTGATAATATGCTCCCTGTAGCATTAGTCTCCCAGGTTATGGACTTCACATTTCTGCTGTAAAGCTTCCTAAACATTATAGGCTTCCCAGGGTGGTATCCCGGCAACCATTTTTAACAACTGAGAGGCATCATTAAGGGGCATCGTTCTGTAATCTAACAAGTGCCTTTCCCCTGGAGGTCAGCAGTCGCCCACATCACCGTGCCCACGGCTGGCATCTTGCAAAGCCCTGGGTGTACGAGCTCTGCAAAAATCAGGCTCTAGAATGCTTCTTGCCTCACTCAGCCTGTGATCAGAATGTAGAAACCGTCAGAAAAACACTGAATTTTCCTAAGTGGGGCACTACCTTTGCACTAACTATTGCTACTTAGATCTAGGAACTAGACAGAATATAGATTCCTTAGAATTATGCACTATCATCCCGCCAAATCCTAATAAAAATAATTTCAGTGACATTTCACCTTTCAAGTGTTTTCCTAACTTGGAGGTAGAGTATTGCATATCCTATTTTAATACTCCTTAGATGTGGCTACAAGGAGTCTTTTCTCTGTGTGTGAGTGCATGTGGGTGTGCTCATGTGTGTGATTTACGGATTCCATCCTTTCTCCTGCTGGCTTTTAATAAACTGGCTGTATACCCTGAACCTAGCTCAGTGTCAGGTCAGAAGGATGCTCCGGGAGTGTTTGCTGAATGATTGTGGCATTAGAGGTCCCGAAATATTCTAGCAGCATTCGGGAGGGGATGGTGCTGAGCCAAAGTTGGCAGGAAGAATCGGGTGAAGGGTCCGCACTGTCTCCATAGAACCTGCCGACTGGGCCGCTTCTGTGTCTCTGTTGTTGGGGTCACTAGGTTATTAGCAGGGTTGTGGTATTACTTTTCTCCTAATGGGCTGGTGACATCAATGGGACCAAGCAAAGCTCTCAGTAACTCCTCAATGAATCACAAAAAGCTTGAACACAAAGCTGTCATCGTAAAGCACACAAAAAGGGTCTTAAATTAAGAAATTACCGCTGAATTTGATCATTTCTGTGCTGTGCAATTTCACACTTTGATTAAATGGCGCTAACCTCTCTCAACCAAACTATGAAGCCAGTTATAAACCATCAGGGGACAGTGACTAAGTGCTAACCCTTCCACCAGAATTGGAGGGGCAGTGGCCCTGGTTTCGATTATTCTATATGATAACGAGAAAGGTCTTTGGGAATGTAGGGGAAACTAATCAGCATTAGCTACTGAAAAATTGTTTTTACAGTTTTAAGTATTTAGAATTAATTCTATGATGCTTTAAAGGTCTACCAATCGTGATGAAAACTATACCCTTCCGTTTGTTATATGGTATATTAATATCTACCTATGATATGATAGAGGAGTTTGAAGTTGGTTAAAAAAAAAAAAAAGCCCTTTGAAAACTCCAGTTGAGCCAGCAAGGCTGGGGTCGTGCTGGGCTTTGCAGGCCTGACTGGGTACACATGTAGGTGTCCCAGGGCCCACAAGAGGGCTGAACGTGGGTGGCAACAGCTCGACGTCACGCTGAGAACCAGACTTCATCTCAACCAGCAGGCTCGAATTTCTGCACTTGTGCCTGCTGTCACCAACCTCTTAGTTCGAGGCCGTTCAGAGCAGTAGATAGGAAGTCATCTGGAAGATGCCATCCAGAGGTGGGGGACTCGCTAGTTGGAGGGGCAGGCAGGCTGGCCTGGAGGAGTCCCTTCTTCGGGGACGGTTAGGTTTTAGAAATCACTGACTGGTGTTTAACTCTGCCCTAGATTCAGGCTCTGGCGTAGCACTGAACGCTGTGCCAGACTCTTGAGGATCCGTAACAGCGACCTATGGTGAGGGAGCCCAGCACACAGACTGCCTCCAGCTGGCTGGGCACAAAGCCAAGCAGGACTTGAACTTGGTCATAAAAACTGTATCCAAAGTTTGCAGGTAAACGCTTCACGTTTACTGCTTAACCACTGTGGCCTGAATTCTAAGAAGTGGTTTCTATTCCTATTTCCACAATAATGATTAAGTTTTAAAGGTAAGCACAAAAGCCTGCCCGGATGGCTAAAACAGACATGGACGTGTGCTGGCAAGGAGATGGGGGCACCCTCATGCACTGCTGGTGGGAATGGAGGGCGGTTCCTTCAAGAGTTAAACCGAATACTAGGGTAACCCAGCCGGCCCACACCCAGGTGCCTGCCCAAGAGAATGGGAAACACAGGTCCACACAAACCCTATGCACAAATGTTCCTGGGGCATTGTCCAAGATGGCCCCCAAGTGGAAACAATCCAAAATGTCTGCCAATGGATGGATGGATAAACACAGTGGGACCTACCTACCGTAAGGGAATACCGTTCGGCCAAGGAGAGGGATGGAGTATTTGTACACGCTACGACATGGATAAACCGTGCAAACATCATGCGAAGGGAAAGAATGCCAGGATTCCATTCAAGTATCCTATGCACGACAGACAGATTCGCAGAGACAGAAAGTATGTTGATGATTTCTGGGGACTGGGAGGAAATGGAAGGTGATTCCAAATGGCTTTCTTTTTGGGGGGATGAAAACACGCTCAAGTTGACTGCAGGGATAACTGTGTAACTCAGTGTAATGAAAACAACAATGCTGAACTGTATGAATGTGTGAAGTTTATGGCGTGTGAATTAAATTTTGATGAAGCTGTTAAAAAAAAAACAAGGAATGAGCAGAGAGAGACAAATAAAGGACTCCCCAAATCAGGGGCCTCGAAACGCCTTCCCCTCCCTTGTTCTTACAACGCATACTGTGTCTAGTGACAAAAGGCTAGAAATGTATACAAATGGTTCCTGGGTGCCTAAGTTTTGCCTGTAACGTTCAATGTAAATTCACAAACCAGGGATGTCAAACCAAATGAAACACCTTGCAAAGTACAGACTGCTTGCTGGCAGTCATTCTCAAGATAGGGTGAGGGGGTCCCCGGGAAGGGGGAGCGATTGTGGGCAAAGAAGTCATTTCTCGACGGGACCCTCTGCAGGGTCACTACCGCCCACAAGCATCTCCTAGTCTTCAAGTGGGCTGGGAGGAAAAACTGAGGACCAGTGTTCTTCTCAGTCTTCTAGAAACACAAGCACAGCCCCCACCGGACTAGACTACTATTACAATAAACATGGGAAAAGCAGCCCCGGAGATATGTGCAGAGTGAGTTCATGCAGCAGGACATGCAAATCAATGACGGAGGGAGGGAGGCATGGCCAGAGAAGCTGTCGCTGCCCTGTCTTTGGGAAAACGTGCCCCCTGTCAACGGAGCCGACCCAAAGTACAGTCCAGGGGTAGGCATGCTACTCACACAACAGCGATCCATTCTGTGGTTTAAAATGACATCGAAACAAAACGTTAACAGTAATGGTGTACGGATTCCGTGGTGGAATTTGGAAAACCCCGATCTGTACAGTAGTTATTTAATGCTAATTCACTAGTGACCCAAGTGCACATTAACAGGTCATTTTAGCGAGTACCTCGAAGACACAGAGAAAAGCTAATTTCTGGTCTAGAGGTTCCTTCTGTAGTCAGCAAAAGAGCCTTTAAATGTCCTCTAGGACAACAATGATTCCGTGAACCCTTCCTATTTGTACGAATGATCTGCTCTCTACAGCTGAAGGAGAAGACAGAACGTCATAGGGCCTTAGCACAGCTTTGCTGTCTGAGAACATCTTGAGAATTTTAAGGAGGGTTTCTGAAAATCTTGTCTATAGGACTATTCCTATAGACACTTAAGAATTTCTTTATATTAGTAAGTCATTTCTAGAACATTGTGCTTTCCTGCTTCGTATTAGCTCTGTTTCATTGTCTTGTGGCAGACAGCCAGACCGAAGCCATCCAGTGCCAGGGAAAGGGTCAACTCCAGGACAGCTGTCCCTCTCCTCCAGGGTAGCAGGAAAGGCTCTGTCTACGGCTGTGCTCTATGGAGCCTGAAGGGGGGAGCATTCGATAACCAGTAAGAATAACACTCCTCCACCACTTGCCCTGGATAACAAAGGATAATTTTACATATTATATCAACAAGGCCCTCAGCTTAAAATACATACGGGCCATAAAAAACTTTATTAGAAATGTGTAAATCCAAAAAGGTACAACTTTAGAGTTGCAGCCCCAAACTCAAAAATTTAACGTATGGCCCAAAGCGAGGCTTCTGTGTATTTAAAGAAAAATTGAAATAATTCCATCTCGTATTTGACACACGAAACCCTGAGGGTTCAAGGCTTCATCAACAGGTGATTCAATGTCATGATAAAAAGGGTAGAGAAATATTCAAACTTGTCTCGAAAACACATTTAAAGCCAAAGGGCATGCTGCTGCTCACAAAAGATGATGTCTCTAAGCAACACATTTTCAAAATCAAATTTTCTTTTTTGCGGTAAATTTCACTCACAACTCCTGGTATTTGTTTCTAATAGAGACTCGATCTAGAGACAGAAATTAGCGCAAACATTCAAGACTAAGAAGCATAAACAAAAGCACTTGCCTGATGCTTCACTGGTTTTGGCGATTCCTGCTGTTTGTTACAAACAGATAAACGCAAATGTTAGCGAGTCTGGGCCTTTCCCTAAGCGGTGAGCCACATCTAAAGCACCACGTGACCGTCCACCTCAGAGCTGTGACAGCGGATCTGGCTGGCGTTCCTCAGGGATCAGCTGCCACTTGGGCAGATTCAGGATCACTGACCCCCTTTTATCTGTACCCCTTTTCTATCATCGACTGCCCCCAAATTTCCATCCTCGTCTCAAGCGTCTATGGCCAGTGGCAACAGCCTGTGTCCCTGCTCAGAAAAGACAGCTAAAGAGCCTTGAGGACCATCTTTTGGTGGAAATAGGCAATCTTCAAAACACTGCTCTTCGATCGTTAACCATTCCTCCCAAAGCTTTGCAAGAAATCAGGCTTCAAGCCGGAATCGTAATTCTGGTTGGCCTGTTAGAAAACCTAGGTACTACAATTCCCTCCTGAGCGGAGGAAGTTTCTGGGTGGGGGTCGTGGAGAGGGGGCGGTCAGTTCCAGCAGGACACTGAGTAGCTGTGCTTCCTCATTCTGGTTTCTGCAATCGTAAAAGAATAAACCGAGGCATTAAATGAACAACGGAACGAAAACTTACAGGAATATTATGGTCCTTCCGTCCTTTGTGCGAAGAAGCGACATGAGCAAGGTACTGAATGACTTTCTTAGTATTTTCTGTCTTCCCAGCACCTGATTCACCCCTGAAAGAAACAGTAACACAGGCTGTCTTAAAGAAAGCAGGGCGTCCACCTTCCAAAGTTGTAATTAACAAAATTAAACGGAGTTGGAACAAGAATTGGTAGGAAATAAAAAGGATGTAGGATAAAAACCGATCGGCAGAAGTCAGAAAATTGTTATTATTCTTAAATGGTATTAAATTACCACACACTTTTTCTACCCCCTGGAGATGCCAGTGAGACACAGGGAAAAGTTCAGAGTGCTGTGTTTTTTTTTTTTCAAGGAGTTTGGGGGTTCCACCAGAGAAGCAGCATTTATCGTAAGAGGTCATGAAAACATTCCTCAGCACCAGAAACCCATCCACCACTGGGGATTTAATCTGAAGGAGCTTCAGACCTCTGGGCTGCCCCTTGCTGCTCAGGTCCAGGCAAGGTTTTCTCGCTCTTCCCCCAAAGGAGCGGACGAGTGTTCCTACAGCCACAGCACCTTGTACATATTTTGTCACATCTCCTCAGCCACCTGCCGGCCCCGCATCCTGGGCTCCTGGGGCAAAGGGCAGGACCCCGTGCATGTGCGTCTGTTTACTGTGCATTTGTGTTTGTTTGTGTTAGTTTTTTTTTAATCCACGGAACCTTGTGCAGTGCTGACCCACAGCCGCTACGCAAGGTGTAGAGACAGTGAACGAACACCGTGAATTTTGTGATGAACCGGGACAGATGCCACCACTTTGTATGCTTTACGTTTTAAAACAAGGCTAGCACGTTTCAAAGGCTGCTTTTGATTTCTACTCAAGTACTGATCTTGAAATTCAGGGAAGCTTCTGGACACACAGCGCTACCTGAGTTCTGGCCTTTCTGTTCAAATATCAAAGGGTCCCTAAGATCGGATCAAAGCGAACCTATCTTCACAGTCGATAAAAATCTCAATTTGGATTGAAGTAGAAATTTTGGGGGCGCCTGGGTGGCTAGGTTGGTTAAGCATCCCTACTCTTGATATTAGCTCAGGTCATGATTTCACGGTTTGTGAGTTCGAGACCCATGTTGGGTTCTCCACTGACAGTGTGGAGCCTACTTGGGATTTTCTCTCACTCCCTCTCTGGCCTTCCCCTGCTCATGTTCTTTCTCTCTCTCTCTCTCTCTCTCTCAAAATAAAAATATTAAACTCTAAAAACACACACACACCCCAAAAAGCCCCAGTGATTCTTAAATCACTGGTAAACTGTAAAAAAAGATAAATAAAACAAAAAAATTCATTATCTAATTAGATTTAAAAAAAAAAGCCTCAGGGGGGAAAAAAAAACAAAAAAAGAAAAAACCAGGGCGCCTGGGGGGCTCAGTCCGTTAAGTATCTGACTTGTGGTTTCAGCTCAGGTCATGCTCTCACGGTTGATGAATTTCAGCCCCACACTGGGCTTTGAGCTGACAGCGTGGAACATGCTTGGGATCCTTTCTCTCTCCTCTCTCTCCCTCTCTCTGCCCTTCCCCTGCTCTCTCTCAAAATAAACGAACTTAAAAAAAACCCTTCTGAAACCCCAAAATGTTAATACACACATGGTCAACTAATAATCCTCTAAACCCGTTGTACCCAACCCAAGCCTTAGAAGTCTAATTTTTCTAACAAGCTCCCACCCTTTCTGGAAAGTGTACTCTGAATTGCACTATTTTTGTCCACAACTTAAGTATGTCAGTGGGTTTACGGGCTGCATTATTTTCTCTGCACCCAGACACCTACAATCTAAACTGAAGAGGCTCTGGGTAAAGGGAGCCCCACTGACCAACTAGTTGTATGGCTTTGAGGAAGGAAATGGTCTCCTTCGGGCCTCCATGCCACCATTTGTAAAGTGGAGGAACTGGGAGCACCGGGGGGTTTCGGTTGGTTAAATGCCCCGACTTAGGCTTGGGTCATAATCTCACAGTTTGTAGGTTTGAGCCCCACGTCGGGCTCTGTGCTGATAGTGTGGAGTCTGCTTGGGATTCTCTCTCTCTCTCCTTCCCCTGCTCTCACTTTCTCTCAAAATAAATAAATAAATAAAAAAAAATCAAGTTGTCTCTGAAGTTTATTTTTTCAGATAAACTTCACATAATTGTTTTGTCACGCCTCACTCATTTCTTGCCCGATAAATAAAAAAACAAGAGACAGAATTTTGAATGAAGTAACATTAACATACTTTTTTTTTTTTTTTTTAATGGGAAAAGGTGTTCTGTCTCTCGGGTAAATTTTGTGTTTTCTATGCTCGCAACTATCAAGGACTGTGTTGGTCTTATACATCTTTGAAATCCTGGTGCCCAGCACAGTAGGGGCTCTGTAAATACCAATGAATAAATGAATACAGGTCCTGCACATGTTTTAAGTTTATTCCTAGGCTCCCTTTTATATTTTTTATTCCTGCTATTAATGTCCTTTATCTCCTACCTGGCTACCACTGGCACCTGCATAAGGTAATACATTTTAATTCACTCATTCAATAAATACAAATCAACCCCTGTGTACTGGGCATTCTTCTTTTTTTTTTTTTTTAATTGTTTTTTTTTTTTTTTACATTTTTAATTTCATTTTGATGGAGAGACAGAGCACAAGCGGGGGAGAAGTAGAGAGAGAGGGAGACACAGAATCTGAAGCAGGCTCCAGGCTCCGAGCTGTCAGCACAGAGCCCGACACGGGGCTCGAACTCACAAACCTCAAGATCATGACCTGAACCGAAGTTGGACGCTGAACCGACTGAGCCACCCAGGCCAGGCATTCTCCTGTTAAGGACAAGAGCTAGAGCGGCGAACAAAGTCTGCGTCCTCGGGGAGCTCAAGTTCAGGGGCAAAGATGTAAAATAAACCACAAAAAACAAATAAGAGAAGCGGTAAGACATGAGGGACGCCATGAGGGCAACAAGGAGGCAGCTGGGGTTGGGGAGGAGGCAGAGAGGAGCAGAGGACACTTTCCTGGAGACTCGATGGTTGGGGGGGAGCCTCCAAAATGGGGAGAACAGACCAGTGAAATCCGGGGGCGCCATGTTCGGGGCGGGGGGATGGAGACCCAAACACAAAGGAGTATCTTTGCCAGGAACGGGGCTGGTGTAGGAGCTGAGGCAACCAGAGAGGCAGAGAACCGTGGGGGCTCCGGATGCAGCAGGGATGGGGGTCGGGGGGGTGCCCCAAGTCACGGCAAAGAATCTGGATTTTATTCAAGCCTAATTGCTCAACAGCCAGGATAGTGGTTTTCTCTGTTTGGTTAACTTTGTTTAAAATACTTAGTGCTTCAAGGCTAATCATGATGCTGGCGGCTGTTTTCAAACAAATAACTTTTCTCTTACGCCCAGAAATGAGCGTCTCGTTTAGAGTGATCATTACTTGTCTCGAAAATACTTATGATTGTTCCTTTTCAGCTAAGTTTTGCCTCTGTGGTTTCTCCACAAACTGCTGTCTATTGGACAGGCTTCGGTGTGTCCTTAAAGCATTTTGTTCCTTCCCGGTCACACTCCCCGGGCTGTGCCTCTCAACTGCTTATATAAACTCTGCCACATTTTTTCTACTTCGGGTCTGAGGTAACTCTGACATAGAAACTATTACTGCAAAGACGAATGTATTCCAGATACCTCACTACTGAGTTCTCAAGAGGGGAGGTGGGGAACCTTCTATCCCCGGTCTTAAAATGTGGACAGTAGCGGGGTGCCTGGGAGGCTCACTCGGGTAAGCACTGGACTCTTGCTTTCAGCTTAGGTCACGATCTTGCGGTTCACGAGTTCAAGCCCTGCGTCGGGCTCCATGCTGACAGTGCAGAGCCTGCTTGGGATTCTTTCTCATTCTTTCTCTCCCTCTCTCTGCCCCTCCCCTGCTGTCTCTCTCTCTCAAAATAAATAAAATTAAAAAATTTTTAAATGTGGACGGTAGCTTCTCACATGGAAGACTGCTGTGAAGAGAAAATACAGTTCATCTAAGGCACATAACTTGTATCCCGTGAACATCACCCATTACTGTGCACCCCTCACCCACCGTTCACGAAGTACCTTGAGTTTCTGGACTCTGAATTATTTTATGACTCTATAACGCTAGCATAATGGTTAAGAATGTGGCTTACGGTGTGAAAATGACCTACCCTACGTTCAAATCCTGTCTACCCCTTTCTAGCTCCGGTTAAGTGCACGGAAGGAGCCTAGCGCCGCCCCGGCCGAAAGGGGTCTCCCTAAGTGGCAAGTGTGCTAACAGCAACGATGAAGACAAGGGTATCCACAGAAGTATGAAAAAGAGAAAAAAAGGCACCCGAATGTGTGTGTGAAAGAGGTGGCAGGATCCACGGCACAGAATTCTTGGAAACAACTTTTTATTAAGGGGAACGAGCGGCACCTTTGTCCCAGCCAGAAGCGGAGGAATAAAAGCGGCCTGAACACAACTGAAGATGTGACGGAACTCAGAGGAGTCAGGAGAGTCCTCAGGGAGGAGAGCACAGAACACGACCTCAAAGAGCGAGGAGGACAGACACGAGGATCTGACCTCATTTCCGCCCACGAACGGTATGTACCGACGAAGGAGCCCTACCCTGGAGATGCCACAGGCTTCGCTGCCGGCCCACGGGGTGCAAGTACGAGGCCAACGACACACACAGCACAGCCAGGAGCCCGCTGTGGGGGGGGGGGGTGCCCTGTGTCCTGCACAGGACATCGGGACACACAAGACCCGGGGTGCCTCTAGGCTGGAGGTGTTCGAGTGTTCTACAGAGGTCTGTGGCTTTCACTGGCTTCTCAAAGAGGCGTGCCATCCAAAACAAAATGTCAAAACCAACAGTACTGAGAAGCAGGGGGATGGACCACGAACACGTGATCCATTGTGGGCTCTTTCTTGGAGTTCCTTCTGGACCACGGGTACATTTCTCCAGCGAGAGACTCCTCCCCCAGATCTTAACTGCTTCTGTGTTTATTCTCTCTGGATGTTTGTGACATCAAATCCAATCTAGTTTCAAAAACACCCTCTGCCTGAAATTCTTGCTTCAGATGACCTCCATCTGAAAACCAGCAACACATGTACCTCCCCCCCAACCCCCCGCCGCCCACACACTAGCTGATGTTTTCCTGTAGTTTCAAAGCTCTGTTCTGTTAGAAAGCAGCTTATTAGCAAGAGCAGAGGTTTTATGGTCAAGAAGGGCTTGGGTTCGGGGTCCCCGGGTGGCTCACTTGGTTAACCATCCGACTCTTGCTTTCGGCTCAGGTCATGATCTCATGGTTCATGAGTTCGAGCCCCACATCAGGCTCCGTGCTGACAGCTCAGAGTCTGCATGGGATTCTCTCTCTTTCTCTCTGCCCCTCCCTGGCTTGCTCTCTTTCTCAAAATAAATATACTTTAAAGAAAAAAAAGAAGGGCTTGGGTTCAGGTCCTCCATCGCGCTAACACCAGGCAGGGTCAGCTGAGGATAACGGGACATGTAATTGGGGCTAACGGGGCTACTGCAAAGATTAATGGCGCTAACACTTGCAAAGAGGCTAGTGCCCTTTCCTGGCGTATTTGCCAAGAACATTTTAAACTTCCATTCACAAGCTGATTTGCATACTTCTTTCCCCCATAATTTAGCTCCCATTGAGATGCACCTACAATAATCCAAAACTTCCCACAGTTTTAAGACTTGAGCATTTCTAAGACAAAGGATCTTCTAAAGAGTGCACAAAGAGCACACTGTGGTCCAGAGAAACTGGCTGTGGGGTCGTGGAGCTAGTTCACGGGAGACAAGAGAGAATACCAGACTTCCACTGACAACACAATGGCTTTTCAACTGTATACCGCACTGTCGCCTTAGATGTGTGGGGGCTTTTTAATTTTTGTTTTTAAAGCAGTTTTAGACTTACAACAAAATCGAGAAAGGCAGAAATTTCCCATATACCCCTGTGCCCACACACGCATAGTCCCATTATCAACATCACTGAAACGCGACACCGTAATCACCCGAAGTTCATAGTTTACGTTAAGGTTCACTCCGCTCCAGGGGTTTGTGGTACATTCTATGGGTTTGGACAAACACGTGATGACTCGTACCTACTACTAGAATATCATGCAAAGGACGATCAAGTTCCTCTGTGCTCTGCCTGTAGTCATCTCCCCTCCCTTCCCACACCCCCGGCACCCGCTCATCTACTCACTGTCTCCATGCTTTTGCCTTTTCCAGAATGTCATATAGTTGGAACTTCTCAGAGTGGCTGCTTTCACTTACTAATACGCATCTGGAGTTCCTCTGTGTCTTTTTGTGGCCTGAGAGCTCATTTCTTTTTTAGTGCTGGATCACACTCCAGTGTCTGGATGGACCACTTTATCCATTCACCTGCTGGAGGGCATCCTGGTTGCGTCCTAGTTTGGGTGATTGTGTACGAAGCAGGTTTTGGTGCAGACCTAAGTTTTATTCCGATGGGGAAACGCTAAGGCGTGTGCCCGGTGGATCCTGCTGAGTACGCCTGGCTTTGCAAGAAACCACCACACTGCCTTCCAAAGCTGCGCCATTTCGCTTTCCCACCAGAGACGAATGACCGTTCCTGTCACTCCACGGCCTCGCCAGCATTTGGCGTTGTCGCCGCCGCAGACTTTGGCCGTTCTAGCGGGTGTGTGCGGCTAGTATGTGACGTGGGCATCTTTTCGTGCCCTCCTTCGCCATCCACGTCATGTGCTGAGGTCTCTGCACCATTTTTTAATGAGGTTGTTTGTTTTCTTATTTTACAGATTTCTGGCACATCTTGGGTAACAGTCCTTTACCCGACGTGCCTTTTGAAAATATTTTCTCCCAGTCTTTAGCTCACGTTTTCATTCTCTTGACGTCGTCCTTTTGAGAGCAGAAGCTTCTTTAATATTAATGAAGTCCAGCTTATTGTTTCTTTCACGGGTCATGTCTTTAGTCTGAAGGACTAGACATGGGTCACGTCTTTAAATATCTGAAAAAGCATCACCAGAGCCAAGGGCCTCCACATTTCCTCCTGTCATATACAAGTTTTATAGTTTGGGTTTTACGTTTAGGTCTATGATCCGTTTTCTAGTTCATTCTGTGAAGGGTGTAAAGCCTGTGTCTACATTTTTTTTTTCCACATGTGGCTGTCCAGTTGTCCAGCACCGTTTATTAAAGGGCCTCTCTCTGCCCCATGATGTTACCTGCGAGCCTCTGTCAAAGATCAGTTGACTGAATTTTGGGGTTTTAGCTATTTAATCAATTCTACCAATTTGCTGATCTTAAATTCTTAACATAGGTTACTCCTAGGCAAGAACTAATTGTTTTAAATCTAGGCGGGCTCGGTCAGCACCACCTAGTGTATTTGTATAGGACACATGAAATTCCTTAACAGTAAGAAAAAAGTCAGGGTGCCTGGGTGGCTCAGTCGGTTAAGCGTCCGACTTCGGCTCAGGTCATGATCTCACAGTCTGTGGGTTCGAGCCCCGCGTCGGGCTCTGTGCTGACAACTCTAGAGCCTGGAGCCTGCTTCGGATTGTGTGTCTCCCTCTCTCTCTGCCCCTCCCCTGCTCTCAGTGTGTGTGTGTGTGTGTGTGTGTGTGTCTCTCTCTCAAAGAAATAAATGTTAAAAAAAAAATTATAAAAAAAAAAGTCTTTAGAAAAAAAAAAAGAAAAAAGTCTCATCACATCCTGATGGAAGCCTAGTGTGGGGCAACCACGGTTTTATAATGGTTACGTTGCCAAATACACGTAAAAGGAAAAAAACTTGAGTTAATCAGCAGTTAGGAAGTCATAAATGTAAACAAATTACTCTCTAAAAAGGGAGCTTAGAGGGCAGAATCATTTCCTCACCCACGTGGCTGCAGTGTGACTTTTAATTCTAATGAGAAGAAAGTCATGTTGACGAAACACTCTTGATAGGATCTCACCTCCAATTACGTGGGATCCAAGTGCATGGCTTTCTCAGGATAAAGGAGACCCTGAGTGTCTTTACTACCGAACATGGCAGGACGTGAGAACAATGAGCACATGGGGGGTAGACGCTTAACTGGGAGCCCACACTGCCCGGCCTGAGTCCGCACGGAAAAAGGCTGGCCAGGTGGTTGTAGGCAGATGAGGCCAGAGAGGAAGTTAAGATGTTCATCCTTTTGGTGGAAAAGTAAGTTCAGAGTAAATGATTAAAACAGTAAAGGTTAAAGAGTGGCTATCAAACCACCTAGGTAGCAGATAAAAAAAAAAAAAATGTTGCTGCCACCTGTGTTTTTCTCTGGGATACTATGTACACAGAAGGACTCAATATAAAATAACTATTACGTAAAATTGACTAGTTAATCTCACGTAGGAAACTTAACCAGCTTGGCTGGGTGCTAAATTTGAAAGGATCCCAGTTACACGCCCTTGGACTTCTTTACGTGGTGGACACTCAAAGGCACCACAGAACATGCTACGGAACATCTCCTAGCCTCTCAGATCTGAGATACACTGTTTCCCATTTTTATATTTCTCAAGTCACAATGTAGCTTATAGTAGATATGAACAAGAAACGGGTTATTAAATATCACAACCAGTGGTATCCAAGAACAAAGAAAGCCTGAAAGAGGCTGAAAGAGGTGGGGGTGGGGATTTGCCAGGGAACTTTCTTCCAGGGCGACGGTAACGTTCTCCATCTTGACAGAGGTTCAGACGATACGAATAACTCAGCAGAAGCAGATTTAAGCCTCGTGTATTTCATCACGTGCAAATCATGTCTCCAAAGATAAAGATATAAATATTGGGCTTTAGTTAGCGTTACCTACACTGCAGCGTTTCAGGGGAAGTGTGTGGATATCTACACTTGAACTTGAGATAAATCAAAGGAAGGGACTGATAGCCCATCAAAGTGGCATAAAAATTGCCTTATTTCTGATCAGCAGCCTCAGAAGGAAACAGGATCTAACCTTAAGCAGAGCCTCCTGAAAATACACCTGCCACTGACCATCATCCCAGGGAGTCTCTGGATTGGAAAAAGACAGACCAGGAAGTGCAAATTCAGCTGTCTGTTAGCATCATGAAGCCCGACAGAATCCTTCATGTTCTCTCCTTGAAGCCCTTGTCCTCCTTTTCCGTCGAGTTTAGTACAGAATATAGAAGTCTTTTCTCCTGTTACTCTGCGGCCAATTAATTTGCAATCCCCGGGTGCTGGACGCGAGGTGGGAAAGGAAGAATCTCCTCCCAACACAAACAAGAAAATGGAGTGATGCGTGGACACAAGGTTGAGCAGGTCAGTGTATCACAGAATACAGTCAAATATTACTGGTGGAATCTAGGTGGTAGGTCTAGGATCCTGGATTCAAAACTCTTCCCATTTTGCTTTAGGTTTGGAAATATCCACAATAAGATGCTTGCAAAAGTTAAAAGAGAGGAAAAGAGAAGGTACTTGCTGATGGCTACTCTGTGCTCAAGAAGAGAAAACCAGAGACTAGGAGCCTCAGCTCCTAAATGCAAACCTATTAATTGATGACCAATGAGTCTAAAATGATACTCATTACAAGCGCCCACAGAGGGCACTCTGGGTGACAAAAGTAAATTAGCGTTCGCTAAGCTTTCATTAAGTCCACAGCGGTCATCCCGAGTGTCTCCTGCTTCCACACATTACACAAGGCCTCGTCAAACATGGTCACCCAAGCTCCCAAACCACCCAGTCAAGGAGGCGAGGTCCCGCACCTGGCTCCCCGCTTACTGTTCGTGGGGCTGCCATCCCGACACTGCAGACAGAGACACACGGACTCTCTTCTTCGCTGGCCCACAAGCAGGCTGTAGCTCACCTCTCCTACGCATCTGGGGGGGTTCCGATGCCTAGATTCCTGTGTGACCATTAACAGATGCTGCACAATCGACAATCAGCCTGGTCTCTGTCTCCTGGTGAGTCCTTGCAAAGTCTCTGTCATTCCGGTGGGCCCAGAGAGCTTGTGCTAATGAGGTGACTCACGGTGTTCCAGGACGGGCACTGGCCACACTGGAAGACCAAGCAAATGGTTGCAACTTTGGGCATGTGAGCCATGTGAAACCAGCCCAACATCCTGGGAGGGGAGAGGGGCTGGAGACTGAATTCAATCGCATGGCCAACGATTCAATCGATCGTGCCTACTAATGAAACCCCAAAATTCTGGGCTCTAAAGCTTGGGTGAGCTTCCTGGTTGGGGATAAACAATGACAACATGCTGGGGGTGGGGAGGGAGGGGAAGAGCCAGAGGAGACGAAGCTTTACGTTGGGGACCTTCTGAGACCTCACCCTCGCGGTCTCTTCTCTTGGTTGCCTGATTTGTCATCCTAGTGAATGGTCAAACCCAAGGGGGTAGCAACCCCCAAATGTATAGCCAGCTGGTCAGAGGTACAGGTAGCCTGGGCCCCCCTAAGGCTGGTGTCTGCAGTGAGGGCCCTGTGTGGGGGAGTGCACCCTGGGTAATCCGTGTCAAAATTGCATTGCGATGGATAACTGTTTTCTTTTTTTAAAGTTTTAAGTTTATTTATTTTGAGAGAGAGAGAGAGAGAGAGAGCGCATGCGCATGCACACGAGCAGGGGAGGGGCAGAGAGAGAGAATCCCATGCAGACTCTGAGCTGTCAGCATGGAGCCTGATGTGGGGCTCAAACTCACAAACCGTGCGGAATTTCTGAGCTGAAATTAAGAGTCGGACACTCACCCAGGTGCCCCTAAGGATTTTTTTTTTAAGTGTATTTATTTATTTTGAGAGAGAGAGAGAGAGAGAAAGAGGCAGAGAGAGAACCCCAAGCAGGCTCTGTGCTGCCAGCGCAGAGCCTGACGTGGGGCTCGGTCTCACTAACTGTGAGAATCACAGAGTTGGCTGCTTAATCGATTGAGCCACCCAGGGGCCCCTGCAATGGATAATCTTTAAAAGACGCTTGCAGATCAGGTTCTAAGTAACGCTTTTTTGGAGAATACAAGCCAATGGAGGAAAAAAAAAAAAAGCAAGAAAAGTGAGACTATTCCAAAATACTGAATCAAACAGACCTAACTAATGCAAGGAGTGAGCCTCGACAGGATCACCGATTTTAAAAGTTACAAAAAATAGGTTGAGACATAGCACAGAAAACCAAATACAGATTCTGCAGTAGACAGGACGGAACTGACGTTGGTCTAAGCGTGCTAGTGGTCCGCGGTTCCGTGGGAACACCCTCGCCCTTGGGAGACACCTGCTGAGGTATCTCAAGGTGTCAGGAGGTCTGCAATGACTCATAAAATGGTTACTCATAAAAGTTGTTTGTGTGCGCAGAGAATTCACAGAGTGAAAGGTACATAGCCATTTAAGGCATCGTTCTTTCAACTTGATAGGTTTGAATTTTTTAAACATAAAAACTGGCGGAAATGCATCAGCAAAGGTTTAAAAAAGGGAAAAAATGAAGGAAATGCGGTAAACATTTTAAAATCATCGAGGGGCGCCTGGGTGGCTCGTTCAGCTAAGCTTCCGACCTCGGCTCAGGGCATGATCTCACAGTTCGTGGGTTCGAGCACCGCATCGGGCCCTGTGCTGACAGCTCAGAGCCTGGAGTCTGCCCCTCCTCACTTACACTCTGTCTCTCAAAAATAAACATAAAAAAAAAAATAAGATCACTGAAGCTGGGTGATGGGTTCATGGGGGCAATACAGCATTCTACATCCATATGAGTTTTAAGTTTCAAAGTAAAATGCCTCTTAAAAATGATGCCAGAAAGGTTTTTTCCTTTGAAAACATATAGGATCACCAGTTCCTAAAACTTCTTAATCTGTTCTTTAGTCCGTTGTCTTGGTTCCTCCTTCATTAAGAGATTTCATTCTTTTGTTTGAAATTTTATCTATTTCCTAAGTAGATAACACCATGCCAGGTTCTCAGGGATTATTAAAAAGCAGTCACGGTAAGTCAGGGTTCCTACCTTAATAAATTGCAAAACAAGATGCACAGGACAGAAATAAGTAGACAAGAACTGCAGTATATACAAAAAAAGGGCCCGATGAGAGAAAAATCAATGTGGGTTGGACCTTACTGTGTAGGGGGTTCCAATTTTGGCATGTTCCTTCTTTTTTTTTTTTAAGTTCTTTTTTTATTTATTTGAGAGACAGAAAGCGAGAGCAGGGGAGGGGCAGAGAGAGAGAGAGAGAGAGAATCCGTGCTGTCAGTGCAGAGCCAGACTCAGGGGCTCGAACCCATGAACCGTAAGATCATGACCGGAGCTGAAATAACCGTCTGAGCCACGCAAGTGCCCCAATTTGGGCATATTTCCTCCCTGGAGGGAAGGCACAGAAGTCAGCCAGGATCCACTAAAATGGGCCAGATATTAGGTGCGGGACCGGCTAGGACAAGACAGAAATGTCCAACAACGTGACTAGAAACGGGGGCCTGAGAGAAGGAGGGGACACTGTAAGATCTTGGGGCCTACAGTCCTAAAAGCTGATGACACAAGTAAGGACGCTGGGCGATGGATGCATCCTGTCCGCACAGGCACGAAGGTTAATTTTGCAGTTTGTTGAGTTCAAGCTGCTACCGGTTCTCTACTTCACACCATACGCTCCGGTAACACCAAATCCTTGAAAACTGCCTGGTGCATTTCTCACCTGCCGTCCTCCACACCTGGAGGCTGCGCTGGACCACCCTGGTGCAGCCGGCACCGGGCTTCTTCAAGAAGCCACCAGGATCGTGAGAAGGAACGGGGTCTAGAAACTAACCCGGTGGGCACCTGCCCACCTGAGCTAAGAATCCACCGGAAGCCAGTACATACCAGCCGCGGCCGCCGCCTCCAGAGACCCAAGTCCCCTCCCCCTTCTGCCACCCCGCCGCCCGCCCCCCAGAGATGGAGTCTAGGGGTCCCTCAGGCTCACAGCCCTGCCATCCTCGACTGTGTTCACGCCCAAGACGTTGGCTCCTCTGGTCACTTAGGTCTGCTCGCGCTTTCTCCTGCTCCCACACCCCCTTATTTTCTGCTCCCCCCCTTTCCTCTGCACACTCTGGGACCCCCATTCCAGAGGAAGCAGGTCACCCACACTGTCCACCTCTTCCTCGAGTGCTCTGCTCCCTCCTCTGGCTGGTTTCCTGAATGCCCTAGTTCCCCCCCTCCCCAACCACTCCCAGGCAGACCTCTCAGGGGAGGACCACCCTGGTCTCCGCCCCCCCCCCCCACCCCAGACCCTCGTCTGGAAGAAAGTCAGTGGCATCCTCCTCACTTACCATGATGCTGTTTCCAGACAAAGCCCCTGCCCTGCCCCACCCCTCCTCTCTGAGGTCACAGCATCGGATTTATCTCCCCCAGTAAGGTCATTAAAAACAAAAACCTCCAGCCTTGTTTCAAAAAAGAAAGCACTTTTTATTCCCAAAAAACTGGGAGGGAGACGATCTTGGAATGAAGGACACCCTCTAGGTGAAATCATGCCACGTTATGAATGGCTGGCGCTACACGCTCCATGATGTGTGCGTGTGACATCCCACACCCAGGCCCCTGGGACCCCTCCTCCCTCCCCAGCTACTCACACCTGTGGCCACACCACCCGCCCTTCCTGTGCACACACCAGTATCCCCAACGTTAATCTTTGATCTCTCCGGACCCCAGCGCTCCCGCCCGACCGCTCTGCTTCCTCCCAGCCACCCCCTCCCCTGTGCCGCTGTCCCACCGTCCACGGCAGCAGCTTCTCCTGCCAATATTCTCGATTCTCTGACTCCACTGGTCCCCACTGGCCGAACCGGCCATCGCTCCCCTTTTGACGGACTGGACCTGGTTCCAGTCCGGCGCTCTGCTGGTAGATGGTCCACAACAAGGGCCCCGACTGTCTCGTGCCTCGTTCTCTCTGCTCCCTGTCGTCTCCCACCCTGACTCTGGCCTGGGCCGCGTGTCTCACATGGGAGTGGGAAGGCAGCAGACAGGACGCAAGCAAGCACTTGAACAATGCACCCACCTGCTACTCCCGGAACCTTGCCGCCCCGTGAAAAGCCCGGGTCGGCCCGCTGGAGAATGAGGATGCAGAGGTGAGAGCAGAGCACTCGGCCACAAGCCCCCCCACCCCCCCCATCTGCACAGGTGCAAGGCCAGCCCAGCTGGGCTGCTCGGCCTGACCCAGACCCACCCGGAGGAGCCCGACCCAGTTGCTGGGAAGGGTATTTTAAGCAGTCAAGTTTCAGGGTGGTTTGCTGTTCAGGAAAAGCTAACTTGTAGAACCCAAAGGCTAAGCCCCGCTGGAAGAAAACGTATGCGACCCACAGACCCACGTCAGCTGCTCCGACCGCTGTCCCCGCATTAGATCCCGGACTTGCCGCTTCATAGAAGAGAAGCTGTCCGAGGAGAACCTCCTGGATTTCCAGCCCCCCGGGTCTCTCATCAGCATTTACTCTCTCGCACAGAGAACTCTCCACCGCCGACCTGCCCACCAGCCTTCACTCTGTTTCGGAGAGCAGGCCTACACCGGAGGCTTTCGGTTTTAACTTTTCCGCTTCCCCGTCATTCAAGTGCACCTGGCCCGGCCTCCCTCTTGGCCCTGGTCACACCCGATGCACCTGTCTCCGTGGGGCTCACTCTGCCCCCTCAGCCTCGCTGACCTCTGCCCGACCCCTGAATGTACTTTTCCTCGAGGCTCCACACCCAGCCTTCGCTCCCCTCCTTCCTTTTACAGGGCTGCGCAGATGGGTCAGGTCTCGGCGCCTGGAGCAGCTCTCTCCTGAGCTCCACATTCAGGCGCACAGCACAGCAAATGACCCCACTGAGGCTGTGAGGACCCTTTCACTAACTCCCCCTCCTCGCTGAGCGGGTCTCCTTGCTTGGCTCCGGATGCGGTCACACCTCTGCCTGAGGTCACTGCCTCTCGCCTGCAACTCCCAACAGCCTCTCCGCCGGTCTTCCAGTCCACCTGCCATCCACACCGCAGCCAGTCCGGTCTTCCTAAAAATCCTTTTCTAAGCAGATCTAACGGTGTCCTGCTGTGGATACGGCTTCGTCCAATTCCGACTCTCTAGCACTCAGCACACAAGGCCCACGACTGTCGGTAATGTTCACCGGGTGAAATGTCCAGTAGCCCAACAGGCGCACATATAAACTCAAGCCCGATGTGTCACAGATCAACGCTGAGAAACGTGGGAAAGGCCTGGTTTGACGGCCAAACAGTGAACCCCCAATTTCAACAACTCACATCATCTTAGTCTTAAAATGGTAAGTGCCAAGGTTTACGTCAAATTCTTAAAATTACTACTCTGCACCCCCCCCCCACACCCCCTCCCCCAATTGCTTTAGTTTCCAACAGAATCGAAAACAAGTCCGAACGTTTGAAATTTACTTACGTGCAAAGAATTGACTGGTCCTCACGATCTAGAAAACAAAATAAAACAAACAAAAAAAAGAAAGTGACCATTTGCCTGGTGTTTTAAACACTTGATACAATAACGTTGCAGTAACGGCCCACAGAGTATTAGTAACTCCGCTCCTGCCCCGCTGCTTCCCCAACCCTTACAGGGCCCTAAATCCAGTCACCCTTGCTTTGCCTTACAAGGCCAGGTCTTCGGGGGGGGGGGGGGGGGCAGCGAATAACAGCCGGGCTTCGGAGGCTTTATGTGCCTAATCAACCTTGACGCTCAAGCCGTGTGCATAACGGCTTCACCTGGGGAACCTTATAAAAAACGTGTCCCCCAGGGCCCCTCCCTCACAGAATCATTTTCAGGGGGTTGGGATTGAAATTCCCTGTTTCAGTAAGTTGCCCAGGTGACTCCGATGGCAGGGTGAGGTTTCAGAAAGGCTTCAAGAACACTCACAACTAGGGAGGAATCGTTATTAGAAAAAGAGAGAGAGAAAAAAATCAAACCCTGAGCGGGGAAGGCTGAAGGTGGACAGACATCTAAATGAAGCGTAACCAGCGTCTCAGGTCCCGATGGTATAGGCACCAAAAATAATAAAACAACGTACAGCAGAAGCAGAATCGCACATGACGTTAAAGTGACGAACGACTTAAATCTTTTCGAATGAAAAGGTGACATTCAAACCCACAGCGAACCCACGGACAGGCCCCCTCCCGGCCCCCCAGTGTGGGATGTATGATTTCTAATCATTTATGCGCGTGGATATCCATTTTTGCAGATGAGAAAATGCTCCTGGAGGGGGTCAGGTAATCCACCCAGGTCCCGCAGCCGCTGAGGGGTGACGACCCGGGCCCGCGCTCGCAGGGACCGGCCCAGGTGGATCTTTCGTCACTCCTATGCAGAGGCTGCTCGCCCTTGGGTGGCTACATCAGGACCCAATAAGGGTCTCACAGTAGTTCAGGCACGGACAGCATTTTTTTTTTTTTTTAAGTAGGCTTCACACCCAGCGCAGGGCTTGAACTCACGACCCTGAGACCAAGACCTGAGCTAACATCAAGAGTCAGCTGCTTAACCCACAAGCCCCCCCCCCCCAGGCACCCCCCGCCAGCATAAGTAGCTTTTGTCAAAGAGAAATAAATGTCACGGTATTATTAAAATAAACTAACCCATTCGTACACTCTGTGTATAAACTGAGTTCTACAAAGAGCGTGTTACTGCCCAGTGCCTCAAGTCTCATTGAACTGGGAACAGCCCCTGACCACCACCCTATCCCTCCCTCCGGCTGCGCAGGCCACATTCACAGGACGAGGCTGACCCCTGCCTCCTTTACTGGTCTGCTCTTGCAGGGGTCATGACATGCCCTTCCTTCCACGCACTCTCCCAGGCCCACGGCCACCGTGTGTCCCCACGTGTCCTTCCGTGCTCAGCTCAGTTGGGGCCCCTCTGGTTCCAAGATGCGTCCTCCTTTCAACCATATTCTGGAGTTAGACACACAATACCGCCAATGCCTGCCCACGAAGCGGTGCTGCGTGAGATCCGGCTCGCTTCCCTACACCAGCACTTTCGGTGGCTCAAAGTCAGTGCTGGGTGCCGCCCTGGGCTCTGCAAGCTTGTGCCCTGGTTCTCACTCTGCCGCGAACTGACTCCGCATCTATGAATGCGCCACTGATGCCCTGCTCTTCCCGCATTCTTCACCCATGCGGCTAGGATTTTAACAAATCCGTATTTATTCACTGTAAATAGGAACCCCCAGAGCCCTAAATTCTCCAGGTCTGAGCAACTTCCAGAGAACCCCACCACACCAAGTTTCTTACGGCTTTTCTGAACCAGTGCACACATACAAAAACTAACCAAAACTCAACTGCCTCCGAATTAATTCAGGACGGCTCTCTTCGGGCATCTGTACACACTTGCTATCGTTGTTCGAAAGCGGAGACCCTCACAACCACCACCTACTGTTCCAATCTGCCCCGTACTTCATGTCCTGTGCTTCTCACCGCCGCAGCCAGCTCTGCTCGCCAGACTTCTCTGTCCTCGATGTTCGTCTGTCTCGTCTTGTGCTGGCTCTGCGCCTCAGTTTCCCCATCGGTGCAGTAAGGGGTTGGGCTTGATCACCTCTAAGATGCTAGCCAGCCATGATCCGACCACGCCTCCCTTCTGCCTCACTGAATCCTCCTCACCCTGCCGACTAAACAACTATAACAACGTACGACGACCTCGATCTCTAAAAACCAGTAAATGTAACCAGAGCCTGAACTGATATTTGAGGGAAACCATTTCGCTTTCAAAAATGCAACCAGCCTCCTAAAGACTATGGAGGCCTTTCCTAGCTCAGTGTTTCCCAAAGCACCTCCCAAGAATCACACACGGAGGTACTCGGTGAATCCATACCGAGTTAAATCATAATGCAACAGCAGAAGTGGTTTCCGATCAATGACCTCAGCTCCTACCTTAAAAAACTAGACGAGAGCAAATCAAATTCAAATTAGAAAGAAGAACGGAAATGGGAAAGAACAGAAATCAATGAAATGGGGAACAGGAAAAAGAAGGAAAAAAATGTAACCAAATTCTGGTTATTTGAAAAAAATCATATAATTGATAAACTTCCAGCCAAACTGATCGGGAAAAAGACACAAATTGCCAAAGTCTAGAATAAGACAGAGAACAGCTACCTAGGATCCCACAGACACAGTCCAAGAACTAAGATAAAAAAGGCAACTTTTTAAAAAGACGTAAACCACTAAAGCTCATTTCAGAAGAACGAATAACCTGATTGGCCCCATATCTGTTAAAGAACTTGATTTTGTGGAACTAATATAACGTTACATGTCAATTACACCTCAGGTAAAAATAAATTGAATGTGTAATTAAAAGCCTTCCTGCAAAGAAAACGTATTTCACTAGTGAATTCCACACAACATTTAAGGGGAAAAAAAACCATACCAAACTTTTCAGAAAAATCAAGAGGAAGAAACCTCTCCCTCCCAATCCACTCTCAGAGACAAGCCCGACTCTGACACTACAGCTACAGAGACGTTACAATACAAGAAAATGACACACAAATCTCTGTCATCAGCAAGGGCACAGAAATTCTCAACAACATGTGAGCAGATCAAATCCGACGACACAGACAAAGGGGGTACACACATGAGAAGCAGGTGACCTTCGTCCTGGCCACGCAGGGTTATTCAGCACCCAAAGGCCAACGATCTAACTCACCTTATCTACAGACCAAAGAATATCTGAATAGATGTAGAAAATGCATTTGACAAAACTCAACATTCACTCATGTTAAAAGAAGAAAAAAAAAACGAGCAAAGTAGGAATACAAAAGAATTTCATGAACAACAAAAAACGTGTGCAGTGAACACCATCCTTCATGGTGAAAAGGTGAAAGGTGTGCCCGAGACCAGGAACACGGCAAGGATGTCTGTTGTCGCCACACCTACTGAACATTATTACAAGGCAAGAAAATAAACCCAAAGCCTAAGATATGAAGGAGGACACAGCAATGTCTCTATCTGCAGAAGACATGCTGGTCTACACAGAAAAATCCCAAAGAATCTACCAAAAATACCTTCCAGAAGAAGTGAGTTTTACAATGTTGCAAAATACGTCAATGCATGTATTTAAAAAATATCTCTTACATCAACAGCGTGCGATTGGAAACGTTTAAATTTTAAGTTCCCTTTAACACTAGAAAGCATGAAGCACTTACTTACGTTGTGGTCTGTGTTTTACTTAGATACAAATCTGACAAGAACGGGAAGCTGAGATTTCTGAAATCAAGTTTATGTCCAAGAACTCTGCCATTCATTCATTCATTCATTCATTCATTCAGCCAGTGTTTCTTGAGCAACTACTCTGTGCCAGACCCACTCTGCATTTTATTGGTACAGTGTCCCCTAGAATCCGAACTTAGGAAGGAAGGTAAGCTCTCCTCTGGTTCTTTGCATTAAAGACACAAACTCTGACCAGTAATTATGATTACCGATCTCTTCACGGGCCCCCGTGGCATTTGGAGGTTTTGCTCACAGTGGTAACTGAAAACCTACACGGACCAGGACTGGTAGGCAGTGTAAGCTATTACTCGACTACCCGAGCGCAAGCCCAGCCCCGTGGAGCTGTGCGGTACATCAGCGTGTAGCCCGTACCTACAGAACGGAATGGGATAGGGTTGCTGACAGGTGTTTTGTTTTGTTTTGTTTTTGAACAACTTTCAGTTGTCATGTAGCCAAAACTATCAACTAATTCTTTCTGCTTTTCACGTGGAATTTCATGACTGTGGATGCGAATGTGTCACACTGCCTTGGCTTTGAATCCTAGTTCATAACCCCTTACGACCGACATTTTCTTGGGTCGAGTTTTTAACTGTTTGGTGCCCCAGTAAAACAGGGACAGCAACTCTGTTTACTTGACAGGATGGTTGTGGTAGATCATGTCATGCACATGAAACATCGGGCCAGTGCCCGGCACACAGGAATAGTCAACAAATGTTCACTCCAGCACTAACGAGGATAGCAGCAACGACACGATATGCTGGTAAGCCACCTCTTCCTTGTTCTGTCCGCACAGGGCTGGTCTGGCAACCCGGTCGTGGGACATGATTCGCATTTAATCACTGGTAACTATTTCGTTCGATTCAATTTTTCCAATTGACCTGTCAAGATAATTTCAAAAACTCTCTCTTTTCGTCAAATGTATTTATTTTCCCTGCCAAGTTTCACGTCATCTACAAATTTCACGGGCGTGCGTCCTGCATGCTGATTAGAACGTTGCAACATTTTTAAATGGCCTTTAGTGCACACCCTGACAAACCCGGACAACCTCAGCTAGTCACCAGCACCCCATGGGCACCTTTGCCACGAACAGCCCCGGGGACGTCACGTTTGTGACACTCTGGAACGCCGTGTGGTGGTCCTGATTGTCGTTAACACCGTCCACTGTGCTTTTCCTTCCCGCTAAGCGAAAGGTATGTGGCGTGTATTGTCACGTTGTTCCTAGACTGTCAACAATAGATTCTAGAACCCTCCCTGGCAGGTACGTGAAGCTCAGAGGTCTGAAGCCTCTGCCCCTTTTTCAGAGTTGGAACTGCCCTCCGGAGACCCCCCTTTTCTAGATGATACTTCAGAGACCAAAGGGTCAGCCACGTCAACTGTGAGAACGTACTTGTCTGGGTGTGGAAACACGGGTTCAACTGGAGAAGGAGTGTCCTGTCTCCAATGGCTTCTCCCACATGAGGCAGAGCGCGCTCATTCATACAAACGTTTTTCTGCATATAAAGATTCTTCTTCGCAGAGACACAGAACCAAAACCAAAGAAGCTGGCCATTCTCTCTCCGCGGTCTGCAAGCCCCCCCAGCGGTGGCCATTTTCTTAGTATTCTCTGGCTCTGAAACTAAGAACTCATGTTAAATCTCATCTTTTCTCGGCCTAAACAGATTCTGGAGAGTCACCCTTCTAGCTCTGAAGTCCTTCCTGTTTGCCTCCAGGGACCTGGTACATAAGCGTCCCAACGAAACGTGAAAGCAGGGGCTGGGCGCTATACTTGACGAACGCCTTCCCGCTACCCTTCAGACCCAGCCCCCAAGGCCTGCAATGCAGTGACAGGTGGACAGATCACATCCCGGTTCCTGAAGATCACGGAACTAATTTTTTTTAAATTTTTTTTAATGTTTTATTTATTTTTAAGACAGAGAGAGACAGAGCATTAGTGGGGATGCGGTAGAGAGAGAGGGAGACACCGGAATCCGAAGCAGGCTCCAGGCTCCGAGCTGTGAGCACAGAGCCCGACGCGGGGCTCGAACCCACGAACTGTGAGATCGTGACCTGAGCCGAAGCTGGACACTCAACTGACTGAGCCACCCAGGCGCCCCACAGAACTATTTTATAAGAGCCAATAGAGTTTATCGTACTTTGCCCAGTTTATTTTGTAAAAGATGAAACGAGGGAGCGTTATTACAGGAGAGCTCACAGAGCACTAGGAGGTCCCGTGTTCAATGCTGTCTTTTTGAGCAATAAGAGGGAGATGCGTTCAAAATGGCCACGTTCTGGTTTTCAGGAAAATGTCCCTCCGTACACCGTTGTGTCTAAAGCCAGGATTCAAAGGGATGACTCTTCAAATTTATACTTCATCCTAAGCCCAAAAGGAAGCCACTGCGATCCACCAACCGGCCCAGTGCTTTCTAACTTCTGTTGTCCCCTCTTCTACGTATTTATGACAGAAATATTTTATGACCTTTTGCTCCCCAATGAAGCCTCTACCTTTTCCATCATCCCTCCCGTGGCTCTTCCTGTGGGTGCTAAAACCCAGTCCAAGAGAGTTCTGGTTATCCCGGTTTGTGATGGACAGCAAACGTATATAAAAACTAGATGCTTTTTAATGAAAAAAATTAATGTGAAGTAATTATGAAGCAACAGTCATACTTACCTACTTCTTCTAGAAAATGGCCACACTGCCCATTGCCATCTTAAAAATTCCTAATTCAGGGGCGCCTGGGTGGCTCAGTCGGTTAAGCATCCTACTCTTGATTTCTCAGCTCAGGTCATGATCTCACAGTTCACGAGATTGAGACCCGCGTCAGGCTCTGTGCTGACACTGCAGAGCCTGCTTGGGATTCTCTCTGCCCCTCTCCTCCATTCATGCTCTTTCTCTCTCACTCTCTCTCGAAATAAATCAACTAATTAAAAAAAATTTTTACGGGTGCCTGGTGGCTCAGTCGGTTGAGCATCTGACTCTTAACTATAGCTCGGGTCGTGATCTTAGTTTGTGGGATCGAGCCCCACATCAGGCTCTGCACTGACAGTGTGGAGCCCGCTTGGGATTCTGTCTCTCCCTCTCTCTCTGCCCCTCCCCGTGCTCTCTCTCAAAATAAACACATTAGAAAAAAAAAAAAGACTTCGTAATTCCTCCACAATAAACACTTAACCACGTTTCAAGATTGTTTAAGCTTAAAGCCCTTTGAGACACAAACAAAACCACTAACGCACATTTAAGAAACTGAGTATTTAGCACTCTAACCCTCCCAGTTACCTTGAAGCATGCATCTATACGCAGATTCAGAGATAGCGTAGATGTGTGGAGGCATCTCGTGGCGTTTCTTCCCTCTGTACATTTCAATGATATTCTCAGAGTAGATTGGAAGATTCTTGTAAGGGTTTATGACTACACAGAAGAGTCCAGAATAAGTCTAGAAGAAAAATAAAATACAGCGGTAAAACAAACAAACAAACAAACAATCCCTGAATATATCGCACAGCCAGAGACCATACAGTAATCTGAACGGGAGCCTTCATCCCTAGAGTAAGTAATCCCTTCTCCTAATTAAATCGAGCCGAGGATATACGAGTCCAAGCCACAGACAGTTCTCCCACAGATCGCTTATTAAGGGGCACTCTTCTGGACTCAATTCCTTCATCTGTAAAATGGCCATAGCAACATATGCTTCCCAACCTCACAGGGCTACCAGCGAAAGGCTCAAGCAGCCCGTGATTCATGTTTTCGGGGCTATTCTTTCCCGAGTGTGCGCGGTACGAAAAGGTCGGTAATCGAGCTCCAGATTCCACACTGCAGCTAATCATTTAGGAAATGCCATGTGTTGAGTTTGGGTGTAGAATCAAAGAATACCCACAATTACCTGAAAACGTGGTTGTTAAAGAGATTTGCAAAAACATAAAACTTCTCTAAGTATTTTGCTGTGGAAAACAGCGTTTGTTTTGTGACAGACTATTTATGTTAACTTGTTGTACACTTATTTTTTTTTTTAACGTTTATCCATTTTTGAGAGAGAGAGAGAGAGAGAGAGAGAGAGAGAGAGCATGAGTGGGGGAGGGGTAGAGACAGGGAGACACAGAATCCGAAGCAGGCTCCGGGCTCCGAGCTGTCAGCACAGAGCCCGACGCGGAGCTCGAACTCACAAGCCGTGAGATCATGACCTGAGCTGAAGTCGGACGCTCACCCGACTGAGCCCCCCAGGCCTGCCTGTTGTACACTTATTTGAAATGAATTTATTTAAACAAATACGTGGCTTACTATTTTTAAGTGAGTTGATACATATTTTTAAAATTTGTTTTAATTTCAAATACAGTAAGTACCGATAAATATAAACCGCACAAACACTAAAGGACACAAAAGGGTCCTCAATTTATTTTATTTTTCTTAATGTTTTTATTTATTTATGAGACAGTGTGCAAGCAGGGGAGGGGCAGAGACAGAGGGGGACAGAGGATATGAAGCAGGGTCCAGGCTCCAAGCCATCAGCACAGAGCCTGACGCAGGGCTCAACAACTCACGAGCCGTGAGATCATGACCTGAGCAGAAGTCCGACGCTTAACTGACTGAGCCACCCAGGCGCCCCCTCAATTTTTTTTTCAAAGGCTTTGTTTTTAAATCATCTCTACACCCAGCATGGGGCTCGAACTTATGACCCCGAGATCAAGAGTCACATGCTTCACCCCCTGCACCAGCCAGGTGCCCCGTGGGTCCTCAACAATTTTTAAGAGCCATTAGTCTAGAAGACATGAACCCTTCTTGGCCAGCACAGTCACCACTATTAGAACCGATACTAGGAACGCTTTTGATTTGGGGGTTTTCTTAATTCGCTAAGAATGATTTCTGAGAAGAGTGTACAAAACTGACCGTGGGGGTCAGGGAAGAACAGAACCGCCAGGCTGCTGCCGGGGGCCCCAGTCCTCCAAGGACCGAGGCATCTGGAAGTGGCAGTCCGTGGCACTGTGATACAGGCCTTTTTTGTTTTTTAGTATTTTTGATGTTTATTTAGTTTTGAGAGAGAGAAAGACGGACAGAGCAGGAGCGGGGGAGGGGCAGAGAGAGAGAGGGAGACACAGAACCCGAAGCAGGCTCCAGGCTCCGAGCCGTCAGCACAGGGCCCGACGCGGGGCTCGAACCTGCAAAGCACGAGTTCACGACCTGAGCCAAAAGTCAGGTGTTTAACCGACTGAGCCACCCAAGCGCCCCGCAGGCCTTTTAATGAAGGTGATGTGGGGGACCGAGTCCACAGGCAAGAGGACACTACAAAGGCCGGGGCTGACGGCGTTCAGCTGCGTGGCCCGCTCCCCGGGGACCCTAAAGGGTTTCTCAGCCACAGCTGTGTCTGTGAAGGCGGAAACCTCCGCAGCTGCCGCCAGAAGGCACCCTCGAGACGGCTCTAGGCGCACACTGCAGTGACCGGTGCTAACGCGGGGACGGGAGCCTGCTGGAAGGAGGGCAGTGGTCGGGTCAGAACCTCATCTCAGGCTGTGCCCCCCACAGCTTTCCTAAGTCACAACAGGAGGTGCGGGTGTGGGCAGAGAGGAGGCAGAGGCGAAAGGCTCTGCCTCAAGTTCACGGCTAGGAGCTGTTCGCCTTACTTCTGAGCTGGCCAGAGGGACATCGCCCCTGTCTGCCTGAGGCCAGAGAAGGCGCCTGCCCCCTCCCTCGCTGGACACTCGGGTCTTCCGACTGTCGGCTCTCTCGTCCGGGCAGCTCAGGTCCCAGACAAGCCTGGCTGGCTCCTGTATACAGACAGGTTAACACATCCTAACTATACATCTCAATGATTATTTTAGAAATGTTTATTTATTTAAGTAATCTCTACACCCATCCTGGCGCTTGAACTCATGACGCACATGGGGCACATGGCAGGAGGGCAGTATGCTGTTAAAATCCTGTCTCTCTGACTCCAAAGTTCCAATTAGACCTCATTCAGTGTGTGAACAGGCACACGAGACTTTTTACGCCTTCAAGAAACACACACCTCTAGGTAGGAACACAACAGACTAAACACACACACGAGACGCTAAAAAGAGAGCGGTAAGAAAAGAGAAGGAGAAAGATGAACGCGATTATAAATGGGACAGAAACTCTGGAGCCGCACACGCAACCAACCCCAGGCCCCGAAAGTCAAGGCCGTCTGGTCAGAAACTGCAAAACGAGGTACAAAATTCAGACTAGATGGTCTCTGATGTCCTTTCAAAAACTAGTTAAAGGGCAAAAGGAGGGATAAAGAAGTTGCCATGAAAACAGGGGGAGCGGGGCGCCCGGGTGGCTCAGCCAGGTCATGATCTCACGGTTCGAGAGACCGAGCCCTGCGTCAGGCTCGGTGCTGATGGCGAGGAGCCTGCTTGGGACTCTCTCTCTTCCTCTCTCTGCCCCTCCCCCACTTGCTCTCTCTCCCCTCTCTCAAAATAAATAAATAGACTTAAAAAAAATAAAATAGAAAGTGCACGAAACTCAGTGGCAGGATATAGGCAAGGCACAGCGAACAACTCGGCCTCGCCGAGCAGGGAACGTGCACGGTGGGAGCTCAGAAGGGCGGACTCAACCGCTTAGATTCTGCCCGCACAGGCGATGAGGTATCAGAGGTTCAGGGCAGAAGAGCGACGGAAGGGAAGGAGCATGTGTGTAAAAGGATCCATCTGGCAGCCCCACGGAAAAGAGACCGGAGGGCAAGAGGTGAGGAGCGGGGAGTGGAGACTACTACTGCCCCAGTCCCAGCACAGTGCCGGGGCTCAGATGAGAGGGAAGAGGTGGGTCACGAGAGAGCTGGGGGGAGGGAGACTCCATGGCGCTCAACAGGTCTGCACATAAAGACCACCAAAGATGCGAGCTAACAGCCCCAGCGTTCAACCGATGTACATACAGGAAGAACAGTCTGATATGTGGGGGAGATGACGAATCCCCTTTGAGCGTACGGAGCTTGGGCGATGCTGAATGGGGATGCGCTACAGCAGGCGCGCCCGGGAGAGCGCCTAGGGAGAGCTGGACAAGCCAAGAGAACATTCTGAAGCACTGTGAAGGCCTGACGGACGTCTGTGCGGCCTCCGACACACCAGCTTCTGTTACACACCTTCCTCAGAGCGACAGGCAAAAACACCTGCACAAGAAACCTGCCGTCCTGTAGACACGCTGCCCTGCTTTACGCCTCCAGGCTTCTGCACACGCAGCTCTCTCTGCCCGGAACGCCCACCATCCGACAGGAATGCGCGTGCACGTTCTTTCAAGGTTCCAAGGACTGGGCAGCCAGGAAATGAGGCAGTGAGGATGTCAGGGCCAGGGCACAGAGCAGAAGCAGGACCGAACGGGGGGTCTCACCCAGGCCGCTCCCCCGCTGCAGCTCGCAGAGGGCATCAGGCCACCACCCGAAGGAGAGTTCACCCACACCATCTGCAAACACTGCACCCACGGAAATTCGCACGCGTGTTTGAAACGACAAACCCGAAACCCTATGTGAGGAGGAAAGCATCGTCATCCAGAGGCTTCAGAGAGAGGATGTGCCTATGGAAATTGCCTACAAAATCAGCTAAAAGGAAGCTTTAGGAAACAGATTTACAGGTGCAGCAGAATGTAGTAGAACAGGGACTCCACCAACTGGAACAGAAATGCACAAGGAAAGGAGACGTGGCTGAGGCCGGCAAGGAACGGCTGTAAGCAGTCCTCTGACATGAACGCCCAAAACCCCACAGTGGAGAGAAAATAAAGAGCAGAACGGATATCAGGAAATAAGCGATCCAGTGGGCACATCTATTCTGAGAGCGCTTCCCTCTTAGAGAAGAACAGGACAAGAGGTACAATAACAAAAGAAGGCACAAGGATAAAGACACTAGAATAATCATTACTGCTTCTTTGGGGGAAGAAAGGCCAAAATTCTGTAAAAAAGGACAATCATCGAAAACAAACTGGTTGCTAAACCCTTAGGTGAATGGCAGACAAGGACACTCCCCATACACACGTCTGCCGAACAAAACCCCAGACCCCGGGCTGACTCACTTGTCAATCTCAACACCACAGATAGAGACGAGCTGGCATTAAGCGTGTCCTGAATCCACATCCGATCAAGCCTCTGGACGCAAATGCAATCAACAAAATCCAGACTATGGCAGGTTCTACAGAATGGACTCTGTTTCTTCAACTAAAAGGGGGGAGACGGACAGATCAGAAGAGACAGAACAACTACTTAGCATACAGTGACCGTCTCTGGACCCTGAAGTGAGTAGACCCGCTGCAATGAACATTTGTGAGACCTAAGGGCAGTGTGAACGTGAGCGAATGATGACACAGAATTATTAAGTCCTGCTCACGCAGACGGTAGTTACAAATCCCAAAATCGGTGGCTGAGGACCAGGAGGCTGAGCAGAGTGAAATCTTGAGCAGCATGCAAGGTCAGGAGCACAGAACTAGGACCCTGCCCGCTGGGAGGAGGGGAAACGTCCCAGGCTTTCACCTGAGCCCCTGATCCATGATGAGCTACGCGTGCTAGACCCGTTCACCTACCCGCCTGCCCAGACCAGGACTCTAGACACAGCTCAATGTCATTGCCTCCGCGCTTCTTTCCGTACAATCACGGGCACATGAGACACCTACAATGCAGGATAACATCTGCACCCCTGTGAGTCTGTTTGCATCGCCTCGTCTTGTTACCTTGGACAGTGGCATGTTCGAGTGATTAAAAAACGTGATCGAGAATTCTGCCAGAGAATCGGGAACCATTAAAAGAAAAGCCATAAAAAGAAACCATAAAAAAACAAACATAAAAAGCCTTTAAAAAATCATAAAAAGAAAACCCAAATGAAAAATGCAACATAAAGTAATGGAAATTAGCAATTCACCGGGTGTGTTTAAAGGCAATTTAGATACCGATGAAGAAAGAATTAGTTCTTCCACACTTTATCAGAAGCAAATATCTGAGCTAAGCACGGGGGTGCGGGGCGGGGGATGGGGATTAAAATACACAAGGATGGGAAGGCTGCATGGGGCGCAGTGACAAGGTTGGACTCAGTGGCACAAGAGTGCTAGCAGGAGGAAAGGGACCACGGGGCAGAAGTGGTCTTGGAAGGGGCGATGGCTGAGAATTTTCCAAAACCAACCAAAGCCATCAAGGCACAGACGAAAATGCTCCAAGCTCCACGCCTGATACAGAGACGCAAACTTCACCTAAGCACCTCGGAGTGAGTGGGCTGGAAACCAAAGACAAAGAGAAAATTTTAGGAAGCGCCAGTGCAAAGAAGCAGATTAGCGTCAAAGGTACGAGAGTGAAACCGCAGGCTGGGTTCTCAACGGCACACAGCGTGGTGGGAAAATCACCACCAGCTCTGGACTCTAAATCCGGGGGCGGGGGGGGGGGGGGGGGGGAAGAAACGTGAGAGATGAAGGAGGAGGGGCACCTGGCTGGCCTGGCCAATGGAGCATGTGACTCTTGACCTCGGGGTTGTGAGTTCGGGCCCCATGCTGGGCGTGGAGCTTACTTAAAAAAAAATTGAGGAGCGCCTGGGTGGCTCAGTCGGTTGAGCGTCCGACTTCGGCTCAGGTCACGATCTCGCGGTCCGTGAGTTCGAGCCCCGCGTTGGGCTCTGTGCTGACAGCTCAGAGCCTGGAGCCTGCTTGGGATTCTGTGCCTCCCTCTCTCTGTCCCTCCCCCACTCATGCTTGTGCTCGCTCTCTCTCTCTCTCTCTCTCAAAAATAAACATTAAAAAAAAATTTTTTTTTAAATCTAGACAGAGAAATCCACGTCAACATACTGAGCAGCAGCGTGCGGGCCGGGAGGCAGCAGGGACAGAGTTCAAGTGCTCCGGGGCCGCTCTGCGTCCACTGCGGGTAAAGAGCAGCAGTGGCAGTCAGTCTCTGGTTGGTCAAGGCTGCGCTGGAGAGCAGGTGACCGCTAAAGGAATGACGAAGACGAGAGCAAAAATACCCATCACAGGGCGAGAGGTGAAAAGGTACAATGGTAACAATAAACGTTACCTCATCGAAAAAGGAGGGAGAAAGAAGGAAAAGCACAGAACGGGGGGGGGGACCAAGAGGAAGCAAGGGGTCAGATGGCCGAGTTCAACTGAAATTTTTCAGTTACTACTGTACCCGTACATCAGCTAAATACTCTGGTTAAAATATTAATACTGTCAGATTAGGGCCAAAAATAACAACCACAGGCTGTCCATCAGAGACCAACCATCTTACATAGAAAACCACAGGAAGGCTGAACATAAAAGTCTGAAAAACAACAAGCCGTGCAAACACTAAGCAAAAGGGAAAAAAGCGAATACTTCCCAAGAGAAGTATTTACTTCTATTTATTTATTTTTAAATTTTCTTTTTGAGAGAGAGACAGACAGACAGACAGAGCACGAGTGGGGGAGGGGCAGAGGGAGAGGGAGACGCAGAATCCGAAGCAGGCTCCGGACTCCAAGCTGTCAGCGCAGAGCCTGACGCGGGGCTTGAACTCACGAACCGTGAGATCATGTCCTGAGCAGAAGTCAGCCACTTAACTAACTGAGCCACCCCGGCCCCCTGAGAAGTATTTACTATTTAAAAAAAGACCATTTCACGAGGATCCACCAGAAAGATCTAAAAATCCTACCTTTGGATACATGTGACAACATAGCTCCAACACATATACAGCAAAAATGACAGGACTGAAAAGAGGAACAGATTAACGGTGACCGATAGAGAACAGCAAATAAAACTCGAAAACCATGAGCATATACACTGCACAAGAGGGACCCTGCATCCAATCACAGCGGATGTGTGTGTTTTTCAAGAGCATGCTGACCTCTTACCCAGCTCGAGCACATGATGGACCATAAAACAAGTCCAACAAACTTCAAAGGACTGAAATCGTTCAGGGTATGTTGTTCTCTGACCAAAGGGATTATTAGAAACAACAAAATCAACCTGAAAACTCCCTGATGTTTGAAACAAAATTTTTTTAATGTTTATTTATTTTTGAGAGGCAGAGAGAGAGAGAGAGTGTGAGCAGGAGAGGGGCAGAGTGAGAAGGAGACACAGAATCCGAAGCAGGCTCCAGGCTCCGAGCTGTCAGCACAGACCATGATGCGGGGCTCGAACTCATGAACCACGAGATCATGACATGAGCCGAAGTTGGACGCTCAACTCACTGAGCCACCCAGGCGCCCCTGAAAACCCCCTGATGTCTAGAAATTAATCAACCTACTTCTAAATAACTCGCAACGTCCATGAAGACACCCTCAGTATTCTGAACTGAACAGTAATGAGAATACAACATACTGGGACTTGCAGAATACAGCTAAACACCTAGCACTTACACCTCTGGGGAGACTCCTTATTTATTTTTTATTTTTCTACTTGAGAGAGAGAGAGAGAGAGAGAGAAAAGGAGTGTGAAAGCGGGGGAGAGGGACAGAGGGAGAAGGAAAGAGAATCTTTTTTTTTTTTTTTTTTTTTTTTTTTTTTTTTTTTTTTAAGAGTGTGTAATTTATGAGGCGCCGGGGTGGCTCAGTCGGTTAAGTGTCCGACTCTAGTTCAGGTCATGATCTCACGGTTTGTGAGTTCGAGCCCCGCGTCGGGCTCTGCGCTGACAGCTCGGAGCCTGGAGCCTGCTTCAGGTTCTGTGTCTCCCTCTCTCTCTCTCTGCCCCTCCCCCACTTGTGCTCTGTCTCTATCAAAAATAAATAAATGTAAAAAAAAATTCAGAGCGTATGATTTATTTAAGTTCATGTTAGTTAACCTACAACGTAGTATTAGGTTCAGGGGTAGAACCCAGTGATTCATCACTTATATACAACACCCAGTGCTCATCCCCACAGGGAGAGAAAATGTTAAGCAGGCTCCATGATCAGCACAGAGCCCAACGCTCTAGAGGGCTTGATCCCACGACCCTGTTCATGACCTGAGTCGAAATTGAGATTGGATGCTCGACTGAGCCACCCAGGCGGCCCTAGACTTCTTTTAAAAAAAGGGTAGCAGATCAGGAATTAAAGAGTGTCACTACAAATTCTACAGAAAATAAGAGTGTATGATGCACAACTTTATGCCAATAAATTTGAAAATTGAGATGAAACAGAGAAATTCCTAGAAAAACACAATTATCAAAACGAACGGAAGAAACTAGAGAGCTGAGAAATTCTACATCTGGTTTTTTAAAAAATTTTTTTAGGTTTATCTTTGAGAGAGAGAGATAGACAAGAGTGCAAGCAGGGGAGGGGCAGAGAGAGAGAGGGAGACACGGAATCCGAAGCAGGCTCCAGGCTCCGAGCTGTCAGCACAGAGCCCGACACGGGGCTCGAACCCACGGACCACGAGATCATGACCTGAGCCCAAGTCGGATGCTCAACCAACTGAGCCACCCAGGCGCCCCTGAAAAGTTCTACATCTATTAAAGAAAAACTTGCCTACAAAGAAAACTGTAGTTATTTTAAAAAGCAATAACACAAACCCTCTCCAAGCAATATCTGAGAACACACAAAGGTGAGATATTCCCTGATTCATTTCATAAAACCAGCATCACTTGAGAGCAGAATACGACAAGGATATTACAAAACAAGGAAAATTTTAAGCCAATCTCACTCATGAATAGAGATGCAAACATCCTACACAAAATATTAGCAAGCAGAATCCAGTATATAAAAAGAATACTTAGCCCTTGCCAGGTTAATTTAACACTCAAAAATATATGTAATTCACCACCATAACAAAATAGCCAGAAAAATCACACTATCATTTCACTCGATGCTGGAAAAAACATTTGACAAGTGATATCCAAACAGGATTTTAAAAATTCTTCTATTCAGGATAAAAACTAAGAATAGAAGAATTCCCTTAATCTGATAAAGAATATTAAAAACAAAACAAAATGGAAGCAAACCATCATTTTTTTTTAAGTTTATTTTTTTTAGTCATCTCTACACCCAACATGGGGCTTGAACTCATAACCCTGAAGTCAAGAGTCATGTGCTCCACTGACGGAGACACCCAGGCACCCCAAAGCAACCATCATTCTTAATGGTGAAATGATGACACTTCTGAGATCAGGAATGACAGACACCGATGATCTCCACTGCTGTTTAACAAATATTTACTGAGGGTCCTAGGAAACACAATAAAGCAAATAAAAGAAATGTGCAAGAATTAGAAAGGAAAAAATAAAACTGTCACTATTTGTAGACATATAGAAAATCCAATAGAAATATCCATAGAGGACGCCTGGGTGGCTCAGTCAGTTAAGCGTCGACTCTTGATTTTGGCTCAGGTCATGATCTCACGGTTCATGAGTTCGAGCCCCACGTTGGGCTCTGTGCTAATGGTGTGGAGCCTGCCTGGGATTCTCTCTCTCTCCCTTGCTCTCTGCCCTTTCCCCACCTGTGTACTCTATCTCTCTTTTAAAATAAATAGGTAAACAAACAAAAAAGGAATATCCATAGAAAAGTAGAAAAAAAACGTAGAAAATCCAAAAGAATCACCAGCTAAACTGTCATGACCAATAAACAATCTTAGTAAGATTTTACTTGTAAGAAATATGACAGGGGCACCTGGGTGGCTCAGTCAGTTAAGCATCCGACTTCAGCTCAGGTCATGATCTCATGGTTCGTGAGTTCGAGTCCCATGTCAGGTTCTGTGCTGACAGCTCGGAGCCTGGAGCCTGCTTCGGATTCTGTGTCTCCCTCTCTCTCTGTCCCTCCCCTGCCCATGCTCTGTCTCTCTCTCTCTCTCTCTCAAAAATAAACAAACATTAAAAAAAAATTTTTAAAACCACGACAACTGTATTTCTACATCATGCATCCATCAGAAAATGCTAAAACCACGATTTAAGTAGCATCCAAAAAAAAATCAAATATCCCAAAATAAATGTAAGAAAAGCCATCCTGGCCTCCACAGACAGCCATAAAACAGATCATGGAAGATGAAGAACTAAGTAAACAGATACAGCCATGAACTAGAAGATCACATATTGCCAAGATCGTGCTTCTCTCCTCAGCTGATCTACAGAATCAACAAAATCCCAAACAAAATTCCAGCGAGGGTGCATGTGTGTGCATGTGCGTATGTAAAACTGACATACGGTTCTAAAATTATATTGAAATGCAAAAGATGTCACAGCCAAAACCACCCTAAAGAATAACAAAAATGAGGGCACCTACCACACCCGATACCAAGACTTAGTCTAAAGACAATGTGATCTCAGCCAGAAGATGGGCACACAGCCCCCCGAAACAATTAAGAGCCCACTTAGGAGCACCTGATATGTGACAAGGTGGCACTTTGGAGCACTGGGTCAACTGGACAGCCATCTCACACCACACACAGAATCCGACTCCAAATGGGGCCGAGGCCAACCCCGTGAAATACACCATTACATTCCCCTCTCAGACCGGGGCCTTCTGTCTCCTGCTAGAATCTGCCTAAATCAGGCTTTATCTAGAAACACTGCATGTAGGAGTTACAGATCTGTGTACGCGACCACCCGGGATTCCCACTCCTCACATACCGTACAGAAACGCACGCGGGTGGGCCCCAGGTACTGGCCCCAAACTGGCAAACACCCATGTCCAAAAGTAGCTGAGTGGATAAACTGGGCCAGAAATCTTACCGTGGAACGTTATGCTATAACGCTACAACAGGATGAACGAAATATCCCAACCTTTTTCATTTCAGGGCCCCTTTACACTCTTCGAAATGATTAAAGACCCCAGAGACCTTTCATTTTATATAACCAAACTTTTATAAACATATACCTGTTCATTTCAAAATACCCATTTTAAAATAAATCTCTTCGTTTTAAAGTAACGATACTTGTTAACATCAACAGCGTCTCTTACGAAAATAACCTTACGTTTTCCAAAACGAAAGTGAGAAGGTGGTGCTGCTTTCTATTTTTGCAAATCTTCTGATTGTCTGGCTCCAGAGAAAGTGGCTCGGTTTTCAAATCTGTTTTCGCATTCAATCTGTGGTGCTATGTTGTGTCGGTTGGAGCAAATGAAGAAAATTAGCCTCACACACATAGCTGGTTTGGGAAAGAGAGCCGGAGTTTAACTGCCTTTCCCAGTTACCGTGGAGACTCCCCCTGGATGCTACCCCGAGACTCGACAAGTGAGAATTTCTTCAAGATCAGACGCAACGTGGCACACGTATCCCTATCGACGAACTTGCATCCTGTTCCTTACGTCAAAATCCAACAGCTTATCTTGCCTGTCGAAAGAATCTTTAACCCATCCGTGATTCTGTAACTATGTACACATCATTTGGAAAACGCTGGCTCAGTGAGTTATGATGGCCTTCCAGATGATGCCATTTCATCGTACGCCATTGGGAAAAAAAAATCTGTCATTAATATCGCCCTCTGTCTCATCGGAAAGGGTTGCAAGTGCTGACAGGCTGTCACGTCCACAGGGGTAAACGGGAGTTTCCCCAAATCCGAATTTTCATGCGAAAACTCAGATTCTGGCATTGGCAACAAAGATGATCAATTGTTCCGTCTGAAGGGACAGGGCCGCTTTGTTCATTTCTCTAAATGTGTCTGCTGAACACCCCAGTTTGAGTAACGGTGGCTTATCTGTGAGTCACAGTCACTCTATCAGATAAAAATTGTGCACTCTTAAAAAAAAAAAATAGCGAGTTCAGTTTGCAACCCATAGAACTACGCCCCTGCCTTTCCCCGCGGTTCAGTATGGAAGTGTTTTATGCATGCTTTACCACCCCATCGCGTGGTATATTCAAAAGACTCCAGGGTTGACATTTCATAAAATCAGTGATTTCTCCTGCTTTCTTAAGGGCAGCCTCATGCGACACTGGATTATAATGACCGCTAGCACAGTCTGGAGTCACTGCCTTCCCCCACCATCGCTTCTGTACCTTCAGTACCAACATTGACAGTGAAAGGGGCAAGTAACGTCTTCAAATAATCACGAGAGCCATTGTAACTCATCCACTGGAACAGTCTTAGGGAGACCCTGAGGGTCCACAGGCCGTGCTTTGAGAACTTCTGCATTATACCAACGCAAAGCAATACAGATGAACCTTAAAAATGTGATGCTGAGTGAAGAAACAGACACAAAGACCATCTCCTATGGGATTCGTTCAGGTACAAGTTCGTAAAGAGCAAAAACTACACTATATTGGTTGGGGATGTAGGCTTGGTTGATAAAACACACCGGGGGATCTTAAGACACTTCTCAGGAATTAATAGACAAAGCAGACAAAAACTAGTAAGGAAGATTTAGACAGAATTAAAAAGCTTAGTCCAAGGGCCACACACAGAACCCCCCACCGAACAATAACAGAATTAACGCTCTCGTCAGGCCCAGAGAACGCTCATCGAAACTGACGATACACAAGGCACACAGCCAGTCTCCACAAAAAACAAGGAACGGTATTATGTGAACCGTATTCTTTTCAATGCATGCAGTTTAAAAATCAGTAATAAAAAGACAACTTAGAAACCCCGCCTTGCGAAATTTTTAAAGTCTCCTTTTAGGTGGTTCACAGGTTGGACAAGAAATTGTAACGGAAAACAGAAAATATCTAGGGCTGGTGAATAAAAATACCACGCATCAAAAGGCGCGTGTGAGGTGAGCTAAACCAGCAGCAGAGGAGGCATTTACAGGTTTCAGATGGTTTTACTAGGAGAGAGGATGAAGATATGTGACCTGAGGAGGCGGGAGGTCGGGGAGGGTACATTCGACGAAGATACAAGGAAATGACTTAACTAAGCCTGTTGGCAACGTAACTCACTCACGTGAATGTGCGTTACCACCGGTCTCCAGAAACGCGTCCAAAAGGTCGCTCCCAACTCCCTACAGTGTCTGCATCTCAGCTGCTCAATCCCCACCCACTGGTGAATCCCAACGCCAAGGATATCTTCCTCACCCTCGTGGATACCCGCAGCCCCACTTTCTTACTGGATCCTTTAAGTTTATGTATTTATTTTGAGAGAGAGAGAGCGGGGAGGGGCAGAGAGAGAGAGGGAGACAGAGGATCCCAAGCAGGCTCCACGACATGGGGCTCAAACTCACGAGCCAGGAGATCGTGACCGGAGCTAAAGCCAGATGCTTAGCTGACTGAGCCGCCCAGGCGCCCCTCTTACTAGGATTCTTGAAGGTCAAGTGCTCCAGCTTGTCGCTGGCGGGAGCCCTTCCTCCACCCCACTAACCGCAGACACGACTGTCCCAAATTCTGAGCTCCACTGGGACCTCACTGGTTCGAGATGAACTCAGTTTGTCCTTCTCTAAAGACCAAGGGGGGGCCGCGCTTGGAAAAGAAATCCAGACCTCGCTCAGGTTGTCCCTGAGTTTAGCTGGGAAAAAAAAAAAATCAAACTTACTTGATAAAAGACACTTGCAAACTCTTAGAATCACGGCAAGGAAGGACTACAGAGAAACTCAGGTGTCCTTTCTTCGATTCCTTCTCTTTTACCCAGAATCTTCTTCCCCTTTGAATGTCCCTCCTCTCTCCCACTCGTAGGAAGCTGCGAGGAGGTCGGAGGCGGGGAATCAAGGTGAAGAGGCTGGCAGGAAAGGCGGCTGGCTCCCTTCCACACTGCAGCTCCCTGCACCCCCGGTGTCGCGTTTCCAGCACCAGACAGCACCCGACACTGACCCCTGCTCAAATCTGAGATGTCAGCTGGCGATCTGACAGGAGACATCAGACATCTCACATCGCGACCCACCTCCCTCCTTCGCTCCCTTATTCCCCCCAGCCCCCTGCAGCCCACTGGACCAGGGAGGAAAGGAAGGGGGACCGTGCAGGCAATGGGTACGATGGCCACGGGTCCCCTGCCTTCCCAGGGCGGGACGGGCCTGTGCCCTGGCAAAACCACAAGCCGGGCCAGGACGTGGTGGCCTCACACGTTCTGCTGTGCAATCCTGGCCAGATCCTCGATGCTGCTCTCCCGTGATGCTCTTACTGGTGACTTCTCTTCCCCAAACCTTTTCCAGTTCAAGCCGCCTTCCCAACCCGTGGTGGGTGTCCCCCACTTTGCGCCTTACCTCACAGAGACAACAGAAATGGGGGGCCGTCAGGCTTGACTGTACTACTCTGGCAAAGGTTGTGGGAGAACCATCCACTCCTCAGATCCTTCCCTGGGCAGCTCCCTCCTATCAGAAAGGTTCCAGCCCTAACGCGACCTTCTCGAAGAGCCCTTCACGGAGCCGCTGTGGAAAGCCACTCTCCCGACTTACTCTATCCTCAGTCCGGTTTCATTTCCTTCTGGGATGTGTCAGAAAGGCAGGGACCCGGCCTGTCCCCACACCCTCTCCCCAGCACCTAGAACACAGTGTTCAGTAAATAGTCACCAAATAAGCCAATTTCTTTGGGAAAACTAGTTCTGAGTGACCAAGAGCCCCGGGAGCACACCCACCCCCCTCGCACAAAACTATGGCCCTCGTCAGGCACGTGGGCGGCTCTGTCGGTTGAGCATCCGACTTCAGCTCAGGTCGTGATCTCGCAGTTTGTGAGTTTGACCCCCGCAATGGGCTCTGTGCTGACAGCTCAGAGCCTGCTTCAGATCCTGTCTCCCTGTCTCTCTGCCCCTCCCCCATGCTCTCTCTCCCCCCTAAAAATAAACATTAAAAAAAAGAAACTCACCCGCTCTCTTCCCAACTCAGACCTTTACGAAATCAACTTTTCCCTCTGCTTTGTTTTATTCTGAATCAAAGCTCTCTAGCGCCTTCTTTAAGCCACTGCCGCCCTGTGTCTACTATCCCCTCAAGCTTTTTTTTTTTTTTTGTCATTCTAGAGCTTTTCGGGTATCTGGCTTGCGTTTTTCCGCTCTCCCTTATCCCTTAGTATTTTTAGTAACTCTTTCCACGTGGTCAGTGACATCGCCAGTGACTGCAACACACGCGTCAACTGCTGACCACAGGGCAACCCCGGCCTCAGTCTCGTCCTGGCTTCCTCTTAAAAACCTCAGTCCGACTCCGGCTCAGGTCGTGATCTCGTGGTTCAGGAGTTCGAGCCCCGCATCGGGCTTGCTGCTGTCAGCACAGAGCCTGCTTCGGATCCTCTGTCCCTCCCCGGCTCGTGCTCTCTCTTTCCCTCAAAAATAAATAAAACATTAAAAAAAAACAAAAAACAAAAACAAAACCCCTCAGTCTCCATTTTTCCCACCAGCCTGCACTTGGTAACTCGGTTGCCCTCACTCCTCACAGAATCCTCTGTGCTGGCAGGGCTCTGTGCTCCACGCTCCTGGACACACACGGACTTCCCGCGGGTCTGCGGTCTGGATCCTACTATTAACGCAACTCTCACCCCACATCCAACGCCCTGGTCTTCCTCCCACACGCTCTCCTGATCTCATCGTACTCCAGCAAACCACTACAAAAGTCTTCAACTACCACGTGAGTATATTTAATCACAGGTTGGATTATTTAAAATCACGCATTAAGGGGTGCCTGGGTGGCTCAGTCAGTTAAACGTCTGACTTCGGCTCAGGTCACGATCTCACGGTCCGTGAGTTCGAGCACTGTGCCAGGCTCTGCGCGGACAGCTCGGAGCCTGGAGCCCGCTTCGGATTCTGTGTCTTCCTCTCTCCCTAGCCTTACCCTGGTTGTGCTCCCTCTCTCAAAAATAAAGAAACATTTTAAAAAATAAATTAAAAATAATAAAGTAAAATTACATGCTAAGATACAAAGGAACGGGAGACTGGGGTAAGCAAGAGGTGGCCTTTCTATCTGTAACACGGACAGTCACGTTAAACAGAGAGCACGGGTACTGCACGTTCTCATTTGGCTCCCACGACGGCAGGTGCAATTTACTTGAATTCCCAGCCACCACCTCCCACGATCACGTGGCCGGAAATACTCACGTAGATAAGTCCTGAATAGTAGCGGTCCTTCAGGTTGTGTAACACAGAAGCTTCGTTCAAGCACGTCAATTCCGCCATATCCTCCACCTTGGAAAACTTAGGTGGGTTCATCTTCTGGATGTCATCTTTGTTGACCATCGCCTTCTTTCCATTCTCGGCCAACTCCACCATGACCTCATCTCCCCGCTCTTCCTTGATACTGGCTGCCTCGAAACCATGGCGTTCCGACGGGATCCACACTAGCTTTTTAGCCGTCCAGTCGGCCTGAGTGGCAGGGTTGTAGATGACCGCTCTGTCCACAAAGAGGTACCTCTCTGGGTCTTCGAGTCCGGTTCTCTGGGCCATTGTAAACAGAAGGATCCAAGAGCAATTGCCTCTAGGAGAGGAAGACGAGGAGGAGGACAAGGTTAGGTGTTTACAAATACTGGACAACTCACAGATTTTACTCCTCTGAGGAACTTAAATCAAAACCTTTGGCCGAAAGGAAGCATCAACGGTAGCAGAGGCGCTGGGGTCATCCCCTTCACGGCCACGCTAACCGGGCATCCAAAGTAAATGTCAGGGGTGACCACAAACTAGGAGCCCTCAAGACATGCCCTCTGTTACCAAGGGCCGAAAACCAAGCAGGGGGAAGAGGCCGAGTTCCTGCGGGACTTCCCCCCCCCCACCCCACCTCATCTCTTCTCTCGCCCCTGCCACAAATTAAACAGGGAGTCAAGAAGGCAAAGGAGAATGAAGACAAGGAAAGCAGAGACTCCTGATGAAAGGTCACGGAGGTGGTGTCTGAATTACGGTGGCCACGGGGGCGGAGCTACAAAAGGCACAGTAGCTGCTAAACAGTAAACCATCAAGGGGCGCCTGGGTGGCTCAGTGGGTTAAGTGTCTGACTTTGGCTCAGGTCATGATCTCACGGGGAGTTCGAGCCCCGCACCTGGCGGTGCACTGACCACTCAGAGCCTGGAGCCTGCTTCGGATTCTGTGTCCCCCTCTCTCTCTGCCCCTTCCCTGCTCGCATGCTGTCTCTGTCTCTCAAAAAAAAAAAAAAAATATGAATAAACGTTAAAAAAATTTTTTTAAAGAAAAAAGTACGTTCTTTCAAATCAGGTTAGGAGTTAGTCTAGAACATTCGTGATTTTCACAATTGATGTATCTTAAGACCTAATTGGTTGACTCAACACCCATCTGCCATTGGTTCATACTGAGCCGTCGGCCACGGCTCCATACAAGCCTCTCTCAGCTGCGTCTCGTCCTATCCTTGTGCCCCTGACTTTCTGGATCAAATGACGAGATTTTACAGTCATCACTCACCTTTCCGATATGACTCATCACTCCTGCCTGACAATATCTTTGTGGAATCTGATGCCATCATTAAACACTTTTGTTATTACCCCAAATTCCAGGTTATTACAAATCCCAGAAGTATGGTCTCCGTGACCTCGTCCAAATCAACCCAAGAAGCCAACTGAGTAACTCTTCTTGCTCTATCACATCTTCCCAGTTTTTGCCTCCCCCACAAAACGATGGGGGTTCTTAGTAGGCAAAAGACAGAAAGCTGCAAGGCCAATCATGGAGTAGTCCAGGGCCGCCTGGCTGGCTCAGTCGGTGGGGTGGGCGACTCCTGATCGCAGGGTTGTGAGTCTGAGCCCCACTCTGGGTATAGAGATTACTTAAAAATAAAATCTCAAAAGAAAAGCAGTCCAAAGTTGTTAAGAGGCTCTTAACCTTGGGTCCACAAATTTCAAGCTCCGTGAAATCACTGAAATGGTATAAAAACGTACATTTCAGAAATTATTTGTCCTAAGGCAACGCATCACAAACATGCACGCCCCAGAGCCTGGTTCTCAAACTTTGGCGGGTGCAGCACGCAAAAGGCTTGCTGGAGCCCCATCCCAGAGTCCCCAGTTCAGCGGGTCCGGGGCGGAGCCTGGTAATTTGCATTTCTAACAACTTCCCAGATGCAGCTGGTCCTGGCTTCCCCCCCCCCCCTTGAGAACCATCACTCCTTAGTTCTCTGGTTGCCATGGTGAGCCACTGGCGTTAACAGGTATGCTGGCATAGAAACAAAGGTTGACACCCAATGTTCTAGACTAATTCTTAACCTGATTTAAAACGTATATCCTACCATTTTGAAAATCACGGACTTGAGTAAAACAAAAATCAGAAAACAAGACGAAACAAACGAACAAAAAAAAAAAATCACAAAAGATGTAGCATTAAGACTTCTCCAAACAAAAATGCTAACATGTTTTAGAGTTCAACTTGTATTTGCCTTCTTTGGCATTCACGAGCAGGCGGGCCATACAGTACAGAAACTTTTCACGGGGAGCATGTACAGTCTGAAGAATGGTTTCCAACGCCCATCATCACCTCCAGGGACCGGCTTTCGTAAGACCAGTAACACGCTTTCTGTCTTTGCAACGTATACTTTGCAAACCGCTAAGAAGGGAGCCATGGCACTGAGGGGGGAATCATCCAAGGTCAATCTGGACCCGGACAAGAGGACACACACCCCACCTTTACACATGGCAGCCTTTTGAAAGAGAAAATATCCCACCCTAACAAAATATGGCAACAAGTTACTCTCATGATTAAGAGGTATGAACTGGATATCCCACATGACACCTAGGAAGTGGTCTCGCTTCTCGTAGGCGCGTGCGTGCACAAATTTCTGTAATTGGCATGTAATTACATTGGGCATGTAATTATATGCTTAAGTTGAGTGGGTGGCTATAAATTAGAATAACTTAACAGGTCATTTCTGCAGCAGACCTTTTTTTTTTTTTTTTTAAAGTAAATTATATACTTAAAAATTAGTTTGCCGAATCGGTGCATTTTATTTTATTTTCTTAAGTTTATTTATTTTGAGAGAGACAGAGAGAGTGCAAGCAGGGGAGGAGCAGAGACAGAGAGGGAGAACCAACTCGGGGCTTAAACTCATGAACCGTGAGATCACAACCTGAGCCAAAATCAAGAGTTAGACGCTTATTGGACTGAGCTACCCAAGTGCCACCCCAAATTGGTATATTTTAAATTTATCTGTATTTTTTCTAGGTGAGGAAATGATTGTCATTGTAAGGTGGGGGAAAACAATAGATCACAAAAATGTTAATTATAAAATGCTCCTGATGTTGTGGGGGAAATTTACATACACACTTCTTTTTTTTAAAAGGGAACAGATAATGAATTAAAAACAGATAATAAGTGGATAAAGAGGAACAGATACACATTGAATCTTCACTGGATAGTGAGATTACAAATTACTTCCACTTTTCCAGAGTTTCCTACAAGTAATTAAGACGCTGAGCGGACCGGACCGTTTCCTGTTCCTGGCTGTATGGCGAGCACTTAGCCGCTTCCGGGGGCCACAGGACACTGACCAAGTATCACAGGCGTGGTCCCTACCCTCATCGTGACCTTCACCTTCTCCACAACCCAAAACCTACCATTCCTCCCAATCCTGACCCAAATGCGGCCCTCTGAGAAGTTCTTTTTCAGGTCAATCTGGCAACTTAATCCTTCTCGTCCTCACATTTTCAACTGCTCTCCCTGCAGGCAGTAGGGACTCAGGCTGCTGAGTCTGATCGAGTTCGGGCGGCCAGCGAGGAGGCTGTGTTCACTTTAACTCCATTCCTTCGTGCATTTGGTCCCCGATCTTGAGAATACTGCTATTTAACGCTGAGCCCACTCCCAAAAGCCTAGTCTGCAGGCAGGGAGCAGAGCACAATTTTTAAAAATAGCAAACACTGCTCTCTATCGTTAATTACGGCCGGGCACTATTCTTTCTACACGGTTTACCTTTACCGACTCTCAATCCTCACAACCATCAATATCTCCATTTTACAGATGAAGGCGTTAAGGTGGAGAGAAAGCCGATAACCAGCGCGAGGTCGCGGATGTCACAAGCAGCAGAGCTGGGGTTAACCTCAGAGTCCCAGCCAGGTGACCGGGGGTGTTCTGAAGGGCGTGAGGTATGCTCCACGCTGCCTCTCCACCAAATAAAAATCCTATCGATTCCGGTTTCAAGAAGGCAGGCTCAGCAATGAACACACTAGCACAATCCCGCAAAGGCTTTACGTTTAATAGGAAAAGAAAAAACCACTTATACTTAGGAGAAAAGGGAATGAAGAGGAAGCTCTTTGCAACAGACAGAAAGATAACTGGACGGTGTTTGGCATCATCTGGAATAACTGGCTAATTGTAGCGAAGTCATTGATCTGTAGACGAAGGAACCCCCTACTGAGCCAAAGCCCCATCCCTTTGACTGGATTTAGACACACACACCCCCTTCGCACCGCCATTTTTTACTTCCAGCGAAATGCCACCCAGCAAACTTCTCAGCTGCCTCCCGGCACCTACTATAGGCACAGAGATGGGAAAACAACTCAATTTTGTGAAGATCTTACCCACGCCAAGCCAAACAACGATGGATACATTATCTGTGACAGCACATCCCTCTAGAACAGATCAACTAAAACAGAATTGTCCCACCTGGTTTAACACCCCCACTGAGGCGACTTCACCTTACAGGCACGTGGGAACCTATTAATGCGCCAAAAATGCCGCTGAACCAAATGAGCACGCCCCCAAACCAAACGCAAAAGGGCACCCGCTATCTGTGGCCCACACCTTCTCTCTGCTAACATCTTCCTGCTGGGTGTGGAGGCAACCCCAAGAATTTCAATGCTTCCCATTCGCTGAGAAAGTCCACCAAATGCTGAAGCATACAGTCTCCCCCTCCCCGCACGACGTGCCCTTCAGAATTTCCTCCAGCTCGCCTTTCATTCTGTCTGTCTTCATTGTGATCATTTCCCCAAGGAGCCCAAATAAAAAGCCAACCTCTGGGGTCACATCCCTTTGCTGCAAAAGCTCGGGCTGCACACCGCCCGATTACACCGTATGGTTTCTCCAGATAAGGCCAGGGAAGAACCGAATTTGAGACACATAAGTAAAAGGATGCATAAAATAAAATGGCCACTTTTTCAGAATCCGAGACAGACGGGGGCATACTTCAACGTCAAAAGCATGGGACTAAGAGAATACTTGGTAAGGGCAGACTGATGAAGGAAATAAAACAATAAATAGATTAAAGTTTTCCAGAGTGAGGTACTATCGAGAATAATGAAGCCTGCCTCAGAGAATCTTCAGTTCCCAGCATTAAAAAAAAAAAAAAAAAAATCTCAGCAAAGCCAAAGTATTATATTTAGTATATTATATTATTGGGCAAAAACAGCAGCCTTTGTTCCGTTCGCAGGCTGGAGCTACCCCGCCTGCTCTCCCCTACCCCACCCCACCCCACCCCAGCCACCCCACCCCCTTGCATCCACCGCAGTGGTCTTGAACGGAGCCGCAGAGGCCCCAGAAACAGATAACGGTCACAGGCAGAGGCCACGCCACCCAGCTGAGCCCAGACCCGCCGAGCGACCAGCCTCCCTCCCCAGGCCCCGGCTCCCGGGCCGGCCGGCCGGGCCGGGGGGCCTCCCGGGTCCCCCCGAGCCGCACCCGCCCACCGCAGGCCCACAAAGCCCCCGCGAACGCCGCGACTCGGCGGCTTCCACTCCCCTCCGACCCCATTCCAGGCCCATTTCATGGGCTCAGGGTGTGACCCCAGCTGCAGAAGGCCAGCCAGAGAGTCCGCGGCGAGCCGTGCCCGGATCGCTTACACAATAAAGGGATCCCGAGGCGAGGGCTGACCCTCCCCCCGGCCGCCCTGCCGCAGCGCGCCCCCGCCACATTTCCCGCCTCGCCCCCCACCCCGCCCCGGGCCTCGCCGCGCGTCCGGCCTCGGCCCCCCGCCCGCGCTCCTGCCCCACGGCCCCGGCGGAGTCCACCCACCCCTCCGCGCGCCGGCGGCCGGCTCGGACCCTCGCCCGCCGCGCGCTGCCCGGGCCGTGCGGAGGGGCCCCTGCCCTCCGGGCCCCCCACCCCTCGGGGCCGGGAGCGCCGCCGGCCTTCCGAGCCCTGCGAACCCTCTACCGCACCCGGGCTGCCGGGCCGGCCTAATCCGCCCGGGAACCCACCCAGGAGCCGGCCCTTCTTGTCGGGCGCCCCCCACCCACACCCAGGATCGCGCTTTCCAGCCCGCACCGCGGCTCCCTCCCCTCGCGGGACCCCCGGGGCCTCCACCGGAGCACTAGGCCTCCCGACCCCCGTGCCCCCCGGATCCCACACACCGAAGACCAGGTCCCTGCATCCCCACCCCCGGATTGCCATCCCCAGCCCCCCCCCCCCCACCCCAAGGGTCGTCCCCCCGGCACACCCAGGCCGCGATCCTTGCCGGGGTCTAAAGCTCCAGGACCCTATTCCTCGACTCTCCAGAGGGCTCTCCACCCACCGGGGTCGGTTCCCTCCGCACCCCCCGCCAGGGCCGGTCCCCGCACGAATCTCCGGGTCCGCAGCACCAGCCCTCCACCCAGCGCCCCCTCGGTCTTCTCCGTGCTCCTGCCTCCCACAGGCGCCCCGCACCCTTCCCCCGGCCCGGGACCCTTCCCTCCCCCACCGCCGTGCCCCCGCCCGCGGCCGCCGCGTTCGGACCCGGGCCGCCGCACCTCTCACCTTCAGCCGAAGATGGTGGCGCCGGCGCACGTCCCCAGCCGAGACCACAGATCCGGCCCCTCAGTCCCAAACCCACCGCTGCCTCCGCCGGGCTCCTTTAGCACTGCCGCTCGGGGCTGCCCCACCCACTCCCACCCTCATTGGGCCAGCTCCACGCCCGTCACCGCCGCCCCCAGACCCACTGGTCCGTTTGCGCGCCCATCTCCAAGGGAAGACGTTAGCAACCCGAACGAAGCTACCTTCCCGAGGTCCGCTCCCTCCACCCACCTGGAATGATGCTCATTGGCTCCCGCTCCCAGCCCAGGCCGCCGGGGCCGCAGTCTCATAGGCTGTCCCGCACGCCCGTCACAGATTCCGGGAGGTGCGGCCGGGGCAGCCGCGGGCGATTGGCTGGCGCCCGCGGAGACGGACAGCCGGGGCGGCCGGGAGCCCGCGAGCCCGCGGAGCAGCGGCTGCGGACCTCGCGGGGGCCCGGGCCGTGCGGACGCCGGGGCAGGTGTGCCGCGGCGGGAGCCCCGAGCCGCGCCCGGACGCGCCTCGCCCGGCGTCGGGCCGACGCGGCAGCCCACTCGGGCGCCTCGCCGCCCCCTCTCCGTGCCGCAGCCGGCGTGCCCCGCAGCCGCACCGGCTCCCACCGCCGAACCGCGGGCCCCCGGCGCTGCCTGCAGGGGCGGGGCCCGAGCGCGGTCCACAGGCCTTACGTCACCCCCGGCGCTGCTGCGGGGGGCGGGGGCCGCGGCTCTGCGGCTCACCTGCAGTGGGGGGAGGGGGCGGGGCCCCGGGCGGCTCTGCCCATGCGCGCGGGCGCCGCCGGGGGCCCCGGGCCGCGGGCCGTGCCGCAGCCGCCGTCGCGATCCCGGGCGGCCTTCTCTGCTGCCGCAGTTGGGGTGTTTGCGCGGGGAGGGGCCTCGCTCCCTACCCGGGCTCCTGGCTGGGGCTGAGATCCCAGAACGAGAGGCGAGCCCGCCTAGGAGAGAAGACTCGGGAAAAGGACGTTCGTTCACCTCACTCATTCGTTCTTTGCTTCATTCATTCATCACAAGGAGCCCCCTGTCCAATCCCCTAGCGCCTGTAAGCTCTTCGGAGGCCTCAGAAGACTTTGGAGAACTGGAGGGGGCGGGTTGGGGGGAGGGGGAGGCTCCAAAATAAGGAAAGGAAACTGGAAAAATTGAAGCTAATAAATATTTAATATCTGAAATATCTGCAGCATCCAGTCAACTGTAACATGACTTACATAATTACATATAACAGAGTTTAAGTCACAAGAGCAAAACGAATTACTTGTTCTGCCGAAAATTGCAAATCATCAAAAGCCCTTTCCCAAATTTTTAGAGCAAAATGCAGTTATTTAATGTTGGCGATGGGTGCGTTGCAATATGTGTGATGTAAGTGGGTAAGCCTAGGAAACTTGCAGTCTGGTTAAAAAAAAAAGTGAATAAAGCAAAAAAACAAGGCAGGAAATGATAAGGAAGGGTTGGCTGGTGGAATTCAGAGAGGGCTCCAAGAGGCCTCTGAGCGCAGTCCTTCCTGGGGAAGTCGGAATCAGGTCCTGTGTCCTTTGTCCTAGTGCATCTGGTTCCCCACCCCCCACCAGGCCCCTGGGGTAAGCCGCTCCTTGTCCAGGTGACTTGTGACTTGGTTCCATGAAGAGGTCTGCCCTTAATGCAGTCTGCACGGAGAGTACAGGTTAACTGTGCAAAATACGCGAACGACATTCCTCTTCTGAATGTTTAAGTGTGTTCAGGGAGGACCAAAGACTCCACTGGTCATTTCTGAATGCAGTGTGCCACGCCTAGAGCATTCATGCACAGACAACCCTGTTAGCCACCAAGTCTGTAGTTTCGCACAATTTTTTTTAACGTTATTTATTTTTCAGAGACAGAGCACGAGTGGGGGAGGGGCAGCGAGCAAGGGAGACAGAACCTGAAACAGGCTCCAGGCTCCGAGCTGTCAGCCCAGAGTCCCGTGCGGGGCTCAAACCCACAAACTGTGAGATCATGACCTGAGCTGAAGTCGACGCTCAACTGACTGAGCCACCCAGGCGCCCCCCACGTTTTTTTTAAATTAATTTTTTTTTTGCGGGGGTGGGGGAGGGACAGAGGGAGAGAGAGAATCCCAAGCAGGCTCCACGATGTCAGCACAGAGCCTGACTCGCTGCTTGGATCTCATGAACAGAGAGACCATGACCTGAGCTGAAATCCAGTCGGTCGCTTAAGGGACTAAGCCTCCCAGGTACCGCTTCCCACAATTTTAAAACAAACTCAGTGGATCCTCATCAGAAGAAGGCAGGAAACTCACCAGAATTAAATGTCACAAGGATGTTAGTCTTAATGAGAAATCAGTATCAAAGAGAATGTTCCCAAATGTATCTTTCTATAGCCCCGGCGACTCTCCCAACATTTAGACCTGACGTTTTTAACTGCCTGCTGGAAATCTGTACCTGGGTGAGAGGGAAACCGCAAAGCAGCAAGTCTTAAAGCTCTTTTCTTCCTGTTTCCATTTCACCCCACCACCCAGGCTCACCCTCTCTCCAACTTCCCTTTGTCTGTTAATGGAAGCAGCCTTGAAACCCCTGATCCCTTCCTTTCCCTGGCTCCAATATCATGTCCCTCCTACCTCTATCATCCAACCAGCCAGGCTCCTCCCCCATGGAGCTGTATTCCAGAATCTGCTGCCATTTTGATGAGAAAAACACAGGACTTCCAACCCAATAAACCTGGTTTTGAATCCATCTCGGCCATTACTGGGTGTTTAAACTTTGATCAATTCTTTAACCTCATCTTTAAGAAAACACAGGGCTTCCAACCCAATAAACCTGGTTTTGAATCCATCTCGGCCATTAATGGGTGTTTAAACTTTGATCAATTCTTTAACCTCATCTTTAAGAGGGGGAAATAAATATGGGGCGCCGGGGTGGTTCAGCCGGTTGAGCATCCTTGGCTCAAGTCACGATCTTGCAGTTCAAGCCCCGCGTCGGCCTCTGTGCTGACAGCTCGGAGCCCGGAACCTGCTTCGGATTCTGTGTCTCCCTCTCTCTGTGCCCCTCCCCTGCTCGCACTCTTTCTCTCAAAAAGTAATAAAAGGGAGATATAAATAGATACTTTAAGGACTCATTCAGTGGATACATAACAGGATGATGTACCAGAGGGGAAAAGGGCATCACGAAACATAATAGATTAACAATTGTTTTTCAGTCTACAAGTTCATTACAAGTGAAAGAAATCTTTCCCTTCTTTCTCCATAGTAATTTTTGCTGACAGTCCAGGCTGCTTTACCCCCAGAAGAGAAAGTTCACAGACCATTGTTTTGCACTGTTTAGGTCAGAAGTCCAAACTCATTCCCTCAGGGTGGTTCCGGCCCATGAACCTGTTTTGTTCTAAACTTTTTTGTTCCATCTGCACAGGGCTGATACAAAGCTTTTTTTTTTTTTTTTTTTTTTTTTTTTTACTTGAAAGAATTCCAACATTTAAAAATCTATCCAGCACCATTAGCCATTAGGGAAAAGGAAATCAAAATCATAATGAGATACCACTCCACACCCACCGGGAATGAATCGAAAAGATAGATAATAGCAAGTGTTGGGGAGGACGTAGAGAAACAGGAAAGCTCAGTCATTTCCAGTGGGAATATAAAATGGAGCACCCACTCGGAAAAATCATCTGCCACGTGCTTAAAAACTTCAACATAAAGGGATCCACGACGCTACCCTTAGGTATCTACCAAGCGACAACAACAAAAATGTAATACGTATATGGACCCAAAGACTTGCACACAAAATGCTCACAGCAGTGGCAATATTCACAACAGTAGAGAGAAAAGAAAGAAAGGAACGAAGGAAGGAAGGATGGAAGGAAGGAATAAAGAAAAAGAGAAGAGGAAGGGAGGATGGAAGGGACAAAGAAAGAAAGAAAGAGAAGAGAAAGAAAAGAGAAAAGGAAAGAGAAAAGAAAAAAGAAAAGAAAAGAAAAGAAAAGAAAGGAAGGAAAGGAAAGGAAAGGAAAGGAAAGGAAAGGAAAGGAAAAGAAAAGAAAGGCATTCCGTCAACTGGGGAATGGATACACAAAATGTCTACATCCATACAACAGAGTACTACTCATCAATAAAAAGGAACAAACTACAGATAGGTATGTATGTGCAACAACATGGGTGAATCTCGAAAACATTACACTCAGTGACAGAAGTCAGACACAGAGACCACATTTTGTGTGATCCCATTGATCTAAAATACCCATAAAAAGCAGAGCGATAGACATAGTAGAATGATGGTTGCCTGGGGTGAGGGCCAGGGTGGGGGGAGGAGGGACAGCGCGAGATTAACGGTATATTTACATGAGGGATCTTTTTTGTTTTAATTTTATTTTCTATTTTTTAATTTATTTTTTACTTTAAAAATGTTTTTATTTATTTTTGAGAGAGAGAGAGAGAGAATGAATGAACGGGGAAGGAGCACAGAGGGAGGGAGACACAGAATCCGAAGCAGGCTCCAGGTTCCGAGCTGTTAGCACAGAGCCCGACTCGGGAGCTCATGACCTGAGCGGAAATTGGACGCTCAACCAACTGAGCCACCCCGGCGCCCCTACATGAGAGATCTTATTGGGATGATGGAAATGTTCTAAAACTGATTCATGGTGATGGTTCCACAACTTGATAAATCTACTAAAAAAAAAAAAAATCACTGAATTTTATACTGTGAATGACATGATTTGCAAAATACACCTTAATAATTAAAAAAAAGACAGGGGCGCCTGGGTGGCTCAGTCGGTTAAGCGTCCAACTTCGGCTCAGGTCATGATCTCGCGGTTCATGAGTTCGAGCCCTGTGTCAGGCTCTGTGCTGACAGCTCAGAGCCTGGAGCTGGCTTTGGATTCTGTGTCTCCTTCTCTCTCTGCCCCTTCCCAGCTCATGCTCTGTCTCTGTCTCAAAAATAAATAAAACATTAAAAAAAAAAATTTTTTTTTTAAAAGAGCTATCACATGAAAATCCAGATTTCTGGTTTCCCTTGAAAAATTAGATGATCTGGGGTCACCTGGGTGGCTCGGTCGGTTAAGCATCGGACTCTGCCTCAGGTCGTGATCTCATGGTTCGTGAGTTCGAGCCCCGTGTCAGGTGAGCTCAAGTTCCACTTTGGGTGAGCACGAGCCCTGCTTCTCTCTCTCCCTCCCTCTTCGCCTCTCTCTCTCTCCCCCTCTGCTCCTTGCTCACTTGTGCTCTCTCTCTCTCTCAAAAAAAAAAAAAAATTGGAAGATCTGGAAATTCAACAGCAATTTGGTGATGCTTCGGCTGCCACTCATTCTTAGACAAAGCATGTGTCCTCCAGTATGCCTCAGTCACCACTGATCCCTGTGGTCTCTTAGAGCCGACCTGCTTCACTCACTGACATCCATCCTTCCTTCCTTCGTCTTTCTTTCTTTCTTTTTTTAAGTAGGCTTGTCGCCCAGCGCAGAACCGAACTCACGACCCTGAAATCCAGACCTGGGTTGAGATCACAAGTCAGATGCTTAACTGACTGAGCCACCCTCACTGGCATTCTTTGCCTAGTCTTTTTAGCCATTTATTTGAGTTTTCCGTCCTTGTTATGCCTGTTGAGGAATTTCAAGCCAGATCATCCAAGAGAGATAAAAAGGGTAGTAATTTTGAGTTGAAGAGCTGTTTCCCTGGGGTGCCTGGCTGACTCAGTCAATGGAACACTGACTTGATCTCAGGGTCTCGAGTTCGAGCCCCACATTGGGCATGGAGACTACAAAAAAAGAAAAGAAAAGAACAGTTTCCCTGACAGTGGGAAGGAGTCAGAGGTTTAGAGTGTCCGTGACAAGTACAGAGAGGGGCCTCCTTTCAACATGGTTCCTGGGAGGGCCTTAGGGCACAGACAATTGTTTTTAAAAATTTCCGAAGCAGGCTCCAGGCTCTGAGCCGTCAGCACAGAGCCCGACATGGGGCTCGAACTCACAGACTGTGAGATCATGACCTGAGCCAAAAGTCAGATGTGACTGAGCCACCCAGGCACCCCAGGGCGCAGACAACTGTAATGACCAACTTACAGCCTGTCAGGGGCAGTCACATTTGACCAGCCTGACAGATCGGTGCCCACCTGTTGACATCTTGAATCAGCAGGAGTAATGCTAAAAACAGAGACCTCAATGAGCTGAGAAAGGAAAAAACCTTCCAGAATTTTCTTGGGCCTCTTAAGCTCTGGGGTTCTGGGAAGAAAAAAAAATACAAACAAACCATGAGAAGAGTTTCCTGAAATGCACTAATGTAAGACTTCTTGCCAACTATGTAGGATAAGGCTAAGTCAGATTTCAGGTGATTTAGAAACACGAAGGCATGATAGTTGATAGTCCCTGCATCCTAATATCATAGAGCAAGTCACATCTGCTGTAAATGCTTTTTTTTTTTCCCGCAAATACTTATTGAGTGTTTTTTGTGTCTAGATTGTGCCAGGTGCTGAGGAAATGCCTATATCAACATAGGCATAGTCTCTACCCTTGGGACCAAGGAGGTAGGCAGGGGCCAGATCGGGCCCTATAGAAGCATACGTCTAGCAGGAGATATAAGCAAATAGGCCGATAATTATAATTATAAATAACTATATAATTTTAGAGCAGGGGATCTGAGTCTGGAGTCCATGGAAATCTAAAGCATTTTAATGCCAAGGGCGCCTGGGTGCCTCCGTTGGTTAAGTTTCCATCGCTCGATTTCGGCTCAGGTCACGATCTCACAGTTCATAAGATCGGGCCCCACAGTGGGCTCTGAGCTGACAGCACAGAGCCTGCTTGGGATTCTCTCTTTCCCTCTCTCTCTGCCCCTCCCCTGCTCGATTTCTCTCTCCCTAAATAAATAAATACACATTTAAAAAGAAAGAATTTTAATTCTATAAAACCTTTGAATTGCATGCAAAATTTATTGTGTGCCTTTTTTTTTTTTTTTTTTCCTGGGGAGGAGATCTACAGGTCTTAGCGGATTCTCATAGAGTCCCCTGATCCAAAAAGGGTTACGGGGATCCAATGTTGTATGATAAATATAGGGGTGGGGACGGGGGATGTCCCAGACAGTCTTCTTAGAGGAAGTAATTTTGAAAATGTAATCTGAAGAGTAAGACGTTAACCAGAGAGAGGGGGGAAATTCTTTCTGAGAAAACAGCCCAGAGAAGAGAGGGCACAGGGTTTTCTGAGCACAGAAAGAAGTTCAGAGTCGCCAGAGCCAAGAGAACAAGCAAGGAGGGGCAGCGAAATTCTGGGACCAAGGAGGTAGGCAGGGGCCAGATCGTGCCTGTAGACCCCGAGGTGGAATTCAGATTTTATCCGGAGGACAACAGGGAACCACGGGAGAGTTTTCATTTGAAGACTGACATGACTGGGGTTGCGTTTTAGAAGGATCCCACTGGTTATAATATAGTGGATGGACGGAAGCGGGGTGTGGGAAGATTTTTTGCTGCAGCAAAAGTCCAGCTGAGAGATGCTGGTCACCTGGTCCCAGCAGGCTGGAGAGATGTGGGGATTACTTGTGCAAGGATTAAGTGAGGTATTTTGTGGCAAGCCAACTCACGAAGATACTACATGGAGCAAAAGCATATCTACAGTGCCTAGCACAACGCTTAACACATAAACTGATTCCTTTCCTCCTGGGTCTCCTGGCCTCCTGAATTAAAAATAATCACCCATTGAATCCTATGCACACATTTTTATAGAAGCACCTGTCTAAAACTCCTTACATGTTTTTGCCTCCATCAAGACCAGCGCTGTCCCGTAGAAGTGAATGGTGATGGGGCACCTGGGTGGCTCAGCCAGTGAAGCATCGGCCTCTTGGTTTCGGCTCAGGTCAAGATCTCACGGTTTGCGGGTTCGAGCCCCGCGTCGGGCTCTGTGCTGACAGCGTGGAGCCTGCTTGGGATTCTGTCTCCCTCTCTCTCTACCCCTCCCTCACTTGTGCTCTTTCTGTCACTCTCAAAATAAATAAGTAAACTTAAAAAATTTAGAAAAGGTGAAGTGAAATCAATGAAATCAATTTTTTTAATGTTTATTTATTTTGAGAGAGAGAGAGAGGGAAAGAGCGCAAGCAGGGAAGGGGCAGAGAGGGAGAGAGAGAATCCCAAGCAGGTTCCGCACTGTCCGTGCAGAGTCCGACCCAGGGCTCGATCTCACAAACCGTGAGGTCATGACCTGAGCTGAGATCAAGAGTCGGATGCTTAACCGAGTCGGATGCTTAAACAACTGAGCCAGCCAGGCGCCCCTGGAATTAATTTTAACAATGTATTAACCCAAGGCAGAAAGAATAGTACATTTTGACACGTCATCAGTTAAAAATCATTAATAAGATGTTACACATTCTTGTCCTTGTGCTAAGTGTTCAAAATCCGATGTGTTTTTGACCTGTGGCACATTTCATTTCAGACCTGTTGCACTTTAAATGCTCAAGAGTTACACGTGGCTGGTGGCTACCGTGGAGGACAGAGCACAGGGCACAGAGTTAGACGGTCAACACCTTGCAGGCAAGTCCAGTCTGTTCAGCTGGTATCCCCAGGAACTAGCTCCATGCTTCATACATAACAGAAGCCCAGGAACTATTGGATAGAAGGATGGATGGATGGGTGGATGGATGGATGAGGAGATCCCTTCTAGCTTTCCAGATGCTATTTTAGCCAAGCCCAAGAAGGTGAGCAGGATCGCAGCAGAAAAGGATGGTGGGCTAGGGGCGCCTGGGCGGCTCAGTTGGTTGGCCATCCGACTTTGGCTCAGGTCATGATCTCACGGTTTGTCAGTCCGAGCCCCGCGTCAGGCTCTGTGCTGACAGCTCAGAGCCTGGAGCCTGCTTGGGATTGTGTGTGTGTGTCTCTCTCTCTGCCCCTCTCCTGGTAGTGCTCTGTCTCTCTCTTTCTCAAACATAAATAAACATTAAAAGTGTTATTTTGAAAAAGAGAGAGACAGAGCATAAGCGGGGGAGGGGCAGAGAGAGGGAGACACAAAATGGGAAGCAGGCACCAGGTTCCGAGCTGTCAGCACAGAGCCCGACGTAGGGCTCAAACTCACAAGCCGTGAGATCATGACCTGAGCTGAAGTCGGATGCTTAACCAACCGAGCCAACCAGGCGCCCCATAAACATAAAAAAAAATTTTTTTTTTTTTAAAAGGATGGTGGGCTGGGTGCAAGAGACCAAAACCCAGGCAAGGAAAAGTGATACCAGAAAACAGTGGGAAGTAACAGCATTTGACTACAGGATGTACTGCACGCAGCAGAAAACAAGGTGGGAAGTGGTCCCGGAGTTTGTCGAAAGCCAACGCCATACCCTATACATCCGGGGATTCCCAAGCGTCCAGAGTAATTGCCAATCAGTAAATATTTAAGGAGCAGATGGACAGAAAAGTAAGAGAAAGAGGTGGCAGAAAAAGATAACAGGAGAAAGGAAAATGTTAGCAATGTGGACAACCATTGCTGGGGTTCACGTGGGCAAGAAACAAGCCACCGGGAGGTTTACTGGAGAACCTAGGTTGTCATCATTCCGGGGACTCCGGAAGGCAAACCGTTGGAGAAACCCGGAGTCTGGTCAATGGTCTGAAGCGAAAGCAAGGTTGTTGGTCTCCGAGCGTCTGCTGGTCCCTGGTAGATGGGACCTGGTGGGAGCCTGGAGAATCATGTGATGGTGCAGAGGGCCCGAGTTCAAAATCAAGCCTGACTGTTGTCGTATGACGTGGCATCATTGTCCTTAGTCCAGTCAGACTGCTATAAAAGAATTCCAAGTAACTGATGCTTGATAAACGACAGAAATTCATTTCTCACAGTTCTGGGGGCTGGAAGTCCAAGATCAAGGTGTCTTCATAGAAGCCCATCTTCTGGCTGTGTGCTCACGTGATTGGAAAGGCAAGGGAGCTTTCTGATGTCTCTTTAATAAGGGCAGTAGTCCCACACACGAGGGCTCCATCCTAATGACCTACTCACCTCCCGAAGGCCCACTTCCTATCACATTAGGGGCTATGATTTCAACATACAAATTTGGTGGTGGGGGGGTGGGGGGAGGACATAAACATTCATTCCATTGTGTAACTGGTCTCTCGTGCAATGGAATGACATTGCGTAACTGTCATTCCATGACAGAGCATTCATTTTTTAAAGATTTTTAAGATTTTTTTAAAGGACGAGTGGGGGAGGGGCAGAGAGAGAGAGAGAGAGAGAGAGAGAGAGAGAGAGAGAGAATCCCAAGCAGCCTCCGTGATGTCAGCACAGAACCGGAGGCAGGGCTCAAACTCAACAAACCATGAGATCATGACCTGAGTCAAAATCAAGAGTCAGACGTTTGATCGACTGAGCCACCCAGATGTCCCAAAGATCGTAGGTTTTTAAGTAATCTCTACACCCAACATGGGGCTCGAACTCACAATCCCGAGATCAAGGGTGTATGCTCCACCGACTGAGCCATTCAGGTGCCCCCCCCCAAAATCATTTTTGTCGGTAGGATTTCTACCGGGAGGACTGGATTTTAGGGAAAAGGCAATGAGATCCTAGCGAAAATAAGAAATTCCTTTGCGTGATGCTCATGGGGTCTCAACCTACTCGCGGAAACGCTTGTCTCCTGTCCCTTCAACACAGTGGCTTCTCCCGGTAACGGCCTCTCATGCTTCTTTCTGGCCATCTTCTCCCCTTGGCCGGTGCTGTTTCCCATGGGAAGGTCCCTCCTCGACTCACCCACCTGGCCGGGTTCCCCCATAATGTGCCGGCTGAGTCAATTCACCTCCTTCTGAAGCTTCACTCAATACTCTGGCCAAAACGTTGAGTTCCTGTTGTACTTAAACCGACTTTGTTTCCTGCCTGTTCACACCTCTCCCTCTAAATTAAAACATGAGCTTCTTTGGGGCACAGTTCCTCCTTCCCTGAAGGCAGGGCACAGAGCCGGACCGCTGACAAATATGTAATCAATGGCAAGTATCAGGTCAGCTTGTGATACCAAATCCCGCCTCTGCTACTTTTACGCTCTCCTCTAGTCCCTGTCCCGGTGACTCCACAAACTGGATTAATCCTAATTCCTTGAACGCACCCCCAGGCTTTGCCACCACCCCAATTCGGTCACAACACTTCCTCTGCCAGGGCCTTCCCCAGATCCGCGCCTACTGAAATTCTACCTGTGCTTGGAGGCTGGTCTCGGGCATCTCCCTCCTCCAAAAGGCTCCACCTCTGCTTCCCATCCCTCCTCCAGCCCAACCAAATGTGATTCTTCTTTTCTTTTAATTTCTAGAAGGATTACACAGGAAAAAAAAAAATCACCAAAAGCTTTGACAATCTCATGGAAACTATGGACACTCTCTCCTTGCCCTGAGGGCACACGTGCACACACACAATGTCCCAGTTAACTTTGTGAGGGGCACTCATGGAACCAGGTTACATTCCCGCCTGGGTCCCTTCCTTATAACATTGATCATAATTCTTCTGGTGCTCAGGTGATCTGTAGACGAGACTGGTTCTTCTAGATTATGAACATCTTAAGGGGAAAACTACATCTTGCCTGACTTCATGTCCCCATGGCACCTCATATGACGTGGCATCCATCATCGGTGTTTGAAAGACGTTTGTTGTCAGAAACTCTCCAGGATCCCACTGGTAGATGAGCAAGAATATTCTAGTCAAGTTAACTCATTTTCTTCCTTTTTAAAAAAAAGTTTTAATATTTATTTTATTTTTGAGAGAGAGACAGAGAGTGCGGGAGGAACAGACACAGAATTCAAAGCGGGCTCCAGGCTCTGAGCTGCCAGCACAGAGCCCGACGAGGGGCTTGAACCCACAAATCGCGAGATCATGACCTGAGCTGACGTCAGATGCTTAACCAACTGAGCCACCCAGGCTCCCCGGCTCATTTTCTTCTTCAAAGAAGTCTGGCCAAAAGTGGTTGGGATTGGGAAGCCAGCGATGGGACCACCCGGTGCAGTGCGTCCCCCAGGGAGCCTTGCGGAAGCTGTCTGGTGTGAGAAACACCACTGGGGGAGCTCAAGCAAAGGCCTATACTCCCCCCTATGTTTTTTAATTTTTTTTTTTAATGTTTATTCACCTTTGAGACAGAGAGACAGAGAGAGACAGAGCATGAACGGGGGAGGGCCAGAGAGAGAGAGGGAGACACAGAATCCGAAGCAGGCTCCAGGCCCTGAGCCATCAGCCCAGAGCCCGACGCGGGGCTCAAACTCACGGACCACGAGATCGTGACCCGAGCCGAAGTCGGACGCCCAACCGACTGAGCCACCCAGGCGCCCTGGCTCCCCCTATTTTAAAGTCAAGTTTTCATAGTTGTGCAGTGTTTCTGGCGTATGAGGAAATGGTGCCCTTTGATGCGCTCATAGAAGGAGATTCCCCAATTTCCTTCTATCGAGAACGTCTATGGCTCTGAGCCAACTGATAACAGCACTATTTTCCATAGAACGTATGTGAATGTTGGCTGGCAGGTGGGCAACGCCGAGGCCCTGCCCAGGAACCCAGCTTCCACAAAGGAGCTCCAGACCCCGCGTCTGACCTTCAGACAGGCGTGTGGGAAATCAGAGAATCTCGACCTGTGCAGGCGGAAGGGGCCGTAGAAGTCACCCTGTCATCATTTCACAGATGACGCACGGAGTCAGACACTCGCCCAAGAGCACACGGCAGGCAGGCGGAGCCACGATTTGCCCTAAGTCACCGGCTCACTCTCCATCCGGGGTTGTCCGTGTTATCAGCACGGTTGGCCACGGCAGTCTTGTGGCGTGCCTACTGTGTGCAGAGCTCCTACTGCGTGCGGAGAAAAATAGTTCAGAGCATCTCAGGACGGGTCGTAGAATTCCAAAGATGCCAACGTGTTCGGGTGGGGGGCGGGGAGGGGTGGGAAAGAACTCACGGAAACGGGGGGCTTGTGCTTAGCTTGGACAGAAGTACGGACAGGCGGGCAAAGGCCGTCAAGACCACAGGGAGTCTGGGGGAGACCGAAATAGAGGCATGCCCATTCTTCTCCCAAAGTGTCTATTCACAAATCGTAGGGACCTCCAGTTACCTTCTCTTCCCTACAATGCCTGACAGCCTGTGAAAATGCCCAAGACTTCTTCTAGGTCCCCAACTGGAGGCGAGGCTTGTGCTACAAGCAGGTGGCCTCCAGGTGATGTTTAGCACGTGGGTTAAACCGAGAGGCTTTGGAGACGCGGCCCGAGTTCAAACCCCAGCTCAGGAGTGACTCCACCTTAGCCAAGTCCCTTAGCCTCTCTGGGTCTCCGTTTCCTTCCCACGTGTCAGGTCACGACGTAGGTTCGGGGACGGCCGTACACGAAGCCGCGAGCCTGGTGTCTGGAATGCACGTAACCCCTCAGTAAATGACAAGCTGTTCTCATTCTGGTACTTTGCTCTCTCGTCTCCCTAGTCCTGGCTCCTGAGCCAACAGGAAGCTGGCCTAGAGACAGATGAGCGCCCCCCCCCCCCCCAAACATACCTGGAGTCAAGATCTATTAAAAGTTTCTCTATCTCTCTTCATAGCCACATCTTTCATGGTGGTAGTGGGAGAAATTCGGAAAAGCTAAATTGGGAACAGAAAATCTGCATCTGACAAAAGGTATGTGCAAACACATGTTTGCAAGTGAGGTCAAGGTTTCAAAATACCCCTTCTCTGACAGATGAGTCAAGCCCCACACACCGTGGTCTTGCTATTTACTGCGCATGACGGCACATTCTCCCAGCCACGGATAGGGTCGCCCTGCCAGGAGTTATATTGGACGGAGTTACTCATTGGAAAATGTGGCTGCATTGCCCAGACTGAGATCTGAACTTGGACTTCCAGGGATTTCACCCAAAATAAGCCGAATTCCTCAGTTATAACTGTCACAGAAACACAGCCAAGGAATCTGTTTGTCAGACCAGAGGCGGCCGGTTCCTGCTGGGGGAAAGCGTGGGTCCAGGCAGTGGATGCTCATGGCCTTCAGCAGGAGAGCACAGGGCACTGGGCTTGCCTGCCCCTCGGAGCTTTACCATTACTGCCAAGGACGGTCGCCAATCGGTCATTCGTTCTTTGCTCACGCCCTTATGATCCCCGAATGATGATGGCTAGCCCTCGTTGGGAACCCTCTGTCTGATCTGATTATTGAAATAGTGCCTTCACACAGGCGCCTGGCTGGCTCAGCCAGTTAAGCGGTTAGGCAACCGTCTTCGGCTCAGGTCATGATCTCACGCCTCGTGAGTTCGAGCCCTGAATCGGGCTCTGTGCTGACAGCTCGGAGCCTGGAGCCTGCTTCGGATTCTGCGTCTCCCTCTCTCTCTGCCCCTCCTCTGCTCGTTCTCTCTCTCTCTCTTAAAAAGAAATAAACAGATAGATAGATAGATAGATAGATAGATAGATAGATAGATAGATAGTGCTTTCACAGGGCACCTGGCTGGCTCAGTCAGCAGACCATGGGACTCTTGATCTTGGGGTTGTAAGTTTGAGCCTCGTTGGGGGAGCGGAGGGGTGGACTGTACTTAAAAATTTTTTTAATCTTAAAAAAAATTAGTCCTTTTAGGTAATGTTCCGTCTTCCAGACCACCACCCTCCTCCAAGCCCTGCTGCTTCTCTCTCTCTTTCTCTCTCCCTCTCTCTCTCCCCCCTCCATGGTGCTGGGTTATGTGGAGGAGGGTTGCTGGTGTAAGTGTCTCAGGCCTCCGGGTCAATGGCCTGTATTCTCTCATCTGCCATCTTAGGACACGTCTTTCTCCTCCTCCTGGGGTCCTGTGGTCTGGGTCCTGTGGTCTACACAAGAAGCCCACACTTTCCACCCAGCTTTCAACGCCCTCCCCACTAGGAGCTGGATTTCTACCTTCAACTTTCTCTGGTATGTTTCCAATTTGTTCCTGAAGACCCAACTGAGAACCAACCACCCCTTTTAAGGCCTTTTGGGCACCAGACCCCGATCACTCCCCCTCTCTGAATTTCTGGGGTCATTGTATCTGGCAGTTAATGCTGTCCTCTGGTGAGATCTCTCTTTCCCTACTGCTTTACAGAGTTGCTCATGTATTGCGTTGTTAGTTAATTTTTTAAGCTCTTTGGGGGCACGGATGATGCCTTATGTTTTGTTGAATTCCCCAAATCGAATCCAGAGTGCAGTCTAGACAAGGATTGCAGGTGCTCGCAGACACAAAGCTTCACTCTCCCTTCTAGGAGCTTCTGAAAGTAGAGAAGGAAATACCCAGGCCCACCACAGAAAAACAGGCTAGAGACATGAACGTATAAGTTACAGAAAAGGAAATGAAATGGTCCCCGATGCTGTGAAAAAATGCTCAAACTCGTTCCTAACAAGGACGATAAAAATTAACCAACTACACAGATCTTCTTTCCAACCTATCCGATTGGCCCAAACCCGAACGTTTGACAACACAGTCTTGGCAAAGCTGTAGAGAAACGGGCGCCCCCGGGCACGGCTGCGCGGGTCTATTTCAGTGCGCGAGGGGGAGTCAGATTGTTCTCGGGGGATCTGGGGCCTTCGTTTATCTGCCTTTGCTCCAACCTGAGCATTCGCCTGGCTCACACCGTTGCCATACTTCAAAGCTATGTCGATCCCCCTCCCACCTGGGGTGGGAGCACAGCCCACAGGCGGTCCAGACGTCAGGCACAGTCACCGTTGCTCAAGGCCACCGAGCGAGAGGCAGGAGAAGCATCTCCCCGGGGCTTGCATGGTGTTGGCTTTGAGACAGTGTGCTCTGGGTCCCGCATCACGCTCCACTGTGCCAGTGCTGAGTACTGGGGGCCGGGCTTCTTCAGTGACTGTGTTGCTCGTGTTTGAGAAATGGAGGCGGGAGGGTCCCCTCTAAAGCATGGGATCTACAGCAGGGACCCAGGGTAGGAACCCCTTTTCCCAGGTTCTAAGGAAAATTCTGCTTTGGAGTTACCGCCAATGAAAAGAGCAAGGTGGAGGAGACTATGCTTAGAATGGAAGAAAGGGTGGGGGCGCCTGGGTGGCTCAGTCGGTTAAGCGTCCGACTCTCGATCTCAGTTCAGCTCACGATCTCACCGTTTGTGGGTTCGAGCCCTGCGTGGGGCTCTGCGCTGACAGGGTGGAGCCTGCTTGGGATTCTCTCTCGGCCCCTCCCTCCCTCACACACTCTCTCTCTCTCTCAAAATAAATAAACTTAAGAAAAAAGTAGATTGTAAGAAAGGGTGTGTCGTTTAAAAAAAATTTTTTTTTAATGATTATTCCTTTTTTAGAGAGACAGGGCATGAGCTGGGGAGGGGCAGAGAGAGAGGGAGACACAGAATCCGAAGCAGGCTCCAGGCTCCGAGCTGTCAGCGCAGAGCCCGACGCGGGGCTCAAACTCGTGAACCGTGAGATCATGACCCGAGCTGAAGTCTGACGCTGAACTGACTGAGCCACCCCGGTGCCCCCGGAAATTGAAGTTTTAAGAAAGGATCATCACTAAAAAATCTAAAGGAGATAAAAGAAATTAACCTGACTCTCTGTCCAAACTGAGTCATAACCACACAGAGAAAAGCTATTCCTAGTGAGTTGGAAGCATAGAAACTTGAGTGTACATTCCTAGTGGGATAGCCTAAAAATGAAAGAACTGCCAAAAAAAAAAGAAAAAAGAAAAAAAAACAAAGCAGGAAGGAAGGAAGGAAAGAAAAAAAGAAAAGAAAGAGAAAAAAAGAAGAGAAAGAAAAGAAAAGAAAGAAAGAGAAAAAGGAAAGAAAAAAAAAGAAAGGAAAGGAAAGGAATCTTGAGCCACTGTCGGTGGTAGTGTCGGTGATTCATCCTGCTGTGTGCATGCTGTGGGAGGAAGCGAAAGGGCAGTTCTGTTATATTGTCCAGAACCAGGATTTCTGGGTAGGAGAAAGCAGGTACATAGTGTAAGATAGATGAGGCTAAGTAAAAGCTTTGTAATACCGACTTTGAATCAGAAGTTTTGGCAAGAATTGATGATAATATTTTGTCATTAAAAAAACGTAGCTGACCAGGGGCGGGGGGCGCACCTGGGGGGCTCAGGCGGGTAAGCATCGCACTTCGGCTCAGGTCATGATCTCACGGTTAGGTTCCCGAGTTCCAGTCCTGCATCGGGCTCTGTGCTGTGAGCACTGAGCCTGCTCCGGACCCTCGGTCCTCCTCTCTTTCTGCAACACCCTCCCCCCCTCGCCCCCGCTCCCTCTATCTTAAAAATAAAATAAAAACATTAAAAAAACTACAGCCGACCCTCGAACGATGAATGCGGTTTGGACGGCACGGATCCGCTTGTATGTGGAATTTTTCAATAAATGCAGCACAGCTCTGTTAAATGTGTTTTCTCTTCTTTACATCTCAACATTTTCTTCTCTCTAGCTTACTTTATTGCAAGAATACAGCATACAATACACGGAACATACAATGTATGTGTTCGCTAACTGTTATTGGTAAGGCTTCCTGTCAACAGTAGGCTATCAGCAGAGTTACCTTTTTTGGGGGTCAAAAGTTACATGTGGATTTTCAACTGTGAGGGGGTTGGGTGTCCCCTAACCCTCCGCATCCTTCAAAGGTCAACTGTATTTCCTGGCTCTGCCCACTTAAAAAGGCCTAGCAACAATGAGTACCCCTAGGGGCTACAAATTGTGGTAAATAATACTATTTCCCATTAACCAAACCAGGGCTCCTTGGAGAAATGGCCCAGCGCAGGTGGGCGGCAGGAATATAGGACATGAACTTGGAAACAAAATATCAATGGCTGAGCCCGGTCCTTCTCAGAAGCTTGCTGGAAGGAGCTCCCTCTGGCCAAAGACGGAAGGTGCCATTTAATTTATCAGGCACACTGATAAAAGTAACAATAAATCGAAACATGGCAAATAGGTTTAAACACATGCGTTCATCGTGGTTAAAACAACAGCAAAAAGTGAATTATTGGGTTGGCTGTGAAGACACTAACCGAGCAATGTCATGATTTTGGAAACAGGCAAATAGAGATTTAAAAAAAAAAATTTAAGTGTTAGGCTTGCCTTTCCTTATATGAACTGCACCTTGGGGACAGCCCAAGAATTGACAAGGGAAGGGCTTTCGCTACAGAAGTTACTGCAGCGAATAAATGACAGAGGAAAGGTAGAATTGAAATTGGAATAGCTTTATAACCCCTGAAAATAATGGATCTAGGCAATCATCATGAAGCGTTTGCTAAGTCACAAGAAGAAAAGCAAATGAACTTTTGTCTCCTGGTGCAAGTATATAAGCCAACATAATATATACACACATACACAACCAAACCTAAATCCAATCAAGCCTCTAGACCCTACTGCTGATTGACGGCAAATCCAGAGAACAGACACACATGTTAAACATCACCAGGGGAGAGCAATCTGAAAAGTTCGGGAAATTTTACAGGACAAGGAACCCAGTTTCTTCAACAATAAATTGCAAGGATATTAAAAAGAAGGGAGAGAGGGAGGTTATAAGAGAGATCTGTAGGTCAAAATCAAGAGACGAAATGTATCAGCAAACCTGACGTATGGACCTTATTTGGAACTTGGTCAAACAAACTGCGCAAATATATATATATATATAACATATGTATATCATATGTTATATATATATATATATATGTTAACTATATACATATGTTAACATGTATATATAGATCATATATATGTTTAAAAATATATGTCTTTTTTTTAACTTTTTCAAACATTTTTATTTATTTTTGACAGAGAGAGACAGAGCATGAGCAGGGGAGGGACAGAGAGAGAGGGGGACACAGAATCTGAAGCAGGCTCCAGGCTCCGAGCTGTCAGCACAGAGCCCGACATGGGGGGCTCGAACCCACAAACTGTGAGATCGTGACCTGAGCCGAATCAGACGCTCAACCAACTGAGCCACCCAGGTGCCCCTATTTTATTTTTTAGAGAAAGAGAGAGAGAGAGACAGAGTATGAGCAGGGGAGGGTCAGAGAGAGAGGGAGACATGGAATCCGAAGCAGACTCCAGGCTCCGAGCTGTCAGCACAGAGCCCGATGCGGGGCTCGAACCCACAAACCATGAGATCCTGACCTGACCTGACCATGACCTGAGCCGAAGTTGGACGCTTAACTGACTGAGCCACCCAGGCGCCCCTATATTTATGTTATATATGTGTGTGTGTGTGTATGTGTGTGTGTGTGTGTGTGTGTGTGTGTGTGTATAAAACAATTGGGAAAAAATGAACATTGGTTGGATGTTTGATGATAGAAAGCAATTATTGCTAATTTTTTAGGCATGATAATCATACCGTGGTTATTTGTAAAAGCAATCTACAGATACATACCTAAATATTTAAGACACAATAATACGATGTTGCAACTTATTCAAAATAACCCGGGAGGAGTGGGTGGTTATTATTGAAGCAAGACTGTCTCTGAGTTAGGAATCCCTGCAAGCTGGGTGACAGGTCATAGTGGCCGGGGCGCGGTTCATCATACAATTCCTCTCTGCTTTTGCCTACGTTTGAATTTTTCCACAATACAAAGTCAAAAAGAAAGAAGGTAGCTAAAAGGTATTTTTAATTACAAAACTAGTGCATGCTTTTTGAAAGACATTAAAATAATATACAAGTGTAGAAAGTCGGGGCGTGTGCATGGCTCAGTCGGTTAAGTGTCCGACTCTTGATTTCAGCTCAGGTCGTGATCTCCCGGGTTCGTGAGTTTGAGCCCTGAGTCGGGCTCTGTGCTGACGGCCTGGAGCCTGCTTGGGATTCTCTCTCTCCCTCTCTCTCTCTGCCCCTTCCTCCCCCCTTCAACATAAATAGAAACATTTTAAAAATCTTTAAAAAAAAAAAAAAGAAAGAAAGTGAAAATTCACCTCTCTTTCACGCCCCCTGCACTAGGACCTCAGGAGTAATCGCTACGGGTCAGTAGATTCTGTGAGAGTATTTTGTATTCCTGCCCACAGGGAATGCACGCCCTCACCCTAACGTGTCAGGCTTAGCCATGGACTTGTCTGACCAATGAACTGTGAGCAGAAGTGACCAGAGTCACTTCTGAGGAGACTCTTTAAGAACTGGCTTGTGGCTCCCTTTTCTGTCACAAGAGGAGTGATGTTCCAGAAAGCTGAATCCCACAGTGAAGACAGAGACATACCCTCGCCTGTCCTGGTGGATACAGTATCCTTCCGTACCTTTTGCAAAGCATTTATACATACACCTTTCCCCCAAATGTTATACAATCTGCTCTTCGATGTGCTTTTTGTTTGTTTTATTTTTTTATTTTATTTTTTTTCAACGTTTATTTATTTGGGACAGAGAGAGACAGAGCATGAACGGGGGAGGGGCAGAGAGAGAGGGAGACACAGAATCGGAAACAGGCTCCAGGCTCCGAGCCATCAGCCTAGAGCCTGACGCGGGGCTCGAACTCACGGACCGCAAGATCGTGACCTGGCTGAAGTCGGACATTTAATCGACTGCGCCACCCAGGCGCCCCGGTTTTGTTTTTTTAATGCTTATTTATTTTTTGAGAGAGAGAGAGAGAGAGCGCGCGTGCATGCAAGTAGGAGAAGAGGACAGAGAGAAGGAGAGAGAGAATCCCAAGCAGGCTCCACACTTACAGCACAGAGCCAGATGCAGGGCTCGGTCCCGTGAACCGTGAGATCATGACCTGAGCTGAACTCCAGAGAAAGATGCTTAACCAACTGAGCCACCCCGGTGCCCCTGCTTTTATTTTATTATTATTTTTTAACTCAATAATGTATCATGGGCATTTGAGTCTACCTTGAAATAAAACTGCTCTGAATTTCCAAAAGCCCCCAAATGGTTTCTTAATGCCAGAAATGTCTATTTCTTTAAATCTTTTAAAACTTTATTTATCTATTTTTATTAAAAAATTTTTTTTAATGTTTAATTATTTTTGAGAGAGACGGAGTGCAAGCAGGGAAGGGGCAGACAGAATCTGAAGCAGGCTCCAGGCTCTGAACGATCAGCAGAGAGCCCAACGGGGGGCTCGAACCCATGAACCATGAGATCACCACCCGAGCCGAAGTTGGACGCTCAACCGACTGAGCCACCCAGGTGCCCCAAAAATTTATTTCAGAGAGAGGGAGCACATGAGTGTGGGAGAGGGTGCAGAGAGAGAAAGAAAGAGAGAGAGAGAGAGAGAGAAAGGGGGGGGGGATCCTAAGCAGACTCCACACTCAGCGCAGAGCCTGACTTGGGGCTCAATCCCATGACCCAGGGATCATGACTCGAGCTGAAATCAAGAGTCGGACACTCCACGGACTGAGCCGCCCAGGCGCCCCTCTGTTTCTTTAAAATAGGGGTCAGTGGAGAGGTTCTCCAGGAAACACTCGTGTGGGAAGCAAGCTGAGTGCAAGCTGAGTGTGTTGGTGGGTGCATCAGAGGCCTCTGTATCAGTGGAGTAGACAACGCTCCCACTGAGATACAAAATACATGTCCCCACTTGTTTTTATTAAAAACATTTTTTTTGTTATTTTGTGAGAGACAGAGGGAGACAGAGTGGGAGCAGGGGAGGGGCAGAGAGAGAGGGAGACACAGAATCCAAAGCGGGCCCCGGGCTCCGAGCTGTCACCACTCTGTGCCACTTGAACCAACAGAGTAGGGTAGAAGGGATACTGTGCTACTCTCCAGACCCAGGGTTTAAGAGGCAGACCATGTTCACTTCCTGTCTCTTAAAACTCACACGCTTACAGCTGTGTTCTGCTGAACAGACCCCATGAAGAGGGGGAGGGGACCAACAGACATCAGCCTTCCAGCCTTTCCCGCCAAAGAGATCAAACCCAAGAGTGAAGCCATCTTGGACGCTCCGGACCCTCCAGGCCTACTAGCTGAATCCCCCCGAGTGACCCGGGCTGGTGTTACGTGGGACAGAAAGACCATCCAGCTGAGCCCTGGGCTGACCTATGTGTGCACCTGTAGCTGAGCCCGAACTCCTGATCTCTCCAACTGGAAGATAAATAAAACTGTTGTTATTAGCCATCGGGTTCTGTTTCTTTTTCTTAAGCCATCAAGTTTTGGGGTCATTTGTTAACGCAGCAATTAATAACCAGAACATTCCCCTACTCGGGACCTTGTCACGTCTTACCTGGAAAACCGCTCCCACATTCTGCCTCCTGCCCTTCCAACCACGTTCTACACTGTGATTGCTTTCGTGGAGATACTCTGCGGGGCTCCTGTTTTAAAATCAAAAAGTTATGGGGCACCTGGGTGGCTCAGGCGGTTGAGCGTCCAACTTCAGCTCAGGTCAAGATCTCATGGTTCGTGAGCTCCAGCCCCACTCGAGCTGTCAGCACACAGCCTGGACCCTGCTTCAGATTCTGCATCTCCCTCTCTCTCTGTCCCTCCCCTGCTCATGCTTTGTCTCTCTCTCTCTAGGAATAAGGAAACATTAAAATAATAAATAAATAAATAAATAAATAAATAAATAAATAGTTACTGGCTTCCACTGGCTTCCATTGGCCTTCCAATACTTGTCTCGGAACCCAGCTTTCTTTCTTTCTTTTTTATTTTTTTAAGGTTTTATTTATTTTTAAGAGATCTACAGAGTACGAGTGGGGAGGGGCAGAGAGAGAAAAGGAGACACAGAATCCAAAACAGGCCCCAGGCTCTGAGCTGTCAGCCCGGAGCCTGACGCGGGGCTCGAACTCACGAACCTCAAGATCACACGCAGAGGCAAAGTCAGATGCTCAACCAACTGCACCACCCCAGCTACCTCTGAACCCAGTGTTCAAGGCTGCCTGATTCCCCTGTCAGACTTCTCATCTTCTACAACGGTGCAATTTTTGGCCTGTCCCCTTGTCCCTTTATAGTTTTTACCTTATTCAAGAAGTTCCTCCTCTGGGAATGCCCCTCCATTCCACATTATAATTTGGAAACACGCCTTTAGCATTCCTCGTTGCCCAGGAAGGCCCTGAAGATGGGGCTTCTGTCTTACTGTATTTATTTTAACTCATTCTTGAAACTAGCAAAGAGCCTGGATCTTTGTAGATCCTTGATAAGGATTTGTTGGACAGACAGGTGGATAAATGGATGAACGGGGCCTGGTCTCATTCCTCCGTTATCACAGGTCAGCAGCAAACAACTCCACTCTGATGACCCCTGTAAACCTCTCCCTCAGTCTGGTGGGAGATCCATTTGCCACAAATATGCCACCAGGCCGCAGATTCTGTGTCTCAGCCCTGCTTTCTTCCGTCTTGGTTCCTTTCGGAGGCAGGCTGTCCCAGGCAGGGGTACAGATGGTCCCTGGAAGCCTCACATCCTACCAAGCAACCCCCGCGGAAAAGAACGCTTCTCTGTACCAGTGGTTCCAGAAAAAGTCTAGCAATGAGGACCCACCAGACACACCGGAGGCCTTTCTCGGTGCCAATCACTGTGGCCAAGGGGATGACGGACTGTGCTGATGGCCAGTCCGGGCTTTTCAGGAGACCACCCTGGCCCCCCCAGAGCTGGAACGGAGGTAGTGGGGGGATTACCCTAAAGGAACATGGCGGTGTTGTTACCAAAGGGAAGGAGAATAAAAGCAAGATAGGGAAACCAGCAGATTCCACCCCACCTGTTCTAGAAGGAGATACCAAGCTTTGCACAAAAAGAGTGATTTTCTTTCAGACTGATGCTGGTCACCTGCTTTTTTTCTTGTTGTTTTTTTTAAATTTTGATCATTGAAGTCTAGGTAACATCCAACGTCATGTTAATTACAGGTGTACAGGTACCTGTTATTTCCCGAACCTTAAAAAAAATGTTTTTTAAAGGTTTATTTGTTTTTGAGAGAGAGAGAGAGACACTCTGGAAGAAACTAGCCTTGCTGACGCCTTGACTTCAGACTTCTAACGTTCGGGACTGTGAGAGAGGAGTGTCTGAGGTTCTATGCCACCTGGTTTGTGGTCATTTGTTGGGGTCTCTGAGAAGGAAACCTATTCCTGTGTTTCTCTTTGACTCTCTCACGGCTACCGCACTCACGCACCTCTGACTCCAGATGCGGTGGGGGGGGGGGGGGGGGAGTTCTCTCCCACCAAGCACTTCTCAGGCACCAACTGGGCATCGTAGGACTCGGCTCTGTTCTGGCACCGTCCACATCAGAGCCCCCCCAGCTCAAGGGCTCCGTCCCGATGGTGTGCCCTCGGGCACCAACTCCAAGTCCGGGTTGTCACCTGTGCTTCCGAACGAACGGCCTGCTGGAGATCGGAGGTTCTGACGACCTCCCCTTGGGCTTGAGTGATTTGCCGGAGCGGCTCACGGAACTGGAGAAACCTTTTATTTACTAGATGACTGGTTTGTTATACAAGGACCTAGCTCAGGAACACAGCAGGTGGATGGGATCCAGAGGGTGGAGTATGGGGAAGGGGCTCAAAGCTTCCATGCCCTAAGTGCACCCCCCCCTCCAAGTGCCCAAGGGCTCCGAAGCCCCTCCTTTGGGGTATATACGGAGGCTACATTACGCTGTCACAATTGACGAAATCACGGGTCTCTGGCAATTGATTCAACCTCCAGCCCCACCCTCGTCCCCAAAGCTCCCGCCCTCTAATCCCACCACTGGTTGTCCTGGCAACCAGTCCCCATCCTGAGGTGGCCTAGGAGCTTTCCAGAAGACGCCTCTTGACCGTAACAAGGCACGTTTTATGGCTCTCATCCCTTAGGTAAATCCAAGGGTTTTTGGAGCTTTGTGCCAGGAACTGGGAAGAAGACCAAATGTCTATTTCTTATTATACGTCACAGTGTCCCAGCAGCGCTAGCAAAATCACATGCCCCCTCGTTTTCTCCCCCCGTCTTGCGAACCAATGCATTGCCGGGTTGCCTAAGGAAACTGTTTCCGTCACTTGCTGCCGACGTCCTAAATAATCCGTGTTACCTACTCTGCGGGGTAAGGATGCAAAGGAGATTAGACCCTGTTCCCTACCTTTGGGTCATCCTTCCTGCGGCACTAAGCCCAGCACCGTCTGACATGACTGCGGCCCAAACTAGTGAGCAGGACGGGGTGCCATACTGGGAAGGCAATTTCTTACCCCCTGATTAACAAAAGTAAGTCACTAGGGACAGTTCGACTCTGATCAAAAATGCTAATGGCTTCCCGTCTCATACAAGATGAAGGCTGAACTCCTTAACCTTGCACTTGAGGCCCCAGCCCGTATTTCCACCATCTCCCACCATCCCAGACTCCCTCCGTTCTACCGCCTTGCCTCCAGCCACATCCAATTACTAATTATTCCATGAGGGCACCATATGCGTCCGAAAGTCGTTAGAATCACTAGAGGAACCGTGTGCAGTCCTTTTCTGCACCTCGGAGTCCGACCCATCTACACTGGTTTCCCGGGGCTGATGATAAATTACCACCACTAGCTGGGTGGCTTACGTGGACAGGGATTTGTTCTCTCGTGGCTATGGAGGCTCAGTGTCTGAAATCAGGGGTTCAGCAGGGCTGTGCTCGCCCCAAAAGCTCTACGGGAGGATCCCTGCATGCCCGCTCCTGGCTTCTGGTGGCTGCCAGGAATGGTGGGAGTTCCCTGGCCTGTAGACCCATCACTCCAACCTCTGCCTCTGTTGTCACATGGTGTTCTTCCTCCATACCTGCGTCTGTGTCCGACTCTCCCCAGTCCTCGGATGGGGGCTCACCCTGCTTCAGTATGACCCCCCCCCCTCCACTCGATCACACCTACAAAGACCCGAAGTTCACATACGGTCACATTCGCAGGTACGGGCGTCAGGACTTGCGTACATCTTTTTGGGGGATGCCACCCTCCAAAGCCCAGCTGGAATCCACCTGCAGAAGCTCACAGCCTTGCCTCATGGACAATTGTGAACTTCCTGGCGCTCGCAAGCCACAGGACAAGACTTCAACCCTCGTCTGTACAGCCCAAAGCCCTTGGCCAACCGGTAAGCAGAAACGCGGTAAAATGAGACAGAAGGTAGCTGTACTGTGAGCATGCCAGGATGGTTTTTGAGCCACCAGAAGGGAACAAAGGTAAAGCCGTCCTCCTAAGGACTGACGTGGGTTCAGTGTCTCTATCCCTCTTTTGCAGGCAACTCGCCTGCCTTGGTTTCCCACTTGTAACAGGCAGCGTATCTGCCCTTGCACCCTCTAGATGGGAGGGTTCTGAAATGCTCTGAGGCCCGAGAAGAGTCTTTGAGACCCAGGAGTGGCCCCTGTCCCGCGCCCGAAGCAGCCTGGAGGCTCCAAGACAGGCAAGAATCCTCTCGCTGCCTACCATTCCGTGACAGCCTCCAGCCCCAGACTCTGACGACCCCGTTGAAAACCCCAAATCAGACGCCCACCGGGAAGCCTCCTGTGCCAGCCTGCCCGATGGGGCGGCGCGGATCCCGCGATGCTTCTGGAAACCCATGGGCCAGTGACTGAGCCCCGAGGGTGCGGCCCCCAGTAGCACTCCCTCCCCCCCCCCCCCCCCCGTGGCGTAAACACTGACAGCAGTTGGAGGCATTGTGTCTGCCTGGAGACAAGAATAACACTGTGGAGTCCTACGCCTCCTGAAATAACTGAGAAATCATCGCCTGGTACCTTGACGCCTGTCTTTCAGGGCAAGACTTGCAGACAGTGGCCCAGCAGAACAGCTCGGTTTCCGCCTCTTCACTGGACTGTTTCCATCGGACCCCGAATCAGGCTCTGGGACCCGGATTCCAGCAACCTCTCGGTTAGGGTTCGGCTCTGCTGTTTTGGTGGTTCTTGCAGAACTGGGCGGTTGACGTACGGACTGAGTGTCTGAGAGCAGCCGGCCTCCTTAGGAAAACCACCAAGATAGTCAAGAGGAAAAGGAGATGCTGGTAACAGTCCTTTCCTAGCACTGACACCGCCTCATCAAGCACTATTTTAAGCGTTTTGCACAGGTAGGTATCGCAACAGATTGCTGGGATCGTCTCAAATAGTCTCTGCCTTCTACTCCTTGTGGGAGAATTCTGTCTCCCCCACCACACTGACACCAAGCTTAGCCAAGGAAGTGTTCGCAGAGAGTAACATACGCCATTTTCAAGAACGAGCCTTAAGAGCCATTAAATGGATCCACCCTTAACCACCCTTTCCCGGCTGCCCCGATGCCAGCAGTGTTCCCGATAAGAAACATTCCTTCAGTCCCGTCCCAGGGGGAAGACCCAAAGTCACCCCGGAATGCACATGTGATATGAGCAAGAAACAAAGCTTTGTTTTCCTGAGCCACTGAGTGTTCGGAGATGTTCTCTACTACAATGCAACTTAGCCTAAGGTGTTTCTTATGGTGGGTGTCGCCTGAAATCCTACAACCAGGATTCCCATCCAGGCAGTCCCGCCTTAAGAGTCCATGCTCTCGACCACTTCACCACGTCCCCTCCGAAAACGTCTTGTCGTCTTCCCGCAAGACCCCTTTAGCTGACAAGATCCCCACGTAGGCTCTGTTTTTCTTCATCTCCCATGGAGTTAATGAAGAAAAATCAGCGGATTGTTTGGCCCTCGGGAGGTAGAATAGACCAGGTAGGCAGACTCTGCACGATCAAACACAACTGGTTATTGAGTGAGCCGGACTCATTGGTACGTAAACAGGAAACGATTTTATCTTTCCCACACCAGAGTCTCTCAGGAACTGAGAAGCTCTGAAATCAAATTTTGCATGAGAACGCCGATCTCAGGGTGCCTGGATGGTTCCGTTGGTTGAGCGTCCGACTTTGGCTCACGATTCAGGAGTTCGAGTCCCGCGTCAGGCTCTGTGCTAACAGCTGGGAGCCTGCTTCTGATTCTGTGTCTCCCTCTCCCTCAGCCCCTCCCTTGCTCGTGCTCTGTTTTTCTCTCTCTCAAAATTAAATACACATAAAAAAAAAGAGAGAAAAGAACTCTGATCTCTCAGCCATCTGATCTCTCTGATCTCCCCTGCCCCAGGTTTGGAAATTTGCAACAGGGAAGGGGTCACCGAGGTGGGGTGGGTCCCCCTGATTTCGCTCCTCACTTTCACTGCCTCAGGCTCTTGTAGAATTAGGGCTGAGGATAGCATGGGGAATGAGGGGCAGGGCAAGTTTTTCTTGGCTTGAACACTCTCTGCATGTGGCAGCTGGTCAGATTCTGGCTCCTTGTGACAAGGGGTTCTTTTATGACTTCCCCAGAGAGCCTCCCACTGGGGACAGCCCACAGCACTACTTTGTGGTCTGGATAATGATCCACCTGGCTCACCACTCAGGGCTAAGTCAGCCCTCTTCCCCACTAGCTTCTGTATCCAACCTCTTTCTGCTGGAGTAGACGGGCTCTCCGCAGAAGGTTCTCTTATCCTGGAGTCCTTTTTTGGTTCAACAACTGTATCTGGATATGTGTAGCTGGCATACAACAGATTGCACATGTTTAGAGTTCATTATAAGTTTTGACTTTTTCTAAGTTTTTAAGTTTTATAAGTTTATTTCTTTTGAGAGAGAGAGAGAGAGAGAATGGGGTTGGGGCCGAGAGAGAAGGAGAGAGAGAATCCTAAGCAGACTCTATGCTGTCAGCACAGAGCCCCATGCGAGGCTCGAACTCCCGAAGCAGCGTGAGATCATGACCTGAGCCGAAATCAAGAGGCGGATGCTGAGCAGAAGGAGCCACCCCCCAGGCATCCAAATAAGTTTTCACTTCTGAAGGAGCCCTAGGAACCAAAATCAAGATAATGAACATTCCATCACTCCCCCAAATTTCCTCACGACCTTTGGCGATTCCTCTCTCTCGACCCTCCCCAACCCCCCGGGGGAACCCTGACCAGCTCTCTAGCGCACTGTAGATAATATGGCGCTTTCTAGAATTTCATATAAATGGCACCACACACAGTGTGGGCTCTAAGTGGGCCACGTCTACTCAGCATCATTCTTTTTCGCTTCTTCATGGAGGCCCTATTCAAATAACATAAGCCTGGCCACTTTCCATGGGCACACAGGGACCACCGGAAGGTCCCTGCACCTGTGTCCGGTCACTCAGTGGAACTGCAGCTGTCCTGAGCCCCTTTACTTTCCAGGTGTGGCAGGCTCCGGCGGGAAGCCACCCCCTGGGACGAAGCCAGGCTCTCCAAGTACTTGAAGGTCCCTTTCGCGGGGCTCCAGGAAGGGAAGATCACCCCCTCCCTTCCTTTGCACCTCATCGCGGATGACTCAGGGAAAGCCTTCCCTATCCAGTCTCCTGTGCACGCCTCAGTTTCCCTTGCACAACCTTCAGTGGCTGATGCTCCGAGGGTCCCCCACCAGTTTCTTGGATCACTTTAGGGAGTTCCACACAGATGGTTCTGAGCCTGTCTTTAGTAGGTACGTGGGCACCTGACATCCCGTGTTCTCAGCGTGGGCGGCTCGGCTGAACCAGAGACAACAGGGTAAGTTTCATGTCAATACCCTGTGTGATAATTCGGAGGCTCAGGGAGGCCCTTGTGTAGAAACGCCCCTATGAGGGTTCTGCACCCAATTCCAACATCGGGGTGGGAGGGGGGCCCCACCCCCCACCCCAACCAGCTGGGTTTCCTACAGTTCAACTCAGTCACCAACCACAGGTTATCACCTGCGCTTCTGCCGGACCTGCTGGAGATGGGCGGTTCCAACGACCCCCTCCTTGGGCTCGATTAATTTGCTGGAGAGGCTCACAGAACTCGGGGAAACGTCTGATTTGCCGGATTACCTAGGTTTATTATAAAAGGATGTAATTCAGGTCCAGCGGGAAAGAAGTGGGACAGGCAGGATGCGGGGGAAGGGGCTCAGAGCTTGTGTCCTCTCCAGGCACCACCCCCTCCCCCGCATCTCCGCGTGTTCACCAACCTGGAAGGTCTCAGAAGCCGTCCTTTTGGGTTTTTATAGCGGATTCCTTGCACAGTCAGGAGAGTCACGGTTGATTAAATTAGTGGCCTCTGGCAATGGATTCGAGCTCCAACCCTTTTCCCTTCCCAGAAGGTGGGGGTGGGATGAAAGGTCCAACCCCCTAAACACGTGGCTGGTTGTCCTGGCAACCGGCCCCCTCCCACAGGTGTATCCCGAGAGAGTCACCTCATTAACAAAAGAAAAGGCACCTTTTATGGCTCCCTTCATTTAGGATATTCCTAGAAGTTTAAGAAGCCCCAGGCCAGGGGCACCTGGGTGGCTCAGTCCTTTAAGCCTCCGAGTTTGATTCAGGTCATGATCTCACGGTTCATGGGTTCCAGCCCCACATTGGGCTGTGGTGCTGACAGCTCGGAGCCTGCAGCCTGCTTCGGATTGTGTGTCTCCCTCCCTCCCTGCCCCTACCCCCCTGGAGCCCTGTCTCTGTCTCAAAAATAAATAAACATTAAAAAAATTTAAGAGCTCTGTGCCAGAAATGGGGTCAAAGACCAAACATACATTTTCATTATACATAACGGTATCTCAGTCCTTAACCCTGATGCCTCATGTTGGAATTGTAACCCAAGTGTGACAGACTTCAGGTCAGGAGATCACATCGCCCTTTAACGTCCAAATTCCAATAGCCCAGGGCGCCCCCGCCCCGCCCGCCCCATCACCGCCTCCCTGACCACAGACTTTTCCTGGGTTCTCCTCTGCAAGTTTTCCCGAACTCCAGAAGAGACGCGCACAAGAGCCTACACAATTTCAACTTCAAATAAACAACAAATGGTTTTGCAGTGTAAGTATTTCCTGTGCAATATTAGGAACCATGCAATATTTGGGATGTACTTATGCTAAAATATTATCTGTTGTTGATCGGGAATGCAACTGTACCACAGCGTCCGGCATGTGAACTGGGAACCCTGTCCCCTCCTGGTGTCTTTCTGTGGCCCTTGTCACGTTCCCCCCATGCAGATTTCAACTTAATCTCCCACGGGGGGAGTAACTGGGGGAAACCCTCCCTAGAGTCCAGGCTTTTCAGACCACAAGGCTCCAAGAACGAGAAATGGTTTTTCCCTTGGAGAGTCTAAGGCGCCTTCCAAGTTCCTATTTCGGGGACCCCAGGGTGACATTTATGGGAACATCCATTCCTTTTTGGGTAAACCCCACCCACACCCGGAAGAATGTGGTCCTGCTCTTTGTCCCCAAAGGGCATCGAGCAATATTCTGGAATCAGCACATTTCCAAAAGTCTAGATGACACGGTTGTTCTAGAATAATGTGGCCTGGGGGAATTTTAAGGATTGACTCAGGTCATACCTATCTGTCTGCCTTTAGGGGACCTCTGCCAGCTGGCAGTGAAGATAAGCCTGTAGACATCTTTCCTGGACCCTCTGATAAGTGTCCCCAGTCTTGGACAAGACCACGTCCGTCACACGCGGTCCCAGTAGAAACAATTTGAGGCCCTGCCCTGATACGGCCCTGCCCTTGGGGAAGACACTGGTTTACATTACCATGCAGAGAAGCAAAGCCCCCGTTTCCCTAGCAGGGGACACGTTGACAGAATCAAAGACCCTTTAGAGGGTTTCCTTAAATGAATGCAGCAAGGTGCCGTTGCGTTAAAATCCCAGCTTCTGCCTACACAAGAGGACCACCCTTGCGTTTGAGATGGTGGTTTTCCCAACATTTGGGAAATCTAAGAGTTAGTCTTACCCAAGACTTCCCCTGCTCCCCCTGCTTGGGGAACACACCAGTGGTGATTCATCCAACTGATAGATTTTTTAATCTATCTTTGAATGCCTTGCTAGGCTTTTTGATTCAAAACATAATGGCGCTTGACATTTCAATTATAAATGGCTCTGCTGACACCAGATTCTTCAAAAACAGTTAAGTTTTCTAGGTAACGGAGGCTCATCTTTACAAAAACTGGACGCTTACTTTATTCTGGCCGTTTTGATTGGGGGTCTGTCGGAAATGTCACAGCGCAGTGCATCATGGTTTTTTTAGTTTTCCTGTCTCCTTTGTCCCCAGGCGATCAGATGGTTTAGCACTGTTGCTAACTGTCTGTCTTTAGTAGCCCCCTCCCTGTTATCCGTTTGTTGAGAAGGATGCATTAAAAAAGAGTAAACAGAATTTCCAGGGCTAAACACTTTTCTCACAAATACAGCTCTGGTCTTTAGCGCGAGACTTTATGAAGGTTATTCTAGGGGCTCCAAGGGTTTCCTTCTGCCTTGTGGCTTAATTTTAGATTTCCATCCTTTTGAAAGGTTAAAATTTCTTCCCTTCAGGATCATGGAGATGTTATTTTCATGAAATCCACAAGTTCCTTTAGAACGAGCTCCGAGCAGGCTGTAAAAGTTAGAGCCGTTGCTAAGGGAACCAGGCAAAGCTTGCCTCATGCATAAACCTGGTTATTATATTTAAAATTCAAGCAGCAGCTGGAGATTCCTAACGGGAGAGAGAAGTCGGCTCTTGAAGAAGAAAGTAGGAAATCACTCCTCTCTCATAGAACAGGGCTGTCCCCGAGGCTCATCTTTTGTGGCCTAGAATAAACTAGGTGACTACTCTTCTCTTTGTGGAAAAAAAAGGTGGAATGATGGTGGAAGGGAAGGGAAGCCACGCCTGTGGTAGGAACATAGGAACGTGGAAGAGGAAACAGCAGCAGCCCTGTCTTCGCTGTTAGCAGTATGCTGATTGAGGTGGGAAAGGCTGAAAGGGGCAGTGGGAGATGGCATTAAATCGCCCCGACTTCAAAAGCTCATCTGGTTCATCACACTTCATTAACCATGGCCAAAAGTAGGGACCGCAGGGGTCCTCCTCAGGGAGGCGCGGGAGTACTGACTCCTGACCCGGATGCCTTCCCACCGAATCATTTAAGGCAGGAATGTCCCTGGCAAATTTTCTCGCTTAAGAGGGCTCCCTCAGATCTAGAAAGAGCATCGTTTCCAAAGCATGTTCCGCAGAACCCTCGCCCAAGAGATGTTCTAGCCATCGCTTCTGGGTCTATGTTACGAACGTCAATGAACATCAGGGACACGGGGCTGACTGAAAGGCGACAAATATCATATGATCCCACTTACGTGAGGTCCCTAGAGGACTCAGAGGGGGACGGGAGTTGAACGAGCCGCGTTGCCAGCCGGGAAGATGAAACCGTCCTGGAAAGAGAGAAGGTCGTGGCCGTCACACAAGGGCGTGAACGCGCTTGAGGCTCGCGAGCCGTGTTTCGCCTTACGTGTGCCTCGCCTCACACACGCAGAAAGAGCCGTTTCCACCATTTTCGGGGTGTCACCAAACAAACCGGCCTGAGGACGTCTGAGTCCTACCCCCTCCAGCCCCCCACACGCCCCCTTGGTCCTGGCGGAGCGCAGTGCATTCATAAAGGACTCAGAGAAGTCCTAGATTGAAGGCTGTTTAATTCAGTTTAAGTCAGGCATTTCCTCCACTGACTACAGACGCTTTTCTTTTCACGGAAGACTGTTAATAGCCCGCACGATGGTGCACACTCTGGGAGCCTCTGGTGAAGAGTTTTATACTGTTCAACATCCTTCTATCGATGCCTCGCTGGATGCTGTTGGCAAGCCTAAGAGTTAGACCCGGGTGATGTTCCCCGATTACCGTAAATAGTACAGTCTATTATCGATTACTTCAGCAGTAAAGAAACGGGGGCTCAGAGAAGCCAAGTCCTGGCTCAAGTTCAGCGGCAGAGACGAGCCAGAACCCCTGTTTCTGAAACCTGGATCTGGAGAGAGCCCCGCAGGCTCCCTGCTCATCACCTGCTACCCCTTCTGGGTGCCCAGATGTGTGAGCAAGTCCCCCGAAGAGACTCAGAACCCCGGAGCTGCTGAACGGCAGGTCAGGTGGGAGACACCACAGGTGACGGAAAGACCCCAGGATTGCGGGCTCCTGTCCCTCACAATGCAGAGCCCTTGAAAGGCCCGTGCTCCCAGGCTCTTCTCCTCTGTTCCTTTCTCCAAAATAGGGCAGGGGGAGTTTAGAGAGGTCCCGTCCCCTACAGCAATTCCTGAATTTTCTTGAGGGAAGACTCATCAGGGTACCGACTAAAACAGAGATGCCGGTGAACTAAGCCAGACACGGAAAGACGAATGGCGCATGATCGCGTTCGTAAGTGGAATCCAGAAACCTCAGCAAACTCGTGGGAACAGAGATCAGATTTGGGGTTGCCACAGCCGGGGGTAGGAGGGATCGGGTGAAGGTGTCGAAAGGTAGAAGCTTCCAGCTGTAAGGTAAATAAATACTGCGTGACTGTGGTCAACCATGCTGTATGGTATATTTGAAAGTTGCCAGGAGGGGCACCCGGATGGCTCAGTCGAGTGAGCGTCCAGCTTTGGCCCAGGTCATGATCTCACAGTCTGTGAGTTCAAGCCCCGCACCGGGCTCTATGCTGACAGCTCGGAGCTTGGAGCCTGCTTGGGATTCTGTGTCTTCTCTCTCTCTCTCTCTGCCCCTCCCCTGCTGTGCTCTGTCTTTCTCTCTCTCAAAAATAAATAAAAGTGTAAAAAAAAAGAAAGAAAGTCGCTAGGAGAGTAGGTCCGAACATTTCTTATCACAAGGAAAAGAGAATTTTTTGGTAACTGCTTAATATTAACCCACTGCAATCATCATTTTGCAACATATATGCACATCAAGTCATTATGCTGTACCCCTTAAACTCATACCGTGCTGTACGTTAATTATATCTCAATAAAATTGGGTACATAAATAAATAATGCTGGGGCGCCAGGGTGGTTCAGTCGGTTGGGCGTCCGACTTTGGCTCAGGTCATGACCTCGCAGTTCATGGGTTTGAGCCCCATGTCGGGCTCTGCTGACAGCTCAGAGCCTGCTTGGGATTCTCTCTCTCCCTCCCTCTCTCTCTCTGCCCCTCCCCTTCTTGTGTGCTCTCTCTCTCTTTCAAAAAGAAATAAAAAATAAACATTAAAAAAAATAAGGCTTTAAGGCATCTACTGAAATCATTGCTTCACTATATACCAACTAATTCGGATGTAAATTAAAAAAAAATAAAAAATAAAGTTAAATCAAAAAAATAAGACTTCAGTCTCCTCCTCTCTAAAAAAATATTAAATAATTAGTAAAATACAATACAGATTCTCAGGCCCATTCCCTGGAGACTCTGACTAGTAGGTCTGGGGCAGGACTTGGGAAGGTTTGAGTATCTCTGACCTTCACGCTAAATGGGGTCAAAACAGAGCTTCTCTCTCTCCCTCTCTGCCCCTCCCCCCTCCCTCCCCAAATAAACAAATAAATAAACGTTAAAAACATTAAAGGGATTGTAACAGAATATCCTCTGGTTTCATTCCCCATTGCACAGGTAGGAGGCTCAACAGAGCTGAAGTGATCGTCCAGATTCACACAGCTACTTTTTCTAACTTTTAAAACAGACACGGAAGCAAAATACTTCTTTCCTCCAGGAAAAAGATGCGGGTTCGTTAGGGTTTTATGATTTTATTGTAAGTGTATTTATTTCCTTTAGAGACAGAGAGGGACAGAGCGCAAGGGGAGAGGGACAGAGAGACAGGGAGACACAGAATCGGAAGCAGGCTCCAGGCTCTGAGCTGTCGGCCCAGAGCCCGATGCAGGGCTCGAACCTCTGAACTGTGAGATCATGACCCGAGCCGGAGTCGGACGGCTTAACTGCCTGAGCCACCCAGGCACCCTGGGTTTTTAGTCTTTAAAGAAAAAATGCGTCTGTACGCTCCCCTCTGCCCGTCCCAGCAAACCGGCCCCGTTCCATCCCTCCTGGCCCAGGGGGAGACCCTCTTTCTCTCTAGCTTCCCTGCCTCTTTCCTGCTCTTTCGGGAGGTCCACCCACCGTGGGGAACATCCAGGCCGCCATCTTCCTTGCTGGAGACCCAACTCTGCCTGGAGCCCTGACCCGACTTGCTTCCTGCGTGTTGATGGAGGCCACACGGTGTTTGACTCTGACTTCCTTCTGAGCGCACGGCTATCTGGGGCTCCAACTATGCGGCGAGAGGGAGCCGGCAGCCCGGAGCTCTCCCTCCCCGAGGAGCTCACCCCCACCCACCCCGGCTGCAGGACCTGTGCCCCAGCAGGATGAGCGAGCTGGATGAGCCTCGGGAGGCTGGGCACACGCAGGGCATTGCATTCCGCGGCCGCTTGGCAGGGCTCCGCCGGAGAGCAGGTGGAGAAGTCTGAGGACACTCAGTTCCCCAAATTCCTCTTCTGAGAGCCTCAGCAAGTTAGAGTCTTTTCAAACGAGTTAAAACCCAGCTCCTCCCCACGCACATCTACACCAGTTCTCTTTATTTCGGGTCACAGGAGCGGCATAGCTGAGATCTAGATCCAAAGATCACTGATGCTGTGGAACTAGGAACTGTCCGCCTGCCTTTGCCGGGGACGCTCTGCTCCCCATTGGGGCCGGGGAGCCTGGGGTCAGAGCTGCTCTGTCCGCAGGGTCTTCCCTGAGCGGGCTTCCCCCCACCCCGCCGCAAGGGCCTCAATGCTGCACGGAGCCCTGGGGTCCTTGCCAGGTAGAGGGACATGGCTAGGAGCCACAGACCGGGCTTTCAACCCTGGTTTTCAGGCTGCCTGGGGATAGCACTGCAACGGTCTGGGGCTGGTTCCCATCTGGAAAATGGGCATAATGCTATCTGGTTCACGACGTATTACACGAGAGGCTGTGTGCCCCGTGCTGGGCGCCCTGCTGAATGCCAGCAAACGGCAGCGATGATTATTTCCTTGAGCTCTTGGAACACATCTCACTTTTCCACGGCTCCCCTTTGCTACGAGGAATGCCACCAAGTACGACGAGACGGGAGCTAGACTGTGACCATCACGGAGCCTAAGTGATGACCATCCGGAAGTAATTGATTCAATCAAGTAAAAACTCACTGCACGCACACACACACACACACACACACACACACACACACACACACATACATACAAACAGGCCATTGGGGATCTTAATTTGTGGGTTTTCCAGTAAAATAAACTTGGGGGATGTAAGGGTACCTGGAATTTGACCCAAGAATGAGTAATTTGAATTTTTTTAAATTTTTTTTTGTTTGAGAGAGAGAGAGAAAGAGGGAAAGAATGAGTGGGGGAGGAGCATAGAGAGAGGGAGACACAGAATCGGAAGCAGGCTCCAGGCTCTGAGCTGTCAGCACAGAGCCCAACGCGGGGCTGGAACTCACGAGCTGTGAGATCATGACCTGAGCCAAAGTTGGACGTTCAACTGACTGAGCCACCCAGGTGCCCCTAATGTTTATTTATTTTTGAAAGAGAGACAGAGAGACAGAGCACGAGCAGGGGAGGGGCAGAGAGAGAGAGAGGGAGACACAGATTTGGAAGCAGGCTCCAGGCTCTGAGCTGTCAGCGCAAGCCTGACGCGGGGCTCGAACCCGTGAACCGTGAGATCGTGACCTGAGCCAGTGTCAGATGCTCAACTGACTAAGCCACCCAGGCGCCCCCTTGCAGTTGGACTTAGGCCCATACAATCACAGAGTGACCTTATCTGGCTCCTGTTTTCTCAACTCCGTCCATCTCCCATCAAACTCTGTGCTCTCACCAGACATAACGATTCACCCTTGTGCACCCAGGCTCTCTCTCTGCTCCCTATCACTGTGCACTATTCCTCTACCTGGAACTTGCTCCCCTGATCCACTCAGGACTCCAGCTCATTCTTCCAGCTCAAAGCTCCCTGTCTGTGAAGCCCCCTCTGAAGCCCACGGGGAGATGGAGACCCTTCATCGACTGCCGTGTTTTTTATGTTCCTATGATGGCGATTGTGTATCTGTTAACAAGTCTGTCTTCTCACTATGGAAGACAATTTGAGGATGAGGACTGTGACCTTTCCACTTTGAATTCCCATAACCTGCCACAGTACTTGGGCTCAAGTTCCTCACTCAAGAGAATGTAGGGCGTCAAAGAGCATAACTCGGACAAGGCTGGAGAGGTTGAAGCAATACCTGAATTGGAGGACAGAAGCAACAGAAAGCCAGGAACCGGATAAGAGGCCATGACAACATTTCGGGGCAGACAGAGGCAGGTCTGAGTAAGGGCGGGGGGCTGAGGCTTGGGAAGGAGGGCACATTGTTGAGGGATGACACACGGTTAGAACGATCAGGACGCTGAGGTTGGACAGAGCCAAAACTGTGACCAGGAGCTGGGAATTCTCATGGAATTTTCAATGCTTTTACATGTTTTGTGTCATTTGCAAACATCGCAAGGGATGTTCCTGTGAAATATAAATGGATTATTACAGTGTTGCCGATGACTGTTGTAGAACCAGCTGAGTTACCTCAGCCAAGTCTTTGTCACTGTTTCGTTGCCTGTGAAATGGGGTCATCATGGTGGCCCCGCCCCCCCCTGCCGTGGGGCTACGGTAAGGATTCAGTGAGTTAACCCTTGGGACGCTCTTGGAGCAGCGTCTTGCACACAGTCAATACTCCACAACTGTTGGCTGTTTGAAATATTATTATTCACACATTTCCATCTCAAGAGGCACCCATTCATCCCTGCTACGTAGCTCCCTACTTGTGACAAAAAGTGACTAGTCATTCAGTGGCTCCCGGAGACTTGCATGGGGCAACTCATCAAAGGCTTTCTGAAGGGTGTGGCTGGGGGACTGAAGGCCACATAGATGGAGAAAAAGGAGGCCACCCCAAGCAAGAGCCACTCATGTCCCAAGAGGAAGGGCAGGATGCTATTTTTTCCACATGGCTCCCAATGGGCCAGCCTCCCAACGTGAGTTGAGAGGGAGAGACTGGAACTTGAATCCCTCTCGTTCTTCCAACCCACCATTAATCCCGCCATCTTGCTCATGACAAAAGTGAACATATCACAGGGTTTTGATTCTGTCCTCTTACCCAGAACAAGGGTGAGAGGTGCCACTGTCTCGATCAAAGCTGCTATTTGTCCCTCCTTGTGAACGGAGGTTCAAACGTCAGAGACTCCGTGGAGCTATTCTGGAACTCTCCATCCGTTCTGCCCTTGCCTTCAGACTTGCCTGTCTCAGTCCTCTGGGACAGGACTCTGACGCTGTAAGGTCTTTGGTTAGCACTGCCATGTTTTGAGGGGGTCACACAGTTAATGCCTTTGTGTTGGAACAAGGTCTCCACTGTGCCTCTCTGGGTGAAAACAAAATCCCTGAGACACAGAGCTGACTTCCAGAAAAGACTCCCGTGCTAAGTCAGCCAACAGACTCCAGAGCTAATCGGAACCAGATGTGAGTTCTTTCACTGAAATATATTGCAGATCACAGATTTATTTTTTGAGAGTACCTATAATAACAATTAAAATCATAAAATGTGTTTTCCCTAGATATTTTCTCCTAGTCAACCAAGCAATATAGCCTGATAAGTTGGGGCTAACCTGTGCCAAAACCAACATATTTGCTTTGTTAGAAATCTGCAGAATGTGTCTGTCTGCGGAGGTGTGCTGGTCAGACTAGGGACAGCCGCCAACATGCAAACAGTTTCCTAAAATATCCGTGCACGCAGGAATGATAAGCAGACTACACGGGTTTGCGGCTGGGAGGTGGGGAGAGAGAAAAGCCGGGGGGAGAGGCACACAGTAAGCGGCATTAAGCATAATTTGCGTAATGTGGCGATACTTCCTGCGTTTACAAACCGGGGTCTCCCAAAGAGCCCAGCGGCCGATGACTTGCTCCGCACCGGCATCTGTCCCAAGGTCAAACGCTGGGCTCACGGCCACCCCTGGGAAGCACAACTGGGAGATTCACCAGGTCATCCCGTCAGCGGAAGTCTTTTACCGAGGCTCAGTTTTGTTTTGTTTTGTTTTGTTTTGAAGACGTGTTCCGCTTTCCCAGGAGCTGATCCCCCGGCCCCCCGAACAGGCCACTCAGCCAGCTGGGGTCAGCTGGCCCCGCTTGGGTCCCTACTTTAGGGACAGTGACCCAGCATGCAACTCGAAACACCAGCAAGCAGGGGCCTCCCGGGCCCCGCGCCGTCTGGCCCTGGGGGCCTGTTGCTTGACTTGCTGGCATTCAGTTCTATTCCTGTTTCCCCTCCTTCCCACCTCCGGTCACAGCCCCTTGTCTGTATGTTGTTGTTTCCACACCCGCTATGGTCTTTCATGACTGCTTTCTGTTCTCCCTGCTTTTGGTAACAGCCACCCACCTCCATATAGAAAAGCAGCGTTCCCACTCTCAGCCCTGGGTCCCACTGGGGTTGATGACACCCACCCCTAACCCCACGCACATGCCCAGGCACCTTGGGTGGCACACACCCTCAGCCTGGTCAAAGGATTAATGATGGCTTCGGTGAAGGCGTGTGACCGGTGACGGTTTTAGACTTCAGGCCCTTTCTTTTAAAATGTCCCCTTTTGGGGGCTGCCTGGGTGGCTCAGTCGGTTGAGCGTCCGACTTCAGCTCAGGTCACGATCTCGCCGTCTGTGAGTTCGAGCCCCGCGTTGGGCTCTGGGGTGATGGCTCAGAGCCTGGAGCCTGCTTCTGATTCTGTGTCTCCCTCTCTCTCTGTCCCTCCCCTGTTCATGCTCTGTCTCTCTCTGTCTCAAAAATAAATAAATGTTAAAAAAAATTTTTTTTAAATGTCCCCTTTTAGGGGCGCCGGGGGGACTCAGTCAGTGAAGCATCTGGCTTTGGCTCAGGTCATGATCTTATGGTTCATGGGTTCGAGGCCCGCACTGGGCTCTGTGCTGACAGCTGGGAGCCTGGAGGCTGCTTTGGATTCCTCGTCTCCCTCTCTCTTTGCCCCTCCCCTCCCCACCCTCTCTCTCCCAAAAATAAACATTAAAAAAAAAAAGTTCCCTTTTAGGGGCCCCTGGGTGGCTCAGTCGGTTAAGCATCCAACTCTTGATTTCAGTTCAGGTCATGATCTCGTGGTTCAGTTTGTGGGATTGAGCCCTGAGTCGGGCTCTGGGCTACCAGTATAGAGCCTGCTTGGGATTCTTTCTCTCCCTCTCTCTCTCTGCTCCCGCCCTGCTTGCTCTCTCTCTCAAAATAAATACATCATCATTAAAAAAAAAAAAAGAAATTACTTAAAAACAATAAAAATAAAAAATAGTTTTCAAATAGTTAATACATTCACACGGTTCGAAAAAAAAGTAAAGTTTAAGAAGCTAAAGAAAATAAAATAGGGGGGCGCCTGGGTGGCTCAGTCGGTTAAGCATCCGACTTCACCCGGGTCACGATCTCGCGGTCCGTGAGTTCGAGCCCCGCGTCGGGCTCTGGGCTGATGGCTCAGAGCCTGGAGCCTGCTTCCGATTCTGTGTCTCCCTCTTTCCCTGCCCTTCCACCATTCATGCTCTGTCTCTCTCTGTCTCAAAAATAAATAAACGTTAAAAAAAAATTAAAAAAAAAATAGGGACCTACGAGTCTCTACGTTAAAAAACGAATGCATTGAAAATCTGAGATGGCACAGGACATTTTACATAGTCTCAGAGGACCTCCCCACGAAACACCTGTTCGTTACAAAGGGATAAAGAGTAATTTTACGGAGGAGAATCTTGGCAGACAACACCTTAATGAAGCCGTTAGAGTTGATGACCTCATCAGTGACGCGACAAATCAAAATCACGTGCCACCTGACGGGATGAGATGTGAGAAGATCACAGATCACTTTGGTGACGGCCCTGCCGGAGATTCCAGAACCCAAATCTAATCGTGAGGAAACGTCAGGGGCACCCAAGTTGAAGGACCTTCTCTAGGGCTACTGGCCTATAATCTCCACGTCTTTGAGGGCTGAGAAGGCTCTTGAGGACTGTTCTAGGCTCTCGGGGACTGTTCTAGACCGAAGGAGACCAAAGACAACTAAACAGTCATGCGTGATTATGAACCGGATCCTTTCATTTCTAGGAAGGACGTTGTTTGGCCCTTGGCGAAACGTGAATGGCGGAAACGGGTCTAATGTTAATTTCTGGTTTTTATTGATCGTATCGTGGCTATGTCAGAGAAGGTCCTGGCCGTAGGGAATCCACCAGGGATGATGGCGGCATCCTATCAGCAACTTATTCTCTTTTCTTTTTAAGTTCATTTATGTATTTCTGAGAGAGAGAGAGAGCACAAGCTAGGAAGGGGACACAGAGAGAGAGGGAGACACAGAATCCGAAGCAGGCTCCAGGCTCCGAGCTATCACTGCAGAGCCCGACGCGGGGCTCAAACCCACGAGCCGTGAGATCATGACCTGAGCTGAAGTCGGACGCTCAACCGACTCAGCCACCCAGGCGCCCCTCGGCAACTTATTCTCAAATGGCTCAGGAAAAAAAAAAGTTTTTTTGCTTTTTGATTTTTTTGTCTTGTTTTGGTTTTTTTGTTCATTTGTTTTTCGTTTTTACCATACCTGCCGCTTTCATATAAAGTGGAGATTGTTTCAAAATAAAAACAATTGTTTGAAGCTACCTGGTAGAAATGTTGCCTCTGATCCCTGACCCCCTCCCCCTCCCCAAGAGTAGGTAACCATATATCCTGGTGTATTCTCTAGAGATCCTCTCTCTCCTGTACGTGTAAGAATGAAGAAGTCAATGCCCATGGTTTAAGAGGCGCTGTTTGCTACCAGGTTCTCTAGATCACAATCTGATAGAGGGTCTTAAAACTTTGCCGGGGCTCAAGACCCAGTCCTGGGTACCTTGTCCCTCATCCCCATGGCCCTTGGGGATTCCCAGTGTGGCATGTGAAACATCTGGCTCACAGCTGACCCTTTCCAAGTCACCCTGCACTCTTGGTTAGCACTCTTTATCTCCTCCGTCATCAAAAGTCACACAGCTTTGCAGAAATGAAAAGGACTCCGGCTCACATAGCTCATCGGTCCAAGGCCACCAGCCCACGGGAAACATATAACATGGAAGAACCTCATTTGGGGACACGGAGGGACACTTAGATTTTTTTTTTTTGAGTGCGATATTTCAAAGAGTTCAACGTATCCAAACGTTGAATAACATTAGGTTACTTGAAACAGATAGAGTCACCCACGAACAAGTTTTCACTCCAAGTGAAGAGAGAGACAAGGAAGGAAACAGGGCTGAGAGAGAAAAAGGTTGAGAGAAAATTTCCGGCACATCCGCAGAAGCCAGCGGCCCTGTCAACTGTCCTGACAGGACTGGCTTCCCGTTGGCTTCTTGTGCCATAACCTGGGGTGTGGAGAGAGGGAATTTCTCCTTTTGAGACTGAGTCACGGAGGCCTTTCCCACAGCCTCTCCCACAGTAGAGCTTTCTCTGTACCTCATCTGTGGTGATTTCTCATTGACTCCCAGCTCAAGAGCCAAATTACCATTCCTCAGGAAGGAATGCCTAGTGTGCAAATTCTCTCCTGTCAGAGGCCCGTCTCTAGGTCAGGCTCTTGGTACAGACGCTTCCTGGTGTACGAGTTCCTCTCAGACACGTCCTGTGATTTTCCACTGCACGGCTCCTCTTTGTGGCTCCCATCATGGCTGACCCTCCTGCCAGTTCACACTGCTGTCATCCCCTGGCTGGGAACCAACTTGGCCTTTCAGGGACCTCGCTCCTCAGGGAAGCAGGGCCTCTTTGTTTCAGTTTTTCATTCGGCAAATGTGTTCGGGAAGCCCTCTGTGTGCCTGGCGATGGCGAAATGCTGAGGCTGCCGTAGGGCAACAAGATGGCGCCCGTAGCCGTGGCCCCTTCATGGGGCCTGTCGGAGGGCACGGGAGGCCACGATTTAAACCACACATTCAAATATTTCATTACCAGGGTAGCCGGTGCCCTGACAAAGTATCATGTGAGAGGCTCCTGACTTAGGTTGAAGACGAGACATCGGAAGGGAGGGAAGAAGGATGATGGGGAGTTAGCCGGGGGTGTAGGAGAGGGAGGCGAACAAGGAATCGCTGAAAAGGTTTTCCACAAAGAAGGTTATGTGACCCAATTTATGTTTTTTTAATGCTTATTGAGAGAGAGAGAGAGAGAGGGAATGCAAGCAGGGCAGGGGCAGGGGCAGAGAGAGATAGAGAGACACAGAATCCGAAGCAGGCTCCAAGCTCTGAGCTGTCAGCACAGAGCCCGACACGGGGCTCGAACCCACAAACTGAGATCATGACCAAACTGAAGTCGGATGCTTAACCGACTGAACCACCCAGGCGCCCCTAAAGTACCTTTTAAAAAAATTTTTTTAATGTTTATTCATCCTTGAGAGAGAGAGAGAGAGAGAGAGGCAAGCATGAGTGGGGGAGGGGCAGAGAGACAGGGAGACAGAATCCAAAGCAGGTTCCAGGCTCCGAGCTGTCAGCACAGAGCCAGATGCGGGGCTCAAACTCATAAACTGTGAGATCATACCTGAGCCAAAGGTGGATGCTTAACCAACTGAGTCACCCAGGCACCCTGACACAATTTATGTTTTTAACAGATCGTTCTTTTTTTTTTAATGTTCATTTGAGAGAAAGAGAGAGAGAGAGAGAGAGAGAGAGAGAATATGAACAGGGGAGGGGCAGAGAGAAGGGGGGAGAGAGAATCCCAAGCAGGCTACATGCTGTCAGTGCAGAGCCTGATGCAAGGCTCGATCTCACAAACCATAAGATCATGATCTGAGCCGAAATCAAGAGTCTGATGTTCAACCGACTGAGCCACCCAGGCGCACACCCCCCTCCTCCGCCCCACAACAGGTCATTCTTTTTTTTTTTTTTTTAATGTTTGTTTATTTTTGAAAGAGGGAGACAGAGAGCAAGCAGGGGAGGGGCAGAGAGAGAGGGAGACACAGAATCCAAAGCAGGCTCCAGGCTCTGAGCCGTCAGCACAGAGCCCGACGCGGGCCTTGAACCCACAAACCGTGAGATCGTGACCCGAGCCGAAGTCAGACGCTTAACCGACTGAGCCACCCAGGCGCCCCTCATTCTTAATAAGAAGATAACCCAATTTTAACGAGCAGAAGACTTAAACAGACGCTTCCCTGAAGATACGTAGATGGCAAATAACGCATATGAAAGGGTGCTCAACATTATCAGGCGTTAGGAAAATACAAATTAAAGCAACAATGAAATATTCCACCAGAATGGCTGTAACGAAAAAGAGTGATGATAACCAAGTGCTGACAAGGATGTGAAGGAAATGAAACCCTTAGTCCTTGCTTGTGAGAATTACAACCATACAGTCACTTGTGCAAACAGTTGGGCAGATTCTTAAACATCTTTCTTCTTTTAATGTTTATTTATTTATCTTAAGAGAGAGAGTAATAGTGGGGGAGAGAGGCAGTGAGAGGGGGAGAGAGAATTTCAAGCAGGCTCCACGCTCAGCACAGAGGCCGACGTGGGGCTCGATCCCACAACCATGAGCTCATGGCCTGAGCCGAAATCAAGAGTGGGATGCTTAACTGCCTGAGCCACCCCAGGCACCCCAGATCCTAAAAGTCTTAACAAACTCACCAGATGACTCACCATTCTGAGGTCATACACCCCAGAGGAATTAAAGCATGTGCTCATACAAAGTCTCATATCAAAAGTTCACGGCAACGACTTTCGTAATAGTCCCAAACTGTAAACAACCCAAATGTTTTTGTCAGCTGATGAAACATAAACAAACGTGGGATAAGCATACGATGAGAGACGACTCAGTAATGGCATGAACACGACGTCAGGGTGAAGGACTGATGTATTCTACAACACAGAGGCCCCTCAGAAATAGGGCGCTGACCGAAAGAAACCGCGCTTATGTAAGACTACATAGGGTACGGCTTTATTGATATGAAATTTCTAGAAAAGACAAAACTATAGAGCCAGAAAGCAGATCAGTGGTTGCCTAGGGCTGGCGACGGGAGCAAGGCACGAAATAAATCTTTGGGGTGACGGGAAAAATTCTAGAAATTGGACTCTGGTGATGGCTGTACGGCTGTATAAGTTTTACTAAAACTTGTCTGACTGTCCCTTTAAAATGGGTGGGTTTTACAATATGTAAATTATGCCTTCATAAAGCTACTTAAAAAGAAAAAATATTTAAAAATCATTGGGGGACAGAGTTAAAGATAGAAGACAATTTGGAAGTCTCAGAGTTCAGAGTACCTTCTCTGGTGCTTTGTTCCTTAGACTCTCGTCTCCAGAAGTCAACCTCCCTTAAAAACTAAGCCCCAAACCACCTCTCCGTAGAAAAGGCCAGAATACTACCACATTCTTACACACTCTGATTCAGCAGACAAAGAGAATGGCACGAGGAACCCACCACAATTAACAAAGGCACTCAGGGCGTGTTAACCGCACAGCGTGTCTAAGAAGAGTGGGTGCGTACCTGCGTCATAGTCGCGCGACAAAGGGTCAATTCTAGCGTTGCTTGGCCAAGACAAACGATGATAAAAAGCAGTTGGTCTTAAAGAGAAGTTGCAAAGTCCCTCTTCGGTAACAGAAAAGTTGTTCCTAATTTTTAAATTGCAGTCCCCGCTGCCACCCCCTCAAAGTTTCTAAATTCATAGACTCTCTTCTCCACCCCTCCTTACCCTGGTATTCCTCACTGCATCTAGCAGAGGGAAGGCAATGGCAAACATATATCAAGGACCAAGTGGTTGAGTTTTAGAATGTCTCTAATTCCACCCCCCACCCCCCACCCCACTGTCTGTCCCTTCTTCCCCTCAATCCATCTTTCCAATGTTGGTTCTATTTTTGGTATCACCCTTTTCTTCCCCTGGGTTCTGTTATTGTTGGGTGGCCCTGAGTATAATGGCCAAGAGTATAAATGGAGGCCTGGTCTGTTATATGTCTAATTATTTAGAAATTGCAAACCAGGGGCGCCTGGGTGGCTCCGTCGGTTAAGCATCTGACTTCGGCTCAGGTCACAATCTCACGGTTCGTGGGTTCGAGCCCCGCGTCTGGCTCTGTGCTGACAGCTCAGAGCCTGCTCGGGATTCTGTGTCTCCCTCTCTCTCTGCCCCTCCCCCACTCATGCTCTGTCTCTCTCTTTCTCTCAAAAATAAACAAACATTAAAAAACACCCTTTTTAAATTAAAAATAAAAAAAAAAGAAATTGCAAACCAGCATGTCAAATTGTTCAATAAAATAGGTGCCACCCTTGAGGGCACGGACCCAGGCAGCCCTTGAAGTGGGCTTGGGGCCAACTGGGCGGGTCATTTTGGAGTCCCAGTACCGAAAGTGTGGTCTACTAGGGAAGAGGGAAGGACAAGTCTTCTTGGCTGAGAGGAATCCTTTAACCTTTTGGGGGAGGGCTGGAGGTTGGTGGGGGGCGGGGGGGGTGCTGTTGTCTTGGCCCAAGGGCAGTACTGATTGTCTTGATAGATTGTATGAATAGATTTCCCGATATTCATCCATCCTTGTGATTTTGGAATGAACCCTGCTTAGTCATGCTTTTTTATATACTGCTGGATTCCATTTGCTAATGTTCGACATAGGAATTTTCCATCCATATTCAGAAGTGACATTGATCCCTAGCCTTCTGTATTTGTGCTAACGTTGTTGGGTTTTGATATCAGGGGTGTGCTAGTTTTGTTAATTGAATTGGGAAGCTTTCCATCTTTTTCTATGTTCTGTAACAGTGCTTTCTTTTCCTCTTAATATGCGAGGCATTTGTAAAAACATTCCCACTGTGAAAAATTCAAACCATACTGAAAAAGCAAAAATTCTCCTTGACTCTCCCTTCAAATCCTAAGCCCCTGCCAGATGTGACCACATTACCCATTTGCTGGGTTTTCTTCCAGAACATTTCATTTCCATCCATACATGTACCTATATATAACATGTTGCCTTTTTTTTTTTTTTTTACATAAATGGGATTAAATTCTACATACTGGATTGTAGGCTTTAGGTTCTATGTGGTTTTTGTTTGTTTTTACTTAACAACATTATATCTTGGAGAATTCATCATGATGTCAGTCCATAGAGACCCATTTCATCCTTTTAAGATTCTATAGAACATATGTATTTATTTAAAAATATTTATTTTTGAGAGAGTGTAAGCAGGGGAGGGGCAGAGAGAGGGGGACAGAGGGTCTGAAGCAGGCTGTGTGCTTTCAGCACAAAGCCCGACATGGGGCTTGAACTCATGAACTGCAAGATCATGACCTGAGCCGAAGTCAGACGCTCAACCGACTGAGCCACTCAGGTGCCCCTTACGTTTATTTATTTTGAGAGAGAGAGAGATGCAGAGACAGAGGGAGAAAGAGATAATCCCAATAGGGCTCTGTGCTGTCAGCACGAAGCCTGACCTGGGGCTTGAACTCACGCACCCATGAGATCATGACCTGAGTCCAAAATCAAGAGTTGGATACTTAACCGACTGAGCCATCCAGACATCCCTAGAATAATTTATAGTATGGGTATTTTTAATATACATATTTTTAGACAGAGAGAGAAAGAGGGAGAGAGGGGCAGAGGGAGAGAGAGAGAGAGAGAGACAGAATCCCAAGCAGGTTCCACACTGTCAGCACAGAGCCCAACACAGGGCTCGATCTCACGAACTGCGAGGTCATGAGCCGAGCCGAGAGATCAAAAGTCAGACGCTTAACCAACTGAGCCACCCAGGCGCCTCTGAAAACGCTTTTCCTGATGCCCTGTTCTTGTTGTGTCTAAAACTGTGGTACACAGTAGGCGCTCAAGAAACATTCACGGAATAAACAGGTGAACGAAAGACATTTTTGTAAACGGCTCTTTGGATGAACGGATTCTTCAGATTAGGTACCAAGCGGCGGGGCTCTCAAGGTGGGGGGGGGGGGCAGGCATTGCAACTTCAGTAGATACTGTCCAATATCTCCAGACCCCCAGTCCGACCAATCTACAGTTCCAGCAATACCTGAGAGAATTCGCTTCCTCTGTGGTCAACATTTGCCATGAACACGCTTGACTCTTTGTTCAATTTATGAGTGAAAAACAAAAAAGTATCTTACTGCTGTTCTAACTTGTTCTTTCTTTGACCATATTTTTATTTCTTGGCCACGTGGAAATCCTTATCTGCAAACTACTGTTCCCATTTCCCCCTGGTCATTGCTTGTACTTTTCTTACGGACTTGTTGGAGAGTTTTCTTTATTTTGGAAAAACATGTGGCCAGCATTTTCTCCTAACCTGTAGCTTTTGACTTAATTTTGTTTCGCCGCATTAAATACATTCTGTTTTGATGAGTCAAACTTGTGAGTTTTTCCTTTACGCTTTCCCGCCCCCCCCCCCATTTGCATCTTGTCTAATATCAGACTCACCGCTGTGGATAACGAGACATTTTCATACTCAGGGAGCGCCTGGGTGACTCCGTCAGTTGAGCGTCCGAATCTCGATTTCGGCTCAGATCGTGATCCCAGGGTTATGGGATGGAGCCCTGCATCGGGTTCCATGCTGAGTGTGGAGCCTGCTTTAGGTTCTCTCTCTCTCTTCCTCTGCCCCTCTCCCCTGCTCACTCTCTCTCTTAAAAAAAAACTAAAAAATATTTTCACACTCAGTCATAAAGATTACGTTTTCAAATGATAGTCTTTATTAAAAAAATTTTTTAAATGTGTATCTTTATTTTTGAGAGAGAGAGAGAGAGAGACAGAGCATGAACAGGGGAGGGTCAGAGAGAGAGGGAGACACAGAATCCAAAGCAGGTTCCAGGCTCTGAGCTGTCGGCACAGAGCCTGACGCGGGGCTCGAACTCGTCAACTGCGAGATCATGACCTGAGCCGAAGTCGGACGCTCAACCGACCAAGCCACCCAGGCTCCCCACAAATGATAGTCTTTCAATACTGACTATAGACTTTTATTTAAGAGGACAGAAAGGAGCTCTCTTTCTTTTCATTGCAGTGGAACGTGGCTTGCTTTATAAACCACATAAGGGACTTATCCTAGGTCCCGATGTCACAGAGCATCTTTGTGTTTTAGCATCATCTGTCCGTTAGTCCTCTCTTGTTCACGGATGGACTCACAAAGTATGAAAGTGACCTGTGGGACAACAGGCTTAGGTCTTGTAATAGAAGTCTGTTCTTTCTTACAGTCAGACTCTTGGCTCCCCGGTCTAAACTTTTAAGCCAGCAAGTTGAACCTCTTTTATTTCCCCCCCAACAATGCCATTCTAGTCTAACTTAGTGCTAGGTGCTCAGTAGCTATCTGGTAACAACTCCTCCTCCCTTCCCTTCCTCTCCCTGCCTCCCTCCCTCCTGCCCTCTTTCTTCCTTCTTTCTCTCCTTCCTCCTTCCCTCCCCATCTTACCTTCTTCCTTTCCTCCTTATTCCCTTCCCTCCTCTCTCTCCTCCTCCTGTCCCTCCTCCCCTCCCTCCACCCCTCCCTCTTCCTCTCCCTCCTCTCCTCCCACCTCCTCTCCTCCTTCTCCCTCCTCCCATCCCTCTTCCTGTCCCTCCTCCCCTCTTGTGTCCCCTCCCACCCCATCTCCTCCTTCCTCCCCTCCCACCTCCTCTCTGCCTTCTCTCTCCTCCTCTCCTTCCTCTCCTCCCTCCTCCTCTCCCTGCTCTCTCTCCTCCTCTGGGATAATCAGCAGCCCTTTTTGAGAAAAGCCCAACTATGGGGTCAGTGGTTCTCAACCAGGGGATACACAGCAGAATCAACAGAGCAACTTAAAAAAAAGAGGCTCCGGGCTCTACCCTACATTTGCCGAACCAGAACCACCAGGGGCAAGGCCACGGATTCTGAAATGTTGCACATCTCCCCAAGTGACGCTGATGCGCCTCAAGGGCTGAGAAAACCCAGGTCCTGGATCTGAACGTATGCTTTTACCCTCGAGGGACAGCTAAGGCACTCAGTGAGGACACAGTCAGCCGACGTGGCTAATTCTACGCGACAGATGACCCCGTTTCTTCAACAACAACAGAACGACATGAAAACCAGAGCAGGAGGGCGGAAAGTGTCATAAATGAAAAGACCCAAAACATGTCACCCTGAGGCCGCGTGCAGACCTTGTCTGGACCCCGAGCCGAACAAGGCCAAAATAGGCATTTCTGAGGCAACCAGACGAAACAGAACACAGATTATTTTATCTGAAGGAATTACGGTTGGTTTTGTTGGATGTGATGACGGTATGATGGTTGTGTTAAAAACAAAACAAAACAAAGTCCTTATCTGCTAGAGATAAAAACTGACGTATTAATGGGTGAAATAATATATCTGAAATTCCCTTTAAATATTCCAGGAAAAAAAACCAAAACAAACAACCCGCATGTGAGGGGGTCATCAGGCAAGAGCTCGAGTGTTGCTAAGTGTTGAAACAGGGTGGTTGGTATGAGGGAGTTCTCTGTACTGTTTTCTCTGCTTTTGTCCATGTTTGAAAATTCCAAAGGGGCACCTGGGTGGCTTAGCTGGTTAAGCATCTGACTCTCCTTCTCTGCTCGGGTCACGATCTCGCGGCTCGCAGGTTCACCACAGGGAAGAGAGGCAAGAACCCTGGGAGTCTGGCCTCCATGAAACGGGAACAGGTTTTTTGTTGTTGTTGTTGTTGTTTTTAAGTTTGTTTTTATTTATTTTGAGAAAGATACAGAGAGCCAGTGGGGCAGGGGCAGAGAGAGAGAGAGAGAGAATCCCAAGCAGACTCCACACTGTCAGCCCAGAGCCCGAGGCGGGGCTCGAACCCACGAACCGTGAGACCGTGACCTGAGCTGAAATCGAGTCAGACACTTAAACGACAGAGCCCCCCGGGCGCCCCAAAACTTGGTTTTCTTGATTTTTAACTTAAGCATAAGACGATAAAGCATAAGACCTAAATTCCTCCTCCTTCCGATTTTGCTCAAAAGAAGGTAGAGGGGCATCTGGCGGGGGGGTGGGGGTGGGGGCTCAGTCGGTTGAGTGTCTGACTCTTGATCTCCGTGCAGGTCATGCTCTCACGGTTTGTGGGTTCGAGCCCCGCCTCGGGCTCTGGGCTCACAGCATGGAGCCTGCTTGGGATTCTGCCTCTCCCTCTCTCTCTGCCCCTAACCCACTCACATTCTGTCTCTGTCTCTCTCAAAAATAAATAAACATTAAAAACAACAACAACAACGCAGAGGCAGGCTTTGAGACCCACTCGTCAGCAGCCCACGGCGGAGGGCATCTCTCTGCATGGCCTCAAGCACCCTCCCAGAACTGGTCTTGCCTGGGTTGGCCTTGACATCCCCCCAAAGATGGCCAGGAATAAGACTGGTGTGTGCCCACCAATCGTGGTTTATAGGCACGCACGCTCTGGAATTGTATTCCAGTTCCCGCATGCGGTTAGTGACCTTGGCCAAGGGACTTAGCTTCTTTGGGCCCCAATTCTCTCATCTTTAAAGTGGGCAGGGTAGCAGAAGCAAGTGAAATAACATGTCTTCAGCACCCAGCATCGTCATTGTCCAGTTGCGTCCCTACTGCGTAAATGATCTCACTGGTCTTTATAAAACTCGCCTGGCTCCAGACCCTGTGGTGGAAGAGACTGGGGTTTTAAGAAACTGGGAGGGTCGAGGAATGGGCTCTGGTAATTCAGGGCAGAGACCGGCAGGAGTCAGGATTCTTACTCCCAGGCTGGGGCTCGTCCTTCCTGACCAGCTAGGTCCCGTCTGCCTCCTGGTCAGTGGCTTTGCTTGGGGGACCTAAGGCTGGCCCGGCCTGCGATCAGGAGCTGGGGGTGGGGGGGCTCGTGCCCCAGGAAGCCCCCGCTTGCTTTGTGGCACGCACACATCAGGTCACCAGGACAGCTTGGGGAAACAGATATATATCAGATCACACGCCAGAGACCTACCCCAGACCATTACGTCACAAGGCATCGGGCTTGGACACCTGCGGCTTATAAAAGTTGCCTCCGGTTTCTCGCATGCAGAAGGCAGTGTATATATCCTGGAACAACACGTCCCTGGGATTTGGAGCGAATTTAAAGACGGGGGTCACCAAAGCCACACTTCACCCAGAGTGCATGTGCTCTGAAGCTGGTCTCTTCACACTGGGGGCTCGGCCGCTCCTGCCAACACCCTCAAACGTGCACCCACCACTCAAGAGCTGGTCTAACCTCGATCTGTCTGTCTTTGTTTTAGGCTTTTAGGCTTGGGTCCCCACCTGTAACGCGAGCCTGGTGCTCTGGAGGAGATCCGGGCTGGAGGTGCGAACCTCAGAAATCCAGAGACCTCAGGCTGGATGGAGAAAGTGAAGTCCTGACACTGGCTTTGGGGGAATCCCAGTATTTATTTATTTGGGTCTCTTGGAATTTCGGGGATTGGCTTCCTGTGCTGGCCTTAAAGCGACCTTCGGGTCCCTAGGAGGGCTGGAGTGCCACCTCCTGCTTGGTCAGACAGTCTGGGGGCGGGGGGGGGGGGGTACCAGCCTCCAACATCTGGCAAGGGCAGGCTCTGGGAGCTGGGGGGGTTGTGTCCACACTTTGAAGCCTGCCCAGCCGTGGGCTCCTCTGCACCTGGTCAGCCTCACCTGGGCTGGAGGGGTGGGGAGTGGCAGGGGTGGGGGGTGAACGAGGAGAGTCAGCAGAGGGGGGCCCCTCCGCGGTGGCGGTGGCTGAGTGAGAAAGACTTCAGGGGGCTAGGAGGGAAGAAGGCGAGCGGAGGCGGAGAGGGTCACAGGATCAAGGAAGGGAAATGGCCCGCGGCTCTCTTCCCCCCACATTCCTGCCGGGATTTTTTTTCGGTTCCCTTGGTTATAGAATAGCAATTAGCCAATTCAGTAAAAAGAGCCAGAAATGGAGACTGTTTGCGCATTTGGGGGCCAACATGCATTAGTGAAGGAATGTGACCAGAACTATATATAACCCCTCTCTTGGCCCACCCACCTGTCCGGCCCAGTGAGCGATGGTCTGTTTGTTCTGAGCTGCTATGTAGCTCATTTCGCTCTGGGAGCCCACCATCTGGGCCCGGGCCTCGCTGCCAGTAGCGTTTGGTGACCATATATGGCAAAATGATATATGTGATAAAAAGAAGCCAAATTCTCCAGTTGCGTCAGTCCCCGGAGCATGCGGCCTGCCTGGCTCGAACCCCTCGCAGCCGGGCTCCCGGACTCCTGCCCCCACCCCTTGCTCCGGAAACCCCAGGGGCCCAGCGATTGGCTGGGGGAGCAGGGCGGGGGCTCGGGAGGCCCCGCCCCGCTCGCCCAGGCCCCGACTTCCACGGGAGTTTGGGGTGGGATTGAGGACGGTTGGGGGAGGCTCCGAGCTGCCGTGTGTTTGATCCTGGCCCCAAACCAGCAAGTTTAGAATTTAGGAGTGATAAACCCACGTTCTTTCCGGAAAGCAGCCTGGTTGGGGGGGTGAGGGGGAGGAGGGTGCCGGTGTGTATGTGGGTAGCGGGGTGGGGGGCACAGTCCCCCTGCATCTCTAAGGATATAATGAACCCTCATTCCTCGGACATCCCTACAGTGGCCTTGACCTTAACACACCAGGAGAAAGTTTAGGCTAGACTGTTTAGTGGGGGGAAAGAAAAGAAAAGAAAATACATATATATTTATAAATATTATATATTTATAAATATTATAAATTTATAAATATTAATTATAAAATATAAATATTTATAAATATATATTTTATGTATATATTATATATATTTTACATATATTTCATATATATATATATATAAATTTTTTTTTACCCTCTCCAGTTCTTTCTAATCCCAGTGCCCTGTCCCCAGCAGCCAAACCCCACAGCTACGTCCACCCCCTGTGCCCTGAGTTCCCACTCTGGGCCAGGTGCTGTTCTGGATGCTGGGGGGACGGTCACCAGCACAGGCAACGGCCTGGCCCTCCAGCAGCGCCCCCCCCCCCCCAGGTACCTAGCCATTGCTGTAGGGGACACCCAGCCCAGACTCAGGGGCTCCAGGAAGGTCCTGGGAGGAGGTGACACACAGCAGAGCCTTAAAGGACAAGCAGTAATTTGCCTAATAGTGGCTGGGGATTGGGGACAGAAATTCCAGGCTTAGGGGCAAGAGCTGGGGGAGTGTGGGGTGATGTGAGGCAGGGGGTGGGCAGGGGCCAGAGCAGGGAGGCCTCTTCCAGCCCCAGCCTCCTGTGGCATCTGAGCCCATCCCCCCCGCCCCACCCCCGGCAACACCGGCACATACCCCCACACCGGCTTCCGGCACGCGCACACACACAGGGATACGCGCAGAGACACGCGCTCCTGCCCTCCCACTGCCCGTGACATTAACAAGGAAATTTAGCAGAAGGGAAGAAGAGGACATTGGAGTCCAAATGAGGACGGGAGAGAAGGCAGGCCTGCGGGAGGCGCTCTGCAGGAAACGGGGCGTGTGGGCGGGAAGGCCAGGAGTCGTTGGAAGGGGGTGGACGTTCTAGCAGGCTCTGGGCTCCCCCTTTGGAGAAGGCACGACAGGGAGGGAGACAGCTGGTCAGCAGAGGTGGGGTGGGGGACCCGAGCGGAGGCTAGTAGCTCGATCTCCTGACACTGACGGTTCAGCTCAGGACGTGTGTGTCTGTGTGTGGGCACCTGCTTTGGGACGGCCACCGCTCCTGGCCCCGAGGACTGTGGCCCCTCCTTCAGCTCCACTTCTCTGAGCTATGGCAGAGGCAGGGAGTCCCCGAGGAGCTGCTCTGGTGTGGCCCTACAGGAAAATTCGGGCTGGGGGCCTTGGCTGGCTTTCTGCCCTGGGGGGTGCATACATTGACGAGAAGTGTCCCTGGGCATCCTAGAAAGCTCGAGAGCCCGTCCTGAGGGGTGAGTCTCATCACCGAACATGCCTTCAGAGACCTGTGTCCACTGAGCATTCGGAGAGGAGAATAAGACTTTAGGGTATGGTTCGATCGTTGCTTCCTCCAGGAAGCCCCCCAGGGCTGTGCAGTGGGAAACGCCCAGCGGGAACAAGGGGCAAAGCGCGATGTCTCTTACGACCCCGACTGGAAGTCACACGTGATCACTTCCACTGTATTCTGTTGGCCTCAGCAAGTCACCTTGATAGGATATGGGAGGGGACTGCACCAGGGGCATGGTTACCAGCCAGTGAGGATCTTTAAGGGCCATCTTAGAGGCTGGTCACTAAGTCTGGGATAACTCGTTATGCAGCCGTAGATAAGCAAACGGCGGATGCCCTTGAAAGGGTACTTGGGCCCAGGGTGACAGGCAGATAAGGTTGGGTGGGACGAAACTCTGGGTCTCTATAATTAGGCAGGATTCTTTCCATTACCAGAGGAAGAAAATTCACTTCGAAATGAAGTTTCGAGAGAACTCTATGGACTCAGGTTGCAGAAGAGCCCAGAGACGTAGTCGTGGTTTCGGGAGTAGCCGAAACTGAGATTTTGTGACAAGATGCACGATGGATTGCCGGCTTGGGGGGGGGGGGGGGCGGGCGCGCACAGACAGAGGTGTGCGGTGGAAGGAGGGGTCAGTCCTAGAGAGGATGGCGGGTTCTCGGAAGTTCACGGTGCTACTCTCTCCGTCATCGTCCGCGTGTTCAAGCGTCTATCACGAAAGTGAAAAGGGGCAACAAGAAATCAGAGAGGGCACGCTTCCTACAAGGGCGTCCCTTTCTCGATCCGTCTCTCTTGCTTTTCACGCATATGATCGACCGCACACAGCTGCACGTCACAGCCCTCAAAGCCCAGAGAGGTTCTCTGCATCGAGCTGCCCCAGAGACGTATCTGGACACACACACCCCCTTTCCCCAAAGGCCCCAAGACGTTCCCCATGACAAACCCTCCCCAACAGCCCTCTTCCTGCTATGGGAAGTCCGTTCCCCCCTGGTCCCCATATTCGTCACGTCTATCGGTCCAAACCGAGGGCACCTGCCTCGCCAAAGAGGTTGGGATCTGTCTTCTTGACTTTTCTACCTGCAGTGCTCAGGACCAGGCTTGGCCCATGGCACATACTCCATAAATATCTGTTGGACGGATGCATGAAATATTTTCAAGAAAAAGGGGGACTCCAGAGGGTCCAGAACCGGAAGTCAGAATGGATCTGGAAGGGCTTCCAGAACAGGAAGCCACCCCAGGGACCACCAAGACTCCGCTGCAGACTTTCCGCCTCCCGCCGCTGCCCCGCTCTGTTCCCTCCTTTCCACTGCCTCTCCCCTGCTTCCTCTGCTGGCTTGTCTCCATCGCACGGCGCCTCCCTCCTCGTTCTGTCACCTCCGGTTTCCAGGTCCCGCCTTCCAGGAACCTCGCGTTGTCCCTGACCGCCTTCTCTTGTGCATTTCAGCCCTTGCCGTCAACATCTGAACGTTCTCTGGCTTCTCCCGCCGAACGAGCACACGAGTCGTCTCTACACACACATCGTTCCCCTCCAGGTAGACAGCCTTCTTCCCCTCCCCGCCAGCGTCTTCAAAGGGTGTCCGAACATATTCCGCACTCCTGTCTCCACCTCACCCTCAGTTCTTACCCCTTCCACTCTGGCTGCCTCCTCTGTCGCTCCACTGACATACTGGTGACGTCTGGTGACGTCCTCATTGTTCTCACCCTCGTCTTACGGGACCCCTCATTCACGTCGGAAGCAGTGGGCCCATCTCATCACGAACATATCCGGTCCCAACCCCACCCCTGGTTACCCCATCTCGGCTTCTGTCACGGGCTCATCCCCTCTCTCAGGGTGGTGGCATTTTTTAAGGCCAGGTCCCAGGGTCCCCGTGTTGTCCACTCTGTCCTCTCTCACTGGGCGAGTCACTCGCATTGGGTTATTTAGGCTCTTCTGTCACTATGTATAGGGCTGTGGCTCCTGAGAGAGTCACTGTCCCTTCTCCCTGGCTGAGCACATGTGAGGACTTCCCCATCTCCTTGGGACATGGTCATGAACATGAGCACAAGTGAAATAGGTCATTTCAGGGCAGAAGCTTTAAGAATCAGTATGCAATTCACCATGTCTCCTTTCTCTGCCGTGATCCTAGTGAAAGCAGGCGTCAAGATGGGTGTTTCATCCACCTGATCCTTGAGTGTCTATGACAAGCACAGCCTTCCTGATGACCTATTTCTGGGTAGGTAGCATAGGAAGAAATAAATCTTATTGAACTGAGATATGGAGACCTGGATTCTGTCCATCCATCTATCCATCCATCCATCTATCCATCCATCCACTTATAATCTCTTTGTTATTTTGGTGTCAGGGTATTGCTGGCCTCATAAAATAAATTCAGAAGGGGTGCTTGGGTGGCTCAGTCGGTTGAGCGTCCGACTTCGGCTCAGGTCATGATCTCACAGTTCACCAGTTCGAGCCCCGCATTAGACTCACTGCTATCTCCCTCTCTCTGCTCCTGCCCCCCCCCAAAAATAAATAAACATGAAAGGAAATAAAAATAAATCAGGAAGTGTTCCCTCCTATTCCTTTTTTTTTTTTCCTGACAGATTGTGTAAGTTTGGTGTTATTTCTTCCTTAAATATTTGAGAGAATTCACCAGTAAAACTATCCGGGCTTGAAGTTGTTCTTTGCTTCTGTTTGTTTGTGGGAAGGGTTTTGATCATGAATTCAATTTCTTCGATAGATAAAACTATTTGGATTTTCAGTTTCATCTTGCATCAGTTTTGAGAGGTTGTAAATTGTTGTTTTTAAAAATTTTATTTAATGTTTATTTATTTTGAGGGAGAGAGACAGAGCATGAACAGAGGAGGGTCAGAGTGAGAGGCAGACACAGAATGCGGAGCAGGCTCCAGGCTCTGAGCTGTCGGCACAGAGCCCGACGTGGGGCTCAAACTCACAAACCACGAGATCTCCTCCTCTCTCTCTCCTTGATCCATCTAGTTAGGAATTTACCAATTTTCTTGATATTTTCAATGGATCAACTTTTTGGCTTTGTTAATTTTCTGTTCATCTGTTTTCCTTTTTAATTCTTTTTTTAATGTTTATTTTTGAGAGAGAGAGCAAGAGAGAGCAGGGGAGGGACAGAGAGAGGAGACACAGAATCGGAAGCAGGCTCCAGGCTCTGAGCCATCAGCCCAGAGCCCGATACGGGGCTCGAACTCACGGACCGCGAGATCGTGACCTGGCTGAAGTTGGACGCCCAACCGACTGAGCCACCCAGGCGCCCCTCTACTACAAATTTTGATGGACTATCTTTCCATGTATCATTCAGCTCAAAATATTTATTTTCTTATTTTCCTTGTCTTAAACACAAGACAACAGGCTCCATCCAAACTGAGCTGTTTATGCTAAGCCCCGCGTCCCCAAACCAAGATTCAACTTTTTTAAAGAATTTTTTTAAAGTTTCCTTATTTATTTTGAGAGAGGGAGAGAGTGCAAGTGGGGAAGGGGCAGAGAGAGAGAGAGACAGAGAGAGAGAGAAAAAGAGAGAGAGAATCCCAAGCAGGCTCCACGCTGTCAGCACAGAGCCCAACGTGGGGCTCGAACTCATGAACCGTGGGATCGTGACCCGAGCCGACGTCAGATGCTTCACCGACGGAGCCACACCCAGGTGCCCCCAAGATCCAACTTAATTCCAGTCTCGGCTCTCCCAGAAATGGAATCTTGGGCCAGTCAGCCAAGAACCACCTAATCAGCACCGATGGTCATCTGCCTGGTAGATCCCAGCCATCCGTGAAACGAAAGTGACCCGGTAATAACCAACCCACTTCTTATTTATTTATTTATTTATTTATTTATTTATTTATTTATTTTTGCCAGTACAGAACTTCCTTTTTCCTGCACTCCTCTGTGTATAAAAGTCTTTCATTTTGTACAGCAACTCAGAGCTCCTTTCTCTCTGCTGGATGGGACGCTGCTGGATTCATGAACTGTTGACTGCAGCCAACAAGACCTTCCAGATTTACTCCGTTGAATTCTGTTGTTCAACAAGAGGCAGATCCCCAAGTGATGTGAAGGGGGCAGGGAGGGGTGGGGAGCCTCTAAGTGGGGAGAGGGAAGGATGAGCTTCAGATTACACGACAGCCTTGAGAGCGTCCCCACCGGCAGGTGGCCCTGCCACGGTGTCCCCTGCTGTGCTCCCTCCTTGGCTAGCAGCTGCCTGGGGAGGGAGCACTCGGTGTGAACACTGAGGCTGAAGGTGTGGCAGCTGGGGGCCACCAGCCAAGTACGTCCCTTGCAAGAGGGCCTCTGGAAGGGACAGGCGAGTGGTCCCCCTCCATGGCCACATGGCTCCCTACGCTAGATCATGTTCCTCTGAAACGTACCGTCACAGAACCCTGTCCTTTCCCTTCAGAGGACTTACTTTGGCTGCAACGACACCACTCGGGAGCATTATTTTTAAGGCGTGTCTCTCCCGGAGAACAATAGATTCGCTCGCCACCGTGTCTCCCAGACAGGGCGCTGTGTTCCCTCAGTGAACGAGGGACTGGTGATCCAGACTCTCCGAATGCCCTAGGAGCAGTCTGGCCACCCGGGGGTGACGTTGGGGAGGGCAGTGGAGCAGTACGCATCTGGGTGCACGGTGGATGTTTCTAGAATGGGCATCTTTGAACCTCCACAAGTCTTTGTGTGTCTTTCTCCTTTGTGACCTCCACCTGACCGGCCCCAGAGACTGGTTCCGGTCGTGAGGAGCAGCGGAGATGTGAGTCCCCGTCCCTGTCACAGCTGTGAGCCTTTACACCTGACTCTACATATGCCTAACGTGTCCCCCTTACTCTCTCCTCTCCTTCCCGCCAAACCCACCCTTTGTTCTGTTTCCTCTGAGATGTCTCAGCTGGGACAAAGGCAGCCTCTCCGGGCCCGTAACTTCTTTCTGGAACTTACTAACATGGGGAGAAAAATAGAGCGTCGTGTTAGGCACGTGGCCTCTGGATTCAGATCCCGACTCCTTCACGTGTGAGTCTGAGACTCCTTTTCTCATCTGTAGAATGGAAATAGCACAATGGCAAAACCACAGTGCTATGAAGGGTAAGCAAAATGTCTGTGGCTCTGTACTCAAGGCACCTTAGCCTTAAAGGCTCTGAGAAGTCCTGCAGCAAAGCAACCTCGCTTTCCCCAAACGTATCGGACAACAGGTTGACGAAGGCCAAGTGCATTTGCGATCCTGGTGTTCCGCGGAGAGCAATTCGGGAAACTCTGCTCTAGAAGGTTAGGACGGACCTTCAGAACGACTACAGATGGGATCCAGATGGGCCTGGTCTCCCGCAGAATTGTTCTGGGTTGATTTTGGAGGGTTATGCCTCTGGATTTCCTCGAGGGATGCTGGAACTCGGTATGTGACATCACTGCTGCTCTCAGGGATGTGTGGATGGCATTCTGTGATGCTCCTCTCTTTGATTATTAAAGGACCATTTCTTGGGTAAAAATGGTCATGCTCGTAGAGGCATGGAATTTTTTTTTTTTTAAGTTTATTTATTTGAGAGAGAGCAAGTGTGAGCAGGGGAGGGGGAGAGAGAGGGAGAATCCGAAGCAGGCTCCGCGCACTGCCAGCGTGGAGCTCAGTGTGGGGCTTGATCTCACGGACTGGACCGTGAGATCATGACCTGAGCCGAAATCAAGAGCCCGCTGCTTAACCCACCGAGCCACCCAGGCGCCCCTCAGGCACGGGCCGTTTCAAGCGGGGCGCACCGTGGGGGTGGAGGCCCACCCGTCCCACTCTTCGTTTTAGACTAGGAGGGACTAGGAGGTTCTTAGCTCCTTCTCCCAGCCTGGGCACGTGGAAGGAGGCGACAGAAAGGCTGCTGGCTGGAGGTCGGGGGTTAATCGGCCTGAGTCCAGATGGCAAGCAGCTGGCCGAGGCACAAACCAAGGACGGCTTCCTCCCCTTCCCGGCGATTGCAGAGATGAGAAGACAGGGCAGGAACTTGCCACAGATGGGAGAGAGACCGGAGGAATTTGGAAGGCGCCCAAGGGGCCCAGCTCGGAGATAGCGAGGGCGACACGCTTTCTGCTCGGAGAGAACGTTCTTTACGCAAAGAGCAGGCACCGGGTCCTGCCCGGGTAGCCTGGTGAGGCTCTGGCTGAGGCTTCTTGGCCACGACCTATCATACCCGTTCCCGTTTCTAAGACAACCGGAGAACCAAATAGGAAGAACGTGAATGGTGATAAGTGGCTGTTGCAGGCTGGGCCGAGCCAGGCGAGTGGAGCTCAAAGATCAGAAGTTTTGAGGCCGGTTCTAAATTTAGAGCCCGATTTTGGAGGGAGCCAAAATGCACTCTCTGTGCACAAAGTGTGTCAGGAGAATAGAAAATACAGATCCCAGGGAGCGACCGGTACAGAGGGGGGTGGGGAACCCCCTTTCAGCCAACGATGCTAAGAGTGAGATCAACCAGGCTCTTTCCCCTTTTTTTTTCAAAGTGAGAGCTTTGCAAGCCCTGTGTATCCCACCCCCTCTTGTCTCTTCCCTGCTGCTTTGAAAAAGTTTTATTTAAATTTTTTTACACATGTATTCATTTTTGAGAGAGAGTGAGCGAGCGAGTCGGGGAGGGGCAGAGAGAGAGAGGGAGACACAGAATCTGAAGCGGGCTCCAGGCTCCGAGCTGCCAGCACGGAAGGGTACCCTGTCACCCCCCGGGCGGGCTCTTTCTGTTGACTCAAGCCGAGTCACCCCCTCATTGGACAGCGCACTGGACCGACAGCCATGCCAGGCTGGTGCCATGTGTCCCACACTGAAGTCAACGGAGCCCCGACTTCCCTGCTTCCCACCGCGAACGCTCCCACTGCACTTGAATGCATTAGGGGTCATGAGACCTGGACCCCGGGCCCCCACCCTCCGTTTACACTTTCACCCACGGGCCTCTTACCCTCTGCCTTTGCCGGTGGCTTTGCTAGGACATCCCGGAGCGTTGACCTCTCGGAGTCACGATTTCCTCACCTGTTAAATGCCAAGTTACAGGGTTAGGTGGGATCCACCCCGGATGTCTCCTGCATACACACCTCTCTTCCCTCCTGTGCTATCCGGGTCAGATCAGAGAGCACCACTCCGGCAGTGTCCGTATTCACCGGCCCGCCAGTCTCCCAGTGTCCCCAGGGCACGGTCCTGGACAAGTCCTTCCGCTCCGGACCTTCTCGCAGCTTCCCACTGCCTACACGGTCAAGTCCAGACAGCTTAGCCTGGCACTCAAGGTCATCCGCGGCCTAGCGTTTTTGCCTCATTCTCGTCAAGCGGCGACCTGAACGGTTACGCTCCAGGCTCCGTCGTACGCGAAGCTTCTCCAGGCTTCTGCACGTCTCACCTGCACCCCGCTGACTGCCCACAGCCTGCTTATTAGCGGTAGGACGTCAAGCAAGTCACTTAAACCCCACGTTGGCGTAAGATTGTTTCCAAAGATGACCAGAGCAATCCCTTCCATCCCGCGTGGCTTTTGCCACGTGACTTTGCCGCTCCTTGCCTGTCGACCGAATCCCTTCCCCTCGAACCCGGGCTGGCTCTGCGCCAGTCGCTGACCAGCGTTGTGAATGTGGCGGACGCGATGCCGTGCCACCCAGTGGAGCAGAGATGAGCTGTCCCCGCTGAGCCCTGAGTTCCTGACCCGCCGAATAAACAGTAAGATACAATGGTTGCTGTGCGAAGCCATTACATTTCGGACGGGAGGGGACTGCTGTGCAGCCACAGGCAAGTGAAATCAGTCTCCTGACCCGCAAAATGGGGGCGTCGAGGGTTTCCTGCCTCACAGAGGGCAGGGAGGACTACGCAGGTCAGTCTGGGTAAAGCCCTTAGAACAGGGTCAGCGGGACGGAAGCGTTCAGTGAACATTAGCCCCTCGTAACCTGCAGTACCTTGCTTAGCTCTTTCTCGTTCGTCCCCAAGCCCCTCGGGCATATAGTAGGTGCCCAGCAAACACAGCCGAATATCGAATGTCCCCTCCTTCACGAAGCCAGCTCTGATCTCTTTCCACCAGAGGGAGATGACCCTCCCTCCCCAGCCTCCGGTGACGTAGATTACATTCGGCCCCAGCTCCGGCCACTGCTTTCTGCCGGGGACCGTGAGCTCCTTGAAGGCAACGCCTTGCCTGTAATACACGCGCGATGAATACTTGTTGGATGAATGAAAAATGGGAACAATCCATCCGCCCTATCAGCCTACCTGGGCTTAATGGAACTCAAAAGGAGATCAATAAACAGGTGTTTGGGCGCCTCTGTGCTGCCTCGGGAGGAACCTCTCTCTGCTGCTCCTGTCTTCTGGTCCCACCCGGGTGACCTTTGTCCTTCAGGGCAGGAGAGAAGGCAACACAGGATTCTTGACGGAAGTCTCCCCATTTCCTGCCCTAATTGCTGGCTGACCTCCCAGGTGGCAGAAGAATGGGGCGTGATGTCACAGACCTGGGAAGAAACTGGCGGCCTCCCCAAGTCCCCTCCCGTTGTTGGCGGACGCCTGAATTTCCACCACTCGGTGGAAAAACAGTTGATTCCTAAACCATGATTCAATCACACATCAGTTTAATATCTCTAAGCCTTGCCTGGTCCACAGAGGCCGTCAAGTAGGGAAGAATGCTGGATCCCATCTGGCTCAGAGATCTTTAGCTTTAGAAATGACCTGACTAATCTTTTTTTATTTTTATTTCTTTGTTGTTAAAAACATTTTTTTAATGTTTATTTTTGAGAGAGAGAGAGCGAGCGAGCACGAGTGGGGGAGGAGGAGCAGAGAGAGAGGGAGACACAGAGTCAGACGCAGGCTCCAGGCCCTGAGCCGTCAGCACCGAGCCCGACGTGGGGCCCGAACTCACGAACCCCGAGATCATGACCTGAGCCGAAACCAAGAGTTGGATGCTTAACTGACTGAGCCACCCAGGCACCTCTGGCTTTAGAATTTTAAACTGAGAATTTCTTAAACTTATCCATAGTATTGGAACATTTCTGAGAACTCAAATTTATTGATTTGAGTTTAATTTATTGGGTGAATAATGTGAATTTAAATACTTGGAAAGATTTTGTCTTGTCACACCATTAAAGTACACTAAGAGGAAACCGAACACAATAGATGTTTGCCCACAATTTAAAATGTTTATGGGAGTTTAACTTGGTCACTGGAATCAGACGTTCAAACTCGTTTTAGAAGTGAGAGTTAAAATATGTTGGGCATAAATAGAATAAGATTTGTAAGCCGGAGCTTAAGGAAGAGAGCTAGATGTTTTGAATTGTAATTTCAGTAAAGTAAATACGAATTTTAAAAGTCAGCTAAACCTCTGAATCATCTTTGTCCCGAAAATGAGATTTACGATAAAACCCGCCTGGCAGGATTATTAAGAGGATTACATTAGAGACACCAGGTTTAAAGGGTTTGGCATCATGACTGTTACACGGGGTGCATTTATTATGACATGCCAGTGATTATTAGTACTATTAACTCTTTTTTTAAATGTGTATTTATTTGGGGGGGGGGGGGCGAGAGGGGCAGAGAGAGAAGGAGACACAGAATCTGAAGCAGGCTCCAGGTTCCAAGCGCAGAGCCCGACGTGGGGCTTGAACTCACAAACTGTGGGATCATGACCTGAGCTGAAGTTAGAGGCTTAACGGACTGAGCCACTCATGCGCCCCTATTAACTCTTTCTTAAAGGGGAGTATAAAAATGTTCCGGGGTAAGAGGGATGTTCTGAGATACAGGATGTGAGGCAGAACATCGTGGTGCCAGGGATAAGAGTCCAGCAAATACCGTCATCCCTCAGTCCCTCTCTGGCTAGCAGGGCTTGCCCTCATCCTGTCCGGGTCTCCCCGAAATGTGGCCAAGTTCTCCAGCAGAGATGGCGCGTGGCCCATTATCATTACACCACCCAAGGTCCCCTTTGCCAGAGCCGGTGGGAGGCACATCTCTAGGCTCGCGCCCAGCTTGCAACCAGCCGCTGATGTTTGCTCCAGGCGCTGTTCTAGGCAGTAGAACATTGCAGAGAACACAGACCACAGCCCTTGACCTCCCAGGGCTCCCATGCTAATAGGGGAGACACATACTACTCAGAATCGAAGAGGTTCCAAGAGGATACTTTGTGTAGAAACATCTACAGGGCAAGGGGATGGGAGAACCAGGGGGTGGGGGGGGGGACTGAAGTTCAAGAACGGGTAGTCATGGTCAACCCCCTAGAGGAGGAGCCATCTGAGCCAAGACTTGAAGGAGATGAGAGCAAATTGGACACACAGGGAACAGCCAATGCACCTTGGTGGTGCCTCGTGGCCTCCGTGAGGACTTTGTCTTTTGCTCTAAATGACGCCGGGAGCCATTGGGATAGTTGGAGAAATTCAACTGTATATTAGATATTAACCCATATCGAATTCATGGGTGTGATAATTCCTATTTTTAGCGTATGTGCTGCCGTGGCAAATACAGTGGGTGTCATAAATCCTAATAAACTGAAATAAAATTATCCAGTGTTACTGTTCTTAGAAAAACACGCTAAAGTATCTGGGCCCGAAGGGTCACGATGTCCGCAACCTGTTTTCAAGTGAGTAGGAAAAAAAAAAGAAAAAGAAAACTAATTCTTTGTCATGGTTATCTGCGGTAGGTCTAGGGAATACGTTACCTCAGACTTAGGGGCGTAAAAGAATATCACACGTATTTTATGAGGGGTTCGGGGATCACCACTGTTCATTTTTCACTTCGTTACTGTCTTACAAAGTTATTTTTGTCCTGGAATGTTAAGCGAGCTCTGATCACGCTCCAGCTACTGCGTTCAGAATCGTGGAGATGCGAAGATCAACACAGATCCTTCCGTGAAAGAATATACCTTTCATTCATTTGATTCACCCCCAAACACTTAATGAGTACCTACTGTGTACCAGGCACGGCTGCCGATAATGCGCACACACCTCTGAATACGCCAACACCTATTCCTGCTCTCGTGGAACTTAAATTACAGTGGAGCTAGCTAAAAACCATGAACAAAGAGGAAAGTTAAGTAGTCATAGGTGGTATAAAAGAGTATATGGGATTTGGATAGTAGAGAGTGATGGGGTGGCTGCTTTAGACTGGCTGTCAGCCAAGAAAGGGCTGAGAAAGTGAGATCACGACAAAAGAAAAACAAAAAAACCAAACCCCAATAATATGATTTCTGAGGATCCGAAATCTAGAGCAGCTTAACTGCGTGATTCTGGCCCCGGGTGTATCATGAAGTGTAGTCAAGATACTGACCAAGGCTACAGGCATCTGATGGCTCATCTAAGGTAGGAGGACCCACTTCCGAGATCTACTCACATGGTTATTGGTGGGGGAGGACTTTGTTCCCCGTGTAGACTTCTCCACCAGGGTCGCTTGAGTGTCCTCATGACATGGCAGCTGGCTTCTCCACAGACTGAATGGAACCCAGAGAGAGAGAAAGGAGGAAACCACAGTGCTTTTTATGACCTACTCTTGGATGTCAGAAACCCTTACTCCCGCCATATTCCTTTCTTCCCAAGCGAGCTGGGAAGCCCAGCCCACACTCAAGGGGAAGGGAATTAGCTCCACCTCTTTGTAGAGCAGAGTATCAAAGCCTACTCTTTGCAAGTGCTATACAAGCTTTGTATCTATAATGATTATTAGAAGGAGTATTTTAAACTCTGCTGGTACCTCCCATGAGGAGGGGCACTGTGTGGACCGTCCGCTAACCAGTCCTCAGCTTGCTCTCTCTCTCTAAGAGGCAGAGGGGATCCTGGAGGGCACATGCAGGAAAAAATTGTGGGGAAGGAGAAAAGGATGGGCCAAAACTTGGCATAAATACCACCCTTACCCTCTGTCTTCATCACTCCTGCTGTGTCTCAAGAAAGAAGAGGCCACTAGGAGTTACCTTCACGTTTTCAGCGATACCTTCCCCCAGCAGGGCTGGGGCAGCATGGGGAGGTGGGTGATCACTGTCTCAAGCATCCCCTCTCTGGTGCCTCAGACCCACACTTGGAGGAGACTGCAGGCACTCAACATGCACACGATGGCAACGATGCTGGAAGTTCTCACCCTTGCTATTTGTTGACGCGGCTGAATCTTCCCATCTGTGTGTTCACTCCTGACACTCGCTCGTTAGTTAAGGACCACAGTGTTGATGGAGACAGGCATCCTGGTCCCAACCTCCAGGCTCCTCTGGAGCAGAGTGAAACAGAATGATGGCTCGTGAATTCTTTCAATCACCGGAATCACAATGACAGAAAATATTCCAGACTTCCTATGTCCCAGGTACGTAATATGATGTACGTACATTAATTATGTCAATTATGTCATAGCATAATTGCATATGTCATAGCATAGCATAGGTTGTCATAGCAATCCTATGAGCTGCTTGCGAGGCTCTCCGTTTTACAGATGGGGAAACAGAGGCACAGAGAGATTAAGAAACATGCTCGAGGTCATGGCACTCAGAGTTTATGAGTCTGCATTTAAAACCACGACGCTAGATTGCCTCTTAAAAATTGCATCCTTTTAAAAAAATTTCTTAAATGTTTATTTTTGAAAGAGGTTCAGAATGCAAACAGGGGAGGGGCAGAGAGAGAGGGAGACACAGAATCCGAAGCAGGCTCCAGGCTCGGAGCTGTCAGCACAGAGCCCGACGCGGGGCTCGAACTCACGGACCTTGAGATCATGACCTGAGCCGAAGTCGGACACTTAACCGACTGAGCCACCCAGGCACCCCCCAAATTGCATCCTTAACGTTGTAAGTAATAAAAATTCAAGCAGGAGATGGAACTTAAATAGTATATAAATAATCGAGAGTTAAGATTTGGGAACCCAGAGAGTCCAGGTAACATGCAATGCTAAGCAGGCAGGAGCCTTCAAAATACTGAAGCCAAGGAAGTTTCCAACTGGATTCTGAAGAGCCCCAGGCTTCCTGAGGCATCCCAGGATCTGCTGTCGGGAGCCGGGAAGATCTGTGGACCCTCTGCACCCCGGTCAACCCACAACACCCCACTTGGATCTGTTGCATTATTGTTCCCCTGCAAGTCCTTGGGATTCTCTCTCCCTCTCTCTCTGCCCCTCCCCTGCTCATGCTCTGTCTCTGTCTCAAAAATAAAAACATTAAAAAATTTTAAGTTAAAAAAAATTATCCCTTAGTAACATGGTCTCCTGCGGCCACTCGAGCCACCTTTTTTTTTTTTTTTTTAAAGTGTATTTATTTATTTAGACAGAGAGTGCGTGAGCACATGAGCAGGGGAGGGACAGAGAGAGAGGGAGAGAGAATCCCAAGCAGCCTCCGTGCTGTCAGCACAGAGCTCTATGTGGGCTGGATCTCATGGACCGTGAGCTCATGACCTGACGGAGCCACCCGGGCCCGCCTGGGCCCCCTCCTTTTGTGCCCCATCCAGTTCATTCTACACACTCAGGAGGTAGAGCCATCTTTTCCGAGGGCAAGTCTGACCATGCTCTTCCCCGGCTTAAATCTGACATGCTGTGTAGACCACACACAGAAGTGCAGGTCTGGCGTGCGCTGAGACGTATGAGCCGTCACCCTGGGCCAGGCGCCCTGCCTGCCATCAAATGGTGAGGACCCCGTGCCCACCTGACGAAGCTCGGATCTCACCAGACTTGCCTTCCCGGCACAGGACAGAGATGGTTTGTGAGTTTTGTTTTTGTTTTTCAGGTTTAAAGACCTACTCCTTTTCTCCTTGCCCAAACCTCATTCCCCAGATCCTAGATTGGGTGCCAAACTGGGTTTCTGAGCCTGTCACTCTAGAACAAAAAAACAAGAAAACTTCTGCTCATAGCGCAGTCTTTGGCCTCGTATTCTTTATTGTGTTTCTTTAATAAAACCCTCTACGTGCCCTTCAGGCTAGAATAAAACACAAGATCCTTGGAAAGACCTCCCCACGAGCCCCAGCGTGATCCCACCCTGCCTATCTTCTGTCCTCGCTGTCTCTGGTCCAGTGACCCCAGCCCTTCCCAGGGTGTCCCCATGTTGTGTTAGGACAACCTTCTTCTCGTTGTTCCTCCTCCTCCTCACCGTCATGTGGCTAACCACTGGTTTAATGCCTCTCCCAAGAGACCATAAGCTCCAAGAGGTAGAACCCACATCAGTTGTTTCCCCATCTGTCCCCTTAGCTTCTCTCTGGGCTTGGCACATAGGAGGCACTCAATGTCACCACTATCTGTTGATTGACAGAAGCCTGGGTGTGAGCGGGGAGGGTGGGTGGGAGCAGGGATGCTGCCTGGGGTGGCTGTGAAATGAATTATGGGTAGGGGAGGGTGGCTTTCCTGGTCCCTAACTCACAGTCCAGCCTCCTTCCTTGGATTCTGGATGGCACGTAATTGGGCATCTCATTCATTGATCTTCAACTGTGTCCTGGGCCATTGTTTCACCAAATTCTGGGTTTTCTTCTGACTCTTCCTGGCCAGCTGGCCTTCCTTTTTGCTAATTTTCCATTCCTCCTTGATACGAAAGCACTCCCGGTATCTCAAGATGCAGTAGCTCCCAATAGTTTAGCCCTTCCTAGAAAGGTTAAACAGAGTTCCTGCATGGAACCAACAGTTTGTCTCCTAGGAACGTGACCCAGGAGAGATGGAAACCGATGTCCCCAGAAAACCTTGCACAAGAGTGTTCCCAGCAGCACTCTTCACAAAGCCAAAAAGGAGAAACAATCCCAATGTCTGTCAACTGATGACTGGATATGAAAACGTGCTGTGTCTATACAATGGAATATCATTCATCCATAAAAAGGAGTGATGTACCAACCCATCCTATGGCGTGGACGAACCTTGAACACATTATACTAAGTAAATGAAGCAAAAGGCAATAGAGTGATTCCACTTATACGAAAGGCCCAGAACAGGGCCCCCCGGGTGGCTCCGTGGGTTGAGCATCCGACTCTTGATTTCAGCTCAGGTCAGCCCCGTGCCGGCCTCTGCGCTGACAGTGTGGAGCCTCCTTGGGATTCTCTCTCCCCCCCCCCCCCCTCTCTCTCCCCTCATCCACTCTCAAAATAAACGTTTTCAGAAAATGCCAAGGATAGGAGATCCAGAGAGTAGATTAGTAGTTCCTGAGTGCTGGGGGTTTGAGAGAAAATGGGAAAGACTGCTGACGGCTATGGAGGTGTTCTGGGGGTGCAGTGATGAAGAGGTTCTGAAATTGTGTCGATGGCTCCACGACTGGAGCCACTGAAATGTATACTTTCAGTGAATGAGTTCTATGGTATAGGAGTTCTATCTCAATAAAACTGTTAATTAAAAGAAAAAAAAAGTACTTCCTAGTCTTGTTAAGATTCTTGGGAGAATCTACCGAAAGATAGGGAATTTCTCCTGCCCCCCCATCCCTCACTCATGAAAAATCCATACATGCGTGTACGTAAAAGTTTCATGAAATGTCAGGAGATTCCCAGACTGACTCAAGTCCATTCATTGACCCCCCCCCCAGAAGGCAATAAGCCCCAGGGGAACCCCAAAGCTATCACTAGCGCATAAATGGGAGGTCAGGTCCACATCTGAAAGGGTTCCTGCCCTCCGTGCCTCATCTGGGCCTTCGACACCCCGCCTTGTCACAGTCCCTCTTGTTCTGAGGTCTTTTCTGGATTAGTGCGGAAGACAAAGTTTTAACACGGCTGCTAAGATCATCACCCCCCGGTATGACTCCCATGTTACATGGCAAGGGGGAGATGATCTGGATGGGCTTAACCTAATATCATGAGCCCTTTAATTTTTTTTAATGTTTATTTTTGAGAGAGAGAGAGAGAGAGAGAGAGAGAGAGACAGAATCCGAAGCAGGCTCCAGGCTCCGAGCTGTCAGCACAGAGCCCGACGCGGGGCTCGAACTCACGGACCACGAGATCGTGACCTGAGCTGAAGTCGGACACTTGACCGACTGAGCCACCGGGGTGCCCCTCACGAGTCCTATAAAAGCAGAGTTTCTCTGGTTGGGTTCAGAAGAGGAAGCCAGAGGGATGGAAAGCAGGACAATGACTCCGCTGCTGTCTCCAAAGACAGAGGGCATGGCATAGGACAAGGAATGCGGGCAGCCTCTTGCCAGAGAGCCAGCAACCAGCAAGGAAATGCGGACCTCAGGCTCCCGGCTGCACAGTTATTCTGCCAATAACCTGAACGGGCTCGGAAGTGGGTTGTTCCCTAGACTGTCCAGGAAAGAGCTTGGCCCAACCAACATTGTGACAACAGTCCTGAGGGCAGAACCCGGTGCGTCCTCGGACTCCTGGTCTACCTGTGAGATCATTAGTGCGTGTTGGTCTAAGGCTCCAGGTCTGTGCACAGATTGCACACGCTGGAAAACACAGTTTTGCATCTCTGTGCAGCTGGCTTTCGCTCCGTTGGCTGTTTCTGGATCCAGCCCATGGCCCTGTGCCCTCGATCACTCCTGGTCTACATGGGGAGCGGTCTCAACGTCAAAATGTTAAATTTTCAAAGCGGGGAGGGACGCCTGGGTGGCTGAGTCAGCGAAGCCTCCGACATCGGCTCAGGTCATGATCTCAAGGGTCATGAGTTTGAGCCCCACATCGGGCTCTGTGCTGACAGCTCAGAGTCTGGAGCCTGCTTTAGATTCTGTCTGTCTGTCTCTCTCTCAAAAGTAAATAAACATTAAAAAAAAAAAAGTTTCAAAGGGGGAAAGCACGTGGGAACATCAGGCCATTGGGGGTGAGTTTCCCAGGCGAGGCCTGAACTCAGCCAGCGTCACAGCGTCTCAGTGTGGGAGAAGCAGAAGTTCTGGAGGCCTGGGCCTGGGGGGCACCGCTTGCCCACGCCGTCCTGCTACGCGCACGCACCTGCTTCCCATAGAGATTGCTAAGACTGAAGGTCCTAGAGTCGGGGAGCTTGCTCAGGTACCTGAGTGATCCACCCACAGCTGGCTTGAAATAAGAAGGTTCCAGAGCCCCTCCAGCCCCCTCCCCCTTTTCCGGCTGGAAGGGCTAACAGGCTCCATGGGGATCGGGGTGTTCTAGCATTGAGAGGAAGTCTGTGAAGGTCTCCCCTCCTCTTGCCTCCCTTTACCCAGAAAACACGGGGAGCCCTGCTTCCTGCCTTGGCTGATGAGAACCACTCATTTCTGGAACCAATCCGTTCTTTCTGCTTTAACGAGCTGGTGTCTTTTCTAGTTGGGAACGCTCTAATCAGGCCCTTTACTCCAGCTTTTCCTTGGAAGGTGATCTCATGCATCTGGGAGCCCAGCTCTCCCCTAATCGGGCAGGCCTTGGACTTCTTTCTGGGGGTCCAGGGCCCAGGGCAGCCGGTGCCGAGGGGCTGGGGGAGGGGGGGAGGGGGGAGGGCCTGTCCCCGGCTGCCCCAGGCGCTCTTCAGTGAGAGAGTCCTTGTGAGGATCCCTGGGCTTTTCTGCATGTGCTCTGCCCCTTTCTGTGGGCTTGGGAAGGAGTTTGCGGGTTTGTGGCTCTGCTCGTAATCAAGAAATCTGCCTAGACCCACAGAATTTCTTCTTCCCGGCCGGGGCTGGGCCCCTTTGGAAACCTGAAAAGTGCAGTAGTGTTGGAGTGATTTGTACACACATGTGCACACACGTGTGGGGGAGGTAAACCTGAGCGTGTTCAATTAAGCAGGAAACTGGACAGTCCAAAGATGAGGAGCAGGGGGGAGGGAGGGGAGGGAAGGGGAAATGGGAGGAGGGGAGAGGGGAGGGGAGGGGAGGGAGAGGGAGGGAGGAGAGAGGGAGGGAGGAGAGAGGGAGGGGGAATGGGAAAGGTAGGGGAGAGGGGAAGAGGAAGAGAGGGGAAGGGGGTTGGGGCAGGGCTGAGGGGGTCCTAGGCCACCCAGGACCTGGGTTCAGTCCTTACCGGCTGGTTGTCTCAACCCCCACCTCACAGCCACAGGGTTTTGGGGGAACTGTGGGTCCCACACCCTCTCCCGCCTCCCCGGACACAGCCCAGGAGGCTCAGAGGTTCGGGGAAGCTGGGTTAGAGGCACGGCCTCCGCCCACAGACCCGTTCCGGGAGGGCCCTTGACGCTCATGTCCCTCCAGTAAGAGACTCGACCCTTTCCCTCCGAGCACCACCCCCAGAACTGGCCACCCTGGGTTTTCCAGAAGGCCTCTCCCCCCGCCCCTCCCACGGAGAAGTCCCTCTGGCCGGGGCCACGTGACACGGAGGGGATGGCCGTGTGGGCACTTGGGGCCCGGGCAGCAGGAGCTCCCGGAGCCACTTTCCCTGGGTGTCTCTGGGGAGGGGGCCTGGGGGTCCCAGAGAGACTCCGTGGGAGGCCTGGGGGAGCAGAAGTGGAGCTCGGCAGTTGGCCCCCCTTCCCCGGGCCCCCCTCCTCTGGCTCCTGGGCTCAGTCCCTGGGCCAGGTGTGCGTGTTCGGCTCCCCCAGGCGGAATGCGGCTTCTGTCCGTCCTCACAGACTCCGGCTTGTGCGTGTGGATTCGGACTCACCCTCCCCGTCTCTCTTCCCCGGCTGCCTCCCGCTGTGGGCTCCGAGCCCCAGCGTCAGCTTTGTACAGGCCACTGACACCTGCCTGAGGTCAAATCCCTGTACTGTAGCCCTTTACACACATCCGTGTGCATCCTCCGGGGGCTCTGGTCTCTGCTCTCACCCCGACTGGCACAGGCTGGATTCCCGGTACTGTTACTCACGCGGGAGGAGCCGGAAGGAGCCCAGGTCCTTGAAAGCGGCTCCCGGCACAGCAGTGGCCCTCAATCAACCGGAGCAGGCAACGGAATCACCTGGCAGGCTTATTATACCCCCTCTCGTCGCTGGGTCCCGCCCTCGGAGTTGCTGATTTTCGGGTCTGGGGGCGGGGCCCGAGTATTGGCATTTCTGGTAAGTTCCCAGGTGCTGCTGGTTCTGCGGGTCTGGGGAGCGAGCCTTGAGAACCACCTGGCGGATGCAGAGGGTGTATTCCAAAGCCCGGACTGGCCAGGGCCTCCCGCAGGACCCCAGCGGAGAGGAGGCTGCCCAAGTGTTGTCAGTTGGGGATCCCAGCGTCCCCCCCCCCCATCACCTTGTTCACTCCTGTTCTGCTACCCGCTTCGGAGGGGAAGCCATGGGTGTTCTTGCTTTCTGAGAGGCGCCTGGCTGAGCTGAGCACCTGCCCAGGGCAGGCAGACCCAATGTGAATGGCGACCTTGTCCCTGAGCAAGCGTGCTGTCCCGTAGGACGGGGACGGTGGTGCCACACGGGGATTTCACCCGGATGATGTGCGCCAAGTCTAGGCTCCATAAACGCTTTCTTTGTCTGGTCTCGGACCTGCCCTGATGGTTTTGAGTTTGGGGCCCCGAGTGCAAGACTTTGCATTGGTCCGCATTTAGTTCAGTTTTTGCTGGTTTTCAACTCTCATTCCAGCCCGCTAAGACGCGTCCTCGGGCAGCCTGCCTGCGATACCCACGTTAGTGCTGCTGGTACCACACTGCGTGTTGTGGGTGCTCAGGGGGAGCAGGGCAGGGCTCGTTCCCTGGGCTGGGGAGGGTTCTTGACTCCCCACCTGTCGAACTCCCACTCGGGAAGCTGCCTCCATAGTTTCTAGTGAGTCTTTGCACCCCGGTTAGAAACACCGACTTCAAAAAAAGAATCTTTTCTTTGAAGTGATGGGGAAAGAAGGGTCCTACGTTCTCACCCTGTGCTGGTCTAGTTCTGTGTGCAAGTCCAAAGCCTGGGAGCTGCCAGACCTGAGATTCGTTTTCTGGTCCCTGGGCAGCCTAAGTGGCCGGCTTCAAGAGGGGGTGTCTTTCTCCCCTCGGTGGACCCTCTTCCCCCCTGAATAAACCAAAAAGAGACAGAACTTAGGAACAAATGTCTGATAGGATTTAATGTTTTCGGGGATGGGAGGGACTGAGGCCCTAAGGGGTAAATGGCGGGGTGCTCGCCAGCAGGAAGGCATTGGGGTCCCAGAGGGCGAGACGGAGCTGACTGGGTGGGCCACAAGCTCACCAGGGCCTTATTCTCTCTCCGTCTCTGTCTCAGAACATTCTGGAACCACCGCTGCTCCTTAAACCCGGACTTGCTGTTGTTCCTTCCTCCTCACCTCTGTCCAGATGTCTGACAGATCCTGGATAAACTGTTGGATCTAACAAGGCAAGGGGACCGGGGCTCAGCCCAGCCAGCAGCAGGCCACCCCACCCCCAAACGGAGCATGGCCGGGCAGAGCTTGTAAGGAGTCACTGTCTCCCTGTGACTGATTTCTCGGGGCCACTATCCCTTATTTGACAATTATTCTAGTTGAAGCTTCAGGCTTGGCAGACTAGAAGGCACAAACAGGGAACTCCTGGAGGCACACACGGTGAAAGTACGAAGTCCAGCTGACTGTCTGGGGAGGGGAGGGGCGAGGGGATGCAGAGCAGACCCTGGTACTAGAAGCCTCCGGCAGGCAGGGGCCAGCAGCTTGGGGGAAACGGCTCTCCACAATTGAACAGCCTTCACGGTGGGCGTTTGCTCGGAACCCAGAACTGACGCCCCTTATGATCCTCTTGAGTCATCGACGGAAGCTTGAGTTCTATTCGCAAGCTTCTGTTTCAAGGAACACGCACTCGGCGTGCTACGTGGGCACCTGGCCTCCTCACGCGGCCCTGGGGAAATCGATTCATCTTTCTGGCACTCAGCTTCTTCATCTTTAAGAAGGGAAGGGGGAGAACAGGCTGGCCTAGATGGCCTCTACGATCTCAGTTCTAAAGTCTCTCCTTTTCAGGGCGCCTGGGTGGCTCCGTCGGTTAAGCGTCCGACTTCGGCACCGGTCATGATCTCACGGTTTGTGGGTTCAAGCCCTGCATCGGGCTCTGTGCTGACAGCTCGGAGCCCGGAGCCTGCTTCGGATTCTGTGCCTCCCTCTCTCTCTGCCCCTCCCCCTCTCTCTGTCTCTCTCTCAAGAATAAATAAACGTTAAAAATAAAATCAAATTAAATGTCTCCTCTTCAAGGATGTTCCTGGGGATGGGACCACGCGACCGTCCAAAACTCTCAACAGCCCCGTTCCCCGCCCCCATACGGTTACTATTGCAGATACAATTCCTGTTTTGCAAAAGAGGAAACAGAGTCACTGAAGGAAAGTAACTTCCCCAAGATCACGGAGAAGACAAGTGTAGCACTCCTCCAACTATGTTCTTAGAATAAGCGATCACACTCCGCCCCCCAAGAGGGTTCTGTGGTCAAGTAAACTTTGGAAATGTTATCTGCTTGGAGAGGCTGGGGCAGAGCCCCAGCAAAGTCCTGTGTGTCAAGACCCTTTTCTTTTCTTTTTTTTTAACGTTTATTTATTTTTGAGACAGAGAGAGACGGAGCATGAACAGGGGAGGGGCAGAGAGAGAGGGAGACACAGAATCGGAAACAGGCTCCAGGCTCCGAGCTGTCAGCACAGAGCCCGACGCGGGGCTTGAACTCACGAACAGTGAGATCATGACCTGAGCCGAAGTCGGACGCTTCACCGACTGAGCCACCCAGGCGCCCCTAAGCTCCTTTTTCAATAACACTAAGACATCATTTGTCTTTGTCTCTCTTATTCGCTCACGAGCGAACAGTGGCTTTTACCAGAGCAGGACGTTTCCGTGACATAGGCTGTCACAACAAGACGAATGCTGAAGCCGAAGGGAGAACCCACCTGTCCTCCAGGAAGCCAGACATTAAGTGGATTTGCAGACATGTTCCTTGTCCCACAGAGCGTTCTTTTGGAAATGTGCTTTGCGTCAGGAACGCCATTTACGTTAACATGCTTCTTGTTGTCCTTGAACAATGAATTGAGGATTTTTAATTTTTCTGTTTGAATGTCTCCTACAGTAAATATCAGCAGCTATAAGCCATACAAACAAAAGCTCTTTGAGGGTCTTCAACAAATGTGAAGGGTGCACAAGCCTCCTGCTCGCAGAAAATTTGAGAATTGTGGCTTCGGGAGCAAGCTTTCTTACAAACTGCCTTCGAAGTCTTTGAACTGTCGATAATTCTATTCTATGTGCTCTGAGCTGCAGGCTGATTCTCCGGGTTGAGGAAATCCCTCCTCCTGGCTGGTCAGCGGGGTGAAATCTTTAAATTTCACGGGTTTTACTTTGTTGTTGTTGTTGTTAAATAGGGGAGATGCCTTCTGGCCCATTGCTTTCGTTGGCTTGGATTTGATAGTCAATCACCAAACGCTTATTGAGCGCCTACTGTGTTCCAGGCACTGTTTTAGACACCAAGATACAGCAAACGACTAACCAAACACAGAGTCTGGTCTTGAGGAGCTTTCTGTTATTTGACAGCAGCACTCAAGGCTTTTGCCAAAGGAACAAATAATTAGTCATGGTTCTGTGCATCTGACAGGAAGTATGGCTAACCTGTCTTCTGGTACAGAGCTCCCCAAAGTGCGGGATATCTGTGCCTTTGGTGGGAAGTGAGATGATTCTGGGGCGCCTGGGTGGCTCAGTCGGTGAAGCGTCTGACTTCGGCTCAGGTCCTGATCTCGCGGTTTGTGGGTTCGGGCCCCGCATTGGGCTCTGTGCTGATGGCTCAGAGCCCGGAGCCCGCTTCGGATCCTGTGTCTCCCTCTCTCTCTGCCCCTCCCCGGCTCACGCTCTGTCTCTCTCTCTCAAAAATAAATACACGTTAAAAAAAAATTTACGTGGGGCGCCTGGGTGGCTCAGTCGGTTGGGCGTCCGACTTCAGCTCAGGTCACGATCTCACGGTCCATGAGTTCGAGCCCCGCGTTGGGCTCTGGGCTGACAGCTCAGAGCCTGGAGCCTGCTTCCGATTCTGTGTCTCCCTCTCTCTCTATCCCTCCCCTGTTCATGCTCTGCCTCTCTCTGTCTCAAAAATAAATAAACGTTAAAAAAAAATTAAAAAAAAATTTACATAAGGGAGACGATTTGGGGTGGCACATGGACACAGCATCACACGGCTTTGAAGCATAGTGAGAAAGTTATTTCCTTTCCAATTTCCTTTTAGTTACTTCAAAGAGAAAAATCTCAGGGTGCCCCTAATAAGACAGACTTTCCTAGACTTGCTGATTCCCCCCACCCCCAATTTCCTCTTTTCCCAAAGCGTGGGCCCCAGGCACGGAGCTTTCAGCACGTCTCTAGAATCTAAGAAGACTGTTTTTGCACCAGCGATGAATTCAATCGTGGGTCCCCGTTGGGGCCCGCGTTCACCAGGGCCAAAAGGGTCTCAGCGCTAATGCCGTGGTTCTCAAAGCGTGGAAGCCAGACCAGCACCATCACCTGGGAACCTGTTGAAAAATGAAAATCCCTCGGTTCTCATTTTGGAGCCACCGAGTCAGAGACTCTGGAGGCGGTGACCAGTAGTACCTCTCCTGACCTGGTGACTCTCTGATCCTGTTAAATTTGCGAACCACTGCTCTGTGGGGTTCATTCTTCCACTGGACCAATGGACAGCCATCTTGGCTCAGTCGAGGCAGCTGGGCAGGGCACCTGCACCCCCTCTTACCATGTCCAGCTGTTTGTGGGTGTCCTCCAGGGACACGGCGGCGGTCTCCTTCAGCTGCTTGCTCACGATCTGGAAGAGGTTCAATGCCGCCATCTTGATGGTGCCAAGCAAGAGGGTCTTCTTGGCGGCCGTGTTCTGGATGTGTGCCCAGCGAGATTCCTGGGGAGGCGACGGGGCCGGGGCATGAGCAGGCGTGTGTGTGTGTGTGTCCCTTGCTCACCCAGAAGCCCCCACCCCCGCGCTCACCCAGACGATGACGTCGCTGCGGGCTCGGTCAAAGCGCATCTGCAGACGCGCCAGCTCGTTGTTGTGCTGCAGGATCTCGTCGTCCTTCTCCTCCATGTAGCGTGCCAGCCGTGCCTTGGCGCGCTCAATCTTCTCCTGGCCCTCCTGCGCCGACTGCATGAGGTCGTGGTGCATGCTTATCAGCGTCTTGTAGCGTGAAATCACCTCGTGGATCTCCTCGAACTGCAGAGGGGGCTCCCGTCACGGCACGGCCGCCCCCCAGGCCCGCCTGCCAGGTCCCCGGCTGGATGCCTCAGCCTAGTGGGGAGGCCCTCGGCCAAGGTCAAAGGGCAGAGGCCATGAGGAGTCCCCCCGCTGGCCCTCCTGGGTTGGTATGGGCCATGGGACAGGTGTCGGGGGGCACGTGCAATCGGGAGCTAGGGTCCTCGGTCTGCACGTGGCAATCACCTGGGAGCTTTACATTTTTTTTAATGTTTATTTTGTTTTTGAGAGAGAGGGATAGAGAGAGACAGAGTGCGAGCAGGGGAGGGGCAGAGAGAGAGAGGGAGAGAGAGAGAGAGAATACCAGCCGGCCTCCACACTGTCAGCACAGAGCCTGACGTGGGGCTCGAACTCACGAACCGTGAGATCTCGACCTGAGCCGAAATCAGGAGTCGGAGGCTTAACGGGCTGAGCCACCCAGGCTCCCTTCCACCAAGACGTTCGTTTTAATAAACACGAGGGGGTCTGAGAGGGTCCCTGGTACCTGAATTTTCCACAAAGTTCCCCCAGCTGGATTCTAGAGGACCTGGTGGTTGGGGCTTGGGGGGGGAGGGGGGCGGGGAAATGCATTTTGAGATGTCTCCCAAGGCAGTAATGACCATATCCAACAAGAATGTACCCAGAACCATTTGTAAGCCAGGCCGGATGCTAAGCACTAGGCCCAGAGCAGGAGATAAGAAAGGCAGACCCTGCTCTTAGGAAGCCTGAAACTCGGGGTGGTACAGAGTGAGGACAGACAGACAGGGAAAGAGTTACAACTCGGAGTGATAAGCCCTATCTAGGACTGGAGGATGGGGCCGGCCAAAGACTGTAGGGTAGTATCTTCAGCCCAAGGCTCTCTGGTATTTGTTCACACTTGCTGAGGTCTGCCTCCAGCTGGGGGCTGGAGAGGGCACCGGCGGGGCGGGTGGCCTGCCGGGCTTGGCTGTCCCCTCCAGCACGGTGCCGGGCCGTGACATTCTGACCCGACCCTGCAGACCACGGGCAGCAGAACAGAAGCCCTGTGGCCCTCTCTCCATAGAAGGTGGCGTGGGCACCCGATCCAGGATGCCAACTCACCTCCCCAGGGGTTTATCGGAGTGGGCCTTCCGGCTGCCCAGGGGACACGCCCTGAGCGCCTTCACCATCTCGTGACGTTCCCAGTGACAGACTGGCGTTCCGGGAAGTGCCCTGTGGGCCTTTCCATCAGCATGCCCCTGTGGGGGAGGGACCACCCAACCCGGCATTAGAGGAGGTGGGGACAGCCAGCAAAGGTTTCCTGGGGTGGCCAAAGTGAGGTCAGAGGTATGAACATAGCCGGCCAGGCGGGGGCAGGTGGGGGAAGGCGAGGACAGGTAAGGGAGCAGCCAGCCCAACGATGACAGGGGTGGGGCGGGGGTGTGTGGCAGGTTTAGGACGAATAGCCTGGGTTCAAGATGGGGACGGAGAGGTCCACCTGCAGGAAGTAAAAAAAAAAAGAAATGCCCCGTGAACCCGGAAGAGGAGAGTGGACTTCCTCCATTCAAGGATTCTAAGAAGCAGAGAGAGAACGTTACGTCTGCATTTCCGGAAGTTCACCGAGTCCACGACCCAAGAGCACATGACAGTTAAGTTGAACGGAGCTCCCAAGGGTACTCAGTGCTGATGTCAAAGGGACTGGGGTGCCCACCTGCAGAGGCTCCCGCTGTTCAAGGATAGGACACACCTGGGTGGCTCAGTTGGTTAAGCGTCCCACTCTGGATTTCGGCTCAGGTTGTGATCTCGAGGTTCGTGGGTTCAAGCCCCACCCGCGTCGGGCTCTGTGGTGACAGTGTGGAGCCTGCTTGGGATTCTCTCTCTCTCTCTCTCTCTCTCTCTGCCCCTCCCCCCAATAAACAAATAAACTTAAAAAATAAACAAGTAAGGACAGGACATTGAAACATCAGCCAGAGTGAGCGCAAAGGATCACAGCACACCAGATGTGTCAACAACCCACGAATTCATAACGATACCAACAACATTACAGGTCACTTTTGGAAGCTGCCAGAGAATCCGTTCATTAACGTGAAAATGGGAATATAGGGTCCGGCACTTAACAAGCCTTTCCCTTAGGACTCACGAGGTCATCAAAGGTAGCTGATGAACGGAAGAGCCCGTCTATGATATCTTTCTCCCGTTGGTAGTTTTCTCACTAATACGTGAAGAAGGGAAGACAGAACATTTCCAGCTCTAGAAGGATCTTCCACCCCCTTATGTTCAGTAGCTGCCCGCCCACTATCAGAGAAACCAGAATTGTGGATTCTATCACCAAGGATTCACTTGTGCCTGTTTTTAAATATATCAGCAGGATCATACCTATGTTCTCTTTTCTGTTCGGCTTTTTAAAAAAATTTTTAAAAATATTTATTTATTTTTGAAAAAGAGAGAGAGACAGAGCGTGACTGAGGGAGGGTCAGAGAGAGAGGGAGACACAGAATCCGAAGCAGGCTCCAGGCTCCGAGCTGTCAGCACAGAGCCCGACGCGGGGCTGAACTCACAGACCGCCAGATCATGACCTGAGCCAAAGTTGGACACTCAACTGACTGAGCCACCCAGGTGCCCCTGTTTGGATTCTTTTGATCAGCAGAATCATGTATGTGACACTTGAAAAACATCCCAACCAAATGCCATGTCGGGACCTTGTTTGGACCATGATTGGAACAAATTGAATCAATTGTACAAAAAGCACGTGTGCCACAGTTGGGGAAATTTCAATGTTGACTGGATATTTAATATTAAGGAGTTACTGTCACATTTTTACGAGGTGTGACAATGGCATTTCCCTTATCTTGGAGAGTCACATATTGAAACACTTAGAGGCTAAAAAAAATATCATTTGCTTCAAAATGGCGGAGGTGGGAAGAAGGTATGGGGGATGATAGGATGAGCTGATAATTGTTGGACTTATGTGGTGAGTAACGGGCATTCAGTAGACTATTTTTGTATACGTTTGAAATTTTCCATAATTAAAAAGATTAGTGTTTTTAATTTTTTATTTATTTTTACATTTTTAAATGTTTATTTATTTATTTATTTATGTATTAAAAAAATCTTTTTTTAATGTTTATTTATTTTTGAGAAAGAGAGAGACAGAGCATGAACAGGGGAGGAGCAGAGAGAGAAGGAGACACAGAATCAGAAGCAGGCTCCAGGCTCCGAGCTGTCAGCACAGAGCCCGACGCGGGGCTCGAACTCACGGACCGTGAGATCATGACCTGAGCTGAAGTCGGACGCTTAACCGACCAAGCCACCCAGGCGCCCCTAAATGTTTATTTTTGAGGGAGAGAGAGAGAGAGAGAGAGAGCGAGCAGGGGAAGGGCAGAGAGGGAGGGAGACACAGAATCCAAAGCAGGCTTCAGGCTCTGAGCTGTCAGCACAGAGCCCGACGTGGGGCTCAAACTCACAAACTGCGAGATTAAGACCTGAGCCGAAGTCACTTAACCAATGGAGCCACCCAGGCGCCCTTATTTTTACATGTTTTAATGTTTATTTATTTTTGAGAGACTGAGAGAGACAGAGCGCAAGCAGGGGAAGGAGCAGAGAGAGAGAGGGGCAGACACAGAATCGGAAACAGGCTCCAGACTCAGAGCCATCAGCACAGAGCCTGACTTGCGGCTCCAACTGTGAGATCATGACCTGAGCTGAAGTCGGATGCTCGACCAACTGAGCCCCCTGGATCTTTGGATACGTAATACGTCACCAAAATAATAAAAGCAGGCATGAGAATGAGCAGTTTAAAAATCAGGATACTGGTTACCTCCACAAAGAGGGGAAGAAGGATGGGGCTTGGGGGGGGGGGGTTGCTCCCAAGGGCTTTCAATTAAAGACAGGGTTTTATTTAAGGAAACAGAACTGGAGGGAAATACTAAGATTTGACAAAGCTGTGACGCCTACTTGGGTGCTATGATATATTTCTCTGTACTTTTCAGTATGCTTAGAATATTTTGGAAGACATAACGGAAGAAGGAAAGAAGAACGGAAGAAGGAAAAAGAGAGAAAGAAAGAGGGGCAGGGGGGTCACGCTGGCTGTAGAAAGAGGGACAGGCTGGTGACCAGGAATAAGGCTGTGTTGAATTCCTCCGGATGAGGGATTGAGGTACCTTGGGGGTCTGGATGGGGAAGGGACAGGGGCCAGATTCCAGAAATATTTCGGAGGCAGGATAGGTCAGATCTGCAGATTGATGGCTGCAGGGAGGGGGGAGGGGAGGGGGGAGGATGAGTCCTATCTTATCATTTATCTGCTGCTTTGATATGTGGTCTTCCCTCACTACCTGCCTCCCGGGGATGAACTGAACCATTTACTACACAACGGATCCACCTTAGAATGGAGGGCATAACACAGATCTGGGCCTCACACACAGATAAATTAGTTCTACATGGAAGCTGCTGGAACTTTAAAAAGCGGAGCATCCTTTGCGTCCCGGCTCTGCCCTCAGGACCCGGATCCACAACCCCCACGGAGGACACACTTCAGGACTGGCTCCCTCTGGGGAGGGGGCCCTGCCCGCTGCTGTCACCAGGGGGGCGTGGGGAGACCGGCGGCCTGGGAGGCATCCATGGGAGGTCTTGAGTGGGGGGAGGGGGGGATGCCCAGGGAGAAAAGTGGAGGACCACTGAAGGAAGGGGCTGGGCAGAGGAGCCCGGGAGGAGGCTGAGGAGGAAGGCCCAGAGGCGGGAGGAAAGTAGGAGACAGGAGGGGAGCCCCTGTTCAAGGAGGAGGTCGGGGAGCCCCGTGCAGGCGGGTAGTGGCCTCTATAGCTCTGTGCTGGGTTCGGCCTCTGCTACCTTCTCCCCCTTGTCTCCACTGCCTCTCGGGTCTACAAAACGCACCCGGGGGCGAGGGCAGGGAGGGTTGGGCTCAGGCCACATCCCACTGCAGGCAAAGCTTATCACAGACACACACACACCCCTCCCCAGCCACTCCCGCCCCCCCTCACCTCCGAGTGCTCCACCACCTTCTCCAGGTACTTGTTGAAGACGGAGAACTCCTGCATCCTGGTGCTCAGCCGCTGGTGCTGCAGCCGCAGGGCCCCCATCTCCTGCTTGACCTTGGCCAGCTCGCGCACCCGCTGCCTCTTCAGCTCGCGCTCCTTGTTGGCTTTCTTCAGGGCGCGGATCCGTTTCTGGTCGTTCTCCTGGGTGGGGGGGGGGGGAACGGGAAGAGGGGAGGTGGCACCTGTCACACCCTGGTGCTGCCCTTCCCCCGGCGAGGCCCTCGCCCCTCTCTTGGAAACGCTGGGGGTCCAAGCCTAGGGGGCTGGGGTAGGAGGCAGGCGGGGCCAGGCCGCACTCCCATAGCTCACACTGAGGCCCAGGAGGTGGTGCCCTGAAAGACAGACATGAGGCTCAGCTCTGGCCATCGGGCTGACCCCCCTTCTCCTTCATCCCGCAAAGCCTCCCCCCCACCCCCCCGCAGAGATCAGGGGCCACACCCACCCCTCCCAGTGCCCCCGTGTGGCTCCTTTCCCTCCTCGGGGGCTCCCGGGATTCCACACGGATGGAAAGTGGAAGCAGGTGAAGGCACGCGTGACATTTGCCCTGTGCCCCGGGGGCCCCCCAGAGGATCAAGGGTCCCCTAAACCAGCGGCTCTCAAGTCCAGCTACGTATCACAATCCCCTGGGGAGCTTTTTATTTTATTTTCATATTTTTTTAATGTTCATTTCGTTTTGAGACAGAGAGAGCACAAGCGGGGGAGGGGCAGAGAGAGAGAGAGGGAGACACAGAATCGGAAGCAGGCTCCAGGCTCGGAGCTGTCAGCCCAGAGCCCGACGCGGGGCTCGAACTCACGAACCACGAGATCATGAGCTGAGCCAAAGTTAACCAACTGAGCTGCCCAGGATCCCCCTCGTCCCCTCGGGGTTGCAAGCAAACAGACACCCAGGGGTCCATATTTGTAACAATTTTTTTTTTTTAGGATTCCCACACTGTGGAGCCTCTGGAAGCCATTTGGAGGACCTCTCACCCCCAAATCTCCTGCCGCCCCAACCACACACCACTAGCTTTTCTCTGGCCAGTGGGAAGGACTGGACCCCTGGAAGATACACGCAGGCCGCCAGCTTCTTTCCCACGTGGATTACGCACAGAGCAAGACTGGAAATGCTTAAGAGCAGGGGTCCCCCGTGGGATCACCCCTGGGAGCTGGGCTAGGCCCCTCAGGGCCCCATCAGTGCTGGCTGGAGCTGGTCTGGACAAATCCGGATGGTTAAATCCTCCTCTGAGGACGGATGGAGAGGAATTGGATTGTGATGCCTGGGCCTGGTCCTTCAACCAACCCCTGCCTGGTCTTTTCAGTACAAGGACGGAGGGGTGGCTGAGTGGCGAGGAATAAAATTCTACCTGGTTCCCCTTTGTATCCCCATGTGCCTCACCCTGACCGCGGCACCCTCGTTTATTCGTCATCATCCACCCACCCATCCATTCATTCATTCATTCGTTCACTGGAGACACTGTGTGTACCAGGGAAACAAGAAATTACGAACAGTATTGAGGACGCGCAGGGAGAAGCCCCAGGCGTCGCTGAGCCTCAAAGAGACATTTAACCGGGGTGACCAGTGGGCAAGAGCAAGGAGGAGGAGGAGGAGGAGGCCAGTTTGCGAGGGTGGGTTCCCCCGGGCCCCTCACACCTGGATGAACTGCTCGAACTTCTGGATGTGAGCCTTCAGCTGGGCCTCCTTGGTACCCAGCTCCTCCCAACGCAGATTCAGGGTTTCCATCCGGCGCCGAAACGTCTTGGGGGTCGGGGAGGGCAGAGAGGTCAGGAGGGCCCCTCCCCCCGCCCCGCCCCTCCCTCCCGGGCGGCTCTGTCCCCAGGCCTGCCTGCCCAGGACACTGCTCCCCTCGAGGGTCAGGTCCTTCCTCTCTCCTCCCTGGGAACACAGAAGCTTCACCAGGACTCCCAGCTCTGGCCGCCCACACAGAGGAGGACTGTCCCGGGGCTCTGAGCCCCGGGGCCCTTCCTGCCCTCCGCCCCTCCGGTCCCCCACCTCCTTCTTCTGCTCCATAGCAGTGTGCATGATCTTGGCCTCTTTCTTCTTTTCCAGGAGCCGGATGGATGGGGACTCCGACTGCTCCTCAATGTTGGGGAACTTCCTGCCCAAGACACGGGCAAGACAGGCAGGTGGGTTCCGAGCGCCTGGGGCGGGCCGGGGCTGGCGGTAACCCGTGGACACGGAGGGGGAAGGGGGTCCTGTCCCCCACGGGAGTGAAAGGGACGGTGTGTTGAGAGGGGACAGGGCTGTGTTGGCGCCTGGGAAGCACGCTGGGGCAGGGCGATGAGGACTTGGGGGGGGGGGGGAGGGGCGCAGGGTTGTGGGAAGTGGAGGGGACGGGCTGGGAGGTGGGGCGTGGGGGGGTGTGGGGGGCACTCACTGCAGCAGCTGTAGTAGCCTCTCCCCATACTGTAGCCGGAAGTACTCGGCCAGCTCGTCCTCCTCCATGATGCCCAGGCTCATGCTGGTGGTGACCCGATGGGCCAGGCGGCCGGATCCTCGCAGTGAACCAGTGGCTGGGGGTGGCTCGGGTGGGGGGGGGGGGCGGTAGCTGGGCTCTTGCTTCTCCCTTCCTCCTGCTTGTCAGGGTCCCCCGGAGGGTGGGTGTCCGAGACCCGGGAAAGACGGCTGGACACCTGCCGTGGGCAGCTCAGGATGATGTATTGGGAAGTGAAGGGAGATCTGGTTACCTAGCAACGGATCTCCTGGTTCTGTGGACCACCCTCTGGAACTCAGGCTTTGCTCTCTGACCCTTGTCCCCCCTGACCCCAGTCTTGCTGGAATCCCACCCCCCTGCTCCTGCATTTCCCCCCCAGGAGCTTGGGGACGAAGTTAGGACTGAATAGATGCTGGTGTCCAGGCCTGGGAGGGAGGGTCTGGGCGGCCATGGCCCAAGAGGGGGTTTTGGTAGAGGGGTGTCCTTGGGGGTTCAGGGGTGTGTGTGTGTGTGTGTGAGAGAGAGAGAGAGAGAGTGAGGGGGGGTGAGGGAGGGACTGGAGCTGAGACAAATGGCCCAGAAGAAAAGGAGGCAGGGGTGGGGGCCTGCAAGAGGGTGGGAGGAGGCCCGAGCTTGAGAACCAAGTGGTGGGCGAGGGAGGGATGCGCGTGGGGATAGGCGGGGAGCCTGGGGACCAAGGAGGCCCACTGGGGGGTGGGGGCGTGGGGAGGCGGGCGCCCAGGAGTCCGGGGCGGGGTGGGGGTGGGGGGTGACGGCGGCGACCTCGAGTCGTTGCTGCGGGACACGGTTCCCGGTTCCGCACTGTCCCCTCTGCTCCCCGCCGGCGCCTGCATTGGACTCTGCCCCTCCGGGTCTGGGGACGGGGGGGGGGGGGGGGGGGGGGGGGGGGGTCCCTCCAGGGAAGGGCGGCGCCCCCCAGTGGGCGAGCCCTCCCCGCGGCACTGCCGGTCCTCTGGTGCCCCCTGCTGGCCGCCTGACGCCGCACCTTTTCCGGCTCCCCAGCGCCCTTGGCGCTGACCGCTGGGGGGGGGGGGGGGCGGGACGGGGATGAGGGGGAACACGACGGCACCCCCACCCGCCTCTCAGCCAATAGGGGTTCTCACCGGGAGCGCCCCCAAAGAAACAGGCCCACAGCAGGATGACAAGAGCGCCAGTAAGGACGGGACGCTTCGCAAAAGGGGACACTTCTTTGTTTATTCCTAGAGCCCAGCACGGTCTTCGTTTGGGGTTTACCCTCTTTCCCCCTCCTCGAGGGCTGCCTGTTTCTCGAGTCACCTGTTTGCCCTGGTATATGGGCACGTGCCTGGTTGCATCTATGGCATCAGGTGGCCCAGGGCCAGGTCGGCGCCTACAGGCAGCTGCTAAGGCATCCTCTCCTGCGCGTGCACCCCGCCTGTCTGGGAGCCCTTTTGGTTGCTTCCTCTGTACCTCGCACGGGAATCTTCCGCTCCACTACCCATCCCTCTTTGGGCTCCCCCTGCCCTCCCAGGGGCCTTGGGGAAGATGCAGGGCTGTCTGGGATTCACAGATTCCTTGCCTGGGTGAGCCCAGCTTCCCCTCCCCCCCTGCGCCCAGCCCTCGTGCATCTTGATGTTTGCCTTTGAGGCATCCGGCAGGATCTCCTGTTGGCTTTAGGTTGTTGGAAAACAATTAGGCATTTCTGTGTTTTTGGTCAGGTCCCATCCTCCCTCTGAGACAATTAACTGCTTAAAAAGGAGAGGAGGAAAATATCAGGAGAAAAAAAAAAAAAAAGATCTAGGTCAATGTCTTAAAAAATGTTATCCGGCAAGGCAGAACAGCATAGTGCTGGGTGCACAATCAAGCTCTGGATGGGAAGAAACCACTTTTTGTCTACGTTGTATTCCATCCCATGTATGTCTTAGGTTCCCTATAAGTGGAATCACAGGGGCGAATTGTATTAAATATGTTTCAAAATGGTTGTTACAGAAGAACTTGTATGGGTCAAGTGTATTGCTGTTAGTTGCTGTTATAAACAATGGCTTAACAAGGTCCAACTTTGCCCAGTGCTCCCCCCCCCCCCACCCCTTGAGATGATCCTGTGTCTTTTATCTTTCACTCTGTGAATACGGTGTCTCACACTGATTGATTTTCGACCTACCTTGCATCCCCAGGGATCAATCCCACTTGGTCTTGGAGTCCCCTATTTTTGAAGAGTTGTTGAATTCAGTTTGCTAGTATTTTATGGAGGACTTTGACATCTGTGTGCATCAGAGACACTGGCCTGTAGTGTTCTTGTGGTGTCTTTGCCTGACTTTGGTATCTGCGTGATGCTGGCCTCATAAAATGAGTTTGGAAGTGTTCCCTTGCCTTCTATTTCTTGGAAGAGTTTGAGATGGTTTGGTATTTCTTTGAATATTTGGTAGAATTCAACCGTGAAACCATGAGGGTCTTGGGCTTTTCTTTCCAATTTTCCGCTTTCTCTCCAGCTGCTTTTGGGGAGGGGTGCTTTTCCCGGATGCTCCCCCCCCCTCCCCAGTCTCCGTCCTCTCTCCGCCCACAAAATGGGTTCCCTACCTTTCGGGGCTTCTCGCTCCCCAAGTTCAGCTCTTCGTGTCGCATACCTGCTGAATTCTGTGGTTCAGGTTGTGCAGATTGTTGTGTTACTCTTCCAGTCGGTTTTCTAGGTGTGTAGGATGGTTCAGTGTTGGTCTGGCTGTATTTCATGGATGCAAGACACACGAAAAGCCTCCATGCTGTTCTGCCATCTTGGCTCCTTGGCTTTTCTGTGTTTGGAGGTTTTAAATGTTTTTTCTCCCGCCTGTAAGTTTATTTATTTTGAGAGAAAAGGTGTGAACAGAGCAGGGGCAGAGAGAGAGGGAGAGAGAGAATCCCAAGGAGGCTCTGTGTTGTCAGCACAGAGCCTGATACGGGGCTGGATCCCACGAACTGGGAGATCATGACCTGAGCTGAAACCCAGAGTCGGATGCGTAAGGGACTGAACCACCCAGGCGCCCCGTGTCTATTTTTTGTTGATTCACTCTTGGTAAGTTGTATGTGTCGAGCGATTTATCCATTTCTGGGCTATCCAGTTTAGATACATGTAATTGTTCATAATAGGCCATTATCTTTTTTATTTCTTTTTTTTTAATTTTTAATGTTTATTTATTTTTTAGAGAGAGAGAGAGAGAGAGAGCGAGCAAAGAGACAGGGAGACAGAATCCGAAGCAGGCTCCAGGCTCTGAGCTGTCAGCACAGAGCCCGACGCGGGGCTCGAACTCACAGACCACGAGACCATGACCTGAGCCAAAGTTGGAGGCTCCACTGACTGAGCCACCCAGGCGCCCGTGATAATCTTTAAGTTTCCTTTTGATTTCTTCTTTGACCTAGTGGTTGTTCAAGAGTCTGCAAATTTAACTTACAGATGGCTATTCAACTTAAATGTAAAAGTAAGAGACGTAGCAGGATATCCAGTGAAGGCGGCATGGCTCTGTTTTCTGCGTCTGCCAGAATATAGCCTTGATTCAGTGAGATGCGTAAGCCACATGTAAGTCTCCGGACACTCCGTAAGTTTAAGTTCTGACCAGAAGCATTTGGAGCCTTCATTTCCCCGCATCCTCACCAACACCGTATATTACCAATCTTTGAATTGTTTGCCAGTCGGGTGAAAATGATACTCTGTTGTTGTTTTAAATTAATTCCTCTAATTTTTGGTGAGGCTATGCACCTTTTCATACACAGAGCCATTTCTCCTTCTGTGTGTTTCTTACTTGCATTTGATGCACATTGTTGTGTTGTATTTTCTTTTTTTAAATTTTTTTATTTTTTTAAATTTTTTTAAGTTTATTTATTTTTGAGACAGAGAGAGACAGAGCATGAATGGGGGAGGGGCAGAGAGAGAGGGAGACACAGAATCAGAAACAGGCTCCAGGCTCTGAGCCATCAGCCCAGAGCCCGATGCGGGGCTCGAACTCACGGACCACGAGATTGTGACCTGAGCTGAAGTCGGACGCTTAACCGACTGAGCCACCCAGGTGCCCCATGTTGTGTTGTATTTTCATTGGCTTATAGGATATACTCTATATGTAAAATTTCAGATATATTGATTATATAGGATGTATCTACTCTGGATAGTGATCTTACATTTTGGATGCTCTTTTCCACCAATCCTAGTATTTTTGAGTCAGTTGGATTGGCATTCGATAAAACAAGAGGCAGGGAAGGCAACAAAGGGCCCAGCTGGCCAACGGCTAGTAACCCAAGCTGACTTACAAATCACCAGGAGAATGAGCTCTACCTTCTTAAAAGCAGAGATGGCACCAAGCAGGAGAGGAGGGGACAACCCTGTGCCCCCATCACACGAGGTACAAGATGTGCAGTCCCCAAGAACGTTTTGAGCGCTTAGGCTCAGGGCGGACCCTTTTATTAACAAGCCTAAGTCCACCCCTTTGTGAGTTCATTCGTTGGCATTGCACAGACTCTTCCCAAACTTCCGTGAGACCTTACTTGCCTCCTCGGCACGCGGTTTATGGTATCAGGGACGCCGGGAGGGGTCCTGTGATGGAACCAGGCTGGAGTGGGACCCACCCAGCTTGAATAACCGGGTTCTTGGCTCAACCACTCTGGTGGGTACAGAAACCTCAACCTTCTGTAGTCTTCTCCTCCTCCTTGTCATCTTGTTTATGTCTCTCAGTCTCTCCTCTGAATTCGTTGACTTTGGTCATTCAACATCTACTGACTATACACAGTCAATTCCCTCCTGCCATACAATAGCTTCCTCTTAGGACCAATACTGCCCAACATATATACGCAAATATTTTTTCCCAGCTTATTGGTTGTTTTTTAATGTGCTGGGGGTTTTTTATCATAGAAATTTAAAACATTTATCCAGCCAAATCTGTCGATCATTTTTTTTGGCGGGGGGTGGGGAGGGCTTTGATCTTTTGTTTTAAAAAGTCTTTCAGGGGCGGCTGGGTGGCTCAGTCGGTTGAGCATCCGACTTCGGCCCAGGTCGTGATCTCACGGTTCCTGAGTTCGAGCCCCGCGTCGGGCTCTGACTGCTTGGAGCCTGGAGCCTGCTTCAGATTCTGTGTCTCCCTCTCTCTCTGCCCCTCCCCGACTTGTGCTCTTGTCTCTCTCTCAAAAATAAATAAACATGAAAAAAAAATTTTTAAATTAAAAAAGTACATTTATTAAAAAAAAAGTCTTCCAAACTCAAAATTATAAGTGTATGCCAACCCATTTACTTTTAGAATTATGCTTATTTTAAAATGTTGCTTTGGGGGGGACACCTGCATGGCTCATCAGTTGAGTGTCTGACTCTTGATTTTGGCTCAGGTCGTGATCCCAGGGTTGTGGGATCGAGCCCTGTGTTGGGCTCTGTGCTGAGTGTAGAGCCTACTTGAAGTTCCCTTTCCCTCTGCCCCTCTCCCCTGCTAAAATTTAAAAAAATAATGAAATGTTATTATTTAAAAAAATTTTTTTTTGATGTTTATTTATTATTGACAGAGAGAGACAGAGCATGAGTAGGGGAGGGGCAGAGAGAGAGGGAGACACAGAATCGGAAACAGGCTCCAGGCTCTGAGCTGTCAGCACAGAGCCCGACGCGGGGCTTGAACTCACGAACAGTGAGATCATGACCTGAGCCGAAGCGGACACTCAACTGACTGAGCCACCCAGGCGCCCCGAAATGTTATTTTTAACTGTGGTAAGCATGCATCACATAAAATTGACCATCTTGGGGTGCCTGGGTGGCACAGTCGGTTAAGCATCCAACTTTGGCTCAGGTCATGATCTCACGGTTCACGAGTTCAAGCCCCGCGTCAGGCTCTGAGCTGTCAGCACAGCTGCTTGAGATTCTGGAGCCTGTTTCAGATTCTGTCTCCCTCTCTCTCTGCCGCTGCACCACTCATGCTCTCTTTCTTTCTCTCAAAAATAAATAAAACATTAAAAAAGTCTTTTTGAATTTTTAAAAAATATTGACCATCATAACCATTTTTAAGTATACCGTTTAGGATTGTTAAGTATCTTCATATTGTGGAACTACAAACCTCCGGAACATCTTCATCTTGCAGAACTGAAACTCTGTACCTATTAATCAACATCTCCCCAGTTCCCCCTCCTCCCCAGTCCCGGGCAACCACTAGTCTACTTTCTGTTTCCATGCATTTGACGACTCCAGGGGCCTCAGATAACTGGAATTATACAGCTTGTCCTTTTGTCATTGGCTTATTTCAGTCAGCATAATATCCTCAAGGTTCATTTATGTTGGAGCATGTGACAGGATTTCCTTCCTTTTCAGGACCAATAAGACTCCATTGTATATATACACCACACTTGATGTCTCCATTCATCTGTTGATAGACCCTTGACGTGGGTCCACCTTTTGCCAATTGCGAACGAGGCTGCTATGAACACGGTTGTGCAGATACCTCTTTGAGAACCCGCTTTCAGTTCTTCTGGGTACATATCCAGAAGTGGGGTCGCTGGGTCATATGGTAATTCGGTTTCCAATATTTTGAGGAAGCACCGTACTCTTTTCCATAGCGGCCCCACCATTTTACATGTCTACCAGCAGCGCACAAGGGTTCCAATTTCTGCGCATCCTCATCAACTGTTATTTCTGGTTTTTCGACAGTAGCCACCCTGATGGGCTGTGAGGTGATATCTCCTTGTGAAATTACATTATCTTTTAATTAGAGGAGTAATACACGAGTATATTCTCGTTAGACATCATTCAGATGCCAATGATACAACTGGAGCCCAATTTATCCACCATCCAACCTCGTTTCCCAGAGGGACCGTGCACTCAACGAAGACTTATGTTGAGGACCTGTGATGTGGCTGACACTCTTCTAGGTGGGGGGGGGGGGGGGGATAGAGCAGTGAACAATAAAAAGTCCCCACTGTGACAGCGGTTGAGGCAGGAAGCAGGGAATAAATGGACTCTAGTGATGACATCTGGGGCTGTTGTCTTCAGGGCACTTCCCTCACTACCACCGTGGGTGAGGAGGAGGGGTGAGGAGGTGGGACAAAGGAACCAGTCAGTGCCCACAGACCCAGCCACGCCCCATAAAAACTCCCCCACTTGGTTGTCTATCCTCCAGGCTCCGTGGACACAGAACCCAGGGTCTAGGAGCATTTCAAGAGCTTGAACAATGCTCTAAGTTTCAAGAGCTTGAACAATGCTTGAAGCCAGGAAATGATTATTGGCTCTAAAGTACAAAAAGGAAGCCACAAAATAAAGAAAAAAATGTTTAATTAAAAGCATACAAATGTAATATTCCAACTTCATGGGTTTTTGACTTCAGCATCCATAAGCATTTCACACATTTGAAAGTAATCTGTGCCTCTGATTTTCTCACTTCTCAAGAATGTCCAATTATGCACAGATTTTTGGAGAAAAATCAAAGCAAATTGCGAACTAAATCGGTTACTCGTTGACAATTGCCGAAGGGAAATCGTAAAGATCTTCTCACTTCCCCCCTCCTCCAAATTGTGTTTAGTGTTGACGGGAGTGCGTTTTAATTTGTTTGCTATGGCGGGGTTTAGGCCTTAATTGTTTTGTTCCTTGTAGGGTTGGGTTTCTAAAGATGGGGGGGGGAGTTTTGCTTCACAGACTTGTGCAAGGCAGCGGCCTCGCGGAACCCAGGAGAGATTCTGTCACTCTCTTTTGGCAGTTTCTGAGGCTGAGCGTGACGGGCACCAACAGTGGAGGTTGCAAGTGAGTCTTGCAGAGAGCTTCTGCCTCTCACTGGCTAGTCACCAGCCAACCCTGATCTTGGAGCCCGGCCCCAAACCTCAGCCTGCTCCATGGCTTGTCCTTGAAATAGTAAATGACTCCCTGCTGTGTCCTGATGCCCAATTTCCCAACGCTTGTGTTTCTGAGAACAGAATCCCCACTGGTCCAAACCAACAGCCCTGCTTGGCAGTAACTGAAATCGGCCCTTCCCTTCTGACCTTGATGTTCTAGGACTGTGGCCCTCTCCCTGCAGCGGGATGCCGGCCGATGCTCTTGGTCCATCTGTGGGAGCTTCCCCAGTGACCTTGTCACCTAGGAGACACCTACCTGAGTAGGAAGAAGGTTCTCGTGCTGGGCTCCAAGGTATGCCACTCATTTTATTATTCTCCTTGCTGGGACCTGTTCATCAAGGACACTTAGCTTTACTTCAAACAAGAATTTTAGTCGTCTTCAAACGTCAAACTTGGTTTTCAAGAGGTAAAATAATTGCCTTTGAATACATACATATGTAATAAGAGCATAAAGAACTATGGGGAATGGTAATCAACAAATTCAGTTACTACCTCTTGGTGCTGATGAGGGAGGGTTACTAGAAGTTGGTGGAGAGTAACATTTTAGATGGCGCACTGGGGACACAGTGTTCATTGTATTATTCCGGGTACTTTTGTTGTGTCAGAAATATTTAATAATAATTTTTACAAACTTTCTATGTTTATTTATTTTTGAGTGAGTGAGAGAGAGAGAGAGAGAGAGAGCACCAGCTGGGGAGGAGCAGAGAGAGAGGGAGACACAGAGTCAGAAGCAGTCTCCAGGCTCTGAGCTGCCAGCACAGAGCCTGACACAGGGCTCGAACTCATTGTGACCTGAGCCAGAGTCAGACGCTTAACTGACTGAGCCACCTGGGCGCCCCTTTAATAATAAATTGGAAAGGAAATGCTTTTTCTTCTGCTCCCATGGTGGTTAATGGTGTTTGTTATTCTCAACACTTGGTTCTCCTCTTAACCTCCTTTCTGATCACTGATTTCCCCTTTCTCTTGTGAACCTCTGCCAGCGTCCTCCCTCTTCCCCTTGTTCCTTGAAACGTGATTGACGTTCCAGCCTCCAAACTTGACATCCTCTCTTGCTAATAACGCTCTCGTTGGGTGTTCCCCCATTATGCCTCTTTATCTCCTTGGAAACTGTGTAGTCTTAAAATACCGATGTCTCTTACCTGCCGCCTCTTCATTTACTGCACAGAATCACAGAATGTTAGGCTAGAACCACTTGAGATCATCTGTTCCAAACTTCTCATCATGTAGAAGAAAAAAAGGACACTTGGAGATTTCCGTTCACTTTCAGCAACAGTAAAGCCAGGATTCCAAATGAGGCTGACCTCACGTTTCCCGTAAGATTGAAAACCAGGAGAAGGTCTTTTCTCCTGGCCCTGGACATGCTGTTGAGGTGGGAGGGAGGCTGAAGCTTCCCTAAACTGAACACAAAAACTAAGAGGAAAGTATTTATAATTAAACCAAAAAGAATAAAATACCTAGGAATAAACTTAGCCAAAGAGGTAAAAGACTTGTATTCAGAAAACTTAAAACATTGCTGAAAGAAGTTGAAGATAACATAAAGAAATGGAAGAATTAGGTTAGAAGAATTAATATTGTTAAGATGTCCACACGACCCGAAGTAAGCTACAGATTCAGCTCAATCCCTCTCAAAATGCCAACAGCATTTTTCACAGAACTAGAACAAATAAGACTAAAATTTGTATAAAACTACAAACGACCCCAAATAGCCAAAGCAATCTTGAGAAAGAAAAAACAAAGCTGGGGGTATCACAATCTTAGATTTTAAGATCTACTACAAGGCTGTAGTAATCAAAAAGTATGGTCCTGGCACAAAAGTAGACACATTGATCAATAGAACAGAATAGAGAGCCCACAAATAAAACCACACATATATAGCCAATTAATCTATGACAAAGGAGGGAAGAATACACAAGGGGGAAAAGATAGTCTCTTCAGTAAATGGTGCTGCAAACACTGGGCAGCTGCATGCAAAAGTATGAAACCGGACCACTTTCTTGCAATAACTTCTCTGACATTGGCCATAGCAACATTTTTTAGAGATATGTCTCCCGGAGCAAGGGAAACAAAATAAAAAAGGAACTATTGTGACCATATCAAAAATAAAAAGATTTTGCACAGCAAAGGAAACCATTAGTAAAACAAAAAAGGCAACCTACTGAATGGGAGATGATATTTGCAAATGATATACCAATGCCCCAGTAAGGATGTACATACCCCAATAAGGGGTTAATATTCCAAATATATAAAGAACTTATACAACTCAACCCCCCCAAAAAAACCCAATATGATTAAAAAATGAGTAGAGGACCCATAAAGACTTTTTTTTCCCAAAGAAGACATACAAATGGCCAACAGATACATGAAAAGATGTCCAACATCATTGATCACCAGCAAAATGAAAATCAAAACCACAATGAGATATTACCTTGCAGGTACCAGAATGGCTAAAATAAAAAAGACAAGAAATTATAAGCATTGGCGAGGATGTGGAGAATAAAGCAACACTCATGCACTGTTGGTGGGAATGTAAGTTAGTGCAGCCACCGTGGAAAACAGTATGAAGCTTCCTCAAAAAATTAAAAAGAGAACTACCATATGATCTGACAATTCCATTACTGGGTATTTGCCTAAGGAAAATGAAAACACTAGGGGCTCCTGGGTGGCTCAGTCGGTTAAGTAGCTGACTTCAGCTCAAGTCACGATCTCACGGTTCATGAGTTCAAGCCCCACATGGGACTCTGGGCTGATAGCTCAGAGCCTGGAGCCTGCTTCAGATTCTGTGTCTTCCTCTCTCTCTGCCCCTCCCCTGCTTGTGCTCTCTCTCTCAAAGATAAGTAATAAACATTAAAAAATTAGAAAAAAAAGGAAAACACTAATACAATAACACTAATTTGAGGGGCACCTGGCTGGCTCAGTTGGAAGAGCCTGCAAGTCAATCCTGGGGTCATGAGTTTGAGCCCCATGTTTGGTGTAGAGATTACTTAAATAAATGAATATTAAAAATATATATATATATATAAACAACCCCCCCAAACCCCACTAATTCAAAAAGATATACGCACCCCCTATGATTATTGCAGCATTATTTATAATTATTTATAAGAACCAAGATATGGAAGCAACCTAAGTGTTCATTGGTAGATGAATGGATAAAGAAGGTGTAAGATTATGTGTGTGTGTGTGTGTGTGTGTGTGTGTGTGTAATGAGACCATGCCATTTGTGACAATGTGGATGGATCTAGAGGGTATTAGGCTAAGTGAAATAGGTAAAACTGAAAAAGACAAATACCTTAGGATTTCAATCTTATGTAGAATCCAAAAAAAAAAAAAAAAAAACACACACACACAACAAATGAACAAGCAAACAAATAAAAAAACAGAATCAGACCTATAAGTACAGAGAGCAAACTGACAGTTGCCAGAGGGGAGGTTGAGGAGATGGGCAAATTGGGTACGTGGGAGATACAGGCTTCCAATGATGGAAGAATGAAGTCACAAAGGTAAGAGGGACAACGTAGGCATATAGTCGGTGGTATTGTCATAGCGTTGTATGGTGGCAGATGGTAGCTACACTTGTGAGCACAATATAACATATAAACTTGTCAAATCACTGTATTTACACCTGAAACTCAAGTCACAGTGTGTGTCAACTCTATTCAAATTAAAAAAAAAGTAAATAAAAAATAAAGAGGAGATTAGGGTAAAATAAAGTCATTAAGGTGGGTCCTAGTTGAGGATGATGGTGTTCTTGTAAGAGAGGCGATCAGGACCCAGGTGTGCATAGAGGGGAGATCAAGGGAAGATTCAGGGAGAAGAAGTCTACCTGCAAACCACGAAGAGATGCTTCAGAAGAAACCAACTCTGCCAACACCTTGAACGCAGACGTTATTGCAAATTTCTGTTGTTTAAGCCAAACAGCAACAAAGCAAAAATCTGAAAGGAAAACCCTAGGGAGGCACAAAGTGATCGGGTGTCTCTATCTCTATATATCTCTCTCTGTCTCTGTCTCTCTTGGCAGTCTAGAGCAGAAGAGGGCTGATACCTAGAATAGGGTTCATAGCCTTTCATTTCTCCTCCTCACATTGTGGTGGGGACATTGCTGCATAGAGAGAACTGGCCTCTTTGTGATGTTGAGTGTACCCACCAAAAAACACGGTATGCTTTTTCATTTGTTCCAGTCTTTTTTTTCCTTTTGTCCCTTCAACAGAGTTTTAAAGTTTTCTTTATATGGGTCTTGTATTTGTAAATGTATTCTCCTATATTCTATTATTTTGTTGTTGAAAGAGAAAATTCTAAACGCTTCCCAAGAAAAAAACAGATCACCTACAAGAAACAATACACGTGTTGACATCAGACTTCTTAACATCAAACTGGATGCAAGATAACAATGGAGTGGTATTTTCAAAGGACTTAACTTTTTCGGGGGTGCCAGGTGGCTCAGTTGGTTAAGGGTCTGACTCCTGATTTTGACTCAGATCATGATCTCATGGTTCATGAGTTCAAGCCCCACATTGGGCTCTGCACTGGCGGTGTGGAGCCTGCTGGGAATTCTCTCTCTCCTTCTCTCTCTGCCCCTCCCCTATTCCTGCTCTCTCTCTCTCTCTCCCAAAATAAACTTTGAAAAAAAAGTACTTTTCAAATCCTAGAATTATTTTATGCATTTTAGCTGTTATTAAACGTGGCCATGAACTAAAGATATTGTCAGGCACATATATCCTCAAGGGGTTTACCACTTCAAGACCTTCTTTGCTTTTTTTTTTTAAGTTTGTTTATTTTAGTAATCTCCACGCCCAATGTGGGGCTTGAACTCACAACTGCGAGATCAAGAGTCACATGCTCCTCTGAGCCAGTCAGGGGCCCCAAGACTTTCTTCGAAACCATTTAACAAATTATTTTCTTAGTGGCTGCCCTGGGGATTATAATTAGCACTTTAATTGAAAACAATCCAATTTGTATTGATAATAATTTAATTTCAATAGTCGACAAAACTTTTGCTCCAGTATACCTCCAATCCCTAACTCTTTCTTTAGGCTATTATTTCATGAAAATTACATCTGTATACATCATAAGCCAATCAATAAGTTTTGTAATTATTGCTTTATGCAGTTGTTTTTAAATGAGATGGAAGAAAAGAGTTATAACAAAAATACATTGGTATTATCTTCTGTCATTATGTATATAATTACCTTTACTAGTGCTTTTTATTTCTTCACATGTATTCAAGTTACTGTCTAACGCCCCTTCATTTCAGCCTTAAGGACTCCCTTTAGTATATCTGAGCAGATCTTCTAGTGATGAGTTCTCTATATTTGTTTATCTGGAAATATCTTAAGGACAGTTTTGCTAGGTATAGAATTCTTGACTGATGGTCTTTTCTTTTAACACTTCAAAGATATCATTCCACGGCCTTCTGCCTCCATGATTTCTGATAAGAAGTCAGCTGTTAATCTTTTTGAGGTTCTCTTGTACATGAGAAACAGTTTCCCTTTTGCTGCTTTCAAGATTCTTTTTCTCAGTCTTTGACTTTCATCAGTTGGACTGTGATGTGTCTAGGTGTGGATCTATTTGAATTATTTTACTTGGAGTTTGTTAAGCTTCCTGGATGTGCACAATTAATTGTTTTCATCAGATTTGGGATGTTTTTAGTCATTATTTTTTCAACCATTCTTTATTTCCTTTATGCTTCTCTTCTGGGACTCATATTAGGTGCATGTTGCTGTGCTTGATAGTATCTTACAGGTGTCTCCGAGGCTCTGTTCATTTTTCTTTTTTCACTCTTTTCCTTAGACTGGACAATCTCTATTAACTTATCTTCAAGTTTGCGGATTCTTTCTTCAGACAGCCCAAATTTGCTATTAAGTCCCTTTAGCGAATTTTTCATTTCAATAATTGCGCTTTTCAACTCCAGAATTTCTCTCTTTTTTTTTTTGTAATTGTGTTGTTGTTGCTGTTAGTATTCTCTGTTGGTAAGACACCATTGTCACACTTTCCTTTGATTCTTAAGGCATGGTATCCTTTAGTTTTTTTAAACATATTTATAATAGCTGATTTAAGTGTTTGTCTACTAAATGAAACATCTGTGCCTCCTTGGTGATATTTTCAGTTGGCTATTTATTTTCCTGTTCCTTTGCGTAGCTTGTAAATTTTTGCCTACAATTACACATTTAAAATAATATATGGTAACAACTTGAAATCAGATTCCCTCTCCCAAGGTTTGTTTTTGTCGCTGGGCTTGTTATTGTTTTTCTTGTGGCTGCCTTTTTGTTTAGCGAATTTCCTGAATGAATTCTGTTGATTCTATATTCCTTGCAGCATGCAGGCCTTTATTTATTTATTTTCTTAAAGTTCTTATTTTTAAGTCTGCTTTTTGGGGGTTCACGCTTGGTTCAGTATCATTTAGTGGTGAGCCAATGATCCGTCTGAAGATTTCCCTGAATGCCTTGTCTATATGTATCCTGCCCTTTGACAAGGAGAGCTGTGTCCGAAGGAACACATCAAACTTCAGGCAGTTTACGAAACAGCTTTAGCTCTCATATCTTGCGTGCACGGGGCCTGAAAGTCCACCAGAGGTGAGTGACTGGGGCCTTCTTCTTTCTGAGGTCTTTCCCAAGCATGCACTCTGTGCAGCCTTCTAGACCCCCAAGAACATATTGGAGCTTTTCAAAGTTCTCAGTGGTTTTCTAGTTGTCCAGAACTTACTTTTAAACTGTTGTTGGTGTTGGCCAGACTCTTGATTCCTCTAACCAAAATCACAACCTTTGGCAGCTGATGTATTGCCAGAAGATTGCTCTTGTTTTCGGTAGTGCCCTAGGGATAGTTTTTATGTCCCCCCTGAGCTGAGCCGGGGGTCAAATCAAAGAACCACAGCACCTTGGCAACGAAGGTTTCCCAGGTAGCTGCTAAAGTGGACAAAATGTTGACTGTGCTCTAGGGATGGGGCTTTTAACAGAACTCCAAAAGAGTCAGTCTTCTCCGTTAGCTTTGAGACTGTTGACTTTTCATGGCTACTGGGCCACCAAGCTGCGGAGGGAGAAAGGATAAGAATAACCCCAAGTTGAAGTGTGACAGGCACCACTGCCTTACTGAAGTTCAGTAATTTCTCTTGGATAGATGATTCCCAGTTCATTCGGTGGCTTTGGTACCTTTCCAGAATGCTGAGATGTTTGATTTTAGTTGTTTTGTTAGTATTTTTTGTTGTTTTTATGGGAGAGTGGTTCGCCAAGGTCCTCACTTTACCATTCCAGAAGTCAATCTCCCTTGAAAGCATTTTCATTTATTTATTTTTATTATCTTTATTATTTTATTTTTTTTATTTTTAGAGAAAGAGTGTGAGCAGGGGAGAGGAACAGAGGGGAGGAGATAGAGATAGGGAGGGGGAGAGGGAGGGAGGAAGGGAAGGAGGGAGAGGGGGAGAGAGAGAGAGAGAGAGAGAGAGAGAGAGAGAGAATGAATCCCAAGTACGCTCCATGCTTGGCATGGAGCCTGACGCAAGGCTCGATCCTACAACCCTGGGACCATGACCTGAGCCGAAATCAAGAGTAGGATGCTCAATTGCCTGAGCCACCCAGGCACCCCTTGAAAGTATTTTTAAAAGAGAAGTATTTTGGGGCGCCTGGGTGGCTCAGTCGGTTAAGCGTCCGACTTCGGCTCAGGTCACGATCTCGCGGTATGTGAGTTCGAGCGCCGCATCGGGCTCTGTGCTGACAGCTCGGAGCCTGGAGCCTGTTTCCGATTCTGTGTCTCCCTCTCTCTCTGACCCTCCCCCGTTCATGCTCTGTCTCTCTCTGTCTCAAAAATAAATAAACGTTAAAAAAAATTAAAAAAAAAAAAGAGAAATATTTCTGCAAGATGAGGAATGAATGCAGGACAAAGCAATGAGGTATACAAAGTAAAGGAGGGAACACAACTTAGAAAAGTATAATGTTACTTAAATTGGCAATGTGTCCCTCCTGAAAAAAATGTGTATATTATAGACAACTTAGAAGTAATGTCCTAGATCAGAACCATGGCTGGGAAAAGGGATCTGGGATCTGGTGGGAGTTAGGAAAGACTGGACGGTGATGGAACCTGTCCTGTTTAAGGAAACATCTAGAGCTGTCAAGGTTAAGAAACCGACAGAGGAAAGGATAAATATAAGTAAGGGTCAAGGGTTAACTAGAGGAAAAAATATATATAACATAGTATTTTCTACAGAGTAATTTTATCTTGTCAATAGGAAGCAAAAAAATCCAAACTTTCCTATTGAAGAAAGGAAATTTTGAACTATTGCGAATATGAAAAGGAGTAGAAAGGAGGTACAATAAATAGAAAACACAAAGCGAGACAGCAGAAATATGCCCTAAAATAAAGTTAATAGATGCAAGTGAGGATGAGTCAAACTCACAGATCAGAACACAGAGAATTTCTGAGTAGATATAAGAACAAGATACAATAATATATTGTTAGCAAGGATCATGTAAACAAAACTGGAAAACCAAGGTTAAAAAATCCTGGCACATTAAGAAAAGAACTTAACTCCAACCAGGGTAGCAATTTTAACATCAGAAGGAAAAAAAGAATTTAGGGTGAAAATAAGGGACACATGGGGACTCCAGGGTGGCTCAGTTGGTTGAGTGTCTGCTTCGACTCAGGTCATGATCTCGCGGTTTGTGAGTTCGAGCCCTCACTGTGCGGAAGATATTGTCAGCATGGAGCCTGCTTTGGATCCTATGTCCCCCTCCTCTCTCTGGCCCTCTCCCACTTGTGCTTTCTCTCTCTCTCTCTCGAAAATTAAAAAAAAACATTTTAAAAAAGAGGGGCACCTGGGTGGCTCAGTTGGTTAACTATCCAACTTCAGGTCATGATCTCACAGTTTGTGACTTTGAGCCCTGCATTGGGCTCTGTGCTGACAGCTCAGAGCCTGGAGCCTGCTTCACATTCTGTGTCTCCCTCTCTCTCTGCCCCTCCCCTGAGTGCACTCTGTCTGTCTTTCTCTCAAAAATAAATTTTTAAAAAATATTTTTAAAAAGAAGGGACAAATGGAGAGGTTATATACTAATAAGGAATAATAAATCCAAATGAAATAACAAACAGAAGCATATATACCTCCATCAATGTAGCCTTAAAATATATAAAGCAATAAATAGCTAACATGGGGAAATGGATACATCAATAATTATATTTGGAGGTCTTAGCACACCTTTCAGAGTATGATACAGCAAGCAGACCCAAAATAAGCATGATAGAACATTTGACTAATACAATTAATAATCTTGAGCTAAAACACACACACACACACACACACACACACACACACACCTCTCTTTATACCTAACAAACAAAAAAAAAATCTGCATATATTACAAAGTATGACCTTCGTTTCATTTTCCAACTCTAATGGAATAAATTTACAATTTAGTAAAAATAGAACAATTACAAATCCCATATTCCTAGGAAAAAATGAAAACTGCCTTTAGGCTGAAGGGGAAATGACAAGGGAAATCGTGAAATACTTAGAACTAAATTACGATGTCAAGGTTTGTGCTGAGTTGCAATGTCAACATTTGTACTAAAGCAATACCTAAGGGAAATTAAAATTTTTGACATTTATTGGAAAACAAGAAATACGGAGAACAAAAGAGGTGAGTGTGTAACTCAAGGCAGCAAAAAGCAACAGAGCAAACCTACAGAGATGAGAAGAAAGGAAGCAACAAAGCTAATGGCAGTGATGAAAGGAGAGAACAAAAACAATGGAGAAAATTAGCAAAACCTAAAGCAGGTCCTTTGAAAAGTCTAAACACAAATTTCTGATAAGAGTAGCTAAGCAAAAAGCACTGTGCTCAGCTAAGTATGGCTTGTTCATGCTTGTCAACTTATGGTTGCCAGACAGTTGTTTCTACTCTAAGGAAAGAAGAGGAGGAGGTGGAGCCTACAGAAGAGGAGGAGCCTATAGAGGAGGTGGAGCCCATGAAGGAGGTGGAGCCCATAAAGGAGGTGGAGCCCCTAGAGGAGGTGGAGCCTATAGAGGGGGTGGAGCCTATTGAGGAGGTGGAACCTACAGAGGAGGTGGAGCCTACAGAGGAGGTGGAGCCTACAGAGGAGGCGGAGCCTATGCCCAGGAAAGCAAATACTTGCCCAGACTTCCCAAGCAGATTTCCACCTGCAAGGGAATCTGGGAAGGTAAGCGTTTCACTTGAACACAGCTGCTGCCAGGAACACGGTTTGGGTGGAGGAGAGAGAGGAATGGGCGGTGAGTAGGCAAACTGCAGTCACTTCAAAACTTTGGTAAAATGATACAGGAAAACATAAAACGGCATATGAGCTAATAGAGAACCGTATCAACGCTCGTTTATAGGAAAACTTGTTCTCCTGACTGCTGGCTACAGTTCTACCATTTGTTGCCCAGACAAGTCTTATCTTATACAAGTTGTTCCATAAAATGGAAAATATAAAAGGTGAGGCTGGGATGACCATAAGGACAAAACTGGCCAAGAAAAGTGAAAGAGAAGAAAAGCAAAGGGAACATTAATGCAAAAGTCTTAAAGTATCGGTCAGCCAAATCCAAGACTGTATTTTAAAAAAAAACCCATAATTTCTCAGGATCAAATAGGGCTCATCTAAGAGTTCATGGGTTAGTTAGGGGTGTCTGGGTGGCTCAGTTGGTGAAGTGTCTGGCTCTTGGTTTGGGCTCAGGTCATGATCTCATGGTTTGTGAGTTCAAGCCCCGCATCGGGCCCTGTGCTGACAGCATGGAGTCTGTTTGGGATTCTCTCTCCCTTCCTCTCTCTGCACCTCCTTTGCTCACTCTGTCTCTCTCAAAATAAATAAATCAGCCAAAAAAAAAAAAAAAAGAATTCATGGTTAGTTAAAAATCAAGAGTATTTTGATGTAAAATTCACCACACAAATGGACTAGAGATGAAAAAAATCACATGACCTTCTCAGGAGATGCGGGAAATTCTTGATAAAGTTTGCGATGAAAATGTTACAAACACCAGGAAGAAGAGGGAAGTTGTTTTTTTTTTTTTAACTTAGTAAAACCTTCAGTAAATATCATACTTAAAACTTTAGACGCATTTTTTTTCAAGATGCAAACATGGTTCCTTTCCCATTACTGTCCAATATGGTAGTAGAAGTCTTTGCTTCTAAGTCCACACACTTCCTGCCTAGCCAGTTGCAATGGTCTGTCCAAAACAGACAGCCCAGACCCCAAAAGCTCCCCCAACTCAGACCCATTGTTCACAATGCAACTGACAAGAGAGGGTCAAAAACTTTCAGCGCACCCCCCGTGGCTGGTAAAACCTTCCTAGAAAGAGCATGATGTCCAGAGAAAGGACCATGGGATTTGCCGTGGTTGGGTCCGCACTCACTCCATGCTTCACCATCTAATAGTCCTGATGCCAGGCAGCTAAATCAGCTAACCTCTCCCAGCCTCGGTTTCCCCTGCTGTGAAATGGGCATCAGTGTTGTGAGAATTACAAGCATTACCATGTGCAGAGAGAGCCCAGAGAGAGAAAGCACAGTTCCCTTAGGTAGGCATTCAGGGCATCCACAATCTGGATCCCACTCATATCTCCAACCTTATTTTCCATGACTCTTCATGCAAAATCCACCTGGATTCCCGTCGCGTCCCTGCCTCCGATCCTTGCTCCCCGGCAGGGAATAAACTCTCCACTTCTCTGAGCCAGCATCGAGATTGAGAGGGCGGTTCAAACAGACCTAGCTTTGAACTCTCGCCTTTCGGAACCTTAGTTAACTTCACCTGTAAAATGAGTTAATGCTCTGACTCAACGGGAAAATCTCTGCTGAGCTCTTAGCACAGATTCTCAGGACACTTGCCTGTCTGGGGTGGGAGCCCAGATTTGTCCCTGAGCAACCCCTCGGCTGCGTTGCAAAGGTCACACAGAAAACTACCAACGTTGGTATTTTCCAAAGCATCTTCTGGGAAATACTAGTTCTGTGAGATCGTGATTGGCGTTACCTGGAAGAAGGTTGCGATACCACGTGGGTAAGGGGAATTACAGGCCCGACAGAGCGAAACGAGTTTGTTGACTACAGGGCTCTACGGAGCCTTGATTGCTAATATGTATTGCGAGTTTCTAAAGGGTGATACTAATTTCCATCATTTTCCCAACTAGGTAGCTACAGAATGCTTTTGAATGCTCACCCGGGCCCCCCACACTAGGATTAAGTGTTCTGCAAAACTCGCTTGGAACACAATGGTCGACGTAAGCCTGAGCGTAAAGGTTAATGGCTCATTCAATATTTGCTTTCCTCTTTGATGGAAACAGGATACGTTAGAAGTCAGTGGCTGTGGCAGCCATAAGTCTGGGAGCTAAGAATTTCATTTTCTGTTGGCTTTAGGAAGCTTCACTGGCCTACTGGAGAGTTGATGGAGTAAAAGCCGTGACTCGAGTCTTTGGGACTCGGTCCTTCCTTCGGTGTGCCTCACGCCGTGAGGGTGTGAGTCACCTTTGGGGTGACTCATGTCTGCTTCATGGTCCCCACGAGGGTTCCTTCTGAGTGGCCCCAGCACTCAACTGTCCCATCTGCCCCAGACTTCCGAGGTACCACTTGAACTTCTCACTTGGTGTCGTATCTAACATGTCCTACCTTGCTCTGCTCGTGCACGTGTGTTCTGTTAGACCTTTTGGCTGGCCTTGTCCCTGGTTCCTGGGAGGTGGACTTAAGTCCTTGGAATTTTCCTGGTTATAGTCGTGCCTCTGTTCCTCATGACGGGCTGCTCAGAATGCACCTGTGTTTATGCTAACGGGGTGCACCAGGATAGGGGCAGACCATGCCAGAAAGACCAACCGCGTGGTTAGGAGTTTGGGGCTTTGGGCTATATGAAGTCAGCCTGACTTCTGGGGACAAGAGAACTGAAGACCGAGATTCAAAGAATCATACCTCCGTAAAGAAGCCCCAGTAAAAACCACAGACAGGGCTGGGGTAAGGACGTGACCCTCCATGTTAGGAGCCTTCCAGAACTCACCCCATACATCTTCTCTTCTGGATGATTCTGAGTTGCATTCTTTGGCTATAAGACTGTAATCATGAAGTATGGCACTTGGTCCTGAGTTCCAAGAATCGTTCTAGTGAAAAATTGAACGTGGTGGGGTGGCGGTGGGAAGCCCCAAATTTGCAGCCAGTTGGTCGGAAGTGAGGGTGGCCTTAGGGGGGTCTGAAGTGAATTGGGGGCAGCGGTGTGCCCTTAACTGGTGAAATTTGGCCTAACTTGGGGGAAGCTGGTGTCAGAAGTCTCTGCAATGGTGTTGAGTGGAAGATACTAGATGTAAAATAATGCATCCCATAGTCTTTAAAAATGCAAACCAGGGGCGCCTGGGTGGCTCAGTCGGTTGAGCGAGTGTCCGACTTTGGCTCAAGTTACGACCTCGGGGCTCCTAGGTTCAAGCCCCGCGTCGGGCTCTGGGCTGGCAGCTCAGAGCCTGGAGCCTGTTGTGGATTCTGTGTCTCCTTCTCTCTCTGCCCCTCCCCTGCTCACTCTCTCAAAAATTAATAAACATTAAAAAAAATTAAAAGTGCCATTACCAGTTCATTGAAAAAAATCAAAAACACAAACCAATATATAATGACGGAAAACAGCTCAGTGGCTATTTAGGACCAGGATGGAGGAAATTTTGGGGGTGATGGATATCCTATCTTGAATGTGGTGATGGTTTCATAGGTGTATATATGCATATATATCAACATGTATCAAATTGTACCATTTAAATGTATGCATTTAATTATATGTAAATAATACTTTAATAAAGCTAATTAAAAAAAAAAAGCTCAGCATAGTCCTCACCTGTCATGACCCTCCAGAACCTTCCATGGTTTACCCAAGTGTACAGAATCCAGACCTTCTGTGACCCGGCCCTAAGATATCTTCCCAGCCTCGCCTGTCAGCTCCGCGCTACACAAACGATATTATTTCTTGCTATTCCCCCCAAGTAGACCCCATGCATTTGCCACCTCGGTCACTTTGTTCCCTCTGCCTAGAATGCCTAGAATGCTCTGGTAACGGAGAGTTACCACCCTCCCCGTGTAATCTTTTAGATCCTTAATAAACCATCACATCACTCAGCCTCCTCCTCTCCTCTTTTCTCCTCCTTCTTTCTTCAGGCTAAGCCACACTTAACTAACTTAACTCCTTTCTTAAGCCAGGTCCTGGTTCCTCACCTTTTGTTTACATTAGGGAGAACAAACGTGTCAAGTTTTTATTTTGGTATTACTGTGTGTTCTGTCTACGGAGTAAGTTCCGTCTACCGCCCAGATTTCAAGTGATAGCTGCCTTCAATCTTCACATTGAATTTCCCTCCTTTTCCCCCTCCTTTCTTTCTTTTTTTTTTTTAATTTTTTAAATGTTTTTATTTATTTTTGAGGCAGAGAGAGACAGAGCAAGAGCAGGGGAGGGGCAGAGAGAGAGAGGGAGACACAGAATCCGAAAAAGGCTCCAGGCTCTGAGCCGTCAGCACAGGGCCGGACGCGGGGCCCGAACTCACAGACTGTGAGATCATGACCTGAGCCGAAGTCGGACGCCCAACCGACTGAACCACCCAGGCGCCCCAGGCAGAGGTAACTTTTTGCTGGTTATTGATACCCTAAAGCTTTTTAGGGAAAATTTTAAGAGAATAAATTCCCTGGAACCATGTCTGACCCAGTGAACCATCGCGTGTTTCCCCTTCTCCAGCTATGAGACATTTCTTTTTTTTCTGCATTTGTAAAATGAGACGCTTCTAAATCTGATAGCCCGCACTTACCTGATTATATAAGGTGGAAGAATTGGTCTCTGGCGTCAGGCTTCTGGAATAAGGGGCCCTATCCTGGGGGGTTGGGAGGGTTTGAGAAGGTACCCCATCTAGTGGCTACCCACGGGCACAGCGTGGACCATCCGTGGCACCCTCACCCTACAGGGGCTGCCGCACCTGTTTCCACCTGCCGACAATCTCCGTGGACTCTCGCGAGGTGCGGCATGTAAGATAGGCGTCCGAAGACGTGACATTGCCCTTGCTCTGATGGGAGTCTGGAAGGCATTTCTACGGATCCTACCCCTGGGGACACACACGTTTGAGAGTAAGGATGAAAACGGACTAACCTGCGTCCGCTCTCCCCCAGCACATATTACGTTTCCCATCACCTCCCCTTATCGGAAACCTAAGGGCCTGGCTGTGAGTGTGGGCGCCTGTGTCTGGATGCGGACTTCTGTTTTTTGTTCTCGTTCTTACCTGCTCTTACCGCCCTCCCCGAATAATCTTCTAGATCCTTAAACCATCACATCACTCAGCCTCTGTGTGGACGCAGGCTCGTGCTTTCCGGACGCACGGGAACACATGTGACTCACGAAAGCCAGCAGCCCCCCTCCGCCAACTGAATCCTGCGGGTCCCCTTAGCTTTTCCTAGCACCTGCCAGTTTGAGCACGCCAGTGTGGCTGAAATCAGTGGCACTGGGGTCAGTACCAGTAAAGCTCTTTGCTAACCTTACACACCAAAATACAACGAATAAGTGAACACTAAGGGCACATTTTTGTGAGTTTTTTTTTTTTTTTTTTTTTTTTTTTTAGCAAATGTATTCTTCCTCCATTATTTAAAAAAAGATTGAATGGCCAAAAGTTAAATCTCCCCTTACCACAAAAGTAAAGAGAATCATGCATCGAGGTGATCCCGTGGGACTTCTGCACACACACTGGTGTTCTCTCTCCAGGCGCCCTGCAGCCCCAGGACCTTGTCCTCGGCAGGCGAGTTTTGTCCACCCCCCCCCCCCGCCCCCCAGCCTTGGGCACCTTCCCCGATCAGGGCATCGTGACCTGCCTCTCCGTCCTCCTAGCCTGAATGCTCCTCCCTCATGGCCTTCACGAGCCAGTCCCGTTCCGTCCCCTGCTCAGAGTCACTCGTGTCGCTGGCCTCCACGACCAGCAGTTTCGAGTAGTTGATTCTCTGCTCCTGGGGCAGCGTCCGCTGGACGGACAGGAACAGGGCCAGCCAGAGCAACAGGCCCACGCAGCAGGCCTGGTACAGAACGGCCAGGCTGAAGGACATCACCACGAAGCCCCCCACAAAGCTGCCCAGGCTGGACCCGCCCCCGTAAAAGTGGCCTTGGAACATGGCACTCAGGGGCCTCTCCATTCCGGGAGAGGCCAGGTGCTCGACCGAGGCCTTCACCGCCCAGCCCAGAGCCCCGCTGCTGATGGCGCTCAAGGTCTGAGCGGGGAGGACGGACCACCAGTTCCAGAGGAAGGCATAGTAGAGTAGCTGCCCGGCCAGACAGCCCAGCCCCAGCCCCACGGTGCCCACCCTGGTCAGTTTCCTAAGCAACGTCGCTCTGAACGGATGGACCACAATCTCCCCCAGCCAGCCCAGCGCCACCGAGAAACCCATGACCAGCTCGCTGCTCCCGCGGTCCTTCATGTGCCAGAACAGAAAGTTCTGTACCGTGCTGGTGGCGGCTCCTATCAGGAAGACAGTGAGGGCCAGGAGGGTGAGGCGGGGGTCGCCGGCCACCAGAGACAGCGCCTTGACGGTTTTGTAGCTGGGCTCCCGCCGCCTGCACGTGGGGACGGGAAAGGCGATGCTCACCAGCAAAGCCAGCGTGCTGACCAGTGAGTAGCCATAGAAGTGCAACACACCCCGGGGGCCATTTGTCACCAGGGAGCATTCCAGCCGTCCCGCCAAGGCTGCCATGCCACACGCCCCCGTGGACATGCCCAGCAGCTTCCAGATCCAGAGGCTTCTGTAGCGGTCCGTGGCGTCCACACAATCCAGGTACTCATAAAGGCTGTCGTCTGCCACCTGCTCCAGAGGGGCCGTCAGCAGCTCCCAGAACACCATGGACCCCAGGGAGAGGAAGAAGGTCCACCGCAGCCCTTCCGAGGACAGGCCAAGGGCCCGGGCGTGGCCCTCGGCTGCCGACCAGTTGGCTGGGCTTCCCAGCGCTGTACCTCCAGCAAGCAAAGGGAGGGCGGTCCCGCCCACCTTAAAAGCCCCTTCCCGAGAGGGAGCTTTCACCCCCGAAGTGACAGGATGGACAGCTAGGGACGTGGTCCTGGCTCCCTCCACGGAGCCCACGGCGTGGCCAGGAGGATGACCGGACGGCTCGTGGACACTTCCCGCGGGTCCTTTCCCCACGCCAGAGGCCTCCACGGTCCCAGGACTGCTCTTGGATGCGGGGCTGGGCGCCCCCGGCGGCTGGTTCCAGGCGAAGGTCCCGGTCAGCGCGGCCCCCGGTGGCGGCGCGGTGGGGGTGGCGCCGTCGCTGGCGTTACAGGAACCCGACCGCAGATCTTTGTCCAGCGGCGGCACCAGGACCAGCAGCAGGCTGGCCCCCACCGAGCCGAGCAGCGAGCCCATCAGAAGCACCCTCCTCTTCTGGTAGCTTTTGGCCAGGAAGGCACAGAAGGGACCCCAGAAGGCTGCGATCAGGTGCTTGGTCCCCATCAGGATGCCCACCCAGGGCGCGGCCAGGCCCAGCTGCCTCAGGTAGAGGGTCAGGAACGGAGTCACGCAGGCGTCCCGGACCCCGCACACCAGGTGGAAGAGCCTGGCCACCCCCAGAGCCCGGCTGACGTCCCACTGGGGGTTGGCGCTCATGGCTGCCCGGCTCCGTCAGTCCCGGGCGGGCGGGGGGCGGAGCTGGGCGCGGGGCGGGCGCGGGGTCGCGGCCATGGGCCCGGAGCGGGGCGCGGGGCGCGGGGCGAGCTGGGAGCCCCCTCCGGCCTCGGGCCGCGGTCACCGGGTCAACGGCCGCCACGCCCACCCACCCCCTCCACGTCCGGCCACCGCCCCGGAAGTAGCCCCGCCCCCTGACGCCGCACCTGGGGGGCGGGGCCGGCGCACCTGCGCGCCGCACCTGCCGGGCCCGCAGCCCCTCCCGCCGTGCGCGCGTGAGCGAGGGTGGCGGCCGGTGGCCGGCCCCGGGTCCCCCGAGAATCTGAGTCAGTTCTCTGAGTCGCTTCAGGCGAGGAAAACTGGGGGCCGGTGAGGGGTGGGGAGCGGGGATGCGATTCACGATAGGACCTACCTGTTACCCTCAGGGCCAGTCCCTGTCCACCCTCACTGACAAATCCCACCCGCTCCGCAGACTCGCGCTCCCCTCCCCTGCTTTATTTTTCTCCGCAGCACGCATCACCACCCAGCACACTACCGGTTTCTATTTCGCGTGTTTCTCTCGTTTCTTGTCTGGGTCCATCAGAGGCGGAACTCCAGGAAGGCAACTATTTTCGTCCCCAGGGCTTAGAGCTGTTTCCTTGGATGCCAGCTGCCCCCGGGGGACAGACACTATTGGTGACACGGGTCTCTTCAGTGGGGACAACCCCCAGAGAGCAGGGCTGGGTCTTGGGGTAGCCCCCTGCCCCCCACTCAGGCAGCCGTCCCGGCCCCTGGAACAGTATGTACGTAGTGGTTAGTTTCAATCCACATCTCAGGGAGCTCAGTTGTCCAATTTGAGGGCACACCTCCCAGAGGCGGTGAGCTAACATTTGGGGCAGCAAATACAAACAGGTCAACAATCTTAGATCAACAGAAGTGTTTTCATTAATTGGCCTGATAGATACTGGCAGAATTTCACTGATGACATTAGTGGTGTCTGAGTCCCATGGACTGGTTACCATTTTGCTGGAGGCCTTTCGTCTCTGGGCAAGCATTTATAAAGAATCTAGAGAGTCAGGTTGTCCGGCCCTTTGAAATGGTGTTGTGGGCTTTACTCCCAAGTGGTCCAATGTCCACCTACTGATTCGGTGACCCTTTCATGCAAGGTTTGCTCAGAGCACCTAATTTGGCTGAGGTGGGGGTTGAGGGGGGTGGCGATTTGCCCACACAGGTCAGAATGTGTAGGGGACTTTGGTCTATGACTTGCTTTCGTTGTGAGCTGGTGGATTCTTGCAGGAGGGGCCCAGAGATCTCACCCAATTCGAACAGCTGGTAAACTGGCAAATGTTTACTTAAAGATCCTAGTAATTGTGAATGCCCAAACTGATACAAATCAGCATCCGTCACGCCAACAGCAGGAAACAAAATGTAGCCACCTCCAGGTAAACCCACTCAAATCCAGTGATATCGGTCATTTCTGGTTTGAAACCCCCTCAGTCTCAGGCTTGCCCCTAATCCCTCTCTCCCCGGGTTCTGCAGGGGGGCAACTACAGTGGAAGAGCTCACATCCATCCACTCCTTGGTCTTCATCGATCCAGAGCTGGAAGGCACTCTGTCATGCTGGTGTCCCTTGGACCCACCTGCCTAGACCCCCAGGCAGCCCCTCTTGCAAGGGGTCTCGCAGACTTGCCCCCCACTGCTGGGGCGATGAGGCCAAAAGTAAAGTGCCTCCCTCTCTACTCCTGGATCCCCTCCTCCCACCATCCCCTGGGGCCCTGCCCAGGCAAGAGAAATGACCTCAAGTCCATGCTTTTATGTTTTCTCTGTTACTTTTCTTCCCACCCTACACCTAGTCCCGAGGGTGAAGAAACTGGTCTGTGTCACCGAACGTCCCTATGTTGCATCTGGATACACGTTTTAGAACTCAGGGCGCCTGGGTGGCTCCGTCGGTTAAGCGTCCGACTTCTGCTCAGGTCATGATCTTGTGGTTTGTCAGTTCGAGCCCCACATGGGGCTCTGTGCTGAGCTCAGAGCCCGGAGCCTGCTTGGGATTGTGTGTCTCTCTCTCTCTGCTCCTCCCCCGCTCATGCTCCCTCTCTCTAAAATATAAATAGTGAAAACATTTTTTTTTTGAATCCAGATGTCGCTAGGTATTAGATAAAAGCAAAAATACTTTAGTGTGTTTATTGGAACTGACGATTTCCTCTCACCTGCCTGGGAATGCAGGACGAGGAGGTGGCTGGAAGGAAGAAAAGGAACAGACTCTCGGAAGGGAGAGGCTGCAATTATCTTTGCCTGCTTCCCATCCCCCACCCTCCCCCCCAGGCCACAGGGCCCTGGCCGACACAGCATCTCTCACTGGGGGCGGTTTAAGGGCCGAGGGGGGATCTTGAGCCGCACAAGTGGGAATTGAAGATCAGTGGAGGCGTGGACATTTGTGCACGGAGCCGGGTCTTGCTTGCGTGTGTGCAGCTTTGCTGGGACCTTCCTGGGGCCTGTGTGTGGGCCCTGCTCCATCACCTGCCACGGCCCAGTAAGCGCCCTATGCTCCGGTCACTCGCTGGCTCCTACTCACAGCCAGAAGCCACCCAGGGCAGCCAGGCCTCATTCCGGTGGCCGGCATGAGTGTTTGGAGGCTGGTGGGGTAGTGTATCCGTACTCTTGGGCCTGGGCTCTCAGACTCGGCGCTTCTGCTGCCCCTGCGGGCTCACTGGACGATGCCGGAGAACGTGTTGATGGGCATTAGAAGGGGCTTGGGCTTGGCTTTGGTCCCTTCCACCTCCTGCCCGTGTGAACCGAGCTGTGACGCCTCGGACTTGTGGGCCTCAGAACATGGCTCTGGGCAGGGAGAGACCTCGAATCTGTGGGTGGAGAGAGACCAGCTCAGGAGACCCATCTCTGGGGTCAAATCTTCCCCGGGGGGGTTTTGAAGGTAGACCCTCTATTATAGGTTATACAGAGGAGGCCTCACGGAGAGAAGGAGGGAGTCAGGACAAGGAAAGAGCATCCTGGGCAGGGTGGGGGTGGGGTGGACACCGAGAGAGGAGGCGTGCCTGCGCAGTCACTCGGTGTATGCCTTCCTTACCCAAATACACCGCCCCAGGGGAAACCTCTAAGCAGCCCCAGGTTAACCTTTGTGGGAGGGACTGTGCCAACACAGGGGGTCAGATCTGTGGCCGCGGGCCGAGTGTATGTAGAGGAATCTCCGGAAACTTAAATGGCAGGGGCTGGCCACAGTCAGCCATTCATTAGTTCTTCTCCCTGGATTCATAGGAAGTCACAGGGCAGTGGCCTAAGTCCATCCCACCAGGGACACCTGCCCGGCCACAGGGTCTGCCTGCGACAGGTGTCCCAGGCTAGAGGCAGGAGATAGGAGGGGCCGGCTGCCGCTCACGTGTGCCCCGTGGGGCATGCAGGGGTGGCGAGGCCCGGCCTCACCTGACCACGTCCTTGAACGTTCGCCGACTGTCCTTGTCCAGGAGCAGCGTCAGGAGCCTCTGGTCCTGGCTCTGGATCTGGATGTTGGCCGTCCGGAAGGTGTTTGTCACCATCTGCAAACAAAGAGAGCTCGTGTGAGTGTCACCTTCGTGACAGATGGCCTTGCCAACACCTCCTACCCTCTCCGGTGTCTTTGTTCAGTGCACGGGGTCCCCAACTCTCTTCCTGCAAGTGACTTGGAGCAGTGACAGTATTCTGCAGAAACTGTGTCTGGGCTGCCCCGGCCCCCAGGTGTCTCGTCATTTCTGCAGTTGTCCTAAATTTCGACAACCTAGATCTTGCCAAGTTATCAAGGTACCTGAGACCTCCATAGAACGGGTGTGTATGTTACATGTGCAATTTTGGCGGGTGGGGGTGGGGAATATTTCAGGGATTTTAGGAGTCCTGACCGCTGTCCTCAGAGTTGAATTACATACGAAATGATTTCCCTGGGGCCGAGATAGAGGGTCTAGGAAGCGGCCACCTACCCTCATGACGCAGACCAGCCCTGTATCTGTTTGCACCATGGAACTGTCTAGGGACCAGGCACAGGTGGGAAGGCATCTATTCCCTGCACAGGAAACCTGGGGCAAAGGGCTTCCTGCCTTCTATGCTCCAAAGCCCTGCGTGGCTTCTCTAGAAAGTACCCAGGACCAAAGGAAAGCAGCCAGCAGGCTCTAATCCCCTGACCCGAGGGGCTGCCCGGAGGGAGGGGACCTCTCGGGAGAGGATTGGGAGCATCTTGCGTTCCAGGTGGGGCCTTCAGAGGGACTTTCCAGGTGGCTGGCCCACTCTACATGCAGACAGCAGCTTTGGGGGGCTTGTCCCCCCCCCTCCAACATTCTGGACCTCTAGAGTTCATCTTGCTCAAGAACTCTCAACCCTGGAAATCACCTTCCCAAAACAAAATTAGAGATTCCTACTGACATGGACTTGAGCCCAGGCACAGGCATCTTTAACAAACTCCCTTTTGCAGGCAGGATGGGGACCATGGAGCTAATCCAGCTTTTCCCTGTGTTAGAGCAGAGGTACAAGCAGCAGCCGAAACTGGGTGGAGGTGGGGGTGGGGGTGGGGAGTCAGGCACATCTGGGCATTTCGGCCGAACATTCATCGGAGTGGGGGGTAGGACACTGACCAGGATGCTAGTTGGACAACCATGAGCATTGGGATGTCATCCGTGACCTTCCAGAAGTATCTGGAGAGACTGCAGGGAGGCTAAATTCCTGTGTGGGCCGGGGGGTGGGGAAAGCCAGATGCATTACGATGGCTTAGGGGACCCCGCTTGAACTGACCCCAGCTGGTGAGGGAGAAGACTGAGGTCTGGAGGGATTGACCGTGACCTTCTGAAGCTTTCACAATAGTAGGCATGGGAACCAGCTCCCTGACTCCCCACTCAGTGCTCTTTCTCTGCGTCAGGCTGTTCTAGGTATCTCCCAGCAGGATCTGGGCCTGCCTGACCTTGCCCCCCAGATAGCCAGCGGCGGTCTCCGGGCCTCCTTCCACCTGCCCGCCGTGCACACAGAGGCCTTCATTTCCCCCTTGTGGTCTGCGTGCCTCCCCACACCCGACCGTGCCTGGCTTTGGCCCTGTGACGACCACGGGGCTTTTGGATTTCATTCTATGGATGCGGCCCTGGAGGTCAGTTGAAAGGGCGAGACTCCGTATTTGCAAAAGGTCTCAGCCTCAGCTCGTTAGGGGCTGAGCAAAATGCTGCTATTCACGGTTCACTGTCAGGGGCTTCCTGCCTCCCGTGCCCCCAAAGCCCCAATTCTACCATTCCTGCCTTATTTCCCACCGCTTTCCTCTATCAAACTTCCCAGCCAGCCCAATGAGTCTTGTTGCTGCCCCTTAAACTCACCAATCCAGCCACAGTGCCCTTGCCCTGCTGTTCTCCAAGCGGAGAACACCCTCACTCCAGCTCACCGCGAAGCTCCCCTACCACGCGGTGTTCGTCTAGCCGCTCGTGCAGAACACATAACTGACCGGCCTGGGTTCCAAGAGCAAAGCAAAGCACCTGGCGCTTCCTCCAGCAAATCAGTGCAGGGATAAAAGGAAACACGAAGGGGTGGTAAGTTTAGAGTCTCAAAAAGCCTACAGGCAGGTTGTTTCAAGAGGTCATGAGACATAGGAACTGTTAGGGGTGCCTGGGTGGCTCGGTCGGTTAAGTGTGGGACTTCCGATTTCAGCTCAGGTCATGATGTCACTGTTTGTGAGTCCAAACCCAGAGTGGGGCTCTGCACTGACAGCTCAGAGCCTGCTTGGGATTCTCTCTCTCTGTTCCTCCCTCGCCTGCTCTCTCTCAAAATAAGTTAAAAAAAAAAAAAAAACTTAAAGAAAAAGAAACCCTTGTAGGGAACAGACTTGGGAAGAGGAAATACAGGAGTGTAAACGGGGCCACCTTGCAGCCTACTTGAGGCTTAGGTACAGAGCTGTCCAATAGGAAGGAGGTGTCCCCTCAGCACACGTGACCTCTAAGCCAATCAGAGCTCTCCTACGGTAGACCTGTTGGCGCAGAGAAAATGCGCGCATGCGGGTTAGGGATGAGGTCCTGGAGAGGCGGGGACAGACTAGCGGGCTCAGCAGAGAGCACCTACCGGGGGGCCAGACAGCTTGCACTGAGTGCTGGGGAGGATGGGGAGGATCGAGACCAGGGCACTCACAGTCCATGGCTGTACAGTGATCATGCCCCTTACAGTGTTGCCCATGCCCCCATGGCTGTGACCCCAGGGCCGTGTGGGCGCACAGAGAGGGGCACCTAGCTTACCCAGGAGTGGGGGGGGGGGGAGGGAGGGGTGAGCGTCAGGGAGGGCCTCCTGGGGGAGAGGACCCCTGAGTTTCCTTTCGAAGGAGAAATACGAGCTATGGAAAGAGGACGGGGAAGAGAAAGGTAGGAACAGGTTTCGGACCAGGCACGGCGCACGAGCAGGACACAGAGGTGTGTCTGCAGGGGACTTTCGCACGTGCTGTGTGGCAAAGGGTCCGCAGACACAGGCCGGAGTTGCTTATGGAGCCGAAGGGAGCCATGCTATGCAACACTGAAGAACTTTCCTGCCCTTCAGTCATACAGCCTGGGAAATGACAGAGGGGTTTTAAGCATAGGCATGTCCGAGTTTTATTTTATTGATTTCTTTTAAGTTTATTTCTTTATCTTGAGAGAGAGAGAGAGAGAGAATGAGCAGGGGAGGGGCAGAGAGAGAGGGAGGGAGAGCATCCCCAGCAGGCTCCGTGCTGTCAGCGCAGAGCCCCACTTGGGGCTTGAACTCACAACGGTGAGGCGATGATCGGAGCTAAAATCAAAGAGTTGGTCGTTTAACCAACGGAGCCACCCAGGTGCCCCTCGTTTAGAAATACCGCTCAGGCAGAGATGTGGAGGTGGGCTTAAGGAGCATTGCGGTGGCATCAGCGAGGAGGCTACTGTGTTTGTCCCGCAAAAGGGGATGGTGGAGGTCTGGACCGAGGGTGACCAAACCTGTCCTGGTGTGCCCGGGGCTCTCCGGGAGTTAGCACAGAAGGCCACACACCCCAGGAAGCAGTCCTGAGTCCCGGGCAAATTTGCGTGGTTTGTCAACCTAAGTGGCTCCAAAGGAGGGAGATGAGGAGAAGGAGAAAGTTCGAGAAGTGTTAAGAGAGAAAACCAGCAGGACACGGGAAAGCGAGGGAGACGAGGCATCTGAGGGGACTCCCAGAATCCTGGCAGAGGTGATGGGTTAATGACGGTACCATTAAATGAGAGGCCGGCCATAGCGGGGAGAAATGACATGAAAATCATTCTTAGCACATATACAGCTCTTTCTTGGTCCCACACTCTTCTGAGAACTTTACATGTGATAATCATTCCTTCCCCACAACAACTGGGTAAGGTCTATTTTATGTTATTATTATCTACTCTTATTATTACCTATCTATTATAGTATCTATAATCTATTATCAATACTATTATTATCGTCCCCATTTACAGATGATGAGATTGAGACATAGGCAGCCTGATTAACTTGCCTGAAGTCACAGAGCTGGTAAATGGCAGAACCGAGTTCCGCACCCAAGCAGCCTTGGTCCGGCTCTGGAGAGCTCTTAGCCAAAGTCCTGGCTTTTTTTTTTTTTTTTTTATGTTTATTTATTTTTGACAGAGAGAGAGACAGAGCGTGACCGGGGGAGGTCAGAGAAAGAGGGAGACACAGAATCCGAAGCAGGTTCCAGGCTCTGAGCTGTTAGCACAGAGCCCGACGCGGGGCTCGAACTCATGGACCGCGAGGGCAAGACCTGAGCCAAAGTCGGATGCTCAACCAACTGAGCCACCCAGGCGCCCCCTGGCTTTGGTTTTGAATATCTTGTGTTTGGGGAGTTGTGGGACATCCAGTTCATGCTGAGTTGAGTGCAGGGTCGGAAACTCAGGGCGTGACTATCAGAACAGGAGATACAGATTTGGGAGTCCTTAACACATCGGACTCAGACCACACATGTGGGTTAGCTAGTCCAGGGAATGAGAAAAGAAGTGGGCCATGGATGGAAGTTGAGAACAGTAGCCATTTAAGAAACTGGTTTAGGAAAAAGAGCCCAGGGAAAGAGGCCAAAAAGTCACAGTCAGATATGTAGAACTTTGAGAAAGTGGTGTCTCCAAATTCACAGATTTAGGGAATTTAAAGACTCGGAGAACAGGGCATCAGTTCTGGTGGTGGAACTCATTAAAAATTGATCAAAGTGGGGGGCAACTGGGTGGCTCAGTTGGTTGAGCGCCCGACTCGTGGTTTCGGCTCAGGTCGTGATCGCAATGGTTCATGGGTTCCAGCCCCACGTTGAGCTCTGCGCTGATATGTGGAGTCTGCTTAGGATTCTCTCTCTCTCTGCCTCTCCCCTGCTCATGCTCTCTCTCTCTTTCTCTTTCTCTCCTCTCCAATAAATAAATTAATTAATTTAAATAATTGATCAAAGGAATAAAAACCTAGAAAAATTGCCTACGACAGTGTTGGAAGCCAGCTTTATTGGCATATCAACATATAAGTGGGACTTTAAATATGTATTTTTTCAATTTAAAGGTAATCATGACAGAAAAAATAGCATATATAGCTTGCAAATTGTCAGAGGGGGAATATAAGCTAACAGAGCTTAAGTCCCTCCCTCCCCCCAAACAGCAAAAGCATTACAAAAATCAGAAAGCACAACATAAGACAGCAGAAAAAGATCAAATAGTGCGTAAAATTAGTGTTGATGGATTAAACTATAAATTGGTAAAAAGCACAGACTTTCAGACTGAGTCAGAACAAAATCCAACTGTATGCTATTTACAAGAGGCATATGTAAAATAAAATAAAAATGTTTTAAAAGTGAAGGATGGGGTGCCTGGATGGCTCAGTCCGTTAAGCATCCAGCTTTAGATTTTGGCTCAGGTCATGATCTCACTCATGGTTTCGAACCCCACATCAGGCTCTGTGCTGACAGTGTGGAAGTTGCTTGGGATCCTCTCTCTCCTTCTCTCTCTACCCCTCCTCTGCTCACTCTCTTGTGCTCTCAAAGTAAACAAGTAAACTTTAAAAATTTTTTTTAAATAAAGGGATGAGGATTTCTGATTTCAAAATGGCAGAGTGTATATTTTCTTGTTCCTTTACTCTTATAATTTGCCCCAAAACAAGGAGCTGCAGAATGTCCATCGATGGATGAATGGATAAAGAAGATGTGGTATATACATACAATGGAATATTACTTGGTGATCAAAAAGAATGAAATCTTGCCATTTGCAACTACATGGATGTAACTAGAGGGTATTATGCTAAGTGAAATCAGTCAGTCAGAGAAAGACAAATATCATAGGACTTCACTCCTATTTTGCGATAAGACACAAAACAGATGAACATAAGGGAAGGGAAGCAAAAATAATATAAAAACAAGGAGGGGGACAAAACATAAGAGACTCTTACATACAGAGAACAAACTGAGGGTTGCTGGCAGAGTTGTGGGTGGGGGGATGGGCTAAATGGGGGAGGAGCATTAGGGAAGACACTTGGGATGAGCACTGAATGTTATACATAGAGGGTGAATCACTGGATTCTACTTCTGAAATCATTATAGCACTACATGCTAACTAACTTGGATGTAAATTAAAAAACAAACAAAGAAACAAACAAACAAACAAACAGGTGTGTTTTTCATGAAACTAGAAGACACCCAAAGCCCTAAAGCATGACATTTGAGGACAGAGGGAGGAAGGTCCAACACAAGGATCAAAACTCTGGAAAGCTTCTGAACGGGAGGCCGCATATCCCTCAGATAGTGGTGATGAGATAGAGCCCGGATAAAGGGAACGCACTGGAAGTTCTACAAGGAACAGTTAGATAGTTTCAAGTGCCCACTTCCAGCCTGAGCAGCCAAGCAATGAAACTCTCCCCCTGCCACAGACACCACAGAAGATGGACCAGAGAGACTCTGGACTTGGGGACACCACAGTTGGAGGAGGACGGTGTGAACACCATCCGTGTACTGTTGTCCAGGTAGATGGGCTACATGAATGTCTGCTCACTGAATGGTGAGACCCCTAATCCCCTTGCCTGGCCCAGCCCCAGAGTACAGACACCAGCAGGCCTACTCCCCTTTAGCCCCCAAGACAAGAGTCTGAAGGACCCTTTTCTGGGAAAACAAGACTGTCCTAACAATGAGACTTGAACATACTGACATTTGGGTTTCCCCAGGGAAAGGTCTATGGCCTTCGGAATGCCCACCATTGACTCAACTTTTTAGTACCTCAGTCTTTTTTCCCCCCAATCTTTTTTTTGAAGTTTATTTATTTATTTTTAGCAATCTCTACACCCAACGTGGGGCTTGAACTCAGGATCCAGAGATCAAGAGTTGTAGGGTCTTCTGACTGACCCAGCCAGGTTCCCCTAGTGCCCCACTCTTAAATTTGAACATCAGCCAAGGATCACCAGATTTTTGGAGACAGCATTTAATGTTAAAAAGAATACTAATAAAATGAAGAAAGAAAGAAGAGAGACCCAAACAAACAGAAGGAATTTACAGGAAATAAATACAATGTAGGGGGCAGAAGAAAATTTCAAATAAACCACAGTTAATTAATATCTTCAGAGAAAGCAGATACTGCATCGATGACACAAGAATCAAATAATATTAAAAAATGAATAACCAGAGGGGCGCCTGGCTGGCTCAGCTGGTAGAGAGTGTGACTCTTGATCTTAGGGTTGTGAGTTTGAGCCTGAGCCCCACGTTGGGTATAGAAATTACTTCAAAATAAAATCTTTAAAAAAAAAAGAAGAATCAGAAAACAAGAAAAAAATCTTGAAGTTTAAACATTCAGTAAGTGAGTTTGAAGAAAACTCTCAAAACTTGAAGAAAGAAAGAGAAGGATGGTGAGACAGAAAAGATTAGAAAATCAGAGTATCCCTCTAGATCTAACACCCAGCTCTCTGTAGTTCCAGAAAGAAATAACAAAGAAACAGAGGAAGGAAATAATTTTTAAAAACTACATTAGAAAATATGTTAGCACCAAAAGATGTGTCTCCAGATTTGATGATGTCTTTTTTTTTTTAATTTTTTTAATGTTTGTTTATTTTTGAGAGACAGAGAGAGACAGCATGAGCGGCAGAGGGGCAGAGAGAGAGAGGGAGACATAGAACATGAAGCAGGCCCAAGGCTCTGAGCTGCTAGCACAGAGCCTGACGCAGACGGGGCTCGAACTCACGAGCTGTGAGATCATGACCTGAGCCAAAGTCGGATGCTTAACCGACTGAGCCACCCAGGTGCCCCTAGATGATGTCTTTTAAAGATCCACAATAACGGGGTGCCTGGGTGGCTCAGTCGGTTGAGCGTCTGGCTTCAGCTCAGGTAATGATCTCACAGTTTATGAGTTCGAGCCCCGCACTGGGCTCTGTGCTGACAGCTCAGAGCCTGGAACCTGCTTCTGGTTCTGTGTCTCCCTCCCTCTCTGCTCCTCCCCCACTCATGCTCTGTCTCTCTCTTTCAAAAATAAACAAAAACATTAAAAAAAATTTAAAGATCCACAATAATGAATGAAAACGATTCCACCAAGGCATATGCTTGTGATATTCCAGAACCTTTTATGAAATGAAGCCTCAGAAGCTTCTAGAAAGGGAGAGAAAGGAACAGCACAAGAAGTTATCATATTTTTCAGCAGCAGTGCCAGAAACTAGAACATTCAGGTTTGAACAAACTGAGATCCCATTGACAAAATCAAAGCCATACTGGGAATGTGGACCAACCTTTCCTATTTTGGATAGATGAAGTAGACAAAAAAAATGTTTAATTGCAGATTAGAGTAATATGGTGTGTCTGACCTAATAATTATATGCCATATTTTGCATTCTGTAGACAAAAAAACACACGTGTCTCTCTTCAGTTATCACAGGATGTTTAAAAATTGATCATGGACCGGGCAGTGAGGCTAATGCCATAAATTCTAAAGTTGAAGTTGTGTGGGTCAGAGGCTTTGGTTGTCTCGGGGGAATTTAGTAATCTCAGGAATCAAGGGGCTTGGGTGTCAATAGCCATGGGTGCGGGGGACAACCATGGGCTCATATGAGGCAGGGATTGGGAACTGAGATCCACCCCCCTACCCCGCCCAAGGACTCTTGAACACTATGCTCTCAGCAAAACACTCTATTAGAAAAAAAAATTGCAGCCTGTGCTATGAATGAGTAGGACAAATATTCCCTGGGAATTCTTAGCCACAAGTCTGTCCTTAGGTGGATCTGGGGTCTGGGAATTTCTGAGCCAAGAAATTAACTCAAAATATGGGCTTGGGCTGATAATATCCCGGGGGCCCGTGGCTAAGGCAAATACAGAATTTCTCTAGAAGGTCGCGTTTTCCACCCAGATTTCCCACAGACAAAGCCCCAACAGGTAGGAAACACACCTGGAAAACATACCTCCAGTTGAGGAAACGTACAAAGAATTAAGCTGCCATGGGGTTCAGTGGACCCAGTAAACGCAGGGATTAAACTCCCGATAAGTACAGATAATGTAATCATATACATCAGACTAGAAAGTGAAAATCTTTAAAATGAGCAAAGAAAAAAATAAATAAAATGAGCAAAGGAACGTAAGAAGGAAAAAAAAACTGTATTATTAAAGGAATAAGCGTGTCATTTTGATTCTTATTTTTTAAATGTTTATTTATTTATTTTGGAAAAGAGGGTGGGAAAGGGTAAGGGCAGAGAGAGAGAGGGGGAGAGAGAGAGGATCTGTGCTAACAGCAGAGAGCCTGATGTGAGGCTTGACCCCACGAACTGTAAGATCATGACCTGAGCTGAAGTCAGACACTTAACTGACTGAGCCACCCAGACGCCCCTCATTTTCATTGATTCTCTCCCCACCCACATATTTTAACATCTCTGAAATTAGGAACTATTTTGCAACCCAGGTGATAAGAAAGCCTTGCTTGTCCTTCAGGAAGCATTGTCTCCTTCTGAGCGGTGTGTACAATTATGGTCTCTCTTTAACTTGATGAAACATAATGTTTGAAGAAGAATCAGGTGCCTTTAATGTGTGATCATAGCAGGGGCGGAAATCATCAAAGGAAAGTAACTGGTAGCTTTTGCTTCATCAAAATATAAATCTATTTTAGGTAAAAAACAAAGAAACCCATAACACCAAAAGACAAACTTGAGAAAAAAAATATTTCTTAAAACACGTGACAAGGGCGTTTGGTGGCTCAGTCAGTTAAGCACCCAACTCCTGTCCGCTCAGGTCATGACCTCATGGTTTGTGAGATCGACCCCTGCATCAGGCTCTGCACTGTCAGCTTGGGATTCTCTCTCTCCTTCTCTCTGCCCCTCCCTTGCTCTCTCTCTCTCTCTCAAAATAAATAAACATTTACAAAAATATGACATAAGGGATTGATATTCTCATATCATAAAATAGAGACCACAATAGTAACATCACATGAGAACATAAACAGAAAATACACAAATGAAAAAATAGAAATTATCACTGTGTAGAAGAAACTCTTCAACTTAATTGGTAGTCAAAGACACACAAATGGAAATAATGAAAATCCTGACAAATTTACAAGGAGGAAAAAATAGTCCACGTGTTAATTGTGCAGCAAAATTGACCCTCTCAAACATCGTGGAGGGCAATACATCAAAATATATCAAAAGTCCTAACATATGGATGCCATTTGACTGAGTGAGCTCACTTTTAGACATTTTTTAAAAAGGTTTAACTGTGATTTTTAGTACCTATTTATCCCTATGCATGTTCCTTACGGTATTGCTTACAATTATTATAATTATATAATTATAATAACTATATAATTATTGCTTATAATACGCAAACATGAGAACTCACCTAAATGTATTATAAGCAAATCAGTTAAATAACCACACGGACCTATATAGCCATCATAGGAGAAATATCGACCGTAACATATTTAGTGACATGAACAAGATCTTGCCCAGGCAGACTCACAAAGCCTTAGTATATTTTGGAATAGAAACGTCAAGTTTTTACTCCGTACTTTGATAGTATGTAGCGATCAATTAAGTTAAAGACATACAGAAAACAGGCTGGGTGCTTGCACCTCGAAATAGTAACAGTCATTCCTTCTAGAAAATGGGACTAGAAGTACATTTGCTTCTTTGTGGGGTGTTTTGTTTTTTGTTTGTTTGTTTTTTGCATTTCCCCCAAATCACTGAACTTTTCTTTACAGGTTAAAACATTACTTTTTTTTTTTTTTTTAAGTTTATTGATTTATTTTGAGAGAGAGAGAGAGCAAGCAGGGGAGAGGGTAGAGAGAGACAGAGAATCCCAAGCAGGCTCCCCACTGTCAGCACAGAGCCGGACGCGGGATCTCAAACCCTGAGATCAGGACCTGAGCCGAAGTCTGACGCTTCATGGACTGAGCCCCTCAGGCGCCCCTAAAACGTTATGTTTAAAGGGGAAGATAATCATTGAGGACCAGAAAGACAGCTTTGGTCTCAGCGACCACGGAGGCGACTTTGCCACAGTGGGGAGGGTGTTACCCAGATGATAGCGGCGAGGAGAGTTTTTGGCGGGAGACTGAAAACTAGGATGGAAAAGACCAGAGCACGTCTCCAGGCCACGAGGGAGGAGCGGTAGAAAAGGTCCACGCTGGAGGAAAGGAACTAGCAGAGATGAATAACGAATAAAAGCCCAGAAGACAGGCAAGAGAAGGGCGTTGGGGTACGAGGGCAGGGGTCTGCTCCCATGGACGCAGGATTTATTCCAGAAGCACTCAGCCACTGAGCATACGGACTGAGTAGCGACTTGATGCCTGGGAGCAGAGCGGGGCTGAGAACAGGGTTCAGGCGTAATCCTGGGATCCACAGCCCAGCTGAGTGGGGAAGTGAAGTCCAGAGAGGCCACGAGACAGGGGAGAGTGGGTGGGTGCTGGGTCTCTATCAATAAGGGAGTCCAAATCAATAAGTATCAATCAGGGCAAAGGGCAGCGGTCGGGGCGATGAGGTGAAGGAGCCGGCTCGATGTGGTTCAAGGTTGGGCTGTTGCCGCTTAGGAGTCTGGCTGCTGGGGAGCGCTCGGGAGGCCAGACCTGGGCCCGTCCTCGGTCCTTCAAGGGCCAGCGGGGGGGGGGGGGGGGCTTGACTCTCCCCGGGCCTCAGTTACACCAGCCGGTGCTCCCCGGTACTCCACACACCAGGGGAGAGCAAATTCTCTCCAAGGGGAAGACCCAGTCCGACAGCAAAGGCTCAGAAGCCATCTCCCCTTCTCCGAACACCCCGGCCCGGGCCACCTACCTCGTTCGAGTATCCCGTGCTGCCCAGTACTTACAGAGAAGGACCTTCCCGCCAAGTTGGAGGACTTGATGACCTCCGTCACGCTGACGTTCAGGCACGTGTGGTCTGTCACGGGGACAGCAGGTGGTGGGGCGGGGGCGGGCCCAGAAACTGGGGGGAACAAGATGGGAAGCAGGTGGCTGTAGCGGGCCCCCCCACTTCCTGACTGCGCCTTGGTCCCAACCGCGTTTCAGTTCCTTCCTGAACATCCACTGCCTTTCCCTGGGGGACCCACAGGGTATCCTCTGTCACGGCAGCCACCTCCCCATGCCTTTCTGCACCCCCTCCCGCACCCCTTTCCTGTGGGAGAAGGTGCAGTGGACCCTTCCTGAAGCCCCCAGGACGCGATCAATGGGAGGAGCGCAAGTTAGCGTGGGGGTGGGCGGGTGGGGGGATGCTGGTGAAGGAAATGAGGGAAATACAACTTAACAATTAGAGCGAACACGATAGTTTTCTAGACGCACATGAATGAGGACTTCAACTTCACTTGAGAAATGAAAGGACCGGTAGAGAGGTCACGAGGAACTCGCCCAAGGTCACACAGATGGTAAATGGCAAAGCCGGACCTGGAGGCCAGCCCCCATCCCGACCCAGAATCTGTGCTCTTGACCCACTATGACCACCTCTCGGCTAAGAGCTATCCCCAGGGTCACGTGTCTCCCTTGCGGTGTTAAGGGTGCACGAGTGCGGGGGTGCCTGGGGGGCTCAGTCGCTTGAATGTCCGACTTCAGCTCAGGTCATGATCTCACGGTTCGTGAGTTCGAGCCCCGCGTCGGGCTCTGTGCTGATGGCTCGGAGCCTGGAGCCTGCTTTGGATTCTGTGTCTCCCTCTCTCTCTGCCCCTCCCCTGCTCACACTCTGTCTCTCTTTCTCGAAAATAAACATTAAAGAAAAAAAAAGATGCACAAATAAAGGTGGTCTTGCTGGGTCCCCTGCTTCCTTTGTCTGAAAGCCAGCACCCGGATGGCCTGGGTGTGAATCCAGGCTCTGACCCCTCCTCACGGATGTGACCTGGCCTCCAGCATTTCTCCGCCTTCAGTTACGTCTCTGGTAAAAAGCGGCTGGTATTAATAATGCCGATCTCACAGGATTCGGAGAGCCGATGTGTTTGACACAGAACATTGCCCGGCCTCTGATCAATGGGTTCGGTGACGTCCTCACTCACATCACCAAACTTTTCTTTCTTCCAGAAGACCAGGGGGCTAACGGAACAGCTCACGATTATCCTTCACTATCGGCATTTACATTGGTATCTTTTTAACATCTCTATTTTAGATTTGGAGCGTTAGATAAACTATCTTATTATCTATTAGATACACAGCTATTATTAGGTAATTAGCTAAAATTAGAGAGTTTGGGCCGGTGGTGCCTTTGGTGAACTGGGGATTACCTGCCCCCGGTGGAGTGACATTCAGAAGAAAACATCTCCAGACGCAACAGAGGCAGGAGGGCAGCAGGACCCCCTCCGTGTGGCCCCTCTGCCTTCCAGCTGCAGGGCAGGACCGAGGGCAATGCTGTCGCACGTCCCCCCGATGGTGAGGGCAGATACCATGCCGCACCCGGGCACCCGGTGCTCAGCCCTGCACGACCTCAAGATTGGGTGGGAGGCCCGATTCCTCTGGGTCACCTCATCTACCGTCACTCACCCCTTTTTCCTTCTCCCCCCACCCATCCCCTTCTCGTGCCTTCTCTCTCCAGCTCCTTACCTTCAGTGTCACTGGCTGCAAAGGTCTTCAGGACCAGCCCAGTGGCCCGCAGGGAAACGGCGACCTCTTGGGCCCGGTGGCTGAGCAGGGCCTGGAGGGGGATGCGGGCACCAAGGGGGTCCTCAGAACATCCCTGTCCCCCCGGGCACCCTCGTGTCAACAGTCCTGCTTCCCACCCCTGCCCTGACTGAGATTCTTGTCCGAGTCACCAATGTCCAAGGCGGGGCTGGCGGGGAGAGGCGGAGAGCACTCTTGGCCCCAGGGAGCACAGTCAGCCTCCCAGGCCCGAAGGGACACGTCTCCCATGCCATCAGTTCAAGCATCTGGCCAGCTAGGGAGGAAGGCATCCTCCAGCAACAGGACAGGCCCCTTGTCCCTTAAATCACGTGGCCTCCTCGGCTGCGTGCAAGGCCAGTGGTAATTTGCTCATCCCTGCAAAACTCTCCAAAGGCTGGGGAAACTGGGGCAGGAGGTTCTGGCTCTGTCTGCTCCCACCAGCCTGTCCCTGATGCCTGCTTCCAACCCTGTGCCTCCCACCTCCTGAGCAGCCCCCCGCCCCCCACGAACCACTCACCTTCTGGTAGCAAATGTTGAGCTCAGCCCCTGGGCCCTCGGCTGCGCCCCTCCTCCTGGGTGAAAAGCCATCTGAGGGAGGAGGAGGGAAGAGGCTGAATCGCGTAGGAGGCTCCTGCCCCTCCCGCCTCACCCAGGCCGAGCGGAGCTGCTGAATTGTGACAGCATCTCTCCTTGGATGGAAAGGAAGCATCTCGAGGGTTCCAGTCCAGGCAAGCTTGGAGGAGCCAAGGGCACCCCGGTATTTGGTGGAGTTGGGGGGGGGCATTAGGTGAGAGGCAGGAGGACGTTCCAGAAACAGGGCTTGGCCGGAGATGCGTCAGTGAGCCCTGGGAAGGGAGGATGCTCACCTTTGGGGGGCTTGGTGTCTTGAATCTTCACCTTGAGCTCAGTGAGAAAAATGTCCTCTGCAGGGTGTTGGCTCAGGTCCCTGAAGATCTGGAGGGAGGGAGGAGGTGTGGACGGTTGGAGAGCTTCTGGAAGGAAGCAGGGCCGGGACCCCCACCGTCCAGGCAGTGACTTCCCGGACCTGCCTGTCCACAGGTGTCCAGTGATGTAATATATTTACAAATAGGGGAAGCCACTGGTATCAGAACCCAAGCCGTCCTCGACGGTCTGCAACCACGACAGTCTAATGCGGAATGAACGGGGCACACAATTCACACAGGGGCGGGGCCGTGTGAGAAAATCTCTTGTGGACGCCAGAAGGGCCAGAGAGGGGGACCCCATTCCTGACTTGCAAGGCGAGACCAGCCAGGACGGAAGGGCTCGAGGGAGCTGAGCCATTCTGGGTTGGGGCTGGAAATCTGGGGCTGGAGGGGCGTCCCTGGGACCCTGATGGGTCAAGACAGGAAGCAGACCCTGCCACCGTCACAAACACAGGAAAAAACAGGACTGTGTGCGGGCCCCATCCCGACATTTTTCCAATCAAAGGATTACTCAGAATTAAGAACGATCCAGATGCCCAACCACAGAACCACTCCCGGCCTCCTGACAGCTTCTGAGCCAGGGCACAGCCCTGCTTTGGGGGCTTCTCCCCCAAATCACCTGACTTGAGCCCAAAGCCACGTTATAAGTGCCTTCTAACAGCCTCTGCCCACGGTTGTCCATGCTGTGCACTGCTTCACGCTGCCGGCCTGGCCAGAACCCGCAAACCCAGGTCTGCTCCAGGGGCCTCTGGCCAAAGGGCAGCGACGGGATGCCTAACCTTTCAATTTATTTGCGTGGCTGAGATGTTTACTCCCTTTACCAGCCTGAGAGGTTTACTCCCATCTGTTTGTTTGACTTGGGTTGTTTCGTTTTGCCTTTTGGAAACCAGCAACAGGAGCTAATTGCCTCAGTTAGGTCAAAAAGGGGGAAGGTCATGAAGAAAATTTCCACCACGGGATGCAGAGTGAGGGACGAGAATCCGGAACGAGAGAGGAAGCAGCAGAGGCCGCCTCCCGAAATCTCAGGTTGAGGGGGACGGTCCCGGAGGAGGCGGGAACAGACCGGAAGGGCATGCATCATGGGGTTTTGCCTGAACTGGTGGAGGGGGGGGGGGCTTCATGTCTGCTGGGGAGGTGTGCATGCATGTGTAGGCATGGACAGAAGCTCTGGGGACACCTAATGGTCTCCACTTTCCCCCCAGCGGAGTGGGTGGCCAAGCCACTTGCTGAGAGTGAGGACTCAAGGAAAGCAGGGAAGGCGGGAACAGCCACTGCGGCAGGGAAAGCAGGCTCGACACCGCGGGTGTGTCCGTGTCCGGCCAGAGGGCTTTGGCTTATTTTTTAGCAGGTGCTCAGGGGCCCCGAGCTTAGCAAGCGCTGAGGCGCACTTCACCGCTGCCCTGGGCTCGGGTTTTGCTGGGAGGGGAGACAGAGGGGAAGCGAGGACGCAGGGGCGGGGTGGGGGGAGAAGGGGAGGGGGCCTCGCAGGGGCGGCAGTGTGTGATCAGAGACTGGCCAGTGAGCGTTGAGGATTTCTGAGACGAAGCGATTGCTGGTGAGAACTTTCGCAGCAGCCCTATCGCCAGCCCTCCGCGGGGTCAAGGCCTAAAGCATCTTTCCATGTACTTCTGCTCAGGCCGGCTGCCTGTGAAGTTAATGATTATCCGATTCGTCCAAAGACTGGAAAGACACGGTTAGCAACCAGGAGCGTCTGGGTGGGTCTGTGACGTGTGCCCTGCTAACCCGTGTCTCCCCAGAGCCGGAGTGTTTTGGCGGTGGGGTCCCGGGGGGGGGGGAGGGCCATACTTACCTTGACTGTGTAGATCTGGAAGTAGATGGGTTGGGTGCCCATGCGAAGGTAATAGGTGATGACATCCAGGATGAAGGGGTCCACGGTTCGGGATGTGTCCAGGGAGGGAGGCTGTGAGGGGGGCAGGGAAGGCCTTCAGTCGCCACCCTCTGGGCTATAGTGGGAGGTGCTGTTTTCGGAACGGAGAAGCTCCAAGGCTCCCGTGTCCCCTCCATGAGGCACTAAACCCAAGTGGTCCCTCAACGCAGTCCAGGCCCTGCTGACCACCTGAGGTCTACTCCTCAGGCAGATATACCTGTCCAGGGTCCCGGCCCCCCAGGGCCTCCGATGCATTCCACTTTGCACAAAGACACAGGGGGCGCCTCTAGCTGGAAGGGAAGGAGCTGGACGCTTGGGGTAAGGACCAGATGCTTGAGAACATAGCCAATGATCACAGGGGCTGAACTGAGTTCCAGGTTTGGATTAGGCGTTCACTGGCCAGGTGACCTTGGGCCCGAGAGGCGAGGTGATTTGCGGTCTCCTTTAGCTCTTGTCGTATTCAAGTATTATATCATTATCTATCGATCGATCGATCTATCGATCTATGTATCTCTCACACTGTTTCCAGTCTCTTCATGTGGAAACTGCGTTTGGACTAAGTGTGGGGGCCATACAAACTGCTAATTATTAGGGCAAAGCAAGCAGGGGGACCCTGATTTCTACATGTGTCCCGGCTTGGGGGCAGGAAAAAAGGTACCAACCAAAGAGCAGAAGTGAGACCCACATCAGATGTTCCTCCCCTAACAGCCTCCAAGTCTTACTTATTTATTAAAAAATGTTTTCATGTTTATTTATTTCTGAGAGAGAGAGAGAGAGAGAGAGAGACAAAGCATAAGCAGGGGAGGGGAAGAGAGAGAGGGAGACGCAGAATCCGAAGCAGGCTCCAGGCTCCGAGCTGTCAGCACAGAGCCCGACGCGGGGCTTGAACTCACAGGCTGTGAGATCGTGATCTGAGCTGAAGTCGGACGCTCAACCGACTGAGCCACCCAGGTGCCCCAAGTATTTTTATTTTGGGGGAGATAGAATGAGCAGGAGCAAAGCAGGGGCGGAGAGAAAGCGTGAGAGAGAGAGAGAGAGAGAGAGAGAGAGAGAATCCCAAGCAGGCTCTGCACTGTAAGCACAGAGCCCGATGCGGGGCTCGAACCCACAAACCATGAGATCATGACCTGAGCCAAAATCAAGAGTCAGATGCTCAACCGACTGAGCACCCACGCGCCCCTGATAGCCTCCAAGTTTTGAGGAAAAGGTATTTCAATACTCGGCTAACCAGTCTTCTGTGTATGCACAAAGACACTTTTCGGGTAAGCAATAATTCAGGAAACAGGCCCCCCCCCCTACATTTTTATTAGAAGGTATAAGAAAGAACCCCAATCAATCAGGCAATAAAATGACACAAAGATCTCCGTAAAGTGTCAACTTAGAATATAAGGTACCTAGGAGTGTTTGGGGGGGGGCTCAGTCAGTTAAGTGTCAAACTTCAGCTCAGGTCATGCTCTCGCGGTTTGTGGGTTCGAGCCCCGCATCGGGCTCTGTGCTGATGGCTCGGAGCCTGGAGCCTGCTTCGGATTCTGTGCCTCCCTCTCTCTCTGCCCCTCCCCAGTTTGCCCTCTCTTTCAAAAATAAATAAACATTAAACAAAAACTTAAAGAAAATAAGGTAACTAAACTCAATAGACTCCTTCATACAACAGCAAGTGCTACCCAAATATAAGGGGAAAGAGACACCACCCACAACTACAAAAAAAAAAAAAGCCATCAAACGTAAGGAGCAGATTCAGCAAGAAAAACATGCTAAAAGTGTAGCTATCCTGAGGGACATATAAGACTTTTGTAAATAAAGATAAATCCCGTGCTCCCACAGGGAGTAACTTAACACGCTAAAGAGGCTAAGTCTCTTCCAAATTTCAATCAAAATCCCAAGGTGGCGGGGGGGGGGGGGTGGATTAAAAAAAAAAAAACTTGACAAAATTCTAATATTTATCTGGAAACAGATATAGTCTGAAACATTTTCCGGAAGAAGAGTAATGAAGTCGGTTTATCCTGCCTGCTATTAAAATATGAAAGTACTAATGTGTCCGGAAATGGATGGATCAACAAGAAAGAATAAAAATTTAGTAAACGAGAAAAGTGGCATTTCAGACTGATGGGGCAAGATGGCTTGTGCTATAAATAGCTTTTGGACAACTGGCTACACATTTGGAAAAAAGACATTCGCATGCTTCACACAAAGCACTGAAACCAGTCGCAGGCACGTTAATTTAAAGGTGAAAACCGAGGCATTAAAAGAGTTACAGTAAATTATCAGGGAATATTTATCTACTCTTGGATGTAATTTAATCAGCAGAGGAGAACCTTCAAAGCAGGACTCCAAAGGCAGGTCTCTCAAAGGATAAAAGTTCTGAGTGTGACATAAAAATATTAAACTTCTGGGGGCGCCCGGGGGACTCAGTCGGTGGAGCGTCCGCCTCTTGGTTTCGGCTCAGGTCATAGCTCACGGTTTGTGAGTTCGAGCCCCGCATCGGGCTCTGTGCTGACAGCTCGGAGCCTGGAGCCTGCTTTGGACTCTGTGTCTCCCTCTCTCTCTGCCCCTCTCCTGCTCATGCTCTGTCTCTCATAAATAAATAAACATTAAAAAAATAAGTAAAGAAAAAAAAGAAAAAATATATCAAATTTCTGTAAGTCAGAAAACACTGCTGATGAAATTCACAGGCAAATACCAGAGTGGAAAAAGACGTCGGCAACACCTGACGGCTAAAAGGTTGAGATTCTCTTAGTAGTAGGGGCACCTGCCTGGCTCACTCAGCGCGTAGAGCCAGCGACCCTTAATCTCAGGGTTGTGAGTTCGAGCCCCACGTTGGGGGGTGGGGTGGCGTTTACTTGGGAAAAAAAAAACAAGAGATTCTCTTAATAAATGAAGATCTTTTCAACTCACTGGAAGATGAACTCACGGGCCGCCTACCTGGAATCAAGCTGTCCGGTTCCGGGTGGGAGTCCACCTCTCGCCTTTTTACTTTGGACAAGTTCCCTAATCTCGCGCCTCAGTAGTTTGGTCTGTAAAGTGGGGAGATGGCTACACTCGCACCTGCCGACAAGAGTGCCTACTTGGTAGGGCCGTGGAGTGCGAGTGCCCTTGAACAGCGCCTGGCACCCGTAAGTGCCCAGGAAACACGGGCTATTACACTCATGGAGAGGCCGTCCCAGGAAGCACCTTGGCCTACACACTAAGGAAAGAATGTTTTGCTCGATGGTCTCCCCGGGGTTCCACCCAAAGCAGGTGCCTGGGGGAATTTCGACCACCAGCTTCCATGCTTCCTTCTGGCCTCATCCCACCCCGGGGTGGGGCGCCCTGGGGTTGACCCTTGAGGTCAAGGGTCAAGGGTAACATCTGAAATGCCCCCCCTCCCGCCCTCGCTGCCCCCTACCATCTCTGCCAGCTTGTGGATGGCCGGGCACAGTGTGTTCACGGTGCTCTCATACCACGGGTCTGCGCGGCCCAGGAATGTGGCCAGCTCTCTGAGCTCCGAATGTCTGCATGCTGCCTGTTTCTGGGGACAAGGGGACGGGGCAGACCCATCAGGCCGGGTCTCTGGCCAGAGGGTCCCCTCCGCAAACTGGCCTTGGGATTATGGTCCGATCACGGAACCTCTTGGGGCCTCGGTTTCTCTGCCACGTGAAGCCTATTAGGTCTTATACCTCAGATGAAGTTAGTAAACCCTTAACTGAGGACCGCTTGCTGGGGACATTGAACGACGATCTTCAGCCTTGGAAGTAGAGAGACAAATACTGCTTGGAATTCAATGCTCCCCACTAAGCAAGCAGAGCGGGGCAATCGAATAATCGAAAAGCCGCCAAGGCAGTCTGGCCCCCAATAGATCAAAGGGCTCCCACTGCCCGAAACTTCTTTTCATGGGATCCCAGGAAGCATGCTGTGCGTGCGTGCGTGTGAGCCCCTGTTTGAGGAGAGGCTTGCGATAAATTCCACCAGGAAAGCAAAACAAAATTCAGCACTGGGCAGGCTGCCCGCCCCCCCCCCCCCCCCCCCCGAGGGGATACTGGGCCTCCGGGTCCTGCATCTGTGGCTTCCGGGGCACAGACCCACAAGGGCTCCCCCAGCCCCGCATCCTAAGGAAGGGTGATCCTAGTCCCTGGGGCCAGGGATGGGGCTAAAGCGTGCCCTCTGCCCAGCCCCTGAGGCAGGGGACGCCCCTCCCACGTCCTCCCCGACGTGCCTCCCCCCTCCCCTGCCCAGCCACCTCCGGTGCCAGCACGGGGATGTAGTACAGCTGCAGACTGAGCCTGGGGGTGAGGCAGCACTTCTGGGTCTCTCGTTTCCTAGCAAAGAGGGCGGAACACAGGGGTCAGGGCAGGGGTTTGCGCTTCCAACGGTTCCACATCCTGGTTCTGCTCTGTATTCTCTCTTGCCTGTGAGCGACCTACTCAATCTCTCGGCACCCGTTTTCTCATCTGCAGAATGGGCGCAGTGTGGTGACGAGGACTGCTGGGCTCGCCAGAACGTAAAGCGCCGAGCTGGTGAGTGCAGTGCCCCCTGGCGGCGGCGGCGAGCTGGGTCTGACGCAGCCCCGCCCCCCGCCCCGCCCCGCCCCCCTCCGGGCCCTACCTGAGGCTGTGGTAGGCCTGGGCCAGGCGCCCCAGCATCCTGTCGTCCCCCAGCACCAGCACCCTGGCGGTGTGAAGCCGCGACACACCAGGCAGTAGCTCCCCGTCCCCACTGGGCCTGCCCGTCCTGCGGTGTAGACCCGGGGGCCCGTCCCAGCACGCGGGCATCAAGACGTCCGGGAGCCGCACCCGCTTCTTGACGCCGCCTTTGCGCTGCAGCCTGGCGCGCTCCATCTCGGGGCTGCCGGGTAGGGGCAGCTCGTCAGCCCCCGGAGGAAGGTCCCGCTCGATGCCGCTGTCGGTGGACAGCATGGACACCCGGGCCAGCTCCCGGTCCGGCCAGAGGCCCTGCAGATCCAAGGCCTCCAAGTCAGCGCTGAGGCACAGCTGGGATCGCGGGCGCAGGAAGAGCACCAGTTCCTTCCCTGGGATGCGAGGAGCGGGGAGGAGAGGTCAGAGGAGGCTGGCAGGGCCTCACCCCTGCAAGGCCTGGGCTCCCGTGTTTCTCAAACACCGTTCAGCTGGACAGAAGCCCCATAAGATGCCCCGCGACGGAACAAAGGTCCTGCGGTGAACAGAGATGGCGAAGCCCGCATATTCCTGACACCTCGTGTTGAGTACATGTACTCAAGGCTCTGAGAAGTCCTGCAGTAGTCAGCTACACTCGGTGCCTTCCCCTTCGCTGACTCTGGAGCCCTCTTTATTAGCTTCCTCCTATCCTCTTATTGTCTGTGGCTTCCCCTGGGACACAGAGAGCAGACCCTGCCTACTCCAGGAAAGACTTCTAGGCTTTTCTTTCTTTCTTACCTTCTTTCTTTCGAGAAATGTTTTTTTATTTTTATTATTTTTTTTAATGTTTATTTATTTTTGACAGAGAGAGAGAGACAGAGCATGAGCAGGGAAGGGGAAGAGAGAGAGGGAGACACAGAATCTAAAGCAGGCTCCAGGCTCTGAGCTGTCAGCACAGAGCCCCACGCGGGGCTCGAACTCACAAACGGTGAGATCATGATCTGAGCTGAAGTCTGACGCTTAACCGCTGAGCCACGCAGGTGCCCCTAGGCTTTTCTCATCTACTTTCATTTTATTACCCATGAGGAAACTGAGGCCCAGAGAGAACACAGAGTCAGTCTAGGATGACCCAGCCCATGCAAGGAGGGACTTGGGCCTAGTTCACCAGCCAGCACTTCCCCCTACCCCCCACCCCCACCTCTCTTGAGAAGAGCCAGGGACAGTGTGAGGGGAAGGCCAGTGTGGACAGAAGTGTGAGGCAAGCAGATCTCTCTGGAAAGACCCCTCCAGCTCCTGGAACTGTAACTTCTGTGTGACTGCCTCCTTCTTGGGGACATTCATTGTCTGTCGGCATCAGCTTGGGCATGTGGCCCTTTCTAGGTGAGGCCAGTGGCTAAGGCACCGAGCTCTTCTGGCATAGAGAAAATGCGTTCTTCCAGACGTGCAGAACAGCTCAGGGAGCAAGGCGCACACACGTGAACACACACACACACACACACACACAGATGTGCACACACACACGCAAGGACATAAATAGATACACGTGATACACGCAGACACAGACCTATGGGCCCATGAAAGCACAGTTGCACGCACACACACAAACACAGACAGGCGAATGCACACACACACACACACACACACACACACACGCTCATTTCCCTTCAGCTCTGCAGGGAGGAGGTGTGAGGCACTTACAGAGTTGGTCTTCATCCGTCCACAGGTGGAAAGTGATGTGGGGGCTGGGCAGAGGGATGTTTGGCTGCGGGGACTGCAGGGGGTCACCTGAAAGAAAGGGGGGGGCGGGCTGTGGGATTCTCCTCTGCCCTCCCCTGCTGCTCCTGGAGGGCCCGGGGGCCGTGCAGAGACCCTCTCTCCCCCATATGGTCCCGTCCAGGCTTCCTCTCTGCCTGCTTAGCCCGGGACCGTCCAAGTTCCCCGGGCGGCCCTCGGTCCCCAGGCCCCCCAGGAGCCGCGCAGGCCCGCCCGCCTCAGCCACGCGCGGCAGGTGCAGCGCTGCTCTCCGGCGCCCCCCTGCGGGCCCTCGCCGGGCCTCGCCGCCCCCGCCCGCTTACCGCCGCAGCGCCCCCTGGCGGCCGCCTCCGGCCCCAGCAGCGAGCAGTAAATCTCCTCCAGCCTCTCCAGGTGTCCCTCCCGGCTCGGGCTGGGCTCGCTGGCCATCTGCTCCACGGCTGCCACCACGGCGTGGAAATAGCGCTCCAGGGCCTGGCGAGGGCTGGCCTGTCGGGGAGGGGCGCCAGAGCCTGGGTCCCAGCCCAGCCCCCCACTCCCCACCCCCCCCACCCCCCCCACCCCCCCGGGCTCCGAGGTTGCCCGATGCTGCCCACACCTGAGCGTCCTCTCTGTCCCCCACACGGGGCTGCCCCGCAACGGCGGGACCCCAGAGGGGCAGGGAGGGCCGCCCTTGGGTCAGTCTTCTGCCCCCGCCTGGATGTATACTTCAGGAAGGCAGTCTGTTTACAGCGGCTTCCGCAGCGCCTAGAACACGCCCTGGCGCATGGTGGGTGCTCCCTAAATAGTTGCTGTATGATTATTTTCTCGCCCTTGTTCTTTCAGTCAGCTCACTTTGGTTCCCAGCTATTTCAGAAGGACAATTTATGTTGGTAATCTATATAAAAAGGCTAGAGTCACATGTCCCACTTAGAAAAATAACCAAGATGAATATAATCATCACAAACCACTATTTTTAAATGCCAGCCTGCCAAGGCTTTATGGCTGGAAGCTTGCCTTCTCTTTTTAAAAAGGGAAGTTAGGGGCGCCCGGGGGGCTCAGTCGGTTTAAGCCTCCGACTTCAGCTCAGGTCATGATCTCGCGGCTTGTGGGTTCGAGCCCTGCGTCGGGCTCTGTGCTGACAGCTCAGAGCCTGGAGCCTGCTTCCACTTCTGTGTCTCCCTCTCTTTCTGCCCCTCCCCTGCTCACACTCTGTCTCTTTCTCCCTCTCAAAAATAAATAAACTTAAAAACAAGAAAAAGGGAAGGGACTGTTAAAGAAGTTAGGGGTAGAACACCAAGCTGAGCCTTTCTCCTTAATGAGAATGGATGGGAACAGGTTTTGAAAGCTTCTCGCTGGGCAATCCCATGCTCTTCAGCTCCTCCCTCCCGTGGTGCAGATCTGAAACCCTGAGAAGAGCCCTGCATTATGTTGTCTGTCTTCCCTCACCACCCCTCCCCCCCCTGCCCCTGCACCAGCCAATCCCATCCCACAGCTCAGCAGGTGCAGGGCTCCAATGTGTCCACAGGCAGGCACACCAGGGCTTGTTTTCCTCTCTGGTCTGTGCTGGGGAGGGGGGGGGATCTGCTGAGCGGGATCCTAACTTCCTGATTAAGGGAGGGAGGGTCATTCTGGGTGGCTAGGGCCCTGATAAACACTTGTGGAGCGAACAGATAATGCAACGAGAAGATGACCGAATCAGAGTTAGAAGGGGCCATCGGGTCCATTTCATCTCGTTGCTTAATTTATAAATACACTAATATTTATTGAGCACCCACGACATGCCAGACCCTGTTCTAGATGCTGGGATACAGCTGTGAACAAAACGGATAAAAATTCCTGTTCCCAGGGAGTTTATATTATAGTGTATGTCTCTCTTTCCACCCCCCCCCCATGATAATAAACAAGAGAAGTAAAATTTATAGTACGATAAATTGCAGAGAAGAAGGATGTGAAATTGGGGGCAGGGGCTGACATTTTAGATAATGTGATCAGGGAGGTCTCACCGACAAGTGACTTTTGAGTAAAGTCCTAAAGGAAGTGAGAGAGCGAGCCATGTGGATATCTGAGAGAATGTTCCAAGCATCGGAAACGGCATGTGCAAAGGCCCTGGGGTGTAAGCATGCCTGGCATGTTTGAGGGACAATAGGGAGACCTATGTAGCTGGAGCAGAGAGGAAGAGAGGGAAAGTACAGAAGTTGGAATCATCTGGAATCAGATGGAATCAGAGAGGAAGCGAGGAGGTAGGACAGATCTCGAGGGTCTTGTAGGCCATTGAGATGTCTTTGGCTTTGATTCCATGTGCAACAGTGTGATAAATGCCATGGTGGCTCCCCGGATTCACACCTTCAAGACTGAGGCACTCGTTAGCCCCGCTGCTGGGAGCATTAGCAACCGTCAGCTGTCAGCTGAGTCCCTTTCCATAGTCAGCCTCCGGCAAAAAAAAATGCCACTCTCCACGGTCATGTCCCTTCCTGAGGACCGTCCACGTCCAATAATTAATAGGTGAGGGAGTATCGAGGCCCGGCCTCTCACCCTAATTCGGGACAACTGTATGCAGAGTTTGGTATCTCCTGCTAAAAAAGGGTGGTGGGGCTGTGGGGCCGGGAGGCGGTGGAACATAAGTTTGAGGTCGGGGAGATCTGGGTTCAAATCCTGACCCAGTCACTTTGTACCTGTGTGACCACGGGCAGGTTATCAACCTCTCTGTGCCCCAGTTTTAATGATTATACCCATTTCACAATGTTGTTGACACGTGGTGAGCCTTTTTTTAAATGTGATACACGTGAAAGTGTCTAACGCCGTGCCTGGGACACCACAGACATTCAGTCGACAGCACCTGTCCGGGTTATCGTCGTCTGTATTATTAAGGAAACAGACCAAAACGTTGTTTGGGAATACATCTGGGTGGGCGGGTGTGAGCGATTTTTCTTTCCTCTTTCGGCCTGCGTGCATTCCCGCCCCGGATTTTCCTTAATGAGTGCGTACTCCTTCCGCACTGAGGGGGCAAGGGTGGTCTGAACCGGGGAGGAGAGCAGACGGGGAGGAGAGCTGGCGTGTGCGTGTAGGGCCCCGGGCGCAGCCAAGGAGGGCTGGGGCGGGGCGGTTACCTGCAGCTTCCTCTGCAGAGCGCCTGCGTGGCAGGCGTCCCCCAGGGCGGCCTGCAGGGCGTGGGCGACCACGTGGCGCATGCAGGCCTCGGGCGTCTGCTGCACCTGCGCCGCCTCGAGCTCCAGCAGCAGCGCGCTGCACACGGACGGGGACACCAGCTCGGGGTCCACGAAGAGGAATGCTCTGAGGGCAGAGGTGGGGGGGGGGGGTTGCTGCAGAGGATGGCTGCGGCGGGGAGAGAGCCTGAAAGGGCAGCGTGGAGCCCTGCAGTCCCCGAGTATTTTGTTCCTCCAAAAACAGGAGCCTCGGATTCCAAAGTCTATGGGGGTTGGGGCGCCTGGGTGGCTCAGTCTGTTGAGGGTCAGACTCTGGATGTCGGCTCAGGTCATGATCTCGCGGTTGGTGGGGTGGCGCCCCGCCTCCAGCTCTGTGCTGACGGCTTGGGATTCTCTCTGTCCCTCTCTCTCTGCGCTGCCCTCTCTCAAAAGTAAATAAACTTAAAAAAAAAGTCTCTGGGGGGACAGCAATAGGGAGGAGTAGGGACTGTGGCAAATCAGAGAGCAGACAGGAACAGCTGGCCCCCGTTGGGTGCCCCCTAGTCTCGCGTCCAGGCAAGTCCCAAGCTAAATCCTGTCCCCCACCCCCTCAGCTCTGTGGTCCACTGATGACATCGCCCTCCAGGAGGGACCCTAATTCCTTCCTGCCCAAGCGGACTCTGGACCCTGAGTGAGCCCCGCCTCCTCCCATCACCCTATCATGCCAGCGCCTGCTCTCCCTCCCGCCCCTGCTCTCCTTCCTGGCTCCCGGCTCCTCTGGGTCTTTCCACCTCACCTCCCTGCCCCCCCTCCCATGAACACAGCCTCAAGCCACACCTTCCAGGGCCGGGTCAGCAGCGGCACCCCCAACTTCACCGGCCCCTCTTCCCCACACCAACAGCAGACATTTCCTCAATCTTATCTGAAGGGCCAGGCACACACGGACGAAAGCCCCAGATTTCACGGTGTGACTGTGGCCTGGACCATAAGCAGCCGGGAGCCACCTCTGGCCAGCAGGCTGGCCGGCTGATGCTGCATCATGGCCAAGGGCGGGACGGAGGTGGAACGACAGAACTCCAGACTGGCCCAGTGCTCGTATCACCTTCTGCATGTGAGCGGGAGGGCTCTGAGCCAGCCCCAGAGGACAGACCCACCACCCTGCTTCCTGTGATCTCCAGAGAAGGCAGGCCCCGCCCACCCTTGCAAATACACTCCGCCCGGGACAAATGCCATGGACAGGAAACTCTGCTGGGGTTCCTCTCCACCCAGCCTTGTCCCCCTCAGTGAGCAGTCATGGCGTCCCAATACCTGGAGGGGGCGGAAGCCAGCATGCTGTCAGGGGTCACTCACCTCTCCTGGTAGGGGTACAGCTCACTCGTCAGGTTCTGCTCGGCAATGACCAGCCTTTGGTACAGTGTCCCTGCAAAGCAGACCGCATCAGCCAACCGGCTTCTGGTCTCTGACCCCCATTTCGCACCCTCCACAGAAGGTGCTGGGACTTTTGAGCTCCAGGAACCTCGGAGGAAAAGCAAGACCGTGGATGTAGCTGCACTGCAGCTCTTATCTGAGCCGGCTCTCACCTGGGACAGGTCTCACCTGGGACAGCTCCTACCTGGGACAGGTCTCACCTGGGACAGCGCCTACCTGGGACAGGTCTCACCTGGGACAGCGCCTACCTGGGACAGGTCTCACCTGGGACAGGTCCTACCTGGGACAGCTCCTACCTGGGACAGCTCTCACCTGGGACAGCTCCTACCTGAGACAGCTCTTACCTGGGACAGGTCTCACCTGGGACAGCTCCTACCTGGGACAGGTCTCACCTGGGACAGCGCCTACCTGGGACAGTTCTCACCTGGGACAGCGCCTACCTGGGACAGGTCTCACCTGGGACAGGTCCTACCTGGGACAGCTCCTACCTGGGACAGCTCTCACCTGGGACAGCTCCTACCTGAGACAGTTCTTACCTGGGACAGGTCTCACCTGGGACAGCTCCTACCTGGGACAGGTATCACCTGGGACAGACCTCACCTGGGACAGGTCCTACCTGGGACAGACCTCACTTGGGACAGCTCCTACCTGGGACAGGTCCTACCTGGGACAGTTCCTACCTGGGACAGTTCTCACATGGGACAGCTCCTACCTGGGACAGGTCTCACCTGGGACAGCTCTCACCTGGGACAGCTCCTACCTGGGACAGGTCTCACCTGAGACAGGTCCTACCTGGAACAGCTCCTACCTGGGACAGGTCTCACCTGGGACAGTTCCTACCTGGGACAGGTCTCACCTAGGACAGTTCCTACCTGGGACAGGTCTCACCTGGGACAGCTCCTACCTGGGACAGGTCTCACCTGGGACAGCTCTCACCTGGGACAGCTCCTACCTGGGACAGGTCTCACCTGAGACAGGTCCTACCTGGAACAGCTCCTACCTGGGACAGGTCTCACCTGGGACAGTTCCTACCTGGGACAGGTCTCACCTAGGACAGTTCCTACCTGGGACAGGTCTCACCTGGGACAGCTCCTACCTGGGACAGGTCTCACCTGGGACAGACCTCACCTGGGACAGGTCCTACCTGGGACAGGTCTCACCTGGGACAGCTCCTACCTGGGACAGGTCTCACCTGGGACAGCGCCTACCTGGGACAGGTCTCACCTGGGACAGGTCCTACCTGGGACAGCTCCTACCTGGGACAGCTCTCACCTGGGACAGGCCTCACCTGGGACAGGTCTCACCTGGGACAGCTCCTACCTGGGACAGCTCTCACCTGGGACAGCGGTCTCGGTTTTCAGCCTTATGGCGCAGTCCAAGGCGACCGTGCAGTAGGGGGCGGGCAGGGTTAGCAACCTTGTGCAAAAGGTGTAGGTCCTCCGGTAGAGCTCCTCTGTGATGCCCGTGGCCTGGGTGGGAGGGAGGAGTTGGGTGCCCAGAGCCCTAGGTCACAAAGGGTGCTGGGTGGGTGGGAGGGTGGGGTGGAGAGGAGGAAAGGCAGGTCTGACAGCCAGACCTGGGCTCACACCTCCCTCCCAAACGTACACCCCTAGTCTCTTCGCCCGGCACCTGAAAGACACCTCTCAGACACCCCACTCAAACTCGCCCCAAAGGGGATCCATCTCACCCTGTCCTGCTAGCAAACCCACTCCCCTCCCCTCCCCTCTGCTTGTCCGGGCAGCACATTCCTGCGGGGCTCTAGGCTGAAAACTTGGAGTCTCGTCTCCAGCCTGCTGGGCGCGATATCCCGCAGGCATGACGCTCCCAGTGCAGTGGCCACGGGCTCCGCTTCCTCCTGCGCCTTCTGCCTTGGCCCGAGCCCAGCCCCCTCCTGCCCCTGGATCCCGGCAGCCCCCGAACTGTTCTCTCTGCCCCTCATCTCCCTCGCTGCCCTCTCCCACCCCCCGCGATCGTACACAGCTCCTGATTGCTGTTGTCGAGACATTTTCTCCGTGGCTTGTCCCTTCCCTAAGCAGGGATCAGTGATGGCCCCCGGGGCGCATGGGAGCAATCCCGAGGACCCCATTCCGGCATTCGAGGCTCTCATGCCTCCCGCACGCACTGCTTTCCCAACTTCCTCCCCAGTAGCCCGCTTTGTGTATTAGGGGCAGGGCACCGCGAGTGTGGAGAAGACGGTTTGGGGCAGGCCACCCAAGAGTTCCCCTAGGCGCGCCCAGGCAGAGACTGCGTGTCTCCTGCGGGACAGGACAGTGTCTGGCCCTGCCACGTGTGGGTTGCCACGACCGCCCTGACCCTCGGCATCACGCTCACCTTAGTGAGCACATACATTAGCGTGTGCAGCAAGGGAATGATCGCATGCCGGATGTCCTCGCTCTCTACCTGGAAAACAGGAGATCGCAGGGCATTTACTGGTCTGGGGGCCCGGGGGAGGGGGCATGGGGTGGTGTGGAGGGTCACTTTCGGCGGTCCAAGAACGATTTTGAAAACGTCACCCTAAGGGAAGGAGGGGAGCCCCGGAGGCGGGGCTTGCCCTGTGCCTGGGGGCGGGGGTGGGAAGTGCCAGGCCCCCCCCCCCACTCTTCCCCTTGCAGTGCAGGAGAGAGCCAGAGTGGATATTATTGTTTTATTCAATGTTAATAAAAAATCACGTCAAAAAAAAAAAAAAAGAAAGAAAAGGTCATAAGAAATAGGCATTTATGTTTATCGATATTCTGTCTCTCTGCCAGTGGGGGCTTTTCCATTTACGGTCCTGGGGGAACGGGCTAAGTCAAGTGAAGTAATGAGAGTCAGGATCAAGAAAATCTCACTGACAGAAGCGTGCAGGAGGGAGACACGGCTGGCAAACATCATGCTGACAGCCCACAAGTGACCGGAGTCTGGGGGACGCGGCTCTGATGGCCCCGAGGCCCCAGAACCCACCTTCTCCAGTTCTGGGTCTCTCTCTCCCTCTCCCTCTCTCCTACCCCCGCCCGCCTCCCGAAGCCCCAGAACCCACCTTCTCCAGTTCTCTGAGCAGAATGCGGACCAGAGCCGGACTCTTTCCAGGATCTCGCTCCACCTTCTTATGCAGGGACCATCTCCACATGCCTGGCCGGGAGAAAGGGGAGCCCGGCACACGTAGGTGGGGCAGGGGGCTCTTAGCGGGGGACCCCCGGAGCGGGACCCTGCGCCCTGGAGCCCCAGACCGTGACTCTGAGCAGCCACGAGTCTGACCCCTCAGCTGGGCATCTGGCTCTGGGGCCACATGGCTGGATTTCTCACCCGTGGAATTCTGCTCTGCTGATTTTTGAGGACAGGGGGCTCTCAGGGCGGAAAGGCAGGCAGAGGGACACTAGGGGGACACAGGTGTATGCCTGTGGCTTAGGGACCGGCGATGTTTGTAGGTCTGCGCCCGGGGCCACGTTTCTGGGAGTCTGGCGGGCGCAGAGGGTCGAGGGGAATTTGGTTCGCCGGGGGGGTTGGGAAGGTGGTTGGGAGAGATGGTGGCAGAGGCTGCCTGCTGGCTTTTACCTTGGTTGCTCTGCAGGGACGGGGCCTGGGCGCCGAGCTCCCGGAGCACGGCCTGCACGCTCCGTTGGAGATCCAGCTCAGCATCTGGGCAGCAGGGGCGAGCGAGCATTGAGGCCAGGAGCTTTGGGGCCCCCGGCGTCCCCCTCCCCCCCACCCCTGCACTCCCTGAGACAGTCTTCAGCCACCCTTCTCCAAGCCCCGAGAGGTGCCCCAAAGTGGCCAGCTCGGAGCAGACAGCGGGCACACGGGCCCGAAACACAGCCTTCCAGTCACCATCTCCGTGTGCTCCGTAAAGCCAGAGTGTTGTCAGTGTGCCCCCGGCGGTACACGGGATGGTTTTATAGGGCCTTAAAAGGTCCTAAAACAATCGAATCACTAGGCTGTTATTTTAATGTGTGCTCGAAAAAAAAATTTTTTTTTTAATGTTTCTTTATTTTGAGAGACAGAGAAGTGTGAGCGAGCAGGGGAGGGGCAGAGAGAGAGAGAGAGAGAGAGAGAGGAGAGAGAGAGAACCCCAAGCAGGCCAGCGCAGAGCCTGACATGGGGCTCAAACCCACAAACCACGAGATCATGACCGGAGCCGGAATCGAGACTCAGACTCTCAACCGACCGAGATACCCAGGCGCCCCTGAAAAACAATATTTCTAAGGGGTTCCTCAATCGATACGTGAAGTGAAAATTTAAAGCCAACCGAAAGAAACAGGTCAGATAAATGCTGGGCCAGGAGGTGATCAAGTGAACTCAGGCTCTAAGTCGCCTTCCCCACCCCCCACCCCCCATCTTGGCCCCGGTCCTGCCTTCCACCTGCCTGTGGACTGGTTTTAGCAGAACCCTCTCAGCAGGAACCTGCACCCTCGGTGTCTCCTCCCAGGGATCTCCCATCCGCTGGCCCCCTCGCCGTCCACTGGCTACAACCCCCCAGCTGTCTGTCTCTTTGGGGGTCGAGCCCAATTTCCGTCCCCTGTTGAAATGGCCTCAGACCCAGTCCTCACCATATGAACAAGTGAGGTTCACTGGTAACGGGGAGGAGGCCCTTGGCCCATCTCCCACTATGGGGAGGTTAGCTGGGCTCTGTGCGGGCAGCCCGTCGCCCGCTGTGGGGCCACTACGGGGAGCCGTGGACCCTCACAGTCTCCTCCTCGGACACTGGGGCCCTTCTCCGTGCCTGACTTCCACGCAGGGGTCCCCCAGCCGCCCAGCTGAGCCCTTCTCTTTCTCCTTCCCTCGGAGCCAGATGTCGGTCCGCACCCTCGCCCTTTCCTGCCCCCAAGGTGTGCCCCCCACCTCGATCCCCGCGTGGCCACCCTGCTTCTTGAAGGCTCCGGACTAACACAGGAAGCCCGAGAGACGCTGTCCACACCACAGATCCCTCTTTACCACCAACTCCCGACAAGAGATCGAATTTACAGGCAAGCGTGTGCGTTCTTGGGTTCTCGGACGCTGGAAACCACACGCGTGTCTGGGGTTCCTCTTTCGCTTGTTTGTCAGGAAACTTACAGTCAGACTGGGGCCCAGCGTCACAAATCAGCTCATCTCAGGGGTCAGGGACCTCTCCTCCTGCATCCTCTTCCTGCTCTTGGTTTACATCCTACCGAACATAGATCTTAATTGCCTCGAGCGCCTTGGGAAGCAAGCAGGATCGAGATCACAATTTTCAGAAACCAGCGGGTTGCAGTTCAGGAGTTAGAATGGGGTTAGCCGAGGACCCGGGGTGAGCCGGGGCTTGGGGACCAGCCCCTCCAAGGCTCTGGCGTGAGCTCTGTTAAGTCGGCCACCTGGCTTCTCCAAAACCCTCACCTTCTACCTGCCTCTCCCCTGTCACCCTGGAGCCTTCCCTGAGGCTGAGAATGGGCACTGGCTGTTACACCCCACGTCTGGCCACCCAGCCACCCTGCTGGGCACTGAAGCATCCCCCCACACTGGCCAGGATCACGAAGCCTGGCACGAAGGCTGGCCGCAAGCTGTCTTCCCATCTACCTGTCTCCACCTTGCATGAAGATTTAAGGAGTCAGTGCAGGCTGAGTTATGAAAACATTTTGTTATTTTCTTCTTTCCTCCTTCCTTCCTCCTCCTTCTCCACCCGCCTCACCAAGGACCACACAGGCTGGGAACCGTGAACGCGGTGATCTCCCCCCTGCCCCCTCACTCAAAGGGCAGTCAAGCCTTTGTCTTCTGAGCCCTGGGTTCCTCCGCTTTGCAAAGGGAGTTCAGCTTTTATGTTTCAGAGAAAAAATAGAGAAGTTGCCAGGAGCCCCAGGAGACAACCCCAAATAAAGCGTGTTTTCGAAAGTCTGGGCAGCCAGAACAAACTCTCGGACTTTGGTCCACATCTGGCTTGCAGACATGTTTTGTTTGGGCTTGCAGAGTGTCTCGAAAGGAAAGAAGAAAAAAGGAATCAGCTGCCAACATTGACAAATCAGGAGATTTTGCATAAAAGTTGGGTTTCTGGCATCTCTTGAAAGTCCGTTGACATCAGGCACGCATTCTCCTCACATGGGGGCAATCGATGGGGCACAGCTATTCTGGTTCCTCACAGTGCCTCCCCTCCTGGTTTCCCCCATCCACACCCTCTACCCGGCCCCTGAGTTTGAGACCCCTGTCAAGGGGATGGAGACGATGAGCTGGATTATCTCAGAGGGGTGGGGGTGAAGGCTGATGCTTTTAGTTCTAGAGGAGAGTGATAACCCAAAGGGAAGCAGAGAGGCTAGAGTCCCCTGGATTGGGAGAGCCCAGACCAGGTCTGGCTGGGACACAGCTCACCGGGGGTGGCAAAGATCTCGGCTGAAGGCAGGTGAGCACGAACCTCTGACCTTGAGGGTCACTGCTGTGGTCTCCTGGGTCACCTTTGCCAGCACTCAAGAATGTCCCCAAAGGAACCCCCTCTCTCCCTATGCACCATGCAAGCCTAGCCAACCTGTTCAGGGGGCTGCAGCTACAGAGGACTGAAGACCACGGACTTTTCCATCATGAAGACTTTGTAACCCCTGGGCTTACAAGATCACAGAGAGGGGGAACGACCCCCAAGTGAATGACATTGGAATTTGTACTGGCCGTGGCAAAGGAGAGCTTGAAGCTGGATTTGATTGCATGAAGCAAAAGAAAGAAATGGAGTATTTCTTGTGCCTCAAGCGTCTCAAGGTTGTTCATATATGACATGCACGTCTACCATCATTCTTGACTCAGAACGGCCAATACATAAATAAACACTCCTAATTATTATCCTCCCCTCCATCCAGGAATGTGGGATATTGTCACGTTGCTATTAATATCTGACATTTAAATAGCACTTGAAAGGAATACACACAGAAAGTCGTACGCAGGCATGGCAAGACAATGTCATGTGTTCATCAAACCAATCTCATGTTTGTCGCGGGTAGACGGGAAGACTACATTTCCCAGACTCCCCTGCAGTTATGGGAGCCATGTGCTGAGTCCCGTCCAATGGAATACGGTAGACACAACATATGACACATTCACGCCCGGTCCTAAAATCCCCTGCACTAGCCTCCACCTCTCTCTTCCCATTCCGTGGTGACCTTGGAAGACATGTTCAAGATGGCGGTACCACAAGAAGGAGGGAGAAATCAGTCCCCGGAAGACTGGAGCCCACGCTGGATGGCGGTGTGCAAAATAAGCATTTGTTGTGCTAATCCACTGACATTGGGATTATTTGTTACGGCGGCTAGCATTCTCTGACTGACCCGTGTACTTGCAGAGCATTTTCTGGCATATTACCTCATTGAATTCTCAGCAGAGCCCTGGGGGTTTGCCCTCCAAATACTCTTCTCTCTGTTTTTTAGATTCCAGGTCGAGAGCTCTTACCCTGGCCCCATATTGCCTCTCTAAGCACAGAGGTCAGGCCCAGAGGGATCGGAGAGGCTCTCATCCCATTTTACAGATGGGAAAATGAGGCTCTGAGGGGAGACGTGATTTACATAAGGCCACAGAAATGCGGGAAGAGAGCTTTCTCTTCGGCAAAGCCTCTTCTTCTAAAGCTGCACTCTTACATGTGTCCATCCACCTGTTTACCCGGAAAAGGGAGAGGAGGAAATTCCCAGGTGAGACTATGAACATATGTCTTATCTATGAGTGTCTGGGCTTTGAGTGCTGAAAATCAATATGCTGGATAAAGTCGCCCGCACAAAGATTCCCAGCTCTCAAACCAGGGTAGGTGTTATGAGGCTAAGGAGCCAATAGGGAGGGATGGAGAAGTAGGGTTTCAGGGTCCTGACCACAGTAGGACTCCCTTAGCTCAAGGTCTACTCTTCAATTTCTGGCCATTCCAGCCTTCTGTGATCCCAGACAGAATCACATCTCTCCCAAACGCTTCATAGAATGTTTTCCTTTTCCCCCCTTCCCAATCTAGGCTTCACAGGAGAATCACTCAGAAAGCTTTAAAAAACACTAACATACAGGGCGCCTGGGTGGCTCAGTGGGTTGAGCGTCTGACTCTTGATCTCATGTTTCATGAGATCAAGTCACACGTTGGGCTCTGTGCTGACTGTATGGAGACTGGGATTCTCTCTCTTCCTCTCTCTCTCTCTCTGCTCCTCCCCTGTGCGTGTGCTCTCTCTCTCTCTCTCTCTGCTCCTCCCCTGTGCGTGTGCTCTCTCTTTCTCTCAAAATAAAATAAAACAAAATAAACTTTAAAAACCTCACTAATATACAGCTCACCCGAAACCAATTTAAATCAGATATCAGAGTATGAGAACTAATGTTTGTTCGTTTTTTAATAGCTCCCCAGGGCAGTCTCATGTATCATCAGGATGTGAATTACTGTCTTAAGTGATAAGCTTAGAGTTCTGGGTATTTGACCTGTTAGTCAAGAAAGGAGTCAAGGAGTAAAATGCTCAGGCTTCCCAGAGGACAATCATCCCTGCATTAAGAATGAAGGTCACAGAGTCAGAATGGCTCCTTCCTGGCTGTCACGGTGGCAGAAGGAGATGCAAAGGAAATAATTGGAGAAAGTTGAAAGTTGTCATTGTTTGTTAGCTTGTTTTGCAATAGGTGTGGTGTCTGTTCAGAAATGTAACTGTGGGGGGCGCGCGCCTGGAAGGCTCAGTCTGTTAAGCGTCCGACTTCAGCTCAGGTCATGATCTCATGGTCCGTGAGTTCGAGCCCCGCGTCGGGCTCTGTGCTGATGGCTCAGAGCCTGGAGCCTGTTTCAGATTCTGTGTCTCCTTCTCTCTCTGCCCCTCCCCCATTCATGCTCTGTCTCTCTGTCTCTCTCTCAAAAATAAATAAACATTAAAAAAATAAAAAATAAAAAGAGAAGAAACGTAACCCTGGGAGCTGGGCAGTAGACATCAGTGCTCGAGGTCCAGCCATGACATGAAGAAAATCTTCCAAGATTTTTCCAAGCAGACCAGTCTTTGTCTTCTGCAAGTTACCCCACACCTACTTGTCATGGTTAATTTTATGTGTCAACTTGACTAGGGCCACAAGGGGCCCAGATATCTGGTCAAACATTCTTCTGGGTGTCTCTACAAGGGTGTTTTTGGATGAGGCAAACATTTAAATCAGTAGACTGAGTCGGCAGGTGGCTCTCCCTAATGTGGGTGGGCCTCGTCCAATCAGTAGAAGGCCTGAATAGAACAAAAGGCTGACACCCTCCACCCGCCCCCAAATAGCCTTCATGGTAACGTGAATAAATCTTCATAATAAATGTAATAAATCTCCTTATAATAAATATATATCATAACTCTCATATAGTAAATATAATAAATCTTATAATAAATCTCACACTAGAGGTGCCTGGGTGGCTCAGTGGGTTAAGCATCTGACTCTGGATTTCGGCTCAGGTCGTGACCTCATGGTTCGTGGGACTGAGCCCCGTGGCGGGTTCTGTACTGACAGCATGGAGCCTGCTTGGGACTCTCTCTCTCTCCCTCTCTCTCTCTCTCTCTGTCCCTTTCCCCTCTCTAAACAAATAAATAAATAAATAGATAAATAAATGTTAAAAGAAATAAATCTCATCCCATATATGTGTGTATATCCTACGGGGGCTGTTTCTGTGGAGAAAACCTCGCTAACACAGCCACAGAGGACCACGGCATCCATCCGCATCAGAAGAAGTGGACATGTCCCTCCAGACGAAAGGGTGACAGGCAACCTCAGGTCACTTGGGACACACAAAATTATCACCCAAGAGGTTGAATTTGCGACTCCCAAGGGACGTTTCCTCCAACTAGGGCGCTGGAAAGAATTGCCCTATTCTGCTTTCTGGGCATCAGCCGCCAGAATCAGCACCCCCTCCCTGGACAGAGAGGGAGAACGCACCAACAGACTCTTTCTGGTCCCCTCTCTTTGAAAACTAACCCCAGGGCCCGTTACTTCACGCCGGGTGAGCCATAAAACAGTCGAGGACAGCACAGGTCACCTGTGGCCCTGTTCAGACGGGGGACTCCTGAGGCAGGTTAGTTCCGTGCAGGGGAATGTCACTTAGCAGCTTGGTTCCCATTTCAGAGGGTGACTTTTCCCCCACCTTGACCCCGGAGCTGGGGTCCGTTCTCCCAGATCCCACGAGTCCCCGCACGCTGACCACACGTGGACTTCGCGGACCGGCCTCCCAACCGGGGACTCGGGACTCGCCTGAAAAGCCCCGGTGCTCCCACAGCTCCATCTCGACATCTCAGCTTACTGAAATCTCCCCTCAGCACCCAGACGCACCATTGGCTGGAGTCATGTGGCTTCCACTTCTCTTTTATGCCCATGCCCGGGGCCCCCTGACCCCCACGTGGAACAAGGGCTCAGGTCGTTCAAAAATGGTTTGCATTCTTGGCCCTGTTTGCAGGGATGGCCAAATGACAGTAACTCGGGCGCCTTGGAGCGTTGCCTTTTGCATGCCTCTAAAGAAATACCTTCCTTTTCAGGGGCCCCTCTTCTGAACGCTAGGACGAGAGAACCCCTTAGGGCTACAGGAAGGTGGGGCAAGTTCTAGGCATCTGTAATTTGGGAAGACAGCCGGGACAACTTCAGTTCTGATCGTGATGGCGAGACGCCCCTGGGGAGCTCCCGGGGCCAGCATCCTAGTTGGGGGATGTTTTCTTTCCCCCATTTGATTCGGGGGCGGCCCTCTGTCACATCTTCGGTGGAGGCTGCCGGTGGTCTCGCCCGCCCAGCAGCCCTCTCTGCTCATTGTAGTCCAGGCGCCCTGCTTTGCCTTGGCCTGAAGCAGACACAAAACCAAGCTGGCCAGTGGACTCTCTCTCCCCCTGGGTGAGCCCCGCGCAGGTGATGGCCGGCAGGCAGGAACACGGGAAGGGCACTCTTTGTGTTTGGGAAATTAAACCAGCCACATGCGTTTCTACTGCTTGTATCCAAAGGAACTTCACTGGCACACCTGTCTTCCTAAAACGCAGCATGGCGTGCATCTAATGTTCTACGTAAAGCCAGTGCAAAGTAAGTTGGTTTTGAAATGTTGAGATTTTTGGGGGCGCCTGGGTGGCTCAGTCGTTTGAGCGTCCGACCTCGGCTCAGGTCATGATCTCACAGCTCGGGAGTTCGAACCCCGCGTCGGGCTCCCGGCTGACAGCTCGGAACCTGGAGCCTGCTTCTGCTTCTGTGTCTCCTCTCTCTGCCCCTAACTCACTCACATTCTGTCTCTGTCTCTCTCAAAAATAAGTGAACATTTAAAAAAATTTTTTTAAAAAGAAATATTGAGATTTTCACACTGCTGGCCCCACTCTGCCACCCTCTGGACCGGGCAAACCCCAGCTGGTGAAAGATAACCCGGAATATCGCAACACAGGGATTTGCGGGCTTGCTTGATTCAGCCCGAGCCTCTTCGGCTGTGGGAGGCTCTGACGGTGACGGGGTGTGGAAAGGATGCGTGTCTTAGGGATAATAACGACCCGTAGAGCTTCACTTGCCTTGGCTGTGCCTTCCCCTTCCCTGGGATAGGGGTCTTCCGGGGCATTAGCGTCTAAGCCTCGTGAGAAGTGCTCTGTGACTTCCTGGGTGACCATTAGGGGATCCGCATCTTGAGGGAAAGGTCATCCCTCGTCCCAGGTTGACAAAGTGTGAAGAGCGTGGGCTTTGCCATGAGCTAGACCTTGGTTCCGATCCTGGCTCTGCCACTTATTAGCTGTGCAGCTTTGAGTAGATGACCTAACCTCTCTGAGCCTCTGTTCCCCTTTTCCATAAAACAGGGACAAGGGCATTGATATTGTCCCACACAGAACCCTTCTGACGACTGCCCGGGGAAAGCCACAGCGAAATCGTTAAGGGCACGGCGCTAGAGCTAGCCTGCTGGGGTCAAGTCCTGGTTTGACTGTACAAAGCTATGTGGCCTTGGGAGCAATACCTGTCCCCGCTGGGCCTCACTTTCTCTTTCTGTAAAATGGGGGCAGCGATAACATCTATCTCAGGGGGCCTTTATGAGGACTCCGTGAGTTAATACTTGTCAAGGGCTTTTATCACGACTTGATAGATTGTAACCGCTACCGAGGCGTTTGGTAAATGAACCCAAGCATCTGGCGATAGATCTTGGCTATTGTCATTCTCTTCCTCAGTGTCCAGCTCAGTGACCTGCAAGGAGCCGGGGCTCGTACAAGGGCGTGGAGGTCCGCTTCTCAAGATGTTCTCACACTGGGGCGGCTGAGATCGGGGTCTGAGATGGCAGCCCCAGGGGGGCACTGTCACCTGCCAGGGAGGCCTTCCCCTGCGAGGCAGCCGGACGCACTCGACCCCTCTCTCCCCTCCCCCCACCAACCTGGTCATACTGACCTGAGCTCTCCATGGGAGCCCGGGGTACGTGTGAAGAGGATGTGGTCGTCTCAGCAGCAGAATGGAAAGTAAAGTGGTTGTTTTTCCGCACAGACGTGGTTCTGCAAACTAAGAGGCAGTTAGCGTAAGTGGTTGGAAGGTTACAGAAAGTGCGTCTGGGGGAATGGAGGGGCTCCTGGGGGACCCAGGCTCCCAGCACGTCGGAGGAAAGGCTACATTTATTTCAGAAATTCCTCTGCGGTGCTGGCTCTGAGCCTGGCACTCTTCTAAACACTGAAAAATGACCAACGTTTAAACATTTGCATTGACCTTAAGAGGTGGGTACAATTTTCTCTCCATTCTACAGGCAGGGACGTTGAAGCACAGTGAGGTTAAGTAACTATGGAAGGTTTGGGCGCCTGGGTGGCTCAGTTGGTTAAGCATCCGACTTCTGCTCAGGTCGCGATCTCACGGTTCATGAGTTTGAGCCCCACATCGGGCCCTCTGCTGTCAGCACAGAGCCCGCTTTGGGTCCTCTGTCTCCCTCTCTCTCTGCCCCTCCCCAGCTAGCACTCTCTCTCTCTAAAAAAAAAAAAAAAAGAGACTACAGAAGGTCAAATAGCTTTACCAGCTCAGTAAAGGACTGAGCACTGGACTCAAGACTGTCTGGCCCGAGCCTGTGCCCTCAGTCACGACCCCCGCCCGCCCCACCGTGACCGCAGTGGGAGACCCCCCCAAACCCTGCTTCCCAGAGCAACAAACTCCACAACTAAGTGAACTCCACAATAAATGAATGAAAACATACCTGGGAAAGCTAATTTGGAGAGAGAGAACAATAAGTAAATATTAGGAATGGTAAAGGCCATATATATACAATGAAATAAAATTATAATGCACTCTGAATAATTTTAGCCTACTGATAATCACAGAATGAGTATTAAAACGTGTTATACCAGGGGCGTCTGGGTGGCGCAGTCGGTTAAGCGTCCGACTTCAGCCAGGTCACGATCTCGCGGTCCGTGAGTTCGAGCCCCGCGTCGGGCTCTGGGCTGATGGCTCAGAGCCTGGAGCCTGCTTCCGATTCTGTGTCTCCCTCTCTCTCTGCCCCTCCCCCGTTCATGCTCTGTCTCTCTCTGTCCCAAAAATAAATAAACGTTGAAAAAAAAATTTTTTAAAAAAAAAGTGTTATACCATTGGCAATGTTTAGAAAGAAAACACACATACATATCATATATGCATATATATATGATATATGCATACAATGTACATATGTACGATGTATATCATATACATATATCATACATCATGATGTATATCATACATGTATATGATGTATATGATATGCATATGTATATCATATACATATATCATATATATGCATATATGATATGCATGTGTGTTTTCTACATATGTATGTGTGTTTTCTACCTATGTATGGTGTATATCATATACATATGTCATACATATCATGATGTATATCATATACATATATCATACATGTATATGAGGTATACATATATCACACATATATATATATGTGGCAAAACAAAATTCTGAACCCTATATATCCCACCTGGTTTTCTAGGAAAATAAAAATGACCCAAAGGCTCCAGAAGAATTAGGAAAACTACTTATGTTAGTGATCAGTGAGCAAATAAAGAAAGTTGTCAAAGAACCAGTTCTTAAAAAGTGATACATGTCTCAGATGGTTCCTCTGATAAGTTCTCTCAAACCAGCAAAGAAAAATGTTATGCCATTACAACTGTTTGAAAGCATAGAGAAGGAAGGAAAGAGTCTCTGAAAAAGCCAGGTTATCCCTGATAGCAAAATCTAATAAAGATAGTTTAAAACGTAGACGAAGCACTCCACACCCACTGGGATAGGTATTTAGGGGTGCCTGGGTGTGGGTGGCTCAGTCGGTTAAGCATCTGACTCCGGCTCAAGTCATGATCTCGCGGTGCATGGGTTCAGGCCCCGCGTCGGGCTCTGCGCAGACAGCTCGGAGCCGGGAGCCTGCTTCGGATCCTGTGTCTCCCTCTCTCTCTGCCCCTCCTCCACTCACGCTGTCTCTCAAAAATAAATAAACATTATAAAAAAAGAAAATAACTGATACTATCCAGTGTGTCAGTAAGGACGTGGAGAGATTAGAACCCCTGGCACACTGCAGGTTGGAGTTCAAAATAGTACAGCTGTGGTAGAAAACAGTACAGTGATTCCTCAAAAAGTTAAACACAGATTTACCATACGCCCCACAAATTCCACTTCTAGGTAAATACCCAAAAGAATTGAAAATAGGGATTGTAACAGATACTTGCACACCAATGTTCATAGCAGCATCATTCAAAATAGCCAAAAATTGGATACACTTCAAATGTCCGTCAACAGGTGACCGGGTAAACAAAATGTGGTCCATCCATACAATGGAAAATTATTCAACCTTAAAATGGAATGCAATTTGGATACATGCTACAACATAGATGAGCCTTGAAAATATCATCCTAGGTGCAAGAAGTCAGGCCAAAAGGACAAATATTATATGATTCTGTTTACATGAGGCACCCACAATAGGGAAATCTACAGAGACAGAAAGTGTAGCGGAGGTTATCAGGAGCTATGGGGAAGGAGGAACAGGGAATTATTATTCAATGGGTACAGAGTATCTGTTTGGGATGTTGAAAAAGTTCTGGAAATGGACAGTGGTCATTGTACAACATTGTGAATGTACTTAATGACACTGAATTGTACACTTTCAAATGGTTAAAATGGAGGGGCGCCTGGGTGGCGCAGTCGGTTAAGCGTCCGACTTCAGCCAGGTCACGATCTCGCGGTCCGTGAGCTCGAGCCCCGTGTCAGGCTCTGGGCTGATGGCTCAGAGCCTGGAGCCTGTTTCCGGTTCTGTCTCCCTCTCCCTCTGCCCCTCCCCCATTCGTGCTCTGTCTCTCTCTGTCCCAAAAATAAATAAAAAAACGTGGAAAAAAAATTTTAAATGGTTAAAATTGAAAATTTTATGGTATGTATATTTTACTACAATAAACAGATATCAAAAACATAAAATAAATATTGCTAATGAATTCAATGAATTCAAATTATAATGTATTCTGAATAATTCTAGCCTAGAAAGGAATATTAAAATGTGATTCCATATCGGCAACAATTAGAAAAGATTAAACGTTGGCAATGATTGGAAAAGATAAAAATATCAACTCTTGATGAGGATGTGGAAAAATTTTGCTCTGCCGTAGGGAGTTGGTGAGAATGGAAATTGGTATAGCTTCTCTGGAGGGTAGCTGGCCAATAAGTATCAAAATTCAAAATGTGCACACTCTTTGCCTAAGCCACTCCACCACTAGGAATTATCCTAAGGAAATAACTGGGTGAGTGAATAAGGATTGTGTACAACAATGGTCATTGAAACATTGTTTATAAGGGAGAAAAAGAGAAGAAACCTAGAGGCCCGACTACAGAGTATCAATTAAGCAAATTAAAGTGGTCTGTGCAATGGAATACAGAGCAGACATAAAAATGAGGATGTATAGCTACATTTACTTACTTGAAAAGATTTTCAGAAGTATCCATCGAATTTTTTTTCATGTTTATTTATTTATTTTTGAGAGAATCCCAAGCAGGCTCCGAGCTGTCCACACAGAGCCCGACACGGGGGCTCAATCTTACAAACCATGAAATCATGACCTGAGTCAAAATCAAGAGTCGGATGCTCCACTGACTGAGCCACCCAGGGGCCCCTGGAAGTACTTGTTTTAAACACCAGGTAACAAAACAGTTAACACATTCCTAACACATTAATTTTAAACAGAATACTTCTAAATTTGCTCAGATGGATGGTAAGAAGTCAAGAAAAAGTAAACATCAAAATGTGACAGTGGAGGTCCTCGTTCTGGTTAAACACAGAGTAAGTACACTCCACTGTAACTCTCCAACTCAATACAACTAAGAACTCTGAATAGTATGCGTGCGATCGCTATCTGAGGATTCTGAAAGGTAAACGGTAGCAGGCAGAATGGGGAAGAAAACCAGTACCTGAAGCAAGAATAATCTGGCAATGAGTTTCCTGGACTCCCCCCACCCTCCCCATTATACACTGGCCTAGACACAAAGGCCTCCTAAAACTCACAAGTGCACACTTAGGGCAGACAGAAAGAGCTGGAAGGAAGCCTCCCTTCCTGCTGTGAGGAGCAAAGAAAGGGTCCCCAAAGGATGGGAGAGATGGGGGAATTTACTTTTTCTTTTGCATTTTGTTCTGCGATAGCCCCCAGGAAATCTTGAAATAGCAGTAGCAGCAACAGTGATGGCAATGGGGGCCATGCAGATACCTAAAATTCTGAAAAAGGGAAATTATTCCCTCTGACTAGAGGAACTATAGTTCCAAGGGCATGGGAAGAATCCTTAATACTTTTATTCCCCCCTCTATCACAGGAACAAAACCCAGAAATAACAAATAGAAGATAAATAATAAAATGGTAGACATGAATAAAAATACATCAATAGTTATATTAGATGTAAATGGTCTAAACACACCAATTAAAAGACAGAGATTATCTGGGGGCGCCTTGGAGGCTCAGTTGGTTAAGTGTCTGACTTCGGCTCAGGTCATGATTTCACGGTTTGTGAGTTTGAGCCCTGTGTCGGGCTCTGTGCTGACAGCTCAGAGCCTGGAGCCTGTTTCAGATTCTGTGTCTCCCTCTCTCTCTGCCCCTCTCCTGTTCACTCTCTGTCTCTCTCTCAAAAAATAAACATTAAAAATTTTTTAAAAATTAAAAAATAAAAGGCAGAGATTGTCAGCATTTAAAAAGAAACAGAAAACAGGGGCTTCTGGGTGGCTTAGTCAGTTAAGCCTCCAACGTCAGCTCAGGTCATGATCTCATGGTTCGTGGGTTCGAGCCCACATCAGGCTCCGTGCTGACAGCTCAGAGACTGGAGTCTACTTTGGATTCTGTGTCTCCCTCTCTTCTCTCTCTGTCTCTCCCTTGCTATCTCTGTCTCAAAAAGAAATAAAATAAAGTAAGTAATAATAAATAATAAATAAATAAAAATAAAATTAAAAAAAAGAAACAACTCTATGCTGTTTGCAAAGTTCACTTCAAATATAATGTCATAGGTAAGCTAAAAGCAAAAGAATACAAAAAACACTACCTGACTATTAATGAAAAGAACACTGAAGTAGCTGAATTAATATGAGACAAAGTCGATTTCAGAGCAAGGAAATCATAATGATAAAAACATAATGATAAAAGACACATAATGATAAAAGGGTCAGTTCATGAAGAAGATATAACAATGCTAAATATGTTTGCACCTAAAAACAGGGCTTCAAAATACATAAAGGAAAAACGAATAAAACTAAAGGATAAGTAGGCAAATCCACAATTAGTGGGAGATGTTAACAATCCTTTCTCAGTAATTGATAGCACAAGCACGTGGAAAATCAGGAAGGACACAGAAAGAGCAAATAATACTATCAACCAACTGAATATAACCAGTATTTATAGAACAGTATACACAACAATAGCAGAATATGAATTCCTTTCAAGTGCATGTGAAATATTCACCCAGATAGACAATACCCTTGGTCATTAAACAAACCTTAACAACTTGAAAATAATTGAACTATATAAAGTAAGTTTGCTGATCATAATGAAATTAAACTTGAAATCACTAACATGAAGATAACTAGAAAATATCTAAATATTGAGATATTAAACAACACATTTCTAAATAACCCATATCCCCCCCCCCCAAAATATGAGGGACTACTTCGCAACTCATTTTAGGAGTCTAGTGCTCTCCTGATATCAGAACCAGACAAAGATAGCACAAGAAATGGAAACAGACCAATATCCTTATAAACATATATGAAGAAAATTCTCAACAAAATATTAGTACACTGAGACTAGCAATATATAAAAAGAATAATGCATAACAACCTGATGGGGTTTGTCCCAGGAAGGCAAGACTGATTCAATATTTGAAAATCAATCAGTGTAATATACTATATTAAAGGTTTAAAAAGAATAACCATATGCTTCTGTTAATGGATGCAGTAAAAACATTTGACAAATCTTAACATTTATGATTAAAACTTAAGAGTAAATTAGGAATTTAAGGGAACTTCCTTAATCTGACAAAGAGCCTTTAACCAAAAAACCCCACAGCAAACATACGTAATAGTAAAAAAAAAAAAAGTGAATGTTTTCCGTGAAAGGTTAGGAAAAGGCAAGGACACTCTCACCACTTCTATTTGACAAATCAACACAATACTGGAAGCCAGTGTACTAAGACAAAGGAAAAATAAAAGGAAGTAGAAGAAGGTAGTAAAAGAGGTATACAGATTGGAAAGGAAGAGATAAAACTATTTGCAAACAACACGACCCTACTCACAGGTAACAGGTGTACAAAGAACACCCTAAGAATCTACGCGGAAATCTCCTAGAACAAATAAGTGAGTTTGCCAGGATCACAGGGTATCATGTCAGCATACAACCTCAGGCAATGTATGTATACTAAAAACAATTAGAAACCAAAATTTGAACCACAATGCCATTTAAAATAGCTCCCAAAGGAAAAAAAAAAAAAAGAAGAAAGAGAAATACTTAGGTATAAAGCTAACAAAACACATATAGGATCTGTATGGTGAGAATCACAAAATGCTGAAGAAAGAAATCGAAGAACACTGAAAATAAATACAGACACACACAGTTTATGATGTGGAACATCCAGTATAGTTGAGGTGTCCATTCTCCCCAACTGATTTTTAGATTTAATGTAATTCCAATAAGAATACCATATTTCTTAAAAACAACATTTTTAATGTTTATTTATTTTTGAAAGAAACAGAGCGCAAGTGGGGGAGGGGCAGAGAGAGAAGGAGACACAGAATCCAAAGCAGACTCCAGGCTCTGAGCTGTCAGCACAGAGCCCGACGCGGGGCTCGAACCCACGAACCATGAGATCATGACCCAAGCTGAAACCAAGAGTCAGACGCTCAGCTGACTAAGCCACCTCCGCGCGGCTCAGCAGATTTCTTTTGTAGATAGAAGATAAGCAGATTCTAAAGTTTATAAAGAACTGAACTAGCCAAACAATTTTGAGAAAAAAAAAAGTTTGAGGACTCATCTCTCTATTTTAAGAAGTGAAGGAGTAGACACAGATGGAAGGAACAGAATGGAGCCTCCAGAAATAGACCCACATAAAAAGAGCCAATTGATTTTTTACAAAGTTGCAAAGCCGGGGGAAGGCTAAGTCTTTTCAACAAATGATCTGGAACAATTGATCATCAATAGGCAAAAAAAAAAAAAGGTATCTTAACTTAAATCTCACAACTCAAACCAAGGTAAACTCAAAATGTTTCACAGATCTGAATGTAAAAGACAAAACTATAAAGGTTCAGAAGAAAACATAGGGAGAAGTCTTTGTACCCTTGGGTTAGAGAGAATTCTGAGATATGATACCAAAAGCATGATCCATAAAGGAAAAAACTGATAAATTGAACTTGGCCAAAATTAAAAACTTTGGCTTTGCGAAAAGGGCCTTCAAGAAAATGAAAAGACAAAGTATACAGTTAGAGAAGATGTTTTCAGATCGCATATCTGACTAAGAATTTGTATCCAGGATGTATAAAGAACTCTCAAACCTCGACAGTAGGAAAACAAATGATACCCCCGAAAGGGAAAAATATTTAAACAGACAGTTCATCCAAAAAGTTATGGGGATGGCAAGAAAGCACAACAAAACAACACAAAAATCATGTTACTAGTCATCAGGGAACGCAGATTAAAACTGGGAGACACAAACATACACCATTGGAATGGCTACAATTTAGTCACAGGCAATACAAAGCGCTGGAGAATAGGGGCGCCCGGGTGCGGGGGGGCGCGGCTCAGTCGGTTGAGCGTCCAACTTCGGCTCAGGTCACGATCTCACGGTCTGTGAGTCCCGCGTCGGGCTCTGTGCTGATGGCTCAGAGCCTGGAGCTGCTTCCGATTCGGTGTCTCCCTCTCTCTCTCTCTGCCCCTCCCCTGCTCGTGCTCTGTCTTTCTCTCTTTCTCAAAGGTCAATAAACATTAAATTTTTTTTTAATTAAAAAAAAGACATTCGTTTTGATATACAAGTGCTTTGGATTACAAGCATGTTTCCAGAACGAGTTATGCTCGCAAACCAAGGTTTTACCGTACTATCTTTGACTTTATTGGTATTTCGTAACAGCTGGTGCACAGGAGCGAGCTAACGTACACGCACGTTGTGATCCCTAACGAGAAAAACGGTCACCCGGGAGCCCGCCACCCAACTCGGGAAGACCTGCTATCACATTGCCCTGCGCGTAACGCAAAAGCAGGGTAACAACAAAATGGTAAGACTCCTAAAATAATTGCTCCTCTGGCCCGTCCCTTCCTGGGTGCCCGTGTGACCCATCCCTGACTGCTCTGACTTCAGCCTCCTTTGTGCCCAAAAGTGCCAGAAATGTCCAGCTCTTTCGTGACAACATTTTGATAAAGGCTGGGTGTGTCGACCAGTCATGTTGTTCGTTCTTTCTGAAGATGGTCTGTGGCATGTTTTTGTGGGCGACAGGAGACGTCGCAGTCTGAAGGGAATGTGAAATATCAGACCTGAAGATCCAGTCGTGAATCTAAGCGTGTGGCTGATCCCAGGGTGCCTGCAGTCTGGGGAGGGGGTGGCGGAGCTGGGGTGGCCTGAGGCGCTGCCCGCTGGGGGACGGGGCGGACCCTGCCCCCAAAGCCACTGATGCAGGGAAGCCGAGGGAGGCTTCCCAAGTGGGACCCGGGGAGCTGGATTCCCAGGTCGCCCTCTGTTAGTGGTGAAAACTGACCATGACGACCTCTGCCCCAACCCACCGGGTCCAAGCTACCGTCACCGCATGCTGAGATTGTGGCCATGCCCCCAAAAAGTCCCCGTGCTTCCCCGCTCTCCCCTACAACCCAGTCCGTGACTAAAGCCCCCCAGTGGCATCTCTTAGATCTTAGAACACCCCACACCCCTCGCCCTGCCTAAATCTGGCCTCATCTGGCCCCCGAGCACCTCTCCACCTTTATCTCTCCCCCCTCTCCCTCTGGCTCACCCGGCTCTCACTTCGTGGCTCCTTATGTTCCTCGCACCTGCCAGACCCAGACCTACCTCAGGGCCTTTGCACACCTCTGCCTAGAATGCCTTTCCCCACAGCTAGGTACTTCTCAATATTCAGGTCTCCCTAAAAAAAAATTTTTTTTTTAACATTTATTCATTTTTGAGAGACAGAGCGTGAGCGGGGGAGGGCAGAGAGAGAGGGAGACACAGAATCCGAAGCAAGGCTCCAGGCTCTGAGCCGTCAGCACGGAGCCCGACGCGGGGCTCGACCCCACGAACCGTGAGATCATGACCTGAGCTGAAATCAGACGCTCAACCGACGGAGCCCCCCAGGCGCCCCTAGATCTCATTTTAAATGTCACCTCCTTAAAGAGGGAGGTCGCTGTATCTAAACTAAACTCCTCTCCCCACCCCAGGTGATACTCCAGCGCACTCTCATTTCATTCACAGCATTTATCGGTATCAGGCGTCTTCCCATGTAATGATTAATTTTCTCGGCTACTCGTTGGAATGTGCTGCCGTATCTATCCCCTGCCGCAGGCCCAGCACCTCGGGGCCGCGCTGGCACCTGGGAGACAAGGCATAAATATTTTGGGGAGCAAAGGTGAGGTATCGTGCCCAAAGTCACATGGCTAATGAATGATGAAACCAGGACTAGAGCTGAGATCTCAGCTGGGGGTGTGAGGTCACGGGCCACCCCCCCCCTTACACTCTCCACCCCTTCCTCCCCACCCCCACCCCTCGCAGGACACCTGCCGCCCCAGGGAAGGTAGAATGAACACACAGACAAGCTTGTGTCCAGGTGGCGTCAGTGGGGAAGGAATACTGGGCAGTCTGGAAGGAAAAGACATCCCAGAGATAGAGACGACAAGGGGGTATGTGTGTCTCAGGACTCAGGGTGTGAAGCCGGGGCTATTCTGGGCTGACTTTTAATGGAAAATGAACTTGGAAGAAGCGTGACCAGTGGGTGCCAGAAAACCGCCTTATCCATTTTCCTATTCGCTCATTTGCTGACTCATTCACCACACATTTATTCAGGGCTTATATGTCCTCCTGCAGGCGCTGGAGAGGCTTTGTGCCTCTGTAATGGATTTCCTGTCCTTTGGGGGCTGTTGACCATAGTGGGGGGGGGGAGCCCTCAGGGGACAGGCGACCAGACATAAATGGAAATATGCAGAACCCGGGTCATTCTCAAAATGCATCAACATCACCTTTGTCTCCACTTGGGCCGACATGCATTTCTTAGGAAATGAGGCTTGCCCCTTTGAGCCCCCAAACATGCCTCTGAAGGTTTTCTAGATGCATCTCACGGGAGCTCATTGCATATGGTCACATGGTGGAGATTTCGGGAGCTATCGGTGGACGACAGAAGTCTCCACCCCGTCCTGAATGGCTCATACTTTCTGACTCCTCAGATATGATTCTGTCTCAGCACTGGGGGCTGTTCTTTGCTCCTAGTGGGTGAGTGGGGGCTGTTATCCGGCCCACCGGCCCACTGGGCTTTGGGTAATTTACCCCGCCAGGGAGGGCGAGGGTTTGCAATTCATCTTTAATTTTTTTAGTGTTTATTTATTTTTGAGAGAGAGAGAGAGAGACAGCGTGCAAAGGGGTGTGTGTGTGGGGGGGGCACAGAGAGAGTGGGAGACCCAGAATCCAAAGCAGGCTCCAGGCTCTGAGCTGTCAGCACAGAGCCCGACGCGGGGCTCGAACCCACCAACTGTGAGATCATGCCCTGAGCCAAAGTCGGACGCTTAACCGACAGAGCCACCCAGGCGCCCCAACGATGTTTCTTTCGAATTCCCAGCAAAGGGTCCCCTGTGTTGGCAGCAACCTGTCCTGGCCCTCTGTACCCTTCCAGAAGGCTGGGACACCACATAAGCACAGGCAATGGTTTTGGAGGTAAAACACAAAAACAAAGCCTGAGAAACAGATCTATGAACAGAGAGCGAAGCTTCCAACCACAGACATGGAACCTCTATTTGGGCGGCTCAGAGGCCCTCTTGGCTGTCTTCCTAGTTCCTGGCAGGGTCTGGAGTGATGGCATTGCTGAGCAAATCAAAGAGCATCTATGGAACACCCACGTGTCCTGTCTGGGCAACAGCAATTGGACAAGGGCCGGGGAGTTCAGAGATGAATGAAGGAGACGAGGTCCTTGCCCATCAGACTGTGGGGCCCCGCCACTCCGTGACTTCTTAAGGACAGCAGTGTGGCCCTGGCCACCACACTCCTGGCCCACCACCAGCACACTGACGCCCTCACGGACCCGTATTCACAACACTCCTGACAACGAACCCATTTCACAGATTCGCACTGGGGCCCTGGAGGCATGCCCTGCCTACTATAACAATACAATTCACCTTTCAATTAAAAACCACGCCGATGGTAAATCCAAAAGGTACAAACCGCTCTCCAGTGAAAAGCAAACATCCTCACTCCTCCTCTGGGCCACCGGCTCCTCTCACCTGCTCCCCAGAAGAAACCATAGCTCTAGAAAATTTGCATCTGTGGCCAACTTTTTCAAAAAAAGGCCGTATTTCACATAAAAAATCGAGATTCTCAGCTTTCCATAGAGGCAGAGCCCAAGCAGGAGAGGGGCAGAGAGAGAGGGAGACACAGAATCCGAAGCAGGCTCCAGGCTCCGAGACATCAGCACAGAGCCCGACGCGGGGCTCGAGCCCACGAACCGTGCAATCGTGACCTGAGCCGAGGTCAGACGCTTAACCGACGGAGCCACCCAGGCGCCCCTTGAGATGCCCAGCTTTTATGTAAAAGGAATAACTTGGAGATCTGGCCACAGCCAGCCCACAGTTCTTCAGGGCAGCTACTCATGGATGTCGAATGGCTGCTGTCCCCGTGCAGAGGGCCAGGGCCCTACCCCCACCCCCTCCGCCGTGCCCGTGAGCTTGTCTGGGGCATCATTCATGCCCCTGCCTGGCCCCTGGAGGCGGGCAGTGAGCAATCCCCCAGCTTTGCTGTGGCTCCAGTCCTAACGCTCCAAGAGGAGCTATTATGTGAGCTGGGCACCGGGGTTGCCCACGGTGCCCCTGTGAGTCAGTCAACAAACATCCACTGTGCCAAGCACCATACATTACATCCTGTTTCCTTTAGTGCTGGGTCCCCTTTACCTGACGCTGCTTCTACCAATAGGAAGCCCTTGCTAAATATCCTTGAATGACAGACCATCAAGGCACTCGTAGGACAGGGTCACCGTCCCCAACCTCTCTCAGGCTAGGGAGCAGAAACTAGTCTGTGGGGACCGGCTGGTTGGACAAAGGGTACAGGAAATGAAGATGATGCTTAGGATGCTGGTCAAAGAGACCCAGGCTCAGCGCCCTGAAACCAGTGGGAAGGGGGGCCCAGGCTCAGTGCCCTGAAACCAGTGGGAAGGGGGATGCAGGCTCAGCGCCCTGAAACCAGTGGGAAGGGGGATGCAGGCTCAGCACCCTGAAACCAGTGGGAAGGGGGACACAGGCTCAGCACCCTGAAACCAGTGGGAAGGGGGGCCCAGGCTCAGCGCCCTGAAACCAGTGGGAAGGGGGACCCAGGCTCAGCGCCCTGAAACCAGTGGGAAGGGGGACGCAGGCTCAGCGCCCTGAAACCAGTGGGAAGGGGGGCCCAGGCTCAGCGCCCTGAAACCAGTGGGAAGGGGGACCCAGGCTCAGCGCCCTGAAACCAGTGGGAAGGGGGACCCAGGCTCAGCGCCCTGAAACCAGTGGGAAGGGGGACCCAGGCTCAGCACCCTGAAACCAGTGGGAGGGGGGACCCAGGCTCAGCGCCCTGAAACCAGTCAGGAAGATTCCCAGCAGCTGGCGTGGGCAGCATGGAAAGCGGCTGAGGGGTGGATCCCGACCACCTGGGAGGAGCCTCCCCACCCCATCCCTGCAGGCCCTCCCACCCTGCCCTGCACACAGCGTTCATTCATTTCATTCATTATTTCTTTTGCTCCGTCGTTATGGAGACCAGCAGCGTGCCAGATACCGTCCTACAGACACAAGGTAAGAAAGCCAGGCCTTCAGCGGGAGACCCAATAAACGGGTGCCTTCATTCACTCACTCATTCATTCGTTCAGCCCCTTCTGTACGTTAGACCCCATTCCAGGTCCTGGGGATTTGGCAATAATTTAAGATAGACAAAAATACCTGCTGTCATAAAGGCTACAATCTAATGGGCGTGTAGGGAGTGTGCAAGGGGACACCCAGGAAACTCGAAAACTAAGCTATTAGCTGATAAGGCCGGGAAGGGGGGGGATGTGCGGTTACAGAGCTGGCGGGGACTGGTTTCAAAAAGGTTGATTGGAGAGGTCTCACTGAGGAGGTGACTTCTGGGTAGAAGAAACCTGGGTGCGGGGAGGGGGGAGGATGGATGGGAGCGAGTGGGGCCATATCTGCCCAAGACAGGGTCCAGGTGAAGGGATAAGCCAGGCCAGGTGCCGAGATGCAGGGACAGTGTGGCCACAGCGTGGTGGGAAGGGGACAGCAGGAGGGGGCTGGGAGGCAATCCTTCACGGGCGTGTTTTTGTGCACACGCCTTGTGAGCTTTTGTGCCGGGTCATCCGAGAAGGTATGTATCGTGCACAGCCTGGGAGGACCGCGGCAGTGTCTCCCTGTTGGGGACACGGGGCAGATTTACTTGCCGTCCAGCAGGGTAGCAGCAATGTCCCCTTCCCGGGCAGAACTGGCACTTTGCCTGCTGCCCGCTGTGAAAGCCGGGGTTCCCTAAGGTCAGGGCTCCTTGGCTGATGGTGCACAGCACCCCCTTCCATGCTGCCCCCCCTGGGACTTGGGGGACGAGGGGGACCCATCAACCTGACACTCATGTGCTTGTGGGGCCACAAGTAATCGAGGCCTTCGCCTCAGACTCCAGAGTCTCCCGTTTCCTGCCGGTGACAGCGCGACAGGCTGACTTAAACAGAGGGTGAAATCTTGGATGCTTCACGGGGCTCGGTGACATAGGGACAAGATCAGAGGCAAAGAAGGAATGAATGGGTGAATGGATGAATGGATGAATGAATGAATGAATGAATGAACGAATGGCGTGGGATTCAGAGCATACTCGTCCTTAAACGTAGAACTTCAGCAATAAACTGTCCCCAGGCCAGGTGCAGACACACAGCTGGTCACTGCCATGGGGTAAAAACACGTCTGGGGACCAACCACAGAACCTCAGAGGTGGCCACAGGGATAAGTCAGCGGGACCCCGTTTCCTGCCACTGTTACTGCTCGAGACTGGCTCCAGGCAAGGAGGGGGAGACTTCCAGGAACAGGCCCGGCTGGGGGGTCAGTGTTCCCAGCAGTGAAGATCCCGGCTGCTGACCTGCCCACCCCGGCGCCCCAACCCCGCCCTGCGGGCTCCTCGTCCAGACCGTTTGCACAGAACCCTCCACCCAGCCCTCCCTGCGGCCATCCCTTCGGGCTTAAAGGCCAAGAACAAAGACACAGAGTTTCCCAAGGTCGCAGCTCTGCCCCCCACCTGTCGTCTGCCCCCCCCCCACTCTGGCACAGGGACAAGGGACCCCCTCCCTCTGCCACTGACCCACTTCCCCCTCCTCCTGCCGGCGCTGACTCACAAACCCCTGAGTTTTGGGGGCAGATGCTATTTCCAGTGTTCTGACCTTTTCTCTCCATGGAGACAGTCATACTTGCCCAGCTCTTTGGTTTAGAGCATGTGATTCGTGGGCTCACAGTAGGAATGCCGAGCTCTGAGGGGACCCCTCGACCCTTAACCCTCATCCTACAAGGCCCACTTGGGCTGTCCAGGTTCCCGAGGCACCGGGGACGTGGGGGCCCTGCTCTCTGCTGTTCTCTGGGGATGGGGCAGGCCTGTTTCCCTTGCTGTGTCTGCCACTGGCCGGGGAGGAAACACCTGGATGTGAGAGAGACAGTCTGGAGGAGGCGGGGAGGAGAGCATTGTTCTGGGGGGAGGGCAGGGAGCCCGGGAGGAGTCTGACGGGGCGTGGGTGTAGACCAGGAAACCCCTGGGGGCCAGATTCACGCCCACCATGTCGGCCAAGAAGCAGGTCCTGGTGAGGGACTATGTGGCAGTGTGGCTGGGCTGGTGGCACTTGGTGCCGGACTGCCTGGATCCCAGTCTTCTCTCTGGTTGTCACAACTTGGGCTGCCTGCTTAGAACCTTTGTGCCTCAGTCTCCCTGTCTTTAGAGGAGAGCTAGGCATAGCACCTGCCTCGTCGGATTACTGCAAGGACGAAATAAGATGATCCTCGGGGCGCCCGGGGGGCTCGGTCGGTGGAGCATCTGACTCTTGGTTTCGGCTCAGGTCACGATCTCACGGTTCGTGAGTTCAAGCCCCGCGTCGGGCTCTGGGCTGACAGCTCAGAGCCTGGAGCCTGCTTCACATTCTGTGTCTCCCTCTCTCTCTGCCCCTTCCCTGCTTATGCTGTGTGTGTGTCTCTCTCTCAAAATAAATAAATAAACATTTAAAAACTGACCCTCTATGAACTCTTCTCTTCAGCAGCCAAATGGACTCACCAGCTGTGTTTCCCGGTAAAACCCCCTGCTTTGCACCTGCTCTCCTGCTATGGGTTTGCACACTTTGTTCTCAACCGGGATGCCTGCTGCCTCACCTCTGCACACAGACCCTCCCTGCCGCTCAAGGCTCGGGTGCGGCCTCCTGTAAAGCCCCCTGGAGCCCCTGCCCCGAGGTCACCTGCGTACGTGCCTCCGCTCGCCTCGGGACCTTGCGCACTTTGCTTTCTGTTGGTCACTTACTTGTGCTGTGTCTTAAGGCCCCACCAGCTGGCCAACTTCTTGAGCACCGGGACCTGGCCTTGCTCGGCCTCTGGCCCCGACTGCACAGCTAGAAGACGCTCGATCGTGCGTGTGGACAGAAACAACCGGACCAGCATGATCGCCACCTGGCTCCCCAGGAGGGACAGACACATGATGTCCCAGAAGGGGTGTAGACGGGACCAGAAGGCCGACTCGGGGGCCAGTGCCTTGCTCACCTGCCCTGTTGTCTTTGGCAAGACGCCGCATCTCTCTGAGCTATAAAACGGGCATTAAAATACGTATCCAGCCCACCTCTGGCGGCACACGAGAGTGCGGTGGGACAATGCGTGTGCTCTCCTGCCCCAGGCGTGTGTAACCAGTTATAATATCGATACTTACAGGATCCAGAGAAGAAAGGAGGGGTCCCCTCGCCGGGTCCTGGGTGAAAGGATCTTAACTTGGCAGAGTGATCCTGGGGGCCACCGCCTCTGGTAACCCTTCTCAGCAAGGCTGGGCCTCACGTACAGAAGAGCCAGGGGCGTCTCGGCCCCTCCAGGGCTCCCTGCCTTCCTCCTCCTTCCTCCTGGCCCCTCCACCTGCTCTGCCCGGATCTGCCTCTCCCAGCTTCCTCCCTGGACACCTTACCCCAGCCAGCACCTACCTGAGCTCGGCTGGAGCTCGGTTCCCTAAGTCTTTCTGCCGACTGGCTCCCCACCGTCTGTGCAGGGAGGCTGCCGGCTCCAGAGAACCCGATGGCTCAGAGGGGCTCCAACGGGTGTCTCTGGTCCCCGCTGCAGCCTGCAGATCTGCAGAGAAAGGCCCAGTGTGGCACAGGCCCAACTCTGTCCCTCCTCTTCCTTCCCCTTCCCCGTGGCCCTCAAAGCTCCTCCCAGAACACATCCTGCTGTGAGGCTGCTTTCTGCAGAAGCTTTGTGGTCCCCCGGGGTCACTGGAGGCTCTTCCTTTCGATGGGGCAGGAGGGGGGAGCCTCCATAGAGTCCCCCTGTGGTGCTGACTGGGCTGTGATGCCAGGGACCCTGAGCTCCCTCCAGAGCTCCAGACACGCCAGCCGCCATCCACGCCCGGAGACTGGCAGCCAGAGGGCCACCTAGCACTTTCAGTTCAAGGTGCATGAACCGAGCCTTCCTCCCCCGCCCCCACCAAGCCCACCTGTCTGCTCCTCACCTCAGAATCAGAAACTTGGGGGGGCATCCTCAACGCCTCCCTCTCTCTCCCCTGTTCTATCTAAATGCAACCAAGTCCCATGTCATAAACTGTCCCCTTTTCCCGCCCCCACGACTGCCACCATCGCCCTCCTCCCGAGTGACCGTAGCAGCCTGATCCACAACCGCATCACAGCCAAGAGCCCCTCTCTGGTGCTGAAACACAAATCGGATCACATTACGCCCGCAGTACAGCCTTCAATGGCTCCCTGTTACCTTTAGGAGAAAGGCCAGACTCCACCTCGCAATTTGCACGGCTCCTCTTGATCCGGTGGCTCCTTGATCCCCAAGCCCAGGCTGTGACCCCTCCCAGGAGTCCTGATCGCCGGCAGTTCTGTGATGGTCCAGGTGGCCCCTGGGTTCCAGGCCTGCACGTGTGCTGTGGGCTCCCCTTCTGTCCTCCTCCTGGCTCCAGCAGAGAAGAGGAAAAACGTAGTTCAGAGAGGAAGGAGGAAAGTGGGGTGCCTGGCAGCTGGGAAAGGAGACGGGGTCCAGGACATGGTGGTCAGCGGTGTCAAAGCCTGCGGAGAGGACGCGGCTGAAGGGAGCGACAAAAGCAGCTGCTGACCTGGGCACTTAGGAGAGAGCAGCGTGGGGGAGCGGATCACCTCCAAGGTGTGGACTTGCTGGCTGGCCCGTTGTAGTCTTTCTTTTCCTCACAATTTGAAGCCAAGCAGTATTTTGGGAAATCCACACATTTCTAGACCTTCGAAAAGCTCACAGGTGCTATCAGCTGGTTTGGCCTAATGGTCAATGTCTCTGGAGAGAGACAGATCGCAGACAGCATGGCCTGAACGCCTGGATTCAGCCGTGCCTGCAACCCTCATGCCTAGATCTACTGCGGATTGTTGGACTATGGGATCCAATGAATTCTCCCTCCTCCCCTTTTTGAGTAAGACGGTTTGACTTGGATCCTGTTACTTGGGTTCCTCCTTTGCGGCCAAAGAAGTCACTGATATTTTTTTCTACAAGGGTTTGCATGGCCTCTGCTCCATCCCCCTCACTTTGCAGAAGAGCACATTTGAAAAACAGCAGCACCAAAAAAGAGCCCAGACGTTTCGATCATCTACTCCACGACTCAATCTTCCTGTTGTTTTTCTGCACCCCCTCCCGTGACTGGAGTGATAGTCTATCTCCTATCTTTGTATTTGAGTTCTTAGGTCATGTGTCTGCCCCATCTGTCCACCCTTCCCCCACAAGTTCTGGGGAAGCAGAGGCTAGGTCTAGAGAGTGCTAAGAGAATGTTTGGCTCATTAAATACAACAAATGGATGGATGGATGGATGGATAGATGGATGAGTGGATGGATGTTGGATGGGGGGATGCATAAGGGAAATGGGTAAGTCCAGGACAGGATAAAGGACCGGGGACTCTGCCCCTGCAAGTCTGGTACTCAGCAGCCAGGCAGTGTGGTGGCCACAGTGGGCAGCCTCCTCGCCTTATCAGCTTTGGCCTAACTGAATCGGAAATCACAAGTCGACGTTGTGGCTGGCTGCACCCTCCTCTTTCCACAGCTGCTGTCTCGGTTGGGTGTGGCAGCCACGGGTTGCTTGGTGACCGTGGACGGCCCCAGAGCTGTCCCCTGCAAGGATGGGCTGAGGCTTCTTCATGGGTCATGGACATCCAGGAACAGGAAAGAAGGAAGAGAAGGGAGAGACGAAAGACTGAGGGTTGCTAGCTGCCCCCTGAACCATCCTACCATCCCCAAGGCAGGGGCAGGGGTGGGGGGGGGACTGCCCCTTTGATCCCAGGGACGACTTGCCTCTTAGGGGGGGGATTCTGCTTTCCAGGTGCTGAGGCCAGGCTTCCCATCTGCACCAATGTCCCCGGAAGAGCCCTTTCAGTCCCTTCTGTTCAGGCAAACACTTCCTGTTATTTTCCCACCCATTACTATGCAGCCAAGACTTTTACACAAATTAAAATTTTAACCCGTAAACAAATTCAATGAAACCCTCCTGACACTGTGGCAGCAGAGGCACCGGCCCCGGGAGCAGGGCGCCCTGGAGGACCAAGGGTATTGGAGTCAGGTGAGATTATTGGCTTCGGATGCAAGAAGCCCAGGTCACCTGTGCCCTCGCCCCACCTTCCGGGGGAATGGTCTCAGGAGCCTCCGGCAGCAAATGCAGAATTCACCATCTTGCCCCTTTCTTTCTTTTTTAATTTTTTTAATGTTTATTTATTTTTGAGACAGAGAGAGCTGGAGCATGAACGGGGGAGGGGCAGAGAGAGAGGGAGACACAGCATCGGAAACAGGCTCCAGGCTCTGAGTGGTCAGCACAGAGCCCAACGCGGGGCTCGAACTCCCGGACCGCGAGATCGTGACCTGAGCCGAAGTCGGACGCCTAACCGACTGAGCCCCCCAGGCGCCCCACCATCTTGCCCTTTTCTAAGGAATCCACCCACAGAAAATCCTGATGAGCGAAGTAAATCTCACTGAGGATCACAGGGGCGGGGTGGGGGGAGATGGGAGAGGCATGTACGTTACACGTCTCTTAGCAAACGATTGAAAAAACCTCTGTGGGTATTTCTGTCGTCCAGACACCCTTTGTCCACACCAGGCCGCCGGTCTGGTGGGCTGGGGTGGGATCAGAAGGGCCCTTCTGCTTTGTCCTCTCTCCCCAAGTGACTCTGAGTCAGAGTCATGCATTGCTGGTTTCTCCGGCCCAGACTTTTTCACAAAGGGAAGTCCTCTCAGGGTTGGATTCCGAGAGGGGTGCCTGGGTGGCCCAGTTGGTTAAGCGTCCGGCTCTTGATTTCGGCTCAGGTCGTGATCTCACGGTTTGTGGGTTCGAGCCCTGCATCAGGCTCTGTGCTGACGGTGCTCTCTCTCTCCCCCATCCCCCCCCCCACTCGTGCTTTCTCTCAAAAATAGATAAACATTTAAAAAAAAAGGACGTGCTTTCAGAGCACTTCCAACCGCACGTGTTTTAGAAACACATCTAACTTTACGTATGTAGCTACTGTAGGAGCTAGCGCGTTCGGGAGGGGGCTCACCTAAGTGGTCGGGAGGGCGCTTGAGCCAGGGGGAGCCCAGTCCAGCTCCAGGGAGCACTGCGGGCCCAGTCCCCTGGAAGCCTGGCCCACAGTCCTCGCCTTCCATCCCTCCTCAAGGAAGACCCAGGCATCGGCGTGGCTGGTACCCACTTGACGGGCACCTCTGCTTCTAGTGGATTCCCTCCAGCCCTCACGGCCACAGCCCCGGGAAACACGGACTGCGGGACGACCTCGTGCTCTGAAGGAGTGGTTCGCCGAGCGTGGTCCCTGAACCAGCAGCATCGGTATCCCCCGGGGAGCTTGTGAGCACCTAGTAGCATCTGCTGTGGGGGCAGAGAGGGAGGAAGAATCAGGAAGAATTAGGGGGAGTTAGGATGGTGGGGGGACGATTAGTAGAAAAAGAGCTCCGGGCCCCGTCTTCCCAGTATCCTTTTCCTCTCCACCCGGTGATAATCGCTGTTGAAGGCCTGGGGTGATTGCACAAACTGATCTTCCACTGGCTTTGTTTACTTGGAGATCATGAGCGGTGTGGACCCAAGGATCAGCCGCTTTCTTTTCTTAAATTTAAGTGTCTGTATTTCCTGGTCCCAGTAACATATTGACATGGGTCAACATTCAGAGAAAAACCTGCCCACTCCCTCTCGGGCAAGCCATTTGGGGAAGAAAACGTCCCTTCCCAGGATTCTCTTGGCAGGTGCACCGGTCGCCCCTCCCAGACTCCTCTGGGGCGGGGGGAGGGGCAGGGAGACCCTGCCGTGGGGGCGGGGCCTGCTCTCCGCGCACCTCCCCTCCCCTGTTCTCTGGTGGGGGGTGGAGGAGCCTAGCTGGGGAGCAGGTCTGCAAGCTCCCCGGAACGTAAGGGGGGCGGCGTGGAGCCTCTTGAATGTATGAGATACTTAGCACAGTCGCTGTGTCTTCTCACAAAAGAATTCCCACTAGGAACAGGGACTGGCTGGCAGCTCGAGAAAGCTGGGGGCGTCAAGAAGGCTGGGGGTGACCAGGATCGTTGAGAAAACTCGAAGACTCCCTTCATTACTCATGCAAACTGCCTGGCACCCACGCGTGCACCCGTACTCACACCCGGGCGCACAGATACACCCCAAAATGGGGACCTGGCTGGGTTCTGTTGTAACATTGCTGTAGCTGCACGGGCCCCTTCTCCTGCCTGGGTCTCAGTTTCCTCCTCTGTAACCGAGGGATTGTAGCGCGCATTTGCAAGGCCCTTGCCAGCTTCCTCACCGCCCCCCCCCCCCCAACGACCCCCGACAATCCTGGTGGGTTAGGGCTGCTCCCTCCTCTCCCACCCCTCCCAACGCCCCCTCTCCAGAGGTCTCTGAGGACCCCCCCTTGAGACAGCCCTTTGGCCTGGAGTGCATTCACATAAGGCCTCCCTCCTGACTGCCTCCCCCTCCCTGCGCAGGGGAAGGCACAGACTGGCCAGGGGCCCCGCCCACCTGCTCAGACCTCAGCTTCCCTTTCCTGCTCCCCCACCCCACCCACCCCCATTGGCGGGGGTGCCTGCAGACCGTGGCTTCCATGTTGAAAGCGCCAGAGCTCCTCCAAAATTCCATTACAATGAAGCCAACCCTCTGGGATATCTGCCTAAACTTAATTTTTCTGGGCCTCAGACATGAGTGGCTTGGGGGAGTAGCATAGCTTAGTGGTTAAGAGCAGGGACTCTGGGGCCCGTGGACGTGGGCTTGAAGCCTGGCTTCCCCTTTCCCGGGTCTCTGTGACCTTGGGCAAGTTCCTTAACTTCTCTGTCTCCTTTTCTTCCTCCGTAAAATGGATATAATAGTACCCGCCTCATGGGGCTGTTGGGAGACAGAAACTTGGTAACAGAAGCATGTAGGGGTGCCTGAGTGGCTCAATCCGTTAAGCGTCTGACTTTCGGCTCAGGTCATGATCTCGCGGTTTGGGAGTTTGAGCCCCGCGTCTGGCTCTGTGCTGACAGCTGGGAGCCTGGAACCTGCTTCAGATTTTGTGTCTCCCTCTCTCTCTCTGCTCCTCTCCCACTCGCGCTCTGTCTCCCTATCTCTCTCAAAAATAAACATTAAAAAAAAAAAGTATGTAACGCACATGGGTAGTGCTTGGCGGGTATACATACAATAAGTGCTATAAAGTGTTGACTGATAGGGGCGCCTGGGTGGCTCGCTCAGTCGGTTAAGCGTCCGACTTCGGCTCAGGTCACGATCTCACGGTCCGTGAGTTCGAGCCCCGCGTGGGGCTCTGTGCTGACAGCTCAGAGCCTGGAGCCTGCTTCAGATTTTCTCTCTCTCTCTCTCTCTCTCTCTCTCTCTCTCTCTCTCTCTGCCCCTCCCCCACTTGCTCTCTCTCTCTCTCCCCCTTAAAAATAAATATTAAAAAATATTAAAAAAAAAAAGTGTTCGCTGATACCTCCCTTTGTGCTCACTTGACATCCAGTGGCGATTTCCGGGCCAGATTGCCATGACCACGAGGCTGGGCCTTCCTGCCCTAAATTTCTGCGAGTCCCCTGAATGGGCACTGTTTCTTCCCACTCACCCTGTGCCAGAGGCACACGTGTGGTCACAGTCGCCTTTCCAGGGACCACACGCTCAGGGCTGCTGGGTGTTATGGACTGAATGTTTGTGTCCATCCAAAATTCGTGTGTTGACCCTCCAACGTGACGGTCATCGGGAGGTGGGGACTTTCGGAGGTAATTGGGGTTGGAGGACGTCGTAAGGAGGGTGGAGCCCCAGCGTCCCAAGGGGAGGAAGAGACACTAGACAGGCAGAGGCACCGTGGGAAGGTGAACGTGTGCAAAGCGGGAAGTGGGCTCTCACCAGACACGGAATCTGCCAGCACCTTGATCTTGGATGTCACAGCCTCCAGACTGGGAGAAATGAGTGTCTGTTGTTTAAGCAGCCCCACTCTATGGGCGGCCTGAGCAGCCTGAGACACAGGGGGACTGTGTTGTGGTCTGAGCCAGGATGCAGGTGCACCTGCTGCAAGGAACAGAGAAATAAAGTGGCACAGGTAGGGGACAGTCTGGCACCTGCCTGTCTCTGCCCCCAGAGGGATGGGGAGGACACCCTCTTCCAGGAGAGCCGGCTTCCTTTACCCTGATTTTACTGGCGGGGGGGGGGGGGGTTGAGGCCATAGAGGCATTCAGAGATGGGAAGGGAGAGAGAAGCCCCCAGTACTGGACCCCAGAGCTCTCTGTCTTTCAGTAATAAATAAATGTTAAAAATTTAAAAAAAAACACAAAAAAACTAAACTAAATGATCAAGCAATTGTGCTCCTTGGTGTTTACCCAAAGGAGCTGAAAACATATGTCCACACAAAAACCAGCACATAAATGTTTACATCAGCTTTATTCATAATTGCCAAACATTGCCATTAACCAAGATGTCCTCCAGACTGTGAGTAAAGAAATGAACTTGGGTACATCAGTAAAATGGAATATTATTTGGCAACAAAAGGAAATGAGCTGTGAAGCCATGAAAAGACAAGGAGGAACCTTAAATCCATATTGCTAAGCGAATGAAGCCAATCTGAAAAGGCTGGTGACGGTACAGTTCCAACTATACGATATTCTGAAATATGTATGAAGTATGGAGGCAACAACAACAAAATATAATTGGTTGCCAGTCTAATTAAGAAAATAATGGTTTGGGGGGCGCCTCGATGGCTCAGTTGGTTAAGCGTCCAACTCTTGGTTTCAGCTCTGGTCATGATCTGACCAGGTTTCGTGAGTTTGGACCCCATGTCGGGCTCTGTGGTGGCAGCACGTTGCCAGCTTAGGATTCTCTCTCTCCCTCTCTCTATGCCCTTTTCCTACTTGCACTGTCTCTGTCTCTCAAAATAAATAAATAAACTTTAAAAATTAATGGCTTCAATTTCTTTAACATATATTTAAAACCATTAAAAAAGAATGGTTTCAATTTCTTTAACATATATTTGCCTAACTGGGAAATCCATTTCTTTCACAGTGTTATTTCTGAGAAACTTCTCCATCTTATCCAAATCGCCAAATTTATTGGTCAATGTGTAGTATCCTTTCATTATATTTTTAGCGCGCATAGGATCTGTAGAGACGTCCTCTTTTTCACACACGATATTGCTGATTTGTTCGCTAGAGCCTTATCCACTAGTACATTGCTTTCCTAATTCATAGATTTCTGCTTTTACACTTCCTTTTTCCTACTTGAGGATTTATACCTTTCTTTCTGTATCTTCTTGAGATGAAGATACTCCCTTTGGCTTCAATCATTTGAAATTTGATACTCTACTTGTGCTCGAAATAATGTGAGTTCTGTTGCTGGGCGGTATTCTATTTCAACAAGATCAAACGTGTAAATTGTGTTGTCCAGACCCTCCGTATCTCTATTCTTTCTTGTCTGTTTTTCTTAAGCCACTGAGAGAAGTGTGATAAAATCCTTCATTCTGGTTGTGGAGGCATTAATTCCGTCAATTTTTGCTTTACAGTTTACGTTGATGTTATTGCATGCATACAGATTTATGATCATGATAACTTCATTGGATTGACTTTTTGACCTTTATAAACTGTCCCTCCTCATTATTTTTTAAAATGCTTCTTGCCTTAAAATCTCTGTCTGACATTAGAATAACAACACCGTTTTGATCTTTTGCTTTCAGACTTTGTATACTTAACATGTGTCTCTTGTGAGCAGCGTATAATTCAAAAAAAAAATTGAACAAGTCTAGATTGAATTTTTTCCAGCATTTTAAAGATGTCATTTCATTGTCTTCTGGCTTCCAATGTTTCTGTTGAGAAGGGAGCTGTTTGTTGATCCTTTGAAGATAAAATATACCCCCCCCCCCCCACTGCTGCCTTTGGTTGTCTTTAAGATTCTCACATTACCTTTTTCTTCCCCAGGAGTCTTACAATGAGGTGCCTGTGTGTTTCATGTGTGTGTGTGTGTGTGTGTTTGGGTTTTGTTTGCTTTTTGCTTTTTGAAAACTACACTCCAGGGGCACCTGGGTGGTTCAGGTGGTTAAGCACCCAACTTTGGCTCAGGTCACAATCTCACAAGTTTGTGGGTTCAAGCCCTGTGTCGGGCTCTGCCCTGACAGTGAGGAACCTGCTTGGGATCTCCTCTCTCCCTCTCTCTCCACTCACATTTTTCTCTCCCTCTCAAAATAAACTTAAAAAAAAAATTGAAAAACCAAAACTCCAGCCTTTATGGGATTTCACCAGTTCTTTCATTAACCTTTCTCTGTTTCTGGATCCAATCCAGGGTACCACATTGCATTTAGTGTTCAGGTTCCCTTTCTCCTTGCTCTAGGAGTTTCTCGGTCCTACCTTATCTTCATGACCTCCTGGAAGGGTACTAGTCAGATTAGCCCATAGAGGAAGGTCCCACAGTCTGGGTTTGTCTGGTATTCTCCTCGCGACTAGAATGGGGCTATGGGACTTTGGAAGGAGTATCAGAAGTGAAGTCCCGGCCTCCAGATGGAGTGAGGGCTGCTGAGTTTATTGGGATCCCTGGGTTAATGGGTGTCGTGGATTTGGGCCGATTTAATTTGGGCAGCACAGACACCTCCCAGGCCGTTAGGGGAGCCCCACCTGGATCAAGGGATCCCTGGATGTCCCGTGGATGCATGTTGGGTGTGTTAGGCGTGTTTTATTGTTTGCAGTAGCTAGCTGGGGCAAACCTAGAGCATCTCATGGTTCCTTCTTCCTCCCTCCCCGGGGGTTAGGCCGTGAGCCTGATGCCTACGTATTCCTCCCAAATGACAGGTGTCTTCCCGCGACCAGCGATGAGCTCACCTCCTTCCTCTCAGCAGGATGAGGCTTCAACGGAACAGCGTCAGAGAAAATGACAGCACAAATACATTTTCTCCACCTCCAAAAAGCTACACGCAACAGCCCCCCAAGAAACCTGATCGTTGCTGCCTGTGAAGCGGTTTATGCAAACGAAGCAAGTTAATCGGCGTGCGGCGAGATAACCACGGGTCATCGCGTACAAGACTAACCAAGTTTTATTCGAAAATAATATTAAACTGTTTTCATTCTTGGATATCTGTTTATCCTGTAGTAGAACTTGTTCATGCAACAACAAACTATCAAGGGTATACGGTCGGCTACTCTCTGGAGCCTGGAACATGGACAGGTGGCTGGTTGGGGGCAGGTGGCGGGGGCGGGGGGGACAGCTCTGTTCACTTCCATCAGGCTGTCTTGGCTGGCGTTTCAGGGGCTCCCGCAAGCCCACCAGCTTTGGAGCGGGTGAAGCAGGAGGAGGCAACGGAGGGGCTCTGGGCGGGATACAGTCACCTTCCTCCACCCCCACGGTCCAAATCCCGCTCCTCAGCCCTGCCCTCCACCCCATGACCCTAGCGCGCACTTGCTTCCTTCCAAACCGCTCCCACCTGGCGGCTTGAACATATTTGGCTCTCGTGTTCTGCCACCCCCTCCCCCCCGCCCTGCCCCCAGCCAGGCACGAAGCCCCGCAAAGCCAGGCTCTTGATCTACCCGCTCTGGGATCTCGCCCAGGCACCAGAACGGTGCCCGTGAACCTTCTGGGCTGCAAGACTCCGCACATAATGTGCACCAGCCTGAGGAGTGACACGGGAGCGGGGATCACGGGGTCCCATCTGGGAGAGAAGTCGGCAAAGGCTGGGGACTCCCGTGCCACCCTCCTCTTGTCCCCGCCAAGGTCGTTCCTCCTTTGGAGAGTAAAACTGACCCCTCCCCACCTCCTAGTCTTGGTCCTGCTTCAATGATGAATCGGAAAGGCGTGAATGAGGACTGTCCCAGGGGCCATGAGAGTGTCCCAGCGCCACACAAGGGGAGTCGGCGCCTAAGGGTGAGGCTGCTAATCTTTCCTGAGCACTGGCCATGAGCCAGCCACGGGCCAGGCACCTTGTGGACAATTTCTTTTCAACCCCCGAAGGTCGAAGGTCGTAGAGCCGAGGAGGTGGAGGCTGGAAGAGGCTAATTAACTTCCTTCTGGTCATTCAGCTAGAAGGTAATCGAGCTGCTCCTGAATCTGTGCCTGTCCTGTCCCCCCAGCTCTCAGACCCAGAAAGGGGCTCGCAAGAGAATGTCTTCTATGTCCTGACAGCAGGCAGGTAAAGGATTAGTGCTGTTTTTCAGAATACCCGGGGAATTTGGGTGCGTGCGTGTGTGTGAGAGAGAGAGAGAGAGAGAGAGAAGTGGGGGTGGGGTACTGAAGGTCCGGAAAGGAATTCTTATCCTTGTTTCTCCCACCTGAACCGCAGAGTAGAGGGCACTCTGAACCACAGATATAAAGGCTTCCCCAAGTCTTTGACAAAGTGAGGGGGGGCCTGGCCAACGTTGGGAGAGGAGGCCTAAGCCACACCCCAGAGCACCAGAGGCTCAGATCTTTCCAGAAAGGATCCCAGACCACACTAGTGGCTGGTGCCTTTGGAAGTCAGCCCCTCCATCCCTCTCCTGTCTACGTGAGGGATCTGAGGGGCTGCGTGGCCAGCCGCGCCCTCCCTCATCCCTGTGTCCTTCCTAAACAGAGCCCCGAGGACCCAGAAACCGCCAAGCCCCTGCCAGCCGCAGGGACCCACAGCAGGACCCAATGCGACAGAGGGCCGTTCAGTTCCCCACAGGGAGCGAGACCCTCACGGCCGCCCCCCTTGCATGGGGAGGGGCTCCGAGGAGGCTTCCCCGCCCGCTGGTGAGGGCCCCACTAAGGCAGAGCTCCGCTGAACGTCATGATTGGCAGGCAGAGGAGGGAGCAGAGGTCGGGCACGGCCTGGGCTGGCTGGTCGGGGGTCCTCTGGGGTTGGGGGCGGAGGCCGCTCTTCTCCGGCTTGTAGCAGGGCGAGACCTCACACCTGTGGGGCAGGCGGGAGGTAAGGGCAGCCCCCACCTCCGCATCCCTGCAGCTCCTTCCGGGGTCCCAGGGGGTGGTGCAGGAGTGCGCCCCTTCCCTGGACGCCCCCTTCCTACCGGACCACACTCTGCACGATCTTCCTCTCGTCCTGGTCCAGACACACCGCGAAGGAGCAGCCGTTGGAGCCGATGATCTGTATCTTGTCCACTTTGATCTGTGACGTGCTGATCTGGAAGCAAGGCCCCCGTCAGCCCCGATCGCCGGCCCCCTCGAACTCCAGCCCTCGGCAGCTCTGTCCCTCGGGCCTGTCCCCAAGCCCGGCAGCAGCTCTCAGGGGCTGACGGCCTCCATCAGGCCCTGCCTCCTCCCCGGCCTCCACCCTCCCCGAGTCTGGAAGAAACAAGCCCCGCCCCCCCCCCCCCCCCCCCCCCCCGACAAAGCCCATTGCCCCCCTCGCGAGGCCCGGGGTCCCTGACACGGGAGCCTTTGCACGCAGACACGTCCTCCCACAGGGCCCTCCTTCCTCCCCTGATACCCACGGAGTGCGCACCCCAAACCACACCCCATCCATTCGCGCATGCGCACATACTCAGGCACTGCACAAGCCCGGGCCGTGGCCGCGGGCCACGTGGCTGCTAAGAGAGGGGTGCCCTTACCTGGTTGAAGCCCTTCTTGGACTTGGGGTTCTGCCTCTTCACCACTTCGGTCAGGTTTAGCGTCAGGGCCTCCATGCTGGAGTCTGAGGGGCAGGGGGCGGCTCAGGCCAGGCTCGGGGCCCCGCCCCCCGCCACCTGCACCCCGCCGCCCGCTCACCTAGCTCCTCCGGCTTCCGGCAGGCCTTGCTGAGGTTCACGGACGTGCACACCTTCTCCATGCTGCTCCAGCGGCTTCGGCCACTGATGGCCCCCTGGGAACACAGCGGGGCCGCACCCTCTCAGCCGGGGTCCCCCGGGGCCCGCTACCTGCTCTCGGAAGAGGTGGCTCCAGACCCACCGGTGGCACGCGTTCACCCGAGTCTGCTAGCTCGTGCACCAAGAGCTGTCTGACCCCGTATAGACCTCGACGACTCCAAGAAGGAGCGTCGGGTGCCCGGCCTGGTCCACGGATGGGAGGGCTCCAGAGCTCAGAGCATCCCAGAGGGTTATCTCCGTGACGGCTGAGCCCCAAGGGAGGAGGAGAGGGGCCCACCGGCATGAGGTCCCGGCCAGAGCCAGGCTGGAGCCCCGCCTTGGGGTCTGGACGTCTCTTTCACCGGGACCTCCGCATTGCCAGATGCAAGTGCGTTTCTCAGTCCTCGGCTCCCCTGACTTCATAGGAGCGTCTGGCTGTGCTCACGGCTGTCTGCACCCCCCGCCTCGCCCACCTGCCCCTGGCCGGGGCCTGTCTGCCTGCCATCACACGGCACGGGGCTCGGGGTGCCTCCTCCTGGCCCCCCACTCTCCGCCCCACTAGTCTCTCTAAGCACGAGCCTCCCGTGCTCCTTCCCCGAGGCCACCTACACACCCAGCTCCCCCCTGCACCTGAGGCCAGGCCCATCCGTGCCACTGCACTTCTCCCTTCCTCCTGTCTCTCAAGGGCACCCACACCCGACCTGCCCCCAACTCACGGCCTCCCCGCACTGGACCTGGGCCGCTTCTGGTCCCGGAACACTGAGAGCCAGGAGTTTGCGCCTCCCGTTTTCTGATCCGCCCCTACGCCCTGCTGCTCACAGAGCCCACCCCCCCCCCCCCATGCAGGCCACTCCCATTTCCCCCCCGGACAACCAACTCCGGAGCCTCCTAACTGGCCTTCCCGCATCCCCTGCGGACCCCTCCAAACCGAGGGAGCTTCCAGACCTCAAATCTAATCATGGCACACATCCCCCAGCCCCACCCCCAACTTGAGCCCCTTCAAAGGGTGTCCACGGCTCTTGGGACAAGGACAAAAATCAAGGCCCTTGGTATTGTGGCCCTGCCAGCTCCTTTAGCCTCACCCATGCACCGTCTCTGCTCTGGCCCCTCTGGCCTGCCTCAGTGCCCTGTGATGACATGTTCCCTCTCACCGCAGGACCTTTGCACATGCCGTTCTCTCTGCCTGGAGAGCATATCCCTCTCTCCTTAGCCTAATTAACTAACTCCTCGTTTTCTTTCCAGTGCTGACTCAATGTCCCTTCTCAGGGAAGCCTTGTGTAGCCTTCCTGACCAGGTTGAATGATCCTCTTAAAGGTTCTCAGGGGACCATGAACCTCTCCTTCACCTGTCACAGTTGTAATTATGTATCATGTGGGATCATCTAAGCAATATCTACCGCTCCCTCTAGACTGTAAGCACTTGACTCTTGGGAATCCCCCGGTCTGGGACATGGGAGGTATTCCCCAAACACCCAACATACAGTGCTCTGTTAGTCCGTCCTTCCTGCCCGCTTCCTTGGCCGCCACACGTAAGTGGCCTCAGCATCACTGTCCCATCAACCCTTTTACTGCCTTGTCACCCCTCCCCGCTCTTTGATACTCTCCTGGCCATTTCTGTTTCCTGTCTTGCTCCTCCAGGCAAGTCGCAGAGAAGGCCTAGCCTTCTCTGCTCACCACTGTCTCCCCTCCCCAGCAGAGCTCAGCATGAGTAGGGGCTAAATGAGTATCTTTCGAATGGCGAAAGTTAAGAAAGAAGGAAGGAAAGAGGGTGGGGGGGGGTGTCCCCACTTTGAAGTCAAGGTTCTCGTGGCCTGTACCCCGGGTGTGATGCTCAGAGACCCATGCCACTCCTCCCACCTGCACCCCACAAATCCTATGGTTCCCTTCTGACACGGGTCCCAGCTCCCACACACCCCGCGGGGCACCCCAGCCCTGCAGACCCTGGGCTCTCCCTCTGGACACTGCACCCTTGCCCCTCTCACCCTCAGCCCTGCAGCTGGGAGCTGCTGAGCACATCTGGGGGGTGGGGGCGGGGGGGTGGGGGGAGAGAACACTGGAGGGGAGAAGGATGTCCACCCCCTCCCCTTCTCCCCGCTGAAAGACTGGGGCCCAGGAACACAGGGGGCTGCCTCTGGGTGAAGCAGGGGCAGGAGCAGGCCCGGGCCCCCAGCACCGGCCTCACCTTGCTGTAAATAATCTGTAGTGTTAGAGGGATGGCCTCCCGGTCACCATCGATGCCCAGGCGCTTGCTGCCAGGACCTGTAACACACAGACAGACCGTCACTCCCACTCGTCTCGGGGGGCCCCTCGCCGACCCCGTGTCCCCCCTGGCACCCAGGCGGCACCCACCGGAAGCCTTGATGGCACGTGTGGCGGCAGAGTGACCCAGCTCCAGGGAGTGGAGGAAGATCTCTGTCATCTTCTCCCCGGTGACGAAGGTCAGCTGCAGAGAGCAGGGGCGGCATCAGAGGGCAGCCCCCGCCCCCCTCTGCTCGAGGCAGCAGGCTGCAAGGGCAGGGGGCGGGGGGGGGGGGGGGGCGCCGGCGGCGGGGGGCGGGGCTCACCTCCGTCTGATAGACCTGCAGCAACACGGGCCGGGCGGCGAAACGGCAGTAGTAGAGCAGCATGTCCGCCAGGATGGGCAGCTGGGCAGAGGAGCCGTCCAGGGGCCGGGATTCAGCCTTCAGAGACTGCTGCGGGTGGGGGGCGGAGCCAGAGTGGCAGGTGGCCGGCAGGACACAGAATGCTCCGGGGGGGTGGGGACACCCACAGCCCAGCCTCCGTCCCACCCTTCCTGCTCAATTCCAAGGACCTCCTGGTCCTCCCTGGAGGCTCCAGGCTGGATCCCCCCAACCCCAAACCAGGGGGCCTCCAGCAGGTGCCCCCACTCCCCCCGCCCCGCGGGGGCCACCGACCTGGCACAGGACCTCCGGCGGCAGGTGCATGAGACCCAGCACGTTGCGCTCGTACCAGGGGTCGAGCATGCCGAGGTAGTGGGAGATATCATTGGTGCTCTCCAGCTCCTGGGGGAGGGTCCAGGGTCAGTCCCTGCGCCGCGGCCCTGCGAACCCCCCACGCCCTCCGCGGCCCCAAGCGGAGCCTCCCCCCACCGGCCCTGAGAGGAGTCTAACAGCTTTTAGTCTACGTCACGCGGCGAAGGGCCGCCCCCAAGCGCAGGGCGGGGGCCGCTCCTGGGAGCGAGGCTCGCGCAGAACGAGGTGCCCCTCGAGGCACAGGCGATGGATGGCGCCCACTCTGCGCCCCCACGGCGCGTGGCGCGGGGCTGGGGACGTACTGCAGGGCTGGGTTGCCTGGGGGAGTCCGCGGGGAGTGGGGGCGTCTGGCTCGCAGGGCTGGGGCAGGCGCCGGAGCCCCGCTTGACGGGCACGTAGAAGAACTGGAGTTTGAACAACCGCGTGAGGAGGGGACGGTTGTTCTCCAGCCGCCTGGCAGAGGAAGAAGGTGGTAAGAAGCGGGGACCCTAAGAGCCCTAAGCCCGCAGCCCGGCCCCCCCCCACCCCCCCGTCCCGGCGCCCGCACCCCCGCCCCCGCTCTCACCGCAGATTGCTGTAGGCCCGAGCCACCTTCCCCGAAATGCGATCGGAGCCGAAGACCACGACGCGGAGCGTGGACGCCTTGGGGTCCTCATCCCCGCTCAGGAAGGGGCGCCGGCGCTGGTGGCGGGAGGCGGGGGCCAGGAGCCAGCTGGGCAGCTGGGCGCTGAGCTTGGGCTGCGGCAGAGAGCGGGAGCGCTGGGGCCGGGAGGCCGGCGGCGGGGCCGCAACGTCCAGGGGGCCGCAGAGGCTCCCCGCCCGCCGCAGGGGCAGGGCTGCGTCCGCGCCGCCCTCCGCGCCCCGGGAGTCCCGCCGCAGCACCAGCTGGCTCGTGCTCTTGAACAGTTTATAGATCCTGTTGAACTTCTGCCCCGGCCGGCGGTGGAGCCGGCGCCCCTGGCCGCCAGGCCTCTTGGGCCACTCCGAGGAGGAGCTGTCCTCGCTGTCCTCCACGTAGCCGCTGTCCACGCCGTCCGAGAGGCCTGACACGAAGGAGGTCAGCAGCTGGCGGGACAGGGTGGGCCCTGAGGCCTGGGGCGAGGCAAGGGACAGGGTGGAGTCGTGGAAGACCGCAGAGCTGGTGGAGAGCAGGGAGTCCCTCTGGGCGCAACGCCCTTCCGTTTCCAAGTCGTCGTCGTCGTCGTCGTCGTCGTCCTCCTCCTCCTCCTCCTCCTCGTCCCCCAGGATCCCTGGCTGGAGCAGCTCCTGTTCTTGGAGCAGGATTTCCTGCAGGACGTCTGCAAGGGGAGGCACCGTCTGGGTGTCTGGGCCCTTGCAAGGCCTCTCGCACACCCTGGGGACGGGCGACAGGCTCAGGCCGACTGGCCCGGAGGAGAAGAGGGCGGAAGGGAGGTTAAAGGCCAGCCCGGGACTTCAGCGCTTCCCCCTGCTCTGCTCAGCTGGCGGGGCCGGTGGGAGGCGGGTGCACAGACCCGGGAACAGGAAGCGCCCTGGCCGCTTTGGGGGACGGGAGCGGGCGGGAGCGAGGGCCCCAACCGGGGGCTCACCGAAGCTGTCCTGGTTCCAGTTGTAGGTGTGGCACCTGGCCACCGGGATGGGGATGGTGCAGAGTTTGCCGGGTTTGGCCGTGTCTGTAACGACAGGGGGACAGGCGGTGAGGGCTGCAAGGGTCTCAGACAAGACGCCAGCATGGGCCACACGAGACTCAGTGGGAAGCTGGGACACCTGGCTCGCAGCCCGAGGACCCTCCGTTCAAGCAGCCCAGGTAGGTGCCAGGCCTTTTTACAGGCTGTGCGGATGCGGCCAACTCAGCCTCCGAGCCTCCCCTGACAGGGCCCGAACGGGAGCACAAGCGCACTGTCTCATCGGGCGTGGGTGACAGAAGACCGTGTCCCTTCTCCTGGAAGGGGCGGAGCTGCAGAAAGGATGTTTTCTAGGCTCCTTGGGGGCGAGGCGTGGCCTCCAAAGGGACCCGTGAGGACTGCATCCTTCTGCGTGATCTCTGGTGGGAAAACGAAGCCGCCCGCCCCCAGGTAGCACTCTCTTTCTCTCTTGCCACGGCCGGCCAGCCCTAACACCAGGGTAACGACAGCCGGGGGTCCCCGAAGGACTCTATGGAGCAGACCCACCGGCCGGCTGGGATGCTCACTTGGCCGTGGGGAAGACGCGCCCAGCTCTCCCAAGAGCCTCACCTAAGACACCAGGGAAGCCGGCTTTCTCTCCCACCGCCTGCAGCTTGGTCCTGAGCCACTGCCGGGCCTCGGCCGCGTCCCCGATGCTGGACGCCAGCTCCTGTGCCTCCGCGGTCTCCGTGAAGATGTCTTCCAGCTCGGCCAGGCTCTTGGACTGAAACCCCAGGGGCAGACGGGCTTGCTGCCGAACCACAGCTCGCCGGTCCCACTCCTCCAGGTCCTGGGGTCTCACCGATGGCAGCACCCACCAGCCTCCTCCCTGCCTCGTCACCCACCTGCACTCACAGCTGGCCAGGGAGCCGGGCCTCCTGCCCGGGGCTCCTCTTCTCGAGACACGGGCGCCAGAGAAAGGCCCAGACCAGGGCCAGAGCACCGCCAACTTGGGCGGGCGGGGAGTGCTAGTCCCGAGCTCATCGCTGCGGCCCAGAGAGGGGAAGGGGCCGGGCTGGTACGGGTGGGGGAGGCCGGCGTACCCGGGAGATGGCAGCACCAGGACAGAGCCAGAGAGGGACTCCGCTCTGATGGGAGGGGAGTGATGCTAAATAAACCCCAGGGGCCCCGGGGCACATACCTGCAGCCTGCAGTGCAGGCCTGGGAGGTCGCAGTGGGCCCCGAAGGTGGCCTGGAAGGCGTGAAGGAGCAGCGTGGTGTAGGCGCTGTGGGGCGAGTGGCCGGGTGCACTCAGCCTATTGGCCACGGCGAGGAACTCGGCCTGAACCTCCACCGGGTTCAACAACAGCACGGTGCTGGGGACACAGAGACGGTGCTGTGGGGAGGGCAGCACAGCCACGCACCTCACGTCTGGCGTCTGGCGGTCCTCAGAGCTCGCCTGGCAGGGCCTGCGGCCAGGAGCCGGGCCGGGGGCTCAAGGGTCCCAGTTCCAAGGGGAAAGCTTACGGTCTGCTTTTGATAGTTTGCAGCCAGTATTTTCAAAGACCCTTTGCAAGTGGAACTTCTTCTTGAACTTGGGAGAGCCACCTCCCAGGGTCTCACGGGGATGGGAGGGGAGCGTGTGCCTAGCCACCTGTGCGTGTCCTGTCGCCTGACCCTGGGCTCCGAGCCGGCATTTACGTTTGCTCGTCATGGAAAATCTCAGCCACACCCAAGCGAACCCTCAAGGTGTCAGTCACTCAGTTAACAGTTAACCGCAGGTGACTGCTCTCACTTCACCCGCACCAACCGCCCGCCGCTGCATTTTCTCCAAGTGTGTTGGAGCCATCCCGGTTGTCCCAGCTGTAGATGTTTCAGGATGGCCTGCCCGCACGGCTCCCGTCCTCACTGGCCTGCGTGGTGTTTAAACCCGGCGCAGAGAAGCAGGTGCCGTTGGGACCGGGCTCTGCCAGAGCACCCATCGTGCAAGGGGGAAACTAATGTCAGTTTCTCTGTTGGTAAGGAGAAGGGGGCAGGCCTGCATGAGTGACTGGGCCACCCTCCTTCACTGAGCGCTTGATCACTCCTTCCAGAGACCCGTGCTGAGTCCTCGGATGGGACCAGCCGGGCACACGCTCTCTCCGCCCGCTTGTTCCCTCCTGCCGACGGCGAGACCACCACTCTGTTCTAAGCTCCTCCTGCTAACCTCTTTGGGCCCCAGATCTGACAAATCCCTTTCTCCAGGGGCCGATGTGACACTTGGACATCATAGTATGCTTTACTTCCCGCAGTGCCCGGAGCTCGGTAAGTGCAGAGGGGTTGGTGATCAGCCCCGGGTAAGCGTTGTTTACTCACGACACGGAAGCATTTTTGTATCCTTTCTGCCTCTCCCAAAGCCTGCCTCGAGCTTGTTTTGTCTGTTTTTATTAGAAGGAACTCATAGGTGTTTGCTCTACGGTGTGAATGTGCAGTGAGCCCCTGGCGCTGGGGGTGAGAGGGCCGGGGTCTCTGGGCTCTCGAGCATTCGGGTGAAACGGCAGCCACATGCTTGGCCGGCCGGGACCCGTGAGTGGATAATGGAATCATTCTGGGGGATCACAATCACAGCTGCCTTTTAAATAAAATAGAATAGACTGAGACACAGCCCATCCTAGGGGGTAGGGGTGAGTTTCACTTTTTAACATTTATTTATTTTTGAGACAGAGCATGAACGGGGGAGGAGCAGAGAGAGAGGGAGACACAGAATCGGAAGCAGGCTCCAGGCTCTGAGCCATCAGCCCACAGACTGACATGGCGCTCGAACTCATGGACCACGAGATCGTGACCTGAGCTGAAGTCGGATGCTCAACCGACTGAGTCACCCAGGCGCCTTGTGAGTTTCACTTTTTAAAGCTTGTTTCAGTGTGTGTGTGTGTGTGTGTGTGTGTGTGTGTGTGTGTGTGTGTACAGCAGGCTTCCATATAAAATGCATTTTTTTTAGGGGCGCCCAGCTGGCTCAGTTAGTGGAGCACAGCACTCTTGATCTCAGGGTTGTGAGTTTGAGCCCCACGTTGGGTGTGGAGATGACTTAAAAATAAATAAATAAATAAATAAATAAATAAATAAATAAATAAATAAAATGCATTTTTTTTATGGTAGGTCCTAGTCAAAATGGTTTGGAAAATGCTATGCTATTTATTAATATTTTTAAAAGTGTATTTATTTTGAGAGAGAGAGAAACAGAGACAGAATTCCAAGCAGGCTCCGTGCTGTCAGTGCAGAGCCCGACGCGGGGCTCGAACTCTTGGAACCGTGAGATCATGACCTGAGCCGAGATCAAGAGTCAGACACTTGACCGACTGAGCCACCCAGGTGCCCTGGAAAATGTTATTTTAGTAACAGGAGGAAATACATCGTAGAAAGCTCGTGGGCTTTTGAGTAAGACCGAGGTTTAAATCCTGGCTCAGACACTCAGTAGCTGTGTGACCTTCGGGAAGTCACTTGGCCTCTCTGACCTCCAGTTTCCTCATCTGAAAACGGGGGGTAGAGCGAGGTTATCCTTGCCCTGTACCTGGCATGATTGATGCGGGTGGTTTTTAATGTTTGTTTTGTTTTTAAGTCTCAGAGCTGTTTAGCAATCTGAGGAAAGCCTCTCAGCCCAGAGAAACAAACCTATGTACCAAACATCACCAGCTATCCCAAGGGGTTCCTGGTCCTCTTGAAGGCTTTGTTGGTGGCTGGGGATTTGGGGGTGCAGTGATGGAGGGAAAGCCAGATGCACGGGGGGGGTGGCATGGGTGTGGGAATGTGGGACCCCCCTCGAGAGCACTCACACGGTAGAACTGCGGTGACTCCTGATGGACAGGCCCTGCTCGGCCCTCACCAGCCGCTGGTAGGAGATTCCTGTTGCCAAAACAAACAAGAGTCGGTAGGTTTATCGTGCCTTGCTGTGACCCCACGCTGGCCAAGGAAGTCGGGGGCCTGGGGACGAGACTCAGGCCCCGTGCAGATCCGCTCCTCTGAGACGGTGGGCACAGGGTCCGAGGCTGCGAGGCGGCCGGCCTGCTGTCACCTAGGAGTTCTCTGGCCATCTGGAGGCACGGGGGCCCTCCCAAGAGTGTGCAGGCCCCCAGCTGGGTCTCCAATGGCCCTCCGCGCCCCTGCCTGGCTTCCCACGGGCTCTTAGGACAGGTGGGTCTCCCTGACCCTGTCCCTCCCAGGCTGGGTCCTGTCCCTGCCCCTGGCCACAACACCCCCACCCCCAAGCCTTTCTCTCCAGCCTCATCTGCCTCATCAGCCCAAAGTCTCTCCTTTTCTCCTGCGACCTGACCCAGGTCCGCGGCTGGAAAACAGAGCCTTGAGAGTAAGGATTCGGTTGTGTATCCAGCACAGTAAGGTTAAACAACACTGGCCCTCCTCACCGACAAGGGCACCAGAAGCAGGGGCTGGGATTCAGGGGGGTAGGCAGCCTCAAGGGGGCCCCTGTCAGGGGGCAAGGCCCCTCTGCGACTGGGTGTGGGCCGGGAGGAGGAAGGCAATCCCCCTGGATAGGTGCAAAGCCAAGACCGGGGTCAGAGACAGCTGTAAACAGAAAGGCCACGATTTTTGTGTCATCAATGGTGGAAAGTTACTAGTTCATGCTATTCTAATTTAGGACCTAACTGTTTTGATTTGGGGCCTTTTGTTTGATGTTTCTCTTCGGTAACTGTCACATGTTCAGAGGTTGAAGTTATGCTTATTTTGATGGGAAAGTCCCTGAAACGGAGGCTACTGCCATCGGGACCTGGGACACCATCTGGTGGCCACTTGGGTGAGTAACAGAGGCCAGCTCCCCTCCTGGCCCCCTGCAGGCCCCCCAGTGAAATGCTGTAGTGGAGACATCACTCACCCCCCGACAGTACCCCCCCCCCCCACCCCGACCTCAGAACACACAGCCAAGTGAGGTCTCTTGACCCTTCCGTACACATTCCTTTTGCTATGGAAGAAAGCTCAAAGGCCTTGCATGCATACAAGGAGCCCCTGAGCAAGCCCCACCTGGTTTCACGGAGTCACCGGGACTCAGGTCCTTGGTTCGTTCTACAGAGAGTCTGGAGGAACCCACGGAGATGCCTGCGGGATGCCCTCCAGCTCTGCAGGGCCACCAGGCCTGGGGGGAGTGAGGCGTGGTGACCCTGCTGCCCCAGCCGGTGGTCTCCGCCCCCCGACAGGCCCAGTCCGGCTCCACCGGGCCACACTTACTCGTGGGTCACACATGGCGGGGACCTGTTCGCATCTCCCCAACACACTTCCCTCTTCTTCACCAAAGGGCACAGGTTGATAGATCACATTTTCTGACCTCCCTTGCAGGTGTTGGGTGGGGGCTTCTGGAAGACCCCATTTTGCAACCTCCCTTTCCTCCTTTCTGTTAACTGGAATGGGGACATGATGGCCACAGCTCCTGCGGTCATTAGACCAAGAAGTGACACCGAGGGCAATGTTTCCTGCTAAGGATGGTGAAACAGAAAAAAGAAATGATTCTGGAATGTTCAGCCCTGTGCCAACCCTGGGCTGCCTTCCACTGGGATTTTTTTTTTTTTTAATGTAAGAAAAAAAAAATAAACCCCTTTGAGTTGCCACAACTATTATTCTGGGGTTTCTGTTTTGGGCAACCAGCTTACTTCTAACTCATCACGCCCTGTGGTTTCTGGAACAGCTGCTCCCTCCTTTCCCAACATCTCTCCCCCGTGACTCTGTGATACAAGAAGTCTATCTTTGGCCATGATGTTGTCTTTCGGTTCCAGGATCCTATCCAGAGTCCCACACTGCCTGTAGCCTAGCCTCCTCTACCCTGTAATGGTTCCTCAGTTTCTCCTGGGACACCTGTGCATTTGGGGGTGAGATGTTCTGTGACTAAAACCCCCACCCGCTAGTCAACGATGTTTGACTTTGCTTCAAGGAATCTATGCCTTTTATTCCATCATCAGGGACTTAAAAAAAGTATGAAATATAAATGTCTATGATCACTAAGATCCCAAGGGAGACTTACTGCCACTGAAGAATATTCAGAATTCACCTGCTACCAGTTGATGGGCAGAGGTGATCGAGCCCAGGTTTGTACCTGCTTTGATAGAAGGTCAAAGGCAGCAGGAGAAATGGCCCAGGGAGGAAAGTGCTTACAAAACGGTGGCTGGGATGGGGCACCTGGGCGGCTCAGTCGGTGAAGCGTCCGACTTTGGCTCAGGTCATGATCTCGTGGTCACAGGTTCAAGCCCCACATCGGGCTCTGTGCTGACAGCTCAGAGCCTGGAGCTTGCTTCTGATTCTGTGTCTCCCTCTCTCTCTGCCCCTCCCCTGCTCGTGTGCTGTTTCTCTCTCTCTCAAAAGTAAATACACATTAAAAAAAAAATGGCAGCTGGGACAGCCCAGGATTTTCCAGTCACGCACAATGGTCTGCCTGTGCCTCTTGGCATAGAAATAGCTCTATGCAGATGTGAGAATGCATTGCTGGCATCGAAGGATATGGTTTTGGGAATCAAACAGACATAGCTTCAAGAGAGTAGAGCTCTTGTCAGCTACGTGAGCGTAGGCAATGTCTGGAGTTCAGGTTCATCCTCTGGAAGGTGGGAATAATAGTAAATACCCAGGTCGGGGTGGGGGGGAGGTTCCTGAGGATGAGACCAATCCAACCATCGCCATCATCATCATCACCATCGACAATGATGGTCCTACTTTTTTTTAGTGTTGATTTATTTTGAGAGAGAGAGAGAATGTTCTTGAGCAGGGGAGGGGCAGAGAGAGAGGGAGAGAGAGAGAATTGCAAGCAGGCTCCGAGCTGTCTGTGCAGAGCCCGACACGGGGCTCGATCCCACGACCTGTGAGATCATGACCTGAGCCAAAACCAAGAATCAGACGCTGAACCGACTGAGCCTGAGCCACCCGGGCGCCCCACGATCCTACTTTTGACCGGGAGGCTCAGAGAGCTCCCGTCACCTGTCCGAGGAAACCAGCTAGTAAGTGACAAAGCGTAGGTCATACCACAGCCCGCCCATGTTCCTCCTTCCCTCACACCCGACTTTACAGCAAGAAACATGAAACTTCTGAGTCTCCGTTTTCTCAGGTCTGACGTGGGAATAGTACTACTCTTCCCTGCACCCCCTAGGGCTGTGATCGGGGGAAGGGAGGTGCAGCCACCGAGGTCTGTGGGCTTTGAAAGCTGCACAGTGACTCACACATATGATGCCCCCTGTCGCCCCTCGGGATTACAGATACATTCTTTGCAGGCGAGCGGTGTGGTCTACACAGCTGGCGGGGGCTTGGAGTAAATATTTGACAAACATGTGGGCTGAATCCAAGGGGCTGCGGTGGGCAGGACCCGGTGGCACTGACGTGAGGTTTCCTGCCACCCCCAGAGTGGAGGCAGCCAGGCCACCCTATTGGGGTGGAGTCAGGAAGAAGGGGGAGGCCCGAAGGCTTGATAACCTGCCCACTTCCTCCACCACCCAGCCACATCAAAGCAGGATCGGCTGTTTCACTCATCGCCATGGCAACTGGCTCCATACGGCTCCTTGGGTGAAGGGCCCATGGTCCCGTCATCTTCTCCCCGTAACCTGATCAGGACCTGTCTCTCAAGGTACCGCTGCCCCATCCTTACTGTCCCCAGCAATGTGAGATCCACGGAGGCCAGCATTCACCTTCAAATTGCTCTAAGGGAGGAGGCATTATTATACTCCCATTTTACAGATGAGGTTAAAAAAAAAAAAAAGAGAAAAGCTCCTATAAATTAAAGAAATGTCTTGCCAAAGGCCTCACAGCTCCAGGATGTGAGGCCACGGTGGCCTCAGACCAAGTACTGGTGACTCTGCTGAGTGGTTCAGCCTCAGCTTCTCCCGTGGCCTCCACTCCGGCCTCCGCCCCACTGCCTCCCTCAGCTGGGGGCGGTGGTGGGGGGGGGATGGCAGGTGGGGGCACTCAGGAATCAGGCAACGATAGTCCCACAGGCCGAAACGAAAATCTCACTAAAGCACTTTCTAAGAAGCCCAGTGAAGGGTCATGCAGAGAGGGTAATTTAGCTTAATTTACTCTTCGCTACTGATGAATCAGGCAGGGCTCAGGTTCTGGAAACGAGAGGCGAACCCGGGGACATCAGATGAGGGAACTGGCTTTTGTTCGGTAGAAAAGAGAACTCCGCAGGGTATGGCGTTATCCTCCTCTATCATCTCAACTAATTTCGTATCTAATTTTGCAAACGTATTCTCGCTTCTATGAGGAACTTGTCTTCAAAACTTTATCTATCTATCTATCTATCTATCTATCATCTATTTTATTTATTTATTTATTTATTTATTTATTTATTTATTTATTTATTTATGAGAGGCAGAGAGTCAGAGAGAGAGCAGGGCGGATAGCACGGAGCCTGACGCGGGGCTCGAACTCACAAACTGTGAGATCAGGACCTGAGCCAAAATCAAGAGTTGGATGCTCCACCGACTGAGCCACCCGGGCGCCCCCTGTGAGCAACTCCCTCAACCAAGGGTCTCATACCATCCTTTAAACGAGTTCTGCCATCTTGCTGGTCCCCTCAGTAACGAGCGCAATGTGTCTTCCACGAAGGCTTACTATACATTTACGCAAGTTAGGTTTTTTTTTTAACTTGAAAACGACTCTCTGCCATGAGAAAGAGTTCATGATTTCCTATTTCGGTTCTGCTTTCCCTGGAAGGGGACAAGTTGTGAGCCCAGGTGGCCTGGCATAAACTGCCTCTCCAGGCATCTGCCTTCTCTGCCATCACCAGGACATCGGAGGCGTCACACGGTCCCCGGGCACTGTTGAGGGCAAGGTGCTCAGCAGTGAGTGACTGGGGTTCCCAGGGTCCTCTTGCTTGGAGTCCAAGAACCCTCATTCCATCTCTGCCTCCAGTTCCTCCTCTGCCTGGCTCTCGTCCCCTAGGCGTAGAACCCCGCCGTCCCCAGCATCCGGCCTTCACCCTTCCCAGCCAGCCCTCCACACCACCTCTGCTCGCTGGGCTGCCCAGAACACAGTCTCTGCTCAGCGGCGTCCCCAAAACATCTCAAGGCATAGCATGCATTCAGGGGAGAAGAGTCAGCCGGTTCTACCTGAAACTGGGAAGCGGTCTGGTCTTCCAGCGTGCAAGTGACACAGCCCTCCATCTCCCTTATCCATTTCAAAGTAAGAGTCACTTAGATCTTTGATTAGCGACTGAAGGCCCTGCCAAGGTGTTTGCATTTTAAATCCTTTCTGTCTAAATTAGAGAAGGGGAGAAAAGCTCAACATTCTTGTTGAAGGAATTCTGGCCGTAGGCAAGACGCCCAGAAGCAATACAGATCTGTTGGTCTGGGGGAGCTGTTGGAAAGAAGGGAATGAAAGAGAATGACCCTAAGCTGGCTTGTTCACTTAGGGTGCCTTGGAAAGTCAGATTGGCAAGCTGTCTATTCCTCGTGTGCCTGACTACCTTTCCTCGTACAGCACCTTCTCCTTGAGGCCTCCCTGATTTCTTCGTTCCTCCACCCAAGCCTCTGGCATGCGGTGACGTCCCAGGAACAGGTGGGCTTTGGCATTGGCCAAGCCTAACCAGTGCCTGCTCCCAGCCTTGGTAACCACAGACAGCTGACTGGCTGGGCAGGGAGGTCAGGTGATTGGCTGGCAGGAGACAGACAAGCTGATTGGTTGGGAGAAGACCGCCCAGCTGATTGGCTGGGAGGAGAGCGATACACTGATTGGTTAAGAAGACAGATAAGCTGATTGGTTGGGGGAGGACAGCTCTGCTACTTGATTAGGAGGAGACAAATCAGATGATTCCAGAAAGAAGTCAGGAGTCCCTCCAAAGGAATTTACACTCAAAGCTGCAGTCCTGAGCTTTCTAGGGTCCACGGATTGCTGGGGAATAAGACGTAGTACTCTTGTCCTGCGTGTGTTTAATGTGTATGAAAAGAATTAAATGCTGCGAGCATTAAATAGGGCCTGATGCATTTTCTCTTAAAAGAAAAGAAAAAAACAAAAATGGGATTATAACATACAGTTTTCGGGGGGGGGGCAGCATTTTTACTCAACAAGTTACTCAACATCTTTTGCCCTGGGTAACTCTGTATCTACGTCTTTAGTGGCTGAATAGCTACATAAAAGCTTTGAATTTTATGCTCTCAAATCTGTCAGCCTTTTCTAATTTTTTTCCTTGGGGGCAGGCATGTTTGGTATCTATTCACTCTAGGTGGTTCATGTAACCTAGTTTTCTTCTATGATATTCATGGTTTTGTTTTCCACACTTCAACCTTTCATCTACCTGCAATTGATTTTATGTTTGAAATAGAATTGTTACATTTTTTTGAGATAGAATTATAACTCATTTTTAATAATAATATTTATTAAATGACTGATTTTATTCATCACTGGTTTCAGGATGCCGCTTTGTCATAGAACAAATCTTTCTATATTTAGCCTGTTTCTAGCCATTCTACGTTGTTCCGTTAACTTATCTATTCTTATACCAATAGCGCACTATTTTAATAATTTAAGCCTTACAGTTATAGTTGTAACAGACCTAGTAAAGGAAATACTCCATTCTTATACTGTTAAGAATACATAAATACATGATAAATGCATGAATAAATGCTACCAGAGAGCATTTATTCTCTCAGATAGATTTTACTTTGTTAAATCTTAAAAGATATTGTTGGTATTTCTTTTAATCACTGTTACATTTATTTCCACGACACCTGCTGTTACTACAATATTGATTCAATCTGGCAACATGTCTCTTAAATTACTTACCCTTCAGTTAAGTTTGTTTCTCTATGTAGGTTACTCACATCTCTCTTCTTTTGTATTTTTAGTTGCTATTATAAATTGCTTTCTTTTTTTCCCCCTCAACTATGTTTTCTTACTGGTTAACGACATTATATGGAAAAGCTCTTAGCTACCTGTTTACTAGTTTGGACAGTTCTTTAGGTGATTCTCTTGGCCTTGACAGATAAGCAATTGTTTGATCTCTGCATAATTAAATTATCTTCCCGAAAGAGGAAGTAGTCTTTATTTTTGCCTTTTTGCATAGGCAAAAATACTTGTAAGCACAAAGATAAAGGTTATCGACTTAAATGGAAATGCCTCTAGTATTTCGCTGCGGGCTGTTACCTTATTAAGAACACTCCCGTGTATTACTAGTTTCCATGTATTAGAGGGGTTTTAAATATTAGGAACGAATGTCAAATTCTATCAAACGTTTTAGGGGCATCTATTGAGATGTTTATGTGACGTCAGTGTTTTGAGCGACTGCTGTTGATGAATTACTTTATCAGGCCACCTCACAGTAAATCTTACCAATTAGGTTTTCTCTTGCTCTGTAACCGTTTTCTAGGACCTTGTTTTCATGTCTATTATAGCACTTGCAATTTTGCGAGGATTCCTACTTACTTCTCAGACCCCACAGGTGAAAACTTAGCACGAGGCCCTTGTCCACACCTGTCAGGGCACCCATCAACCTGCCTGTTCCTGTCACCCCCCACTTCCCTGGCCAGGACCCAATCTATGCACACATCATTTCCCTATTTGATCCTGAGGCAAAGAGAAAAAGCAAAGGCCTGTCGTCAGTATTGTGGGGGCTTCTCTGTCTGGCCCGGGCAGTCTCAGAGACCCTTTGGCAAAGCAGAGCACAGGCAAAGACCACGTAGTGGGGTCTCCTGGCCTTGAACCCCTAAGGATTCCTCCTTGAGTTACCTCCTGTGTTCACTGCTCTCAGCCATCCGATGCTGTGTGCACCAGGAAGGGGAGATCCCGGCCCTGTGCACCTGCCCCCCTCAACACTCACCTGGGGCCTTGAGTTCAGCATCAATGAAGGTGAGCAGCTCCTGGCAGATACTGCAGTAGGGAACAGGCCAGGTCAGGAAGCGGTGGTAGGTTCTGGCTGCTTTCAGAAGGAGATCTGAATCTGGCGGGAAGTGTGGTGTCTGGGATGGAAAGGGAGAGGCAAGCAGAGATGTCTGGGTAAGAGAGAGCTCACCGATATTCTAGAACACACCCTGCTCCTTTCTGATACGTTCCGCAGAAGGCACACTGCTCCTGGCAGCAGTGTGTCCAAGGACGAGGGCAGAAAGAACCGGAAGTTACCCACAGGGCGTGACTTACAGATGGTAAAGATGGCACCCAGAGGCACCTCTACTGTAAGGGCCGTGACTCTACCACACGTCACATCTAATGCACGAGAGCGCCCCTCTGAAAAGCTGTCACCTTGGGGGTCATCCTAAATGGTGCCGTTGCCGCAACTCATCTGGGGTAATGGTCTCCGATGCCTAAACTACCTTTCTTTCAATACTCTCGTTGAGGCAAACGTTTATGCTTTGCATGGATTGGTTCCATGTACGTACGGTCATCTGATGATGCCACCGGTCTGGTGAATACGGGATGATCACACCGGGGGACACGGACTCCTGGGGTACAGAATAAGGTGGACCTAAGATCTCTCAGCAGGATCTGTTTCCTGGCTCGTGAACAGGCTGTCGACAGCAGTCCCCTCCACGGGAGCCTGGATACACCAGGCGCCATGGCATCCGCACAGACTTATGGAAGCCTTTCAAGATGGCCGCTCTGATGCCATCAGAGGCTTTGTATATTTAGCCTGTTTCTAGCCATTCAGGGAGTTATGGGGGCTGCTCTGATGCCAGAGGGTTGACACCCATTTCAAGGGCGTGGCTTGACAGATACCCTAAGTTGTCTCCGGAGGTGTGAGGGCTCTGTCCCCATGGAGACCGTCCCTCCCTGTCCCCTCTCACTTCCCCAAGCTAGCCCGCCCCGGAACTTACGCAGAGAACAGTGGAGTAGAAAAGCAGAGCCAGGGGGGCGAGAAGGTCATAGGTGCCCTTCTCCTGGACCTGTGGACAGGACAGGAAAGCAGTGTGAGGCTCATCACAGGTGCAGAACAGAGCAGCGCTTCCTTTTCTGCACTTTCTTTTTTTTCTTACGTGACAGGCCACGTAACCACAAGGAAACAATGGGGGAAATACAACTTAAAAAAAACCCAAACACTCACAATATCCCCCCTCCAAATGAACGCAACCACAGCTAACGTGACAATGCTTATCCTAACACCATTTTTCTCTTTGTACTTGGAAATCATAGCGTGTATGTTTTTACTCCTAATGTTTTTACCCTATAATGTTATAAATGAATTTGTTCTGCTGCATCATCTCTAAGACCACCTTTCCCCCACTCCTGGTGCTCCTGGTTACACATTTCCTTTTCATTTGTGTGGTAAATCTTTTTTCAAATTTGTTGTGTGTCTTACTTGTATAGATTTTCTTCTGATGTCCTGATATTAGAAATGTTTATTTGTCTTTTATGGATTTTTGCTTTTGTGTGCAAACACCATGTAAAATTCGTATTTCCTTCCTTTTTTGAAGCTTCATTTTCTTAAATTTAAATCTTCAATCCACTTAGAATTCTGTATGCTGTATGGTATGTGCTAGGAATCTCACTCTGTATTTTTCCAAATGTTTGGTAAATGTTTGCTAAATCATTTAATAAACCTTACTGATGCAATTTTTTGTATATTAAAATCTGTTTATACCTTTGGATAATATCCATCTTTTTATTACCTGTAATAATATTCCTTCTGATAGATCTCCGTAATTTATTATTTTGGACACATGACATTATTTTCTTGCTACCCTAAATACTTTTGCAATGAAAAACTTGGTGCACGTTACTTTTTCTGTAATTTGGATTATTTATCTAGGTTAGGGTTCAGGAAGTGGAGTCGATGGATCAAAGACTGTAAACCTCTTTCTGACCTCTGAAACGTGTTGCCAAGTTGCTTTCCGAAAGGACTGTGCCAGTTATAATACCCTGCGTGTATGAAAGTACGAGTCTCACTATAGCCTTCCCCGCACTGCTTATTACAATTTTTGACCACACTACTGACCCATGTGATTTAGAATTCTTGGGTCCAAATGGTAAAGGTCTCGGCCCCTTCCGGAACTCGTGGGGGTTGAAGGTGCAGAGAGGACCCCACCACCGTGCCGTGCCTGGTGGCCTCAGCAGGCTCAAACAGAATTCTCCTTCTCTTGGCCCCGAACAGACCAGGTGCCTGATACACCTGCTGCTGGGCCCCTTCTACAAGACCCTCCCCTCTTGTCACGCGGTAGTTGATATTTGGGCTTATAAGTTAAACACTCCAAAGGTGGCTTAGGCTCTTCTGAGTTGGTGTGCTTGTGGATCAGGGTATAACGGTACCCGGTAAATGATGGTGCCAGAATTGGAACCTTGAGTGTCTTGGGAAGCCAAGACTTCCCAAGGGACAGCTTGAGAAAGTCACGTTTTCCAACACAGTTACATATTTAAAACAAAAATGAAAAAAAAAAAAATTAAGCACAGGATTCTTTATAAAAGAGCCAGAATCCTCTTTAGGGACTCACAATTATTCTGGAACCCCAGCCCAGCTGAGCCCTTAAACACACTGCTATTCTAAGTCATCAAAGCCTATTTCTTACGGACCGGCCGTGAGACAAGGTCTCAGTTTCCCTTTCTAGTCAGTTTTCTCCTCTGTGTCTGTTTTTACGGATCTTTTCGAGGAAAGGAATTCGGGAGAGCCTCCTCTCTCCGTTCTAGTCAACACGTGGACTTACAAGCCATGTCTGTCTTAAGAAGCAGCTTAATTAAACTCAGATCCGTGGCTCACGAGTCCTCGTCTTCCTGGTGAAAGGACCACAGCCCTTCCTAGAAGCCTTCCACTCACAAGCACCACTGGAACAGAAAGCCCAGGGGTTCCCAGCGCCTTTGCCAAGCCCCTCGGTGGGCCAGGCACCCCAGAACTGACACTCCGTGGGGACCTTTCCCTTGACTCTTCAGTCCCAGGCCGGCCCTCACCTCTCGAGTCTTCTGCAAGATCTGCTCCAGGAGGATAAGGAAGTGGCCCGGATCCCTGCTGACCAGCTCCTGCAGGCTCCAGCAGTTGAGACACAGCCCGGCTGGAAAGGCAGAGAGAGAGGCAGGTGTTCAGCTTACGTCTGGAGAGAAGTGGGAATCCCTAGGGGCACCCCTGGGGTATTCCTTTCTAAAGAGTCTGAGAAAGCTCTGAATCAACAGTCAACTCTCTCCTTCCTCATCAAGACACAATGACAAGCTTTTTACTCCTGCAGATAATGGCTCAAGAGACAGAGATGGGCTGGGATCCCCCTTAGGGGCCAGGAGTCTGCACCCCTTGCCTCTGGAGAGCTACGGTTCTTCCACGAACCCGGCTCCCCTGGTTTCCTATAGGGGGTGCCAGAGCACGCAAGGTGCAGGGAAGGAGGGCAGAGGCAGAGGCAGAGGGCGCTGGAAGAATAAGGGGAGGAGCCACAGCAAGCCCCGCCCCAGGAAGCAAGACCAAGGCTACCACAGCCCTGGGACTTCCCAGGACCGCCTGGCCGCGGAGCCGAGGAAGGCGGAAGCTACATCCATCTACCTTTTGAAAGCTACAGTGAGCACTTGGTCATTCTGTAACTTCCCCAGACTTTTGCACTCTGTCAGGCTCTGTTTCCCCGCACTCGGCCAGGGTAAACCCCTAGAGATTAAAGGCGCTGTCCTAGCGGCCTGTGTGTGCACGCGCACACGGGCGCATGCGTGCAGTGGAGGGGAGAGGAGTAAGGGTGGAAACGGATCGACCACGAATTTCACGGAGCCCAAGCTCCGGGAGCCTTCATGTTGCAGGGGCTCCTTCTAAGGTCGGGGAGGCCCAAACGGTGTTTTCATGCGGACATCGGTTCTCAGAAAATTTGCAAAAGTCAGATCTTTTTTGTGTTCTTTTCCTTAATGATGTCGTCCGCCTACCTCAATTCTATATGCTTAGGCTTCATCAACACCTAGGTAGGAAGTGAACAGGGAGCAAATTGCCATCTACTGACCACCTAGTGTGGCCAATAGGATGCTAGGTTCTCACGTGATCTCCACTGAGTCTCCTATCCTCCCTTCAGGAAGAGGTTCCCGTGGTTGCTATTTCACGGACAAGGCAGGTGGAGTTGTGAGAGGTTCAGTGACTGGGGTGAGGTTACAGCAGCCAGTGAGAGGCAGTTTTAATACAGATCTGTTGAATTCCAAAGACAGAGGAAAGCCTCTCAAAGGCGGTGGCATTAGAGCTGAGACCTGGGTGAGAAGGAGCCAGCTACGGGCAGTTCTGAGGGAAGAGTTCCAGGAAGCAGGTGCAAAGGTCCTGAGGGAGGGAGGAACCGGGTGTGTTCAAGGAGCAGTGGATATCTCTCTCATGGCGTAGTTAGCGAGGCAAGTGAGATACGAGACGTGAAAAATCTTAGAAGCATGAGAAATTATTACAGGCAGGCCCCAGTCTTCAGAGATACAATTGCCCCGGCCTGTATCTGGAAAGATCTAGAAACCAAGGGAACCATTCCGGGAAGAGCTATCTACGAAAGCCTAGCTGCTCTGTTGGAATCAGTAGTTGTATTTCTAAGCAGGTTTGATAGCTTCTTCAAGGTTGTACTTCGGCACATGGGAAGAAAGCAAGATACGGTCCCGGGAGAAGGAATATGTTACAGGAGCACAGACAAACTGCCATATACCGAGGGCCTACTCTCCATCGGGTGCTGTGCCGAGCACCAGCCCACGGGAGGTCCAGCCCACGGGAGGTCCAGGGGCTCGGAACCACAACCTGCTGGCTTCTGTGAGCTGCCCAGTGCTCGCCATAGCCCCTGAGGCTTTCTTGGGCCCCGCGGACCCCACCCCTGCTCCCCCAGACCTACCTGACCAGGAGGTAGAACAGCGGCTGAGGCTGAGGCCATGCAGGCAGCGCTCCAGGGCATGCTGGATACGGTCCTCCGTGCACGTCGTGGCCCCTGGCTGCATCCTGAGTCATCGCCTGCATGGGGGGGGGTGGGAGGGACAGACACCGGTCAGTCTGGGGAGCCCCAGGCTTAGGGAGCAAATGGCCCAGCAGAGCAGATGGCTGTCCACAGGCACTCCCAGCCCGGCCCGATCAGCCCTGCTGTGGCCCCAATGCCAAGGGCGCAGTGTGGAGGCAGAGAGCCTACAGCTGTTGGAGCCCAACAGCACAGAGATGCAGGCTGCCAGGGGTGGTGAGCTGAGACGGAGGCCCGCCTGGCCCACCGGGCAGTGGCGAGCATCCCCATGAGTGCCCGGGAGCAGCCAGACCCCAGCGGGCAGGGGGACTCCTTGAGAAAAATCAGAATCTTAAAGCCACCGAGGAGGGGCTTTAAGAAAAGGTTGATTAGCAACAGGTGGGGAGCCATGAGAGGCGCCAAACGCTGAGAGCCTCAGCGGGGCCAGCGCGGCTTCCTGGCTAACATGTGGGGGCTCCTGGGGCCCCGGGAAGCCACGGCAGGTGGTTTAGCACGGTGAATAAACCCGGTTTCTGGCAGCAACAGACTCGGACTCAGAGCATGACTCTGCTGTTTAGCAGCGCACTTTAGGCAGACTTTTGTTACCTTTTCCCAACCTCAGTTTACTTCTCTGTAAAATGGGGATAACACGGCACTGACCCTGTAAGGCTGTCGGGAAGAATGCCACGGTGGATGTGCCAAGGAAGCTTTCGAGACACGAAGGCTATCCTGCTACAGCCCTGGCCACACTCACACTCTCCTGTGTTCACCCCTCTCAGGGCGGACCCCGTAGCTGGCCCGTCAGGCCAGGTCCTGGAGGGAAGCCGAGGAAGCAGAGGTCCGGCTCTGTGGAACTGGAGACGGACCAGGAAACCACAAGCAGAAGCACAGAGCTCAGAGCTGAGCCATGCAAACGAGATGCAAAACTGTGAAGTCCTAACGTGGACCCGGCTGCATGACCAGAACACTAGGTGCGTGGAGGCCCCGCGTAGGCAAATAATCCCCCTACTGCCCCAGCCTGGGAGGAACCACACGCCGGCCGAAGGGAACATAGTCCCTTTGTGAGCTGTCCAGCGTCACCTCACCTCAGTGAGGTCCCCAGTGGGCCACGCATCATGGGGCTGTCTCCCTCTCTCTGCCCCTCCCCTGTTCATGCTCTGTCTCTCTCTGTCTCAAAAATAAACAAACGTTAAAAAATTAAAAAAAAACCCAAAAACAAGGATTGGTACTGGCATCAGGCCAAAGGGGGAGCCCACTCTGGGTCACTGGGAAGCCTCCCGGAAGGGACACTTAAACTGGATGAGGGAGCTGGGAGAGAAGTGAGGGGAAGAACATTCCAGAAAGAAGAGACAGCATCTGGGCGCAGGAAGGAGGCTGCCAAGGACTGAGACCCCGGAGCCGAGGGCCAGGTGCCACCACCTCCTGGCTGTTGAGGTAGCCGACTGAGTTCAGAAAAACTGCCACTGGTGATTCAGGACCATGGACACTGGGTGCTTCCGTTAGCAGCATCTGGAAGCCCAAAGTTGTCCCCGGGCCCTCCCAGGGCAACTTTCCCAGTCACCTTTGTCTGCTGACTCCTCTACGGGTAGCCCAGGCAGCGGATCCACTGACACTGGGCCTGACCGGGCCGATTCCAGGCTGTCAGGCCCCTCCCTCGCCTCGGTGTGCTGGTCCCCGGCGTGGATGTGCCTCCTGGGGACGAGTACTTGTCATACACCCTCAGCCTTCTACCTTCAGCCCCACTACAACACCCCGTCCAGCTCAGAGCTCTTCAGATTCAGAGCTAACAGAACCTGCTGCAGGAGCTGGAAAATCAGGCACCTTCCAGAGGATGACTTTGGGGGCATGGCTGGCTGGCCCACATGTCCGCAAGGGACCCTTTGCCCGAAGGATAATCTCTCCCCGTTAGCGCCAGGGTGGGTTCTTGGAGGGAGTTCAGAGGTCACCCCCCTCACGCCCTTCATTCCACAAAAGGGGAAGCTGACACCCAGAGAGGGTAAGTAAGGGGCAGCCCGGGGGGCGGGAGCCAAAGCTGGAAGAACCAATGTGGATATCAACAGACCACGGCGTCAGGCGGGACTTCTGTATTCCCGAATTGTGGGGACAAAAGGTGATCCATGACCTACCTGCTCCTGTAATAAGAGTCACGGTGAGTGGCGGGGACGGCGCCCAGCCACCACCTTGGGGGCCTTGCCGGGAGGGGTCCGTCCAGAACTAACACAGCTGCCTACCTGCCCCTGCCAACACGGGAAGACTGAGGACACGAGGGGCTTATCCAGCATCCCAGTCGGCTCTCCTTTGTCGCCCGGGGCCAAGGGCAGAGGGGCATTAAGAGAATCCCTTATTCAGACTGGATGCTTGCCAGGTGGGGATGTGCTGTTGTGCTCTCCTGTCATCGTACTCGGCCAGCACACCTGCTCCCTGCGAGCCCCGCCAGGGCTGAGAGAAGACGTGAGCTCCTTGGGGGTGGGGATAGGGAGGTACCAGCAACAAAGGCTGGACTTCAGCTGTTTTGTTGATCCTTGACCCTGGAGGGCTCCCACCGGGGTGAGGGCAACCTAGCGGTAAGAGGCTGATGGCTGGACCACCTTCGGGGGAGACTGGAGGGAGGGGGGATGGAGAGATGGCTAATCTGTGGCCCAGAGAAGTTAGACAACTTGCATAAGGTCACACAGTTAGGAGATGGCAAAGCCAGGATGCGAACCCAGGGAGTCTGGCCTTGACCGCTAAAGTGCACCGCCCCCTCGGCAATGTCAGATGCCAGTCGCCGGAAGAAAAATAAACTCAATTCATGTTTCTACACCCAGAAGTGAAGATTCTGTGAACTGTAACACGACCTTGCTTTAAGAAACCTACATTCCCGGGGTCCCTGGGTGGCTTAGTTGGTTAAGCGTCCGTCCCACTTCGGCTCAGGTCATGATCTCGCGGTCTGCGGGTTCGAGCCCCGCGTCGGGCTCTGTGCCGACAGCTCGGAACCTGGAGCCTGCTTCTGATTCTGTGTCTCTCTCTCTGCCCCTCCGCCCCTCCTGCACTCACATTCTGTCTCTCTCTCACAAGTAAATAAACATTAAAAAAAAAAAAAAAAAGAAACCTGTATTTCCAGTTGCTGGGAATCTCGAGCCCACCATGTCTATCTACACCAGCTGCTCACCCTCTGGAGAGGGGATCAGAACTCACAGAGGCACACTGTCCCTGCCCCTGCTGAACTGGGGCCAGCGATCTCTAGCCTGGAGAAGCGCCGAACCACACCAACCGGGTTTAAAGTCCCCTCCGCCCAGTCCCTGCCGCAAGGGACGGCTGGGTTGTGTCACGAGGCAGGAATGAGTCACCCTGCCCTGTTGTGTCCCACTGTGACGATGCAAACACGAGACGTAAGTGAACATTCTCGGCCAACGCTGCTTCTGCTGCACACACACCTACCCTCAGGGGTCGGCACCCCGTGTCCCGGGGCCCTCGCTGCACCCCTCCGACGCCTGCTGGCCCACGCCGCCTCCCTCCTCCAGGCCCCTGACACTCCCATCTCCTGGCCTCAGTGTCCCTGGCTGTTCACTGGAGGCCATCAAGGCCTTCTCCACGGGTGAGCCAGACGTCCCCAGAGGCATCTGGCAGATCTCCCGGTGTGCCTGTCTCCCTGGCACCCTGACACCATCTAGGGCTTGCCCCACGCTGCTCTAAGAGGCAGGACTTGCCCGGGGCACTGGGTGCTGGGGGTCAAGGGAGGTGTGAGCTCGGCCCGGGGATCCTCAGCCGAGTTGCCCTGGGGGTTGACCCAGCACACGGTGGCTGGCCACCTGGACCTTCAGCACACTCATTTCCGTCCGATGAGTCAGCCGTCAGCCGTCTCTTCTGACTTGTCAGCAGAACCCCAGTGGCTTTGGGGTGGAGATTAAGAGGGAGGAAGGTGGTACCCCCTCCCTCCCCAAGGACGATGCCTCTTTGTTTCAGAGACTTGGCAGGCAAGGCCTGGCTTCCCCTGGCACCTTGCTGAGAGGAGCATCTGTTGTGAAATTCCAGCTGCTGCCAGTAAAGGGAATGTCCGCTCACCCGCCAGGGGGGTGGTGTTGAAACCTTCAACTACCATCTCCAAGTTCCTCTTCCGAGCCGGTAAGGATGAGTCTCTACTGGGGACCCCGGAGAGGACAGAGAAGCCTGGAGTTGGGGGGGTGGCCTCAGAGGGCACAGAGGAAGAACTCACCTTCACATGCTGACCTGATCCGATGATGCAAGACACAGGTCATCTTCCCTCATGTGGGGGACCTAGTCAAAGGTGCTGCCTGGGTCCAACGTTCCCGGGGCAGCCCCCACACGGGGCAGGGAGGACGGCTTCTTTTCCCGGGGGATGCCTCAAACGGAGTGGAATAGCACAGGTGGAGGGCCGACGTCTCACTGGGAGACAGGCAGGCACCTCCAGGCACTGGTGGGCACCCCACACTGCTTCCCTGGTGTTCTGGAACATTCTAGGCCCATGCTTTGAAGTCTTAGTTCCACAGGTGGGAATAAGAGAGGCACCAAGGCATGTGGTCCTGCACTGACCCCGCCCACTTCGGTCCTGGGTCTCTCCTCCCTCCCCTTCCTCTCAATCCCTGGGGTTTGACCTCCCTTCTCTAGCCCCACTCTCCTCCACGTGACTGTTGAAGGCAGAATCTCTTCCGTGACCTAATTTTAAAACCTCCCGTCTCCAAAGCAGGAAGGATACACCTGAAACTAACAATACTGGGCTAAGAAAGGGTGAAAAGGAGAGGAGAATGAGATGGGGAGGGGGCATGAGGAAGTACTTTTAGGTACCACTTTGACTCTTAGAACCAGAGCGATAGTCCACTTACGCCAAATTAAATAAATAACTCTAGTCAACTAGGATTGCAAGGGGGGTGGGCAGGTGGGGTGAAAAACACAAACAAAACAAATTAACCTGACTACATTATAAGTGAGTAACGTAACTGCACTGAAAGGGTGGGGGATGAAAGAATTAAACTGAGGAACGTTGGAAAATAGTATTTTGACTGGATGCTGCAAGGCTAAAGACAAAAAGAACTATGCACATAGTTTTCTAAGTATTCAATCTGTTTGTCGTAGGAACGTGTGTTTAAAACCCTGAGACTTCTTTTATGTGTGTGCTGTGACCAAACAAATAAGTAAATCTATCATAGATAATGAGAGCCAGCTTCTCACTATTGGAGAAAGAAGTTACAAATAAGGAAGGAGGGAAATCTAGGGTGAGTCAATCTTACTGGACCGGAGTTGGAGAAATCAGCATGAACTTGTGGTTTTTAATGTATTAACACAGAGATACATACAGAAGTGAAAAAGATGTGTGTATGTTTGCATTATTCGCATTACAGTGCATACATACTTACATACGGGTGTCTGGGTTAGCATCCGACTCTTGGGTTTCATCTCAGGTCATGATCTCACGATTCAGGAGATCGAGCCCCACACTGGGCTCTGTGCCGACAGCATGGAGTCTGCTTGGGATTCGCTCTCTCCCTTGCTCCCTGTCCCTTCCCCCCCCCCCTCTCTCTCAAAATAAATAAATAAACATTAAAAAAAGGAAAATGCATACATATATTTTCTAACTCTGCTGAGAGAGCCAGGAAACGACATCCCAATAACAATGAGCACATCCAGTACCCAGGTCTTGGTTTCTAAATACCATTCTCCACTCAAAGGAACCAGGGCTCCTTAGAGAAATGGCCAATTCTAGGAGCAGGGCAGGAAATACACAAGATCAACCTGGCACATCTTACAGTGCCAGAATATAAGTCATTCCTTGAAAAAGGACGGGAGTGTCAGAAGGATACGGGAGCCAGCTCAAAGGAGCTTCCAACGGCCAAAGCCAGGGCAATTTGAACAACAAAATAAACAATGACAGTGTTGGATTACAATTCGTAGAATGAAATAAATACCCATGAGTGTATACTAATGTTATAAATAAGAGAATATGGAGGGGAAGGAACAGGTCCTCTTTACAAAAGAATTCCAATTAATGTGGATAGAGGGAGAGAAACGCAAAACCACCATTAGGCAAACACCACAGTAATAACTGCCCTCAGTATGGATGCTAAAATCCGTGGATGAAAATCTGAGAGGAGACAGGATATTTGCATAGTCTCAAAGTATCTCCTCTGAGAAATTAATTGATTGCAAGGGAAAAATAATAATTTCACAGTGGAGAAACCCAGCACTGCCTTAACCTCATGATCCAAGTTAACATTATCAATAATAAGACATATGAAGATCATGCATCCCCTGATACGATGCACCGAGAGGGACATAGGTCACTTCTGTGGGATTCTTACCAAAAATGCATACACACAATCGAATCATGAGAAAAATATCATTCACAACCCAACTGAGAGAAATTCTGTAACATCACCGACTAGTACTGACCAGAATGTCAAGGTCATAAAAGATAAGGAAGCCAGAGGAACTGCCACAGATCGGAGGAAATTGAGGACACACAAAAACTAGACACAATGTGAGATCCTGGAAGGGACTCTGGAATTAAAAGATGATATTGCGGGGGCGGGGGGGTGTGTGGCTAAAATCCAAATGAGGTCCACAGTTTAGCGAACAGTATTGTACCAATGATCATTTCCAAGTTTTGGTAACTTCACCTTGTCATGTAAGTTGTTAACATTAGGGGAGAGGTGAAGGGTCTCCACGGTTCTAAGACCCTTTATGTAGTTACATAGCCTGACAGATCCTTTGAATATCCTTCCGGATGGTTATTCAATGCTTTGCTGTCCTTCATGATCTTGTTGGAAGTTGCTACTTCATGTGTAGTCACATGTCCTAGTCATTGGTTGGTCGGCCAGCCCTCACCCCTGACTCAATGTTCCTAAGCTGGGGTGGAGAATCTCTGGGGCTCTTGGAGGACCGAAAGTCCTCAGAGAGGATGCATTTTGATGGCAATCCAGAAGTCAGTATATTTTGGACCACCTTGACATCACCTATGAGCGAATGTTGCCATAAAAATTTGATGCCCCATTTGCATTTGTGTCTATCACCAATTTGGTGTCGCCTAAAAGGACAGGGCATGCCAGATGTGTTCTTGGGATCTACTAGAGCTCGAGGTTGAACCCAATGAGTTGATGGAAAATGTTTGGTAAAAGGAGAAAAATTTACATGATCTGAAGAGAAACCAGAAGATAAATTAATGGAAAATATTTAGAGAAGTGCCTGGCACATAAGTGCTCAGCAACGGCTATCTATTAGCTATCAGCATGCTTCCCTCACACAGACAATTCTATGGCCCAATTCCAGACGGCGTTGAGATTGGGCCAAGAAACGAAACACCCCCTGGATGACTCTGATGCATGGTCGGGCTTGGAAAGTAACGTTTTCTGGTTTTCAAAGTCACCCATATTCTAGACTATGTGACTAGGAAAGCATCCTGGAGATGAGGTGGTGCAACCTTCCCATTCTACGAACGGGAAAACAGAGGCTCTGAGCAGTGAGGAGTCTTCCTCGGATCAGGAAGTGGCAAATCTATAGCTAAAATCTGAGCCTAGAACCCAGGAGAGTCATGACACCCTCTTGCTTCGTTGGGAATCCGCTTCCACTGCCGATCTCTGAGTGACCTCAGCTCGTTTCCTCAAGGTTATTTTTGGAATCCTTTTCTCAATTTCTTTCAGAGTTATTGTGTAGGTATCGAACTCCTTCATGTGTCAACTCTGTGCATTTAGGTTTTCTGACAATACCATTCATCTTAATCAAGATTGGAAATTTTACTAGAAAAGATTTAGGCCTAGAATTTCTATGTGATTTAAAAAATTGTTTCTGAACCTGTGATTTTAGCCCCTTTCTTAATCTAAACGGTGTAAAATCAGGTTTTAAGATACAAACCTGGATTGGATTTATTTTAAGTATTTTTATACTGTATCACCATTCTTTCAATAATCCTTTTTGGACATTTATAATAAATGTAATAACTATGAAAATAGCAGTATTTTGGGGGGGGGAGGCAGCAGCTTTAAGTGTGATTTACTTCATTGCTGTTTATTTTTTTTTATTTCTTTGTTTTTATATCATATCATCTCTAGTCATGAGTTCTTTATTTTGATTCATTTCTTGTTCAGCTGGAGTACTTTGAGTAACTTCAGGATGAATGTGTGGGTAAGGTAGTTTCTGAGACTTTAGATGTCACGGTCATTTCATTCATTCATTGAGGCTCACAATGAATTCTACCTTTGCCAATTAAAGAGGTGGCATAATTCATAATCTTTTTGCCTTCAAAGTGTTTATAAACCCCCCAAATTATTGACTGTGAAAAATGGCTACAACAAAGAGAATTAGGTAAGGTGGTCTGGTACAAGTCAAGATAGAAATTAATATTGTTCAAGAAGATAAATAAAAAAAACAGAAACTGCATTAGGAAAAAGATCCCACCTATAGGCACAAGAAAAAAAAAAGAGAGAAAATAGGCTTTACAAATATGCAAGATTTTAATGAAATAAAACTTTGAGGGCACACAAAAGAAGGCAAATAAACATAAATGCATACCCTGTTATGAGACGGGACGATTCAATGTCAAAGAATTACTTCGAAATGGATCAGAGCCTCAATGTAAACAGCTTAAACTGTAAAAGTCTCAGAAGAAAACAAAGGAGAATGGCCTCATCATGCTGGATATGTCAATAATTTCTTGGACATGACAACAAAACTACAAGGAATGAAATAAAAATAAAGTGGATGTACACCAAAATCTAAAACTCTGTGCATTAAAGTCAACAGAGTGAAGAGGTAAACCTAGAGAATGGGAGGAAATATTTGCAAATCATATACCTGATAAGGAGTTATCATCCAGAATATATAAAGAACTCCTACAACTAACTCAGGAACAGCAACAACAACAACCACAAAAACATTTAACAATGGACAACGGACGTGAAAAAACATTACTCCAAAGAAGACATACAAATGGCCAAGAGCGCATGAAAAGATGTTCCACATCATCAATCAACAGGGAAATGCAAATCCAAACCACAATGAGACCCCACCTCACACCCATTAAGATGGCTATTATAAACAAAACGAAACAAAATTGTGAGTGAGGAGAAATGGGGACACTGAGCCACCGTTGGCAGGGACGGGGCGGGGGGTGGGGTGGGGAGGAGAAATGGTGCTGGTGATTTCTCGAAAAATTAAAAATAGAATTACCCTATGAGCAGCAATCCCACTTCTTACATATATCCAAAAGAACTGAAAGCAGAGACTTGAACAGATGTTTGTACGGCCAAGTGCACAGCGGCGAAAAGGTAGGAGTAACCCAAGCGTCCATCAACCGGTGAACGGACCCACAAAATATGGTCTAGGCCAAAATGGGATGTTATTCAGCCTCAAAAAGGAAGGAAATCGTGCCATGTGCTCCAACGTGGATGAATCTTGAGGGCACTGGGCTAAGTGAAACAAGCCCGTCACAAAAAGAAAACTGTACAATCCCACTCAGATGAGGTGCCCAGAGTAGTGAAATTCACAGAAAGTTGAATGGCGGTTGTCAGGGGCTGGGGGAGGGGACACGGGTACGGAGTTTTAGTTCTGCAAGATGAAGCGTGCCGTGGGATATTGCACAACAAGGTGGACGTGCTTTTAGCACTTACGACTTACAACTGGTCACGATGGTAACCTTTCCTGACATGCATCTCCTACCACAACGTTTAAAAAGGAGGAAAGAGGTAATTAACTGACATCTTCACAGTATTGCATAGGGAGGTCAATTCTCTCTACCTTTTCGCCTAGAGAACAGGAAGGAAGGAAAGAGGGAAAGCGGGCAGGCAGACAGGTTGGCTATTACAGAGCAGCTGTTCTGCATCAGAGACCATGCTGGGCACTTCCACGTGATTGCCTAGTTTAACGGTCAAGATCACCCCATGACATAATCACAGTTATCCACGGTTTCTGCAGTTCAGGGAGAGCCAACCGTGTCTTTGCCCAAGTTCCTGTGGTCACAGTTCCTACAACCTGAGCCAGAGGTACATCCCAGGTGGCCGGACTCTCAAAGCCCACATTCTTTTCTATGCCACGTTCACAGGAAATCATCCCTATCATTTTCTAGACACTCGAAGGGCTAAGCATGTGGTTTTGCCTCTGTGTTATAATTTGAGGCTTTTCAGAGAAGACGTCTTGCACACAAATTGCCCGAATTCTTGCGGCCAGGGATTCATTCTCCACGGGTTAGGACTGCCCACTTCGTCTGTCCCTAGCCTACTTTTCAAGACTTAGGATTAGTGGAGGGGCGTGTAGCTAACACACGTGTCTACCACAGCAGCAGCAGGGGCGAGCAGATACTGGAAGGACTCCAGGGCCAGGAAAGGCAAAACCTGTGAAATGGTAGGTGGTGATGGAGGGTGGAGGTGTGTGCAAGGAACGGGGAGGGAACAGGGAGGGAGTAGGGCTGGAGCAGACGTGCAGGAAAAGGGAGAACCATCAAGGAAACACAGATAAGCCTTGGCTGACTTCCCAACTTTGCCCGTGACCTTCTTTACCAAGGAAAGGGCACGGAAATGCTTGGGAAGACCAAAGGTGCGGTTAAGACCAAAAGGAAATAAGAGGAGGGAAGAGAAGGAGTCTTAGCGCCTTTGGTAACACGTGTGCAGCACTAACTCTATGACAGACACTGCTCAGGGCTTGAAGCCCACGATCTCATTTATTCTGAACAATCTTGTGAAACTCTGAACTTACAAAGACGAGAAACATCCTCGTGGCTATATGACTTTCCCAAGGTCGCACGACTAGCCAGTAGCATAGGCAGGACTCATTTGAACTCATTTGAACCCAGTTCTATCTGACTCCTTTCTTTTTTTTTTTTTTTAATGTTTATTTTTGAGAGAGAGAGACAGACAGACAGAGTGTGAGCAGGGGAGGGGCAGAGAGAGAGGGAGACACAGAATCCGAAGCAGGCTCCAGGCTCTGAGCTGTCAGCACAGAGCCCGACGCGGGGCTCGAACTCACAGGCTGTGAGATCGTGATCTGAGCTGAAGTCGGATGCTTAACCGACTGAGCCACCCAGGTGCCCTTATCTGACTCCTTTCTACCCAGATAATCATCTAGAAGAATACAGAGAAGAAAACAGGATGCATGATGCTGTCTTTGCATATAATAGTTAGATAATAGCAGCCGACGCTAATTGAGGGCTTACTATGTGCTGGGCACTGTTCTAGGCTCTTTCTACGAATTGACTCATTGAATTCATATGAGGTAGATACGTTCTTGTTCCCATTTTACGGATGAAAGGAGGAAGGGATACAGCGCTCTCTCGGCTGGCGAAGGATGCGTGGTCTTTCTTGGCATCCCCCAAGCGACTCAGCTTCTTGGCACACTGAAGGGGACGCAAGAGATGGGCAACGAGAGAAAGAGTGTCGGAATTCGCCAAGGTATCCACTCCCAGGCTGACCTCTGGGCCCTTGGCGCCACAGACTGTTTCCATCCCGCCATCTGTCAAACGCAGAGCCTGCCTGGTTTGCCAGCAAATGCTCGCACGGTGACAAAGTGACAGATGAACAGGTAAATGGAAAAACGCAAGAGAAGGCCAATTACACGTGTCTTGGCAGCTTTCTGATTTCTCTGGGTGTGGCAAAACACGGTGGTCGTGACAAACCGCACTCGTTACGGGCTGCTCACTCTTGGCAGGATCCTTCCAGTTTGTAAGACGGAGCGAATGAACGTTTTATCGTCGGGGGCGAAAAGACTGGATGGGGCCCTGTGACTGCCTTTATCATTGGGATAGACTCGGCACACAGTGGTCGCACCTGTTCTCTCTTCCCTTGACGATGTTTTCCTCCCCCCCCCCCCCCCCCCCCGCCCCAGGGTCCCCGGCCCCATCTCTCTCCATTAACCCAACAGCAGGTGACTGCTCTCGGCCACTGGCACATCCACCTTCTTTAGTCTTCTTCTTCCCCCTCTTTTTAAACTCTTGCCAATTATATTAGAAGAATCTGTCACCTCCTCCCTTTCCATCCCATTCATGAATATGGCTTATTGGCACAAGAGAAACTTCTCTCACAAGAAAAGAAATCAACAAGGTTTGTGGACGGAACTGAAATCAGAAACTCGTCCCGATACTTGGCCAGGTGTGGTTTTTACAACTTTTTATGAAACAGACACTGATTTCGAGAGTCCCAGTGAGCTGAGTCTAGAACTCTCTAGGACTCTAAGAGGCTATTTACTGACATTACAGCAGCAGGCACAGATACAGCCTTTAACTAGTCTCTTTTTTTTATGTTTATTTCTGAGACAGAGAGACAGAGCATGAGTGGGGGAGGGGCAGAGAGAGAGGGAGACACAGAATCTGAAGCAGGTTCCGGGCTCCGAGCTGTCAGCACAGAGCCCGATGCGGGGCTCGAACCCATGAACTGTGAGATCATGACCTGAGCCGAAGTCGGCCGCTCAACTGACTGAGCCACCTGAGCGCCCCAAGTCTTTCTCTAGTCTTACTAAATACGCTCACGAAGACACAGGAAAAGGAAGACATATACACACAGCCCACACTGAAAACCAATATTTAATATGGTTTAATATGGTCTGGCACTGTGTCCAATTCAGATGGAAATGGATTGGGAAAACCCAGGCTTCAGCTCTGGCCAAAATCTCTATGGAAAGTGGGCAGGGCTTGTATCATGGCTAATTAAAGTTTGCCCCCCGCCTCCACCAAGTGGATATGACCCCCTTCTGGAGGCTTGAATGCCTTCTGTCTTCTCCATTAATGAAGACTGGTGGGTCATGTTCGCTGACATGGGGAAGTGTGGACAGGAGACAATTTGGGAGGAGAAAACCAGAGTCCCACTTTGCCCATGTAATATCACATTTTGAGCATCCAGGGTTAAGAGGTGGGTCCACGAAGGATTAGCAAAAGGACGCTGGGAAGGTGAGACCCATGGAACCATGAAATAAGAGAATATGATGTCAAGAAACTCAAGAGTGGTTCAAACAGGGAGAGCAGAATACGGCTGCAACATTCATAAAATCAGGACCGAAAAGTGGCCCCTGGACTTGGTGACATGGAGGTCTTGGCGACCTAGAATAAATACTGGGAGGGCAGGAAGACCCAAAGGAATAGGATGAGGAGAGAAAAGGAGGTGAGAGAGAGCCGACTCCTTTGAGAAGCTTTGCTTGGCTGAGTTTTAGGAGATGCCCCAGTATCCTTCCGCGAAGTTCTTTTATTTTTTATTTACCTAGCACAAATTCCTTTCTGCCAAATGTGACCAAAAGGACACTAAGATGCTTCCAATGATGAGTCTTAACGTCCTGTATCTACATCTAAAAAAAAATGAGATAGGGTTACCTGCCAAAGTGTTAACAGAGGTTATCTCTGAGGGGCAAGAGAGGTATCATTGTTTACTTTTTTGAAAAACATTTTTATGATAACACATTGTTTTTAGACATTATTTTTTAATCACACAAAGAGTAGGTGTTAAGTATATGAAAAAAAAGACAGTGGTTCTGGCAAAGTAGAGTAGATGTTCCTCCTGCTAAGTAAAGCTACAAACTCTGGATATTATATACAAAATTAATATTCGAGACCCTGAAAGCAGAGAGAAGGGAGATGAGCTAAGGACCTTGAGAAAAAGAAGGGACATGGTGGTGGGTGCCCCGGGTCTTCTTGTTGCCTCCTGTATCCCAGCCTTGGACTCGAAGAACCCACAACCCGGAAACACCAATGGGTACAGACAGAAAAAGCCCCAAGGAGAGCCCGCTCTTTCCAGCCAAAGGACCAGGAGAGGGGCAGCCTGGAAAGACACAAAACTTTTAGATGATAACCATTCTGCTTCCACCAAACATGACAGAAAGAAGTGTGGCACCATAGCCACTAGCAAAGGCCAAATGGGGAGGCTGAACTGCCTCCAGCCAGGCTCTAACGAGGTGCCCCACTCCTCCCTCAACCACCAGTGGTGTCTGAGAAAGCCAGCCCTTTAATCTTCTCTGCCATCACAACCCCGCCTACGACCCCACAGTGTCAGTGAGGACCACCAGGGGTCCTGGACTTCCTGCCCCAGCAGACAGTCAAGAGTGCCCCCTCCACTCCCTTGACTGGGGTGGTGTCAGAGAAAGCCCAGTGGGAGAGCCAGGACTTTCGCTGCTGCCTAGGGGGATGAGGTCACTTCCTCCACCCCATGGCGTCCATGGAGCAATGGGGCTCTCTCGTGCCTCCCAGGCAGGGAGATGTCAATGGCAGCCAGAATTCCCACTCCACCCAGCAGTAACAAGGGCGCCTCTTTTTGTCAATGGAAGCTGCAAGCAGAAACTTACATCCTCACCTGGTAATAATGAGGCAGCGCTCCCCGCTTTCAGGGAAGTGTTAGAGGAAGCCAGCGAAAACAGAGGTTTAAATGAGATCCAGAGCCTCATAACTCTCATAATACCCACAGTGCCAGGTTTCAGTGGAAAATAACTTGTCATACCAACAACAAGGAATGAAATGAAATGGATTACATAAACCGAGTGAAAAAAGGCAATCAGTAGGTGCCAACGCTAAACCCACAGATGTTAAAATTATCTGACAAAGACTTAAAAAAAAACTTTTTTTAACATTTATTTATTTTTGAGAGAGACAGAGACAGGGCATGAGCAGGGGAGGGACAGAGAGAGAGGGAGTCACAGAATCCGAAGCAGGCTCCAGGCTCCGAGCTGTCAGCACAGAGCTCGACGCGGGGCTCGAACTCACGAGCCACAAGATCATGACCTGAGCCGAAGTCGGACGCTCAACCAACTGAGCCACCCAGGCGTCCCAGCTGACAAAGATTTTAAAGCAGCTTTGTTAAAAATACTTCGATGGAAGGCGCATATGCACCCCAATGTTTATAACAGTGCTATCGACAATAGCCAAAGTATGGAAAGAGCCCAAATGTCCATCGATGGATGAATGGATAAAGAAGGTGTGGTATAAATAAACGATGGAGTATTACTCGGCAATCAAAAAGAAGGAAATCTTGCCATTTGCAACTACGTGGATGGAACTGGAGGGCCTTATGCTAAGTGAAATTAGTCAGAGAAAGACAAAAGTCATATGACTTCACTCATATGAGGACTTCAAGAGACAAAACAGATGACCCTAAGGGAAGGGAAACAAAAATAATATAAATATAGGGAGGGGGACAAAACATAAGAGACTCTTAAATATGGAGAATAAACACAGAGTTACTGGAGGGGTTGTGGGAGGGGGGATGAGCTAAATGAGGGAGGGACATTAAGGAATCTACTCCTGAAATCATTGTTGCACCATATGCTAACTTGGATGTAAATTAAAAAAAATAAATTTAAAAGAAATTAAAAATAATTAAAAATAATAAAAAATACTTCAATGGACAATTATGAACAAATAAAAAGGAAGAACGTCTTGGCAAAGGAATAGAAGATATGAATACACAGTCATGGAAGTTCTAGAACTTTTGAAAGACAGAATAACTGAAATAAAATCCTCAGTGGATGGGCTCCACAGCAGGTGGAGGGGACAGAGGAAAAAATCAATGAACTTGAGTCCAGAACAGTAACATTACCCAACCCGAACAACAGAGAGAAAACCAGCCAGAGAAAAATGAACAGGAGCCTCAGGGACCTATGGTCTAACATGCATGTCGTCTGGAGTCCCAGTGGCAGAGGGCAGAGATGGAAAAGTACCCAAATGGCAGAAAACTTGCAAATTTGGCAAAATACATAAAACTACAGATTCGAGGGGCGCCTGGGTGGCTCAGTCGGTTAAGCGTCTGACTTCGGCTCAGGTCATGATCTCACGGTCCGTGAGTTCGAGCCCCGCGTCGGCTTCTGTGCTGACAGCTCAGGGCCTGGAGCCTGCTTCGGATTCTGGGTCTCCCTCTCTCTCTGCCTCTCCCCTGCTCATGCTCTGTCTCTCTCTGTCTCAAAAATAAATAAAAACATTTTTAAAAAATTAAAAAAAAACCAAATCTACAGATTCAAGAAGCTATGTGAACCCTAAACAGGATAAGGCCAAGAAATACGCACCAAAACACATCGTAGTCAAGCTTCTGGAAACTAGAGACAAGGAAAAAAGTCTTGAAAGCAACAAGAGAGGAATAGCATTTTCCCTGAGAGGGAAAACATTCAAAGCACAGTGGATTTCTTGTCAGCAGTCACGAGAGCCAAAAGGAACAGAACGGCATTTTTTAAGTGAGCAACGAATGGCCAATCCGGAACCCCACATCCAGAGAAAATATGTTTCAGGAATGAAAAAGAAATGAAGACAACTGGCATATTTACTCTAAAAGAATGGCTGATGGAAATTCTCTAAACAGAAAGAATATGATTTAAAAGAAAAAAGAGGGGGCTTCTGGGTGGCTCAGTCGCTTCAGCGTCTGACTTCGGCTCAGGTCATGATCTCGTGGTTTGTGGATTCGAGCCCCACGTCGGACTCCGTGCTGACAGCTTGGAGCCTGGAGCTTCGGATTCTGGGTCTCCCTCTCTCTCTGCCCCTCCTTGGCTCACACTGTCTTTGTCTCTCTCTCAAAAAAAGTGAATAAACATTAAAAAAAAAATTTTTTTTAAACATATCAGATGAAGTAGACTTCAGAGCAAAGAGAGTTACCAGGGACCAAAAATGACATTACAGAATGACAAGAAGATCAAGCCACCAAGAAGACACAGCAATCCTAAATGTTTTCCCCCAAACAATGACACTGCAAACTATGTGAGGTAAAAACTGGTAAAACGGGAAGAACTAGGCAAACCCATGATTATAACTGGAGATGTCAACCTTCTGTATCGTTTCTGAGCAACGATGCAGAATATCAGCAAGAACACAGAAAAACTCAATAACACCATCAACCACTAGGATCTAATAACACTTACAGAACACCCCACCCAACGACAGCAAAACACATACACAGTCTTTTCAAGTACCCACGGGACAGATCATATATCCTGGGGCCTAAGACCAACCTCAACACATGTAAGAGAACTGAAATCATACAGAGCATGTTCTCTGACCACAATGGAATCAAACTAGAAAGCAAACAGAAAGATAACACGACAATCTCCAAACACTTAGAAACTAAACACACATCAAGGGGTGCCTGGGTGGCTCAGTCGGTTAAGTGCCCGACTCCAGCCGAAATCATGATCTCACAGCCCGTGAGTTCGAGCCCCGTGTCGGGCTCTGTGCTGACAGCTCAGAGCCCGGAGCCTGCTTCAGATTCTGTCTCTCTCTCTCTCTCTCTCTCTCTGCCCCTCCCCTGCTCATGATCTGTCTCTATCTGTCTCAAAAATAAATAAAAAACATTTAAAAAAAAAAAAAAAAAAAGAAACTAAACACATATCTGAAGACTCCATTGGCCAGAGAGGAAGTCTCAGGGGAAATCCAAACACTGAACAGAAAGAAATAAACAACATATCAAAGGTGGCGGGACACAGCGAAAGCGATTTTGAGGGGGAAATTTATAGTATGGAACACACACTTTATTTATTTTTTAAGTTTACATATTTTGAGAGAGACAGAGATCATGTGAGTGGGGGAGGGGCAGAGAGAGAGAGACAGAATCCAAAGCAGGCTCCGTGCTGTCAGCACAGAGCCTGATGTGGGGCTTGAACTCACAAAATCATGAGATCAAGGCCTGAGCCAAAGCCAAGAGTCAGATGCTTAACGGACTGAGCCACCCAGGAGCCTGTATGAAATACACACTTTAGAGCTGGCACATGGCCCAGAGGTTTATACCCCTGGGCATTTATCCCAGAGAAATGAGAAGTTATGTTCATCCAAAAACCTGTACGTGAATGCTTATATAAGCAGCTTTATCCATAATAGCCCCAACCTCGAAACAAGCCAGGTGTCCTTCGGTGGGTGAAGAGTTTAACAAACTATGGTACATCTACACCATGGAATACTATTCAGCAATAAAAAGGAAATAAGTGTTGATATACAGCACACACTGGATGAAATCTCCAGAAGATTACGCTGAATTGAAAAGCCAATCCCCAAGGATCATCTACAGTATGACTCAATGTACGTAACATTTTTGAAATGACAGAAAGTATAGAGCGGCCACAGCCTGGCATTAAGACGTTCACGATACATCTATCTGACAAATGAAATTGAAACAAAGAGGAACGGATATTTCACAAAAGATAGGCAAATGATCGATAAACACATGAAAATACGCTCACCATCGCTGCTTATCAGGAAGATGGAGAGCTGAAACCACGATGAGATTACACTACACCAGAAGAGCTAAAATTACCAAGACTAATTATAACAAGGGGGCCAGCAAACAGGAACCACCGTGCATTCTTGGTGCTATCATCATAATGGTGCAACCACTTTTAAAACTGTTTCGGCAGCTTTGTAAGGTTAACAGATACCCACCAAGAAGTGACCCAAGAACGCCACTCGTTTACCCAAAATAAACGAGAATATATATTGACAGAAAGACTTGTACAAAAATGTTCATGGCAGCTTTGTTTATCATGGCCTCAGACCGGAAACAATCTGGTCCGTCCACAGGGGAAGGGGTAAACATAGGTGGTATATACTACTCAGTAACGCAAGAAACCAAAACACAACGTGCTGATATGAGCAACAATATGGACGAAGACCAAAAAACACGGTATGTCTACGAAGCTGGACGCAAAAAGTTGGATGTTCTAATGGCTGCCTTTACAAGAAGTTCTAGAATGAACAGGCAAAACCGATCTATGGTACAGTAAATAAAAATGGCTGTTGCCTCTGGACGGTATGGGGAGAGCCAACCAGGAATGAGCACAAGGAAACTTTCTGGGATGATAGAAAGATTTTCTAGCTTGAAAAGAGCACAGGCTAAATGGTACACACATTTGTTGGTGACTCATCCCATTGTACAGTAAAATCTGTGTGCCCCACTGTATGAAAACCATACCTCAATAAAGATGTTCTTAAAGACTCATGTAATACAAACCAAATCTTTAGTTTCTCTTAGCCTGCCCATTTATCTGCACCCCATTTTCCTTTTTCAAACACACAGGCATTGGCCACCTGTCTGGCCTGTTACATGTCCGGTCCTTTTCAATGCCTTGATATGCCCACACAATGCACCTAGAGTTGTCTCCCAAAAAGTGCATCTGATGGTCACTCCCTCCTTGCCCCTCAAAGCTAATGGCCTTTTCGTTGCCTTAGGACAAAGTTCAACCCCCAACCTGGATTGTAAGACCCTGAGGGGTCTGGTCCCTCCCTCCCTGGCCAGTCTTACACCCTCACGTTCCCTCTCTGCAACGAGTGTCTTTCTGCCTGTGCTCCCTCTGCCTGGAACATTTCCACCACCTTCCCCCGCTTCTGCCGTGGCTAATATGCATTCATCTGTCTTCGTTTACAAGGTCACTTATTCAGGGAAGGCTTCCTGACTCCCAGGCTGGGTTGGGTGTCCCCCACTTCCCCGACACCTATGTTGTAACTGCTTCCCCTACCGGGTTTTTCAATGGCAACAATGGCTCATCCATTATACATATGGTTCTAACCCCGGCATCTGGTGTAGGGCCCAGGCAGATTCTCCCTGGACTGCTATGTGAGCGTGCAAATGCACTCCACAAACCAAAAGCCCCACCCAGACATGTGGCCACAATGTTGTGACCATACGAGCAATAGGGGATCTTCCTCAGGCTTTGGGGGAAATCACATCTGTCACCTCCCAGTGAGTCAGTCCTCGGAAGTGTCGAACAGGTCATTCTGGGCCACCCACCGTGTGGCAGGCTATCTCAGAGACCTGCTTCCTCCTGCGTTTCCTCGGCCAGGGTCTGAAGGAAGAGATCGAGGTCAGAACCCAAGCTTTCCAGAAGCTGTTCCTATGGCCACAGAGCACAGGACAACATATGGTGCTATTAGTATGTTTCTTTCCGTACGCTGTTCCCTCCCCTCACTAGTGAGGCAACCACCTCGGGGAAGGTTGGTGGCAGAAAGGAAAAAAGACCTCTGAGCTCCTGGACAGCTCCTGGCAGGAAGGTTGGACCTCAGAGCTGGATTTCAGCTGATGTAAGGAGAGTAAAGCAATGGTTATTTTCTTTTTCTTTTCATAAACTTTGATTTGTAGAGCAGTTGTAGGTTTAGAGAAAAGTTGATCAGAGAGTACAGAGTTGCCACATAGTCCCTCCGACCCCCTCATCTCTCCCGCCCACCGTTTCCCCCCATTATGAACACCTTTCATCACTGTGGTACGTTTATTAAAACCGATGAACCCGTATTGGAACAACAGCATTAACCAAAGTCAACTGTTTATATGAGGGTTCCGTCTTGGTGTTACAGAGTTCTACAGTGTGATACAGTCGCTAAAATAAAAAATGTCATGTATCTACCACGCCAGCGTCATAAAGAATAGTTTTACTGGCCTCAAGTTCCTCTGTGCTCTATCTATTCATCCCTTCTCCTCTCTCCAACCCCCGGCAACCACTGGTCTTTTTTACTGTCTCTACAGTCTTGCCTTTTCCAGAATGTCACACAGTTGGCATTATACATGAGTAGACTCGTGTCTTCAGACTCGCCGCTTTCACTTAGTAATACACATCGAAAGTCCCTCCCTGTTGTTTCCTGTCTTATTTCTTTCTGACACTAAATAATAGTCCCTTCTGTGGATGTCCTATTGTTCGTTTATCCGCTCACCTGCTGAAGGGTATCTTGGCTGTTTCCAATTGTTGGCGAGTATGAATAACGGTGCTACAAACCATTTCACGGGCAGGTTTTCGTGTGGGAATAAGTTTTCAACTCGTTTTGGTAAATACCCAGAAGGCCAACTGCCAGATCATATGGCAAGACTTCTTAACTTTCCAAGAAACCGCCAGACTAGTCTTCCAAAGTGGCTGCACCATTTTGCTTTCCTACCAGCAATGAGTCCGAGTTCCTGCTGTTCCACATCCTCACCAGCATTTGGTGTTGTCAGTGTTTTGGATTTTAGCTATTCTAACACATGGATGATGGTATCTCATTTTAACTTCCAATTTCCCTAGTGACGTATGAGGGGGGCCATCTTTTTATATGCTTATTTGCCATGTGTGTATCTTCCTTGGTGAGCAGTGCAGAAATCACACCTATTTATTTTTAAAGTGAACTTTTCATTCAAGTATAACATCATGGACATACGTACACAGATCATCGGAGTGCAGTTTGATGGGCTTTCGCAAAGTGATCCCACCCACAAAACCAGCACCTGGATCAAGAACCAGACTACCACCATTGGGGCAGGCGGGTGGCTCAGTCAGTGCAGCGTCCGACTTCAGCTCAGGTCATGATCTCGCGGTCTGTGGGTTCGAGCCCCGTGTCGGGCTCTGTGCTGACAGCTCAGAGCCTGGAGCCTGTTTCGGATTCTGTGTCTCCCGCTCTCTCTGCCCCTCCCCTGCTCGTGCTCTCTCTAAAATAAATAAACATTAAAAAAAAAAAAGCAGACCACTATCGGTATCCTTAGGGACCACACCTCCACCCGTGCCTCCTCTGGTCACTACACCATTGCCTATTTTTTAATTGGGTTGTTTATTTTCTTATTGTTGACTTTGAAGAATTCTTTGCATATTTTTGATACAAGTTCTTTATCAGAGAAACGCTTTGCAAAGACTTTCTTCCAGCCTATGGCTTGTCTTTTCATTCTCTTTACAATGTCTTTACCAGAGCAGAAGTTTTCATTTTGAGTCCAACTCCTCAAATTTTTCTTTCATCGATCACAGTTTTGATGTCACCTCTAAAGACTCAGGGGCGCCTGGGTGGCTCAGCAGGTTAAGCCTCCGACTTTGGCTCAGGTCATGATCTCACGGCTCGTGAGTTCCAACTGTGCGTCAGGCTCATTGCCAAATCCAAGGTCATCTGGCTTTTCTCCTATTACCTTCTAGGAGCTTCACAGTTTTGCATTTTACCTTTAGGTATATGATCTGTTTTGAATTAATTTTGTGAAAGGTTTAAGCTTAACGTCTCAATTCACTTTTTGCTGTGGATCCTGTGTGCCAGCACCACCTGTTAGAAAGGCTATCCATTTCTCCTTTGTTCTTTGCCAAAGATCAGTTGATAATATCTGTGTGGGCCTGTTTCTGGGCTCTCTATTCCATTCCATTCATCTATTTGTATATTCTTTCACCTATATCACATCGTTTTGGTTACCATACCTGTATAATAAGTCTTTTTTTTTTTAATGTTTATTTATTTTTGAGAGAGATGGAGACAGAATGCGAGTGGGAAAGGGGCAGAGAGAGAGGGAGACACAGAATCCGAAGCAGGCTCCAGGCTCTGAGCTGTCAGCACAGAGCCCGACATAGGGCTCAAACTCGTGAATCACAAGATCATGACCTGGGTCAAAGTCGGACACGTAACTGACTGAGCCACCCAGGCGCCCCTACAGCTTTATAGTAAGTCTTGAAGTCAGTTCTTCAACTTTGTTCTTTTTCTTCAACATTATGTTAGCTATTCTGATCTTTTTCCTTTCCATATAAACTTTAGAATCAATCTGTTGACGCAGACAAAGTAATTTGCTGGGATTTTCATTGGAATGGCATAAAATCTACAGACCAAGTTGGGAAGAACTGCCATATTACCAGTATTGAGTCTGCCTATCCATGAACATGGAATATCTTTCAATTTATTTAGATCTTCTTTGACTTCATTCACCAGGGTTTTGTAGTTTTCCTGATATAGATCCTGTACATATTTTATTAGATTTATTCCTGAGTATTTTTTTTTTTAGTGCTCATGTCAATGGTGTGTATTTTTTATTTCAAATTCCAATAGCTTATTGCTGGTATATAAAAAACAACAGATTTCTTTGTATTAATCTTGCATCTTGCAATCTTCCCATAATCACTTATTAGTTTATTTTTTTTCCTGTCATTTCTTTAAGATTTTCTACACAGATAATCTGGAACATATTATAGAGAATTGATATCATTTGTTCTTTAAGTGTTTGGTAAATTCACCAGTGAAACCGTCTGGACCTGGTGCTTTTAGTTTTGGAAAGGTATTATTTATTGATTAAATTTCTTTAATAGATACAGTTCTGTTCCAATGGCCAATCCTTGTGTGACCTTTGGTAGATTGTGTCTTTCAGGAATTGGTGCATTTTGTCTAAGTTATCAAATTTGTGGGTATAGAGTTCTTCATAGGGTTCCTTTATTATCTTTTTAACGTCCACAGGATTGGTAGTGCTTTCAACTTTTTAAAATTCAGATATAATCCACATAACAGAAAATCCACCACTTTAAGGTGCATACGTCAATGGGTTTTTTTTTTAATTTTTTAAATGTTTTTATTTTATTTCTGAGAGAGAGAGAGACAGAGTGTGAGTAGGGGAGGGGCAGAGTGAGAGGGAGACACAGAATCCGAGGCAGGCTCCAGGCTCTGAGTTGTCAACACAGAGCCCGATGTGGGGCTTAAACCCACGAACCACGAGATCATGACCTGAGCCGAAGTCGGTTGCTTAACCGACTGAGCCACCCAGGGGCCCCGAGTGGTTTTTAACATATTCACTACGTTGTACATCCATGACCATGATCTAAATCCAGAACATGTCCATCACTCCAGAAAGAAACCTCATACTTACTAGCAACGACTTCTCCCTCCCCTTATCATCTGGCAACCGCTAATCTACTCTCTGTTTCCATGAATTTCCTTTTTCTGGACATTTCATATAAATGGAATCACAATACATCATCTTTGGCATCTGGCTTTCTTCACTTAGTGTGTTTTCTGGGTTTATCCATGTTGTAGCACATAACAGTAGTTATTCCTTTTTATGGCTGAATGGTATTCCACAGTAGGGACGTGTCATGGCCGTTTATTAAATACTTCAGTTCATGGACCAACATTCATATTGGATACCTGAAGGCGACCTGCTCCCAGCCCAGAGCAAAAGAAAAAGATGAGAGACATATTCCAGGTAGGTAGTTTTCCCTTCTGCAGGAAGGCCAGTAAGAAATCAACCTAGCCTGGAGTCTCCTCTGTAATATAAAGGAATCCTGCTTGAAGCTTAAATAAACCACTGCCACCACCGTTAGGTCCTTCCCATGATGGAGCCCCCTCTGCCCACCAGGCACCTGACCAGGCAGGCATGTGTGCATGCCTTCAAGGCAGACCTCCTTTTCCCTCCATTTGCACATATGGAAACTACGGCTGAGAAATAAAGCCACTTTCTCAAGGTCTGCTGGAAGGATGCCAGCTCAGGTCTGCCCAACGTCAAAGCCCTCCTTGGCTGTCATGTGACATGTCGAACTCTCTACCTGATTGCTCTAGCACTGGGAGTGCCTCACCTTTTCGTGCCCTAGACCCACTGGCAATCCAGAAAAGTCTACAGACCCCTCTTCCGAATGACGTTTCGAATGCACCAAACAAAACACACGGGACTGCAAAGGAAACGAATTGCACCGAGTTACAATGACAAATGTTTTGTGCGTGATAATCAGACTTGCGGAATGGTAATTTGTATTTTTCTCAACGCATTAAGTGACAAAATCCAGCCGTGGGTCGGAGGACCATCATCACCTGAAAGTAGCAAAAAGCATACATGACATCTGAGGGACTTCCAACATGAACTGCAAAGTGATACGAACATATCTGGATCCCTCCTGGTGACCCCGTCCCAGGTGCTACCAATATGACTATGGCTTGTTGTCCGCCTTCATAACGGAAAGAAACGCCGAGCTTCAGTTAGAGGGGAGTGAAAACAAAGATGGTACCCGTTTCCCATCCAAGTCCTTGGACCCCTGGGCGAGAGTCTCTGCTCCCCAGAGGCTGTGGGACCCACAGGAAGAGAAATATGGGCCAAGGGAGCAGCGAGGTCCTGTCCCTCTCTGAGACCCGTTGTCGTCTCTGGCTGGTCACCGTATCCAAGGGGACCTGCCGTGGGGAGGGGTCACCCTCCTTGCTCACTCTCCTTCCCCGGTCTAGAATTCCTCCAGTCCTCTCATCTTCTGGGAACCTCCCTAGGTAGTGTTTCTGTTTCTCCTGCTGGTTCCCCTCTTATCATGGTCTCCCCGAGCCTCTCTCTCTCAAGACAGTTGAATGCCTTCTTAAAACAACACCCTGGAGAGGTCTGGGGAATTTCGAATCTCTCATTTCAGACTTCTTGTATGACTTCAGAAGGGCAGCCCCTGAGCACGGGTCCCTTGGGAGAAGGGGAAGCCCCGGCTGAACGTGTGCTACAGAAGCACTGAATGAAAACCCAGGGCCGGCCCGGCAAGGGGAGAGGGGGGGCAGAGAGCCGCCCGTCCTCCCTCCTCGTGGGTAGTGGAGAACGACAAGAGAAGCCACGTAACCTCCCTGAACCTCAGTTTCTTCACCCATAAAAGGGGAGACGGGCATCTTCACGGTGGCAGATCACGGGGTGGGGGCCGGACAACAGGGACGCTTGAGTGCGCCCCCAAACCAACCACCTGGCATGTTCAGAGTTGGCCCCTCACAAGACGAGTCCCAGGGAAAACTCACCAAGTGGTGAGCACCAGAGTGGTGCTGCTTTCTGGTGCTTTACTAAAGGCTCAGGGCACAAAATGGTCACAGCTTCCCACCACCCCCCCCCAAAACCTCCTGCCTTTCTGAAACTCGGCCAGGGAGGGGATGTTTTGGGGCACAGCCAGAGCCCGGACGCAGACCTCCTCACCCCCTTCCCTTTCCTCCTCTATAATCAAGGTGCCCTTGGAGGGCTCCCTCTTGTCTCAGCCCCGGTGTCTCCATGGAAAAAGGGACTTCTGAGGGCACTGCAGCTCTAGTCTGGGCCAAGAGGGATAAAGCATTTGCCCTCCCAGGCACATCACCGCCCCCCTCTTTGCCAGCCAAGAGCAGCGGCCTCAGCTGCAGTGGTCCGGGGCCCAGAGACCATTCTGCGTGCTGTCTGACCACGGTGATCGAGGTGGGGGGACCACAGGCAGGGGGAGGACAGGTGCAGGGAAGGCCGACTCCACAGGAGCACATGCCCACAGTGACCTACATGTCAGCAAGACAGGGCACCTGTTTCCATGGTTCCCGAGACCTGCCGGCTCCCCACAGCAGGGACTGGGGGTGGGAGGGCAGGGGACAGAAGGCGGGAGGGAGTGACAGAGACAAGAGAGGATGGGCGGCGGAGGAGGAATGGTAAGCAGGGGGCTTGAAGGGCAGGGTTGCCTAGAAATACCCTTCAAGCGGCCTGGGCCTGGGCCTGATGAAAGACAGTCAAAAACAAAAACAGAAAAGCCAAAATGTACACCAGCAGCCCCAGGGTTTCCTGTTTTTCTAACAAATCACCAATGATTTCCAAGAAAAGCAAGCCGCGCTGCGCTCGGGCCCCGGGCACAGCCGCAGAATTTGCACATCTGGCCTGTGCTTCGAGAGCGCCGCGTACCCCCTGGCACAGGATGTGGCGGAGCCCGGGAGGTCTGCAGCTCCGGGGTGCACGGGGGCGCGGGCCAGGAGCGCCCCGGGGCCTCGCGGACCCTCCCCAGGGTCACGTGGGTGGGCTGCCCCAGGCCCCTCGATTTCGCGGCGCAGGGGCTCCAGGGAGACCCCGTGGGGCCAGTCTTCCCGAGAGGAGGGCAGGGCGCCCCGCGAGTCCTCGCAAGCGCCCACCCCCCCAACACACACAAGGTCCGGGGCGCTTTCCGAAGCCCCTGGAGGGATGCGCAGGCCCTGCGGCTGGGCTGAGGGTCCGTCTCCCCAGCCCATGAGGCTCGCCCCTTCTCACCTCCCTCCCCCCCGGGGAAGCGCCCCCTGCCCCTGCCGACCCCAGCCCTCTTCCCTCCTCATCAGGAACCAGAGCCTCCTCAGGGACTCCTGCATGGCCCGAGGCCCCAGGACCTGAGCACATGACCCCTTCCCTGCCAGCCCTTCCATCGAGGAGGGGGCGGGGGAGAGACCAAGAGTTTGCAGGCGCAGAAATGGAGCGACCTCGCTTCACCCATTCAGGCTGAGGGCAAGGCCCGCAGGGCCCCCCTGATCCCCCTGCTCCCCCCCCCCCCCGGGGGCGGGCAGAGTCGTGGATGGAAGGGACGCAGAGCGATCGTCAGGCTAACACCAGGCACACAGGCGTATCTTTTGCTGAACCACCCGCAAGTGCGCTCCTGGTTGCACACACGATGAGTCACCACCAAATACTAGACTGAACTGTATCAAACAGCAGCGAGTATCTACTGAGCAAGAGGTTCAGTCCGCTACCTCAGCGCGCATCCCTTAACAGCAAGGGCATTCTTGGGGCACCCGGGTGGCTCAGTGCGCTGAGTGCCCGGCCCTGGCTCAGGGCACGATCTCGCGGTTCACGAGCTCGAGCCCGGCATCGGGGCTCTCTGCCGTCAGCAAGGGGCCCGCTTCGGATCCCCTGTCTGCCTCTCTCTCTGCCCCTCCCCTGCTTGTACTTTCTCGCTCTCAAAATAAACATTAAAAAAAAAAAAAAAAAACACAAACAAGGACACTCTCCAATCTGAAGACTCTATAATCACACTGAGCAAAAGAATAAGGATTGTGCAATGATGTCTGCGGTGCCCCAGGGATGTCCACACTTTGCAGAACACCTGCTCTGTGCCTGACCGCCCACCATCCCCGTGTCTGGGGCTGGGGCTGGGGGCGGGGGCAGCTGGGGGACCACCCCACGCTGGGAGCTTTCTCTGGACAGGCTGCAAAGCAAACGTGTGAAATTCCTCCGCAGCCCGGTGACCAACACAAAATGAGAATTCTCTGATTTATAGTCCAGTCCCCCGGCTGCTCATGTCTTCCCAGCCGAGGCCCCAGACACTGGACCATCCCCATCGGGCCCTGCCCAAAGTCCTGGCCCGCAGAATCCATGAGCAGACCACTACGTGTTGGGGTCGTCTGTCACACGGCCATAGTGTCTGGAACATACATCATCGGGTAGGGCCCACACGGTCACAGAGACTGGGAGCCGCTGGACCACGTGGTCAGAAGAGCCCGGATGGAACAGCTAAAAAGCAAGCTGCTCAGAGACCGGTGCCATCCAACCGGGCAACTGAGACCATCGCAAGCAATTCGGAGACGAAAAGGCCCTTGGAGAGGGCGTCCAACCTGAACTCATCTACTAAATACAAACTCTTCGTATCAAGTGGATGTGACCACGAGGTATTTTGCTGGATGCTGTGGAAGAAACAACAAGGACTAATATACCGCCCTTCATCCCAGATGCTGAGCTTTGCTGATGCCAGCATGGAAGGTGCCACATTCTGGGGACTAGAATGACCACGGCAGCACATCAGGCATGCTCCTGCCTCAGGACCTTTGCACTCGCTGTTCTCTCTGCTGGGCGTGCTCTTCTCCCAGATGTCTGCTAGGTTCACTCCCTCGCCTCCTCCAGACTTAATGCTATATTCTCAATGAGGACTTCTGGAAAACCCCACCTTTAGCACATCCTGTTTTATTTTTTCTACCTCTTACCACCAACTGATACACTGTTCATGTTACTTTTTTTTTTTTAATGTTTACTTATTATTTTTGAGAGAGAGAGAGAGAGCGCAAGTGGGGTGGGGCAGAGAGAGAGGGAGACACGGAATCCAAAGCGGGCTCCAGGATCTGAGCTGTCCGCACAGAGCCCGACGCGGGGCTCAAACTCACGAACCGCGAGATCATGACCTGAGCCGAAGTCGATGCTTAACTGACCGAGCCCCCCAGGCGCCCCTGTTCATGTTACTTATTATTGGTGGCACTCACTGCCCGTCCTTTTCCTCCAGCTCCATTCGAATGTAAGGCCACGAGGCTGAATGAATGGATAATGAATGAAAGAGGGAACAAGAAAGGGAGTTCAAGGATGATAAAAGGAGACAGGCATAGGATTGCACACACCTAGCTCGACTGAGATACAGGTGCTGCTTTTCTCCTACGAATCATCAAACTGACCCACAGTGAGCCCTCGGGACGGTCGGCTGCTTGACCTGGACGGCGGCCGGGAGGCATCCCTGGGTTCAAATCAAGCCATCTGCCAAATCGTTGTTCCTCGGATCGACTCGCGTCTTAGAAAGTCAAGGAAGCAATGAGGAAAACTACCGTTTCATCTTGTGTCTTTAATTCTGACCAAAAATTAAACAACAACAACAAAAATGTTTGTAAAACAGGAGCCGGAGAAACACGGGGAGAAAAAAAACGACCACGTCGCCCCAAAGTCTGGACTGATGGTGGGAGAAGGCACCAGGCACACCCAGGCACACGTCTCGGATGTTAAGAAAGCGGATGTCTAAGGGATCAGGGATCAGAGAGCGGGGCTTAACATGAAAAGGGTAAACAGTGGAGCCAAATCAGAGAGTCTCACGAAGGAGGAAAGGGGGAGAACATGAAGGGGCCGGCACGATTCCTGGGATACATGCCAAAGACAGAAGGGAGGTCCCCCCCGCCCCCAAAAAGAATGAACACAAAAGAGCAGAAGTGAGCAAGTCAGGAAAGGAAGGCTTGAGAACAACCCAGAAGCCTTCAAAAAGGGCTTGTGGAGTTATTTTCTGAACCCAAGCTGGAGATGAGGCTAGGGAGCTATCATTACAGATGCTCCAGAGAAGGCAGAACTGTTCCACAGCTATTTCCTCCGACTTTTTTCTCAAAGAGAATGGGCATCGTCCTGGAAAGTATGGATTAAAGAGGATTTAGGGGCGCCTGGGGGGCTGAGTCAGTTGAGTGTCCGACTTCAGCTCAGGTCACAATCTCAGGGTTCGTGGGTTCAAGCCCCGCAACGGGCTCTGTGCTGATGTCTCAGGACCCGGAACCTGCTTCAGATTCTGTGTCTCCCTCTCTCTCTGCCCCTCCTCCTGTTTGCCCTCTCTCTTTCAAAAATAAATAAACTTAAAAAAAAATAAATACGGGCTCCTGGGTGGCTCAGTTAGTTAAGCATCCGACTTCTGCTCAGGTCATGATCTCACGGTTTGTGAGTTCGAGCCCCGCGTCGGGCTCTGTGCCGACAGCTGGGAGCCTGGAGGCTGCTTCCCATTCCGTGTCTTCCTCTCTCTCTGCCCCTCCCCCTGCTTTCCCTCTGTCTCTGTCTCTGTCTCTCTCTCTCAAAAATAAATAAACGTTAAAAAAATTTTAAAGAGGATTCATTTAATCAACAGCAAGCACATTTGGGGGAGGGGGGTCCAGAAATCTCCAGGAGCTCAGGGTCAGAGGGGAAGATGGGCTTCTGAGAGGTCACTATGCACAGCGGCAAAATCATCACTACCAACGACAAACACGAGACAGAGATCGCTAGAAAAACACGCAAAAGACCTGAATAAATCCTTCATGAAGGAGGCTCTCCAAATGGCCAATAAACACGAAAAGGTGCTCAATTAAAAAACAATTTTTTTAAACATTTTATTTATTTTTGAGAGACACAGCCTGAGCAGGGGAGGGTCAGAGAGAGAGAGGGAGACACAGAATCCGAAGCGGGCTCCAGGCTCCGAGCCGTCAGCACAGAGCCCGACGCAGGTCTCGAACTCACAAACCGCGAGATCGTGACCTGAGCCAAAGTCGGAGGCTCAACCGACGGAGCCACCCAGGCGCCCCAGAGGTGCTCAGTTTTGTTAGTCAGAAGGGAAATGCAAATTCAAACCACGAGCCACCCACCAGGATGGCCCAAATGGAAAACACAGAAAACCCTGTTCGTGAGGACGTGAAGCACCTTGAACCCTCGCGACTGCAGGTGCGCTCGAGCGCAACCCAGTACGGTCATTTTCCAAGTGGAAAACCGTTTGGCAGTACCCACTAAAGTGCAACTCGTGCGTGCCCCGCGACACAGCAATCCCACTCCCGGATGCACACTCGAAGGACGCGCACCACAGAGTCCAGAGCAGCGCCTTTCAAACTAGTGAGGCGTCCCAGGGGAGGTGAATAAGGGCAAAGCGCAATAAAAACCTGGAGGAGGAAGAAGGTCAACTAGCAGCAGTTGCCCAAGAGGGTAACTCCACACCAGAATCTTCATCCTTGGGATTCAGAAGATCCCACCAACAAGGGGGTAGGGGGAGACCGGGGGAGAAAGGACCACCACCGAGGGAACAGGGTTCTGGAGTCAAATAGAGAGTCTGCTGCTTAAAACGAGCTGAAGATTGCAGATGCCGATGAATACATCTCAGAGTCATAAGGAAACCTGAGTCCGTCAAAGGGAACCGCGGCTAATCGCCTTTGAAGAACTGGAGAAAATGAAAGACGGACACGGGAAAGATGGAGAGTGAGACAGACAGACCAAGGCGGAGACGGACGCTAGAAAAGGCCGTCCCAGTTTCAGAGACGAGCAAAGTCGTAGGCTCTTGGAAGCCACAGTCTCTGAGCCGGGCAGCCCCCATGCCATCAAGGCAGTTTGGGGGTACTCAGGGAAGGACCCAGAGACCGCCAGGGGCTAGAACGGCTTCACGAACAGAAGACATGAAAACGCACAGAAGTGGCGTATCTGGGTTTGAGCGAGTCCTGTGAGAGCCTCATGACAACGTGGAAAAGCACGAACTGCGGGTGACACAGACGGGTGGCTTCAGCCCTGGCTCCATGACTGTCCCCAAAAGGGCCTTGAGGGTCTTTATCTGCAGGGACGGCTCTCTTAAAATGCCAGAGAGCTCTGTCTTTGGCCCTTCAAAGCATGTCATTTTTTAAAAATTACTTTTTTAGGGGCGCCTGGGTGGCTCAATGGGTTAAGCATCTGACTTCGGCTCAAGTCGTGACCTCACAGTCCGTGGGTTTGAGCCCCACGTCGGGCTCCAGGCCGACAGCCCAAAGCCTGGAGCCTGTTTCGGATTCTATGTCTCCCTCTCTCTCTGCCCCCCCCCCCCCACTTGCTCTCCCAAGCAGGCTCTGCACTGTCAGCGCAGAGCCTGATGCAGGGATTGATCTCCCAAACCATGAGATCACGACCTCTGCCGAAATCTAGGACGATCAACCAACTGAGCCACACAGGCGTCCCCAGGGCATGCCATTTTAAAAACTGTGGTGTAATGTGAATAGCATAAAATGTATCATTTTAATCATTTTAAAATACGCAGCTCAGTGGCATTAAGAACATTCACGTTGTCCCATAGCCACTACCGCCTCCTGTCTCCAGATCTTTATCCTCCCAAGCTGAAGCTCCATACCCATGAAACAAACGCTCAGTCCTCATTCCCCTCTTCCTATTCCCCAGCCCCTCTAGTCCCTACCCTTCCTGCCGTCTCTATGAGTCTGATGACTCTAGGAACCTCATATACGTGGGATCATACTGGATGTGTCCCTTGTGACTGGCTCATTTCACTTAACTTGAAGTCTTTAAGGTTCATTCTGTCGTGACATGTCAGAATTCTACTCCTTTTTCAGGTCAAATAATATTCCACTGCATGCATATGCCGAATTTCGTCTGCCCGTTCATCTGTAGGTAGACATTATTGATTCCACCTTTTGATACAGAATACCATTTTTTTTTAATTTTTTTTTCAACGTTTTTTTTTTTTTTTTTATTTTTGGGACAGAGAGAGACAGAGCATGAACGGGGGAGGGGCAGAGAGAGAGAGAGACACAGAATCGGAAACAGGCTCCAGGCTCCGAGCCATCAGCCCAGAGCCTGACGCGGGGCTCGAACTCACGGACCGCGAGATCGTGACCTGGCTGAAGTCGGACGCTTAACCGACTGCGCCACCCAGGCGCCCCAGAATACCATTTTTTATGAACGGTTTCCAACGGAGCTCAGAAGGCATGTGAGCCGCACGACAGAAGGGATAAGGCACCTTTATGTGACAGTGTCGATTCAGAAAGATCTCAAACCGATAGAGTTCAAACACGGATGAGACTCCTGACTGTCCTCCTACAATGCTCCTTTCTTCTATAATAACATGATGTTCAGCAATTTCAGATTACATTTCTCAGGATTCTCTTGTTAGCCCAGCGTGGCCATGCGGCTACATTCTGGCCCGTGGAATAGAAGTAAATGTTGAGGAGTACAATTTCCGAGGCATGCCTTCTTTCTCTTTCCTCCTCCTGCTAGCTGGAATGCAGACATGATGGCAATTGCTAGAGCAGCCATTTTGCACCATGAGATGAGAGCCACATGTGGAGAGAGAAATAAACCCCTCTCATCTACACCACCGCCCTGTTGTGCTTCTCTGATACAACAAGAGGCAAACCAATATACTAACTGTTTCTATCAATACTGAGTTGTTGAAGAAGCAACGTTAGATTTTGGGAGTGGGGGGGGGTGGCTGTTACTACATCATTTAGATACAGGTGGTAGGATTTTCCCCCAATTTGTGGAGCATGGTTTATGAACTGACCTGAAACGGAGACCGCAAAGCATACCTCCAAATTCCCTTACAAGGAGACACATCAGAAAAGCTGAAGTCATCCTCCCAGAGAAGAGATATACATCTTCTATGTGGCGTGCCCGCCTCTGGGTACCCCACTTTGGGGGAGCGACAGCAGGGGCTGAATTCTTTAAATTAATTATCCAGATATTCTTCGGAGCAAACGGGGTTGGCCAGCTAGTACGGAAGCAATTCAAGTGGAGTGGGCACGGTTTTGATAAACGTTAGTAGAGATAATCTCTCGCTGGTTGCGTAGACAGCAGAGTGCAAATGCAGTATGGGCATTACAAAACCGTCCCTCCCAAACCGTTTCATGAACAGCGATGTCTCCAAGGCAAAGCTATGAAGACAACAAAATGATCGGTGACCGCCAGGGGTGGGGGGCAGGGGAAAGGGAGAGATAAACAAAAGCACAGAGGAATTCTAGAGCGTTCAAAATGCTCTGCGTAATATAATGATGGACGCAGGTCATTACACATTTGCCGAAAACTCACAGAATGTGCCACGCCAGCAGCGAACCCTAAGGTAAACTATGCATCTGGGGCGGTGATGATATGTCAATACAGGTTCATCCTTGGTTAGAAATGTTCCATTCTGGCAGGTGGTGTTCAGAACGGGGGAGGCTATGCATGGGGTCGGGGGTATATGGGAAACTCTGTACCTTCCTCCCAATTTTGTTGCAACCTTAAAATTGCTTTAAAGGAATTAAGTCTCTTTTGAGAGAGAGAGAGAGAGAGAGAGAGAGCAGGGAAGAGGGGCAAGAGCAAGAGAGAGAATCCCAAGCAGGCTGCACACTCAATGTGGAGCCGGACCCGGGGCTCAATCCCGTGACCCCGGGATCATGCTCTAAGCCGAAACCAAGAGCCGGACGCTCAACCGCCTGAGCCGCCCAGGCACCCCGTGAAGTCTTTACTAAAAATAATAATCGTGTTGCCATCTCCGTCCACTGAGTGGGTCACAGGAGTGACAGCGGGAAGGAATCCCTTATCTTCAAACTCACTGAATGGGGAGGGGGAGGGACAACACCGAGGCGGACTGAACCGCGGCCCCCACCCCATCCCTTCCACACCCTCCATACGGCAGCGTTGATGGGGACCCAGCAGCACAGAGCCGTGGCCCAAGGAAGGGCGTTCTCCATGCCTCTCGGGACAGTGGCTGGACCGTGACAGCACGCGGCCTCGGGCAGGGGGCAAGACGACAGGGGAATGGGGCGCTGTTGGCCCCTCCTTCTTCATCCATGGCCTCCAGTACACGGCCATGCGGCCTTGAGGGCTCGCTTCCGACATTTCCCGCGGGTCCCCCGGGTGCCGTGTTTTTCCACCTGACTCGGGTACCTTCTAGAAGCCCAAACGGCTCACGTGCCGTGGGCCTGAGCTCCTTAGCCTCACTAGTTCAGAAATGCGTGTCTAGATTGTAGATGCCACCCAAGGCTAGTCCGTCCCCACCCAAGCCCACGTCTGCCTCTCTACACTAGGAGGTTTGATGACCGACTTCTTTAAAGGCGCCTAGATGTCCCCCCCTCCTTTCACATCTTACGGCACCTTACATGCAGACAAACCGCCGTGAGGGCACTCTGACCCGCGGGCTCGTGCGTGGATGCCACGGGAGTCCTCTGCACCTGTGCCCTGTGGCTGGGCAGCTCGCATCTTGCGACCTCTCTCTGATGGCTTCAGAGGGCCAGCTCACCACAGAAAACAGCCTCGGGGCAAGAGAAGTCAGGTGGCCACGGTGAGCCCCATGCCTGGGTCACCCGCTTGCTGCGGAGGGGGAGCTACAGGATTCCCGTCCCCGGGGCCACCAGAGCCTGGGGCACTTTACCCGTCCGGACGGTCGTGTTGGGTCACAGAGATAGTAAGGGGCCCTGGACGCAGGCGCGCACTCTCCCGTGGGGGCCGTGGCAGTGGCCCCAGGCTGGCGGGGTTGGGGGGGGACCCCAGGGCTGCCACAAGTGTCTGAGGAGGCGGGAGGCCAGTGTCAGCCTCCTTGGCCCATTTTTCAGGTGGGCACAGAGAGGGCTCCACCTTGGATGAATCAGGACAGGAGGGTTCTGGCTCCTGGGGTGTCTTCCCCACTGCTCTCTCCTCCCCCCAGAAGGTCCCCTTTCCTCTCCAAAGCATTACTCCCGCTCGAAGGGGAAAAAAGAAAAAAGGAAGAAAAAAAGACCCTCGTCCTTGCTTACCCTGACCCGTCACCCTGCTTGTGAGTGACAACAAGTGACAGAAGGGAGTCGCCCGTCACTCTGAAGGTTCCCAATAGGCTACCAGAGCCACATTCGTGAATATGCAAGTTAATAACGCTTACTGGTGACACTTTACTTTCTCCCAGTTTAAAAACTTGACTTCTCGGGGTGCCTGGGCGGCTCCGTCGGCTGAGCGTCCGACTTCGGCTCAGGCCATGATCTCGCGGTTCGTGAGTTCGAGCCCCGCGTCGGGCTTCCTGCCGCCAGCCTGTCAAGGCAGAGCCTGCTTCGGATCCACTGTCCCCCTCTCCGTGCCCCTCCCCTGCTTGCCCTCTCCCCAAAATATTAAAAAAAAACCCAAAACTTGACTTCTACACTTCCCTCGGCCTCCTCCAGGGTCAGCAGGGCCAGGCACCCTTGGGGATGTTTAAAGAATCCCCAGAAAAACTCCAGGCATCTCTCTGCCTCCCTCCCCGGGAAAGCAGCGTTCCGGATTGCCCCACAGCCCGCCGGACAGCCAGGACAGGCATCCCCTCTGCCTAGTAAACGTGTAAACATCATGTTGCAAACACACACTTACTTCCTCAGGCCCCTGTTGGGGGGGGGGGGGGCGGCGGCTCCCCAGGGCCTCCCCACTGTCAGACTTACTTCTGACTGACCTGGAGGGTGAGCAGAGGGCTCCCAGGGGGTGGGGTCTGGGCACGCGGAGTTGGCCAGGGGCTCCTGGGGCCTGAAGGGGCCGAAAGGGAGACGCGTGCCTTGTCCCATAACAAAGACAAGGCCACAGGGTTTTTTTTTTTCCTTTTTAATGTGTTATTTATTTATTTATTTATTTATTTATTTTAAGACTGAGAGAGAGCATGAGTGGGGGAGAGGCAGAGAGAGAGGAAGAGCAGAAGGCAGGCCGTGGCCCGGAGGCCCACGGGCGGGCGTAAAAGGTGACGACAGCTGAGTGTCCTGGCACAGAGAACGCTGGGGAAGTGAGAAGGGCCAGCTGCACCATGGCACTGGCTGGAGAGCGGAGAACAGGAAGGTGGAGGGGGGGGCCCAGGGGTGGTGACTCCAAGGTTTCAAGTCTAGGAGTGTATTGTCACCAGAACCACGAATGGGGAAGTCTGTAGAGGAAGCCTGCTTTGTGGGCGAGGCGCTGGGCTCTGAACAGGGGCTGAGGTGGGAACAGAGCCAACGGCCCGCATGGGCTTCGACACAAAGGTAAGGGAGGTGAACGCACCCGAGGGGTGGCCAGAAGGGGAGGCGCAGGCGGCGGAGAAAGAGATCCAGGGGAGCCTCTGTGGGGTTTGCGGGGGGACCGCCCAGCTTTGGGATTTGTCTCCTCGAGGCCACTGAACTTAAGTTCAAGTTTCGTGCTCAGAACAACCAAGCTGTCTCCGACCCATCAGACACGGCCACTGTGATTTGCAGAACTGCAGACTTGGGAGCGGAGCATCCTCGGTCTCCATTCTCACGGCAGTCGCGTCTACGTATGACACGTACTTCTCTTGAATGCTTCCCTGGACGGGGAACTCATGACCACAAGGTCACCCGCTCCATGGTTGATGTGTTCTGAATTTGGCTTTGTTGCATCACATGCTACAGAGCCTCCAAAGAGAGACGTTGGGTAGGAGGGGAACACTGGGTTTATCACTGCAAAGTCGCCAGCGACCTTGGAGGAAGCCAGCCTACGGAGGAGACTGGGTGGAGGGCGACAACACAGTGCCATTGTAGTCCTAAGGATTTGTAGCCGCTTGGAGTCTACAAATGGGCACCGTGACGAAGGAAGAACTCCCACAAGTCCCGTGTCGGAGGGCGGACTGGGGAAAACGCACAAGCTGTTGGAATCTCACAGCCCGTTTGATCCAGAAGGGAACAGGCTCAGACCCGTGGACAGAGGCCGGAACGAGGAGGGGTCATCTCCTCCCCCCACCCTGGGGTATGAACATCACGCCATAGTCCCCCGCCCCCACCCCTCCCTCCCCCGCCGTGTTCTCCTAAGCACAATCACAGACCAAGGAAAACTCTTGACTTTTCGTTTTCTCAGAATGAAACTCCCAAGATGTCAGCACAGAAGTGAATGCAAAACTCACAGGCCTATGAAACACAGGCCCCGAAAAACCCCCCACACAAGGGGCCATCACTCCGCAGGCCAACCCGGAGACAGGGCGGGCTGGCCCCAAGAGCGGATCTGGGTCAGCCGCGCAGGAAGGTGATCCTCGCGGTGGGACCCGGTGTATGTATGACACCGGGTGTCAGAAGAAGTCCAAGAACACGAGATACCACCAAAAGCTCAGGCTCCAGCTCGGGATGTGGCCGAGGATCCCGGGCTCCCGCGGTGGCTCCGGGGTCTCCTACCATGGCAGGCTACATTCTCCTGACCACAGAAGCGCCCCTGCTCCGGGGGAAGAGCTGGGAGGCAGGGCTGTGGGGTTTGCGGAGGAACTGTCCAGCTTTGGGATTTGTCTACTCGAGGCCACTGAACTTCTTAAATTCAAATTACGTTCTCAGAACAACCAATCTGTCTACAACCCGTCGGACACGGCCACTGTGATTTGCAGAACTGCAGACTTGGGAGCGGAGCATCCTCGGTCTCCATTCTCACGGCAATCGCGTCTACGTATGACATGTATTTCCCTTGAATGCTTCCCCTGATGGGGAACTCATTATCACAAGACCACCTGTTCCATGGTTGATATGTTCTGAATTTGTCCAAGATCTTCCTTGTCACAAGCTCAGGTCTCCTGAGGTCCCTCTTTCTCCTTCCTGGAGTATGACACCCCCCCACCCCCCGCCCCAAGCAGGTAGTCTCCACCTTCTCCAAAAAACACCACCCTCCAAACATCTGAAGATAGACATTACTTCTCCCTTGTGTCTTCTTCTTGGAGGAAAACCTCCGGGCTTCTTTTCTCATTTTGTATTATGTCATCACCACCTCTGGTGACCTTTCTCTGTGTGTGAATTTGTTATATCAGCATCCTCGCCAGACCAGAGCAGCTCCCTGTGGAAACAGGCCATCCCGTAGCCAAAGGGCACGGAAAGCAAGGACTCATGGGAATTAGTGGCGGCCTGGCGGAGACCAAGAATCAAAGATGGCTCCCAGGCTCCAGCTGGGGACACTGAGGCAGCAGGTCTATGCCTGGAAGGCCGGGGAAGGGACAAGAGGGGAGGAAGGCCTGGGGGCCGGGAAGCCAGGAATGAGCAGCAGAGGAACTAAAAACCAGAGCCTTTCTCCCGACTTTCCGGGAGCAGATCACTTCCTTGCTCCGGCCGCTCTCCCTGGGGGTCCCAGGGTGCAGGAGAAGCCGAAACGCCTCCAGGGTATCGCCAGCGCGTTAAAACCCCGACAACAGCAGGACAGAAAAGGAAAGTGCAGGCCAGCCTTACTTGCGAGTATGGATGCAAAAAATCCAAAAGAGAATCCCAGCAGGTCAGACCTAGCACTGTATTAAAAGAAAAAACCACCTTGGCCAACTGGAGTTCGTTCCAGAAGTGCAGGGAGGGCTCAAGTTAAGGATATGATGCGTCATACAAATCTAAGGCCAGGCAAAAGGATATGAGGATCTCCTGGTAGATGCTTAAAAAAGTATTTCGCAGGGGCACGTGGGTGGCTCAGTCATTAAGCATCCGACTTCGGCTCAGGTCATGACTTCACGGTTCGTGGGTTCAAGCCCCGCGTGAGGCTCTGTGCTGATGGCTCAGAGCCTGGAGCCTGTTTCAGATTCTCTGTCTCCCTCTCTCTGCCCCTCCCTCACTTGGACTCTCTCTCTCTCTCTCTCTCTCTCTCTCTCTCTCAAAAATGAATAAACTTTAAAAAAAATTTAAAAAGAGAAGTATTTGGCAGACGTAACTTCCATTCATGCTTTTAAAAATCCTTAGCAAAATGAGGAACCGGAGAAAACCCCCTTCCCACGTGGCACTTGATGGGGACCACGTATCACAGAGACCAAGCCCCCGGCTCATTCCAGCCCTTGGAAGCTCGAGACGCTGGGAGCATCTCTGGTAACGAAACAGCTGTGGAGGGAACAGCAGAGCTTCTTATAAGGACACCATGAGCAAAAGTAATACTTTTGCTCGCAGATGGTCTTGAATTTCATCGTCTCGAAGATGGCTTGAATTCAAGACTTGATGAGACATTCAGAAAGTGATAAGCGTGGCTGGGGCTCAGTGAACGGTCAGGGAGCTCACCCTCCCACCCCCCACCCTGCACGGGCCACCTTGACACCTCACCAGTGAGTCACCGGTGACCTCCCGTGCAGTTTGCAAGTTTCAATCATCGGTCACCCCCTCCCCCCGCTGGCCTCTAGCCACGGCTGACTCCCCGTGTGCAGCGATGCTGGGGGGTTACCCCAAGAAATCGGCAGAAAGAAAGTCCTGTTTTTGAGAACAGGGGTGAATACCCTGGCTTTGCTGGTGAACTGCAGAGCTCTGAGAACACCCTGACCTTTTACGCAGAACTCTGGAAGAGAGGGGGAGAGAAACCGTGCGTGTGTGTGTGTGTGTGTGTGTGTGTGTGTCTGTGTGTGTGTGTGAGTGACAATTCTCCTGCCAAGGGTCAAAATGACCAAGCCCAGACCCCAAACGCCTGTGCAGGCTTCGTGGTTCCGGGAAGACGAGTTTGGATGGGGAAGAAGGGTGCGGAGAGTCAAGGGACGGCGGACAATCAGGGGTTCCTAACCCTGTAAGTGAGCAGGTTTGGAGAGGGGCGGAGCGGAGGCCCGGCGGACAGCGTGCTTGTTTCCCAAGCGTGGAGGTTTCCTCTGCCGCCGATGCAGAGGACTCTTGCAGGAGCCCCCGGGGACATCCGCAAACCATGCTCCCCGCTGATGACCGGTGCCCAAGGAAAACGGAAGCGCCAGTAATAGAACTGATGGCCTTCACGTCCTTGAGCCGGACGCGGAGTCTGGGGCGGGGGCAAGGGAGGAAGAGATAGGGCTGAGGGCTTGAGGCCCTGGTCTACGCCAGACCGTGGGTGGGGTGCCTGACAGCAGGTGCCTCACTGATGCCCCCAGGAGAGGAGCCCCCGCAGCCCTCAGGACGGTTAAAAGGAACGCCTGCAGGGCTCAGTCGGTTAAGCGTCCAACTTCAGCTCAGGTCATGATCTCGCGGTCTGTGAGTTCGAGCCCCGCATCGGGCTCTGTGCTGATGTCTCGGAGCCTGGAGGCTGCTTCGGATTCTGTGCCTCCCTCTCTCTCTGCCTCTCTCCCACTTGCGCTCTGTCTCTCTCTCAAAAATAAATAAAATGTAAAAAAAAAAAAAAAAAAAAAAAGGAACACCCAAGAGGATGCACCCAGGAGCACTTAGCATGCATCCGCTAACATTAGGTACTACTGTTCTCAGCATCCCTCTTTCCATCTTGTATCTCTCAAGTGTCAACGAGAAAATGACATCGTTAGGGAAACCTTGCCTTCACCCCCCAAATGTGTGGATCAACCTTTATGTAATCTCACAGCCCCCCCCCCCCCCGCCGCCCCCATTCTCACCATTGCGATTACACGATGTGTGTGTCTAGTGTCTTGCCCGCCAGACTAATTTCACAAGCGCAAGAACATTGTGTTGTTCAGGGGTCCCCAGAGCCCGGAGCTTTGCCACAGCTGTGTCTCATTTATCCAGAAGGCACTGGACTGAAAAGCCCCATCATCCAGAGCCCCACCGCCGGTCTGGAGGCCCTGTGGTTGGCCACAGTTCATGCCCCAAAAGTCACGCCCTAGAGGGCACGAACTTCACACCCACAAGCACATCCAAGCTGCCACTGGGGCCTGGTCATCTCAGAGAGTCAGCCCAGCCCTGGCACGTTCTAGCAGCGTGGCCTGGGTCCTCCGTGTCCGCATCCGTAACGTTCGGATCGTAGTTTTTGCTACCTCGGAGTGCGGCCGTGAAGGACCAAAGAACGTGAAATACTCAGTCCAGCGCCCAACACCGCGAACGTACAGCGGAAGGAGACAGGAGCCGAGAGCAAGATGAGCGAGAAGGGGCAGACACGTTGTCCCGAGCGAAGCCAAGGTACGAAAGGGAGTGGAGGTAGAACGAGCTGACGAGTCCCAGGAAATCATCTGACACTGGGAGGACACGCACGGACCGACCCAAGGTCACATGCCTAGCAGCGGAGGAGGAGGTGGGCAGACACAAGGCCAGTCGACTCCATGGGGGGCAGGTCAGGAGCCACCCTCGGCCCTCACACCCCAGCCCCGCCCCCAACAAGGAAACCACACAGAGTCATTTGCCTAGGTCAATAACAGCACTGACGAGACTCGGGAGGACACGAAAATGAAAAGCACACCCCACCCTCCTGCCCCCTACACCCTCTGGCGAGCGGGCAACTCCCACTGCCGGGTGTGCGTGGATTTCTTGCCTGTGACACCCTGGGGAGTGAGTTCCACGGTGACAGCTGAACAGCCACGCTGAGCACAGGGGGCTCAGGCGAGCCAGCCCATGAGCTACGGGTCAGACCCCGTGGGCCAGAGCGGTCAGTGCTCCGTCAGGAGGGCGCCCGAGGTGCGGGAGGGGGGGACTGGAGGTGGGGCCCGTGCCGCGGGGCGAGGCGGGGGTTGGGAAAGGCTTCCAAGATGATGAGGTCTGAACGCGGAGGGGAAGGAGTTATGACTCCACTGGGCAGTAGAGGAAGCAAAGAAGGGTAACGTGGCGAGAAGGACTAGCACGTGCAAAGGTACAGAGGCCTGCCTGAGCTTCAGGACATAAAGCGGCAGGGTGGGCCAGAGCTGGCTGGTGGGAGGCCTGGCTACCATGCCTAGTGGTATGAGCCTTCTCCGAGGGGTGTGGGGGAGGGGGCAACGGCCGCTCTCAAGGGTTCGCAGTTAAAAATCTTGCTCAGGTTCATCGCCTTACGTGACCACGGCCGCAGGAGAAAGTCTGGGCCGGGAGCCGGGGAAGGCCGGAGGCTGGGGTCTCCCACTGAGACCAAACTCTAGAGCCCAAAGCCTAGAACCCCAACTGGTAGACCCACCAGACCCAAGAAGGGCCCAGCGTCTGCTCGGGGCCACCACCAGTCACCCCCTGCTTCCGATTCCTCAGCCCCCACCCTCCTCCTGGGTGCACTTGTCACAGCCGTGTCTCGCTTATCCAGAAGGCACTGGACTGAAAAGCCCCATCATCCAGAGCCCCACCGCCGGTCTGGAGGCCCTGTGGTTGGCCACGGTTCATGCCCCAAGAGTCATGCCCTAGAGGGCACGAACTTCACACCCACAAGCACATCCAAGCTGCCACTGGGGCCTGGTCATCTCAGAGAGTCAGCCCAGCCCTGGCACGTTCTAGCAGCGTGGCCTGGGTCCTCCGTGTCCGCATCCGTAACGTTCGGATCGTAGTTTTTGCTACCTCGGAGTGCGGCCGTGAAGGACCAAAGAACGTGAAATACTCAGTCCAGCGCCCAACACCGCGAACGTACAGCGGAAGGAGACAGGAGCCGAGAGCAAGATGAGCGAGAAGGGGCAGACACGTTGTCCCGAGCGAAGCCAAGGTACGAGAGGGAGTGGAGGTAGAATGAGCTGATGATTCCTAAGACGTTATTACGTGGCGTTCGATGTACTTACTATATGTATGAAAGCGAGCCACACAAGTGACAAGGATTTCCTCTACAGGTGGGTACAGTGAAAAGTTTTGGTGTCCATGAGGTCAAGCTACTGGAAAAATCCACGCAGATTCACTCAGGGGAATGACGTAATTCTGTGCGTACCTGGGTATTTCTACAGCATTCCCCTAACCCAAATCTGTAAAATGTACATTGCATTTAACAGGATCTAAGATGACTCCAACGGTTTTTTTAAATAATAATAATAATAATAATTATTATTATTATTATTATTTAGAGAGAGCACGAGTAGGAGAGAGGGGCACAGGGAGAGAGAGAGAATCCCAAGCAGGCTCCACACTCAGTGCAGAGCCCAACACGGGGCTCGATCCCACCACCCCGGGATCATGACCTGAGCTGAAATCAAGAGTTGGACACCCAACCGACCGAGCCACCCAGGCGCCCCTAAGATGCCCTCAATCGTAAGGTGAGCTGTTATTTTGCGTGCCACTAAGAAAGAAATATTGCTGTCGGCTATGATGGTACAATGCCATAGAAGGTAAGACGGATGTTGATTTCCAAGCTGTTAAAACGTGAACATATACACTTACGTCTTCAAATCAATGGGATATCCTCATAGGTCGTATATGTTTGCTGTGGGGATGTCTCATCTGCAGAAATCAAGTGCAACCCCTCCTTTGTTCCCTTGCACACATCTATACCAGAGGCTCAAAAAGCAAACTGACCACCTCTCTCCCTCCCAACCCCGAGTGACGGCTCATCACCATCTTGCCCCTCCAGAAGCTTCCTCTCTTAAGGAGCTGATCCAGAGGCTTGCAGCCCACCCACAGCTGAGCCAAACAAGACTTCTGGTTCACAGGGATCCCGCTGGGGTGAGCCTCCTGGAACGAGGGCAGAGTCAGAAAGGCTCAAATACTCAGCTGAACCCAAGCTCCCCAGGCTGTCCGGGCCTCGCTGGCTCTCCTCCTCCGACACTCCTCAGCCAGGAGGCCCACGATCCATGTGTGGTCTTAGCATCGTTACCCCTCCACGAACCCCAAACATGCTTTTCATGCAGTCCCCCCACTCAGCTTCCCCTGATTATTCTTGAAAGAGACAACCAGAGCTGCACCGGAGGGAGGAAGGAGAGGCAGAGATGGGGGGACCACGCCTCACTTAAGCTGGAGGTCGGGGGGGAGGGGGTGTCTTAAGACCCCACAGTCCTGGCGGCTTATGCTCCAAAAAGCAAGGAACGGTATCCTGAAGCAGGAAGAGAGAGCCTGATTATCTGAAACCTTCTTGTTTTGTCTTCCTGGACCCACACGGCGGCGGGGCAGGCTGGGGAAGGAGGGAAGCCTCTGATCCCCACGCTCGTTGCTGCAGATCAATACCCAGGAAGCAGCTTCCGTGCGCGGCTACTCTCCTCACGCTTTTCTCATCTATTTCCCCCCAGCCCCGTGAGGTCGCTATTACAGCCCATTTTAGAGACAGGACAACCAGTCTGGGAGAGGGGTGGTAAGATACTCCGGGTCGCACAGCAGGGCCTGGCCGGCAACTCAGGTCTCCCTTCCACATCACACGGGGCTCTCAAGCAGTGGCTCCAGCGGCATCCTTCAAGGAGCTTGCTCAAATTTTAGAAAAAGATTCCAGACCTGCCCCCAGCGGACGCCCCCCAAAGCTGGGGCTGGGGCCTGGGGCAGGTGTGCTTTAACAAGTTCTGGGAACCCGGGCCCTTACCAGGTGGTCTAGGCCAGGAGCAAGGGGGCGGATCAGAAGTTGCAGCGACGAGCTGAGGGAGGAAGCGAAGGGCAGCCCAGAAGGGGCCTTCCGGGCCCGGGCCGACCTGGCCTACTTTTAGCCCTCATTTCGCCAAACCTCCTCTCGGCGCAGAGGCTTGTTAAACTCTTCATACCACATCCTGCGGCTTTCAACTCGCCTTCCTTCTTCCCTCCGAACCATCTCCTTCCTCCTCCTGACCCGAACCTCTTGCCGATGTACCCGGAGCCCCGGGATGGGCCAGCGCGCGCGCGCACGCGCACACACACCTGCACGCACGCACCCGCGGAGCCACGCAGGGACACCCGGGTGTAAACACGGCTCGAGCCACCGCGCCGACGGGCGGTGCTCTAGGAGAGCGGCCGGCGCCGGGGCACCTCCGCGACCCCCCGGGTCCTGACGGCGGTGCCCGCATTCACCGCGACAGTCCCCAGGCGGAGAGGCGCGCGGGCTCCGCGACCCCCTCCTCGCGCCGGCCCGCGACGGAGGCAGGAGGCCGCGGCCACACGCGCCGCCCCGGCCTTCCGCAGTGGCTACCCGGCGGACGCACCCCACCCCGGGACGCCCCTTCTGTCTCCGGGATTACCGGGGCGGCAGGTGCGAGGACCCCGTGCCCACGGAGAGACACCCCGACTGCCCAGCCCGCCCGCCGCCGCCGCCGCGGTCCGAGCGCACGGCTCCCCGACGGTGCGCAGGCCGCCCCCTCTCGCGCCCTCGCCGCCCGGCCGGCCACGCACCTGCAGTCCCCGCCGGGCGCCGAGCCCCTCTCCAGCGGCGACTCCCCGCGGCTCGCGTGCGGTCGGGACCACGGCGCCGGGCAGCAGCCGCGCGGCGAGTCCCAGCATCAGCCCCAGCAGCGCTCCGACGGCGGGGCGGGACGGGGGCGGGGCCACTCCGGGGGGCGGGGCGGGGCGCCCAGCCGGCCTCTAGCGCCCCCTGGCGGCCGGGCGGGCGAGGGTCCGGCGGGCCCCCGCAGCCTGAGTCCCCCTCCTGACCCCGCGCAGCGCGCAGGAGCCGCGGTGCCAGCGACGCGCGCGTCTGCCCTGGAAGGGACAGGCCCCGCGGGCGGGCGGCCACGGCCGGAGGGGCACCCCCGAGGGCCCGCGATCCCCCGGGAGGCAGGTGCGGCCGGTCCCAGGGAGCGGAAGCGGGCCTCGGCCCTGCAGGAGGGGTGGGCGGAGCAGGAGGGGAGGGCTTGGGGTGGGGGCTTCGGGGAAGGAGGAGAAAAGGGAAGCTCCGAAGAGCTGCTTCCTTCTCTCGCTGCGACCCAGCGCCCCACTTCCTCCTGCTACTTCTATTTTCTCTGGGTGCTCTTAACCTTTAAAATGCCTGCACCCCTGGTGCGCAGACGGGCGCCCGGACCCTCCCCCCCCCCCCCCCCGCCAGGCCTCCCCCTCCTCTGCGAGAAGGCAGGCTTTCTGCCCCGCAGCTCCAGTCTCCGGGCTGATCCCCCCCCTTTCCTTCGCCAGTGGCTGTCACTTCGGCCATTTCTCAGCCCATGAAGTGAGGAGGGGTCGTCTCCGGAGTCAAGGCCCTCTTTTTGCCTCCTCCCTCTTCCCCCTAGACGACGCTGGCAGGAAGAACGCATCGCGGAATCCCGGGAGTCGCTGCACTTCCCCGTGCCTCAGTTTCCCCACTTACAAAATGAGGGTAGGAACGTTGGCTACGGTGCAGGCCGTCCTGGCAAGGAAAAATGAGCCCTTCGTTTCGGACTTAACAAAGGGCAAGGCTGAAATTCCCACTTCCACTATTGAATGGGACTCTGTGTCACAATAGCTGTTAAAGGCGTTTGAAATTGGCCACAAGCTCGTACGTTGCTGTTGGTCCAAAGCCACAACCCTACCTGAGGCTTTGAGAGACGTGAACACACCAATGACTTTTCTTTTCCTGACTCCCTAAATACCAAGAAAAAGCAACTTCCCCAAAGACATAGAAACAGAAAGTACCCTTGGGCGAACACGGAGGTCGGGTTCCAGAAAGGCGCTCAGAACCTGTCTGGTAGTTCTATGTCTCATCCTCCATCCCAACCCCCTCATACCACCTAGTCTCTCTCTCTCTCTCTCTCTCTCTCTCACACACACACACACACACACACACACACACACACACACAGGAACCAGAACCAGGAAAGACAGAGAGGACATGCTTGGAGTCCTATGACTTGATAAGGGTGGGCGTCTTGATAAGGGTGGGCGAGGACTCTGGTTTCCCCAATCCCTACTTTTTCCCCACCACCAAACAGGAGAAGGGGGAATATGGAGACAACCCAGAGGTGGCCAGAGGGGAGCAGGATGGCTTAGAACTGCTGTGGAATCAGGAACCGAGTAGTAAGAATGACACGATGTATGCCAGATTGACATGGTGAACTGTGAGATCACTCTGAAAGTTAGGGCATCCCTGACTTGGCCCATGTGCTTGGTATGCCTAAAACCGAAGGTGGAAAGCTGAAGCAGGGTAGCCTGTGAGAGTTCACTACCAGGGAGCTGAGCAGCCGGTGAGGACCACTTAGTCCCTTCCTGCCTCCCCCCAGGCTCTCCTGTTACCCCACCCCTCCCGAGCTCCACCTGTGTCTCCCTGTGCCCAAAGGGCAAGCCACTGACCAGGAGATCTGATCAACACCTGACACCTATTGGCCAGAACTTAGAACTACACCTTCCCACCCTCTTGCGCTGTTGGTGGGAATGCAAACTGGTGCAGCCGCTCTGGAAAACTGTGGAGGCTCCTCGAAACGTTAAAAATAGATCTGCCCTCTGACCCAGCAAGAGCACTGCTAGGAATTTACCCAAGGGATACAGGAGTGTTGATGCACAGGGGCACTTGTACCCCAGTGTTTAGAGCAGCATTTCAACAATAGCCAAATGATGGAAAGAGCCCCAATGTCCATCAACTGGTGAATGGATAAAGAAGATGTGGTTTATATCTACAACGGAATACTACTTGGCAACGAGAAAGAATGAAACCTTGCCATTTGCAACAACGTGGATGGAACTGGAGGGTATTATGCTAAGTGAAATAAGTCAGTCAGAGAGAGACAGATGTATGTTTTCACGCATATGTGGAATTTGAGAAACTTAACGGAGGACCATGGGGGCAGGGAACGGGAAAAAAGTAATTTCAGACAGAGAGGGAGGCAAACCAAAAGAGACTCTTAAATACAGAGAAAAAACTGAGGGTTGATGGGGGGGGGTGGGAGATGGGGAAAATGGGTGATGGGCATGGAGGAGGTCACTTGTTGGGATGAGCACTGAGTGTTGTAGGTAAGCGATGAATCATGGGAATCCATTCCCCAAACCAAGAGCGCACTGTATATAAGCTGCACGTTAGCTGACTTGACAACAAATTATATTTAGAAAAGAAAGAAAAAGAAAAAAAGAACTATACTTCCCCAAAGCAGCTAGTAAGACTCAAGGTGTCCCTGTCACTCACGAGGCACCTGGTTAGGTACGACTTTGTACCGCTCTTTGTTGTAGCCCCATTAAAAAATATATGTCTATCTGTAATCTCTCCCCTTCTTTTTGCTGCCTTCCATTTTCAAAGAGTCTACCCCTGTCTCTTTTTACATTTATCCCTAGTGCTCTCAAAAAAAAAAAAATCACCAAGGAAACATTAAAAGTGAGTAAGTAAATAAACTAATGAAGAAGAAACAATGCTTCCTTAACAGGGAGAATCCCAATGACTACATGTAGCAGGAATGATGGACTTAGAAAATCACCACGTGGCAGACATCACCGTAATAATTTTTGCGGGCAAGAATCATCCATGCACTCTCAGCACGGTGGGCAGAGGTGTGATGATGAGTGGGTTATTTGCTTCGGCTTAAAATAGCTCCCCACGAGACACCTGTTAGCTATAAAGGAAAGAACAGTAACTGGAAGCAGAGAAAGCAGGGAGCCTCTACCTTAGCCAAGTGAGAAATCCTGACAGTATCATTGCAAGGCATAGCAACATCATTTACCTCTTGATTTGATGCACTGAGAAAAAACACATCATTTCCGCGGCATTCTGGTCAAAGATGCCTTACCTCAATCTAACCGTGAGAAAACAGACTAACCCAAATTGAGGGACATTCTACAAAATCTTCAACAGCGTAAAGGTCAGGAAACAGAAGATTGAGGGACTCACAGATCATCACACAACAATGAAATGAAGTGAGGAGGGCGCGTGGGTGGTTCAGTCGGGGTAAGCATCCGACTCTTGGTTTGGGCTCAGGTCATGATCTCACGCATTGGTGAGTTCGAGCCCCCGCACACGTGGGGCTCCGCACTGACCGTGCAGAGTCTGCTTGGGATTCTCTCTCTCTGTCTCTCTCTGTCTCTCCCCTGCTCTCTCTCTCTCTCTCTCAAAATAAATAAACTTTAAAAAAATACAGTGAGGGATTCTGGATGGAATCCTGGACCAGAAAAAAGAGCAGTAGTGGGACAATTGGCAACATTTGAATAAAGTCTGTAGATTCATTAATAGTACCGTATCAATATTAATTTCCTGATTTTAATAATCATACTGTATTACGTTCTCGACTAATATTTGGGGAAACTGGGTGAAAGTTTTATGGGAACTCAATGGTTGCAACTTTTTCTTGTCATTCAAAAATCCTATCAATATATAAACTTAAAACAGCAAAGAAAGAAACATTGCAAATCTTACACACTTTGAAAAAACTTCCCCTTTCATTTTCCCTGTTCTTAAAGCTTAAAAAGGAAACTCTCGACCACTCTTCTCCATGATACAGATGTAAGAATCCGAAAGAAACAGCAAACTGTAGTCAGCCTTTAATGAAAGCAGTAATATGCCACAACAAAGTAGGGTTCGTTTGGGAAATGCCAACATCCTTGAGGAACCCAAGGGATTCAGACATATTTGATGCCTCAGGTGCACTGGTTTGCCAACAAGCATCTCTGGTCTGCCAAGAGGGGTTTGTGGGTGGCCCCGGGAAGAGTGGACTCCAGGGAAAGTCCCAGAAGGTCAACATAGGAGAAGCTGAGTGTCTGTTGGATTGGCCGCCATTTTAAAATTGAGATCAGACATTTTGGGAGCAGCTGGTGGAGGTGGAGGCAACCTTCACCCCCGACTCCTTCCAAGACTGTCCTTTGGTATTGCCACCGACGGGAGTGTGGCCGTTGTACCCGGTCAGCCTCGTGGGGACGTAGCATCTGAACCTTATGGAGAAAGAGTCTCAGGCAGAAGCAAAGGGTCTGTTTCCATTAGGGTCTTCCAACCTAATGGGGGAGCTAAATGGGAGGGACTGGGGAGAAGCATTCTAGAAAGGCAGCTTGGAAGGGAGCTAGAAGACTAGCACAGGGGACTGAAACTCGAGTGTCTTCGAGAGCCAAGAGCTCAAACTTATGGACAGAACCGGTGAGGGGTTCATTTACTATCCAAGGGCGTTTCCTAACAGCCTTGTTTATACTCCATGCCTCCTGAAACAAACCCAGTGGACAGTTCATTCGTTTCGCCCAAGTTTGGTAATTCCTTCCCCCTCTACACACACAAAGTATCCTTCTTACGACTTCTTTCCCCGGGGGCATCTCATGTTGTCTTCTCCCAACAGGCACACTTTGCGTGCTAAACCTACAGGAATATTCTTTGCTTCCCTTTTTCCCACATTTGCTAGGGACGTGGTTGCAAGAAACGTTTCACTCTCGCCTGATTCCGTTATAAGAAGAACTGCACAAATACAAAACCTGGCAACTGACCTTTGACATTGATGTCTGGGCAACAATTGGGTGTGAAGAAAACAGGGTGTATAAAGCATGCGAATAAGACCACTAGGGGCGCCTGGGTGGCTCAGGCGGTTAGGTGTCCCACTCTTGGTCTCTGCTCAGGTCGTGATCTTGAAGTTTGTGGGTTTGAGCCCCGTATTGGGCTCCATGCTGGCAGCACGGAACCTGCCCGGGATTCTCTCTCTCTCCCTCTCTCGCTGCCCCCTCCTCCCCCTCCCTCACTCTCTCAAAATAAATAAACTTAAAAAAAAAAAAAGAATGCTAAAGGACCTCCCCTCCCCCACCCCAGGGGGGTGGGGGCAGTCATAGCCCACTGTGGCCATGTGGGAATACAGGACCAGTGTGGTTAGATTTTATAATTAAAAAAAATTTTTTTTAATGTTTTTATTTACTTTAAGACAGAGAGAGACAGAACACGAGCAGGGGAGGAGCAGAGAGAGAGGGAGACACAGAATCTGAAACGGGCTCCAGACTCTGAGCTGTCAGCACAGAGCCCGACGCGGGGCTCGAACGCACAGACCGTGAGATCATGACCTGAGCCGGAGTCGGACGCTCAACCGACTGAGCCACCCAGGCGCCCCAGATTTTATAATTTTCAAAGAGAAATCTGAAATTGGAATGATTAATCTAAAATCTCTTGATTTTTTAAGTGCTGGAAGCTAATCCAAAACAGTGTTTTTGTTTAATGGTTATTTATTTTTGAGAGACAGAGAAAGAGAGAGAGACAGAGCATGAGCAGGGGAGGGTCAGAGAGAGAGGGAGACACAGAATCTGAAGCAGGTTCCAGGCTCCGAGCTGTCAGCACAGAGACCGACGCGGGGCTCAAACCCACCAACCATGAGATCATGACCTGAGCCGAAGCTGGATGCTTCACTGACTGAGCCACCCATGTTCCCCCACAACAGTATTTTTAAAACCCCTTGCAGGCCAAACCAGACAGGTCACTACTGACTTCCAGTTTGTGACATCTGTTTTATATTATGCAGGTGGGAGATACACCTGCATAAGAAGACCGGAGTTGTTTCTGTTAATGTGAGCTAATTTGTTCCCACTGGCTCAGGAGACACTTCATTTATGGAAGGAGGGTCACCGTTAACATTTTATTGATGTTGTTCATCACACGAATAGGACACAGGAGTAAAACCATGTAATTATCCTAATAAGATGCACCCTGTTGAAAATGAGTAGTGACTGGGAATGACAAGGCTTTGTCGAGATGATAAATGTGTGTATCTCTGTCCAAAGACAGATGAGGATCTGGAATAGGGAGCAAATATAGTCCTACATAACAAAAGCATTCCTGCGAGAATGAGGGCCAAAAAGCAAGGATGTCACCCTGTGGATGATGTCAACAATATTCTGAAATTCAAGGGAAATCAGTGGGTAGAAAAATGAATAAGATAAATAAACTCGCGAAGGAAACATCAAGCTTATCGCTATTTGTAAAAGATACGATTGTCTACCTGATGAACTGAGCAATGTTTAGAGCCTATGAGACAGTTTGCTAAGTAGCTGGACACAAAAATGAATCCATGACATTCGGTAGTTTTGGCCACTCAGCAATGACCAAAGAGAAAATAGATCTCATTCACCCAGACAGAGTGTGAGCAGGGGAGGGTCAGAGAGAGAGGGAGACACAGAATCCGAAGCAGGCTCCAGGCTCCGAGATGTCAGCACAGAGCCTGATGTGAGAGGCTCGAACTCACAAACCGCGAGATCATGACCTGAGCCGAAGTCGGATGCTTAACCGACTAAGCTACCCTGCCGCCGGTACAATCAATTGATTTTTGACGAAGGTGCAAGACAATTCAAAGGAGGAGAGCCTTGTTTCTTCAAAAACGATGCTGGGACAATTGGCTGTCCCTATGGAGAGACTGGGTCTATTCCCTCACACCGCACACAGAAATTAACTCAAGATAGAGCAAAGACCTACTTGTCAGAGTTGAAACTGCAAAACCCTTGGCAGAAAGCAGGGGTGAATCTTTGTGACCCCTGGAGTACATGATGGATTTTTAGATCTGACACCAAAAGCAAAAAAAGGCAACAGAAGACAAAATTAGATACGGTGGGCATCACCAAAATTAACAGCTTTTGTGCTTCAGGGACACCATCAAGAGACAAAAGACAACCCACCAAACGGGAGAAAATGTTTGCAGATCATATACATCAGGGGCTTGAATCCAGAATATGTAAAGAACTCCTATAACTCAACAATAAAAAGACAAGTAACCCGATGGAAAAATGGTCAAAAGATATGACTACCTATTTCTCCAGCGAAAATAAACAAATGACCAACACGCATGTGAAGAAATGAATGCTTAACACCGTCGGCCATCAGGGAGTTACAAATCAAAGTCACGGTGAAATACCACTTCATACCTGCTGTAATCAAAAAGACAGTTAATAACAAGTATTGACAAGAATGTGGATGAATTGGAACACTGCTGATGGGAATATAAAATGGCACAGCTGCTTTGAAAGACAGGCCCTCAAAAGGTTAAACATAGAGTTTCCCTATGATCCCCTCATTCCACTCTGGGTATATACCCAAGACAAGTAAAAACATGTGCACGCAAAAGCTTGTACGTGAATGTTCGTAGCAGGTTTATTCACAATAGCCAAAAAGCAGAAACAACACAGATGCCTGTCAACTGATGAGCGGTAAATAGAATGGGGTATATTCATTCAATGGACCATTATTTGGCCATAAAGAGAAATGAGGTACTGATTCATGCCACAAGATGGATAAACCTTGAAAACATTTTGTTAAGTGAAAGAAGCCAGTTACAAAGGACCACATACTATGGAATTACCCGTTTATCTGAAATGTTCAGAATAGACAAATCCATAGAGACAAAAAGTAGATTGGCAGTTGCCTAGGGCTGAGATGGTTGGAATAAAAGGAAGAGGGATATATTAACGGGCATGGGGTTTCTTTTTGGGGTGATGAAAACGCTCAAAATGACAATTGTACAACTCTGGATATGATTGAACCATTTAATAGTACATTTTAAGTGGGTGAATTGTATGTAGGTGAATTATAGCTCAATAAAGCTGTTATTTAAGAAGCTATAAACTTTATTATAGGATACAAAAGAAGCCTTGCATAAATGGAAAAACCCCTCATGTTCTTGAATTGGAAAACAATGTTATAAAAGATATTTATTCTTTCCCAGTTGAATATGTACATGTAACACAGCTTCAATCAAAAGCCAAATAAGGCTTTGGGTGAGGGGGCAAGGAGATTGACAAGATGATCTTACGTTGAATAGCCAAGGAACTTTTTCAAAGGTTTAGCGATGAGAGGAGTTGCTATATGAGATAGGAAGATGTTCTATAAAAAAATCAGAGTTCCATAAAATCACTATAGTACTGCATATAGAAAGTATAAGACCAGTGGGGACAAACTGATCTTTCGGACACAAACACAAGTATCTGAGTGAATGTAGTATGTGATAAAGAAGATAGGATCAATTATCCAATAAACGGATCAGGACAACTAACCGTGGAAAGAAAAAAATTAACGTGGCTCCGACCTCAAATCTTATACACAAAAAAACTAATTAAAGATCCACATGTAAAAATGAAAATAGAACAAGAGAAGTCAGAAGGGAAAAGGAAGTGTGTATATAATGCTGGAATTTTAGCTGGCTTTTCAAAGCACGATGGCAAAATCAGAACTCATGAAAAAAAAAAAGATTGATTTGAATATTTAAAAAATTTTTTTTTAATGTTTATTTATGATTGAGAGACAGAGCGTGAACAGGGGAGGGGCAGAGAGAGAGGGAGACACGGAATCGGAAGCAGGCTCCAGGCTCTGAGCTGTCAGCACAGAGCCCGACGCGGGGCTCGAACTCACAAACCAGAAGATCACGACCTGAGCCGAAGTCGGACGCTTAACCGACTGAACCACCCAGGCGCCCCGATTTGAATATTTTAAAGCAAAATAACTTCTGTACGTGAAACATGACCATGAACATTAAATCAAAGGGTAGATGGTACACGAGGGCGAGATGTTTCAAATAATGGAGGATTCCATCCTTAATATAAAATATATTTTACATTAAAAAAATTCTATACCCAAAAGAAAAGTGATCTGAGCAGAGAAGTTGACAATTCACCAAACATATACAAGTAGCCTTAAGTGTATGAAAAAATGTTCAACTATCAGGGGAAAGGTAAATTAAAACAATGAGATGTAAACTTCCATCTGACAACTAGGCAAAGATATGAGAAATTATATTACCCACAGTTTCCAAACATGTGGAGACCTACTTCTCATAAACTGTACGATTAAGTATAAATTTGGTTTTGTGTATGGAAACATCAAAATACATGTACTATTTAATCCAATAATGCTACTTCTAAACACTTCTCTGAAGGAAAAATAAATCAATTTTGTAGGCACAAGAATATTCATCACCAGTTTGCTTATAATTTAAAGCAGTGAAAAATTTATAAGTAACGTGAATATGTAAACATAGAGAATTAGTTTATGAATATGCTTAGTCTGTGCAATAGTAAAATGTTATGAACAACTAAATAATAATATTACAGAAGAACATTTAATAAAATGGAAAGGTATCCATGACCTAGGAGGTTTAAAATATAGTTTCAAACCAGTATATAACTTTTTGACCTACAGATTCCATTTCTGGGAATCAATCTTACAACAGTCATGTATGTGAGTGTGTGTGTGTGTATATGCGTGTGCGTGTGTGTGTGTGTACATACATAATGTAAGTTCTAGTCATACACACACGCACGCACACACACACACACACAAACAGCAAGAAAGGAGGGAAAAAGAAACAGAAAAAGAATACAGAAACCAAGCTAAAATGGTAGAAACAAGCCAAACTGTATCAATTATCATAATGAATGGAAGTGAAACAAAATGACCTCTTAACTGTCAGAGATTGCTGGATTGGATCAAATCCAAGTAGTTGCAGGTTAGAAGAGGTAAATCTGAGGTATGAAGACCCAAAAGGGTTGAAAGTAAAAGGCTGAAAAAATAAACACCAAGCAAATACGAACTAAAATAAAAGCAGTTGGTTGTGCTAGTTTCATATTAAAATAGACAAAAGTACTATTAGAGGTAGAGATAGTCATTATGTAGTGACACAGGTTTAATTCACCAGCAGATAGAACGTATCTACACTTGCACAAAACTAATTTTTCAAAATCTAAAAAATACAGCCACGCCTGGGTGGCTTGGTCCGTTGAACATCAGACTCCTGATTTTGGCTCAGGTCATGATCCCAGGATCATGGGATTGAGCCCCGCATCGGACTCTGTGCTGAATGTGGAACATGCTTGAGATTCTCTCTCCCTCTGCCCCTCTCCTCTGCTGTCTCTCTCTCTCTCTCTCAAATATAAATTAAATAAATAAATATATATATATATTTTAAAAAATCTAAAAAATATATAAAGCAATATTCATGGAACTACATGAAGAAATGGAGAAACCTACCATCATTGTAGTAGCTTTCAACAAGCCTCTCTGGTTAAGACCGCAAAAAACAGAGCATAGTAAACCTGTAGACATTTTGATTGAAACCAATTAAATTGCCCTTGATGAATGCATATAGAACCCTACACCCAATAATTGGAAAATATCATGTTCGTATGAGCACACATGCAACAATCATGGAAATTAGTCATGTGCAAGGTCACAAACCAAGTCTTAATAAATATCAAAGAACTGATGTCATACAGACTACAGTCCTGCCCGTGGCGCCATTACATTCGATATCAATAACAAAAAAACTTAAAAATTACCATAAAATTTGACACTTCTGAATAGCCCCTGGCTCAAAGAAAAAAACCACAATGGAAAAAAAATTTTTAATATTTAGAGCTGAACGGTGATGAAAATATTACATATCAAAACTCATGTGATACAATAAAAATAGTGGAAGGAAATTTATAGCCTCTTAAATTTTAGTCTAAGAAAGGAACAAAGGCTGAAATTAATTAGCTAAGTGCCTACTTTTAGAAGTTAGAAAAAGAAAACAGGATAAGTCTCTACCCTAACCCCCCCGCAAAAAAGGGGAGATTATAAAAACAACTGCCCAAATCAATGAAATAGAAAACAAATATTCAACAGAGAGAACCAAATAAAGCCAATAAATGGTTCTTAAGAAAGACAAATACATATCTGACAAGGATACGTATTCATTAGGGATGGAAAAAGGAGACGTAATCACAGATATAGTGAAGATTATGAAAATAATATAACACAACAAACAACTTTATGATAACACACTTTTTTTTTTAACGTTTATTTATTTTTGGGACAGAGAGAGACAGAGCATGAACGGGGGAGAGGCAGAGAGAGAGGGAGACACAGAATCGGAAACAGGCTCCAGGCTCTGAGCCATCAGCCCCGAGCCCCGAACTCACGGACCGCGAGATCGTGACCTGGCTGAAGTCGGACGCTTAACCGACTGCGCCACCCAGGCGCCCCTATGATAACACATTTTAAAGCTAGATGAAAGGGGATTTTTTTTCCCTAGAAAAAATAACTTAATAAAGCAAACTCGAGAAGAAATGGAAAGCCTACAGTCCCACTGCAGTAAAACATCAAAGTGACAACTTAAAATTTTTTCACAAAGACAATCCCAGCTAACTTCCAAAGAACAGATCATTCTAATCTTATATGAACCTCTTTAGACAACCAAGGGGAGAAGTTGTCCACAACTCATTCTATGAGACCACCACAAGCTACATATTCACCTTTGAGGAAGACAGGAGAAGAAAAGAAAAATTATAGGCCAATTTATTTGTAAATCTAGATGCAGGGATATTAAGAGGCCAAAATAGATTATACATTACGGCCACTTGGGTTTATCCCAGGAACCCATTAGAAAATTCTATGATGTCACTCATCGTATGAACAGTGAAAAAGGAGAAACATCATGTAATTATCTGGTTGGATGCTGAGAAGGCATTTGGTAAAGTCCTCAATTTATGAAAAAAAGCCAAAAACTTTTAGAAAACTAGAAATAGAACTTCCTTAATCAAAGGGGCGCCCGCGTGGCTCAGTTGGTTAAGCATCTGACTTTGGCTCAGTTCATGATCTCACGGCTTGTGGGTTTGAGCCCCGCATCAGGCTCTGTGCTCAGAGCCTGGAGCCTGCTTCAGATTCTGTGTCTCCCTCTCTCTCTCTGCCCCTCCCCTGCTCACGCTCTGTCTCTCTCTGTCTCTCAAAACTAAACAAACATTAAAAAAAAAAAAAGAACTTCCTTAATCTGAGATAGAACCTCTACCAAATACCTATCATAAACAATTTTAGTGAGGAAATATTAGAAGTATCCTCCTTAAAATCAAGCACAAACTACAGCATAGATGAACCCTGAAAATTTTATTCTAAGTATGTCTTGCTCTCTGAGGCACAGGGGGTGCTTCAGCCCCATCCCCATGTTCTAGAATGCTCTCAGCGATGTCTTATTCTTGAATAGATGTTGGTTGCTCTTCTTGTAAGGGGTCGTAAAGTCAGGAACAACCATGTTGACACCTTGGAGAGAAGCAAGTCACAAAGGACCACACACCGTATGGTTCCATTTATTACAAAATATCCAGAATGGGCGACAAATCCATGGAGACAGAAAGTAAATTGGTTTTAGTAACCAATGTGGTAACCAAGCAACCCAGTAAGTGGTTGCATGGGGGTGGGGCAGTTGGGGGAAATGGCGGAGGAGGGGGGCTGCTGAAGGGTATGGGTTTGTCTTTGGGGTGATGAAAATGTTGATTACAGTAATGGCTGCAGGTCGCTGAATATGCTAAAAACCATTTGACTGCGTGCTTCAAATGGGTGAGTTGTCCAGCCCATGCATTTTACCTCCAAAAAACTCTTTTTGAAAGAGCAGAGAATGAACTGAGGGATGTTGACACGAGCAGTCAGTTCGGAATAAAAAGACATCTGGATTCAAAAAAGAAATCAAGTACAAGACAAGGAGGTACAATATTACCATTCCATTCCCCTTTGTATTAGAGACCGAAATCCAAGCATTAGGATAACAACAGCACAATGCGAAGGCATCGGGAAGAAAGAAAAAACCCACAGATTTTTTTCCTGACTCTCTCTCTCACACACACAAAAAATAAATAAACATTAACATTTTTTTATAACAAAAAATATTTAAATCACTTTAAAATTGATAGTTTCTGTTAATGAACAGATACCATAAGGAAAGCGAAAAGACAAACCCCAGACTTGGAGAATGTATTTCCAACGCGTGTAACTGACATGTAACAACCAGAATATATAAGACACTTTCATCGGCAAATTAAAGACAGCATCGAAGTAGAAAATGGGCAAACGACATGAACTTGCCCTTGACGGAAAAAAAAAAAAAAACAAAACGTGGCTAATAGACATATAAGCTGCATAATCTCATTAGTAATCAGCAAATTAAAACCACCAAAGTGGGGATAGTGGTTACCTCTATAGGAAAGCAAGTTATGATCAGAGAGAAGCCTGTGGCAGGCGTGTTAGGGGAGAGGCTAATATTTTATTTCCTGGGGGTCATCACACATTTTGTAATTATGTATTAAGCTGTGTACGTACGCTCGATGAATGCACACGGCATTTCACAATTTTACAAGTTTGAAAAGCTCTTCACAGGTAGGGATCTTTTTTTTCGTTTTTCTTTACATCAACATTCGAGGCAATGTCATGTGCTTCTGGGACCTGGAAGCCATTGTCTCTCCTGAAGGTAATTCTGCCTCATTCTGTTTGACGCTAGACTATCTCATCGTGCTGTCATGAGTTTGTCTTAAAATGCAACCTCGTGGCTGGCATTTGCTGGCACCTGGGCGGGGCCCCATTGCGCCTTGTGCACGAAAACCAGCAGGATTTGGAGACTCCAAATTTCGATGTCTCCACTCAAACCACTATGTCAGCCGTGCATCAGCCCAAGGCAGACGCCGTGGTGGTCACTTTCCCCGCTGTCCCTGATCCTGGCTGTCCTGAACCCCATAACTGCACCGTGGGTCAGCGGCCTCTATCTCCGCAGCAGCACAAGATCTGACTAGCCGTGCCCTTTCTAAAGCCGAGTTCCTTAACCATTTTTATATCAGGGACCCCTTTGGTAGCCCAGTGAAGGCTGTGCACCCTGATTCAGAATGTTTTAAATGCAGAAAGTAAAGCACATAAGATTACAAAGGAAAACAATTCTGGGGCACCTGGATGGCTCAGTCGGTTGAGCGCCCGACTTTGGCTCAGGTCATGATCTCGCGGTCCATGAGTTCGAGCCCCGCGTCAGGCTCTGTGCTGACGGCTCAGAGCCTGGAGTTGCTTCGGATTCTGTGTCTCCCTCTCTCTCGGCCCCTCCCCTCCCCTCACTTTCTCTTTCTCTCAAAAATAAACACTAAAAAAAAAAAAAAAAGGAAAATAATTCTATTGTATTACAGGTTTTTTTAAAAGTTTATTTAATTTGAAAGAGAGAGAGAGAGAGAGAGAGAGAGAGAGAGAGAGAGAGAAAGGATCCCAAGGAGGCTCCACGCTGAGCAGAGCCCCCACGAGGGGATTGATCCCACAAACCGCGAGACTGTGACTTGAGCCAAAATCAAGAGTCAGACCCTCAAGCGGACACAACCGACTGAGCCACCCAGGCGCCCTTATTACAGTTTCAACATAAATAGAAACAAATCAGAAATCCAGGAACTCGGGCTTCCTTACGAACGTGCGAAATAACATGACCCAGTAGCACGTCTAATACCTGGCATCATGTCGACGTGGCGATCAACACGGACCGTATTTCAAGTTCTCTGTCAAAACTCTAACGCGCTGTGAAATACCTGCTCCCTGACCGGGGACTGAGGCGAGTGGAAATTAAGACGTGTATTTTGCCCTCTGAAGTCCCGCGCTCCAGATGAAGGCGCCAGAAGGGTGAGTGGAAGCTTGCTCCCACCAGGGGGTGCTGGTATTTAAGAAAGAGGAGTTGGCTCCTCCCGCCAAGAGAGAGGCAGGTGCCCATGACTGTCCCTGGCAGGGCTCAGACGTCATCACCCCAAACTATCTCCTCCTCTCCTTCCTCCACACCCTCACGCGCACGCACCCCGTTGACCGTGCGGGTGCAACTCTTGGTGTGACCGCCCCAGACTCACGCAGAGCCCTCCCGGGGTGGGTGAATCCACTGCCAAGCAGCCCTGAGAGGCTTCTGCCAACATGGCCCCCCAGCTCTGGGTCAATGGCTGTGGGGATAGTCCAGGCCAGCAAGAACCCGCAGAGATATCGCCGGGTCTGCTTCCAGGCCGACGGCTTGGGGCCCTGCCATCCTCTCTCCTGCACCTGGCGGGCAGCCGGGGCTCACAGCTTCCGAGGCAATGTGAGGAGGGCCGCTAGCCTTCCGGAAAGTTCTCTCCTCCATCTATGCACAGCAGAGGACACGGGCCGCTCTCCCCGCCGTGGGCTCCCACTGATAGGCGAGGCTGCCTTGAGATCATTTGAGAGGCCATGTGGCACAGTGATTGAGAAGCAGACTCCAGACCGCAGGGCTGAGACACCCGAGCCCCTCCCCTGCCATCCCTTTCCCTCTCTCCGAAATGGAGATAATAGCAATACTGACCTTATTAGGTGTTAGATAGATTCAATGCCCCGTTACCCAGAAAGCACTTAAAAGAGCCCCCGGCTCACGGGAAATGTCAGAGGAGAGTTGGCTGTCACCGATAATCGGCACGGATTTAATAAACACGACAAAATATTTCGACTGTTCCTTTCTTCCTTGCCTCCACTTACCCAGATGTCCCCTCCAATGCCTTCCCCCCTTCACGACTCTGTTTTTACCTGAGAAATGTTTCTTTTCCCTTTCTGAACAGCTTTTTCCTCTGCCCCCCAGACTTGCCTCTCCCTGTCCCTCCCCCCGTCCCACGACCTTCCCTGGACAGAAGAGGAACAAACTGGGGACAGAGCCCAGAGACCTACTTCTGTGTTTCTCCTCCTTGAAGCCTCAGCTAAACGTCCAGGGTCCCTTTGTCTTAAGAGGTAGGATTGGTTATTATGCAAGTGTGGCAAGGCAGGAGAGCTGAAGGTGACTGTCACCGAAGAGACGGGCTGTTACACTTCCCACACCATGCAGGGTCTCCTGGGGAAGCCAACCTCGAGGCAGAAGCTTTGTTGTGGTTCCTATGGGACAGAACTGGCCAGGCTGGGCAGGGTATGCAGGCTCAGGACTGGCTAGTTTGAACCGTTCCAGTAGGTTCTGGTGTTTAGGGGGTGTCCCTAATTGTCTGATGCTAGGTCTGGGGTGGTGAGGACCGGTGCGGGGCGGGGGGGGGGGGTCCTTTGCTAGCTCTAGAATTATCGAGCCCTGGGACAGGCAGGCCCTCCCCCATCCGCCAAACCCCAGAGGCCAGAGCATCGAGAGTCCAGAAAATAAGAAAATATAGTTGATCCTTCCTGTAACTGTCAATGTGCTTTCATCAGTCTCTTGACACACGTCCAACCTGTGTGTTCCTGTCATGACTGTGTCTTTTTCTCTTCTCTGGGGACTCTGACAGAGATGTTAAGGGGACAGTCTCTGCGAGTGACGTCACCAAGGTGGCGAAATAGGAGACCCCGGGCTCAGACTCCCCTGATGAAAATCCACAACGGGGCAGCTGTCCACAAACAAACACAGCTCTGGGAGAGCTCAGGAGTCCGCTTAAGAAGCTTCGGCAACACAGGGGGACAAAAAGCCCGAAAAACAACCACTCAAAAGAGGGCAGGAAGAAGGGCTTCGTTTTGGCTGCATGATCCCATCCCTTGGGCGGGCCCTGCTCAGAGCCAGGAGGGGACATCCCGCCGAGACAGAGCTCCCCTTGACCGGGGAAGGGAGAGAGGGGAGAGCCACCAGCTTGCCCAGCCTTTCAGGGCACTGCATGGAGGGCCCGCTTCAGAGAGACCGGTAAGGCTGAGATGAGCAGAGATGTCTAGGAACTGGGGAGAAAAGCAGGGACTGCCAGTATGAGCCACGCAGCGGGAACGGCCATGCAGATGACCCAGCGGCTGCCCCACTGAAGAAGCGAACAGTCAGCCCCGCAGCCACAGATCCCTGTGGATACCACCATTCACCCCACGGGTATTCACATTTATGGACCCCAGTCCCCTGAGTCCCTTTCCACTCTTTTCTCCACCGGGCTCCCGCCGGAGCCCAGGGTCTGCATGGGCAGCCGGCCCAGGTCTCCGCAGCCCTGCGAGTGCAAGACGCCAGCCCGGACCCCGACCAGGGATCCTCGCCACTGTGCGTGCCCTCGGGATTGGACTCTCTAGCCGTGCACCTGCAGGCCGCTGGCGTGACCCCTGTCCTGTCGCCTGCCTCTGCGGCCATGTGCACGCCTGCTGTGTATACACGGAGTCTGCAGGATTTGCTTGCAGCTAGCCCCTCTAAGCGGTGCGCCTGCCTTCTGCCCGCCTGACTCCGGCCATGGGTGTCACTGCCGTGCACCTGCTCAAGGTGAGAGAGCCTGCAGCCACAGGAGTGCACGCCGACAGCCTGGGCCCCCACGATGGCCAGTGTGCCCCGCCGCCCCGGGCACCCACCACCACGGGTATGATTGCAGCTGGCCCCAGCCACCGCACAGGCACCTGGGGCCGAGCGTGTGCACGGCACCTGACTGCAGGTGCCACCACCTCCGAGGACCACACAGTTGCGATTGGAGACTCCAGTAGCCTGAGCCGGCAAGGCATCACGAACCCAGAGCGGCCACACCCCCTCACCACTAGACCCAGGGTCACGGAATGTGCCAGCATGCCCCCACCCACAGGTGAAGGTCTCTCCCTTTTCTTATACCACTCACAAAAGTTAACCTGAAGTGGGTTGAATTAAATATAAGACCTGAAGCTATAAAAATGCTAGCAGAAAGCGTAGGGGGGAAAGCTCCTTGACATTGGCCTTGGCAAGTGTTTTTTGGATATAGATACTGAAAACACAAACAACAAAAGGCAAATTCAACAAATGGGACTACATCAAACTAAAAAGCTTTTACACAGCGAAAGAGACCAAGAACCAAATGAAAAGGCAGCCTACAGAATGGGAGAACATATTTGGATACCATCGACTGATAGGGGGTTACTATCCAAAATATATAAAGAACTCATATAATGAAATAGAAAAACAAACACTCAGATGTAAAAATAGGCAGAGGACTCGAATAGACATTTCTCCAGAGATGTGCAGGAGTCCAACAAGTACATGAAAGGGTTCTCAACATCACCTATCAACAAGGAAATGCACATCAAAACCTCACGGCCAGCGGGTGCCTGGCTGGCTCAGTCAGTTGAGCATCCGACTCTTGGTTTCAGCTCAGGTCACAATTTCACGGTTCGTGGGTTCAAGCCGTGCCCTGAGCTCTATGCTGGGAGCCCAGAACTTGCTTGGGATCCTCTCTTTCCCTCTCTCTCTCTCTCTCTGCCCCTCCCCTTCTTACTCTCTCTTCCTCTCAAAATAAATAAATAAACTTAAAAATAAATCTTTAAAAAACACCCACAAGCAGCCTCATACTAACCTGTTAGCATGGCTGTTAACAGAAAAGCAGAAAAGAGAATAAATTCTGTCCAGGACGGGCACTTTCGGTGGGAATGTAAATTGGTACAGCCCCTGTGGAAAGCAGTATGGGGGCTCCTCAAAAAAATTAAAAATAGAACTACCCTATGACCCAGTAACCTCGCTTCTAGGGATACATCCAAAGGGAAGGAAATCACCAGCTTGAAGAGATATATACACACTGCCATGTTCGCTTCAGTGTAATTCACAATAGCGAAGTCATAGAAATAACTACTGTAGCCATGGACAGACAAACGGATAAATAAAAGGTGGTCTATATATACAATGGACTATTATTCATTATAATAGGAGATTATTATAAAAAAGGAGATCCTGCCATTTGCAACAGCACGGATGGGCCATGAGGCCATTACGTCAAGTGAGATACGGCAGACGGAGGAAAACGAATATTGTTTGGTCTCACCAGCAAGTGTGGAATCTAAAAGCATCAAACTTGCAGATACAGAGAACAGAGCGGTGGTCGCCAGGGGGGGAGGGAGAGGATGGGGGAAACGGGGAGATGTAGGTCCAAGGGTACAAAGTTTCAGTTATAGGATGAATACGTTCCTGGGATCTAAGGTGCAGCCTGGTGAGTAGAGGTAACAATCTTGCACCACAGGCTTGGAAGTTGCTCCAAGAGCAGACTGTTTACTGTTCTCATGCTAATAACGACCACCGACCACGCAAAATAGTAACGATGTGAGGTCACCCCGCTAATAACGACCACCGCGAGGTCAAAGGCGTGATAATTAACCTCACTGTAATCATTTTCCCAATATATATGTGTATCAAAGCCCGGCATAGTACGCCTTCCTTAAATTTCTACCGTGTTGTAGGTCAATTATATCTCGGTAAAGCTTCGGGGGAGGGGGATAACAACAAAAACAAAAAGAAGGATACAGTCTCTGGAGTAAGAGGACTTGGATTCAATGACTGCTCTGTCACTTTGTAGCTGGGGACTTGGGGACAATTACGTTGCCTCTCCATGCCTCAGTTTCCTCACTTATTTTTTATTTAAAAAAATTTTTTTTAATGTTTATTTATTTTTGAGAGACAGAGAGAGACAGGGCGTGAGCAGGGGAGGGGCAGAGAGAGAGGGAGACACAGAATCAGAAGCAGGCTCCAGGCTGCGAGCTGTCGGCATAGAGCCCGATGCGGGGCTTGAACCCACGAACCTCGAGATCGTGAGCTGAACCTTGAGATCATGACCTGAGCTGGAGTCAGACGCTCAACCAACGGAGCCACCCAGGCACCCCTTAGTTTCCTCATTTGTAAAACGGGGCTTACAGTACTTGATTTCATACCACTGTGAACAGGAGCACTGATCCCCATAAAGCTCTTAGAACAGGCTGGGCCTGCAGTGTGGGATCAAGAAATGTTGACTATTACAATTTCTTGATCACGCCAAGCTGCCTCCTGGTCTCGGGACCTTCCCTGTGCTGTCCTCACCACTCTCTTCACCTGGCTGTCACCTCACCAATCAAGTCTCAGCATAAATGTCACTTCCTCAGCGATGCCAGACTCCCAGCTCTGTTCACCCTAGTCTTTGTTATGGTCCCTTACCTGGTTTCCGTATTTCTTGTAACGCTCCCCCTAGCTGCAGTCGCATAACTGTGTGATTGTCTATCTTTTCCACCTATGAGAACAGGGACTGTGTGTGCCCAGTTCCCACTGCACCGTGGTGCATGGCATACAGGAGGCGGTCAATGCATGTCTGTGCATTAGATAAGCCACGTAGGCTTACAGCTGCAGGTGTATGGATGTCTGAGTGAGGAGACATTTGGACTGTTGTCTGAAGAGCAGGAATACAGAGTTAAAGGCTTCTGACTCTTTTGTTTGATGGCGGGAAGCATTCTGGACCCTTCGGCTGCCCTTTTGCGACCAGAGAGCCTGCAAGGAAATTCTCGAGGTGTCAAAACCTGTGTCCTAGCCGACCAGCTGGCCCCAAGATACGGATCGGCAGAAGGGGTGGAAACGGGCTGCCCTGCTGGGGAGAGATCCGGTCTGGGTTTGCTAAACTTAGCCGAATTCCAGGAATACCAGCGGAGAGATTGGGTCATGTCATACCTGCCTCTCAAGACAGACAAGCTGAGAGTTGGGGGGAGGGTGGGGGCGGGGAGAGGTGCCATAACCGTGGGGAGAAAGGAGAGGCCAGATGCACAGACCGGAAAAAGCCCCAGAGCAGGTGGAGGGGGACATAATTAATGGAGCCCAGCCAACAAGCCTATACAGGCCAACATGTCGAAACTTTGTTGCAAAGCGCCCTGGTCTCCTGGCCGCATCCTTGAGAGAGCAGAGCAAAGATAGCTGGAGACTGACCAGCCAAGCAAACCAGCGGCAGGAAATTCTCCTAAACCAGGGGTCTGCTCCAAGGCTCTGGCCCCCGTGGCTAAAATCAGGATTATGTCTGTGCTGATTGACTTCACAGCTGGGTTTTAGGAAACGCCTCAAACAGACCCCTGGGCTGTGCCTGAGATTGGCAGAGGAGGCCAGCCTCCCTCGGCTGCCCCCCCTCCCCTCTTCCGCACAAAGAGCTACATGTAGGGAGGTCCCGGGAGGAAAGGCCCCATCCCACAGCCTCCCTCTCGCTGGTCCTCTCCCTTAGTCCCAGCTCTTGTCCCAGACAAGTGGATTTGCATGGACTCGAGGAAAACAAATGCCTTTTACAGGTTAAGCCCCAGGCTGACCGAGTGTCAGCCTCGCCAGCAAGGCCCAAAGCCATTTTGACCCTGGACCAATGGTCCTGGACGCAGATGTTACTGTTGAGCTGAAGGTTTGTGGGGAAGCAGTTTGGCCATCATGGTGATTGGGGGACACTACCACTTGTGAGTAATCGGGGACCACAGGTAGCAGACAGCTGTGATGTACCTAGGGGACAGTCCCGCCCAAAGTTTAAGTGTCCCACGGAACGTTCGTAAAGACGAAAAAAAAAAAAATCCGTGCCAAGTCCAGTTGCATTTTGTCAACGAACACAAAGGATTCGTTTTGTTTTGTCTTGATTCACCGTGTTAACATGCACTGTGGGTTAAGTGTCCCACTTCGGCTCAGGTCATGATCTCACCATTCCTGGGTGGGTTCGAGCCCCGTGTCGGGCTCTGCGCTGACAGCTCAGAGCCTGGAACCTGCTTCGGATTCTGTGTCTCCCTCTCTCTCTGCCCCTTCCCCACTTGCACTCTGTCTCTCTCTCTTTTCCAAATATAAATAAAAACATTTAAAAAGAGGGAGGAGGCACCTCGGTGGCTCAATCGGTTAAGCGTTTTTAACACACACTAACATTTCCAGGAAGGCAACTTGATCAAAAAACATTGGCCGCTTTGGAAAATCGTATCGTCCGCGGCATCTTGGTGCCCAAGGTTGTTTGAGTTACCCGAGCTACCCATCTCGACCAGACCGCATTTGTTCCCGAAGTTTCCTGGTAATTCTACCCTTAGACCGCAACATTCAAATTCTTCCACTAGGTCGTCTAATGTCGCTGTGCCCGAGCACTGACACATCGAAATGTGTGTTACTTTACTTTACATGACTTCATTTTTATTTCTCCCTGATGTTAGTCTCAGGGTCTTATGTTGGGGGAGGAAGCTGTATGTGTGGGAAAATTGTATCATTATAAGTGTCATTTCAGGATGACCAGGGAGGATGTCATGAACTCTTTGTAATAAAAAGGGGGAGGATGCTTCACAGCCTTAGTTCGGTGGCTGCATATGAGCTCAGACACCCAGCGAACATTTTACCCAAGACCATGCACTTCACTTGTAGGCATGCACTGGTTTCTCCAGGTTGGAGAAAACTTTTCCCAGTGACTAGAGAAATTTGCCGCATTATAGGTGACGTCGCTCTCCGTAGCTCGCGGATAAAGGCACAAACACAGCAGGAGCAAACTATTTGCTGGGTTTATCAAAGCCCGGAGTTAACCAAGCCGGGTGGTACGTCTGCGCCACCTGGTGGGACATGAAAAAACAGCAGGTCTGTGAACCAGGCCTTGCGCTTGCCGGATGGCTAACAATAACTGAGCGGTACCACCAGCTAGCACTTATGGAGCGCCTACTGCATGCTAGCATGTTACACATACCGACTTACTCTCTCCTCATGACATAGGAGCTGTTGTTCCCGTTTCGCACATAGAGAAGCGGAGGACATAGAAGAGTCGCTACATAGAAGGGTACGTAGAGCACATAGAAGAGTAGGTAAGTGTCTTCACTACGTCCAAGTGGCTGGCCAGAGCCAGGGCTGGGATTCTGACCCCGGACATCTGGTTCCACGGTTGCCGCTCATAATCACCATGCCATGGCCCTGCCAGTGGTTGCTCTCTGCTTTCATGGCCAAGAAAAAGATGTTAATACGCTAGTGTTGCCTTTGTAGGGGTTGTGGAAATCTTCGTGCGTGGGGCAAAGCGTTGGCTTCATTCTTCTGGAAGATCCTGGGCCCCTGAAATAGCTAACCACCCCCCGCCCCCCCCATGCCCGTAAGCTCCATGAGTGCAGAGCCCGCATTTCCTCATCCACTCCCGCATCACCAGTACTTTCCCCAGCACCTGATCCGTACCCTGTGCTCAGTACGTCCTTTTGATATACCCTCTGTAATTGAGGTATAATTTGCATACCCTCCAATTCATCCAGTTAAAGAGTGCGGTGGTTTTTCAGGGCGCGCCTGGGTGGCTCAGCACTGGCCGTGCAGAGCCTGCTTGGGATTCTCTCTCTCTCTCTCTCTCTCTCTCTCTCTCTCTCTCTCTCTGCCACTCCCCTGCTGGCACTGTCTCTGCCTCTCTCAAAAATAAATAAGCTTAAAAAAAAAAGATTAAATGTATACGATGGTTTTGAGTATTTTCCCGGGGCGGTTGCAACCATCATCAGTTTATATCGCCCCCCCAAAGAAAGCTTACTTTTTTTCCCATTCATTCCCCATGGCCCCCAACCCCCACCAACCCCCAGCCCTAAACAACCACCAACCTCCTTGCTGTCTGTATGGATTTCTCTATTCTGGGCGTGTCCTCATAAATGGAACCCTATGACACATGGCCCTTGGTACCTGGTTTCTTTCACTCAGCATCCTGTCCGCCAAGGTTCATCCAATTTTCAGCATGGATGGGGACTTCGTTCCTTTCCGTGGCCGAATAACATTGCATTACGTGAATCTGCTGCATTTTATTTACCCCTTCATCAGTTAATGGCTGATTTGGGTTATTATTCCTTTGGGGTTATCATGAACAATGGCTGCTCTAAATATTTGTGTACAAGTTTTGGTGTGGACTTGCATTGTCATTACTCTTGGGTGTATACCTAAGAGTAGAATTGCAAGGTCATATGACAACTGTTATGTTTAACCTTTTGAGGAATTGCCAGGCTGTCTTCCAATGGCTGCACCCTTCCTCCCCCCCTCCCCCATTCCCATCAGGAATGCACGAGGGTTCCAATTTCTTTACATCCTGGCCAAAACTTGTTATTGCCTGTCTTTTTCACTATAGCCTTCCTACTTGGTGTGAAATGCTAGAGACAGAATCCGAAGCAGGCTCCAGGCTCTGAGCTGTCAGCACAGAGCCCGACCCGGGGCTCGAACCCACCCAGGAATGGTGAGATCATGACATGAGCTGAAGTGGGTCACTCAACCAACTGAGCCACCCAGGCGCGCCTCCCCTGTTTACTCTTAACAACATCCCTTTCTTGCAAAGTTGGATGTGTAAATGAAGGGTTATGGGTGCTATATCCTACAGGATCCTACATCTACCTCCTGCCTGCGTAGACGTGAACAGAGACATTCTTGGACAGGCAAAGACTCAGAAAGGACACCGTCCACCTGTCCTTCCCTCAGGCTTTCTCAAAGCAACATCTCAGTTGTGCCAGAAACTACAGTAGGAAACTCAGGAACAAGGAAGGCGTTTGCATAAAAGAAATAGTGAACAGTGAAAACAAAACCTGAGTTAATTATTAATGCAGCTTGAAATCCCAATATAAATGTCAAAAAATAATTTTTTTGAAAGGGAAGACACAGGATTTTACCATTTTGGTCACGGCCTGGAGCTAAAAGGATGGCTTGTGTCCGCCAGCCGGCGCCCGGCGGCCGCGGGGAGCTCTGCGCAGGGTCCCCCAGGTGCCGGCCGCGCGTGAACGCGGTCACGACCCTGAACTTGGAGGAGGTAACGCGGGAGAGTTGCTCTAGGCTCTTTCCAGGCCGACTCCTGCTTCTCGCCTGAGGAACTGGCGTTCCTTCAGCCTTCCCTCGGGTCCTCTTAAACTTTCCTGTTTCAGGAGTGTGAATGACACTCCCCCCCGCCCTCGGTTTTAAGTGGCGACGGCTCTGCCTCTGTTTTATCGCCCCGGGTCCTGTCCGCGGTGATTGGGGGAGGCGTGTCAGCTCGCCATCTTGGATCAAGGGCGACAGTACCGGTTTCGCGCGGACCTAAGGCGCGTCCCGAGGTGATGACAGTGGGGGACGGAGTCGCACGTCCTTGGACAAGACTTTCCAACCCTCTCCTCCGCGCCCCCCTCCCCCGCGCGGCCCCAGCACCCGGTCCAAAAATAGCTTCCGCCGACCCCCAGGCCATCCTAAGCCAGAGTGCGTAGGATGAGTGGCTCCCTCTGGGGCATCCGGGGGTCCCCAGCTGTCCCCATCCTGCCCTCCCGTGCTCCGGGCTGCGCGCGGCAGGAGCGGGCGCCGCAGGGCGCGGAGTGGGAGCGCGCGGCCGGGGCCGTGCCCGGGGCGGGCCGGGAGCAGGGTGGCCGCGGGGGTGAGGAGCCGCCCGGGCCCGGCCGGCCTGACACCACCTGGCGGAGTCTCGGGGAAGAGTCTTAAAGGCGCGCGCTCCTCCGCGCCCCTCGCACTCCAGCGGGAGCCGCCGAGAGCTCGCCTCCCTCTCCTGCCCGGCGCCTCGGGAGGTAAGTGCCGTCCGCCCAGCCGGAGTCGGGGCCCCGGGGGGGGGGGGGGGCGGCCCGGGGCTGCCCCGCGCTCGGGAAGCTGCGGCCCGGGCTGCGGTCGGTGGGGGGTGGGGGGGGAGGCGGCGCCCAAGTTTGGGGAAGGCCTCGGAGGGCAGCGCGAGCGGCGCAGCGCCGGGGCCGGGGACGGGCGCGGGTGGCGGGCGGCTGGGGCCGTCCGGGTGCGGCCCGGCCCCCCGCGCCGCCTCGGGGACCCGCACCCGCGCGCGGCGCACGGCCGAGCCTCCGCCCCGCGCTCTGCGCACTTGGCGCGCTCGGCCCGCGGTCCCGGGCGAGCCCCCAGCCGGCCGCAGCCGCGACCCCCGCGCCGCGCCACCCCGCCCGCCGGGTCCCCGCGTCCCGCTCGCCCCGCGGTCGCGCCGGGTCACGCCGGCAGGTCGCGCTCGGCCGCCGGCCAAGCCCGCCCGGGCCCCGCCGCGCCCGCGCCCGCGCCCCGGGCCACCCCGCCCGGCCTCTCGGCGCTGCGCCCCTCGCCTTCCCCATCTCCAGCCGCTCGCTATTTTCACACCTCCCGGTGCCCCGGCCCCGGCGCCCGATTCAGTGCTTAGTAATTAATTTGGCGTTTCAGAATGGTCAGCGGGCTGGATAATGGGCGCATTCATCCCCCGGGCTAATCTGAACAGAGGTGGGAAGAAAGGCTTTCACAGACAGAAAATGCCATTCGCTGAGCGCTCAAAGGGGCTGTCACTCCCAGAATAAATCGCCGCCGCGCCCGCCGGCTTCTCTGGCCATTTCCATACAGCCCCGGCCCCGCGCCGCGGACCCGCCGGCCTCTGCCTCGGCTCCCGGGAATCTCCCTCGAGGGCCTTCGACGGGAAAAGTCGGGCGAGGGCGAGACCCGGGCGGGGGTCGAGGGGAAACGGGGAAGCCGGGGGGTTCGGGTTAAGGCCGCAGGGGACAAAGAGCTTGATTAGAAAATCAAATGCTAAACTAGAAGGAGGCGCTGCTAATTCAAGGCGCGGACGTTGGAGCGGGGCCTTGGGGAGCATCCGTCCCAAAGCCCGCGCGGTTCGCAGGAGAGAAGGACCCCGCGGCCCACAGGCGCCCGTAGCGTGCCCGGGGTCACGCAGCAAGCTTCTGGATCTCCCAAATTGTGAATGGAATCCAACGCACAAGCCTTAGATCGTAGGGACAGGGCCTGCTGGTGCAATCCCGACCCTCCCCAGACGCTTCACTCTGGGGTCCCCGCGAGATCAGCTCTTTAGCCCCGGGGCCCGCCTTGGCCTCCAGCTCGCCGCTCCTTGCCCGGACCCTACGGTCGGCCTCGGTGCATGGGCTGAGTTCCAGCGGCTTTATCCTCTGACCTCTTCTCGACCCGGGGTCGCCGCGAGTGTTGGGCACCAACGGCCTTCGAGCTCTGAAAGCGGGGGCCTCTCCGTGGGGGCGCCCTCTGCCCTCTGGCGAAGCGGGATCGCGCGCCGCAGCCGCGGCCCTAACCCCGCGGACCGCGCGCCGACAGCGCCCCCAGCCCGGCTGCCGAGCCTCCGGGTGGGCAGGGCTGGCTTGGCTCTATCCAGGGTGAGAGGCTCCAGGCGCTTGGTTTTCCTGCTGCTGGGGCTCGCCGTGTGTCCCCCTCGAGGGACAGATTTGGCTCTGGTCACCTCTGCCCGGCGGGACCCTCCCATCAAGGGAAGGGAAGGAGCAGTGACCCCTCTTAAGATCCAACTTCAGCTCTGTCCAGACGCTGGAATGACCAGGGAAGCAGCTGGGGGTGCGGGGGGGGGGGGAGGGGAGGAGGGGGCCTTTCTGGAATGGCCAGATGCGTGTCCCAGAGCTTATAGCCACGGATCTCAGGTCTCCTCACCCGCTTCTGAGTGGAAGTCACTCTTCCCTACTCTGACTCAGTTTCCTTGTCTGCAGAGCAAAGAGGAAATGGGAACAGGCTTGACTCCAAGCGGGGACCCTCAGTGGAAGGATCCCACAGACCACTCACACCCCCAGCCACCAACCAGCTGACGTCTGTCCCAGTTGGTCAGAGGAGCCGGGTTACAGTGCGTTTGTCAGACTCTGGCATCGGCCTTGGGCTGGAACCCCCGAGAGAACTTCCCTAGGCCTGGGGAGGGGCCCGGAAATCTGCATTTTTGAAAACAAGCTTCCCGAAGCATTTTTGATGCAGGTGGTGTAGGGACTATTTTTAGGGACATAGTTTAGGAAACTGGGTTCTGTCCCCGGCTGCCCCTCCCTTCCTGGGACCCACGGTTGTGTGGTGTTCTTTATATCTGATCAGCAGTAAAAAAATGCTTCCTCCTACCCCCACTGGAGGCCCGAAGTGGGGGGGGGGGTCTACTCCTAGGAGATACCTGGGGATCCCCTGAATGTGCAGCCTGCGAGGGAAAGACTGTGGGTGAGCTGAGCACCCCACCAAACGAGGACAGTCGATGTGGGCTTCAGACCGACTGGACGTTGAACCCCCAAACCTAGGGGCCTTTTCTTACCAACACGCTTTCACAGCAGGACTTAACACAGCAGCCCCGCCCCCTACCAGTACAAATGTGCCCAGAGCCCCCCTCCCGCCCTTGGCAAGGCAAACCCTGTCCACACTAGGGACAGAGAAGCTGCCCCCCATAGGGGATCCGTGCCAGGAATAACCCAGGTGTGAGCTGTGGCCCGCAACACCCGACACCTGCCCCTTCACCAGGCTGGGGCTCAGAGGAGAGTAGGCGTGAGGGGGGGAAGGGGGAAGGCCCAGAAGAGTGGGAGAAAGCGGGGGGGGGGGGAGTAGGAGAAGCTGTTAAAAACGGGGCTGGGGGGGGAGAGGAGGGGACGAGTCCCTATTTATGTAAGCCGTTTGTAGCTGTGGATTGTAAAACTGGGCAGCATTCTTTGGAGTAATTCATAGTGTTTGGACAAGACAAACATTGTTCTGCTTTAAACAAACCTCCAGAAAGGTCAGCCTGGTTCATCCCTTCGCTGCGAGTCTCTGAGACTATCCAGATGATGAGAAAATCAGATCTTAGCTGAGGGGGCCCAGGCAGGAGACAGCTGTCTCCTGAGTCCTTTGGACCCAGGGTGAGGGCACCCAGCCCAGGGAGGGTGCTTGGCTGCCCTTGAAAAGGGCTGATTCCCGCTCTGGAGCCAGGAGACGTGGTGTGTGTGTGTGTGTGTGTGTGTGTGTGTGTGTGTGTGTGACAGATTATGGAATTTTGATTCTGCCAAGGATCATCCGAGTCCTAGAGCGAGCCCAACATGACCTGCGAGGCTTCAGGCGGGTGAAGGATTCATGGAAAACAAGTGTTCACGGACGCAGTGTCAAATGGGACCCGCTAGCCTGGGACCCCGGACACGCTCTGGACACGAAGAATCCCTGCTCTCCACATGCCGATGCTCCGTCTGGGCCCCTCTCTGTTCACTCAGCAAGCAGGTTTTCCGTGCCTGCCCTGTGTCGAGCTCCGCGCTAGGCGTCGGGCGTGCAGCAGTGAGCACGGGGGACGACGGGAGCCGTCATGGGTCAGGGTCTGCTACGCCCCCCTCCCCCGGGCCTCCCTAAGAAGAGAAGCTTCTCGCGATTTCCCTTCCAGCCGCCCTACGGCCACCACAATCGCGGCCACGAGCCCCCTGGCGGAGACCTAGGGCGCCAGCTCCCGGACCAGCCCGACAGCAAGTGCGGGGCTCCACACGCGTGAGCTGTCGCCGGGATTGTCACTGTGACTGCGATGGCGATGCAGACTGTGGTTGTGCTCGTGGCTGTGGCTGTGGTTGTGGTTGTGATTCTGCCTCTGACAGTGACTATGGTTGCGATGGTGACTGTGACTATGTTGTGGTGGTGACTGTGGTTAGGGTTGTGAGGGTGACTGTGATGGTGACTGTGATGGTGACAGTGATGGTGACTATGATGGTGACTCTGGCGGTGACTGTGATTATGGTTGTGATGGTGACAGTGACTGTGGTGGTGACAGTGACTGTGATAGTGATGGTGTGATGGTGATTATGACTATGGTTGTGAGGGTGACTGTAATGGTGACAGTGACTGTGATGGTGACTATGATGGTGACTCTGGCGGTGACTGTGATTATGGTTGTGATGGTGACAGTGATGTGACTGTGGTTGTGATGGTGACTGTGACTGTGATTGTGATGGTGACAGTGATGGTGATGCTGACTATGGTCATAATGGTGATGGTGACAGTGACTATGGTTGTGAGGGTGACTGTGATGGTGATGGTGACAGTGATGGTGACTCTGGTGGTGACTCTGGCAGTGACTGTAATTATGGTTGTGATGGTGTCCGATTATGTTTGTGATGGTGACAGTGATGTGACTGTGGTTGTGATGGTGACGGTGACTGTGATGGTGGCCGGGTCGTTGTGGCTGTGATCATGATTACGGACTCCACCAACCCCAAGCTGGGATCTCCCCAACCCCAAGCTGAAGTGGTTTCTTTTAACAATACTTATCGTTCGTGCTCATTGACTTACCAGTAATTAGTAAAGCATTGTTAACACCAAGCCCAGACTTTTGGGGTACCAGTGTCACCGTCCCCTACTTGATCTCCAGTGGCCCAGGGCAGTTCGTCATCCTCTCTAGAGGGGGGTGGCCCTGTGGTAACCATGGCGAGGGCAGTTGCACAGGGTTCTTTATAAAAAGTGTATTCGTTTGGAGCTCGGGACATCTCGCGGTCTTTTGTACTCGGTACTCCTGATATACCCACGGAAGAGATGGGAGGGAGGAAGGGAGGGAGGGCGGCAGGCAGGGAGGAGACCGAGAACGCTTCCATCCCCGTTTCTCAGGAGAGGTGACTGCCGCTCCCGGAGGCGAAACGACTTGCCCAGGCTGCTGTAACAGAACACCACCGGCCGGGAAGGCTTGAGCAATAGACATCTACTTCTCACAAGTTGGAGGCTGGGAAGCCCAAGACCAAGGTGCCGGCCAGTTTGGTTCTTGGTGAAGGCTCTCTTCCTGGTCTGTAGATGATTGCCTTTGCGCTGCGTCCTCACACAGCCAGGAGAGAGATCGTGTCTCTCATAAGGACACCGCCTTCATGACCTGATTATCCCCTAAAGGCCCTACCTCCAGATACCATCACACTGGGGATTAGGGCTTCAACACATGACTTCGGGAGGGACATAATTGCGTAGTCCAAGCACCTACTGTCACAGGGGTGTAGAGCTGAAGGTGTGACTGGAGCACGATCCTAGTGACCTTCTCGGGCCTGCCCTGCCCTGCTGACCCCTCAGGGAGCTCCTCGCAAGCAGCAGCGGGAAGCTGGGTGCCCGCACAGACCCCACAAACCACACACGCAGCCAGAGGCTAGGAGGTCGCTCTGCAGGGTGGGTCGCGTCTATGCAGCTCTGTGTCTACTTTCCGGCATCATTCGGGGGGCTAGCGTGCTGGCTCCTCCTTGCCTGAAGGGCAACATCAGTGAGAGAGAGAGAGAGGTTCTCTTCCTCCCCCAATCCTACGTTCCTTTAACACCTTGTTGGTGGTCGAATAATCCGTGCACTCACCCAATCCGAATCAATGGTCCGTGTCTGTTTTCATCCTGTACCACCTCTTGGAATGAAGTCCCCTAAACTTTCTCCCTGTGTGATGTGTAGACCAGCAATACCTTATTTCACCGACATTTTGGGGGGGAAATAAGCTATTCTATGTAGTTGATTTTGGCAAGAAACAGAAGCTTACTCCTTTATATATAGAAACTTTTTATGTAATCATTTGTCATGAAAAACGTTTTTTTCATCAAATCATGATATTTCCCCCCCACCTAAGTTAGCAGGATCGAATGCAGCAGGTTTTCCCTAGGTGTGGTCGAGTGGGTGACCCATAACCTACTTTGATGACTCCCAGCCATCTTTAGGAACATCATCTCCTGGGCAGTTCGCTCAACCTCCCTGCCTCAGTTTCTTCCCTTGGAAGAAGATGCTTTCTGAGGGCTCTTCCCATCCTTCTCCAACTCCGCTGGGCTCCAATACAGAGGCACCCTTGGGAATTTGAGTGGGACCTGTTCTGAATCCCTCAGTGGTGACTGGGATAGACTTCATAGAGTCACAACGTCTAGTGGTCTCCCATTCTTTCAAGCATCCTAATCTGTGGTTCCAGAAGAACCGAAGGTGCCTGACCTCAGTGTATAAACACCTCGAAGTGAAGAGCTTCTGGCTTCCCCGTGGGCTAAGACCCCTCATATTGTGGCTCCTTTTCTCTCAAATGCTCAGGAGACTATTGAAACTTCTTCTGGACTGGGTCCTGAATCATAAAGGGGCTGGAATCCTGGCTTCCAGAAAAGGGGGTTTATGATACCCCAACACACAGCGAGCTCTCGGCAAGCCTATGCAGAAAATGCTCAACTCAGCATTGTGGGAGGGAATGGACAGAGAGACTGTCACTGCTCATGAGGAGAAGACCAAAAGCAAGACTTCAGGGACATTTCAGGATCAGACTATTAGTGTCCCTCTCTTTGTTCCTTTCATTTACCCCAAGCTCACCCTTTAAGATTTGAGGGGGACCCTCTTCATTCTGGCAGCCCTAGGATTTGCTGGTAAATGGCCACAATAACAAACTCCCATAGCCTTGGTGGCTTTCCACAACAGACATCTATCCTCTCACAATTCTAGAGGCTGGAGGTTTGAAATCAGTATCCCTGGATTGAAATCAAGGGCTGTGCTCCCTCCAGAGGTTCTGGAGGAGAACAAGTCCCTTGTCTTTTTCAGCTTCTGGTGGCCGCTGGCATTCTTGGCTTGTGACTGCGTCACTGTCGTTTCTGCCTCTGACTTCATGTGGCTTCTCCTCTTGCGTCTTGTCAGCTCTCCCTCTGCTTTTCTCTTAGGACATTTGGGATGGCATTTAGGGTCCACCCAGATAATCCACAGCGATCTTCCCATCTCATAGTCTCTAACTGAGTCACGTCAGCAAAGACCTTGTTTTGCCATATAAGGTCACATTCACAGGTCCCAGGGATTACGACACAAGTGGCTTCTTGGGGGGGGGCATTTTTCCATAATTCTGTGGGTTTTAGTTGCTTAATTTTAATGAATTTGTAGTGCATTCCTAGTCTGTGGCTGGCAGCGTGTGAAACAGTGGGTCCCCCTCCCTCAAGACGCCCATGGATTAGTCAAGTCAGGGCAACGATGTGGTGTTAAGAACCATGGGAAAAACAACTCCAAGGCCCTAGAGGTACCCAGGATGTGTCCCAAAGTGTTCAGATTCTTTATCAAGCTCTGCAAGACCGTGCGTACCCTGGCCTGCCCTCACCTCTCTGACCTCATCTCCTACCACCCTCCATCTCGCTGCCCAAGCCCCCACCAAGCTGGCCTCCTTCTTGTTCCTCATGCAAGTCAAGCTGTGCCTCAGGACTTCCGCACTTGTTTTCTCTGCCTGGAGCACACATTTTCCTCCCCCCCTCCCCATACCCCCTCAGCTCCCTTCCTCACTTAACTCTCCTCTACTGGATCCTTCTCGGAGAGGCAATCCCCCTCCCCGACCCCAGTACCTTGTGTAAAATGCGTCTTCCTTCCTGACACTCTCCGTCCCGTCCTCTGCCTTATTCATGTTACCAGATCTTATCACAATCATGTTTCTCTGGTCCAGGCCATCTCCATCTCCGAGGGCATTTTGAGATGTGATGGCTAGAACTTTCCAGAAGATCCGAAACTTAAATGCATCCTGTTTCATTTCCAACTCCTTTTCTGAGAATTTATTTAGCTTTTGCGGGGAAGGCTGTGCTTAGTGACACATTGGGCTAAATTTCAAGTGGATCAGAACGGTGTGGGAGAATAGGAGGCTCTTCTAGGGAGGGATGTGTAAATGTGAGAAGCCATTTTTTCAGTGGTGGAAATGACTGGTGTGTGCAGGGAGGTGGGACCTACTGTCATTTAACGGGCAGGGGTCCGGGATGCTAAATGTCCAGCGGTGGCATTAGACCGTTCTGCCCAGTGAGGAATTTTCTGGCCCTAAAGGTGAACAGCACCCCTGTGGGGAAACAATTTTAAGGAAACAGTCTGTATTCTGGCCCTAAAATAGCATTTTTCAACTGTGACTAAAAACCTTTAGCCCTATAATAGTTTTTCAGGCTATTTCTCCCCCAAATACATCACCTTCTGCTAACCATATGTCCCCGGCCCATTTATACTTTCCATTTTTAAATTTTTTAAAGTTTTATTTGAGAGAGAGAAAGAGGAGGAGAGAGAGAGAGAGAGAGGCAGAGGGAGAAGGAGAGAGAATGCCAAGCAGGCTCCAGACTCAGCGTGGAGCCCAATGTGGGGCTCAATCCTACGACCCTGGGATCATGACCTGAGTCAAAATCAAGAGTCAGACATTCAACCAACTGAGCTACCCAGATGCCCCTGCCTGCACTATCTCTTGAGAGCCTCCCACTCATTCCCTTCCTCTGGGTAATCACTGCAATGTCACCTCTGGACTTTGAGGTTTCCCTGAGGGGATGTCCTCCAGAGTGTGTGTCAGTGTTGAATGAACTGAACCCCAACTCTGGACTCAAGAGAACCCCCTCCCCCAACGACTTTCTCCACCCACAGCACTCTCCTCTTATTTTCATTCTTTGTTTCCTTCCACCCATGACAAAGCTTCCCACCACGAACCATTTTCCTTATCTTAATAGCATTCAGGGTGGGACCTTGTCAAAAGCTTCTCGCAAATGAAAATAAACGACAGGGGCTCGGTCCCCTTATCCCCGGGGCATTTTCACCCCTTCAAAGAGCTCCGGTAGATTAAAGGATTTGGGGGATTTGGGGTTTGTATGGGCTTCTGTGCCCAACTGCTGAATTCTCAGCCAAGAAGCCAGGCAATAGGGGAGGCCCAAGCTCAAGATGAGAATCATCCACACCGCTGAGGAAATGGCTAAATCTCCAGGAACCCTACAGTCTCTGCAGGCCTGTTCTTCTATGCTCCAAAACCGTTTCCAGAAAAATCCTATCTCCCGAAATTCTGCCGAGGAAAGGGAGCAACCCTTGAGCAACCCTCCAGGAGGCCCACCGGGAGAGCTGGGCTCTAGAAATATGGGGATGCCCCTAATTCTTCCAGGGTGAGGGATCCGGGAGCCAGATCTGGGGATGTCGACAGTCAAAAGCCAGAAAACCCCTACACTGTCATCTCTCGGGCCAGCTTCTTTCTTTTCACAGCCATCTTTTCAATCAGCCTCCAAAGCCTGTATGGTACCCGCGATGACCCCCATTTCACCTCAAGATGGGCAAAGCAAGGTCACACAGCTGGTCCGGGGTGGCCAGAACTCAAGGTTTGCCTGCCTCCATTTCTTCCTGTTTCTGAGGGAAACACTGTCGAAGCAGGCCACCCTGACCTTTGTGAGGAGCCCGGACGCCTGCATCAGACTCTTCCGTTGCTGCAGTGTCCAGCCTCCGTCGGGGGTCCCGGGGACCCAATCGTTTCGTGTCTGCCCGCCTAACACAACCAGACACACTCAGAAGCTCAGTCGAATCAGGTCCCAGCTCATAGTTCAGGCAGACACACATCCCTTCCGCTGTCCAGCCGTAGCTGAGGCCCGTATGTGTCAAAAGCTTATTGTCAGCCAAGCCTGTCTTGCCCATGGGTGGTGACTGAGACCTCCGGACACTGGCACCGCCCCGTGTTGGTTCAAATCCCTGCTCGTCTGCTTACCGGTGATGCCGTCTACTTCAGCACAGTAATTTTCTGTAGTTCAGCTTCCTCCTCCATAAAGAGGAGATGATGAGGCTATCTGCATCCATCCTGCAAGGCTGTTACCAGTATTCCGAGTTAGCCGTTGATGCAATGCTTAGAAGACGGCTTGGCACACAGTAAGCATTCAATAAATGCTTGATTTAGAAAGTAGGACCCGCGGTCATGCCCAGGATGAAGGTCCTTGGTCATCTCACCTCTCCTGAGCCTTTACTCTCAAACCATCAGCCTGGGCCATCCGGTGCTCCCCATCCCCGGTGCCCTCCCCTGCGTCCTCACCGTGTTCACTGATGGCTCCCCCCCCCCCAACCTTCACGCTTACCCCCCCAGCCTGGCCCTCACTCACACCACGGGCCTCTTCAGTGGGACGATTCTCCCACACCATACTGCCCAACGCCCAGGACAGGGGGCCGCTGTCCTCCTCCACCTGCAAAGTTCTTTTCAGCTTCTTCGGAGAAACGACACCCTGCTCCTTTAAGGCCAGAACCACACGCACCTGTTCTAGCTTCCACAGCTCCTTCTTGGAATCCGCCTGCCTCCGCCCCACAATCCAGGGCACGCTCCTCTTTCTTTGAAGACACCAGACCCTGGTTCAGCCTTCATCTCTGCCCCAAGTCCTGAGGCTGGTCCAGTGCGTCTTTAAGACGCAGGTGGACAGGGGCGCCTAGGTGGCTCCGTCGGTTGAGTGTCTGACTTCAGCTCAGGTCATGGTCTCACGATTCGTGGGTTCGAGCCCCATGTTGGGCTCTGTGCTGACAGCTCGGAGCCTGGAGCCTGCTTCGGATTCTGTGTCTCCCTTTCTCTCTCTGCCCCTTCCCTGCTCATGCTCTGTCTCTCTCTGTCTCTCAAAAAATAAACGTTAAAAAAAAAAAAGATACTCATCCAGCACCTTGACCTCCTTATCTCCAGTCACCTTCCCCTCTGCCTCCCAGCAGAAAGCCCCCTCTTGTCCTCAGCGGGCCTTGTTATCACCCACCTCTGGAATCTTTAATTCAGACTCCAGCTACTCACCACACCTCTTCTGTCTTCCTGAATCTTCTAGACCAGCTCTGTCCAATAGGACTTTCTGCGATGACAGAAGGGATCTTTATTGCCTCTATCCAAATGAGGGTCAACTGAGGAAGCTTTAACCTCATTTCATTTTATATCTTTTATTATTTATTTTTATTACTAAAATTTTTTTTTGCAATGTTTAATTATTTTTGAGAGAGAGAGAGGGAGACAGAATCCAAAGCAGGCTCCAGGCTCTGAGCTGTCAGCACAGAGCCTGACGCGGGGCTCGAACCCACACACCGTGAGATCGTGACCTGTGCCGAAGTTGGATGCTTAACCGACTGAGCCCCCCAGGCGCCCCCGTTATTTCATTTTAAATCACTCAAGCTGGAATCGAAATAGCTCCATGTGGTTCCTGGCTACCGTATTGGACAGCACGGCTCTAGAACCCTGGCCTCCAGTTCCTCCGTCCATGGCCTGTCTTCACTTTTTCTCTCTTCAACTTTACTTCTGTGGCCCATCCCAGCAGCCACCTTCTTCCCCTTCCGTCCTACCTCCTGGAAAAGACCTGCAACTCCAGATTAATTCAGTGGTTCTGCTTTTTCTAGGTCTACACAAGGGCTGCTGAGCACGGCGGGGTGGGGGGTGGCTTTGCCGGTTGGGGCTTTCTTTCTTGCAGATGGTCGCCAACCTCAGCAGGACCTTGAGTTCTGGCCAGCAAGCATCAGCCTGTCCTACGTAATGACCCAATCAAGCTTTTACCTATCGTTAAACCTCTAATATTTCAACTTGCTCCCGTGCCCTTAGGAGATGCTGTCACTCTCTGTTCCGCTGAACCAAGAAGTGGCTGATGGCCACTTCTCCAAGGCTGATTCTATCCGTCTTCAACCTCTCTGCGTCTGTTCCTTCCTATCACCCTTTCTCTTTCCTTCCACGTGTTTGCGCACTTCGTGAACGTTGTCTACCCTTGCTGTCCCCGCTTTCGTGACCTGAGGCAGCCTGGCTTCTGTCCCCACCACTCCTCTGCCACTGCCAGCCAAACAGCCAAGGTCACCCACGACTTCCTGGCCGTTCAGTCAACCCAAAGGACTCGTTTCAGGTCTTATCTTGACCGTGAAGGCATGTGGACACTGCTCACCACCCTTCCTTCCTTGAAACACCCCTGTTGATTTCTAGGGCGCCTGAGCCTTCTGGCTTTCCTCCTCCTCCTCCTCCCCCTCCTGCTCCTCCTCCTCTATTTCTAAATTTTCTTGTAAAACGGCCACATTCTCCTCTTCCTAGAAGGATCCTTAGGCTTCCCAGGTAAGGCTGGGCACCAAGAATGGCGGCTTCCCCCTCCCGATGCATTCCTTCCAGAAACACCTGGGGATTTGCTTTCTCACCCAAGAGCTGCACTGTTGTGTTTTGAACTCCTGTGTGTGCTCTGGACCCTGCTGCTCAAGCCCAACATGCCTTTTCGGGTGTGTATTTATAACCCCCACTGTGAGAAGCTCACACAACACTTGGACATCTGTTTTTTTCATTTGTCCCCTCGGAGGGCAGTATACTTTAGGGAGGGACACTGACAAATTAGAGGCATTGGGAGAGGCTGCCGAGTGGCCAGAACACTGTCCCGTGGGAAATCGTGAAGCAAACTGGAAACATCGTGCCGAACAGATAAAAATGAAGGATGATAGAGGGCTGACTTCAAAACTTTGAGGAGGCAGAGAGCCTTGGTTTGGGCTTCCGTGTGGGGCTGGAATGGAATCAAGTGTATTAGTGGCAGGGAGGCGGGTTTTGATCGGAGGGAGACGAGTTCTACTGTGTCCCAGAATGTTCTGGACCTCCAGGATACAGACAGTCCTGCCCACCAGGAACTATTAAAGAAGATATGCTCAGTACCTAGTCACTTAGTCACTTAGTACTAAGTCACCTAGTACTTAGTCACTTAGTACCCAAGTGATCACAATAAATGATCAAAGTGCCCCTCTCCCCCCACCCCAAGACCACGGCGCGAGCCCAGCTATCAACACAGAATAGCTACGCTCCATTTCCAAACTTGCTGCCATGCAGGATCCATCAAGAGCTCTGCAGACGAGGGTGCCCGGCTGGCTCTGTGGGTAGAGCTTGTGACTCTTGATCTTGGGGTCATGAGTTCGAGTCCCACATGGGGTGTAGAGATTACTTAAAAAATACAAAATTAAAAAAAGAAAAACAAACTCTGCAGACAGAAACAGCACAGCAGGAGGAAGGCTCGGAGCCAGCTCCGTGAGCCAGCCCAGTAGATAACCCCAAAATAGACCCAAGTAGGGTGGGCAGTGAGCTGGGCTCCCCGACGTGCCTCTTTCAGACCCGTCCTGGCCGGACTGCCTTTTCCCGACTCGTGTTTTGGTGTGATGCCACCGGCTTCTGTCATGGGCCATCACAGAAACTGTCCCACGGAGCTTGCCGCTATGACCACCATGGTGATGCTGTTGAGGATGTGTGCTCACTATCACATACTGTGTTTCCTTTATGCACCACCCCCCCCCCCCAGGAGAAATGCCTGTCTGACGTTAGCAACATGAATAATTATAATTCTTTTGAGTAATGGGTCTGTTTTTATCTCACGGACGCTGGGCATTGTCTAACCGACACGGTCTCCTTTTAATTTTGGCTGCAAGAAAGCTTAGGGACACATTTGTGGCCCACCCACCGGAGGTGAACAGGGCCTTCCAGGGAGGAGTTTAGCTCTATTCCCGTTTCTACTCCTCCCGGTTTTTCTTCCTTCTCTTAGCTCCCCTTCTTACGTTACTACTCAACCTTGAGAACCTGCAGGCAAAACTCAATGCAAATCACCTGGAATCTCACTATCCTGAGATGATGGCAGTGAACCGCGTTGTCTTTTTATGCATCCTTAAGAAATAAAAATAAAAATGAGCTTGTACTGTGCATAGTGTCTTTTGGGGGCATAGTGTGTTATAATTTGCTCCCCCCCCCCATTTTATAATATGTCATGAACATCTCTCCGTGTAATTAAAAGGCTCTGCTTTAAGTTACTGCCAACGTCTGTAAGGATCTACCAACTTAATAGTAACGACGAACATTGTTACATCCGCTTACCATGCGCCCCGCTTTAGGTATATTCACACAGACGCTTTTATTCACGTACATTACGGGAGTGCAATGTGTATGTACACGTATTATAAGCAACAATCTTCGTATGTGTTAACTCATTTGATACCCCTAACCCTATGAGATGGATATTCTTGTCCCCTTTTTACAAATGAAGAAAGCCAAACACAGAAGGATGCTAACTTTGCCAAGGCCACACGCTCGGGTTTCAAAGCGCTGCTCCTCATCGCTATGTTGCCTTTCAGAACAGCACTGGGATCTCACAGCCCACAAGTATTAAACCTCTCCTTTCTCTCCTTCCACCCACTGTCTAATTTATGTTATTTTGTCATGTTGTAAGTGCCCTCATAAGTCACCGAGAATCCTCTCTGCCACAAGGCAAGGCAGAAATAAACAGCGTAGGGAGTGGTCAATGGCAAGGGAGAAGGCAGGACTAAAGCGTTCCCCGAGGGCAGAGGATGAACCCCGGGCTGTCGTGCAAGGGAACGCATTTATGTCCCTGGGCTGTGGGTGAAGTCCCATCCCTGGAAGAGCTGGCCTGGGTGGCCCTCTCTCAGGGAGGCTGGGGAAGGCGGTTTTCCAAGGAGACTGAGCTGGGCCAAATGAGCCCCGAGGCCCCTTCTTCGATTCTCACAGTTTATGAAAATGCCAATAAGACCGAACGTGACACTCGATGGAGAGGATCCAGGAAGCCAGCTCTTGGGCCGGAACCAGCACCCCGGGCTTTCAAAAGTCCGGATTTATTGCTAGATCATTCATCCAAAAGTAACAAACCAACTGCGACTGAGTTCGAAACTCTCAGCCCGGTGGATTCTTTCCCTCAAAGTGCTTTGGCTACCGCTGCGAGAGTGTCAAAGGAGGCTCTCACTATCTTCGGTCCTTTTGGTAAGGTGGCAGAGGATGAGGCAAGGAGAAGCTGGGTGGCCCCAAGGATGCCTCGTGAGACGATAATTGGGCAGGCTTATTTGACAAGGAGGAGCCCCCGGTGTCTATTCCTGGATTTGATTGATGTTTACCAGCTGGGAGACGTGGGGCAAGCTTCTTGACCTCGGTTTCCTCATCTGCGAAATGGAGTTAAGACCTACTTTGCAAAGCTGTTGTGAGGCTCCTGTGGGATAGTACAGGGTATACAGCACCCTTGAAAATACAAGCCTGTGGCGGGGGGGGGGGGGGGAACCTGGGGCGGGCTGGGCTGTCCCCAGCCTGAGGCCGGCAGACCCGTCTGGAAGGGGCCTTCCTCTCCGGCCTCCAGCCCAGCACCGCATCCCTGGCATGCGAGGAGCCGCGTTCCCGTTCCGGCAGATAGGCCAACCGCAGGGTGACAACTGTGGTGGGGGGGGGGGGGGCGGCACACGCCAGTAGCCCCTTCTCGCCTGCCCCCGGTTGGGCTTCAGGAAGAAGGGGTGAGCAGGCAGAGGTGACCTCCTCCTCCTCCTCCTCCTCCCCATTCCCGGCTGTCTGCCCACAGGGGCACGGCCCTGTGCGCGGTGCCACCGGGGGCCATCGGGCCGGCTTGGAGGAAGGCCCGACCTCGGCGCAGCAAAGAAAACAAACACAGATGTGTTTGGCTGGGACCAGGAGGGAGCACAGCGTCCCCTCCTTCCCCCGCCCTCCCGCCGGCGCGCTCCCCCGGGGCGTGGGGCCGGCGGAAACCTGCGGGGCTCCCCGGGGCGGCGCGGGGCCCGGGGTTGAGGCTGACAGTCCCCGGCCCGCCCCTCCTCCCCTCCCCGGGGTGCTCGCCGGGCCCAGCCCCCTCTCCGGGGTTTCCCCGGGCGCTCGCCGCCTCGCTTTCTCTTTGTCTCCGCGGCCCTTCCCCGGGCGCCCCGGTTCCCACCCGCTGGCGCTCGCGCTCGCCCCGCGCCCCGGGCCGCTTCCCTTTAACTTTCTTCTTTCCCGGGGTTAAAACTTTGCTCGCGAGCGGGCGGCTGCTCGCCGACGTTATTGGCCGGCGCCCCGCCCGGCGGCCCCGCCCCCCGCCCCCGCGCTCCCCTCCGCCCCCCACTCCCGGCAGCGGCGGCGGCGGCGGCGGCGGCAGCGGCGGCGGCGGCGGCGGCGGAGCCTTCGGGGGCGTGCGTGCGTGTGTGTGAGTGCGCGCCAGCGAGCGTGAGTGTGTGTGCGCCCCGGGCGCGGGCTGGGCGGCACTCGGAGCGCGGCGGGAGCGGCGGGAGCCGGGCGGCCGCGGCGTCACTCGGGCGAGCGAGGCGGCCGGGGCCGGGGCCGGGGCAGCGGCGGCCGCGCCGGGCATGGAGCTCGCAAGCCCGCGCTGAGGCGGGACGCGCCTGCTGGCCGCGAGCGAGAGGCTCTCCGCCGTGCGGCGCGCGGGCTCCGGGCCGGGGCCGGGCAAACTTTTCTTTCTCTTTTGCCCTCTCCAGAGGTAAAGTCCCGAGCGCGGACTGAGCGGCGGGGACGCGACCCGGGCCGGCCCGGAGGGACCCCGGGGGCTGCGGGCGGAAAAAGGGGGCGCGCGGGCCGTGCGGGTCCCCCGCGCTGTGCGGCGGCGCCGGGGCTCGGGGCGCCGGGCGGGCCGGCCGCCGAGGGTGCGGGCGGGCGCGGGCGTGCCCCCCTCGGGCGGCGTGGAGGCGGCGGTGGCCCGGGGAGCCGAGCGTTCAGCCCGCGGCCCCGGCTCGCCGCCCGGGCCGGGGGAGAACGGGCTCGGGGGCCGCGGGGGTGGGGTGTGGGGGGGGGGGGAAGCCTCCCGCCCCCCTCCTCCGGGGACCGCGGGCGGCGAGGCGGGCGGGCGGGCGGCCGGCGGGGATGGTGCCGGGGAAGCCGGGCTCGCCGCCCGCCGCGGGGTGGAGGGCGCGGGGCGGGCTGGCTGAGCGCAGCTCCCCTCTCTCCGCAGGCGCCTTCTGCGGCGGGCGGACCGACTCCTCGGCGCGGCGGGGCCGGGGCAGGCTGGACGCGGCATGATGCGCGCAGTGTGGGAGGCGCTGGCGGCGCTGGCGGCGGTGGCGTGCCTGGTGGGCGCGGTGCGCGGCGGGCCCGGGCTCAGCATGTTCTCCGGCCAGGCGGCGCAGCCCGACCCCTGCTCGGACGAGAACGGCCACCCGCGCCGCTGCATCCCCGACTTCGTCAACGCGGCCTTCGGCAAGGACGTGCGCGTGTCCAGCACCTGCGGCCGGCCCCCGGCGCGCTACTGCGTGGTGAGCGAGCGCGGCGAGGAGCGGCTGCGCTCCTGCCACCTTTGCAACGCGTCCGACCCCAAGAAGGCGCACCCGCCCGCCTTCCTGACCGACCTCAACAACCCGCACAACCTGACGTGCTGGCAGTCCGAGAACTACCTGCAGTTCCCGCACAACGTCACGCTCACGCTGTCGCTCGGCAAGAAGTTCGAGGTGACCTACGTGAGCCTGCAGTTCTGCTCGCCGCGGCCCGAGTCCATGGCCATCTACAAGTCCATGGACTACGGGCGCACGTGGGTGCCCTTCCAGTTCTACTCCACGCAGTGCCGCAAGATGTACAACCGGCCGCACCGCGCGCCCATCACCAAGCAGAACGAGCAGGAGGCCGTGTGCACCGACTCGCACACCGACATGCGCCCGCTCTCCGGCGGCCTCATCGCCTTCAGCACGCTGGACGGGCGGCCCTCGGCGCACGACTTCGACAACTCGCCGGTGCTCCAGGACTGGGTCACGGCCACCGACATCCGCGTGGCCTTCAGCCGCCTGCACACGTTCGGCGACGAGAACGAGGACGACTCGGAGCTGGCGCGCGACTCGTACTTCTACGCCGTGTCCGACCTGCAGGTGGGCGGCCGCTGCAAGTGCAACGGCCACGCGGCCCGCTGCGTGCGCGACCGCGACGACAGCCTGGTGTGCGACTGCAGGCACAACACGGCCGGCCCGGAATGCGACCGCTGCAAGCCGTTCCACTACGACCGGCCCTGGCAGCGCGCCACGGCCCGCGAGGCCAACGAGTGCGTGGGTGAGTGGGGCGCCGCGGGGACGCGGGCGGGCGGGCGGGCGGGCTCCCGAGGACCGCCTGCCCCGTGGACGCCGCGCGGGCCGTGGGAGGCGCGTGCCGGGAAGTCCTGGGCCCGGGAGGGCTGAGAGCGGGCTCACGGGCGCGCGTGGCGCTGGCCGGGGACTCTCGGATTTGCGCCCGGCGGGCTCTGGAAGCCAGGAAGGCTGAGAAATGCTTCGGGGGAGAGGGTTTTGCAGGAAGCTTGCCGACCGGTCCCCCTAACTCCGGGCTCAAATGCAAAGCATCCACTGTCTTTAACCTCAGTGTGGCGGGACCCTGGGATCCACCTCCGCTGTACGCCCCCCCCCTCCCCCTTTCCCAGGGCTGCAGCTGGGCACCCTGTTGGGAACCCCGGCCCTGTTCCCCGGGGGGTTCCGACTCCGCAATCACAGATCCCTTGGGAGATGGCAAAGGGATTTGCAGTTTGGGGCGAGTTATATCACTCCTGCGTCCTCCATTTGCCTTTCATAGTTTGGGGCAAAAAATATTTTTTTGCCCCTTTTGAACAGCGTATTTGTGTTAGCTGGGATTTAAAGATGAGATTTAAATTAATTACTATCCACAGGTTACAAAGGAGAGTTCAGTAATGATTTTAAAATAAATCAATCCTGGTCCAGAAAAGTGTACCAAAATATGTGTGTGTGTGTGTGTGTGTGTGTGTGTGTGTGTGTTGTTAGCGTCACAATTAGGTGAAATGAAACAGATTTGAATTAACCAAGGATCCAGCTTCTCTCTTTGTAATGGGGTTTTAAGTCCTGAAAGAAATCTGACAAGGCTTGCACTGGTGAACACTGTTGGGTCAGAAATGAGGCTAAAAAGAGAGAGGGAGAGAGAGAGAGAGAGAGAGATCCGTTCTATTTCTGAATTGTACAGCTTTGCTGCAGTAGAAAGTCAGTTTCTCCCCAGCAAAAAAAAAAAAAAAAAAAAAAAAAAAGAAAGAAAGAAAGAAAGAAAAAAAGGGTGGGGGGAGGAGGAGAGGAATGCCAGAGGACTGTAGTATGAGATGTAAATTTCCAATTTCCACATTCTTTTTTAATGAAAATTATTTCGCCCCTCAACATGCCATTGGGTGTGCATCTTTTGTGAACCTATAGTTACGCGCCCTCCCCCACCCGCACCCCCCAGCTGCCACTGTGTGAATCTTCTCCCACTGTGGCACATTGCTAAGTTTGCTCGTCCCCACAAACACACGTTTCGGAGTCTGGTTCTGATTAAGTGTCATGTTGTTGTCGCATAGTTTGTGCCTCATGACTTGTGGATGCAGATTTTTGAGCAAGCCGGCGCAAAACAGGTCTTGGAGAGCCGGGTGGGCACCGAGGCCCAGTCAGGCGCCCTGGTCTGCGAAGGGTCTCGCCTCCTGTTGCACAAGCACGGCCTCCATTTTTGCACTGCGTCCCGCTTTTGCAGACCCGATTGTTCATGCCCCTCATTTAAGGGACTTGGGACTGGTTGCCAGATTGAAGAGAGTGCTCAGGCAGGATTCCACAGCCAGCTAGTAGTTACACCCTGACTTAGTGGTCTTTGAGAATAAAATTCCTTTGATCTGCTCAGTTCCTTCAGAAATGTTGGTTTTTCCCATCCCTTCTCTTTCCCCCTCCCTCTTTTCTTTTCTTCCTTTTGTGCGTAAAAACCCTTTATTGACATTTAAAGGGCCTCCCACGGTTTTGCTATCAGTTTGAGTTCCTACGTGCAAAGGAAAGACACCTTCCAGTTGTCAGTGGGCAGGGTGGAAATTGGACAAAAGCAGCTCGCTACACCGAGGCCAGTAAACGGGGTCTTGTGCTAACATTGTACTGGCCTGAAGATTCCTCTTAGCCCGTGGTGTTCACAGTCATCACCTACCCCCAGCTCTCTGCCAGTCCCTTGGATGTGGAGACACAAACCGCATTTGTTGTTAACAATGGTCATGCTTTTGGAATAGTCTCTGTAGTTTAGGATTTTGTCTTTTGACCAGAGCCTTGACTATGTGCACAAATTGGATTGACTGCTTTTTTTTTTCTTTAAGCCAAATTGAGCAATCAACATATGAACTAATGTAATTAGTAAGTGTTTTTGTTCAAAAAGTTTAATTAGGCCTGGTAAGGACATCATCTGCATGACAAACAATCAGCTGACAATATTTTCTGGTTTTTAACTGAGGTTATTTTAATTCTCAGTAGTTAAAGTATCTTTAAATCTCGCCGATTATTCAGTCACCTCATAAAAGCAAAGCCAATTCAACGAAGTTCAAGTTATTTATAGTTTCCTTTTTGAATAGATGTTCTGATATCTTGTAGTTATAGCCCCGGGAGTGTCAGGTTGAAGTTCCCATAAAGTCTTAATTGAAATCTTGGTGATTTTTCCATCATTCCACAGAAGAGAAAGCCAGGAAAGACAATTTAGAAGTGATTTACAATTAGAGGTCGAGCTTTTTATGAAAAGGCCCTATAGTGGAGATATGTGAATGAATTAGTATTTGACAGGTGTTCTGAGACACTACAGGGCACTGTGCTAGGGGAAAAAAAAAGCATTAATAAATCCTTCAAACACTAACTTTTGTACTATCAGCGGCTCAGATTTTTTTCCCCAACCTAATCCCGTCTTGTGAATTTCACACTGTTGACATATCAAGTCAAGCTACCCCGATTATTTACAACGAAGCCAAAGTAAAGAAGGTTGTTTTTTAATTTCAAAAATCGGTATTGATAAAAAAAAAAAAAAAAGAAGCATCACTGTGTTATTCTGTCTTTGCCTTTATGAAATAATGAGGCAGTGATTTATAATAGACTAAAATGGCATCCTTCCTTAGGTTAATCCCCCTGCTCCCCGCCCCCCCAACTCTAAAACTTAAAAAAAAGACCCATGGATGTTATTATTTGACTACATGGTTCTAGATGGGGCCGCAGTAATTTCTGGTTGCTAAGAAATGCGTATGTCCTGGGGCGCCTGGGTGGCTCAGTCGGTGGAGCGTCCGACTTCGGCTCAGGTCATGATCTCGCGGTCCGTGAGTTCGAGCCCCGCATCGGGCTCTGTGCTGACTGCTCAGAGCCTGCAGCCTGTTTCAGATTCTGTGTCTCCCTCTCTCTCTGACCTGCCCCCGTTCATGCTCTGTCTCTCTCTGTCTCAAAAATAAATAAACGTTAAAAAAAAAAAAAAAGAAAGAAAAAGAAATGCGTATGTCCTATAGGTCTCCTTTGGTCAGCTTTCTTTCTGGTGTTTCAAGGTTGAGTTCTCTCCAGAATAAATGTGAACTTTGTAAAGCCCCATTTTATTTTAAATCCAATTTTGGATTTCTTCTGGAGGAAAGAAACCCCTCAAAACAATATGAAAGACAAGACCATGTATAACGTTACAGCCTCGACAGCCCTCAGTGGAATAACTAAATACTTTCTTCCGCCCATATGTATCGGCAGCATTCACATGGTCTTATACACATGTGCATTTACATTCACTGCGTAAAGAAGCATCCATGCGTGCTGGGGGTGTGCGTACGTTCAAGGGAAAATGCATGAACAGTTTTAAACCACCTGGGTTGCTAGGCCCTTTTTCCTCCTTCTTTTTTTTTTTTTTTTTTCAAAAGAGCATCTGAAGACCATATTGTGTTTCATAAATTATTGACATCAGTTTTAATCAGTGTCCCCCTGACATCGGAGCTGTGTTAGTATTTAGTGCCTGACGAAGCATGCTGTTTAATCTTACTGTGGGAATGTCACTGTGAACCCCTGCCTGGTTTGTGACAGGGTAAGCTTATGAAAACTTGTTTTGCGACTCACTCTATGGCTTTGCGTTGCCCAGCTGAAACCCAAAACCCACACAAAAGAGGTCTCTGCAAGATGAGCACCGTGCTGGGCTAGCCTCCTATGGTCATGGGTACCTGCAACATAATGCTGGTAATTGTTTAAACATGGCTTTGGCTGGCGGCGGCGGGGGGGGGGGGGGTCCCTCATGCTGTAAATGGCTCTCGCACTTTGGCCCACCATCATCCCCAGCAGGAGAGGGGTGTTATATTGGAGGTGTTGCTGTGAGAAATCCAATGCCCCACTAAAGACTCTTGCAAAATCAGAAGGCTAAAATTATGTGCCGCTTAGGCTAGAGCCTGGCACAGAGCTGTAGATCAGTGAATGTTTTTACAGTCTTCGTAATTATTATAATTACCATCATTATGGTGGTTAACGCTTGAGAGCTTATTTTTTGCCAAGCACTCGTATTAGTCATTTAATCATTGAGGCTGTGCTAATAATAAGCAGGATGATGGCACTTATTTCACAGATGAGAAAACCATGACCTAGAGACACTAAAATGGTTTACCCAAAGCCATGTGGTTAATAGATGGCGGAGCTAGAAACTTTTTGACCTGACGTTTATCGCATCAGACCCTTTGTGCTGATTCCACATAGGATGGATGGATGGATGGACGGATGCATGGACAGTTGGGTCAGTGGTTGGGTGGGGGGCTGTTATATATCCACATACAGGAGAGAAGATGGAACGACCTGTTACTTCTGGAAGTGGAGATGGTTCCGTGGCTATGTTGATTATGTCGTGCTGTATTAATTGTGCTCATATATATTGAAATGTGAAGTTGCATGTAAGAAATTGTCCTTCATTTTAGCCATAAGGACGAACGGGAGCTGGCTGTTAGGAATATAAGGGAAGAGACTTTAGATGCTTTCTGGTGGGTCTTGACATCCATAAGCATTGGTGATGGCCAAGCGTTTTCTTGATCTCCAGGGCCCGCGAGCTCTCTCGGAGATGGTGGAACAGAGCTCGTGATCAGAAAATCCTCTTTAATAAGGGCTCTTCCTTTTCCCTAGTGCTCATTATCTCCCTTGCTTCTCTGGAACATATGGAAAAAAACCAAGGAAGGGGCCAAGGAGTGTTGTTGGAGAGGGGAGTTTACTGGCGCATCGGGTGCAGCTCACGTATGTTGGTAACTCAGGGCCGACATTTATCTCGGTGGGCCCCACGGCAGCTGGAGGGAGGGTCTCCGCTGGGCTTCTCCTGAGCACCTGGTGGGCAAGGAGGCTGCTCCCTCCTCTACTGAGAGACGGGAGACAGACTTGTGTCTGGGTAAACCTTCGAGGGTGGGTCTGTGCATTTCCAGGCTTTGCCAAGAGGCCTTTTTGGCCCTGCCCAGACTCCTCTCTGACCTCCTCCTCCCGTAGAAAAATGAGATCCTCGGAAAAGTATTTGAGACTTTATGTCCAGAGTAAATATTGGAAAGGCAGTGGGTTGAAATTCAGATGTTCCCTGGAAGGAATCCCCTCATTTTCTGCTCACAGCTGGTATCGATATTTCCTTCTTGAAATGAGTTGTGCTTTTCATTAAGTAAATTTTTTGTCTTGGGATTAAACCAACATTGTATTCTTAATAGACTTTTATGTTTACACTTCAAATGTCCACTGGGTTGTTCTTCGTGTTATCTCGATGGCTTCTATAGTGTCTGCGATGCACATTGGCCTCACCAAAATAAATGGCTCTCTAGGGAACTGGATTATAAAACAGCCTTATCTGTCGATGCACCAGTAAGGAGATTTTGTGAGTCAGTAGGTTTTTTGTTTTTTTTTTCCTTCCTTTCAGAAGTGATAATCATACCTTGGGTTTCTGCAATGCCTTTCATTAGAGGGAGACTGCAGGTCTCAGAGGGCTTTTGAAACGCTCAGGATTTAAGCCTAATACTTACAGAGTGGCCCACAGTATTTTGCCTGTCGTCTGGAAAGACACAGTGCCCTTGTGGTCTCCGCAGCCTTGGAAGATGGGGCATCGATCGGTTTGGGCGGCCGAGGGGACTGGCAGAGGTTCCGGTGGTGGTCCAAGGGGACCGTCAGGTGGCACCCTGGAGGACAGACCGCAGATCCCTACTGAGTGCCAGGCATCGTACCGGATGCTTCCCGTGTGCCTTGTTTTGATGAATCGGATTACCGCATGGAATGGGGGCTTTTCAAAGACGGACGTCCCCGCCACCAAAGGGCAGTGTTTCACAGACACAACGGAGTGTGGAGCGGTCTGCGGGGCACACGGTGGCTTATTCAGTGAGGCCGTTGCATGCGCGGAGAGCAAGGGGGAGTATCGATCATGCTCGTTTCAAAGGCTGGTCACATGGGGGCGCCTGGGTGGCTCAGTCATGATCTCGTGGTTCGGGAGTTCGAGCCCCGCGTCGGGCTCTGTGCTGACAGCTTAGAGCCTGGGGTCTGCTTCGGATTCTGTGTGTGTTTCTCTCTCTGCCCCTTACCCACTCATGCTCTGTCTCCCTCTCTCTCTCTCTCTCCCTCCCTCTCTCTCTCTCTCTCTCTCAAAAATAAATTAAAAAAAACCCTTAATAATAACACTAATAATAAGGCTGATCACCTAAGAACCGCATCCTGTTGTAACCAGCTCCGAGGGGCGGTTTTTCTGAACGACACCTGAAATGTCTGAGCTGCCCTGAGACAGTCCTCCAGACACAGTCTATCTCTTCGCCTCCACGCTGTCTGTTGTCCTGAGGCTTGACCTGTGTCGCACAACATAGTGAGTTCAGTATCGCATCGTTGTATTCTTGTTGCAAAAACACATTCCTACTGGAAACTCAGAATTGGCTTTTAATTGGCCTTCGAAACGTTGTATAACGTGTGTGAATCCCCCCCCTCTCCAACTCCCCCCCTCCTCGCCTCCCCCCAGTTCTTTTGTGCGGGTTCTGCGCTCTGACAGAGACAAGAAGGGGCTGTGGTCACGGGATGGACGAAATGTGGGATGCCTCTCATCTGGGACTTTGTCTTCCGACGCTTCAGTGACTGCCCCAGAAGCGGGCTCTGCCTCTGCCCATGTTCGAGGCATTCCCTGGAGGCCCCCAGGTCTTCTGCCGTTGGGACTGGTGTATTAGCTGTCGTTAGGGTGAAATGAATTCGTGTTGCAGTGTGTTTACGCGTGTAGAGGAGATCTAGAAGACCCATATATCTGTAGGTGTGGCGGACGTCCAGGCTGATCCGGGCGGGGGGGGGTGGCTTTTCAGAGGGGGAAGTAAATTTCTTGCGTGGAAACCCTGAAAGGCAGAAAGCGACACCCTAGTGCGCTACAGCCACTGATAACCAAGGAATCTTCCCACCTCAGCCTGGAAGAAGGTGCTGGAAAGTCTGCCTCTTGTGGAGGATTTAGGACTGGCCTGGGTAACGCACGGGAGGTATCAGCCCCCTGTGCAGGTAGTCCGAGTTTCAGTGTGGAGCCCATTCGTGCCCTCTTCCGGCTGGTGCTATTGATACATTTTTAGATTTTTTCCTCCCTGGGTCCTTTTCTGCCTACAGATGAGAGAGAGTATTGGTTGTCACGAGCAGTTGTCTGTTCCACGTTCCAAAAGTTCCACGCCTGAGTTCAACAATCTGTAGGGCTGTAGGGACCTTTAAATGGGTTGGGTTTGAATAAACGAGTCTTAACTTAGGTAACCGGGAAGTGAGAATAGATCTCTCGTAGTTTCCCAGAGCACCTGTGTGTTGCCCTGCGTTCGATACTTGGCGGAGCATCTCAAGTAGGTGGACCCCCTCGGCCCGTCTGATTATCACTGGCCAGGGCTTCTGATTTAATCTGTTTCCTGCTTGGAGTGGCCAGGGTGAGGACTTAGCAAAAGCCCTCCTCCCGTTCTGACACCAGGGCAGACATTGCTAATCGATCACAGCACTCTTTTCCTTTAAGGCCAGAAATGGTCATTGGGTATTGGAGTCCTTTACGTTATAACATGCGAGGCAGCCGGTCTTACTTAGGATTAGCCTAGGGGATGAAAACTGTATGACATCTTTGGCCCCAGAAGACCTTCCCTAGCTCCCCGGGCCGGCAGACAAGGAAGTCCCTTGGGAGTGGACGTTTCTAGAGCCATCAGGGGTCAGGGGGCTCTGTTGGGTCCGGGACGTAAAGACACGTGAAGTGGGTGCCCTCCCTGCAGGTGGGATGTACTCTCATGGGGGGGGGGGAGGCTGTGCACGAGAAGGGTGAATTCTTGTACACCTGTACTTTAAACCGTGAACACGGTTCAAAGGGAGGAATTTGGCCCAACACCGCGGATCGGGGGAGGCTCTGAGGCTCTGCAGAGGAAGCAGGGTCTGGATTTGGCTCCTGTCACATGGCAGGACTGGGTCACAGTCCACTGCGACCCATTTTCCGCGTGCATTTTTGCTCTGTTGCTGTGTTTTCTGTTCTCGCCAAGAGCGTGGGAGACCAGGTTCTCTGAAAAGAGTGTCCTCCCACAGTGTCTGCCCCTCCCAGGCAGGTTCCCCTGGACCGGACGGGGACAACTCCAGAGCTATCCTGACGGGGCTCAGGACTCCGGTGCGGTGAGGCTTCCCGGGTTGGGGGGGGCCCTTCCCACCTGAGAAGCGGGGCCCTCGCCCCCCCCCCCCCCCAGACACATCTGTGTGGCATTGAGAGACTCTGCCCGGGGCCACTTCCCCCGGTGCTCTGCTTACGCTCCGGCCGGCGTAGAAAGTGCCAGACAATAACGGCTCCAACCCCAGCATGAAAAAGGAAACACATTGTGTTTACAGATACAGGATTTGGCATCAGAAACTTGAAAGTACCTTTGAGTTGGACGCCCCAGGGCAGGGCTGTTGGACACCCTGCCCCGAGTCCCGCGGCCAGCTTGCTTCCTCTGCCCAAAGTCGGCCCTCAGAGGTGGACAGGGTGCTCCCAGCCAACTCTTCCTTCCCAGACCCGGCCCTGTCTCCCTTCCTGGCTCAGACCATGCGAGAACTCGGGGAGAGAGAGTGCCCGGCCGAGAAGCGCGCAAAGCACTGCTCGCTCCAGCCCTTCTGAAGCCGTGTTCCCGGGCCGATGGGCCATCACGATAGCGAGAAATGCTAGGGAAGAATGAGACGGGGCATTTCTCTGTGTTTCTCAGCCCTGTTTACTGTTAGAACCAGGGTGGGAGGGCTGGTGGTTTTTCTTAAGTCCAGGATGCCCGCAGAAGAATATGAGCCACATGTAAGTGACAGGCACGTGCTATTTTCCTGCTCCGTAGGAATGAATGAAGATCGGAGAGCACGGCTTTCTGTCTAAGATTATATGGACTATCAGGGGGCTCCTGGGTGGCTCAGTTGGTCAAGCGTCCGACTCTTGGTTTCAGCTCAGGTCATGATCTCACGGTTCGCAGAGTTCAAGCCCCGCGTCGGGTGCTGTGCTGACAGCTCGGAGCCTGGAGCTGCTTCGGATTCTGTGTCTCCCTCTCTCTCTGCCCCTCCCCCTTAATAAATAAACATGAAAAAAATATATATGGACTGTCAAGATGTATGCGTTAGGGGTAATGGTTGAAAGAACCCACGTCCAGCCTCACACTGCTTGGGACTTTTGGGTACGTCGCTGAAGCTCTCTGTGCCTTCCGTATCCTTGGCGTCCTGGGGGCCCGTGCAAGACCCGCATGGTAGATGGGGGGCCGGGGAAAGAGAGGAGCCTCTGCATAGGAAGGAGACCCAGAGACAGAGTGCTCGTCCTAGACTTTGGGCTTTTATCACCACACACACGTCCGTCAGCCTCCCTACTGCTGCGCTCTGTTCTAAACACGGTACGGATATTACCTCATTTGCTCCCCACAGCAGACTATGACGTGGGTTATGTTATTATTACTCTTCGGGAAATTCCTCTCTCGTCTTTGCCACGCGCACATGCGAATGCGTTTCTGTCGGGCGTGTGTCCAGAGGCAGCATCCCTGGACCCTGGGGGAGGTGTCAGCTCAGCCCCAGGACATGGTGGTTATACACTGGCCCAACATTTTGCCGAAGGCGGCCGTATAGATTCACATTTGTGCATAACGTTACAGGTGAAGAAACAGAGGCACACGGCAGAAACAGAGCTTGCCCAGGGTCACGCATGGAGCAGGCGGTGGGGCTGGAATTAGGATCCAGGCGGGGTGGGCCCCAGAGTCTTGCTTTTCACCGCTGTGTCTGGCTGCCTCTCGTCTTTCACCCGCATATATCCAGATCTAAAACCGATGATACTGGGGCGGGGGGGGGGGGGGGGCGGAGCAAAGGTGCCCTTGGCTTCTCTAGACCTCAGTTTCCTCTTCTGTAAAGTGAGGGGTTGGGGCACGAAGACCGTCTTCAGTTCTGACAGTCTGTGTTCCTGCAGAATGCACCTCCTTCCTGGTCTGTATTACCCACCCCCTCTCTATTCCATCGGTGGGGGGGGGGGGGTCCCTCCAAAGACTGGTCAGGCTCTGAGAGCGAAGGACCTCACTTGGGCCCGCCCCTCAAGACCACCAGGGATTTCTCCTCCTCTGTTCCACTTGGGGAGGGGAAGACGTGGGATGTGTTCCTTCTTGGCCCTCCTGCGTGTCAGCTGGCTGGGCTCCTCTCTTCAGATCGCGCGTGTGCAGCTGGATGGATGTTGACAGAATCAACTCACCTGTGTAACTAGCTCAGCCATCAAGAAATAAAATATTTCCAGAAGGCCTCCGTATGTCCTTCAAATCACCCACCCCACCGTATGCCGCCATCTTGGCTTCTAGAACCCTTGATTTGGTTTTGACTGCTCTTGAACTCCATATAAATGAAATCATCCCATATGTTCCCTTCAGGTACCTGCCTTTTGCTCAGCGTTATTTCCTTGTAAGTAGTCTGAGACATAACGTAAGCCTGGAGTCCTTTTGTGTTTGATGGGATGAGCTCAGCTTCTTGGGGGGACAGATCATCCTGTTTGCTTCGTCTCCTGACCTTTGCTCATGCAAATGATTTCCTCGTGTGTTTTGTAATGTCTGACTGTGAGCTTATCTTTTTGGGAAATTTTGTGGAAGTCCCACCGGTCTTAGTTCTGGAGTATCCCTACTGAGTGATTTTACCAGACATCTTAGAGTTTATCATGGGCCCGGGACTGAATTTTCCATTAAGTGAGGAGTATGCATTTTCCTCCAGTCCCTTCCAGGCCTGGATCACAGGTCTTCTAATTGGTCTCCCTCTCCTGTCTACTCTGTCCTCCAGGCCCCTGAACTATTCTTACTGGTAGTTTCTGCTGCCCAACACCCAAGTGGATGGCTTCCTCAGTCCCTTGATCTGTTGTCACTTCTCAGTGAAGCCTGCCTTGACTATCCTTCTTAGTAATATTCTAAATCAGGGGAACTAGATGGCTCAGTCTGTTGGGTGTCCAACTTTGGCTCAGGTCTTCATCTTGCCTTTTGTGGGTTCGAGCCCTGCATTGGGCTCTCTGCTCTCAGCTTAGAGCAGGGAGCCTGCTTCACATTCTGTGTATCCTTTTCTCTCTGACCCTCCCCTGTTTGTGCATGCTCTCTCTCTCTCAAATAAGCAAATAAACTATAAAAAATAAATAATATCCTGAAACACTTCATCACCCATCTGTGTTTGTCTCCGCGCGCGCGTGCACGCACACATTCCTGATCATACCTTGATCGCATCATTACCTTCCTCTGTTTTCTCCTCTTCCCCCCCATAACACTTAACCTACCTGCTAACATGCTACTTAATTTACTCCTTTATTATGTTTATGAACTGTCTTTCCATTCTCCCGCTTGTTCCGTTGTAACACTTGTTAGAAAGTAAGATTATGGGGGCGCCTGGGTGGCTCAGTCGGTTAAGCGTCCAGCCCTGGCTCAGGTCGTGATCTCGTGGTTCGTGAGTTCAAACCCCGCGTAGGGCTCTGTGCTGACAGCTCAGAGCCTGGAGCCTGCTTCAGATTCTGTGTCTCCTTCTCTCTCTGCCACTTCCCCACTGGCATTCTTTCTCTCTCTCAAAAATAAATAATAAAAACATTAAAAAATTAAAAAGAAAGCAAGATTATGCAAGGGCAGGAGTCCGGTCTGAGTTGTTCACAAGAGGCCTGGCCTATAGTAGGTACTCACTAAAGTATTTGTTAGAGGAAAGAATTCAGGGTCTCATTTCTAACTCCTTCCTGGCTTTGTAAGACCCAAGGTCTCATTTCCTTTTTGTGTGTGGGTCCTAAAACCCAAGTCCAAAGCCACGAAGGCCTGTTTCCAGGTCAAATAACCAGGCTTTCTTTCCTTTGATCTCTTCTCCCTCTCTTCCAGCTCCACTCACACACATCCCTTGGTCACCACGGTCTCAATGTTTCTCCTAATATTTTGGCTTTCAGATTTTTATTTCCTCCAGCACCTGGGGATTTCCTTTTATTTCTTGTGAGATCTGCTGTGGATTAAATATTTTTCAAAAGTACATTTCATCTAGTATTTCTAGATGTTAGCAGCGGTAGGGGTTCTGCATGAGCTCAGTCCCCCTTGTTGCCAGAACTCGAAGTCATATATTTTAATCTTTCATCCATCTGGAATTAATTGTGACGTATGGTGTGAGGTAAGGATCTCTATTTTTTTTTCCATCAAATATGTAGCCAGTTATTCAGTGACAATTGTTGGAAAAAAATCATTCTTTCTTAGTGATTTGAGATGCCATATTTATTAAGTGCTTAAGTATTCTATACACTTGGATCGGTTTTCTGGATTTTCCATTTTGTTTCACTGATCTGTTTTCCTGCCACTTCCTATCTGTTTGGATAGTGCATTTTGGTGCCTGGTGGCTTCAGTATTTACTGACTTACTCTTTTCACATTGGTTCTTTTTCATTTATTCTCATGGCTGTTCTTACGTATGTATGCACACGTGGGCTTTAGTTGAGTTTGTCAAACTTTGGTACGCATGCCATTGATAATTTGATGACTCTGTTCTTAAACTGAATTTGGTGACAACGGATAGCTTTACACTTTTTAAATTGTAACTGTATCAACTCGACTGTTGTGCTTAATAGATTAGATTATCGAAATGTCTCTATTAGGGTTGTAAGGATAAGAAATGAGTACGATATAAATCCGGTCAAAATCACAAATTTTGTGTTTCCCTTTGTTTCTTCTAGATAAGTTTTTAAAAAGTTTTATTGAGGGGCACCTGGGTGGCTCAGTCGACTGAACATATGACTTTGGCTCAGGTCATGATCTCGCGGTCTGTGGGTTCGAGCCCCGTGTTGGGCTCTGTGCTGCCGGCCTCTCAGAGCCTGGAGCCTGCTTCGGATTCTGTGTTTCCCTCTGTCTCTGCCCCTCCCCTGCTCACTCTCTGTCTCTCTGTCTCTGTCTCTGTTTCTGTCTCTCTCTCTCTCCCCCAAAAATAAACATTAAAAAAATGTTTTTTTAAATACAAAAAGTTTTATTGAGTTATAATTGAAATCAATAAACTGCACATATTTGAAGAGTGTACTTTGGTTAAGTTTGACATGTGTGTGTACCTATGAAAGCATCACCACGATCAAGGTATAGGACATATCCATCAGCCTCAAATGTTTCCTAATGCTACTTGGTAATTCCTCCCACACTTCCTGCCCCTTTCCACCAGAGCACTTTCTGTCATTTTATATTAGTTTGCCTTTCTAGAGTTTTATATAAATGGAGTCATATGGTATGTCTTCTTCCTTATCTGGTTTCTTTTAGTCTGCATGATTATTTGGAGCTTCATTCATGATGCTATGAGCATCGAGGTTCACTGCTTTTTGTCCCTGGTAGTATTCTGTTGTGTGGACACACCCCAACTTGGCCATGCACCTGTGGATGGACATTGGCGTCATGTCCTATTTCTGGCTATTACAGATAAAGCAGGTATGAACATTCCGGGGCATGTTTTTGCAGGCAGAGACACTTTCGTCTCTCTTGGGAGTGGAGTGACTGTAAAATATGGTAGGGGTATATTTAAGTTTCTAAGTAGCTGCCAAACTGGTTTCCAGAATGGTTGTACTGCCACTTTCCATTTATACCAGCAGTGTATGAGCGTTCCAGTTTCTCCAATTTCGTTCCTCACCAGCGTTTGATATCGTCAGTCTTTTCAGCATACACGGTGATATGGTCAGACTTTTAGGCATTCTAAGAGGTATATGGTAGATACGTTTACAATTTTAAACCTTAGCCTCACATTTAAAACATTTCTTTTTAATTTTAAAGAGAGAGATAGAGAAAGAGAGAGAGGGGGAGAGAGAATCCCAAGCAGGTTCTACCCTCAGTACAGAGCTTGATGTGGGGCTCGATCCCACAACCCTGGGAACATGACCTGAGTAGAAATCAAGAGTTGGATGGTCAACCGACTGATCCATGAAGTCACCCCTAGCCTCACACTTCTTAAAAGAAAGTTGATTTCCATGTGTTTATAATTCTGATTACTATTAGGACAAAGATTTTTTCCTTCTCCTTTTATTTCCTAACTGGATATTGCTGACATATAGAAAGGTTGATGATTTTTATATAAGTATTTTGCAACCTGTAGGTCTTTAAATTCATAGTGTTTCAGTTAATTCTCTGTTCTTGGATTTTTTTCATATTCAACTATAATCCTCAAATCATGACTGTTTTAGTTTTTTTTTCCCCTAATACTTGTACTTTTATTTTTCTTGTCTTATGGCATTGGATAGAATTCAAAATAATGGTTTATAGGAATGCTGGCATATACCCGTGTGTTGATTCTGACCCAAGTAAGAATGTTTCTAGAGTTTTATCACTGGGTATGTTTTTGTTACTAGTTTTAATATAGATTTTTTTTATCGTGCTTAAAGAAATTATTTCTGTTCCTGATTTACTGGGAAGTTTGCTCCTTTTTGTTGTTGTTGTTTTAAATTAAGAATATGTGGAATATTGGGGCATCTGGGTGGCTCAGTCAGTTGAGTGTTAGACTTCAACTCAGGTCATGATCTTGTGGTTTGTGGGTTTGGCCCCCTCATTGGGCTCTCTGCTATCAACTCGGAGTCTGCTTTGGATCCTCGGTCCCCTTCTTTCTCCACCCCCACCCCCCCAATGGTTCTCTCTGTCTTTCAAAATAAATTAATTAATTAAATAAGAAGAATATGTGGAATATTAATCCTTTGGATATTAATCAAAATGATCATATACTTTTGCTTTGACTATTAATGTAATGAATTTCATTACTTGCATTCCTACATTTTTTAAAATAGTTTCATTGAGATTTAATTCATATACCATACAATTCACCCATTTAAAGTATACAATTCAATGTTTTTGAGCATGTTTATGGAGTGGTGCAACCATCATTAAAGGTAATTCCAGAACATTCTTTCTCTCAACAAGAGAATCTTGTACCCACTGACCATCATTCTCCATTCCCTCCTAAGCCACTTAACCCACAACCACCCCAACCCTAGGCAGCCAGTAATCCACTTTCAATCCCTATGGATTTGCCTGTTCTGGACATTTCACACAGAGAGAATCATACCATATGTGGCCCTTCTGACTGACTACTTTCAGTTAGCGTAATGTTTTCCTGCTTCTTCCATGTTGTAGCGTGTCAGTACGTCATCCCTTTGTATGGCTGAAGAGCACTCCATTGTATACATATGCCACATTTTATTGACGTGTTTATTGGTTGGCGAACATTTGGGTTGTTTCCACTTTTTGGTTGTTAGGAATGATGCCGCTGTGAGAACTGATGTTCAGGTGGATATGTGTATGTGGATATGTGTTCCTGTTTCTCATGGCTTATACCTAAGAGGGACTTGGCTGGGTCACATGGTAACTCTTTGTTTAACTTTTTGGAGCACTGCCAGACCATTTTCCAAAGCAGCTGCGCCATTTTACATTCCCACACGCAACAGATGAGGGTTTCGTTTTCTCCACGTTCTTCTTCTTTTGCTTTTTAAAACATTTTATTTGAGATTGAGAGAGAGAAATGGGGGGGGGGGGCGAGAATCTTAGGCAGGCTCCATGCTCGGCATGGAGACTGATGTGGGGTTCGATCCCATGACCCAGGGACCGTGACCTGAGCTTAATCAAGAGTCTGATGCTCAACTGACTGAGCCACCCAGACACCCCTTCACCATGTTCTTCTTGTGAATACTTATTCTCTGATTATAAACATTCCGGTGGGTAGGAAGTGGGATCTCATTGTGGCTTCATGATTTTCTAAATTTGAACTGTTCTAGCATTTTGGAAGACGTTTATTTGGTGACAGGTTGTTCTTTGATAATATTTTATTTTTGGTTTTTTTAGATCTCTTCAAGAGTGAGATTTGCCTGAACTTTTTTTCTCTTTATATTGCCTTTTGTATCAGGGCGATTCTAACTTTACATTCTGAAGTGAGAAGTTTCCAGACTTTTCTGTGCTCTGGAATAATTTAAGTAGCATGAGAAATAGCTGTCCCTTGACGATTTGCCCGAATTAGCCCATCTGGGCCCTGTGCCATTGTGGAAGTACTTATTCGATAACCATTTCAATCTCTTCCGTGCTTATATGTTTATTCAGGAATTTTTCATCTGCTTTTTGAGTCAAATCTGGTAATTTGTTTTCCAAGAAAATTATCACTTACCCAGATTAAAAAAAAAGTTTTTTTTTTTTTAATGTTTATTTTTGAGAGAGACAGAGCACGAGTGGGGGAGGAGCAGAGACAGAGGAAGACACAGAATCGGAAGCGGGCTCCAGGCTCTGAGCTGTCAGCACAAGGCCCGACGCAGGGCTCGAACTCACAGACTATGACATTCTGACATCATGACCTGAGCCGAAGTTGGACGCCCAACTGACTGAGCCACCCAGGCGCCCCTCACTTACCCAGATTTTTACCATAGTTGTAAATATAGCAATCACTAAAACTATTTTTGAAAATTCCCATATGTATCTATATCACCTTTCTGATTTCTGATACTGCATATTTATTCTCACTCTCTTCTTGCCTAGGTTTATTGTTTTCTTGATATTTTTGAGACCGACGGTGGTAACACCTAATAATGTCTATTAAACGCACTCTGTGTGCCAGGCCCCGTGCTGAGTACTGTGTGCGCACTCGGTTTTAAAATCTTGGGGTCCCTGGGCAGCTCAGTCGGTTGAGCATCTGACTCTTGGTTTCCTTTCAGCTCAGGTCGTGATGTCACAGTTCATGAATTTGAGTCCCGCGTCAGGCTCTGTGCTGACAGCTTGGAGCCTCCTTGGGATTCTGTCTCTGTCCTCTCTCTGCCACTCCCCTGTGCGCGCTCTCTCTCTGTCTCCCCAAATACATAGACTTAAAAAAATAAATAAACCTTAAAAAAAAAAAGACCTTGAACTTGCCTGATGTCACACGGTGACAAAGCCCAGGGTGTTAGGCCAACAGGACCCACCTGCTCTCAGAAGCAGGGCTCTTAACTTACTGCTTGGTGCTGTCCCTTGGTTTTGAATGTTGTATATTGTTTCCAATTTTCTTTTTTTTAATGTTTATTTATTTTGAGAGAGAGAGAGTGAGGGAGGGGCAGAGAGAGTGGGAGAGAGAGAAACAGAGAGAGAGAGGGGGGTGAAGAGAGAGAATCCCAAGCAGGTTCCGAGATGTCAGTGCAGAGACCGATGCAGGGCTCGAACCCACAAACCATGAGATCATGACCTGAGCTGAAACCAAGAGTCAGACGCTTAACCCACTGAGCCGCCCAGGTGCCCTTATTTCCAGTTTTCTAATTTCCGTTTCATTTCTATTCATTTCTTGTTTTTGCGGCCCTCGAGATATTTTTCGTTAAATGCTCAGTTCAGCTAATATCGCAGTTTTCTGATTCCCGCTTGACAGCGAAACCATCCGAGGCCGTGACTTTTGTCTCCAGAGCGGTTCTCAGTACCCGCCCTTCGTTTCCATTCAGTCTGATCCTGCCACTGTCACTGCTTTGACAATGACAATGTGTCATTGTGATTTTCACCTTCTTTCTGCTCCTGGAGTTATTTATGAATTGGATTTTCATTTCCAGGCAAGTGGGTCCTTAAAATATAGGATTTGTTATTAATGGCCAACTTTATGGCAGCCTGTATAGTTATTAATAATCTCATGTGTCTGTGTGTGTGTGTGTGTGTGTGTGTGTGTGTGTGTAAGATCAGTTCTGTTGATATTCCATAGGAACTGAAGGAGAGCTCTGTGTTAGGGCAGACTTCAACATATTAGTTAAACTGATCTCTACTGATTTTTCTTTTTCTCCAGATACTCTGTATGTTTGTTTTTATGTTCGCCTACGGGGAGCAAAAACACAATCTTAGTGGGAGATGCTAACATTATCCATCGCTCTCAGTATTTAACCAATTAGGAGGCAGAGTCGTCCAACCTTTTAAAAAACTGGGGACGTGCAAAGGTGTATATGGCACATGAACTCCAAGTAAAAGCGGGGGTGTCACTGGGTAGTATCTGAAAGGTCAAGTTCCGAGCAGAATGCTGTGCCCAGGGCAAAGCTGGTTCTTGTATACTGATAGCAGGAAAAACGCACGCACCGTACCGTGAACTTCAGTGGGTGTCACTTGGGCCTTGGGCTCCTCCTTAGCGGAAACAGGGAGTTGGCAGATGGTTCCTCAGTCTCTTCCAGTGCTCCCGTTCCATGATGGTGGTTTTGGGGTTCCCCACTAAGTGGTGCCAGGGAGGGAATGAACCTAGAATGAGGAGAAGAAGCAGCACAAAAAACAGGCTGATTCCTGGTCTGACAGGTGGGCTGAGTTTATTACTTGGGCTCATTCCTGTCCTTGCATGAGCATCATTGCCTTTCGTCCGGGCAAAGGAGGTTTGTTGAAACACAAGTCTGTCTACACGGACAAGATGGTGAGGCCACAAGAACTCACTGACATGGGGCGTCGCCTCCCGTAATGACGTATGACCCCGAAGGCTTAGTTTGGTTCTGGAATATGCCCCCTGCCCCACCCCCAGGAGCCCTGAGCTCCCCGAAACAGTGTTCCATGGGCGGCTTCCTGCGGGAACGGGCAGGAGAGCCAGCACATGCCTGCTTCTGTTTCTCCTCCTTTTCCTGCCGAGGGGTGATTGATTCATGGGAGGAAGAGGGGGATGCTGAAGACAGGCATGTATTTCATAGACTACACCAGAACCATAAGCGAGGCTTAAAATTAACGAGCTAAGTATCCAATTTAAGAAACTGAAGGAAAAAATTACCAGAATAAGCCAGGAAAAAAGGGGTGGGTGGGTGGGGGGGAGAGATCAAAATAAGATTGGGAGTCAATGAACTAGACCCCAACAGAGATGATCAGCCAGAGCCAAAAGTTGGTTATTTGGAAAGATGAATAAACAAATATCTGGAAAGACTGGTCAAGAGAAAAAGAGAAGGCACAAAGAAAAACATGAGGAATGAAAAAAAAGACATAACTAGAGATCTGGCAGAGACAAAGAAAAGGTAATACCATGAGTAATTTTATGCTAATAGATTTGAAAGTGTAACCTCCTAGTTTCTCAATCAAACCCTGGAGTGTTTCCCAGACAGCTGCCCATAGATGATGTACGTAAAATCTAATGTGGAACCCGTGAGAACACAGACAAATTGAACCTCATCAGAATTTAAAACTTGTGCTTCCAAGGACACTACTGAGAAAATGAAAAGACAACCCTTAGAATGGGAGGAAATATTTGCAAATTAAATATCTGATAAGGACCCAGAAGATTTAAAGAATATCATCTATAAAAAAAAAATCTTACAATTCCACGATATGAAGGCAAACAAACTGAAAAGGAGACATATGCGTGGCCGGTAAAGCATGTGAAAAGAGCTCCCCTCATTAACCAGAGTAAATGTGAACGTCACACTGAGATGCCACTTAACACCCACCGGGATGGCTCGTAATCAAAAAGACGATAGCAGGTGTTGAAAAGAATCTGGAGAAATTGGAACCCTCGTGCATACACTGCTGGTGGGAATGAAAAGCGAGGTAGTTGCTTTAGGAAAGAGTTTCTCGAAGGGTTAAACACAGAGTTACCAGGTGACCCACAGTCCTGTTCCCAGGTATACACTCGAGAGAAACAGAAGTACATATGCATGCAAAAACCTGTGCACAGATGCTCATAGGGACATTATTCATAACAGCCGGAAAGTGGAAACAGCCCAAATATCCACCAACAGACGAATGGATGAATAAAGTGTGGTATATCCATTCAGTGGACTAGTACTCAGCCATGTAAAGGAACGGAGTACCGAGCCATGCTTAAACGTGGACGGATCTTAAACATTTCACGATAATTGAAAGCCAGTCATGTAAGACCATGTACTATATGATTCTGCTTATATGGAATGTCCGGAATGGGCAAATTCATACAGGATGTAGATTAGTGGTTGCCGGAGACTGAAGGGAGGGGTGAATGACGATTTGGGGTTTCTTGTTGGGGATGAAATAATGGTGGTGATGTGCATGGTTTTAGCACAACTGCATGATTGTGCTAAAGACTGTGGAATTGTACACTTTTCAAGGGTAAATTGCATGGTATGCAAATTACATCAATAAAAAAAACTTTTGGGGGGAGCAGGAAAAACTTATTGAAATGTGTATTTCTGAGCCTTTCCCTGGTTTCACGAAGTCACTTCTATGGCGGTACAGCCTAGAAATCTGCAGATTGGCTAACACTTTCTTTTTTTTTTTTTTTAATTTTTTTTTTCAACGTTTATTTATTTTTGGGACAGAAAGAGACAGAGCATGAACGGGGGAGGGGCAGAGAGAGAGGGAGACACAGAATCGGAAACAGGCTCCAGGCTCTGAGCCATCAGCCCAGAGCCTGACGCGGGGCTTGAACTCACGGACCGCGAGATCATGACCTGGCTGAAGTCGGACGCTTAACCGACTGCGCCACCCAGGCGCCCCGATTGGCTAACACTTTCAATGAAACCAGCGTGCAGAGAGGTTTAAGAATCTCCGTCCACTATGGGGCGCCTGCGTGGCTCAGGCAGTTGGGCGCCTGACTCTTGATTTCAGCCCAGGTCGTGATTCCAGAGTCATGGGATCGAGCCCCCACCTGCTTAAGGTTCTCTCTCCCTCTGCCCCTCTCCGCGGTTTGTGCACGCTCTCTAAACTAAGTTTAAAAAAAGAAGAGAAATCCAATTAATCAATGTCAAAAGTGATGGGTATAGAAAATCACTATTTGGGGAAAAAAAAATCCCAGTGATAGTTGTTGCAGAGAATCACAATGTGTGCTAAAGTTAGCAAGTGAAGGTACGACGGACAGAAAGTTTCCACGGCATCAGGGTATCTTGCCCCAATTTGCAATGGAAGAGGAGTCACTCTACAGTGAAGATACCAGGCGGACGTCACCTTAACCACGTGATCAGAACTAACATAACTAGCAACAGGACATATTGCCGTTGTGTGCCACCTGATAGGTGCTGGAGATGTGACATCCCTTCTGTGGGATCTTGCTGAAAATACATAGCCTGCACTTAATCGTGACAAAACGTCAGCTAAAACCAAACGAGAGACATTCTACCACGTAACTGGCCCGTACTCTTCCGGAGAAGCAACGGAAGGCAAGGAAAGTCTGGGGCGACTGGCCCAGACGGGAGAGGAAAGCAGAAACAAGATACGTAAATACAACATCAACCCCTGGGTTGGATCCGCCCTGGACCAGGAAAGGACATTGGTGGGACACTTGTCACAGCTTATGAGTGTTATAGATTAGATTTCAGTTTCCTGGGTTGTGGTCATTGTGGGATGGGTATGTTGAGACATTAACAGTGGGGGAAAGCTGGGTAAAGGGTACCCAGGAATTCTTTGCAGCCTTTTGCACCTTTTTTGTGAGTCAGAAATTCAAATTGAAAAATGACAAAGAAATCACTCTCCTAGAGCGTCACGATTCCCAACCTGAAAACCACTGGGGTAGCAGGAAGAGCCCCGGCTTCGGGATCAGACGGCCCTCAGCCGGACCCCCAGCCAGACCTCGGGCTTCCCAGCCTCAGTTCCTCATCTGGGAAATGGGTTTAATCACGTCGGTGTTCTAGGATGGTTGGAGGGTTGAATGAAGTGATGCACGTAAAATGCCAAGTGCGACACCCTCACGAAGCAGGGGCTCTGGCAAACGCCAGTCTCCCCTCCACCTCTCACCTCGGAGGGAGGGGATCGGTCCTCTGGGCTGGGCTCTTTGGGCCTGGCAGCCGAGGAAAGGGGCATCATGGGAGAGGGAAGGGGAGAAGCCGCCGGCCTGGGAGCTTTCTCACAAGAGCTTTCTCTTGTTGGCAGGCTGCTTCAAGTCATACCAACTTCAAACAAAAAGGGTTTTCAGACACAAAGGAAGGCTCAACCTGGCCAGTGCCAGGCCTGGCTTGGCATTTGAATGCAGAAATCCAAGTCCTCAGAGCTTGCAGACAGACCAGACCATCCTGGCTCCCATTTGCAGAAATGCCAAGGATCCGGGGGCACAGCTCCTCTCCTGGGCTCGTTCTGACTGTTGACTCTGCGGACAAATTAATTAGACTTAAATAAGAGCCAGTTCCCCCACGGTGCGTATTCTGCTGACAGCTGAGACGGGGCGACGGGCCCGAAGGTGGCCCTTCCGTCCACCTGCCTCCCCTTCTGACTCCTCCCCCAACTTTGCGGCGTGTGGATACATGTGCCCGGCTGGTGTTCTTAATGGATTATCTTGAAGTCAAACAAAGCAGGTAGTGTACAAAGCAGGCCAGGTACCTTAGGTAGTTTTTCAGGGTGTGTTTTCACATAGCCTCCTCCGTGTTCTGTCACTTGGGTCTCCCACGTGAGCAGAGGGTTGCAGGAGAATGAGCCAAAGTTAAAAAGGCACAGTCATAGGACGTCGGAATGCCCGAGTGCGTTTCAAGCCTGCTTTCCCTGTGATATGGCGGCCTCACCTGTCAGCGCCCACCCTAGAGAAACACACAGGTGCACAGAAAGATACCCTGGGAGTGTCCCGGATTTCTGTGGATCGAGATCTGTCTACCTGTCTGTCTTCTCTTCCTTTTATCTCTCTATAACTATACATTTTTTTTAAACATTTATTTATTTTTGAGAGAGAGAGACAGAGCATGAGTGGGGGAGGGGCAGAGAGAGAGGGAGACACAGAATCCGAAGCAGGCTCCAGGCTCTGAGCCATCAGCACAGAGCCCGATGCAGGGCTTGAACTCACAAACCGCGAGATCTTGACCTGAGCTGAAATTAGATGCTTAACCAACTGAGCTACCCAGTCACCCAGAAATCAGTGGGTTTTTAAAATTTTTTTAATGTTTACTTATTTTTGAGAGAGAGAGAGAGACAGAGCGTGAGCAGGGGAGGAACAGAGAGAGAGGGAGACACAGAATCGGAAGCAGGCTCCAGGCTCTGAGCCATCAGCACAGAGCCCGATGCAGGGCTCGAACTCACAAACCGCGAGATCTTGACCTGAGCCGAAGTCAGACGCTCAACCGACGGAGCCACCCAGGTGCCCCAGTCTCTGTGTAGCTATAACCTGCGTCTGTAATACCCACATACCTGTCTCCACGTGCACACGCGGAAAGAAACACAGCCTGAATGTGCGTGGCAAGAAATGGCTACCTAAACTGTTAACGTACAATCTAACGCTGCAGGTGAAAACCGTAAACTTAACGTGTGTGCCCCTGGGCAGGATGCCGTGATGGGTAGTATGAAACCACTGATGCATCGAAACGAAATCCCATGCCTCGTCTACCACTGACGCGCAGTACTCCCCTGAGGGGTCTCCCCTCATCCCCGCACCCCTGCTTTTCAGCTCTGGCGCACAGTAGGCGCTTTTCAGAATAGCATCTGTTTTCGGGAACTTGGTGACCTCACTGGCCTCGCTGATAACGCGTGGGTTATTAATTCACTTCATTAAATTAACGAAGAGCCAGGGGGTTGGTCTGTCTGAGCCCTGAGCTGGGCCCTGTATGTAATTGACAAAATCGGCCTGTGGGCCAAATTCTGCCTGTTGCCTGGTTTGTAAGTAAACTCACATTGGCACGCAGCCACACCCACTTGTTTATGGATTGTGTGTGGCTGCTTTCCGTATAATGGCAGGGCCCTGTGGTTGCGACAGACACTGTGTGGCCTGCACAGCCTCAGATAGTGACTATCCGGCCTTTTCCAGAAAAAGGTTGTTGAACCTTGTCCTCATCCCTTCTCCCAGACCAGCCCCGTTTCTTTCCTTTTTTTTTTTTTTTTAAAGGTTTATTTATTTATTTTGAGAGATCATGAGCAGGGGAGGGGCAGAGAAAAAGAGAGAGAGAGAGAGAGAGAGAGAGAGAGAGAGAGAGAGAATCCCAAGCAGGCTCTCGTGGGGCTCGAACTCACGAACCGTGAGATCATGACCCGAGCCGAGTTCGAGAGTCAGACGCTTAGCTGACTGAGCCACCCAGGCGCCCCCAGCCCCATCGCTTCCAATACCCGGGGGCTGTTCAGAAGAGCCGGCCCTTCCCTGCTGCTGCTGTGCAGCTCAGTGGGGTTTGTCTGTAAAAGCCCAGATGATGCTTGCTTTATTATAAATTAATCATTAAGAAAGTCACCACGTCCCTTTGCTTCACCAACACACTGTCATGCAGCCACGTCCTCCCCGTGTAGCTCTCTGTAGGAGTTAGCCACAGAACTTCTGAAGTGCCTTGTTTCTTAAGTAAGCCCCCTCGCCCGCAGACCTGAGTCCCCTCCCTTCCCGCCCCCTCCACCCCTATGTCCTGGCCTCCAAGGACAGTCCTCTGGCCTTTGTCTTTATGTCCTTAAGGCCTCTCCGAATGCTGGTGCAGAACAGGTGCTTAAATAAACATGCGGTGGGGGAGAAATACACGGATGAAAAGTGTTGAAAAGAAAATAGAGTCGCCCCATTCTTTCGCTTTGGGCAGCCTATCCAGAGGGCATTCACCAGAAATTAAGGAAATTTATTGGCCTTCAGGAAGCCACAAGCTGGACAAATGGTTAGCAAATGGGTCTAGCGCACCGCGGTTGGAAACGGAGTGTTTTGCCTCCCTTCACTGGGGACCCGGTGACGATGGTTGGGGCTCTGGGTGCCGTGGGGAGCAGATCTGTCTTGCCGTGACTGCGTTGGCCCCTCCTGGTGCCCGTGATTTGCTTCAAGGCTGCAGAGAGAGGCTCTTCCCCGGGACTGGGCGCTCAGCCGTGTGCTTCGGCAGAGGAATCCCTATCGGGTACCTGACATCTAAGTTTTTAGGCTGTGTGTGGGACCCACCAGGTCGCCATGGGAAAGGAGAGTCTGTGTCCCAGAGAATCAGGCAACTGGGTTAGCATTTCCAGAAGGGGTTTTGTCTGATTCACAGGCTAATTTCAGCAGCAGGGTGATTATCTAGAACAATGTGCCACACAGAGTGACGTCCCTGACAAGCCCAGATGTTAACTCCAGGAGGAAATCTCGCTCATTCAGGCCTGGGGAAAAGCCTAGAAAAACACCAGCCGTCCCGTGGTCCTGTGGCCGGCTGCCTTCCCAGGTTTGTCCGACCTGCCTCGCTCGGGGAACTGGTTTCTGCTTTCTCTCCGAGCAGGGCTGGAGGGCAGGGAGGGGGGGCAGGTGGCGAGGGACGGATTAACCCCCCACCCCCATTTGTTCTATAATGGGGATATTCATCTTGCCTTGTAGAGGGGGTCTTTCTTTGGAATGAAAAAGATCCCCCGTGTGGTATTTGTCAAAAGGTGCCCTCATGAGGCTGCAAGAAAGGGGCGGGGGGGGGGGGGCGGGGGGGATGCTTCAGAACAGGAGTCGGGGACGGGAATCCACGCTAAATAATCTGGAATGAGAGGGCTGGGTGGGTTTGGCGGGCGAGGCAGGAGACCCTGCCAAGTGGCAGGGGGCTGGGGCTTGGGCTTGGGGCGGGGGTGGGGGGTGAGGGGCCCAAGTTTCAGCTCGAGCGCTGCCTGGCCGGGTGGCATCGGCCCACAGCCCTTCCCTTCGGGAACAGCCTCCAGCCGGGCTGCACAAGAGCTCTGGGATTGCTAATGGGCCTTTAGGAATGCTAAATGGAGCATTTCTGTTGCAACAAAGGGGAAAATGAGTGGAGAAAGGAATTTTAGTTTTGGCCCTTCCTGAGGGGAGGGCCGAACAATGGCGGTGCAAATGGACAGAGTAAAAGTTTTATCTGGGTTCCAAAAAAGCAGAACAAAGTGCACATGCCCTCTCGGCAGCATCTCGGTTGGGCGACGTGGGCACCGGAGCAGATCTGCCGAGGCTGGGCGGGACTCTGCTGGGTTCAGCCTTCCCCTGGGCAAAGGGCTGCGGGCGGGGCTGAGGATCACTAGGTGGGTGCCTGTCTGAGCCAGACACTTCCGCAGGCCTTGCTGCCTTCATTCAGCTGTTCACTCGTTCATACACTCATTCCCTCGGTCATTCACTTGTTCCTTTTCTCATTCACTCATTCATTCGCCATCTCCATCCAGTCACTCATTCGTAACACATTCATCCCATTCATTTGTTTATTCCTCTTGCCACCTACCCATCCATCCATCCGTCCGTCCATCCATCCATCCACCCACTCATTCACTCACACATTCATTCCATTCATTCACTTATTCCTTTCCACATTCCTTCATGCATTCACTCACGTGTCCCCCTCACTGGCTCACTCAGCCAGCAACTCTTGATCTCACACAACTCTTGATCTCGGGGTTGAGCCCCACGTTGGGTGTAGAGATGACTTAAAAAAAACCTTAAAAAAAAATTTCGCATGGAAACTCAGAGGGAGAACTGGTCAACGTTGAGCTGCTCTGGTTGAAAGAGGCATTTATGAAAGGGTGGGAGGGTGACTGGAACGTATCATCCTTATCTGCACCCCCCACCAGCCACCCCACGCCCTGTCTTACTGCCCCCCCCCCCCCACTTCCCCATGACCAAAGGACCCTTAGGGCCCCAGGGGACATGGTTTGTAAGGAGAACCCTGGTACCAACTTCCACAACCTCTTATTTTTGACCTCAGTCAATTTACTGTGTAAACAGCAGGTGGACGGGTCTGTTGGCCGAAATAATTTCATTTTCACTTAATCCTCCATTTGACGTGCGGCCGGTTGATTGCACAGAGATCCCGTGGTGACCCCGAGTCTGTTTCCTAGCGATTGGCCAAGGCTGCCTTTCGCTTCTTTGCTTTTTGCCCTTCCTGCTGATCTGTTTCCCGGGGCGATAGCGTGACCTGTCCGGCGCTTTCTTGGTGACACTTCTCACTCTGCTGACCGTTCCCCCGTCTCTCTGTTTGGATTGAGTTCTCGGTATTTTCCATTGCTGCTGTTTCTTCCTTGTTTTTATAATTCAGTTGCTGATCGCAGTTTACAAAACACCTTGGTAAAGGCCACAGGTGGGAAGGTGGTATTGTTGACCCACTGTGCAAGGTCACTGACTGGAGGCCATGATCAGGTTTGACAGGCCCTACATAAAAGAATTTTCTGGAAAATTACACCCATCTCCTCTAAATGCAATACTTTTATCTTACCTTAGTAATTTGGAATAGCATCTTTCTGTAACGCATTTTATATTTATCTGCCTTCTTTTTTTTAAAAAAAAACAATTAATGTTTTTATTTATTTTTGAGAGAGAGAGAGAGTGAGAATCCCAGGCAGGCTCCACATGGTCAGTGCAGAGCTGGACACACGGGGCTTGATCCCATGAACCATGAGATCATGACCTGAGCTGAAATCAAGTCGGATGTTTAACCGACCGAGCCACCTAGGCGCCCCTATTTACCTGCCTTCTTAAACAGAGCACCCCAAACATAATCGAGCTTCTGTTTTTTAAAATGTTTGTTTATTTTTGAGAGAGAGAAAGAGAGCATGAGTGGGGAAGGGGCAGAGAGAGAGGGAGACACAGAATCAGAAGCCGGCTCCAGGCTCCGAGCTGTCAGCACAGAGCCTGACGCGGGGCTCGAACCCATGAACCATGAGATCATGACCTGAGCCGAAGTCGGACGCTTAACGGACTGAGCCACCCAGGCACCCCAGCAATTATACCTATCTTATAGGAGTTTTGTGAGCATTAGGGCCTACATAGGATTCTTGACCCATGACCCATGATAGGCACTCAAACAACAACAACAACAACAACAACAACAACAACAAAACCAGACAGCTTAAAGACAAGAAGGAAAAGGAGCCTCTGGATGGCTCAGTTGGTTGAGTGTCTGACTTGGGTCATGATCTCGTGGTTCGTGAATTTGAGCCCTGCATTGGGTTCCCCTTTGTCAGTGCAGAGCCTGCTTCAGATCCTCCGATCCCTTGCCTCTCTCTGTCCCTCCCCCGCACTCTCTCTCTCTCAAAAATAAATTTTTTAAAAAAAGAAGAAAAGGGGCATCTGGGTAGCTCAGTCGGTTAAGTGTCCGACTTCGGCTCAGGTCGTGATCTCGCTGTTCATGGGATTGAGCCCCGTGTCGGGCTCTGTGCTGACAGTTTGGAGCCTGCTTGGGATTCTCTCTTTCCCTCTCTCTCTCTCTCTCTCTCTCCCTGTCTCTCATGTGCTGTCTCTGTCTCTCTCAAAGTAAATTAAAAAAACAAAGGAAGTATAATTAAAAACAAAAAAGACCATGGAGATGAGAAGACACCAGAGGGTAGGTCCAAGCCACCAAGGCCATGTACAGCCGAGTGTGCGTGTCTTTGAGCCCTGGGGGTGAGGGAGGGGAGTAATAACGTGGAAGGATGGCCCAGGGCAGAGGAAGCTGGGCACACTGGGATCAGGGTGCATGCGTGCAAACGTTACCCAAACACTGGCCCTTATGATTAGGGAAGGATGCATAAGAGAAGTACGTTTGATCCCAGAAGGTACGTTACCTGCCACATGACTGGAACTTCCCACCCGTGGGCTTTGGAACAGGTGCAGCTCTATGCAGAGCATAGAAAGTCATCATGCTTTTTGCAGCTTGTTCATCTGTGTTTTCTTTAGCTGGTGGGAGAGCAAGGAGGAGGCAGCAAAGGTTTAGGAGAAAGGCGTAATTTGAAAAGCATACATTGGTGAAATTACAGCTAGCTACTCTGCCACGGCACCCTTAAGTGAGTCTCCTTAGGTAGCTTGCTTTGCGCTGGGGGGAGACCGCTGTGCTCTGTTGTCATGGTAGAAGCCTCTCGTCCCACCAGTAGAGCCCCTAGGTGGCCAGGGAGGTAGAGAAGGCTTGGTGGAAGAGGGGCGGAGGGCTCCACCTGGGTTGGTTGAGTGGCAGCGGGACAAGGGAGTGAAGAATAGAGCAGACTCCAGGTGAGCCATGGTCCGGAGGGAATGGGTGGGGCTGACATTTTTTCAGAGGGTGTCCAGTCAGTGAAGGAGTTTGGCAGGACCTGGGCTTGGAATGGGGGAGTGGTAGGGGATAGCACGGGCAAGATGGCGGGCGGGTTGTGCCACATGGGCTCTACGTAGGCAAGCGGTGGTCGGAGTCCCAGATGGCCGCGTCCTCCCCCGGAGACTCAGTAGGTCTGGGAGAAGGTCCGCAGAATTTGCATTTCTGACAAGTTCCCCGATGGCGCCGGTGCTGCCGGCCGGGAGGCCACAGTGGAACCACTCATAGGCCATGGGAAACCAGGACCGGTTTTTAATAGGGGACAAGCTTGATGGAAAGATACAGATGGTGGCCGTGAGAGCAGTCACTTGTGAAATCAGGTGGTCGTATCCCCCAGTTAGGGTCATATCTTGGTGGATCCTTCCACTTGGATGCATACATCACCTGCTAGCAAAAAATAATTTGAGACCACTGTTATAATGTGATGACCCCAGGCTCTCCTGGTATGTTTTTCGCAATTTGAGATTAGAGACTGTGGCTACCGGAAGACTTAGGTCTATTCCCAGGCTGGAGAAACAATGCAGAAGAACGTTTCTGCCTAAGTGCTGAGATTTTCAGGATGCTTAAAAATTTTTCTTTTTGTGTTTATTTTTGAGAGAGAGAAAGAGAGTGAGCAGGGGAAGGGCAGAGAGAGGGGGAGACACAGAATCCGAAGCAGGCTCCAGGCTCCGAGCTGTCCGCGCAGAGCCCCACGCGAGGCTCGAACTCACAAACCTCGAGATCATGATCTGAGCTAAAGTCAGATACTCAACCGACCGAGCCCCCCAGGCGCCCCTTAGATTTTCAGGATGGGTTAATGCTTTATAGGAGACATGGAACAAAATGTTGGAACTTAGACAGTTTTGGGGAATTTCAGGCCGTATGTATGTATGTGCCTTTTGACATATTTTTTTGGTTTTGCTTTGAAAGCTCTCTCCGGTTCCTCCCCCGACAGAAATACGGCTTCTCCAGGTGTTCCCTGAATGCTCACTTCTTTGCAGCCAGCAGTCTTTAGCGAAGGGGAAAGAGCCCTCCTACCCTTGGTTTCAAAAGGTTTTGAAATGCTAATTCACAGCCGTGAAATATTCTGACAGCCTGGAATGTTATTCAGGGCAATCAGGCACCTTGATTATTACCGGAGTGTGAACAGTAAGTTGCTGCTACCCAAGAAGTCACCCGGCTTTTCAAGAGAGAGCGAGCTCAGAGAAATAGCACGTAACATTATGTTCAGGCATTAGATTTCACGTATCATGTGATCAGGATATCTGACGCCCAGTGTATCTGTAGGTGTGACAATGTCAACTCGTAGTAGAAATCGAACAGCCTTTGCCAGCTGTTAAGGGAGAAAAAAAAATACAGGGTTGTGGCAAACATTTTTAGAAATTGTTATATGCCTATTTAAAATCCGAAAACGCATCTTCCCAACTTCTCCTTTTCCTTTTTCTCTACTGAGAAATCCCACCCCAGAGATGAGACTATAATACCCTTATTATTATTATTATTATTTTTTTAAGGAAAGATTCTAATTTCCATCCGTCCTGTATCCCATAGCCTTTTATAGATATCCTTATTAACGACGATCAGTTTCTCCGTGTGGTCTGAGCTCAAAGGCAGGCTCTCGCCGTAATCTGAAGATCCCACACCTTGCTACGGATGAGGTTATCATGTGCGTTTAGCAGAGGAATGAGTCGCTTTTAGCCACGACCGATGCCTGCCTCAAGGAAGGAGCCACTGTCATAGCCTTATTGTCGTGCGGGAAGGAGAGAAATCCATGTTGATTTCTTTACCCAGCGTTTTCCATATGATTTATGTATTTTTCAAGCATCAAGTGAGCAATACAGAGTCTCCTGGTTACAGGTTCCTTGTTTGGCTCTTGCTTGGTCGAGTTCCAGTGGGCAGTTATGGTTTGTTGCTGTCTTTGGAGGGGGAGGAAAGAGGGGTTGTATTGTCTTGTAGGATGTAGAAACCATAAGCCAGTGGGGAGGATAATGAGTGTATCAAGGAAATAGTTCTCTTTACGTGGCTGATTAGGGTAGTTGGTTAGGGCTCTTCGCATGTAAAGCCGTCCACGCATGCGTCCATCTGTCCATTTCCTGCCCAGCCTTCTCTCCTGACCCCTCCTCCTCCATCTGACCAGCAGGTTGGGGAGTCAAGCCCAAGTTATCTCCTCCCTTCCTTGTACATGGTCTCTCTGTAGGTGACCTCACCTTTTCCTTGACCTTGCAGGAAGCCTTGTGAAATCCTCTGGCCCCGGTGCTCCTCTGAGCTCCAAACCCCCAACTCCCGATTTCTCACCTCACTTGGGGGTCTCGTGGGCACACTGCTCAGGCTAGACACCCAGGAGAGGACGCCTCACCTCTTCCTCTGCCCCCGCGCCCGCCCCCAGTTAGTTCATCACTGAGTCTGGTCAGTACCATCCAGAATATTTCTCCCCCGTCTGTCCCACTTCCTCTCTTGGGCCACCATCGCTGCCTCTTCCTTGCTCTCCTGCTTCTGCTGGTCCCCGTCTTTGGTGCATTTGCACAAGGCAGCACTGTGGTCTCATTAGATCACAAACCCACTGCTCTAAACCCTGGGCGGCTCCCGCTGTGCCGCCCTGTCTCCCCCCCCCCCCCCCCGGCCCCGTCAGCCTCCCCCTCCTTCCCCACCCGACCCGGGGGCTCCCACCTGCCCTCCTCTTCCTGCAGCCCAGGCTCCAGCGGCCTTTCCTGACCACCTGGTCCCAGGTAGTGGCCTCACACCGTGTCACCATGGGGTCTTATTTTTACCATCTGAAATCATCTGGTTTACATACGTGTGCATTTCATGCCTGTCTCCCGGCACCACAGTGAATGTGCCATTAGGACAGAGTCTGCTTTGAGACCCCTGTGCCCCAGGCCTGGGACTGTTCAGGGGACAGCGTGTGAGCTCAGGAATAGTCTGCAGTGAGTGAAGAAAGGAAGGTGTGAATGACCACGAGCAGGATACTGTTGGGCGCCTTGGCCTATCACGGGGTGGCCTGTGCTGTGGGGTCAGCGAGGTATGTGGACCCTTAAACACTTTACCACTTACTGACAAGTTCCTAGAAAAGGAGGAGGAAAGCCTGATCTGAACAAATTGTAATAATGAACAGACTTGACCGTCAAGGCACAGACTCCTCATTTGTCGTTTTGTTAGTCCTCGTTTCTCTGCTAGGATACTTATCTTTAGCTTGAGATTATACACGCACATCCGCATCTGGGAGAAGGTATACAACGCCGGCCCAAAATGCAATAGAGTAGACACCCCCACGTGGATGTGTCCATAATACATTGGAAAATGGATACAATGCAAGAACATATCTTCTTGCTGGATTAAGAAAGTCACCGGTTGTATTAAAGACATTAGAGGGGCGCCTGGGTTGGGTGTCTGAGTCAGGTGAGCCTCTGACTCTTGATTTTGGCTCAGGCCATGCTCCCAGGGTCGTGGGATCGAGCCCCCAGTTAGGCTCCATGCTGAGTGGAGCCTGCTTAAAATTCTCTCTCCCCCTCTCTCTCTCTCTCTCTCTCTCTCTCCCTCCCTCTTGCATGCTCTCTCTGTCTCCCTAAAATAAAATAAGGAACGTCTGGGTGGCTCAGTCGGCTAAGCGTCCGACTTCGACTCAGATCGTGATCTCAAGGATCATGGGGTTCGAGCCCCTTATCGGGCTCTGTGCTGACAGCTCAGAGCCTGGAGCCTGCTTTGGATTCTGTGTGTGTGTGTGTGTGTGTGTGTGTGTGTGTGTGTGTGTGTGTCTGCCCCTCCCCTGCTCACACTCTCTCCCTCCCTCTCTCTCTCTCAAATAAATAAACATTAAAAAGAGAAGAGCTTTAAATTAAAAATAAAATAAAATAAAGACATCATACACTAGTTTCGGTTGCCTTCTGTGTGGCCCAAACAGGAAATCCAATGATGGATGACCGGAATGGTCGGATTGAACTCACAGGTGCCGTTGAGTAATTGGTATTGAACGTGGCACTGTCGGTAGGGACGTGCACGTGGCAGCGACTCCTAAGGTTGTTGGATACGTCGTCAGGAGGCTGTGGACGTGGGGACGGAGAAGGAATCTGTGCTCTGAGTTTTAGAGCAAGCCATAGAAGAACACAGAGATTTTGAGTCTTAGTGTCTTTGAGCCTTGCCGTGGAACCATAATTTCCATGATAACAAGTACACAAACCACTGAAATAAGGCGCATTTTATTAGCCCCCCACTCTCTCGATGGATCCACTCACACACCCATTGTTCGTGGGCACACCGCCCTCCGAGCTGCCTCCCCGTGGTTCTGAGTCTCCACCCCTGTCTCCTACACAGTCAAGTCCGAAACTCCGCAGGGAATTCAAGGCTCTGCTCCACCCCTTCCCAGCTGCCCTCTTCCAACCTCTTTCCCCACCTCCCCACCTCTGTCCTGTTAGGTTTGTGCAGTCCTGGTACCCTGGGCCTGGGTGTGGGGTTCTTGCAGGCGTGTCCATGGGTCCAGCCCACAGGTGAGGGGGCTGGGGGTCAGGTGACCAATGCCAGGTGCATCCCTCCTCAGCCGGGACGCTCCCAGATGCCCTCTGGCACAAACACGCACATTTGGTTCTGCTCCTGTAGAGCTCAGGTCGTGTCTCCTTGCGTGGTGCTTAGTGTCTCGCTGGAGATGCTTAAAAAAGGTTTATGGGCTGGATAGATGTACAGATAAATGGCTGAGCTCAGCGGGGATCGATGAGTTTACGAAGTACCTCTCTGGTGTGAATAGAGAGTCAGATTATGTTCCCTGCTTCTGATCTTCTATCTACCGACCCATCAATCGATCGCTCGATCTTTTCTCACTTTAGATCCTTGGGAAGGAACAGTGTATCGGCTCAACCTCAAGTTTTTAGCAGGGGATCCAGGGGGAAGGATAGAGAGTGACAGGTTCCCAAGTCATGCCAACCAATACAAACTGACCCCTTAGCTCTCTCCTCGCCTGGTGCCCTGCGTTCTGGACACGCATCCACCCCTCCACGCGTATAGGAATAGGCTCGTCTGCTTTTTAACCAGCCTGGCTTCTTCCACCGTTCATAGGAAGCACCAGGAGCCTCGTGTTGGTGAATTTCACAATCTTGTGGGGACTGCGGGCTGCTGAGACGCTTTTCTTAGCTGTTAAATTTGAACCTCTTAGACACCAAGATCTCACTTCCCCTCCCAGGAATTTTCCTATTAAAACATTTGAAAGGTCTCTTCAGCTAGTTTATAGTTATGGGAATTAAAAAAAAATGAGTAGGAATTAAGTTTTAGGGACATTTCCTTCTGGTCTTTAAATATTGGTTGTTATTGCAAAACAGAAGAATGAACTTTTTTTTCCCTTTCATATTTCATAATTTAAAAGCCCTCAGCAGACTCTGCATGTAAACTCTTGGTCTGCATGTGGATTAATCCACTTTCACCTTGGGAGAAACAGAATGGTAGGGCCAAGGAGGTCATTTCTTGCTCAAGGAGAATTTGTCTTCTGAGTGCCATCTTCCCCGGGCCCCTGTCCCTCACCTCAGAGGTCTTGCCTTGTCTGCTTCTCAGGGACCTAACTTTCGGATCTGGGGACAGAAGGGCCAAAAGGCAACTTGGAGAATGGATGTGCAGAGCTCAAGCAGGGGTGTTTCACAGGGCTCCCAGCTGTTTCTAAGGAAGAAGGGCTGTGAGGTTGATCGACATGTTAAGAAAATGTTTGAGGTTAAGGGGCGCCTGGGTGGCTCAGTCGGTTAAGTGTCCGACTTTGGCTCGGGTCATGATCTTGAGGTCTGTGGGTTCGAGCCCCACGTTGGGCTCTGTGCTCACAGCTCAGAGCCTGGAGCCTGCTTCCGATTCTGTGTCTCCCCTCTCTGTTTGCCCCTCCCCCGCTCACACGCTGTCTCTTTCTGTCTCTGAAAAATAAGCAAACATTGGAGAAAAAAGTGTTTGAGGTTTTGACCCTCTATTTGTGGCCCTAATAGGTACCACCTTTGTCTCCCTTGGTGAGCGGACCGAGACCCCATGTTTTGCCACAGGTCAAATGAACCACCTGGGGACCACCCTCCTGGGAAGGGGTCAGTGGGGAGCCTGGATATAAGCGGGCAGCCCTTTGAGAGGAGAGGGCGAGCCAGTCTCTGTGTTCCTGGAACGTGGCTACCCCCCCACCCCGAGACCTTGGACAAGCGTATGTGGAAGTAGAAGCTGAGTCTCTTACCTCTTCTTTGTTCAGCGCTGTCCCCACTCGTCCAAGCGGCCTCTGACTGGCAGCTCCCTGTTAAAAGACGTGTGCTTAGGGCGCCTGGGTGGCTGAGTCGGTTAGGTGTCCCACTCTTGGTTTCGGCTCAGGTCACGATCTCACGGTTCGTCGGTTCGAGCCCCGCGCTGGGCTGGGATTCTCTCTCTTCCTCTCTCCCTGCCCCTCCCCTGCTCACTCTCTATCTCTCTTTCTCTTTCAAAATGAATAAATACACATTAAAAAGAGAGAGAGAGAGAGAGATAAGTGTTTTATGGATTGCTTTGGGGCGGCTAGACCTCCAACTGGGGCTTCCCAAGACTTCTGGGCTACTCTGTTCCAGAATGTTCCTGCCCCGAGTGACCGCCATGGTGCCTCCCAAAGAGCCCTTCTCTGGTCCCCCCTCCCTACAGACCTCAGTTCCTCCAGCCTCCTAGAACTTTCCGTATTGCAGGAAGAGCCCACAGCTCTTGTCCACCTTCGTCAGCTGCCCGAAGGAGTCTGCTGTCTCGGGGGACACAGATCTAGTTTTGGTATAACACGGAATGAACACCGATACCCTTGGACAGAGATGATTTTCTTCAGTATTTCTCGAGCGTTTCAAGGGCCGTCTCTGGAAAGGCCACATTAAGCTCCTGACGTGGTCGACGGCTTGCTCTAAGCCTGTTTTGATCACTTTTCTAGTTTAATGGGATCTCTTCACGTTCTTGGTAATTAGACTTTATAATCCCTCCGTTCTACTCTGTTTGACCTTTATCTTAAATTAAATTTTTTTTATATGAAGTCGAAAAGCAAACAAACAGAAGACCCGAAACGTGTTTGCAAAGACAAAAAATGTTACTAAAAGGAGCTACAGCTTTCTCCAGCCAGCACCGTCGTGCCCCACGGAGGCCAGCGCACTTGGCTTAGACCGGACCCTGGGTCCGGGGGGTGGTCCACCTGCCTGCCCGGCGGAGGGAAAGACCCCACGCGTGCCCTTTGCCAGCAGCCTGGTGTGGAGGGTGGGGGGCGGGGGGCAACCTGCCATTGCCTGGTGGCCGATTTCTCTTGTATTCTTTTCCCTGCACCCTAGAGAGGGACTGAAACCACGAGAATATGTCTCCAGAGTCACGTCTGGGGTCTTTGTTCCCTGCCAGGATTCTTCAGACACTCGGGGTCCCACCGTGAAATCTGGATGGACACGGGGGGTCCGGGCGGATGGCGGCGGTGTGGTCCCCGCTCGCCGCAGCCTCTAGTAGGCGCTATGCTTTCGGCATCCGTGGGCAGGGGCCGGGGAACCGGCAGAGGCCTCTGTGGGGTCTGAGCAGACTGGCTACCCCGAGAGACGGGAGGGGAGCCAGGGCCGGGGAACAGAGCTGAGGCCTGCCAAGGTGTCTCTGGGGCCGTGTGACCCGGCGGGAAGGCCCTGGCCCCAGCGTTCCAGCTTCACACCAGCCCCCTCCCCGGTGGCCCTGGAGCCTGGGTTATTTGCTGTTTTTTTTTCAAGCTAGCACCACACCCTTGGACTCTCTGCCAGGAAGGACCATTGTTCATGAGAATTCCTCGCTGGCTGCAGCTAACCCTTACATGCACTGTTCTGGGGTTGTGCCCTGAATGATTCCTTCTCTGGTTTTGAAGCCCCCCTCCTCCTGACTCCTCCGTGCCTCCCCTCAATCCGACCTTCTCACCAAGCCTCACTTTGTCGCCTGAAGAGCTGGGAGAGGCGGGCGGGGGAGTGGAAGGGAAGCCCTTCCCGGAGGGCCAGGGTGGCCACTTGACCTGGTCTCCAGAGCAGCCCTGCATCCCGGCCTCGGAGAGGAGGCAGGGAGGCCCGAGCTCCGGGCCCCCCCCCTCCCCCCCAGAAGGATGTTGGGTCATCTCAGCTGGGGGTCGGGGGCACGGAGCGCTGGGGAAGGGAGTGCAGGTGGGGGTGGGGTGGGAAGAAGAGGGAGGCTGAGGACTGAAAACCAGTATCTCCCCCTCCCCTGAATTGAGCTGATTAACCTGTAGAAATGGAGGCCCTGCCAAGCCCAACTTCCTTATTTCCAGAAACCTTGGCACAGAGGCCCCCGTTTCTGGCAGAGGCCCGTCCTCAACAGGGGAACCAGCAAAGCAGCTGCTGTGACTTTCTTTTTCCTCTCATTTCTGGCAATCCCGAATGGGACTGTTTACTTTTTTCTTCCCCTTTCCTTCCCCACCCTCCTGTAGCAGGGAGTTGGTTCTGGTTAATGTTGAAGATCATAACATGATTACCCCAAAGTCTCATGAAATTAAATCACTTTTCTTCAAAGAGAAAGGGGTGGGGGGACCGTCTGGCTGGTAGGCCAGCGAGGGACGAGCGGATATTGGAAGCAGGCTGGCAGCACGCTTTGGTTTGCACGGTGGAGGGCCCGCGAGGAGGAGGCAGGGCCCACGGGGGCCCGGCTTGGCCAGCGGTGGCTCTTGGGGGTTGGCTCTCCCACCTGGGCCCAGACACCTGCCTCCTGCGTGCAGAGAACAGGGGCAGAACAGGGGGAAGATGCCTGTGGGGTGGTCTCCGGAGCCTGAACGCGAGTCATTTGGGAAGAAATTGAACTCAACCAAGTGCCTGTGACAGTTTTCTGTCGCCTCCTGCCCGGAGAGTCCATCAGGCCGGGGGCTTGAATCTTGGGGCACCTCTGTCCCTGGAAGAGCCTGGGGTGAAGTTTTTCCATCTCTACCAACGAAGGGGCACTAGCATCCGTGGTAGGCTGGGTGTGTGTGTGTGTGTACATCTTTCTTTGCATTAGATTTTTGTAGACTTACTGAAAAAGATTTTAAGTTTATTTATTGATTTTAGAGTGGGGGAGGGGCAGAGAGAGAGAGAGAGAGAGAGAGAGAATCCCAAGCAGGCTCCACACTCAACAGAGAGCCTCACGCGCGGCTCGATCCCATGAACCGTGAGATCATGACCTGAGCCGAAGTCAAGAGTCAGACGCTCAACCGACTGAGCCCCCCAGGTGCCCCTGGACTTGAATGTAAGACGTCCAGAGGACCTTAGAGATTATCCAACCTCTGATCCCCCCACTTAACCTCCCTTGTCCCCTCCGGTGACAGGTGCTTTTACTCCCTCGCAAGGTCAGTCCTTGGAGAAGGATTCCGGAAGTGGCACCTGTTGATCTCGCTGGTGCCTTCTGGGGACACAGCGGCATCCGGCTTGGTCAGTGCCTGGCTCGTAACAGGTGCTTGAAAAGTGCTCGCCGTGAAGGTGGCTGTGGTCTTTCTTCTCTTTGGTGTGGCTGCCCGTTGGGATTCCCAGCTCTCCCGGGTGCAGGGAGTTCAGCACCCCTGAGCTGGTTCCCTACCACTTGCAGTGGTCTTGGGAGGGACACGGGGAAGAGGGAAGCTGTTTGGAGACAGAGCCTGGATGGCGCGTAGTTCTTCTTACCAGTATCGCAGCGCCCTGAGCTCTCTGGGGACGGTGCCCAGCCCAAGAGGCCCAGGGATCGGTGGATGCGTTGAATGAGGACGTCAGGGGACCTCGAGCCAAAGGCACCACTCAGGCAGCACAGGGGGCATCCGGAAGCAGGCAGTGGTGCCGGCCGCTCGCGGCACTGAGATCCAACCAGCGCCAAACAGGTTGGCGACAGTGGTGGTGGGTGAGTTCAGCAGTTGCATTTTTCAGAGGGATGAGGGATGGGACGCGGCCAGCTCGCTCTGGTTGGAGCTCGGTGCTTGTGACTCATGCTCCTCAAGGGTCAGCGAGTGTGTGTCTGCACGCGGCCTTGGGCTGAACTCCTCACCTGGCCAGCCTTCTCGAAAATGTGTGTCATTCCTTACGGAGGAGAGCCGTGGAGCGGGTGAGCGGGTGTGCGGATCAGTGGAAAGTCGTCTCCGCCGTTGGAAAAACAACTCCAAGTTCACGACTCCTTGGCTTTGGAGGTGTGACTGTAAAACACGGAACCGACTTCTTTGTTTTTCCCCAAACAGCCCCGGGTCGACAGGCCCAGATGAGTGTCCTGTCCTCTTTAGTAGCCACCTTGGGAGGAAAAACACATCTTCCGCTGGCCTGTGTAGCCCTTTTACCAGCCCCATGGGGGAGAACTGGTTTTGTTGCCTTGTCAATACAGTTAGTTTTCGTCCAACAACAACATCACCCAAGCTTGCTCTCTGCGCCTGTTCACCAGACTTGACACCCAAGGTTTGGGGCTGGATGTAAACGTCTTAAACGGAGCCAGGGGCTCGAGAAGTTGCCGCCACCTGGGATACTCAGAAGCCCCCGGGGGCAGGTCCTTAAGACAAGTACTCAGCCTGCCTTCCCCAACACGCCAGGGTCTTACTCAGTGGAACGTGCGTGCGTGCGGGTGTGGCACGGTCTGGCGCGTTCGAAAGTCAACCTCACCATGTTGTGGTCAGGCCTGGTGGGCTTGACTAAGGGTGTGAACTCTGGAGCCAGGCTCTCTGGGTTCAGATCCGGGCCCCACCTGTTCATCGTTGGTACGACCTTGGGCGAGTTACCTACTTCTGGGGGTCAGTTTTTCCACATTACTGCTTCCCTTGGCCGCCTTGGGAGGGACCTTAGGAACCTCAGGGACGTTAGCCCTGTGGTCTGAGGCCGGGGGGGGATGTGTGGCCCGGTGTCAGCCTGCAGCCGTCTGGAGGTGTGGCCCCACGACAGACCCTGCACTGAGGGCAGGAGGCAGCACAGAAGTCGGGGAGAATGCGCCACCCTAGGGGGCGGCGATGGGGTAACTAGTCAGTGGTTGGCAAACACTCGTCTAGTTGACAGGATCCTGTGTGGACCCCGAGTACGTAGAACAGAAGAAAGAGTTGCTTGTGTTGAAGGGAGGGAGGGGCCACAGGCTGAGCCACCCTGCAGCCCCAGAGTTGCCCTTGAAGTGATGCCACCAAATCCTGGGGCCCCTTGAGGTATTTTAGAAATTGCTGGTCAAAGAGGAGAAGTGGTTGCCCAAGGCCGGCTGGCATCACTCATGGGAGCCTCCCCTCTTTGCAAGGTGTATGCCCACAGGGTGCCCGTTGACACTCGAGACAGCCACCACCTCTGCTGCCAAAAGGGGGCCCCAGAATCGAAGTGGAATGGAGTCAACCTTGGAGGAGTGGCCTGCGGAGTCCCTTGTCTTCCCCATCCTGTGCACACAAACTGGCCACAGCTGGGGATCGCTGCAGGGCACAGCGATGGGGATGCTTGGACACATCCCCTTTCCTATAGTTTCTCAGCCTTCAGCATGTCTAACAAACAGAGTCCAAAATGAATACACAAGAGCCATGCATTTCGTGCGGTTACCGATTTGTGTATTTTGACCATCGGTTATTTTCACCTCCTGGGTGCCTTTATCAACCATCTGCCACCACCACCCAGGGTGTTCCTGGCTCCATGCTGTTAGAGGTGCTTTCTTGCTGGGGGAGCTCCCCTGTGTCTACTGGAAGAAATCCAGTGTAGACCATTGGCACGTTCCTAAATGGTGACGATTCAGAGTGCCTCGACTCTGAGCTTTGAGTCGTGAGTGTGGGTTCCAGCGTCTTGCTCACCTTGCATAGAAGAAGTCAGAGGGGAGGGGATTCATTTTTGAAGCCGAAACAGCCACACTGCTGATTTCCCCCGTCTCTTTCCTGGAGAAGCACCCTGCCCTGTTCTGTGGCAGGTCATGGTCACACGGTTGGGTGAATGTAGGATTGACCATGCTATTGCTGTCTTTCCTGTTTGGGGCATCTTGGGATTAACAAAGGAAGGGAGAACGGAAAGGCCTGATAACAGCTGGAGATGAAATGTCTCCAAAATGTGGACAGCCAGCCCCAACTGTCCAGCTGGAAATGGAAATATAAAAAAAGAAAAAGAAAAAGAAAAGAAATGGAAGAAATGATGTGGGTTTTGGCCAGGAAGAGGGACAGGGTTTGGGGCTACACTGTTTGAGGAGCGGACCCAGGAGAACAGAAGGTCGGATGCGGTAGAGGTGAGAGGGAAGGCATCCAGAGGCAACAGGATATTGGAGGTGGGGCACTGGGCCGGGAGGGAAAAAGGCCAGGTTTCTGAGGCCGGAGGTACCATCGGTTCTTTTCAGTACTTGGAGCAAGTCGCTTCACCTTTCTGAGCCTCAGTGTCCTCACCTGCAAAATGGAGGCAATAATCCCCAACTCCCACCCCCCAGGGTAGTTGTGAAGACCAAATGAGCTGAGACAGAGATGACATACTTTGTTTTTTGGGTGTTGTACCGTCATCATCACCACCATCAATGTCATCACCATCATCATCGACCTGACGTATCCGGTAGAAACAAAGTGGGGAGAGTTGGGGAGGATGAACTTTAACGGCTAGTAAAACATCCGGGAAGATTGGCAAGATGGTGGAGAGGCCATTGGAGGGAATTTAAGACAGAGGAGATGGTGTATAAGCCGCCCTTTCATCTAATGTCAGACAAGTGATCCAACCCTGAGTCATACCGGAGAGCCAAGAATCCATCTGAGTGGGTGTGGCTGGGCTGAAGCTCAGTTATCATCTGTTGGTCATCAGTATTTGTGGAGGCTTCTGGGGCCCTGGGCTCCATGTTGGGAGCGTGAAGGTCATCCCAAAGAAGATGTTTTCCATAACACGTTCTATTGCTCATGTGTCCCCCCTTCCCAGATGGTGGTTCAGGTCTCCTTGTCAACACTCAGTATGCTGATTGTTCTTTTACCCTCCCCGCCCTCCCTCCCTCCTTCTGCTTTATTTTGAACCCGCTCTTGGGGGTATGTAGAAACTGACTTAGGAGTCTGGGCCACATCCGTTGGAAAGGAGGTTCCTGCTGGCTTCTGTGGTCCTCATGACTCCCCAGCTTCTCCCCTCCACACACTAGCCTTGGGCCCTGGGAGTGAAGACCCGCTGCAGGAAGCAGGACCTGAAATGGCAAAGGAGCAGAAGTTCAACGGTACGTTGCTCCTGGAGTTCTCTGTGCACCCTGGAACTGAGGTCCCACTAGACCTCAGCTCCTCTTCCCCTGCAGATAGCCTTCCTCTGCAGACTCCCATCACTGTGCTGTGGGAGAGGAGCCCTTCTGGAGGATGATAGATTGTCACTGCGTGGCAGGTCCCCAAGGGGAGAGTGTGGTGGCTTGTGCTCCACCTTCTCCAGCCTGGCCGCTTCATCAGCGACTGAAACACTGCTTCCTGAGCTTTTGGCTCCTTCCTTGCCCTCCTGAGAACGTGTCTTGCCTAACAGGGTGGGCCGGGAGCTAATCTCCTCTTCCCCTTGTATTGATGGCTTCGGGGGTAAACTTTGTTTCTTTCCCCTTGAATTCCATCCCCTCCCCCTAACACCCCTCCTAACTGCTTCTGGCCCTCGAAGGAATGGCCCCCAGGCAGCCATGATTCCTGGATTCTTGTGGGACCCCACACAGTTGAATTTTTTTTTTTTAAGTGAGGTAACCACTGACCTTGATAGCAAAATCCGGTGGCCCTGCTTGACGTCTTTGAAACGTTTGGCTAAATGGACCTCTGTTTCCCCACTGAACTCTCTTCACCCTTGGCTTCATGGCCATGGTGTGTGTCCCCATGTCTCTGCTCAGGCCTTGTGTCTCTCCTTCCTTGGCTTTTGCCTCTTCCAGCTCCTGAGATGTGGGTGCCCTGGTTCTGGGGTAAGCCCTGGTATTCACTTAGCCTTCTAGACCCCTTATCTCAATGACTCCATTCATCCTTAGCATGGAGATGTAAATGGTTCCAAGTTATCCATCCATGTTCTAGTCTTTCTTGAAACTTCAAATAGTGTCATCTCAGGCTTAGAACATTTGAAATCTCGCCTGTAAACCAAAATGTACTTCCTCTGTGTGGGCCAACGAGAGGCACCCAGGAGCCCTTGACTCGTCAACTGATCACCCAGTCTTGTTGATTTGTATTGCCCTGTTTATACCCGCTTCTTTCTATTCTTATTGCCAACATGCAAAAAGTTTTCTCCGCCCAGAGACTTGACTACCCTCCCAGCTGGTCCTCCCACCTGCCTCACAGATCCACACTCGCTGTCATAAAGTACCTCTTTCCATCATCAGCGTCAACGAGAAAGCAGACCTGTTGGCACAGAGGGAGTTGTAGGCTCAGGCCTGCCCTTGTCAACATTTTTATTCCTTTGAGGAAGAGATTGATGACTGGCCAGTAAAGTTCTGAATGGCCGGAAGTTGGGTGTGTGTGGGCTGGGAGAGCCGTTGCGGGGGGAGCCCTTTAATGTTTCCCGGCTGAAGGCAATAGTTGGCCAAATAATCAAATAAGTCAGATAAACATTTAAATATTTGACTTTAAGACATGTGAATGGACATCCACTTGCCAAGCTTTTGATGAAGGGCCAAAGCATTTTCTTTGAGTCTGGGTCTGCCGGTTGGGTTCTGTATTCTTTCTTGCAGAAACCCTGCCTACAATGCATGGTCTCTGGTCTCCAGTTTTTATCAAAGTGAAATGACTCCCATGGAGCAGCTTGTGAAGTTATCTGAGTTCAGAATCTTTTCTTTCTTACGACGTCTCCCCAGTTTTTTTTTTTCCCAGAGACCTCCTCCACGTCTCAGTTGACAGCAGTTTTGTAAAAGTAGTGACTTACTCGTGCTGTATTTCCAGTTTGGTTTTCACAGAAACAGCAGTCCTTTACTCGCTGTTTTAAGGGGGGGGTCCCCCTATTATCGGAGAGACTTAAGGATTTTAGGGGAAGGGAACATTTGTAGGTGTCGGATGTGGGATGCAGCCGCCAGAGGAAGCCGGTGCAGTCTTTGGCCGCTGATCATCTGCCCAATGCCTCCACCATCCCTTCTTCTCCCTTTTACAGCCTGGCGGGCTGTGGTCCTGGTGGGTTTTGTCTATGATTTGTCTGATCCCATCAGGATGACTCCATTCCTCGTGCCACATGGTTGGTCAACACACAGCATTTCCCTGGCTACAGGAGTCGGTTCACAAACGGACGTGTGACCCAGTTTGGGCTAGATTCCTAAGAGCACATTGGCTGGAGGCTTTCGTGATGAGGTACCTCACTCTTTTGGAGGAGATGCCGGAAGCCAGCCCTTTCTCTCTTACCCCAGATGGTGTGGCGTGTGGATACAAAGCCTGGACCTGCTGCATCCATTTTGACACCCACACTAGGATGATACTGATGCCACAAGGGCCAGGACAGATGGAAGAAGCCAAGTCCTTGAGGACCTCCCTGGGCGAACCCAGCTCTACCGCTAGACCTTTCAGTGACCCAGACCCGCAAAACTCTCTTCAGCCATTTTGGCTTGAGTTTTCCATTCCCCGGCACATGGAGGGTCTCGTTGGCCACAGATATAAGAGAACTTGCTCGCTTGGGGAGAGACACAGAAGCCTTGAACGTTGCATTTGCTTCTGGGCCTTGGTCTTTTAGAGGCATCTTGAGAGATTGCAGGGTGTCCCTTGAATAGCTGTTAGGCTGGCCAAGCACGTGGGACCCAGGTTTAAAAAGCATCTCCAGTGAGGGTGATGATCCACTTTTAAGTCTGGACGCCCAACAGCCCTTTCAGTGGAGAGCTCACCACATACCTTCTTAAAAGGATAAGGTTTCACGCAGACGCGGAGTTGTTAACTTCGGAGGAGCACGTGTTTTGCATGAGATAACGTGTCCTGTAGCTGCCACGGACATGCTGGGAATAGCAAGAGAACATGTTCACAAAGGCCCAGGATGATGTGACTCAAAAGCCGTTTTGTCTAGTCATTTTGGGGGAGGAAGACGCGAGCTCCACCGGCTGTTGTCATTCCAGTGTAGAAACAGCCACCCGGGTGAGGTTTTCACAAGATGCTGTCACCGGGTGGCCCTCGAGGGAGCGCGGAGTGGCTTGTCCGGGAGATTTCCATCCGGGGAGCCATACGCCTTTGAGCGCGGCCTCCTCTGTCCTGCCGCTCTGCAGAGCGCTGGTGGGAGGAGACCTCTGGACATGTCACAGCTCCCTGCGTGGCAGTCCCGGGGGCTTCTTAGCTTCGGGTTTTTTTGTTTTGTTTTGTTTTTGTATTTTGGAGCTTTACCACTCACTTCCTTCTGGTACTTAAAGCAACACGCGTGAGACCATTAGCTCCGCTCCCTTGTACCAGGATGCTACGGAAACAGACAAATGGAATGAGCTGTGGGACTTGGGCAGGGAACCCCTGGTTAGCGGTAGGCTTGGCTTCTGGAACACAGAGGCCTCAGAACACACGGGCTCAGACAAAGTGGATGTTTATTTCTCTTCCACTTAATAGCTGGGAGGTGGGCGGCTCTCTCCATGACGTCACCCGGGCAGGACCCAGCCCTCTGTCTTGTTGTTCCACCGGCCCCGTGGGTGTTGTCTTCGATGTCGTGGCGAAAGCTGGTCCCCCAGCACCCTGTCTTCATTCCAGCCCTGCCAGGAGAGTGGAGAGAGAGCAGTTTCTTTAAGGAAGTGGCATGGGAGGTGCACGTTATCATTTCTGGTCATACCCCATGTGCCTCAGTCTTGGCCATGTGGACACACCTCGATGGAAGGCATCCTGGGAAGTATGGTCTCTAGACGGGTGGCCACAAAACCCCATGACTAAGAGGAAGGGGTGGGATGGGCAGAGGGACAGTTAGTTTCTCTGCTACAGAGCCTCACTTTCCTTCTGCATCTACAGAACAGGGTCCACAGGACTGCTTCCAGTCCCTCTGGCCCTTGCCTCAACCCCCCTGAGCCTCAGTACCTTCGTCTGTGAAAGTGAAACGACAAAAGTGCCGACCTCAATGACACATGAGAAAGAACTTTGCCCGCCGTCCACACAGAGTCGGGGACTCAGATGGGAGCTGCCGTGATGGCTGTTTTCATTCAGCCAATCAACAAACAGGGCTCGAGTGCCCACTGTGTGTTCACGGTGCTGGAGATTCCGCAGGGAGCAAACTGAACCAAAGGCCCCATTCTCAGACGGCTTGTATCCTAGTGGGGAGGACAGCAGTGCCTGCTTGGGGAGAACTATCACCTCTTCTGACCACTCTCCCCCCTCCCCCAGCCCCAGCTCCCAGGGTTACCAAATGTGGGATTTCCAAGTTGGGGCACTTTGTAAGCAGGAGCCCTCCGGGTGGCTTCTTGTAGTTAGTGGTAGAGTCCAAGTGAGGTACATTTCTGCTGATGTATGTTCCGGAACCTTGTCTTACGGACCACATTAGAAGGACGGGTGGGGGTTGGCCAGGCAGGTGGGGGTCACGAGCATTTCAGGGAGAGAGGGTCACAGGCATGGGGCCCAGTGGTGGCAGTTGAGGACCCAAAAGCCTGCGTGGTCGGCACCTGTGTGTGAGGGGTGAGAGATGACGGGGGGCAGGGTCCACCCCGTAAGCCCCTGTTGGCCGTTTCCAGCATTTGGATGCTGTGACGGCAGCGGGAGGAAGGGAGTGGAGGAGAGGCAGGCACAACTCAGTTGTGCTGTGGAAAGATCACTGTGGTTGCCAGGTGGACACAGGAGCTAAGAGGGGAGACTGAGGCAGGGAGATAGCAGTTGGGGGGAGTTGGAAGTAGAAGTAGACCCCCCCCACATTTGAGAGGTATGGGGCTAGAAGAAGAAGGACAGGATGCCCCGGTGTGTGTGCAGTCCCCTCCAGGTCCCCTCAGCTGTTCCCCCCAGGGACACCCATCACTCTCCTTTTTCAGCAGGCTGCCCCTTGGCCGTCCTGCCCCCCAGGGAGCTCACAGTCTGCTCAGAAGCAGGTGTCGCCCCACCAGCCCCACCAGCCCCACCAGCCCCACCAGCCCCACGCTCCCTGCTGCTGTCCCCTCCCTTCCCTGAGGCCGTGGCACGGCTCTTAGTGACTGTCCTGGAGAACGGGGCCACCGTGTCCAGAGCTGGGGGCCACACCACTGCCAGAACCCCGGTTCCACCAAGCTGGTGTTGGGGGTGAACAGGCAGGAGGCTGGAGGAAAGAACAACAGCTGAGGTCTGGGCTGGGGGGCCGTGCCCCCGTAGGGGGTCTGTCTGCAGGCCAGCCTCAGGGGTCTTGGGCCACCTGTTCTACGACGAGATGTGGAGGGATCCCTGTTGAGCTGGGGTGAGGAGTTCTGCGTCCCAGGACTGGCTTTAGCACCAGCTCCCTGGGTGACGTTGGGCCAGCCCGGCCCTTCTCTGGGGCTTGTTAAGAAACAAGGGGTTGGCCTCAGGAATCCTCTGAGGTCCCGTACAGTTCTCTGGGGCTCCTAGAACCCCAGCGACCCAGGCTCAGTAGGCGCCCCAGACAGATGGGTGGGCCGGCCCCGCGTCGGCCGCTGTGCTGCTCCTGGGTGGGTTGAGCATGTTTGAAGCCCGAGACCTCAGGGCAGACCCGGAAGCTTGGAACATGTTCAATCGTCCCAGATGGAGGGTTTTTCTGCTTCAGTTATCTTCCTTGCAGGTTTTGGGTTTTCAGACGGGGCTGGCAGCTTGGCTGAGTCACGGTAACTATTTTCCGAGCTGGCCGGGAGCAGAAACGGGGGACCTCGGGGTTGAAAATCTGTTCTCCTTCCAGGACCAAGAGTTTGAACGACTCCGAATCCAGAGAAAACGGCCTCTCTCCGGGTTCCTTGTGGCCAACCGTCACCAAAACCTCTCGCGCGCCTGTCCACCCTGCAAAGCGTGACGTGGCTGAAAAATTTAAGTGGTGGGGTCGATTGATGGATCTCTCTGCGGCCCCGCGCCCGGACCTTGGGTGGCGGCCGTGTGAAGGGTGGTGACGTTTGGGGAGTCAGTGCTCCCAGCCGGGGGACAGGTTCTCCTCTGTCGTGAACATCTGAGAAAAAAACCAGGCAGGAGGAGCTGGGGTCATTACATCGGCGTACCTATTTTGGTTGCCCTGCCGTTTTCGCTTTTCACGCCTTGAGGCACACGCGGGAGCCACGTTCTGGATGGCGATCGTTTCTTGGGCAGAGCACACGCCGTGATGAAAGTTGGCTGAGTCTTTCTCAGACGCACCCCTTCCTGGTAGGTTTCTCGCTGCTGGTAGACCCTGAGTGGCAATCGCCCCCTTCCCTCCTCGAGGACCCCAGCCCCGCCACCCCCCTGCCGGCACAGGCCCCCCCCCCCCCGGGCCTGGGCGTCCGTCCTCAGCCCCCCTGGGGCCTCCTCCCTCCGCTCACCCTGAACATCACCGGGCTGGAGACCGGGCTTGTGTTCACAGCTGTAGCCACTTGCACATGACCATCTTTTTCCTGGGGTTAAGGAGTGGGGGCGGGGGGGTCCCCTCTCCCTTCTCTAACCTGGCTCCTGCTGCCAGCCTCCTGCCGTTTCTGGCCAGCACTTGTTAGAGTGGCCAGGGTTGTTTTTTTAAACACTAACAAAGCTATCCGGACACAGCAGCAAAATTAACACGGCTCTCTTCTGGGCCGGGAAATCCCAAGACTCACGTCCCTGCCCGTCCTTTTGAGGCCCCGCGGGGAGATGGGTATTTGAGGACACGGGGGGGGGGGGGGACATGGCCGAGGCCACGGGACAGGCCACGGGTTGTCAACAGAGGGTGCTGCTTGAGACGCTGATCGTCTTTTGGTGCGGAACCAGGGGCCGGCGCCCCAATCTGGATTTTTCTCATTCCCCCCCACCCCCGGCAGTTAGGGACTCCCATCTGCGACCCTGAGCGAGAAAGTCCCTTCATACCTCTGGCCACCGGGGAGCAGAAAGACGGGCACGTCGATGCTGGCTTGCAAAGCGGGTGGCGTGCCAGGCAGTTGGCCCTCGAGAACTGACTGGGGCTGACTTCTCACTGCCTGCCTTTCCCGGCCATCTCTGCTCCGGCACAGAAACCAGGCCAAGTGCCTGGGGAACGTTCGGCCTTTTTTGTGAGGAGGGGGAGAAGCAGAAGAAAGTCAAATATTCCTCTGGACTGGGAGCCAAGAGAAGGGGGCAGGGAGGCTGGCGGGGCTGACGGAGGCTCGGCCATACTCGGGCGCCTGCCCCGCTCTGAGGCTGCTGCAGGGGAGGGAGGAGGGGGGCGGCCAGGGAGGGGGGACCCTGCTGCCCCCACCATTCCCCCGTGGGACCCTTCGGCCCCGAGCCTGGTGGGCACAGCTGCCCGGAGGAAGAAGGGCTGAAAAAGTGCCAGCTCGAGAGGGGGCCTCCTGGGTGCCGGGCAGAGGAGAAAGTTCTCTGAACTGTCGTGTTGGTCATGTCTCCTTGTCTATAATAATACCTAATTTATTTGGCATTATTGGAGACGGAACTGTTCTTCTAAGCAACTTTGCTAAAGAACTGAGGCTCCCTCCCCAAGCTTTAACAACCGAACTATTTTGTGTATCGAGCCTTTTTAAAAAAAATTGTGGTCAACAGACATAACGTAAAATTTACCGTCTTAAATTTGTGCGTTTAAACGTACGCATTTTAAATCGTTGTGCTACGTCGTCCCTGTCGGTCTCTAGAACTTCCATCCTTCCTGACCGAAACTGTGTCCCCAGCAAGCGCCAGCTCCCCGTGCCCCTCCCCGCCAGGCCCTTGCAACACCGTGCTCCTGTCTGTGTCCACGAATCTGACTCTTCTAGGAGCCTCGTAGAAGTGGAGTATTTGTACAGTGTTTGTCCTTCTGTGTCTGGCTGATTTTCACTCAGCAGAATGCTCTCAGGGTTCATCCGTGTTGGAGCAGGTGTCCGAATTGCCTTCCTTTTTAAGGCTGAGTAATATCCCACGATGCACACAGACCACCTTGTGTTTCCGCATCCGTCGCTGGGCACTCGGGTCGCTTCTGCCTTTGAGCCGTTGCGAATAGTGCTGCTATGAATGGGGGTGTCTTTTGCAAGTGCCTTTTGAAAAATGCTTTCTCTTATTTCAGAGGTATGGTCATTAAAGAGCGTTTTTAAAAGGCAGGCAAGTTGAAAGAACACGAATCATCCCTAATCCTATCATCCGGGGAAACTTTTGGTGTATATGTATTCAAATTTCGGTATATGCCCTTGTGTTTTGCTTATTTTCTTTAAGATTTATTTATTTATTTATTTGGAAATATTTTTTTAATGTTTATTTTTGAGGGAGAGAGACAGGGCACGAGCGGGGGAGGGGCAGAGAGAGAGAGAGAGGGAGACCCAGAATCGGAAGCAGGTTCTGGGCTGTGAACTGTCAGCACAGAGCCCCACGCAGGGCTTGAACTCACAAACCGTGGGATCATGACCTGAGCAGAAGTCGGACACTCAACCGACTGAGCCAACCAGGTGCCCCTATTTATTTATTTTTTGAGAAAGAGAGAGCACGAGTGCGGAAGAGGCAGAGAGAGAGGGAGGGAGAGAGAGAGAATTCCAAGCAGGTTCCACACTGTCAGTGCCGAGCCTGATGCAGGGCTTGGAGCCACCAGCCAAACCGTGGGATCCTAACCTGAGTCAAAATCAAGAGTCAGTCGCTCAACCAGCTGAGCCACCCAGGCGCCCGTGTGTCACTTATGAATGTGTATATACATCCTGCTTCTAATAACGGGGATTTCATATTCGAACACATTCACTATTTCATATCTTGCTTTTTGAAACTTGCTGATACCTTGACTCCTGGGCTGCAACATAATTTTGATGATTGCTTAGCATTTCGGTGCATGAATGTACCACAAGTTCCGGCCCATTTCCCACTAGTTTCCAGTTTTCCACTATTCCCAGCAGCATGCAGGGCACATCCTTGGAGCGAAGCCTCTGTGCGCATGTTTGTTTATTTCTCTGGGACAGATTTTTAGAACCACAGTCAGTGGGTTAGAGGGTATATGTCCATTTGTCAATCTTTTGGATCTTTTACACATATTGGCAAATTGCTTGTCCGATGAGTTTTACTTCTTTTCCTCAGCGACCCAAAACAGTAGTGGTTTCCGGTCCCCTCACTGATGAACTGCGTATTGTCAAAAAAAAAAAAAAATTGTTTTGGGGCACCTGAGTGGCTCCGTCGGTTGAGCATCCGACTTCGGCTCAGGTCATGATCTCACAGATCCTGGGTTTGAGCCCCGCGTCGGGCTCTGTGCTGACAGCTCAGAGCCTGGAGCCTGCTTTGGATTCTGTGTCTCCCTCTCTCTCTGCCCTTCCCCTGCTCACACTCTGTCTCTCAAAAATGAATAAATGTTAAAAAAAATTTTTTTTTAAATTGTTTGTGTTCCTTCTTTGGGAAATTGCTTATTCGTGACCTTTGGTGTATTTTTTCCTTGGGGGGATTTCATATTTTTGTAAAAATGAATTTGTAAGAAATCTTTGTGTATCAAAGATATAAATTGTTTGTCATATCGACCGCAAACAATTTTATCCTGGTTTGCCCTTTACTTCTCAGTTTTGCTTTTAGTGCTTGTTGATGTTAAAAAAGAAGGAAGGAAGGAAGGAAGGAAGGAAGGAAGGAAGGAAGGAAGGAAGGAAGGAAGGAAGGAAGGAAAAGAAAGAAAGAAAGAAAGAAAGGAAGGAGACAGAAAGAAAGAAAGAAGAAAGAAAGAATAGAAAAGAAAAAAAAAAGCTTTGTTTTCATGTGGAGACATTTCTAAATGTTTTCTTCTAAACGTCTGCATTTGGTATCATTCTTAGTGACTCGTGATTCTCTAAGATGTTATAGATATTTGTCTACATTTTAGTTTATCCTAACACATTTGTAGCTACACTTTTCACACTTAAATCTCGAATGCATTCCTAAAATGATCGGATGTCTCCTGTGAAGTAGAGAATCCAACCTTACCCCTTCCTGACTGTCCTTTTCCTACTGGTTCAAAACGCTCCCTTTGCCATGTGTTAATTCTCACATACTTTTGGTTCTGTTTCTGGAGGTTTTTTTTTTTTTTTTCTCTGTCCAATGATATGAATCTATTTTCCGTTGCCAGTTCCACACTGTTTTAATATTTTAATTATTTTTAGGGCATGAATCCCATGATTACAAAATTCCTTGGCTGTTCTCTTGCATTTTATTTCCAGATGAACTTTAGAATGATTTGGTCAACTTGGAAAAAAAAATTCCTCTGTGATTCTGATTGAAATTGCATTACATTTCTAGATGAATGTAGAGGGCATTGGAATCTTTATAATATTGGATCTTCTCATCTGAAACTTCAGTGGATGTTGTTCACGTGGTTTTCTTGTGTAGGTTTCTTAAGTTTATACTTGGGCATTTTGAGATATTTGCAACCAAGGTGAATGGCATTTTCCACTATCCTTTCTAATTGTTTGCTGTTGGCATATATAAAAGAAGCCTATTTTCATGCATTTATTTAGGAATAGGCCTGCTCACTTAACTGTAGGGCTGTCTTTCTGGGTTTAATTGTAGACCGTCATAGCACCTTGATAGAGTGTTCTGTCTCTTTCCAGCATATCTGCTGTTCATTCTCTTTTCTTGTCTTATTGCATTGGCTACACTCTTCAGAACAACTTTAAGGCAATAGGATAGCAAGGAAGACAGCAGACATCCTTATCTTAATTCTGCCTTAAGAGGGAATATCTCTAGTGTTTCAAACTTTTCTACTTAAAGAGTGCTCAGTGCAATCTAATTTTGATCTGTCAGAGGAATTGTTAGTTCATAATTAAAAATTATTCTATCATACAGTAACATCACCAGGGATCAATGCAGGGTCTTGTGTATCTATTTGACTTGTAGGTCCCAGAATTCTATTTTACTCTTACCTTCATTCTCTCTCTCTCTCTCACAGGATTGACTTACTTAAATTTTCCTTGTATCTTCTGTCTTGTTCCCAAGCTGTCTGTTATCAATTATTTCTGCTGTCACTGAGTCTGCTTCCAAAAGAGTACTTCCCTCTCCTCTCTTTCTTTTTTAAATTGTTATTTTAATTGAAGTCATAATCCAGGAGCATGGAAAACCTTTCAAGCACAACAAAAGTAAAAATTAAAAAGCCGAAAATTCAAACATTGTAATAAAAAGTGTCTTCTCTCACAGGGACTATTTATTCACTCTGAAAAAGGCAACTATGTATCCTTCCAGACAGGTTTGATGCTTGCACCAGGACAGTGTTAAATATACATCTTTGTATTTTTTTAATACAAATTGAAACACACTGTCACATGATTAAGTGTTTTTTTTTTCCACTTGTTATATTGTGACAGTCTTTTATTGATTTATTTATTTTAAGGGGAGGGGAAAAGCAGAGAGAGAGAATCCCAAGCAGTCTCTGGGCTAAGCTCCACGAGGGGCTCTATCTCGTGAACTGCGAGATCATGACCTGAGCCGAAATCAAGAGTCAGACGCTTAACCAACTGAGCCATCCAGGCGCCCCAGTCTTTTTAAATCAGCACCTATGAATCCCTCATTATGCGGTCGAATGCAGGTTAATTTATTTGCACAGTTACCGATAAGTACCGAAAACTTAAGTTTTCCCAGTGTTTTGCTATGACAAAAACAGCTACAGTGAACGTCTGTATAAATATAAGCCTTGGCTCCCCTTTTCTGATTTTCTGTTCCGGATCTACTTTGATTTCTGTGAGAAGGGGAACAGGTGAACCATGGGACGCTGAATGTAAACTGGGAATAAACAGGTTCTGAACGAGGGTCTGATGATTCCCTCTAGCAGAGTGAATGGAGTTTAGTCAAGGACTTTACATTGTTTATTGCAGCTCTAAAGTGGGGCCTTGACTCATTTCTTTTTTTTTAATTTATTTTTATTTTTTTTTAACGTTTATTTATTTTTGAGACAGAGAGAGACAGAGCATGAACAGGGGAGGGGCAGAGAGAGAGGGAGACACAGAATCCGAAGCAGGCCCCAGGCTCGGAGCCATCAGCCCAGAGCCCGATGCGGGGCTCGAACTCACGGACCACGAGATCGTGACCTGAGTTGAAGTCGGATGCTTAACCGACTGAGCCACCCAGGTGCCCCTTGACTCATTTCTTTATTGTCACCCGGCCTTGTTTACTAATGAGTTTGCCGGATAAATGATCCCTCCCGCCTCCGTCCCTGGAGACGAGGTTGACACTACTTGGTCATGTGACCTGTATCCACCAGGGCTGTCCTTGATTCTCTGTTCGTTTCCTCAGCATCACGTATGGGCCAGGCGAGTCTTACCTGGCCATGCGGCATCCCCAGCGATGCCGTCAGGGGAGCACCTGTGTGGTCTTGCCATCCCAGTGAGCTGAAACGCAAACAATGGGACATGGAGGTGTTGCTGTGTGATAGGTCTTCAAGGATGTGGGGGCCGGGGGCGGGGGGCTGTCATTGCAGAGAGACTCTGGCAGAGACACAGCACCAGGCAGGAACCTCATCCACGAGGCCCGATGCTGTCATTGCGGGACCTGGGCTGGAGCAGGCCGTGGGATGCTGCGGGGCATTTCCAGCCACCCCAGCGCAGGAAGAGACCAAGCACCGTCCGTAACTGGGATGTGGGCCAGGAAGGTTGGTGGGATGCTGCTGAGAATGTGGGTATGAGGGAGCTTAGGGTGCTCGGGTGGGATGAGCGATTTTTCGCTCGCTTGCCCTCAGTGTTAACTTAGGCTGATGTTCGTTTTCTTTCTGATTCCGAAAGCCAGGCGCGTTAGTTGAGACTGCAAAGGACAGAGCGATCTGAAGTCCTACGATCCAGAGAAAACACCAATAACGTTTTTGGCATACGTTCTTGTATTTTTTCCTATTCCTTTTTTTTGCACCTGAATCTTTAGGTGCAATAGAATTGCACATGCTTTTTTGTAACCTAGGCTTTTTGTGCGCCTCCTTCGAAATGTTTTTTTCCACGTTATTAAATATTCTATAGCATCATTTCAGTCGTCGCATACAGTCTTACTTTACGAGTATAGAATCGTTTATTTAAGACCAAGTTGCTGTCGTTACAAACTTAGGCTGTTTTGGTTTCTCTGTTTCTTCCTTCCTTTCCTCCCTCCGTCCCTCCTTCCTTCCCCTTAAAAAAATTCTACGACAAACGTCCTAGATGTATATTTGTGTAAATTCAGACTTTCCGTATAATAGATTCCTAGAGGTGAAATTCTCGGGTCAAAGGATAAGCATATTTTAAATTTAAATTTGCTCTCCAAAAAGATTAAAGCAATCCTGTTTCCACCAGAAACATAGGAGAATGCCTTAAACTCTTGCCCAATAGTTATTATTAAAAAAAAATCTTTGCCTATGTACCAGGCGAATAATTATCATATACCGTACATCTACTTTTAAGCAGTCTCTACGCCCGGCGTGGGGCTCGAACTCATGACCCCAGGATCAAGAGTCGCCCACTCTACCGACTGAAGTAGGCCAGGTGTCCCATGCGTATCATATTTTTTAAAGTTGAATTGTTTCTTTCCTGAATTTTAATCAATGTTATTTATTTTTAAATTTTTTTTAACGTTTATTTATTTTGAGACAGAGAGAGACAGAGCATGAACGGGGGAGGGGCAGAGAGAGAGGGAGACACAGAACTGGAAGCAGGCTCCAGGCTCTGAGCCATCAGCCCAGAGCCCGACGCGGGGCTCGAACTCACAGACCGCGAGATCGTGACCTGGCGGAAGTCGGACGCTTAACCGACTGAGCCACCCAGGCGCCCCATAATCAATGTTATTTAAAAAAAAAATGAAACGGGGCACCTGGGTAGCTCGGTCGGTTGAGGGTCCGACTCTCGATTTTGGTTCAGGTCGTGATCTCACAGTTTGTGGGTTCAAGCCCCACATCGGGCTCCGTGCTGACAGTGTGGAGCCTGCTTGGGATTCTTCTGCCCCTCCCCTGCTCGCTCTCTCTCTCTCTCTCTCTCTCTCTCTCAAAATAAAAATAAAAATAAAAAAATTACACAACAGAGCAAAAAAACGTGAAGAAGAAAAAGTAACTGAGTAACTCCTCTTCTACCTAGAAATAATCACCACTAACATCCAATTCTTCGAGAGTTCTGAAACTTTCTCTACCAACCTCGACTTCCCTGTGTCTTTAAGCCTGTGCTGTTCCCCATCCGGAGGGCCTTCCCTGCTAGTTTCCAGGGGTTGAGATGCCCTATTTGTTGTTCAGAGGCCGTTGAAACCCCCTGCCTCCCTACCCCCATTGGTTCTCTGTAACCAGACGTTTTCTCTCCCTTATAGTCTTGATGTCCTGCCTGTGCTATGTCCATACCTTACTACTTTTATCGGATCCTGCTGTCATATCAGGTATGTTCCTGGAGACCGTAAAGCTCGCCGGAGGCGAGGACCATCTTCCACGTCTGTGACCCTAGCATCATCAGCCCAATGTGTGGCTCCTAGTAGAGACCTCCGGAGATGCCTGCTAGATAGAACTGCGTTGAGTTTGGGAGGACCAAGGGGTCAGGTCTGGCTCAGGGAGTTGGTTGGCCTGACCCTTAAGACCAGACCCGGGTTACTTTCCATCCTTTCCCCGTTGCGGAATGCTCCGTTATTTGCGGTGCGTGTGTTCCAGAGAGGAACTTGTGGTTCTACGAATTGCACGCTCGTGTCTGTTGACATGAGCCAGTGCGGCCCAGTGACATCCGGGCACTCTTGGCTTCAGCCTTTAGGCCTGGCCCTTGGGACACCGTTATGGGCAAAGAGGTACTGAGGGGCGGCGGGCTGGCCACACCTGACGCTGCCCGGGGCCACCCCTGACAGCCTGGCCAGGTGAGCAGAAGGCTTAGCCTCGTCTCGTGTAACACAGCTCGGCCTTGGATTTCATCCTGTGCGGCTGCATGGGAGGCTGGAAGATCCAGCCCCGAAAGACACTGAGATCCCTGCTGCGCCTTCTTCTTGGGGGCTTGCGACCTGTCGCTAAGACGAGAGAGGAAATAATACCTTCATTGGTCCTCCGGGAAATGCAAACGAAGGGCCCAGGGCACGACCACTGCACAGCCACTAGGATGGCGGCAATGAAAAAGAGAATATGAGGTTTTGGTCAGATACCCTGCAGGCAGGAGGATAAACTGGTGCAAGCATTTTGTGTTATAAATCTTTTTTTTTTTTTAACATCTATTTGTGTTTGAGAGAGGGGAGGGGCAGAGAGAGAGGGAGACACAGAATCGGAAGCAGGCTCCAGGCTCCGAGCTGTCAGCACAGAGCCCGACGCAGGACTCGAACCCACGATCCGTGAGCTGAAGTCGGATGCTCAACCGACTGAGCCACCCAGGCGCCCCTCGGGCCAATATTCTATGTTAAGAAGAAGTTGAAAAGTAATTGGTGGCAGTGGGGGGAGTGCCTAGGTGGCTCCAACTTCGGCTCAGGTCACGATCTCACGGTTCGTGGGTGTGGGCCCCGCGTCGGGCTCTGTGCTGACAGCTCACAGCCCGGAGGCTGCTTCGGATTCCGTGTCTCCCTCTCTCTCTGCCCCTCCCCTGCTCGTGCTCTGCCCCTTTCGCTCTCTCTCTCTCAAAATTAAACATTAAAAATTTTTTTAAAGGAAGTGACCAGTGGGGTACGCACCCCAAAAGAGTTGGAGGCAGGGTCTTGAACCGTCCGTTGATGGGTGGATGGATAAACACAACGCGGGCTGTACATAATGGGATATGCGTGATTCGGCCTTAAAAAGGAAAGGCGTTCTGACCCCAGCTACGATACGTTGGCACCTTGGAGGCGTTATGCTGAGGGCAATGAGCCAGACCCCCGAGGACAGATACTGTGTGACTGTGCTTACAGCAGGTGCGTAGAGTGGTCAAGGTCACAGAGACGGGAAGCAGAATGGTGGACTCCGGGGCCTGGGGGAGAGGGGGAGGTGGTGGTCGGTGGGGACAGAGTTTGAGTCGGTGACGAGGAAGAACTCGTTGAGACGGACGGTGGTGACGACTGGCGACGCGTGAAGGTAACTCAATGCCACCGAGCAGTGCCCTGAAAGCCGGCAGGGCGGTGGGTTTTATGTCATGTATGTTTTACGACAATAAAAAAAACCCTACACACACGTAAGGACGGACGGCACGAAGCCGGCTCTGCCCCGTCTCCCGACGGGGGTGAACCCCGGGCCGGGGGTGCTGCGGCCGAGCCCAGAGCACAGAGGGGGCTCTGGAGGGAGGTTCTGAAGGGCAGAGAGTGGCCCACAGACCTGGGAGGCGGCACTAAGGTCAGAGCCAGCGGGCCCGCGGCCAACGTGTCGAAACCGGCTCGGTGGAGGGCAGGCGTGCTGGCTGGAAAGAAGCTTCTCTCGCCCCGCAGCACCCGGCCTGGCCTTCGTGTGAACTTGGAGCAGCAGGACCTCTGTCAGGTCCTGGGGACGGGAGACTTCGGACGGGCGCCTTGGCCTGAGGACTGGCGGGATTTCCTCTGCGGGCTTTCTTCTGGGTAGTTGGAACCGCGGGCCCGCCTGCCAGGCAGAGCCTGCTGCCCACAGGACATGCAAAGTCAGAGGCAGATGCCTGAATACCACCGGCCGGGTGGCAGTGAGAGCCTCCAAGGAGGCAGGGTCGGCGGGAGGCGGGGGGCGCCCCCGTGGGAATAGCAGCCCTACTGACCTGTCCTCAGGGCCTGTGGGGGCAGAACTCATGCTTCCTGAATGTGCCAGAACCCTGGGCAGCTGTGTGGTCAGGTGTTTGGTTTTGAACGTCCGCTTTGGGACGGGAAGGCATGTTGTTAACACTCTTACCAGCAGGGACACAGTTCCCAGAAAAGCCGCCTTCTGACACCTGGACTTCAGGGCCAGCCCCGGCCGGTCAGCTGGGGCCACTCCGTCTGCCCAGTCTTGGGTCTGGGCTCTTCCCTCCCCACCCCAGGCCCGTCCTCCCTGGCAGCCAGCTGCCGATCGGGGCCTTTTCTGGAGGTATCTGGAGCCTGGCGTGTTTGCATGGTGGCCCCGGAATGCCTTAGGAACATTTTGGGGGGCTCAGAAAAGAATGCACCCCAGCTGGCAGGTGAATGTAGGAGGCATTAATCCAGAATAATTTTTCCTGCTGAGACAGTTTTGTTAGAAATCTGTGGAGACGTGGGAGTTCTTCAGTACTTGTGATGTTAACCCTGGCATCTGCGTGGAGAGTGGGGTGGGGGTGAGGGCTCCACGCTAGAGAGAAGAGGAATTTGCCCCTAAAAGGTTGTCTTGAATTCCCTGCGATCTGTGCACGCACTCTGTGTCTTTGTGCCCTTTTTTTTTTTTAAATATTTATCTTGAGAGGGAGAGAGAGAGAGTGAGCAAGGGGAGGGGCAGAGAGAGAGGGGGCGCAAGAGAGAATCCCAAGCAGGCTCTGCGCGGTCAGCACCGAGCCCGATGCGGGGCTCGAACTCACAAGTCGCGAGATCATGATCTGAGCCGAAACCAGGAGTCCAACCCTTTAACCTCGACTGAGCCACTCAGGTGCCTCTTTGTGCTGTTGATGGAGAACAGGCAACCTATCTCTGGCTCTTTAGCAACTATGAGATTCCTCCTCACCCCCAGAACGCAGGGCCTGGGGCAGAAAAGGAGGCGGCCCAAAGACAGAGAGGAGTGGGTGGAAGGGAAGGAAAAAGAAGGCGATGGATGGTGAGCAGACACGCCCTAGTGTTCGGATCGAAGTGTGCTAGGCTGGGGCTGTGGGAAACCGGGAATCTCCTAGGCCAGCGGTCCCCAAAGCGTGCTCTCAGGACGTCTGGGCATCACACGGGAACTTGTGGGCGATGCACGTTACTGGGCCCCGCCGCACACCCCCGAGTCACGGCCAGCTGGCATTTCAACAAGATCCCCCACGGTTCACATGCACCTAGAAGTTTGGAAAGCGCGAACCGGGCCACGCATCCTGGCCCAGAGGGTGAAGTGGGTGTCTGTGGCCCCAGAGGGTTAACTGTCTGGTGTGGGGGGCTCCCTGCCCACTGTGTGGGTGAGATGGGGCAGCCACACCTAACTCTTGGGACTGAGGGTTTGTGCCTGGGCGAGTCCATTTGCGTTTCGTGTCTCGGGGACCGAAGTTTTGCGCGAGCTGTTATCACGGAGGGCGGGTAGAGCTGTGAGGTCGGATGGCGGCCCAAGAGTTAACACCCAGAGCTGAGGGCCCCAAATGCTGCGGGCCTGGCTCATATCGCCAGGTTGCTCTCTGATCACGGATATTTCAAAGCAAGCTTTTTCTTTTTAAACTTTAAAAAAAAAAAATTAAAAAAAAATTTTTTTTAATGTTTATTTATTTTTGAGGGAGAGAGAGAGACAGGGCATGAGCAGGGGAGGGGCCGAGAGAGAGGGAGACACAGAATCCGAAGCAGGCTCCAGGCTCCGAGCCGTCAGCACAGAGCCCGACGTGGGGCTCGAATCCATGAACTTCGAGATCCTGACCTGAGCTGAAGTCAGACGCTCAACCGACTGAGCCCCCCCCCCCCCCGAGGCGCCCCTAAAACCAGCTTTTTCTGTCATCGTTGCCACCATCATCATAGGGCTGACCCTTTATCAAGGGCTCCCTGGGATCCCTGCCCTGGGTTTGTCACATCTACTCAGTACCAGTCTCACTTAGGACTGAGGAAACTGAGGCTCAGAAGGAGAATAATGCGCTCACGGTCATTCATCTTGGTAACAGAAGAGATGGGATTTGGGCCGAGGCGCATGTGACTGGAACACCACACTTTCTTACGCTCCGGAGGCCAGGCAGAACTGTAGTGCACTTGTGACGGTCCCCGAGTTCCACGACTGTGGGGCAGGAGTTCTGTAATTGCCAAAATTTGCTTAGTTATTATGATCATGTGTTAAAGGGAGCCAAAGCATCTTATAAACACTGATGTCTGTATTGCTTTTGGTTTCCATGTGCATTATAATTGTGTTTTAATTGAAGACCAAAGTGGAGGGGTGCCTGGGTGGCTCAGTCGGTCAAGCGTCCGAGTCGGCTCGGACATGATGAGTTTGTGAGTTCGAGCCCCGCATCGGGCTCTGTGCTGAGGGCTCGGAGCCTGGAGCCCGCTTCGGATTCTGTGTCTCCCTTTCTCTCTGCCCCTCCCCTACTCACACACTGTCTCTCTCTCTCTCAAAAATAAATAAGTGACTTACACTGTTACAAAAATAATTGGGAAGGACACATGTATGCTATCTTCCTAGTTATGACTGTTTCCAGATCATAGATTTTAAGGGAAAGAGGAAGATGGAGGTGGGGGCAGAGGACCCTGTATGAATATGGAGACCTGAGATCATGTTTATGGCTCGTTCAGTGGGGACAGGGACGTAGATGCCTGGGGTGTGACTTGTCCCAACTTCTGCACAGATCGGGGTCGCTTTGGTGATTGGTTTAACGAACGTTTAGCCTATGGTGGGGGTGGTCGGCAAACTGTGGCCGATGGGCAAGCTCCAGCCAGCCCCCTCTTTTTGTCAATAAAGTTTTACTGGGAAATAGCCACACGCGCTTGTTTACATGCTGTCCGCGGCTGCTTTCACACGGCGACGCCTGAGTTGCGTCATTGTGACAGAAACCGCGTGGCCGGCAGAGCCAAAAATATCTACTGTCTGGTCCTTCACGGCAAGAAAGTCTGCCAGACCCCGGTCTCGTGTTAACATGTTGGATGTCCCTCCGAATTTTCTTCCCGCTGCGTGTCACAAAGTCTTGAAACTCCCTCATGCGCCGAGTTCACGGGTCTCGCAAACGTGGTTTGATCACAGCGGTGAGAGACCTTAGCCGAGGGGCTATGGGCCCACGAGAAAAATGTAATCAAGGACCAGAGGCTTGAGAAAGAAACGTTCAGTGAACTTGCACGGGTCACGGTCCTTAGCTGCAAATAACAGAATCTATGACCTCAAGCAGAAGGGCATTTGTTAAAGAGTTCGGTAACTCTCAGACTTGCCAGGAGGGCTGAAGGGAAGACTGTGTGCGGACTCACGGGAGCAAAGTCCCCAACCCTCCCCCCCCCCCCCCCCCGGGTGCACCACCAGTGGAGCCCTTCTGCCAGCTCCAGGACCACACCTTCCTGGCACAGCCCGCCCTGTGAAAGGATGCTCTCGCCCTGGCTCTCTCCTTGCTGATTCACACAAAAGCCTAACTGGCAGAACCAAATTGTGCACAGAGCCCAGCTGCAAGGGAGCCTGAGAGGGATTTCGTGCCCTCCAGCCCCTGGACGCTGATCAGACAGGCCACCGCCACACGGCACCGTCTCGAGACGGTAGTTTTGCCTTGAAAGGTAGATGCAGTCAAACCTTGGTTCTGCATAGCATAATTCGTTCCGGAAACATGCTTGTCATCCAGAGCACTTGTGTTTCACGGTGAATTTCCCCCTAAGAAATAATGGAAACTCAGATGATTCATTCTATAACCCAAAAACGTTCATATAAAAATGATTATAGTACTGTTATATAGTATAAGATAATAAAGAAAATACAAAATATCAAGAAAAATTCACCTGCATGTACCTCCGAAAACTTTCGGAGACAAGAGAGGAGGGTTACTGCGTAGGACGACTTTCACTATCACTAACGGATGTTGGCTACAGTACGGTATTAATAAACTCTTGTCTTATACTGCATTTAGTGTAACTGGCCTTAAGGCAGCAGAGGAAAGGGTCTCTATCTGCAGGCAGCCTGACCTAGAATGGAGCAAAGCATTCCTAAGCTCGCTCTTGGATGGAAAAGCAAAGGACTGTCCAGAGGTGCTTGGAAGTGACAAAAAATACACTAATGCCTGTCGTGGGCACCTTCCAACATTCCGAAAAATCACTGATTTCTGCCAAACACCTTGGCCTGAGACGGAGCCTCTGAGCATGGGAGATGATCACCCACAATCCCAGGTAGAGAGAGAGAGAGAGAGAGAGAGAGAGAGAGAGAGAGAGAGAAAAGAACCATTGGCTCAGTTGTGATCATGTGACATTCAGGGTCATGTACTCCTCGTATTGCAAGACATGGCTCATTTATCAAGTTAAAATTTATTAGCCATGCTTGCTTGTCTTGTGGAATACTTGCCGAACAAGTTACTCACAACCCAAGGTTTTACTATATTTCACTTTTTATATTGAAACTCGAGAACTTAAGACATTATTCAGTAAACACGGCAAACGAGACCTGCCCAGAGTGTCGAGAGAGCTGGCCTAGGGAGCTGTGGAAGAGGTTCTCAGACCCATCTCCAAATTCCACCTCTCTGTCTTTCAAGGCTCAGGGGCCACCTCCTGCAGGAAGCTGTCCCAAGGTGGAAGCCTGTGTCCTCTGCATTCTGGGAGCACTTTCTCTCTCACTCTCCAGGAAGCTATGATATTCTCCTTCGTATGATAGTTACGGGCTTTCACGTTTTCTCTTCCATGTCTTCGTGACTTGCATTGAGTAGGAGAACACTGTTGATATAATTTAATTCCATTAAACTTGTTCTCCCATTTAATTCCATTAAACTTCCTTCTTCCCAGGGACCAATCATACAACTTCTCTTTCTATATTTTTTTCCAACGTTTACTGCATATGTGTATCTATGCACAATATAGAGTGTTGTTTTCTTTTTTTGAGCTAATGAGTTTAGAGTTTATCTGAATTCTTTTGTACCAGGTGGATCATTTTGTAATTTGCTGTGTTTTGAATTTTTTTTAATGTTTATTTATTTTTGAGAGACAGAGAGAGAGAGAGCAAGCAGGGGGTGGGGCAGAGAGAGGGAGACAGAATCCGAAGCAGGCTCCAGGCTCTGAGCTGTCAGCACAGAGCCTGACGTGGGGCTCGAACCCACAAACCGTGAGATCGTGACCTGAACCCAAGTCAGACTGAGCCACCCAGGCACCCCTGTGATTTGCTGTGTTTTTGAGTTGTGTACTTCCTTCATTTTAAGGCTTTTACCACATGCCATCTCATAAACAAGCTGCAATTCATTGATCCATTTCCTACTGATGGCCAGCCACTCTTTCCCCCCAGCTTTTTCTTATTATGGACATTGCTGCAGCAGACAGATCCGTTTGTCCTTCCTGGGGTCATGTGTGTGATTTCTCTATCATAGACATCAAGAACTATAACTGTTTGGCTATCTCCAACACTATCAGATACTGTCAGATTGCTGCCCAAGATGATTGCCCCAATCCCCCCAGTTCTGCCTGGAAGTTTTCATTTCCCTCTGCTTTAGCTAAGACTTGATATTATCACACTTGTATATTTTTTGCCAGTCTGATGGGTGTATTGTTTAAGCCTGCATTTGCATATGCATTGTTTTAATTTGCATATATTTTGGTTTTGGTTTGCATACACATTGCTTTAATTTGCATATGCCTGATGATTAGTGAGGTTGAGCGTCTTTTCGTGCTTATTGGCTGTCTACATTCCCTTTTCTGTAGTGTGCATATTCATAGCTATTGTGTTCGTGTGTGTGTGTGTGTGTGTGTGTGTGTGTGTGTGTGTGTATGTTCTATTGGGTTGTCTTTTTCTTATTTATTTGTTGGAGTTCTTTATATATTCTAGATGCCAATCCCGTGTTATATGTGGTGCCATTCTTTTTACCCAGTCTATTATTGTTCTTCCATTCTGTTTTTGTTTTGTTTTGTTTTGTTTTTTGTATCCTCTGACCTGGTTTTGCTTCATGAACTATTTGGGTGAGAGCAAAACAATGCTTCCCCACTGGATGCCCACCCCCCACCCCGACACAGAACCTCAGTGTCTGTATCGGTGCGAAAACCCAAAATCCCTTCAGGTGTTGCCCTTTGAGATGGAAAGAGCAGAATTCCTTGCCCGTCTTCCCACCTCCTGCGTCTGTGTCTCTCCATGTGTATGAGTTCCCTGCAGCTGCTGTAACAAAATAGCCCCAGTCAGATGGCTCAAAACAACAGAAATGTGTTTTGTCACAGTTCAGGAATTCAGAAGCCTGAAATCAAGGCGTTTGCAGGATTGTTCCACCCTGGAGGCTCCAAGGGACAATCTGTCCCTGCCTCGCTCCTAAGTGATGGTGGCTGCTGGGGACTCCCGCCTGTCCTTCCTTGACTTGTACGCACAAAATGGTGGTTTCCACCTCTGTCTTGACATGGCCTTCCCTTCTGTGTGACTCTGTTTCTTCTATCTTTCCCTTCTTCAGGAGGACACCCACTGTTGGGTTTAGGGCCCACCCTAAATCCAGGAAAAACCTCGTATCAAGATCCTTACCTTAATTACATCTGCAAAGACCCTGTTTCTAAATAAGGTCACATTTGCAGACACCAGGGATTGAGACATAGACATATCTTTTGGGGGCTATTTGATCCACTACATTCGGCAAAGTCCACAAATCCCAGAGAATAGCTATGCTAAAAGCAGTGTGTGTGTGTGTGTGTGTGTGTGTGTGTGTGTCTGTGTGTGTGTATGAGGGGGGTACCAAGTAGAGGAGGAAAAGTACATTCTGTGAGAGGCAGTATATTCTAAGAGGTGTTATTCCCCAAGAGAGGAGGGGCCGTACATGTTGGGCATTGTAATTTATCACGTTTTTCTATTTATTCAGAGTCCCAGAAAACAGGAAATGGATAAAAAGGAAGGTGTCTCCTTGGGTGAGCAGGTATAAGCCAGGTAGAACCTTCGAAGTGGCCATCAATCTGTCGCTCCACTGTTCAGCTGAGCAAGCGACTGTCCCCCAGCAAAAAGCGGGTCAGGACAGGACCAAGGGTGGGCTCCTGTGACCCTTAACAGATACTAATCTTGTGTGGGTCTTGCCCTTTTGAAGATAAGTAAAGGGGAAACAAGCAGGACCCATAAAAAATGCAGAGCAGAGTCAAGGAAAAAGAATAGAATCGTCACGCCTCATTCTTTGTGGTCTCTGTATGTGCAAATCTACCTACTCACTGAAATTTATCTGTGGCCCCAAGAACAGCAGTTTCATGGCCTATTCCAGGTCCCCATGGCATGAGCATAACAGTGAAGAATGTGAGTCACCTTACGTGCACATCCCAGCGGAGGTCGAACAAGGTGACTCTCGACCTCCTGTGGCAGCTCTCATTCTGTAAACAAGTGTCCTTTTGGCAGTCTACTTGGTGCCACATTTTTTGAATTTTTGTGCTTTTGGTTGGTGATTTAGAAAATATGTGTGTTTAGATGACCACAAGTTCCTGTGATGATGGCCATGGGTTCAATGCTAACCAATCAACAATATAAATACTAAATAAGGTGTCTTTAAACAGAAACATGCATGAAACAAGGTTCATATTAAAGGGTTTGTGAAAAGGCTGTGAGCACAGGCTCACGGGAACCTGATCCTGTGTTTCTCTTAGGAGCAATGGTTCGGTATTTGCCAGCTGAGTCTTTCCAGCAACTTTATAGACTGTACCCACACAGACATGGCACTGTAGGCTAACTACACTGGAATTAAAATAAAATTTGAAAAAAAGAATACAACCACCCTGAATAATGGAGTCAACTGTATCTGAAAGTTCCCACCTCTGAAAATGACTAGACGGCAAAAATCCAGGCGTGAATGTCCGGACATCGGCAGCCTCAAATTGCGAGCAGACGCGTTCTCTGTGTAACCTAAGCCAACATCCTCGGTAGAGGATAGACTGACATTAAAAGGCAGGATAAGATGGCATATAGAGAAAGATTACAAGAAACGTAAAGAGTTAATCACAGGATCGAAATCCATACACCTTGCAGTGAGGAACAAAAAATGTCTCCAATGATAGATTGGGAAAGTAAGCTCTGATATAGCCATAAAGCGAAATATGTATAATTCAGCTGTTAAAGTGTTGTGTATTATTCATTGACTTGCAAAGAATTAGGAGGACAAAAGCAGGATTTAAAATAGTATGAAGGCACCTGGGTGGCTCAGTCGGTTAAACATCCGACTCTTGACTTCAGCTCAGCTTATGATCTCACGGTTTGTGAGTTCAAGTCCCATGTCAGGCTCTGTGCAGACAGTGTGGAACCTGCTTGGGATTCTCTCTCTCTCTCTCTCTTTCTCTCTCTCTCCCTCTGCTGCTCTCCCTGCTCACACTCTCTCTCTAAAATAAAAAATAAAAATAAAATAGTATGAGCACATGGTAAGTTTTTTTATTTCCCCTTTTAAGAAAATGCTTACTTAGACGAAGGTCTGGATGACTATGTTATTTAGGGTGGGAGAAAAGTTACTTTTCCTGTATACCACGCATGTTTCTGTACGGTTTGATTTTTTTTTTTGCAAAATAATGTATGGATGTATTACTTGAGTTAAAAAAAAAATTAAAGTGGGGTGCCCAGGTGGCTCAGTCGGTTAAGCATCCGACTTTGGCTCAGGTCATGATCTCATGGTTTGTGGGTTCCAGCCCTGCGTGCTGACCGCTCAGAGCCTGCAGCCTGCTTCGGGTTCTGTGTCTCCCTCTCTCTCTGCCCATGCTCTGTCTCTCTCTCTTTCTCTCTCTCTCTCAAAAATTAATGAACATTAAAAATTTTTTTTAATAAAATTAAAGCGGGGATAAGGAGAGCCAGGCTTTCCTAGTGTGAGTCGTGTGGAAACACATCTGCCCCCCCCTCATCTCTTACGGGTCTTGGGTCCTGCCTGAGTGGCAGCGTCCTTCTCATTTCTGCACTCGTTTGTGTCTGCGTCCAGCTCCCTCCCCTCTTGAGGCTGTGAACCGCTGAGGGCAGTCTTAGTATTTCTTCTTCTTCTTTTTTTAATGTTTATTTATTTATTTTGAGAGAGAGAGAGAGAGAGAGAGAGAGAGTGTGTGTGTGTGTGTGTGTGTGTGTGTGTGTTTGTAAGAGCAGGGGAGGGGCAGAGAAGAAAGAGAGGAGAGAGAGAGAATCCCAAGCAGGCTCTGCACTGTCAGCACGGAGCCCGACGTGGGGCTTGAACTCACGAACTGTGAGATCACGACCTGAGCCGAAACCAAGAGGCGGACGCTTAACCGACTGAGCCACCCCGGCGCCCTAGTCTTAGTATTTCTGGAAACTGACAGAGTGGGTGCCCATGAGAGATGCGTGGGGCATCCTTCCCGGGGCAGGTCGTGGGCTCGCATCAGGGAGCAGGCACTCAGGGCCTGGGTACCCCACAGAGCTGTGTCCCTGGGGTCCGCCGGGTGGCTGTTCCCGACCCCGGCCCGAACTTCTTCAGGGAGGGAGGTGGAGGAATGAAGAGGTTGGCCCGGCGCTCATTCACTGGGGAGGGACCAGAAGGTGTGTTGAGACCCAACTGGCAAGTTCAAGGCTTTTGAGAAAACCTTTGGGGTTTCGGGTGGGGGTGTAGGAACTGGAGACAGCTCCCCGTGGGTCTCCAGAGTGACCCCACTGCGTTGGCCTCAGCTTGGCCGGTGTCCCCCCGGGGTCGGGCTGGGGCACGCAGTCATCCCCCTGACCCTCCGACCGTCTCCCTCCTGAGCTGTCTGTGCTGCGACCATGCCCCGGTCCACAGAGGCCCTGGAGCTGGACAGATCCCGGCTGCCTGCTGTCTGGAGAAGGGTTTGATAAATGCTGTACACGCCCCCACGCGTGTATGCCGGAGTTAATTTAAAAACCAGCTTCACAGACACAATCAGGAGGCCTCAGAAGGAAAGAAGGCAGGCGGGAGCGAGGTCTGCGCACTGACTCATCTTTCCCCCTGGGGCGGTGACACACGTCTCTGACATTTCCCGCGGCCCGCAGCCTCCAGAGACAACAGGCTTGGTGGGAGGGGCCCGGGGAGCCTCTCTCCCCGCGTGCCGTGGACGCCTGTTGGAGCGCGGGCCTCGCCGTCTCCTGGGGCCCCAGCCCGGGAGGAAGGGACCCACGTCACGCCTCCCTCGGTGGCCAGTCTGAGAATCTTCCTCTCGCACCAAACAAACACGAGCTGACGGGCTGGAGGCCCCGGGGACGGGCCGGCTGGCCTTTTCTCCAGCCTCTCTACGTCGGTTTCTCCTGGGGGGCAGGTTGGGGAAGCTTCTCGGAGGACGAGCTTTCCTGGGAAAGCCGCCTGTGGGTCTCATCATATTTGGTTAACCGAGCACATGGCCTCGTGGTGCTGGCGAGGGCTCTGTTGTTCTTGGAGAGGAGGCTGTGGGCCTTTCAGACCCTTGTCCACACAGGCAAGTGTCTGCAGAACGCCGAGGGATGGAGCAGGTGCTCCTGGGCCAAGGAGCCGGCAATGTGTGTGTGGGGGGGGAGGGCAGAGCCCCCACGGGGCCGGGAAGCGGCCCCGGGGTGACCCCCCACCCCCCACAGACTAGCTGTGTGGCTTCCGGCAAGTTCTTCCCTTCACTGGGCCTGAGTGTCCCGTCTCTTGCTCCCAAAGGTCAAGCTGGAAGATTTCTGGACCTTCTGCTGTGGGTCTGGTTGTGTGAACCGCTGAAGCACCCGCTGTGATGGAGGGGACTTCCGCCGGAGGCCTTCCTCTCCCCTCCCCTGCCTCCTTCTCTCGTGCACAGATCCTCCCCTGTTTTATTTCCAAAGCGGAGATAGCAGCCTCTCTGTGGAGCTGAGGAACTTGAACATGGGGGCCAGCAAACGCTCCCATCCACCCACTTCTCGTTGTGACTTTGGAAGGTCCCAGAAGGTCAGCCTCCAGAGGCCTCTCGGTACAGGGTCTTGCTTGTATTGCCTGGGGACTGGCCTTCCTCAGAACCGTGGAAAACTACCCCTTGTCCTCCCCAGAAAAGGTGAGAAGAATGTATTACTTGGAAGGTGGGGAGAATATTCTGATACGTGAAAATACGGAGTCTGGGGAGGAAATATTTTTTAGCGTCGGGGGACATCCTGTTTATTTTATCTTTGATTGAGGCTATCTTGTCTGCCTTCAGGAAGGATTTGTGGCCTAGGGGTGGCTTTTGATATGAAAATGTGTATTGTGGCTCCCTGAAAGGGGCGTGGGGGAGGGGCTGGGAGGACCTACACGCCCCTCCCCCCACCCCGCCCCGCCCCCCGCTGGGCTGGGCTGACAGCGAAGGTGGTGGGGGGGGGCTCTGTGCGGTCCCGCCCCCCCGAGCGACACCGGGGAAGCTGGGAGCCCTAAAAGGGTGCTTTTAGGAAAGTCTGGATCAGACATGATGTTATAGGAAAAAATGCAGCGTCTAAGGGAACAGCGCGCGAATAGAGAGAAAGCTGAGACAGGGCAGGGAGGCCGAGAGGACATGGCACAGATTGTCCGGGAAGCTGGGGGGAAGGGGCTGTCTGGTAGCAGGGGCCGTGCTGCTGGCCACGGGGAGTGTGGCAAGGATGTTCTGCCCCCCAAGGGAAGGTCGAGTGCGAGGGCCCAACACTTGGCGGCTGATGGCAGAAGTCAGGCTTCTGCATTTGCTTTTCTTTCTTTGTGATTTTTAAAAATATTTAGTTTCCAGAGGGGTGGGGAGGGGCAGAGAGAGACACACACACACACACACAGAATCCGTAGCAGGCTCCGGGATCCGAGCTGTCAGCACAGAGCCCGTCGTGGGGCTCAAACTCATGAGCTGAACCCACGGAGCCCCCCAGGCGCCCCCGGGCTTGGGCATTTCTGAAGCATGAGGACAGACAGAACCACCAGCCTCCGGTCTGTGCCCAGCGGAGTGAGCTGTTGCCTGGAGGAGCCTTGTCTGGACGGGGCTCGTGTCCCCACTCTTGACACCCAAACTTTTGGGGTAGGGGGCAAGGTCCACAGTAGGGGCAAGAGAGCCACCTTGCCTGAGACCCCAAGGGGAAGGAGCGAGAGGGGTGTGACGCGCCCGCTTTGTCCCCTCCGCGTTGCAAGTCAAGAGGGAGCAAATAAAGAGGGACGGGTGCATAAATCAGGCTGCAGGCAGTTGCCATTGGTGCTTGAGAGTGTGTGTGCATGGGTGGGGGGGCCCACATCCTGGCTCTGTCATTTGCCAAGTGACCTGGGGCCACCTTATTCTCTGAGCCTCTGATTCTTCACCAGTAAACCAGGATTAATGTCAGCACCTACCCCAAATGAACATGAGGATTAAGTTAAATTGCTTTTTTTTTTAATTTAAATTTTGTTATTTTGAGAAAGAGCGAGCAGGGGAGGGGCAGAGAGAGAGGGAGAGAGGGGGAGGGGGAGAATCCGAAGCAGGCTCTGCGTTGTCAGTGCAGAGCCTGATGCGGGGCTCCAACCCACAAACCGTGCGATCGCGACCTGAGCTGAAATCAGGAGTCAGATCTCAACCGACTGAGCCACCCAGGCGCCCCAAGTTAAATAGCTTTTTGAAAGCAGCCTTACTGAAGTATAATTCCCATACTATATAATGCACCCATTTCAAAGTATAGGGTTCAGTCTTTTGTGACCGGCTTCTTTCATTTAGCATACTGACTTCCAGATCCATCCATGTGGTAATACATATCACAGAACGTCTTTCCTTTCAGTGGCTGGGTAATATCCCAGTGTTATGGATATACCATATGTTTACACGTGTATATATTTACTTATGTATTTTTAAGTTTATTTTGAAAGAGAGAGAGTGCACCCGCCAGCGGGGGAGGGGCAAGAGGGGGGAGAGAGACAGATTCGCAAGCAGGCTCCAGGCTGTTAGCTCGGAGCCCGATGAGGGGGCTCGGACCCACGAACCTTAAGATCACGACCTGAGCCGAAGTCGGGCGCTCAGCCGACTGAGCCACCCAGGCGCCCCTCAGGTTCTTTGTCCATTTTAATGAATAAGTTAGTCCTTAGAAGGGCTGAAGGAATGTCTAGCCCCGGGGGAAGCGCCCCTGTAGGTCACCGCTAGGGAGATTGGCCAGAACTGGCCGTGCCAGACTTCTGGGCTACCTGTGCCAGGGAATGGGGGCGGAGGGTACGGCATAAATGGCCAGTGGTCAGCTTTGCACTTTCTTCAAATATTCCTCCACGCAGGGAGAGGCTGGGACGTTTGCTGCCCCCACGCCCGCCTGACACTTTCCAGTTTGGTTTTCCCCGAGTCCCCAGTGGTGGGCACGTGCCTCCCACACCTGGCAATGACTTCAGCGCCGCTCGGGACTTGGGTTCTGTTCGCCTGCAGGCCCCCCGGAGACGGCCGTCAGCCCCGTTGGCCAGCACGCACGGTGTCGATGGGGGCCCCATCAAGACGCCCCACGTCCTGCCCTCGCACCCCCCCCCCCCCCCCGCCCGCCCGTTTCGTCACGGCGCCTTGGTCTTGGGCCGTTCGCTTGCGCTTACGTCAGCCCGAATTGTCTGGCGCCAGCTGCTTGCGGCTCAGGTGGCCGTTTGGCTCTGTATAAGCCTTCCTGTTCGTTTTCTTCCTGCTTTTAAAAATATCCCGGTTGTTCCGAGAGTTAATAGTCTTTGGCGAGGATTGAACTCAGGTTCGGTTTGACCTCGGCGTTTCAAGCACGTCTCCGGCCCTCCCTGGGGTCCCGTCCCGAGCTTCAAGGAAGGGGACGCACGGGGACCTTGAGGGGTAAGGCACCAGGCGGGCCCACATGGTGGGACCAGGAAGGAGGAAGGAGGTTGGCCCTGTGTCAGTGCAGGGCCGGGGCGGGGACCCGCAGGTGGCCCAGATGGACACGCCGGGCAGATAGCTGGGTGTCATCATTAGAATTCCCGTGGGGGCTGAGCTGCTCACAGGATGAACCGCGTCCCACAGCCAGCTTGTTAATGACCCACTGGTGACAGAAGTCCTGTCTCCTCCCGGAAGGACGCTGTCGCCCTTTCCCAAAGGCCATTTCAATTCAGCTTCAAGCTCTCCCGTGGCTTTCTGTTTGCCCTTGAGCTAGCACCTCCGGGCCACTCCCTCCCTTCCCTCCGTCAGGAGTAATCCTTCTTCCTTCCGAAGCAGAATATCTGGCCATTGTACCTCATCCTATATCTGATTTCCTCCCCCAGCTTCTCTGCTAATCTGGCCTCCTCCAAGCGCACTTCCTCTGCGATATTCCTCCCTCTGCTCAGCTCAGATGCTCATTTTTCTCTCCGGGACCTCTCGGCATTTCTTTTTCCTTTTTAAAAATGTTTTTATTCATTTTTGAGGTGGGGAGAGGGACAGTGAGAGAGAGAGAGAGAGAGAGAGAGAGAGAGAGAGAGAGAATCTGAAGCAGGCTCCACGCTCCGAGCTGTCGGCACAGAGCCCAACACGGGGCTCGAACCCATGAACCGCGAGATCATGCCTAAGCCAAAGTCCGACGCTCAACCGCCTGAGCCACCCAGGCGCCCCTTGGGCTTTTCTTTCTGATGAAGCTATTTTACTGGTTTGTGTTCCATGTGACAAGTCAATACCTATTCATTGTAAACAAAACAAAACAAAAAAGCTACAAGATACAGGCTAGGAATAAAATGGCTAAATAAATAAAAATGTAGGTGGTAGTTAATGCCTCGAGCTCTGGTGACCATGCGATTGCTGGAGAGAGGGCCTGTCACCTTGTAGACCTTTCTCCTTGTGTGTGTGTTTCTGGCAGTCTTAGGACTTTTTACTCGTCTTCCCACGCTGTTGGATGGTCTTCTTTCCTGTAGTTTTGAGTGGCTGCCTAGTGTGGGATCAGTGGGGCACTACCATGACTCTGTTCATCAGGCATTTAAGTTTGGACGTTTGGCCCATTTCCCTCTGAGCTTTGCTGTCCTGACTGTCCTTCTGGGTTGCTCAGACGCTCCTGTTTCTCTCTCTCTGCCACCTCAGTGTTCCCTTAGGATGGATGGATTCCTAGCTGTGGAGTTTCCAGGTGAGAGAGTGAGACCAGGCTTAAGACCTTTGATCCATGTTGTGTCATTGTTGTCCCTAGAATTACCCCGATTTACAGCACAAGGCGTGTTTGTCCCTACTTCCTTATGTGTTCTGGGCACAAATTACTTTGAAAAATACTGGCCAACCTGGAAGACAAAAAAGTGGCATTCGATTATTTTAATTTGTGTGTCTCTCAAAGCCAACGGGAAAGGTTGAGCAGGACTCCTTGAATTTGTATTTTGTGGATTACCAATTGGGGCATTCATACATTTTTTTTCTAGTAAAAGTTCATTTTTTTTTTTCTGAGTGAACTCTTTATATATTAAAGATCATAGCTTTTGGCCCATCTTTTGTCTTACAGATATGTCTTTCAGGTTAATGTGTTTTATTATTGAAATTTTGAAACGTGTGCTGCTTTTGACATAGGATGTGTTTATAAATGTCATGTGGTCACATCGTGTGTTTTCCAGCTTTCACTTCTGGTGTCCTACTTTAGACAGGCCTTCTTTTTTTTTTTTTAATTTTTTTTTTTCAACGTTTATTTATTTTTGGGACAGAGAGAGACAGAGCATGAACGGGGGAGGGGCAGAGAGAGAGGGAGACACAGAATCGGAAACAGGCTCCAGGCTCTGAGCCATCAGCCCAGAGCCTGACGTGGGGCTCGAACTCACGGACCGCGAGATCATGACCTGGCTGAAGTCGGACGCTTAACCGACTGCGCCACCCAGGCGCCCCATAGACAGGCCTTCTTGAACGTGGGATTATGTCTTATTTTTTTCTTTTTTGCAGGTTCCCTTTTTATTTTTATTTGCTTTTTATTTTTTTTAATGTTTATTTTTGAGAGAGAGAGAGAAGAGAGAGAGAGCGAGCAGAAGTGGGGGAAGGGCACAGAGAGGGAGACACAGAATCTGAAGCGGGCTCTGGGCTCAGAGTGGAGCCTGACGCGGGGCTCGAACTCACAAGCTGTGAGATCATGACCTGAGCCGAAGTCAGATGCTTCACCGACTGAGCCCCCCCCCCCAGGCACCCCCACCGGTTCACTTTTTAGTAAACTTTCCATATGTCTGAAATATCTTGGTAGAAGGTGTGGAAGTAGAGCATAACCATTATGGGGGGGGGGGGTCGCGAATGATAGACCAGTTGTCTGCCTGATGCCCCCCCTCCCCCGGCCCCTTCTATGATACAAACAGGTCTTGTTTTAGACTTTCCATTTGATTACATTTTTCTCTCTATTCTTCTATGCTGGTTCACGCTGTTTTGATTCTTGAGGCTCACGCTACACTTTCAAGACTCCCGGAGGCTTCGTCAATGGCAGGACAGCACGCAGAAAGCAAAGGGTTTTTCATGACGTTGCGTATCTGTATGTTCAGATATCGTCTTCCCTGGTGAGAGTAAACCATCTGTATTATTTTAGAGCTTTCCTTCAGGGATTCCCCCGAAGCAGCGAACGCTCAGGGCTATTCGCAGCCCGAGGCTTGTCCCCTGCCACTAAGCCCCACCAGGGTCCTGATGCCCGGGAAAGGCGGGTCTGCATTAGCCGGGGCCCCTTAGCTCCTCTGCGTCTCATAATCACATCCGTTTTTCTTAAAAATCAGCAACCCCACTCTGCTGACTCATGTTCTCTGACTCCTAGACGCTCCCCTTCCGTCATTGGGTGTGCCGGGCACAGTCCTTGCTTTTTCCTTGCCGAGGTGGGGACCTCAGGGGTGGAAACGTGGGGGCCATGGAGTGTCAGCGGGTGAGGGGCGCCCCTTCCCCTCCCCACCCCCGTAGGGGCTGTTGCCATGACAGTGGTCGGACAGACACGTCCTCCCGTGCCCTCCTCCCTCAGGCTTCTCTCCGGATCCCACTTCCTGAACTCGGAGGCAGCTTGTGGGTGGGAAGCCTGCTGGGTGGTCTGCCCAGACTTCCAAGTGATCCTCGGCCACACCTCGTGCAGGGCCTAATACGGGCCTGGGCCACATTCAGACCACGCTCAGCCGTGCTTTCTTTTCCGATGACGGGGCCGCCTGTGATATGAGGAGGAGGGGGAGCTCGGCGATGACCGGGCAGTAGCCGGATGACGCGGTGGAAATCCTGCAGAGGCCTTGGGTTCACAGGTCAGTGTTCAGTGGCTGAAGGTCTACCTGCTCTGTGCCCCGAACAGCAGCCGGGGGGCTGTGGGGGGTGCAGGGGAACCTGCCCTGTCAGTGCTGGTCCCTGTCCTCTTTGCTACGGCAGTAGGGCCGGGGGGCGGGGGGGGGGGTGCTCTCGGACCCGGGACCTGAATGCGTGGGCTTGAGCCCTGACTCTGGCCCTGCTGTGTCATGTGGACAAACGACCTAACTTTTCTGTGCCTCACTCTCCTCATCTGTAGAATGGGCATGATGCTTCACAGGGATGATGTGAGGGTTACATGAGTTAGGACGTTCGGAGGTGCCTCGTACATGCTGCGTGTTTGCAGCTGTGTGTGTGCATGTGTGCACACGTGTGTGTATGTGTGAGTTCATGTGCATGTGTGTGTGCAGTCGTGTGTGCATGTGTGTGCAGTCGTGTGCGTGTGTGCGTGCACATGTGTCCGTGTGCATGTGTATGCATGTGTGCACATGTGTTCATGTGTGTGCGTGCAGCTGTGTGTGCATGCATGCGTGTGCTTGCAGTTGTGCACGTGTGCCTGCATGTGTTCAATTGTGTGTGTACATGATTCATGTGCATGTGTGCACGTGTGCATGCAGCTGTGTGTGTGTGTGTGCATTCCTTGTGTGCATGTGTGCGTGCCTTCCTGTGCATGTGTGTGCGTGTATGCAGCTGTGCATGCACGTGTGTTCCTGTGCATGTGTGTACATGTGTGTGTGCGTTCCTGTGTATGTGTGTGCATGTGTGCGTGCGTTCATGTGCGTGTGTGCGTGTGTGTGTGCATGCAGCTGTGTGCACACACGTGCATTCATGTGCATGTGTGTGCATGCGTGCAGTTGTGTGCGCGCATGTTGATGTGCATGTGTGTGCGGTTGTGTGTGCGTGCATGCGTTCATGTGCATGTTTGCAGCTGTGTGCGCGTGTGTTCATGTGCATGTGTGTGCATGCGTGTGTGTGTGTGCAGCTGTGTGTGCGTGTGTGTGCGTGCACATGTCCCCTAGGCTTCTGGTACTGCAAGCTCCGTGAGCGCCTTCTGTCCGCCGAGTCGATGCTCAGTAAACATATGATGACAATACTGACGGAATCCTCACTGCCCCGCATCGTGCTGGCTTCCGTATCACATTGTCTGATGGAACCTTCGCGAAGCCTTTGGACGGGGTGTCATGTCTGTTTTATCATAAGAAACCCGGAGCTCGGGGAGTCCGAGTCACTAGCCAGAGATTGCCAGCGGACAGGTGTCAAGGCCAGGAGTCACGCACAGTCAGCCTGGCTCTGGAGCACAGCCAGGACAAGTGGGGTGGACACGAGGGACAGTATTTGAAAGGCTTGGCGAGCGGGAGAACATTGAAGGGATTTCCTAGGATCTAGGGAAGCCGGTGTTGTAAAGGTGAAGAGCTAATGGGCGTCAGGAGGGGAGACAGCGGATTCCCCGCCTCCGGGTTTGTGAGGGAAATGAAAAGCGAGGGGTGTGGGAAGTGCTGGGGGGGTAGACTCTCAACTTGCCTGCCTCGTCGGTGCCCGGCTACGCTGCTCTCCCTGGCTCAGTGCTTCAGCTGCAGGGGATGGGCGGCCAGGAGGGGCCGGCTTGGCCTTGGGCTGGGACACGGCGAGGAGGTCCGTGATCTGTGGGGACCGGACAGGAGCCACAGGAGGCAAGCACACCAGGGAGTCGTGGCCTCGTGGGCGTCACGCTGTTGGGGGGGGAGGCCACAGATCTGTGCTGTAGGAGGCTTGTGTTTAGGCGGCCAGAATGGGTGTTTGCGTGAAGGACTGATGAGCCCCTCTTCCCCTAGGGGTGGGGCTGGGGAGCAGGCTTCATGCGTCCTGTCCTGTCCCATCCTGTCCCATGTTCTCCTTGGAGAAGGACCTGGCACGTGGCTGAGCGGGAAAGGTTTCTTCGTCCCCAGTTTGTGGCCCCGGGAGTGGGGTGCAGACCCAGAGGCTCAGAGCAGGAGAGGCAGGTTCAGGAGAGAAGGGGCCAGACTCATCGCCTGGTTTCCCTGGCTGAGCTCAGCCTTCCCTGGGCACTCCTGACCTTACAAACCACTGTGGGCTCAGCGGGGTGGGGAGGCAAGTACCAGGTGCCCCAGACTTCCTGCCCTGGGAATGGTGGGAAGTGTCCTCAGGAAATGTGCCACCCTCAGTGACCTTGTTAATGAGTGAGGCGTGAGTGGCTTGGGTGGAGTTGATCCTGGGACGCTGAAGAGAAAGCTCAGGTTCATCTAAGGGTATCCCAGGCCACCTTGGCCCCTGTGGCCCCGGAGCGGGAGCTTCCGATCCGACCAGCCCTCTCCAGAGCCATTTCTGTGGTTCACCGGCGATGCGGAAGGGTATCGAAGGATGGGCCGTGAACTTGACGCTCCTGGACGTCACCCCAAGACCCAGGGAGCCTGCTGGCGGGAGGTGGGGGGTGGCTCCCCAGCCTGGTACCTGTTCTTTATTAATCCCTAGAGCAAAGCAGAGGAAATGCCCCTCATCGCCTCCTGTGCCTCACCCTTGCCTCAGACTCTCGTTTTTGGACTACTTTTCTCCATCGGAACCTAACACTGTACCTGGATGTTTTCCTTGCATTCACATCTTCAGAGGAGCCAGAAACCCAGGGTCCTCCGCATGCCTGATCCCTCGGCATACCCCCAGGGCATCTTCCCCAAACCGCGGGGCCTCTAGTAAGTTCCACCTTGCCGGATTCCCAGGGCTACGTTGTTGATGTTCACCTAAACCGAGTGCAGAGTTGGAACCAACATCAGAATCTTCTTGGAGTTCCTGGGCACTGAGAACAGAAAGACATGGTCCCTAGGATCAAAAAAAGAAAAGAAAAAAAAAGAAATCCCATGTGACTTTCTCTGAGGTGCTGGGGAGAAGAAGAAAGAGATATTTACATGAACCAAGGGCCCTGCAGCCCCATCTTGGACACTGTCCTGTGTGACCCGGGCCGGGGGCTCATTCTTCACCTGCAAAGTCAGGGTGCTGGCTCTGTGATCCCCAGACCCCTCCCGGCAGCAACACTGTCTGATGCAGCAATAATTTTCATTGCCTAGTCCGGCAAAACACGAGGATTGAGATGGACACTCTCAGTTACGTCTTTGCAGAAATTGGTAAAACGTGCATGCGGTTGCCATTGGAGACGCCGTTCAGGGCCATCTTGCAAGCCTGTAGAACCACCGGCGAGTCTGGCCTCACAATGCAGGCACTTTTGGGGCGCCTGGGTGGCTCAGTCAGTTAAGCGTCCGACTTCGGCTCAGGTCATGACCTCGCGGTTGTGGGTTCGAGCCCCGCGTCGGGCTCTGTGCTGCCAGCTCAGAGCCTGGAGCCTGCTTCGGACTCTGTGTCTCCCTTTCTCTCTGCTTCTCCCCTGCTGGCTCTCTGTCTCTCTCTCTCCTCTCTCAAGAATAAATAAACATTAAAAAAAAATTTTTTTAAGAGGCACTTTGCCCGGAAGGCTCCACCCTGGAGAGCCCTGCCTTCCCTGCCCAGGGAAGAGCAGTCTGAAATGGAGGCGGAGTCCTGAGCCGAATGCCCTGCTGAGTCTGTGGTGCCTCTGGGCTGAATGCTGTTACTCTGGAATTACTTTTATTCCCCTGATGGATTTTCCCTGATGGATTATTCCCCTGATGGATTTTTCCTCTCTGGGAGGAACCAGCCCCTCCAGCCCCAGCCCTCAGCCACTGGCCTAGTGAATCCCATCACGCCTACGCCTATGGTTCTTTCTAGCCTAAGGCTTGTGCATATGTTAAAAGGAAACTTAGATGAGCCCAGGAGTCCCCATAGCCTGTCACACGTCACACCCAGTCTCTGTGGACTCTGAATCACAGGTGCCCCATTAGCTATGCTGTCGCCTCCCACCCTGCGGGATCGGACATTCCTGTGCAGCCAAGGGACTATCGAGCCCCCCTGCCACCTGGTCTGCGGTGGCCCCAGAGGTGGCAAAAGGCAGAAAAGCGTGCATCTCGGATGGATGAGATCCTAAATAGCTCAGTCCAACAAAAGAGTTTGAAAGCTACGACGTCATGGGGCCAGCGATTGTGTCCAGACCTTCTCCGGTGACCCAGGTGTTTGGACATCGGTTCCAGAAGAAGGTGCCTTATTTGTGCTGTGCTGGTGCTCAGGGTGCGAGAAGTTAAGTCTCTTTTGTGCCCAAAAGCCATTAAGGGCTTGCTCGGACACCCGCTCTGCGAGCCGTGACTCCCGCATCAGGGTGGTCGATGCCTGTCTTTCCGGCTCTCTCCCTTGATGGGAGTCAGCAGCAACTTTGAATTTCTCACCTCTGGGAGGTAGGGAAGGGCAGAGCCTTTGGGTTGAGTTAGACACGGATTCCTTCCCAGGTCTGCCCTTCCTGTATGTCAGCCCTCCATGCACCTGTTCCCTTGGCTAGAAGATGGAGATGATCCCAAGGATTAAGGGCGGTGGCGTGGAGACCCGGGATAGTTGCTCAGAGACTCCTCCCCTCCCCTCCTCCCTCTCCCGGGTGCTGGGGGATTCCATCAGAGGGCAGGTGGGTGGTTCAGTGCCTGTCCTCCAGGAGTCCCCGATGCCGGTCAGAGACCTCTCTGTGCCCCATAGCTGCAGCTCGGGTGGCCAGCTCCCTCTCACTGGCTGCCCCTCGAACTCCACCACCGAGGGCTGAATCCACCCTGCCCTCCACCCCAGACCTGTCCCTGCTCTGGATTCCACCTTTGGTCCCTGAAGTCTCTTGGACCCTAAGGACCTCAGGGTCACCCAGATACCCCCCCCCCCCAATCTTCACACGCTGGCGTGCAACCCCAGGTCTGCCTAACTACTTCCATAGTGGGCTTCCTGCCCTGTTCCCATTGGTTCAGGCCCCCCAGCCCACACCCGGATGGCCTCCAATCTCCATCCCGTCCTGCCCAAGTGTGCAAGGCCTTGTGACGTGATGGTTGTTCTTACCTATCGTGAGCCGCGTATCCTGATTATCTCAGTGTCTTAGACTCTTTTTGTTCATTAATGTTGAGGCTGGGCTTACATCTTCCAGGTGGTTTTCTCCGCCCTTCCTGTGGTTGGAGCTGGGTTAGATACCCCTCCTCGGTCCCAGCCCTGATTATCTGTGTGTCTTCTAATTATGGCCTCTTGTTCTTCCCTAACCTGCTAGACACACTCTGCCTCAGGGCCTTTGCGCTGGCTGTTTCTTCTTCTGAAACGTTCTTCCCCTGTGTATCAGCATGGCTCACACTGTCACTTCTCATGAGGCTTCTGTGACCACCATTTAAAATCACAACGCTCCTCTGTGACACCCAGCATACCCTGTCCTTTCCTGCCTGATTCTTCTTCACGATATTTATCCTTTTACGTGTCGGACGATTTCCTTACCTGCCCTGTTGATTGTCTCTCCTCAGTCACTAGCGACAGGGACTTTTGTCTGTCTGCTGCTGAATGCCCTGGGCCCAGCACAAAGACTTTCAACAAATTCTCTGCTGAATGAATGAGTGAATGAATGAATGAATGAATGAAGTGCATTACCCTGTTTTTTAAATGGTCCATTTTGGCCTCTCTTCCACTAGACCCCGGCCTTCTTGAGGGTAGGGCCGTGTTGCGTTTGTCTTAGTTTGGGCCATAGTATTTCCTTGATTCCTTTGTGATGAGTGACTATCCCGGCCTCCATCTGAATTTTCCGAGTATAAATCTGAGCACGTCACTTCGGACTTTGAGAGGCTGGCTCCCCGGGTAGCTTCTCTGTAGCTCTCACCTAATCCCTTACCACCTGGCCACACAGCCCACATCCTGCTTTCTGTCCCCTCCCCCAACCCCTCACACTCACCCTGGGTTCATTTCTCCCTCACTTTGTGCAGCGACGAGCCATGTGCTTTTGCGAACACCATCCACTCCACCTCCGCGACTTTGCTCCTGCTGTTCCAGGATGCCCTTACCTTTGGCCTTGTGGAAAACTCCTATGCATCCCTCGCCTGCTTTGAACCCTTCCTCCCAGTGCACACCCTTACGTATATGCACCCCTCCAGCAGGGACCCCACTCCCTCGACCGTGCCTGCCTCCTTGGCTGGAATATGAACTTTTCAAATCACCTGCCAGCCACCTGTTCGTTCACCTTTGTGCCCCTTGGGTCTAGTATCTCACACCTTGTAGGTTCGAATTACCTGGGGAGCTTTTAAAAAACTACCCATCAGAGCCTCACTTGGACTCGTTAATCGGATTAATCAATTCCCCATCTAGTGGCGGGGAAGCCGCTCTTTCTTCTGTACTTTCCTGGGGAGTCTGATCTGCGGCAAGAATGGTGAACCCCCAGAGCAAGTTCTCTAAAAACAAATTAGTCCTTCCGGGCAGCCCCGTGGTCCCAGGGGTGTCGTTCTGGGCACAGCTGCTCATACATATTGCCCTGCTGGGACCGTTCCAAGTGCAAGGGGAGCGTGCGGACACAGCCCCTGTGCCACAGTGCGTGGAGTTGCCACCTGAGGCCTGGGGTCTTTTCCATGGTGGTTGCCTGTTAGGTATTTGCAGGCCCGAAGTGAACCGAGCCAGGATTCCTCAGTCTGGGTCCCGAGAGAGGTGAGCAAACTCGTTCCAGGACTTGACAGTCTAGTTTGGGAGGCCTGTCTGGGTTCCAGGCCCAGGGAGTGCTACCTTCCGAATAGACACCCGTCTATACTCCCCCAGTGTCTCTAACCCGCATACCCTGCACCAAACCCTCTGAGCTCTGTCCCCAGAAATTGGTGTCCCCATCTGTTCCGGGCCCAGTCGGGCACGATGACCCCCAACTCCGGACTGTCCCTGGGCGAGCCCGTCTTCTCTGTCGCTATGCCGCTAGCTCAGGCCTCCGCCTCTGCTCACCTTTGCCAGGTCTGTGCGTCTCCACCCCCATCATCGGCCTGGCCTGGTCTCTCCTTGCTCCCAGCAGCTCCCTGCTGTGCGGGTTGTGTCTGAGAGCAACTGCCACCTGGGTCTGAATATTCCAGGTCCCCCAGCACACGTTTGCCCGACTCCTTTCCCGTCTCCAGGCCCTGTTGCGCAGCCAAACCGCGTTGAAGTGTTCTCGTGCTGCTTGCCCTCTTTGCCCGTCCTGCCCCCTGGTTTTCGAAGACTCAACCGGTCTCCTTCCCGCCGCCCCCAGACAGTCTCGGGGTCAACTGCTTAGCCCTTTGTGACCCTCAGGCTCTCTCCTGACCCCAGAAGGAGAGGATTAGCTCAAGTCCATGCTCTGTGGAGCCCACGGACGCCCTCCTGAGTTCTGAAGCCCATGGCGCTGGTGGGTTCAGTGGGTGTTTGCAAAGCCTGTTCTCCCTGCAGATACTGGACCCTGATGCGTTCTGGCACCATTGTCTCGTCTGTGGATTGGGGTCATGCGGCTCCCTGGGGTAGCCCCGCTGGAGGCCTTGCCCTGGGATCACGCCCCGGCAGTAGGATTTGGCGTCCAGAGTTCGCAGAGCATCGGACTGGCTTTGCATCTCGGGAGACCACAGAGTGCCGGCCCTGGGCCCGCCCCGACCCGATGGAGCCCGGCCCAGGCCCAGAGCGCAGTGCGAACGCTCCCAGCCCAGAGCGCTCTGGGCCAGAGCCCCCTGCAAACGTGCACTCGCACACACGCACCTGCCTCCCTGCAAGCCCTGAGCTTTCTTCCTGGCGCCTTCCTGTTGCTCTGACCACTTGCTGCTTTCTGGAATCGTCCTAGAGTCCGTCCCCGCTGAGCGGAAGCTGTCACGGGCTTGTTTCCCTGGAAGCAGTGGACAGGATGCTTTCCAGCCCCAGGCCAGCGCTTGGGGTCCACAGAACCGGCACTCAAGGCCCCTCTGCCATCTTTACGAAACCAAAGCAAACCAAAATCCGTTTTATTTTGAAGTAGTTAAGAGAAGAGGATTCTACAGGGGTCCCTGGGGGGCTCAGTCGGTTGAGGTCATGATCTCACAGCCTGTGGGTTCGAGCCCCGCATCGGGCTCTGTGCTGACGGCTCAGAGCCTAGAGCCTGCTTCGGATTCTGTGTCTCCCTCTCGCTCTGCCCCTCCCCCACTCACGCTCTGTCTCTCTCAAAAATGTTATACTTTCTTTTGCTTCATCCTTTTTTTTCTTTTTTAAGGAAATTGGTCTTGATGAACCCCGGCCCAGGTCTTGCAAACTGGGAGCATGTAGAGCTCTTTAGCGGAATGTACGTGAATGGTAGGAAAAAAATAAGGTGACTGCTTACTTACTCAGGCTAATTCTCGGCTTCAGGGATCCGGAGAGAGGCTGATGGCTCGGGACTCCCCATGTCATTCTGGATTTTTCCCGTGCCATTACTTCTGCCCAGAATGCTTTTCTCCCCTCTCCCGTGCATCCAGCTCCTGTGTGTTCTTCAAGGGTCTGGCTCGCGTGGCCTCTCCCTTATGGTTTCTCTGCTGCCCTGTCCGAAGCGGTCTCTGCATTTTCTAAAAACCCTCCTCACACACTCTCTGTGCCTGGAATTTGAGTTTTGTCCGCTTTCTTCCCCCTCCCGTCACGCTGTAAACTCCCAGAGGCCGGCGACCTGGTCTCCTGTTCATTTCTGTATTCCTGCCCACCCCCTCCACCCTGCCCCAACCCCGGTCAGTTATGTTAAGAAGATGGGGGAATGCAGTGAACGTTCGCTGAGCGAATAGTTGTTTGCTGCTGTGTCGTAGGGCAGAACCTCTAGGTTGTGGTCGCTCCGGGAAGGTTTGCTGAGTGAATGAAGGAATGAACGAACAAAGACGCCGAGTGCCCGTGTCTGGGGCAGTCATGTCTCTGCTAGTAAGAGTTGATGCCCGTTTGGGGCGTTCCTGGCTGCACCCGGAGCTTTCCCCGTCCGTGTCTGATTCCGGGAACGAGGTGGGTGTTTCGGGGTGCCCCGGCCAGAGGCTTTGCCCAGGAGGGCCCCCCCGAAGCCCGTCTGGTCCAGCCACAGGAACAGTGAGCAACAAACAGGGTGGGCCCCACGTCCCCTCCCCAGCCCGGCCTCCCCTTCTGCCCCCGGTGAGGCCAGCAGCCTCCCACAGCCACAGGGCCTGCTGGTTTGCAGGCCCTGGTGTGTTTTTTCCCAGCGAGTGACTTTCAATCAACTTTAAAATGATTGCTCAACTCGAAAACCCCTGCAGGCGGGTGTCTGGGGTGGTTTGGACCCTGCTCAGCACTTCATTCCTTTCCCCAAATTGCTCATTATTTCATTTGCATAAATTTTCGTGGTGAGATACTGCCCCAGGCCTAGGAAGCTCAAATGGACCTCGTAACAGGGCTGCGGAGACGAGTGGCGGGGCCTCAGTCTGGCCCCGGCACGTGCATCTGCGACTCTCTTGGGCTCTGTCCTCTGCAGAAGCTCCTTCGAGAGCAGGAGCGGCCGTGGGAGGAAGACGAGACCACGAGGCCTCCGGGACCCTCCGTGCCCTGTGGGGGCTCTGTGTCGGACCCAGACCTGCCCGTCCGTGACCTCGGTGTCTCCCCTTCTCTCCTCACGTTGTCACCAAAGGCGGGAGACAGAGGCCCGACGGACCCCGGCTTCCACCTGGGTTTCTGGCATCGCCTTGCCATCAGTCAATCAGTCCGCACCAACTTATTGAATGCGTGCACCGGCATCCTGACGGCCAGGCGGGGTGCCGCCCTGGGGACACGAAGAAGTGAAAGACACCAGGAGATAAGAGCTTGTGGGGGGCAGTGCACACAAGACAAGGCTGCTGTGTTAGGTGCCAGGCCAGGGCGGACCGGCTGTGACAGCTCTGGGGGAACGGGGGTGGGGGAGGGAGAGGGGGACGGAGACGAGATCGGGGACCCAAGCGCTGGAGATGGAGACTTTAGGAGGGCCTTGAAGGGGCGGTTAAGCGTCCGACTTTGGCTCGGGTCATGATCTCGCAGTTTGTGAGTTTGAGCCCCACATCGGGCTCTGTGCTGATGGCTCAGAGCCTGGAGCCTGCTTCGGATTCTGTGTCTCCCTCTCTCTCTGCCCCTCCCCCGCTCATGCTCTGTCTCTCTCTGTCTCTCAAAAAATACGTAAACGTTAAAAAAAAAAAAAAGAGGGTCTTGAAGGTTGGCCAGGAGTCCTCTGGGGCTGAACTCCCCCCAGATGAGCCCTAGGTCGCTTGTGTCTGGGAGCCCCAGGCCAGCCTCCTGCTGTGTGCTGTTGCTTGATGTGAGTGTGGCAGAGAAGGTTGGGACAGGTGTTCGGGCCAAGTCTGTGGCTGCCAGGGGCGAGGGGGAGTGACTGAGTGGGCGGGGCAGTGGTGGGACGTGGGGTGACACGAGCAATGGTGATCGGAGAGATCGTAGGGGAGCCTACGTGCCAAGCTGAGGAGTCTAGGTACGACCCTCGGGCTCTGCGCACCCAGGGCATGTTTGCAACAGACTAAGCGCCTGGGGGAGGAGACACTTGAGATGCAGCAGTGGCATGGGTGCTGAGGAGGGAGTGTGGGGCAGGACCCCACGTGGGCAGGGAGTGGGCAAGATGAGGGCAGGGGAGGCCCCAGCGGGCAGCCCGGGCGTCTCAGGCCCTGGTGCCTGCCACCCACATGTATCAGTCTCCCCGTGGCAGCGCGCTGAGGGAAACCAGTTTCCCCCAAAGCCTGGCTTCAGGGTCGACGGTGAGGCTGTTGCAGGGGGAGCCACGTGGAGAGCTCGCTGGTACCTCACGGACCTCAGTTCCAAGAGAGGTGGCCCAGGCTACCCCTCTGGGCTGGCCCTCACTATCCCGGACACTCACTTGACCCCCTGTCTCCCAGTGTTTGGCCAAGAGAGCCTTCTGGGGGCCCAGCACGCTTCTCTGTCCGGTGAGGGAATAGAAAAGAAAGAAAACATGTCCTTGGCCCTCGAGAACTAACCATAACCACATTCGGTGGAACTTAAGTTAAATTTTTGGACCAGACACACAGTAGAAATATATTTACCGTTACGAACCTTGACCTAGTACGCCTGTCTGTGTATCCACCATCATCCATCTGTCCGTCCATCCCTCCATCCAAGTTGAATGAACCCTTGCTATGTGTGGCCCACCCCGATACCTCCCATTCACTCCTTTATTTTTAGCGCTGTCCCAGAACCCATTACCCCCATCTCGTGACCTGCTTGCTAACGGGTGGTTACCTTCAGCTTGTTAGGCACCGACCACCCTGGAGAGCTGAAACCATCACGCTGAATACCAGGCGGGCAGTCTGGGAGAATCTGTCTGGCAGATTCCGGGGGCTGTGTGTGCCGTGGGTCACCAGGAAAGGAGAGGTCATCGTGGGGACAGTGACGAAGAGCGGGGCTGAGCAGTACTGGTTCCCCTGCTCCCGGCTGTGTGGCGAACGGATACCCTGTCTCTGAAAGCCACAGAAACAAACTACGGCATGAAGTAATTTAAAGACGAACAAACAGGGGTGCCTGGGTGGCTCCGTTGTTTAAGCATCCGACTTCAGCTCAGGTCGTGATCTCGTGGTTCGTGGGTTCGAGCCCCGCGTCGGGCTCTGTGCCCACAGCTCGGAGCCTGGAGCCCGCTTCGGATTCTGTGTGTCCCTCTGTCTCTCTGCCCCTCCCCCGCTTGCACTCTGTCTCTCTCTCAAAAATAAATAAACATTAAAAAAAATTTAAAAAGAGGTGAACAAACAAAATTGCTAAATGAGGCATGTGCCGAGGTCCACAGATTGCAAATGGAATTTTGGAGGTGAGCAAGCCCGGGAGCTGGCTTTGGACGGGACGGTGTCTGTCCCACCCTTGCGACCGGAAGCCCCCCAGCCCCTCCGCCCCCCCGCCCCGGCACGGTGGGGCTCAGATCCCAGGTCAGCGAAGGGTTGACTCGGACCAAAGGAAGGGAACCAAGGGATTTGGGGGAGATGTGAGAATTCAAGAGTAAATGGGACTTGGGACTTGGTGATGGGAACAGGTGTCGGGGTCAGGAAGCAGGGGTGACCAGGGTGACCCCTGTGTGTCCAGCCTGCACGTGCTGGCAGGTGTCCTGGAGGACGGCTGGATTCGGGCCCCTGGGAGACTGGAGTCGGGGGCCGGGCGGTGGGACACACACGTCAGAGGCCCAGAGAGGATTCTGGAGATACAGGATGATAATTGATTCAGGTGAGATGCTCAGGGAGGGCAGTGGAGTGGGAGGAGGGAGCACAGCTTCTGGAAGAGACCCGGCTTTGATTAGAGCGAGTAGGAGGGGACACAGGGCAGCGGAGGAAAGCCAGGTGGGGTGCCGCTTTGGAGGAAGCGGGGCTTGCAGAAGAGCCGTGGACGGGCTCCGCAGGAGCGGTGGTGGCCATCGGTGGGGTCCGCAGCATCGAGGTGGCCTTAGCATGGTGTCCTGCTGGGACTGTGGGATGGGGCAGGCAGAGCAGGGTGGGTGGAGGTGAGCTGGACGTGAGGCAGCCGGGGAGCCGAGATGGGGAGGCCGGGACAGAGGGCAGCTACCCGGAGCTGTGGGCTGCCCGGAGGGCTCATACAGAGGGGAGTAAGCTGGGGGTCCTGCCGGTACGAGGGGGACAAAAGGGAGAGGCCAGGTGTCTGAAGGAGGGAAGAGGTGATGCTGTGCTTTCTGAGGAGGCACAGGGGTGAGGTCCGGAACTCAGCGGGGATACGGGCTTTGCACGGAGGAAGGGGCGGCCCCTGAGAAGGTGGCTTCAACGTGGGAGCCGCAGGATGGAGGCGTTCTTGTCTCCTCTGAGCAGTAGGAGGTGAGGCTAAGATGGCAGGGGTGGGCGGGGACGAGGAGGGAGTGGCCGGAGGTTTAACGAGGGTGGAGAGCTTGAAGTGGGGGGGTCATTCCAGGGAGAGGGAGACAGGTCTTGAGGACCCCTTCATTCATTCATTCATTCGTTCGTTCATTCATTCATTCTTCATTCAGTTAGAGAGAGAGAGAGAGAGAGAGAGAGAGTGAGCAGGGGAGGAGCAGAGAGAGAGGGGGAGAGAGAGAATCCCAAGTAGGCTCCAAGCTGTCAGCGCAGAACCCAGCGTGGGGCTCAAACTCACAAACCACGAAATCATGACCTGAGCCGAAACCTAGAGTGGGACGCCCAATCGACCGAGCCACCCAGGTGCCCCATTCATGCATTCTTGACCCGGCAGGTATTATTGGGGACCTACTGTGTACCAGGCCCTGTGTCCTTGACCCTGGGGGTACGGCCATGAACAAAAGAGACACCAGAATACCTTCCTGACCTCACGGAGCTTCCATGTGGGACAGGGGAAGCCCAGTAAATCGGTGGATGTGTGAGGTCTACGACTGCTGTTAAGATGACGCGACGGGCAGAAATCCACGTGTGCCGTGCGTGTGCTAGACATGATGTGAGCTACGGGCAGAGCAGGGGCGTGGGAGGGCCACCAGTGAGCGTGTGGTTTTCAGGAGTGTGGCCAGGGCAGGCCTGCCTGGGAAGGGACAGTTGAGTGGTGAGGGGGGAGGAGTGGCTGTCTGGGGAGGCCGGTGGCCTCGGATTTATGGGGAGTCCCTCTTCCCTGTGGTGTGAGTTTCCTAGAAGGGCCGGCTGTGTGGGCCGGTGTGGGCCGGAGTAGAGGGGAGAGGAGGAGGTCATGACCATGAAGGGGCCCCTTCACAGGCCCTGATTGACTTGTTCACACGGATGCTGGTGTGGCCCAAGCGGGTGGCCGGGCCTGACCATCTGCCGGGGAAGTAGATGGCCTGGAGACCCGGCGGGGGGCGGGGGGGGTCTCCTCAGCGGAGACGGGAGGGGTGCGTGGGGTCACCTCTGGGAGTCCCATGAGCCCTGCCGTATGTAGACCCCAGTTCTCTTACGCACGTGCCACGGAGGCCTGGTGGGCGCGATAACATCTGTCTCAGTGGGGGAAACCGGGGAGCATCGGTGTGGCCGCTCGGAGATTTTCTTCCTTCCGCATCGTCCTGGAGAGGAAAGACTGTTCCAGAGAGAAGCCCTTGAGACCCTGGGCACAAAGCCGGCCGGGGCTGGACGGGGGCTGGCTCTTAAGGGTGGCCCCCCTCTTAGGCTTGTGTCCCCCTCGAGCAGCAGATTTTCCACGGGCACCTGCAACAGCATGGTCAGAACGACCATCGGCGCTCAGCTGCTGCTAACAGGTGGTCACCATCATCGTCCTCATTTCCAGATAAGGGAACTGAGGCACAGAGAGGTAACCAAAACGCACCCAAGGTCAAGTACACCGTGCTGGTGGGAAGGGCAGGATTCAAGGGCATCCAGCTCCAGGTTCACCTTCTTCGCTGTGTTTTACGAGCCTTATCTCATCGGGTAAGGGAGTGCTCAGGATTACTGCCCCTTTACAGGCAGGGGGCCAGGTGACGGGTCCCCGGGTGCACAGGTGGAAGAGGCCGACAGGCCCCTAAACCCGGTCTCAGGACCTCCCCTCCTGCCTCCGTGGCGATTGCCGAGGAGGCAGACGGTGGAACCTGGTCCCTCGCCCCGACTGCGGCCTAATGAGTCCCGGAATTGCAGCTTGTTTGAATTTGTGAAGTTAATTGGTTTTCCAGACAGAACCACAGACCAGTGTCCCTGCCTCCTGCCCACCGCGTACTCCCCCCACCCCCGGGGGTCCCGACAGCCGCACGGCCGTCTCGGGTCCCAGTGAGGGCCAAGGATGGGGGAGAAGGGCCCCGGGCGGCCGTGAGGACGGGGGTGCCTCCCCCCGAGGCTGGCCCTGGGCTCCTGGCCTAGGAGCCAGGGCAGGCGCATGAAATCCGAACTCTGGAGGGAAATTTACTGCACAATAAAGAAAGAATGGCCCGCTTTGGGGACAATTAAAGCCACATTACTGTGGAATTACCGAGGGCGCCCAGGGAATTAGCCAAAATCCAAAGCAGCCAGAGCACCAGGGCCAAGAAATGTGGGGCGTTCACATGCGGGTCTCCCCCTCCCTGCCCCGGCCCCTTGTACAAGGAACCTGTCTGGTTCCCAAACCCCCTAATTTTAGGGCAAGAAAAAAACACTTCCAAAGACGTTACCTGAGGGGCACTGTTGTTATAAGCCAGCCCCCGTCCAGCTCAGCTTGTGCCTGAAAGAGTTCTCTTCTGGTTTCAAAGCCAGCGGAGGTCCAGGGGGAAGGGCTCAGCCCCACCGTTTGCAGCCGAGAGGGGGGGAAGGTGCCAAATTCCGAGCTGGAGCCCAGCGGAGGCCTCGTGGGCTCCGCGCGGGGCCTCGACGTCCCGGCCTGGAAGATGGGCTGTTTGTGAGGCTGTTCGGCGGACAAGGCAGATGAAATTAAGCCTCCTTGGTCCTTCGGCACTTTTATTTTATGGCTTCCTCTGGGGAGATGAGAGGAAAGTCGTCCAGCGCGGGGCGTGTGGGAGAGCGAATGTGTCTGTGCTGGCGTTCCTTCTGTGCGGAGAGGAAGGGGACGAAGAGCTGTTCCTGCGGTCGCCGGCCGGCTTTGGGGCTGGGGGACCCCTGCTCTCTCTGGTTGTTAGGGAGGGAGGCGTTTGGCCACGTTGGCCCTGAAAACAGTTTGGACGAGGAGGCTGGAGGGGTTGTTCATTAAGGGACCCTCCTCATTCCCCCCCAGGGCCGGTCCCTTGTTTGGTTCCTGCCTGGGAGTTTCGGCCTGATAGAACCAGCAAGACCCTGGTGTGGCTTATTGTCCTCTGTCCGAGGGATCTGTGCAAAATGCCCCACACTTCCCAGCACCACCCGTCGAGGACATGCCAGCCGCACGTAGCGGTCCTGGGACATTTCCACGGAGGACTGGTCTGCCCTAAAGCCTTTGAAACTCTGAAAGGGTGGCTGGTGTTTTGTTGGTTTGTTTGTTCGTTTGTTTTTAACTAAGCCCCCACTGTCCCGCTGTCCCTGCACAGATTCTAAAGGCCAACATCCAGCAAATGCTTGGGCTACAGAGTGATCATCTGCCCACGAGGAGCAGGTGACCGTAGTCCCCAGGCCATTTCCCCCGGATAACTAGAACGTCGTTGCAGAGGGACCATTGGGTTTCTTTCCTGCAGATTAACCCCCCACGCTTGTCCACAGGTAGACCGATTCTTCTGCTGTCTCCTTCAGACATGCACGGTCCCTGGCCCCAAGGGCTCAGGGTCATTTCCAGACTGGAAGATGTCTCAAGACACCCCTTCTACCTGTGTGCGTATGAGATCAAACCGGGAAGGATCTCCCAGCCCAGAGGCAGAACGGTGTCTTCTCCAAGGCTGAGGTGGCAGGGACTTCACCAGTCTCCTTCTGCCTCCTCCTTGGAGCTAGACTCTCCTGTACTGTGTCCCCCCGCTTGAATGCTTCCGGAAGCGGCAAGATCACTCTCTCTCCAGGGGGTGGCCCACCTTACTCTTGGTCTCCTGGAATCTGCCATTCCTTGTCAGTCCCTCTGTCCTGCGCTAGGCCCCCTACGTTCTTCAGTGACGTGACGTGTAATTAAAGCCTTTAACTGTGCTCTCAGAAACGCTTTCCTGATATCTAAACGAAGGAGGCCTGCTGGTGTGATGAAAATAACAGGATTCAGAGGAGGGGCACAGAGTCGTTGGTCCATTCCACTGCGAAGCATGTCCTGATGAAAATGGCCTTTTCTGCCCGGAGAGTGGGGGGCCATTCCGATCAAATTGCCTTCCCCCTCCCGTTTCTCCGTGTGATTCCACGAGGCTCCCGCGGGATTCAGGGACCCTCCCGCCCCCGGCCATCCTCCCCTTTTGCGGGACTTGTGGATGCCGACAAGATTACAGCTGCCTTTGATTTAAAAAAAAAAAAAAAAAAGCTGTTATGTAAAATCACACATTTTAGGCAAAGCACGCGTCTGATGGGGATCTGGAAGGTGTCGGAGATGGGATAGCTGTGTGATTCTCCGGGCATTCTTTTCTTTTCACTGCAAAGTATTCGTTGACGTTCCAGTTTTACTGGGCATCCTGTCGTAGAGCGAATTAGGAAAATTAGGTTGACCTGGAGTGACCCGCCGGGAGCCCGGTTTCGGGCTGTGGCCGTCCCAAGGGCAGGGAACTGTGTGTCCCGACCCTGGGGCTCACAAGGTCCTGTGTACCGGGTCGGATCCCTGGAGCAGTTTGGGCCCCAGGTTCGGCCGGTCTCTGCAGCCGCCAGCCTGAGTCAGAGTTAACCGCGGAGTTGACATAAGTAACAGGTCCAGCGGACGAGGGGTACCGCCCGTGGGTCGGCGGTGGCGGGAAGGGAAAGGTGTCCTGGGAATTGCATGTTTTCCCTTCTCGGTGTCAAAGGGGGTGTCAAGGAGGGCGGAATCCGCTGCAAGTCATTAAGTCCCCCCTCGCCGCCAGCCTCTCCCGTGGCCGCTGGAGTCCGGCCTCGCGTCTCCAGCCCGGCATGTGCCAGATCCGGTGATGGGACCCATTACAGATGGGAAATGACTCCAGGGAGCCAGGGGCCAGGCTTGGCCGGAGCGGCTGGCAAATCCGCCTTCCTGTGTGTCCGTTTAAGAAAGCCTGGGGAGCGTGGGCATCACCTCTGGGGAGGAGGGTTTGGAAGGAAGCCCCAGGGCTGCCAGACAGGCGTCTGGGCAGCGTGGCCGAGCCACACGGGGCAAGGAGGGTTTCGTGGGGACCAAAGCCGTGGGGGGAGGAGGCTCTCTTCGGACAACCTCTTCTACTTCGAAACTTCTGGGGCTTCAGGAATGCCTCCCGGCAGCCACGGGGGTGCGTACCAAGCCCTGTCCTGCCCCCGGCCATGCCATTCTCGCGTGCTGGGGGTCCGGAAAGGGCCCTGAATCAGGAGCGCCCCTAACTAGTTCCAGGTCCTTGGCAAAGTCTCTCTGCCTGCCCTGGGGCCGCATTTGTCTCCTCTCGTCTTCCACAAGAGGGTGAACTGGGAAGAGCTGAAAGCCCCGCACCAGCTCCAAGATCCTGTTTTTGCCCTTGGGGGGACAATATCGTCTTGCCGTGCTCGGCAGATCGATCTGGCGTGAGGCTGGGGTGGGGGGGAGCTGTGTTCATACGGGGTCCTGTTGGAAGGAAGAAGTAAGACCCCTGGACTCTGGACCTCTGCTTGGCAACCAAGTGCCCTTACGGGCAAGAGAGTTTGCATCTTGTAGTTAGTGGGCTGCCCCCTCCCCCTGGAAGTTTCCGGAACAGGGAGGTGACGAGGTGAGAGGAGCTTCAAGGGGGATTTGGGGAGGAGGGCCGTTGGAGTTGGGGCGGACGGGGACTGGAGTCCCGGGGCTGAGGGGGAGGCGGGGAGAGGTGACAGGGCAGGGTCCCCTCTGCCCAGCTGCCTGGGGCGGGGCTCTGGAAAGGCCCACAGGGAGGATCTGAGGAATAGGCTGCAAAGAATTGATGACTGCTCCCGGCTCACCAAAGCCTCCTTGGCATTTCCTCCACGGAGAGGGGCCTCCCCGCCCTGCGACGAGGAGGGTGTTTGTGCGGTGGGAGCCCTGAGTTGTTCCTTAGCAGCCGCGAGAAAGGAGCTATCGTTTCAAAGCCTTAGGGGAGGCAGAGAGCAGCCAAAAAAGGGCAGAGGGAAGAAAACGCTAAGATGTTTACAGAGAAGAAGAAGAAGAAAAAAAAAGTCAGTGGAAAAAGTGACGGCGAGGTCAAGCCGATTCGGGGGTGGCCCTGCACGGTCCACTGAGGAGGGGGGCCGGCCGCCCCAGCAGGGCCACGGCTGTGCACAGGGGGAGAGCAGGGCCGCTGACCTCGGTACCCTTGACCCCAGCCCCAGTTCGCCATCAGCCTGATATCGGGGACGCCCCCTCTGCCCAACTGAAGTTCACGGTGCTGCTGGAGAAAGGAGGCAAGCCCCCGCAGACCTCAGATCTGTCCCCGCCCCCCGCCCCCCGCACCTTCCTTCTCCGGCAGCAGCCGGAGAGGGTCTGGCTGGGTGCGGGGACAGCTCCCAGCCGCTCCTTGGTCTGACATCCCTACAAAGGGGCCGGCCTTTCCCAAGCCCCACAGGTGTGAAAAGTTTGTTACCCTCAGTGTTTGTTCAGCCCTATTAGTGGTCTGAGGGACTGTTGACAGAGGACCCCTTTGTGCGCTAAAGCTCTCTAAGCCCTCGACAAACACAGGCCACTTATCTCCCGGGACTTTATCAGGAACCATCTAAAGCCAGCTCCCAGCCTCCCTGACTGACACCAGGAACCATCTAAAGCCAGCTCCCAGCCTCCCTGACTGACACCGGGGACCGGGTTTCCCGGTGGGTTTTTAGGGTTCATTTTTCCGACCACCTTGGTCCACTTCTTGTAGATTCTGTTTCTGATATCAGAGAGAAAGCACAGGTCCGGGGGTCAGAGTTTCGGTTTTCAAGTTGGAACTTTTTTTTTTTTTTTAAAGAAGGATACTGTTGTGGCTCCCCAGGCCTTATGTCCACCGAGGGGGGTGGGGGCGGGCACCGCAGAGAGACTTGGGGAGGGGTCCGGGCTCCTCGTGAGAACGTGGCTGTGGGGGCTGGGGCTCCTGAACCCACCGGCGAATTCGCTGCTTCTAACCACCAAGCCACCCCCTACCGACCCTCACATGCCCCAAAGTGGATTCCTTTTCTTTTCCTTAGAATGGCTTCCAGTCGATAACCTGGTGAGTATCCTTGCCATGCCTGGCCCTTCTGGAAGACCCAGGTGGGCACTGTCCTGTTGGCCACCCCCCCCAACCCTGGACAAGCACGTGGAAGCTGCAGGATACCCCCTCCCCCCCCCCACCGCCCGGGCCGTGCCCACCTGTGATTTGCCTGTCAGCTGGGGCTGGTCTATTCTGCCCTTCCTACAGCCCCACCTCTTGTCCCCTCAAGTCCCAGCCCCCAGGCTTGTTCACACCTGGAGCAGACCCCTCCTGAACTCCCACGTACCCTCCCCATGAAAATTTGCCCCTTACCTCCCAGGAGCTATGGTATACTGTGGCTCTAGACTTCTAGGGCCAGAAATCCTCACACCCGGGGTTCTCATTTCCCAGCCAAGAACACGAAAGCTCAGGCAGGCCAAGCAGGCTTTCTAGGGGTGCCCACCTGGGTGAGCCTCAGAGCCGGCACCAGCCCCCGGGGTCCAGGTCTCCCAAATCCCCTCCAGCGGCCTTTCCTCTGGCCCTTGCTGCCTTGTGATACTCTATCGACTGGTGCTTGGGTGGCTCAGTTGGTTCAGCCTCCGACTCTCGGCTTCAGCTCAGGTCGCGATCTCACGGTTTGTGAGTTCGAGCCCTGCACCGGGCTCCACTCTGACAGCACGGAGCCTGCTTGGGATTCTCTCTCTCTCTCCCTCTCTCTTTCTCTGTCCCTCCCCGGCTTGCTCTCTCTCTCTCTCTCTCTTAAAATAAATAAATAAACTTAAAAATAAATAATAATTACGCTCGCATGTTAGCGCCAAGGACTTTGTCTTCACACAGCTTTTTTCACCTCTGCATCATCTGCACCAGTGGTTCTCAAAGTGTGGTCCTTGAGTGGGCGGAGTTCCATCCCCTGGGAACCGGTTAATGGTGTGGACCGTCTCGCCCCGCCTACAGCCTTAACCTAGCGAATCAGAAACTTCCAGGGCTGGGGCTCAGCCCTCTGGGTCTTGGCAGGCAGTTTCCTGATTCTCTGTGCCCACGTTTGAGAACTGTTGCACGTTGGGGTCTTGGAGGGGGAGTTAGTGGCTGCTTGAATTGCCAATCAGAACTCGAGAGGAGGAGGGGGGCATAGTCTTGAGAGTGGGACGTGCACAGGTGTCAACCCTACAGGAGCAGTCCTTCCCGACTCAGAGGTTGACGTGTCGTCCAGGGGGCTCCGTCGGTGTTTGTTGAATGAAGAAACGAACCAGCAGTCCTGCAGAGGCGGGTCCTGTCGGGGACGCCAGTGTGGCCCCCTCCCACGACTTGGGGTGGTGCTCAGTACTCCCACACGTGCTCTCTGGAACCCAGGGGATCCCACAGAATAATCCTCACCTCCCCTGGGCTCTGTCACACCCGACGCGGACCCTTCACTCGCTTCTTTCAGACAAGCGAATTTGCCAGTTCTCCTGGTCCGTGTCTAGGCGATGCTTTCCGACGGCCCTTCAATTAACATTGATACACGGCACCCTCAGATGATCGCAAACCCTAGGACCCTGCCTGGAAGCAGACTGCTCTTGCTTCTAGTGTCTGGGCGATTGCTCAGTCTGTCTGGCCCACCCCAGCCGGTCACCGCTCGCAGAATCTGGCTGGTTGACGCCTCTGGTGATGAGCTTGAAGCCCTCTGTTTGGGAGATAGGGGCAGACCTTGGAGTAAGGTGTCCGGCTCACTGTTATATCCCCAGCACCTTGCCTCATGCCTGGGACGCCGTAGGGACTCAGGCAGGATCTGTGGACTGAATAAATAAATCCACAAGCTACCGCACTTACCACGAGTATTAAGTGAACCCTGCGGTCTGGGCTGTGATCGTGTTGTCAATGCATCTAAATGCAGGGTCGTCTCTCACTTATGCCCAGCTCACTACTAGGCACGAGAGTGTCCGGGCCCCAGGCTTGCGTCGCTCGGCCCCGCTCCAGGAAGGAGCCCGTGGGGAAACCCGGCTCAGGGTGTCCCCAGGTGCTGGCGGGAGCCAGGTGCGGGGAGCGGCCGCTGCTCGGCCTGGTCGCCTTCTGCGGGGAGCTGACATCTGGGCTCAGACAACAGGCCACGTGGGGGCGGAAAGCGTAAGATTTATAAACAAGGGTCAGACCGTTTCTAAATAAATAGGATACCACATAGAGTAGCGAAGTAACAGATAAAAGGAAATACAAGCTGCCTCAAACTCTTAAAAATAATTCAAATATTTGCATCGTTCTGAACCAATCGCTTACAGAGTAGTTTCTTTTGAAACTTTGCCTGCTGCCTCAGAGGATTCTCGGCTGTAAACTCTACCCCTTATCTCCCTTTGAGCTCTCTCTCCAGGGAGCGGCTCACATTCCAACCCGTTTCTTTCGCTTTCGTTGCCCGTGCACTAGCCTGCGACGGGGCTGCAGACCCGCGACAGCAGCACCTGGGAGCCTGTCAGGAATGCAAACTCCCAGGCCGGCCCCAGACCTCCTGAAGCTGAATCTGCATTTGAACAGGTGCCCAGGTGGCCCCTGTGCCCGGCGCAGTTGGGCAGCTCTGGCTGGTGGGAACCTGGCGTCTGTGTCCCAGTTCTCAGGGCCTGTGCTGTCCACTGAGCAGAATGCCCCGCATGAGTGTCAGTCCTGACGGCACTTGGGACAGTTGGACATTCCTGATCTCCTGTGCGGTTGCTAGACAGCCAATCGTTCTTCTCCTTGGAGGCAGAAGCATGCTGAGGGCAGGACTCTGTCCTGTTTGCTGTCGTATCCCCGGCACTCGATCAGCTCTGCACCTGCTGAGTCCCGTGGTCCCTACCCAGTAGTCACAGACAACATTGGCGAAGGAACTGGTGAGGAAAGCGGCACCCGCCCCCAGCCTGCAGGTGCCTGTCATGCCCCACACTGCCCCTGTTGGCCTGGATGTGTAGAAATTTGTTGATGATCACGGTAGATCCGAGGGCTGAGCTTACCCGGCGGTGAGGGTAACCGAGGGCTGGGGAGCGTTTTCTTGCGTACAAAGCCCCCAGCCTGTGGACAGTGCATATGTAGGTCACTTATTTTGGAAAGTGTAGCTGCGGATATGTAAATCTAAGATTCCTATTGTGCTAGAGAAACAACGTGGGGTCTCCTTCTTAACAGAACTGCCCTGGAAGGGAGGGAAGAATTAAGAGGGATCCAGAGTCCTGGGAGGGCACAGGAAGGCCCCTGGCTTCAGCCCAGAGCTCTGAGGGGGCCCATTGTCAAATGGCCTCGCTGTTCCACTGAGAGAGCCCCTGAGCCGTGTGAAGTTTGGGGGACCCAGGGCCAGAGTCCCTGAGACACAGGGCCAGGATACAGCTTAACAGTGTCTTCAGGATCCTTTCTGGGCCTGGGAGAGCCCGGGCGGGGGACTGGAAGTTAAGTTTATCAAGGTCTTCTGGGAGAGTTTACCCATGTTTGGTAAACTCATCAAACCGGTAGATGCAGATTCAGTCTCTATTGTAAGGTCCTCCTTGGGGGTTCTGGGAGGAATCGAGGGCATTCTAAATGTGGGTTTTTCTCCTTAAAGTGCTGCAGTCTTACTTGAGCAGATGGGAGATAAATTGGTGAGTTAAAACAGCAAGACAAGTTTTAAGTAGCTCAAAGCAACAATAAAGGAAGTGTCACAAATGTCACAAAGCCATGTCTTGTCAGAATGTGGCCCAGGCAGAACACACAGTTCTCCATCTGCCCTGTCTATCTGCCCATGCACCCATGCACCCACCCACGTACATACCTGTCTGCCCATTCATGCATGCGTCCATCCACTTATCCACCCTTCTATCCATTCATCCATTCACCCGCCTATCTATTGATCTATCCACTCATGCGCCTGTCCACCCAGCTCCCCCATCCATCCACTCATCCATCTGTCCATCTGTCCATCCGTCTGTCCGTCCGTCCGTCCATCCATCCATCCATCCATCCACCCACTGACTCATCCATCCATCCATCCATCCATCCATCCATCCATCCATGCATGCAGTCAGCCAACCACCCACTCACTCATCCATCCATCCATCCATCCATCCATCCATCCATCCACCCACTCATCCATCCATCCATCCATCCATCCATCCATCCATCCATCCACCCACTGACTCCATCCATCCATCCATCCATCCACTCACTCAGCCATCCATCTGTCCATCCACCCACTCACCCATCCATCCATCCATCCATCCATCATCCATCCATCCATGCAGTCAGCCAACCACCCACTCACTCATCCATCTATCCATCCATCCATCCACCCACTCATCCATCTATCCACCCACTCATCCATCCATCCACCCACTCATCCATCCATCCACCCACTCATCCATCCATCCACCCACTCATCCATCCATCCACCCACTCATCCATCCATCCATCCATCCATCCACCCACTGACTCCATCCATCCATCCATCCATCCATCCATCCACTCACTCAGTCATCCATCCGTCCATCCATCCACCCACTCACTCATCCATCCATCCATCCATCCACCCACTCATCCATCCACCCACCCACCCACTCATCCATCCATCCATCCATCCATCCACCCACTCATCCATCCATCCATTCATCCACTGACTCCATCCATCCACTCATCCGTCCACCCACTCACTCAGCCATCCATCCGTCCATCCATCCATCCATCCATCCATCCATCCATCCATCCACCCACTGACTCCATCCATCCATCCATCCATCCATCCACTCAGTCATCCATCTGTCCATCCATCCACCCACTCACTCATCCGTCCATCCATCCATCCATCCATCCATCCACCCACTCAGCCATCCATCCATCCATCCATCCATCCATCCATCCATCCATGCAGTCAGCCAACCAACCATCCATCCATCCATCCATCCATCCACCCACCCACTCAGCTATTTATTATCTGTCTTCCTTCTGACTTGCCCACTTTGGCTCGCTCTTGTCTATACAATGAAAACATGTCGAGATCTGCTCTGGGCTAGAGAATGTAAGGGCAAACACTTGCCTTGTCCTCTAGGAACCAGCACAGCTCAGAGCATTTGTCCTGCTTTATCTGAGAGCTTGTTGCTGAGAGCCCTCGTCTTCCCCCTCCTTCTGTCAGATAGGGAGCCCTGGATAGTTGAGGAGGCATCATCCATCCCTGTCTCCCTCATGGCCAATGGCATAGGGCCTGGCATGTAGCTGGAGCACTCAAATGTGTGTTGAATTGAATGGGCCTGGGGGTTGATGAGGGATCAGACAACCCATCTTGGTGGGACAGGTTTGGAAAAGCTTAAGGAATGGTGGTGACAGGCATATGTTAAAATAGGACTTAGAGGATATTTTGATGGGACCATCTCTTGGGCCCCTTTCCCCATCAGGTTTCAGGAGGCGGAGATGGAGGGGGGGTGGACTCCTGCTCCTACCTCCTGCTTCGTGTTACACTCCTGGGTCTGAAACGCAGCCACACGTGATGTGTCCTTGGGGATCCCCACATGACAGCTGAAGGAGGGCATGGGGCTTGGGGTCTAGACCAGACCAGCTCTCTCTGGGTGGTTGGGGGACCCCTGGATAAGATGCAGTGCCTCGCAGGGCTCCTGGCCCTGGCTCACCAAGGTTCATCAGAGGTTGGGCTGCCCCCCTGCCCCCTTCTCCCCCAGGCTGACCTCTCTGTTCTCACAAAGCTACCCTTTCCTTCCCTTGAAGCCTTGAAATCTGATAATGAAACTAATACCCAATATTTTTGCCTCCAAGAGAGGCAGGAGATAAACAGGAAGGCCTGAGGGATTAAGGTGTCTTTCTGAGGGCCTGGCTGGGAGTGGGGTGACATCTCTGTGTGGAGCTGAGGGACCCAGATGGGGGCCGCTCTGCCTGATGCATTTTTCCATTTGTGTAGAGAAAATAAAACACAGAGAAAAGAAAACAAGCCGTAAAATACTTTGCAGAAGTCTGAGCGTGGGCAATTGCCACTTGATGTCCCCTGACAGCTCCAAGAGGTGGGAGGGAGGGGAGCCCTGCCTTTTGATGTCTGGCCTCTGAGTTTTCTTTTGTGTGACCGGTTGTTTGGGAAGAATCTTGTGTTGGTGTAAGGTGCATATGGAAGACGGATACCACCTGGGGCTCCCCTTGGGGTGGGGAAGGGGGGTTGCTGAGCTCCCTGGAGGGGCTCAGAGGTTCAGGCAACCGCACTGTGGAAGTGGGGGACAGCTAGCACTGTCTTTATGGAGGAAGACACAGGAGTAGCATCTGCCTCCAAGAAGGACCAGAAGATACTGCTGGTGGGGCTTTTCCCAGTACGAGAGGGCCTTGAGGAAGCCAGACCTGGGTGCTCTTCCCAGATCCCTGTCCCTGGGCAGGGGTGCCAGGTCCTTTGACTTCTGTGCCAGTAGGAAAGCTCCAGATTCTGTACTATAGTCCCCACTGTTCCTTCCAGTGACGTGGGTCCTTTCCTCTGAGGCGCTGGGCCAAGAGCCAGAAGACCCAGGTTCTGGTCCTGGGCCCCCATTTATTGCCCTGGTGCAATAAATGGTAGGTCACTTAACCCCTCTGAGTAGCCCTCAGCACCCTCATCTGGCTGAGTCCAAAGGGACAGTGGACATGCATACACATGCACAATGGTCCCTTGTGCTGGTGGGCAGGTGAGGCTGAGCTCAGTCCCAGACACTGAAGGGGCTGAGGGACCCTTGGTAAGACTCTCAGGACTCATTCTCTGGCCTCATTTGCCTTCTGATTGCTTCCACACTCAGGCATAAACTGAGGCTTTCCCCCTTGTGGCCCCCACAGTGCCTCCCCTTGAGCCCCATCCTTCTTGTCAGTTGAGTGACTAATGGGCGTGTCTTTAGCGAGAACATTTAAAGAAACGTGTACTGTCAGAGAGACCAAATTAAAGAGGCAAAATTTTTTTAAATCACAAAAGTAATAAATGAATAAGAAGCTGGTACAAATTTGTGCCACTTGTGTGGTAGAAAAGACACATAGTTTTTAATGCATCGTATGTAAGAGCACTGGACGTGGTAAGAAAAAAAAACAACCCCACCTTATTTGAAAACTGGGCAAATGGCATGAACAGGCAACGTACACACACACACACACACACACACACACACACACACACACAAAAGAAATATAACTAGAAAAACAAACACATGGCGAAATGTCCAACCTTACTGGGAATCAAAGACATGCAAATTAAAATCATGTGTGTGTGTGTGTTTTCCAGACGAACTGGCGAACGTTAAAAAAAAAAAAAAAGAATTCTGATACTAAATGCGTGTTGTTATTTTTTTTTTCAAGGGTGTGGCGAAATAGTAGCTCTCATATCCTGCTGGAAGGGAGTAGAAGCTAGGACAGCCTTTCTTCAGGGCAATTTGGATCCTGAGTTAAAAACATGTAGATTCGAAAGTTAACCCGGTTGTGCTGTCTTGAGAAATTCACTGCACAGCAGCCATCAGGGCAGGGCACAAATATACATCCAAACCCGCCTCTAAATGCACCTATTGGGGATTCCAGGGAGCCAATGACATATATGCATGCAGGAGAGGATTAGACAACCTTTCAAAATCACGATGAACTGTATCTGGCATTAAATAGTGGCCATCATTGTGAGAAAATGGGCCACGAAGTGAAAATGTACAGTATGGTCCATGTCCATGGGAAAGAATAAAATAGCTCCACAGCTGAGCAAAGGTTAATTCAAGCCTGCAAGGAGAGACCCCTGCATTAACAGCAGTCGCTGGAAATCTGAGTGCATTTTTTTCCTCTTTTTTTGCTTTTGTTTATCAAGTGTCTGGCCCCACGCATTTCTTTAGACGTTATGTAAAATGCGATTTGAAACATGCTTAGCACAAAAGCAGGCAAAGTGTATTGAAGCAAGAGTGGGCAAGACGTAAGCTGGAGTTACCCTGGAGGTACGAGCCTACAGAAGCAGGTCATGGGTGTCATGGGGTGGTCTGAGGGGGCCGCACTAGATGCCAGGGGGCTGGGTGGGGGGGGGGGAAGATGGGCCAGGGACAGACGTTGAAGCCACGGCTTGGAGGATAAGAAGGATGCAGACAGATGAGGCGGAGCCTGGGGAGAAGAGGGTCACGGAGGGGGCAGGCAAAGGGTCCTCATGCATGGAATGCTCTAGAAACTGAAAAAGATTTGGGACAGCTGAAACATAAGAATGAGAGCGGGTGAGCAGAGCTGCAGTGGGGAGAGAAGCAGGACCGGCTTATTCGGAGCTCCGAGGGCTGTGACATCTGATTTAGATTTTACCCAGAGGAGCATCGGCAGGGCCATTGAGAGATTTTCAGTTGGCAGTGGACATCCTTAGATTGCAGCTCAGAGCCGCTGAATTGCGCGTGGTGTTGAGGCAGCCTGGAGGGCCCAGCTTGGGCGATGGATGGGGTGGTGAGGAAGGGATGGGTTTGGGGGAGGTGCCTCTGGGCCCAAGTGGAGGCCCCACACGGGATGCTGGAATGCGCATTTGGGAGCCAGGAGTACAAGGCAGTGACATCTGAGCAGAGGGGAGAGGGTGCTGAGTCCTGAGGGGTGTGCAGGGAGCAGGCAGAGGCAAGCAGGGGCTGGGCAGGAGGAAAAGCAGATAAGAGGGTGCCCAGGGCCGTGCGAAGCTTCCCGAGGGGAAGGCGGGAAGGATGACAGTGTAGAGCCCCCCGCCCCCCCCCCCCCCCCCCCCAGCCCTCAGTGCACTCAGAGCAGCCCAAGACAGAGGACAGCCTGGTGGCTGGAGCTCAAGGGGGTGGGCAGTGTGCTTGGCCAGAGCCGAAAGCCCTGGAAGCAACGCAGGGGTCCGCTCTGGCTGCTCTAACAGAAAACCTCAGGCTGGGCGCTTAACCAACAGACATGCATGTCTCAGGGTTCCGGAGACTCCAAGTCCAAGGTCAAGGTGTCCAGTGGGTTGGTTTCTCCTGGGGCCTCTCTCCTGTGCATGTGCACCCGGTGGGTCCAAACTGCCTCTCCCTATCAGGACTCCAGTTGCATTCGCTGACGGCCCACCCTCGGGGCCTCATTTTGATGTCATCACCTCTGGAAAGGCCACATCTCCAAACACAGACCTGTTCTCGGGTGTAGGGTTAGGGCTTCTGCATACAAATGGACAAAGGGGCATCATTCGGCCTCCCTCCCCCCCGCCCCCACCAATAGGCAGGATCGGGGCGTGAGATGAGGCGGATGCCAGCTCCACCTCCCAGCTTTGAGGGGTGTGTATGTGTGATGGAAGGGTTGGGGATTGCAGGTTGCTGGGTAGAAATGAACAGACTCCGTTTGAGAGGGAAGCAGGAGCCACGGCCGTGGTTCAGGTACTGCTGGGTGGCCGGTGGGTGCTTCTGGATCCAATTTTGGATGCAAAGAGGGGAGCCAAGGAGAAGCTCCAGCCGAAGGACTGCGGTCCGGCAGGGGAAGCTGGGGACAGTCTCTCCCGCAGCCCAGCAGTGGAGCGGGAGATGTTGGGGACGGTCTCTCCCATGGTCCAGCATCGGAGTGGGGGGGATTCTGGGGACAGTCTCCCCTGCGGTTCAGCAATGGAGTGGGGGGATGTTGGGGACAGTCTCTCCCGCGCCCCTGCCCTGACGCCTCTCCCTGCCTCCCCGCAGCCTGTAACTGTAACCTGCACGCCCGGCGCTGCCGCTTCAACACGGAGCTGTACAAGCTGTCGGGGCGCAAGAGCGGGGGCGTCTGCCTCAACTGTCGCCACAACACCGCCGGCCGCCACTGCCACTACTGCAAGGAGGGCTACTACCGCGACATGGGCAAGCCCGTCACCCACCGGAAGGCCTGCAAAGGTAGGCAGGGCCCCGGGGCCTCGCGAACACCGTCCCCTCCCTCTGCTTTTCCGTTTCCTGGTCCCGGGTACGGATCTGCCTGGAAAGAGAGCGGGTCATCTGCACGCATGCGCACACGCGCGCGCACGCACACGTAGCGGCCTGACGCATGCGCACACGGGCCCCCGGCCTTCGGAGGTGGAAGCCAGAACAAAGGGGCGATGGAGAAGCGGCTCCGAGGAGAAGAAAGGAGGTGGGACCCCGGTGAGGGTGCCGGCCCCGCCCCCGCCCGGCTGCTCCTCCGGCTGCACAGGTGCGCCGCATACCACAGGCCTGGGGTCAAGTTCGCCAGGCTTACCGGCGGCGGCACAAAGGGCCCTCTTTTACTGAAGCCACGCGGACCTATTCCTTTGGATGTGTGCGCGCCCCCCTTCCCCCCGGCCCCCCGGCCCTCGCCCAGACACACACGGTCACCGTCGCGGTGAGGTCGGCCCGCTTCAGGGGCAGGGTCTCCGAAGGAACATTTAATCCACCTGCAAATAGCTTTGCTTCTCAGGACACGAAGTTAAAGGGAGACCGGAGACTATTTTCGGTCACGGAGGCGAGCTCGAATGTTTTAACTTTCTGCGAGGTGTTTTTCTCCCCTCGCAGAAAAGCAAAGGACAGATGACTCAGAGGAGCTGATGACATGCCAGGGAACTTAGTGACATAGGGGGTGGGGAGACGTGGCCCCCTCTCCGCTCCACCCCCCGACTCCACACTTGCTTTTGGGAATTCCAGGAAACAGAGCTGTCCGGGCCCAAAACTTGGGGTCTAGGGCCAGAGCTTGCCGTGAGCAGGGCTTCCCAAGAAGATCTTGATGCTTGAGGGCTCGTGGCCACCATCCAGCGTGGACGGGGTCCTGACGCGGACCTGCGTGGACTCCCACACGGGCAAGACCCCAGCCTTGTCAGGCTCAAGATGATGAGCTGCGGTCGAGAAACCCCTCAGTGGCCACGGCTTAGCCTTTGGATGAAGCCAGAGCGTCTTATCAGGAAGTCTGCCAGATGTTGGGCACTTGTGTGCAGGACCGATCACCCGAGTTGTGGGCCTCAGTGCGGAATGAAACCACGGGGCTTCTTGTTCTGGAATTGCTAAGAATTTAAAAAATGGCAGCAGCAGCAGCAGCAGATCCTTAACCAAGCACGTGCCCTTGTGAGCCCCGGGCCCATGAAGCCGGCCCTGCTTGTGGAGAATTACTTTTCTCCAAAACAAAACAGCCTCCCGGTCTGTCTCCTCCAGGAGAAATCCCTTCGGTTCCCCGGGAACACGGATGAATCCGGTGGCTCCCAAGACACCAGCAAGCTGTCCTTCCAGATCTGTGGGCTCAAGGCTGCCTCTAGTGGTAGTCAAGAGAAGTTTACGCCTAAAGGCAGCTGGGCTATTTCCGCCTCCCCAAAACAGCCAATCAAGGTGAGGCTCCCCCAGGAGACTTTGAGTAGCAACTGAGGTGGCCTGGGAGAAGGACCCCAGAAACGTCTACCATGGCGGGAAGGCATGACCAGGGAGAGAGGGCTTTGGGTTTTGAGACCATAGTTGGAAGGTATCCAGCCCCTTTGCTTCTTGTCTTTTGTTTACAGAAATCAAAGCCAAAGTCTTGGAAACAACTGGTAGGCATAGATTCCTTGGGGGAAATTTTAATCACCGGGAGGCATTCAGGTGGACAGCCCCGTGCCCGTTGTGGAGAAGGTCTCAGCTCTGCGTTGAAGGGCAGTGGTTATGTACTGTGATGCCAGTTTCTTTCTGCCTTTCGCGAAGGAAAGTTGTGTCCCCTACAGAGGCAGTTGGGAGCGGGGGCCTCTGTCATCTTACCATTTGCCTCCTCTCCCTCTGCTCGCTTGATGTGGGAAGGTGCAAGAGCCACGTGTGGCCTCTCGTGGCTCAGGGTGAGATGTCCGGAAGCCACAGGGTCCTGGGAACCTGCAGATTATCCTCTGGGGCCCTGCCACTCCGGTTAAGTGGCGTGGAGACACCCGGTGGTCCTGTCTCGTTATTTCGAGCACTGTGGCTGGCCTTGGTGGCTCTGTCTTCCCTCTGAGCCTTGGACAGCAGCTGCCTCCAGGTTTGGTGGGACCTTGGGATAAGAGCCCAAGGAAGAGGACAAATGTAAGAACCTATTCTGCCCAGAAGGACGCCTGCGGATCCTGCCAGGGAAATGTGACAGGCAGGCAGAGGTGGGACAAGGTGTCTCCTGACTGCAGGAGAAGACAAGGCTTCAGGGATCCTGCCTCCTAATTGGGGAGGAAAGACAACTGCGAAGAAGATCCCTTCCCTGATTGGTGAACAAGAGGAATGCGACCTGAAAGGTCCCACCTTTTCATCGGTGAGAAAAGGCGTCTCTCGGAAGTTCCTGATCTTTCCCCTTCCCCCTCCACGGAGGGGCTGAATCTTTGAATCCTCTGTTCCCCCTTGGGACGTCTCCCACCAGACTGAGACCCTGAGCTCTTGGGGGGAACCGGCTGCAGGAGGTCAGATGCCGGCAGGGGACTGTGTACCTTTGAGGTGTTCAGACAGGAGTCTCTCTGTCCCTCCCCAACTCCCACCCCACGGAGTCTGTCCATCGTCTTGTCTTTGCAGGGCGGGACAGTTTAAGGAAATGGTCCCAGCATTTTGCTCTGTGATGGGTTGCTCTCAGAGGCTGCTGAAGTCTCCCAAGTCCTGGAGATGTGCAGCCTGGCCAGGCCCCGGCCTCCGGGGGCTCACCTTGGGGAGCCCCGTCATGGCCTCACTTTCTGTGCTTTTTCACTCTGTTTTGGAAGCATTGCACTGGGGTGGGGGTGGGGGGCACTGGGACAACTGACAGAGGCTCTTGACTCCAATCAACAGTTGACCTGAGGGTGCTTGGGAATGGCCACTGGGGCCCTCTTTACCCCTGACTTCCCAGGGCCTGGGAGGAGCCCCAGGCAGGGGGCTGAGGCCACCCAGGCACTGCTGATGATTGGCTGGCTCTCGACCTTGATCGGTTGGAACAGGGCTGGACCCAGACAAGAACAGCTTGGAGCAAGGGCATTAGATTCCAAACGTTATTATGCAGTCGTCCCATTTGGGAAGTTACATAGCAACAAATTCGTTGGGTTCTTTCTCCCCTCCCCTGGTTTAGAACCAAGCCCGGGGCTGGCTGGCCGGGCTGGTGCATACAAAGGGCTGTAATAAACATGCCCAGGGAACAGGCGGCTGCACTCTCGGCTATTCAGTGCAATTTCACAGCACTGGGAAGGCCTCATTATGGCGTGGGCTGTTGTCCTATACAAAGTCAGATGAGATGAATTTCTCCCTTTTCTCCGCAGAATGGTTTGTGAAAGATACTCTCATCCTGGAATCTGTCAAAAGATAGGCGGTTTTGTTTATCGTTTGTCTTCTTTATGGACTTGGGGGCTCTTTTCTCTTTGGGGCCGGCAGAGAAGACGCCGCCTTTTAACCATGCCAGCCGTGTCTCCATTTAAACGATATTAATTTATCATCTTCCCGAACCATCTGTGACGGATAAAGACGTTCCGGGAGTCTCCCGCGAACCGAGTCGCGAAGAGAATTAAGAAATTAACCGCTGCATCTAGTGCCCCCGCACAAAAGGGCTTGAGTCCCACGTCGCTGAGCAGCAGGGTTTCTTTCGCTGGATGCGCTGCCCCCTTCAAAGCCGCGGTCAGCGTGGGCCGCTGCAGGTCACCAAGAAGGTGTCCGGGTCCTTGGAATATGCGGGCCGTCACGGGGCAGCGCGCGCGGTCCTTGCCGCTGCCCCCCCCCCCAACCCCCTGTTTCTTCCCTCAGCTCTGCGAGAGCCTGGGGAGGAAGTGGGCTCCCCGAGCCATCCCCTTTGGCTCCCTGACCATGAGTGCGGCTCCCCGTGTCTTTCCTACCCTCGATTCTCGACCATCACTCCAGGGCACCCTCCGTAGATTTCTCTCTAACTTGTTCTCACCCTTGGTTGCAATTTGGAATCACCTGGAGATTTGAAAATGCTGATGCCTGAGTCCTACCCACCCCGCCCTGGGGGGATTCTGGTTTATTTAATGAGTCAGATGAGACCTGAGCGCTGGGGGATAGGAGTGAGGTGGGGAGTTGGGGGGCTGTGCTGGCATTGAGAAAGGAGGCGCTCACAGGGATCCCCAGGATTTATTCTTTTGAGAGGAGAGATTTATCAGTGAATTCAAGTGTTTTTTTTATGGCCCTCTTGATGAAAACTGGGTGGGAGGGGGTTGTGTTTAAAATTTAAAGAAAAAGAAAAAATTAAATTTTGCCGGGCAAGGTTTGGAGCTTAGCTGGTGCGTGCTATGGTGCTTGTGTCCGGAGGAAGGCATTGGATCAGCTGGTTATCACAGCTAGATTGTGTGTGTGCGCACGCGCGTGTGAGATTGGATCATTTGAGGGTTTAGTCACAGCACAGCTAGGAGCCTGGGACCCCATACTCCTTCCTGACTCTAAGGTGGTGTCCATCCAGCCTACAAAAGCCTAATAGCCTTGGGAGCGCCCTTTCTTTCTGTGGGTCCCTTGTGACCTTTCCTTTCCCTGTCTGTTATGCCGGGACCGCAGGGGAAAGGATGGTTGTCTCAGGCAGGAAGGCACCCGGCGGCCACAGCAGCTCCCAGCTTAGAGGACAGAGACCACCGCACGAGGGGATGGGTGCTATCAGGGTGCTATTATGGCCCAGCACCCATGGAGAGAGAGAAAATCCCCCATGGAAGAGCCAGCTCCGACTGTGGCCGCTGTGGGCGCATCCTCTCCCTGTTCCCTGGGGAACGTGGAGGTCAGAAATCCCGATCTCTGGCTTTGGCTCCGGGTTCAAAGCCTGCAGCGGCAGGAAAGTCATGTGACCTCCCTAGACCTCAGTATCCTTCTCTGTGAAATCACGTCCAGATTTATGATCTCTGAGTCCCAGCCAACTTCCACATTCTGCATCCCGCGTGCTCTTTTTAAATGTTCAAAGTTTTACGGGTCCCCCCCCCCCCCACCCCATAACAATGGGACAGTGTCCTGTGGCCGTGAAGTTTGTGGCCCGGGAACTTGGAAAAGTTGGCGGAGCCAGGAAATCGAGTGCAGGTGGTTGGGTCCCAGGGTCTTTACAAGTGAAGAGAGTCGTGGCTTCCGGGACCGGCCCACACAGTGCCCTGCGGGGCCTTCCAGGCTCTACTCTGTGTCTCATTCCCTGGCACCCTGGGTGTCAGCCACCTCCTCTCTGAAGCCCACCCATCCTGGACATTCCTGGGGAGTCCCCAGAGGCCCTGCTCTTGAGCAGAAAAGCTCAAACTTTGATATCTGAGCTTCCCCAGTTGATGGAGAGCATTTTGCTTGGGGGTGTCGAGGAAACCAGATGATGTAGAGGAGGTCCCGGCACAAGGCCTGTGCTCCGTACCTGTTAGCCGTTAGGCGACGGGGTTGGGGGGTGGTGAAGATGAATAACTAGGGGTCCCTGCCCCCGCCAGCACGCACACAGAGCAGAGAACCTCAGGTTGCCTTAGTGTGTTCGGTGAGTGGAACGGCCCCTCTCACGGGCAGGGCTCGGCCCGGGTGTGGACTCGGAGGCCGATTCCCACGGGACTGGGCAGGGCCCCGGGGGTTTGCCCCAATGCCGTTGCACACTCTCCATCAAGGATTGACACGCCTTGGGAGCAAAAATGACAAATGAGTTGAATGGCAGAGATGGGTGCCGGGCAGCTGCTTGCGGAGAGGTGGAGATGGGCCGCGTGTGTGCCCAAGTACATCTCAGGGCTACTAAGGAAGGCCTGGCAGCCTCTTGGGGGCTCCTGACTGGCCTGGGGCTGGGAGGGGGATGCCAGGCCCCAGCTGGCCCCCACTACCCCACTGCACAGGACCCAGGCCCTCCGGCGCCTCCCCACTCTGCTGTCCAGCCTCTGGCCACCTGCCCTGCGCGCGCGCACACACACACACACACACACACACACACACACACACACCCACCCCTCAGCCTCTCTCTGGGAACCATCTGTAGGACCCGTGCCTTCCGCCTCAGCTGTAAATCAGGTGCAGGAAGGCTATGGTTAACTAGATCACGGAGGGTCAAATAACCCAGCTTGGGATTACAGGGCTCTGCTCCCTTTTCGCTTCCTGCTGTCTGCACCTTGATCCAAAGGTGGCAGGGGAAAGGCGAGGTAGTGCGACTTGAAACATTTATTCTTTTGTGCCTTGTTAGCAACTGCTGGGAGAAAGGAAAACACAGCTAGGGAGGAGGTGGACGCAGACAGCTGAGATGCACTTTGTGGATGTAAATTATCCTCACTCCCTCATGAGCATGGAGAATTTAGGAGTGGGGGGTGTTCTACACTGGGGTTGCTGATGATCTAGGATGTGAGGGGATTATCTTTCCTGCTGCCCCCCGCTGGGGCCGGGATTTGGCCCAAGTTTGTGCACTGATTGAGCAAGTATTTACTGAACACCTGCTACATGCAGAAGCCAGGGTAGTTACAGAGGTGACTGAGGCAGACACATTCCCTTGGAGCTCACTTTCTGGAGGGAGGTTGATGGCAAGCAAATGAGAAAAAGTAAGTAGCGGATTATTATAGATTGTGGTGAGTCACATGGAGGAAATACACAGGGTGGAAAGAAAGCGAGCCAAGGCAGAGGGCAGGGCCAGCTCCTGGGAGCGTGGATGGGAGGTGGGCCGCATTCCAAGAGCAGTGGAAGCCATGAGGTGGAGCAGTCAGGAGAGGAGAGACTTGAGTGATATGTCTGGCTTAGCTTTTAAAATGTTCCTTGTGCCACAGATGAGAGGAAATGTTTGCGAATCACAGATCCAACAAAGGACGAGATTCACAATATGTAAAGAACTCTCGAAACGCAACAATAAAACAGACCATTCAGTTAGAAATGGGCAAAATCCTTGAACAGGTACTTAACAGAGATGCGCAGATGGTAATTAAATACGTGAACCCTCATAGTCATTAAGGAGATACAGAGTAAAACCTTGAGACACCACCACATACCTGTTAGAACATGGAAAATAAGAAATACTGACAATTCCAAGCATTGGCGAGGCTGTGTAATGACTGGAACTCATACACCACTGGTGGGAACTCAAAATGGCACAGCCACTCTGCAAAACAGTTTGGCAGTTTCTTACAAAATTATAGGTCTCCCGTAACCCCCTGCAGTCCACACCGTGGAATACTATGCAGCAATGAAAATGAATGGGCTTTTGATCGACACAGCAGCACAGACACAGCTCAGGTGCATTTGGCTGAGTAAAGGACGCCGGTCAAAGGCTACATGCCATACATCTATACATTGTACGTACTGTATGGTCCCAGAATACCATGTTCTGAAAAGGCAAAGCTATAGGACAGAACAGATCTGTTGTTGCCAGGAGTTGGGATGGGGGGCTGACCACAGAGGAACAAGAGGGGCTTCTTGGGAGAGTTGGAATGTTCTGTATCCTGATTGGGTGATAGTGATGGTAGGAAGCTGCTTCCATAGGACTCTCTGACACTGTGTCTTTGGACCTCCCTGTTCCCCATCTCCCATTCCTCACAGCCCTGAACTCACTTGGTCACCAGTTGTCCTTGGGTCAGCACTCACTCCTCCTCCTGCCCGGTCTCCCTGAGCCCCACCTCGCCGGTCTCCCACCTTGTACCAGGTCCCCTCCATTCTGGAACACCCCATCAGCCCTAGCCAGCCTTCACATTTCTCTTTTTGGTGGCCAGTCCTCACCTTGTTTTGGGGAATGCAGAAAAAGCAGGTTCTTGGATACCCCTTAGCGCCTGACATTTGTCCTCTCCCAGCACCACCTCTGGGTGAGGGGCTTCCCACCAGGCTTCCCCCATAAGGCCTGACACACATACAAGAGACGTGGGAACCCTTTGGATCTGAACCTGATTTTCTGACGATGCTGGCCTTTTCTGTCTTCCTGTGCTACCGTCACCTGCACCGAGCGTGCTCCAGTCCTCCTCCCCCTTCTCCTGGTCCTCTCGTCCTCCCACTTCCTCCTTCCTCTCTCTCCTTGTCTCTCCTCTCCTCTTTTCTCACCCCCCCTTCCTTCCTCCTCCTCTCCCTCCTCCCCTTCCTCCTCCTCTTTCCTATTCCTCCTTCAGCTTTCCCCTCCTCCCTCCTCCCCTTCCTCATCTCTCTCCCCCCACCCTCCTCTCTTCTCAACCCTCTTCCCTCCTCCTCCTTCCTCTTCCTTCCTCCCTCTCCCTCCTCCCTACCTGATCTCCCACAGCAGCTGGAGCTCACCCTGGCCCACATGGAGGGCCCTGCCTGCTTCTGCCTTCGTTGTGGATGGCATCCAGGCACACAGACCAGTCTCATCAACGCAGAGGAGAATGTTTCACCCCCACCCAGCACCACAGGCACACACGGCCCTTGGGGGAGCAGCCACATTCACTGGCAGCATGAGCAGGACCCCCAGGCTGCTTGTCTGCCTTCTCTCGAGGCCAGCAATGGGCCTGGGAAGGCGCGGGGCTTAAACAGTAGACGTTTATTCCCCACAGTCCTGGAGGCTGCAAGTGTGAGGTGAAGGAACCTGCAGGGCTGGATTCTTCTGGGGCCTCTCTCTGTGGCTTACAGATGGCCACCTTCACCCCCTGTCTTCACACGGTCTTACCTCTGTGTGTGTCTGTGTCCTCATCTCTTCTCAGAGGGACACCAGTCACATCGGTGACCTCATTTTACCCTACTCACCTCTCTCCAAAGACGCTCACGCTCTGAGGTACCTGGGGTTAGGAACATGGATGCTGGGGGGACACAGTTGAGCCTGTACGTGAGATCAGGTCCAAAGCTGTCCTTCCCGACTGGCCGGAAGCCCGGTGGCAGCCGTGATGACCTCTGAAGCCGGGGTCAGCGCTGTGGTTGTTCCCTGTCACCCCTTCTGCCTGGAGAAGCTTCAGAGGGTCCGGGTGCCGAGCCAGCTCCCCTGTCCTCTGCAAGCATGCCCCCTGGAGGGTCCTGCCCGACCCGGAGGGCCCCCTGGGGCCAGGTCTGCGGGAAAAGGAACCAGATCCCCTGATAGGAGCCCAGGATGCATTTATAAAAGCCACAGTGTGAGCCGCGGTGGAGGCGGCCGGCCTCAGACATGCGCCCCGTCCTGATGGTGGCTGTGGGCCCTCAGGGACCCGGGACAGAGCGCATCAGAAGGTGCTGGGAGAGGCAGTGCTCGGGACAGGCGGCCCGGGGTCGGGACGGTCTGCCTTTCGGGTCAGCCTTGCCAGGGCACCCAGAAACGCCTGGTGAGCTTCTCTTAGCCGACAGACCGAATCTCCGCGAGATCCTGGCGCAGCTCAGCGGGCGACAGTGTCGGGGCAGGACGGTCAGAGGGTGTGGACGGAAGGCCGGGTGCACTGGGCGCCGTCCTCTGGGCCAGGACCGCAGTGACGGCGGGGGTGCCGGCTGGGTCCTTGGAGCCGTGGAGACAAGCAGTACACTGTTAAGTTGGAAGTGACTTTAGTGGCCGTACAGACCTCCGTCCTTACAGATGAGCCCCTTGTGGTCCAGAGGGGGCGAGGCACTAACCTAGAATCACACAGCAGTACTGGCAGGAACAGGCCCGGACCTGGGCCTCCTGAGGCTCATGTGAAAGCGCCTGTGTGCCCCGAGCTGGCTGGCCCTGACTGATGGCCTTGGGCAGAGACGGCCCGGGCTCCCCTCTGCACCGGGAGGCACTCCAGCCCTCGTGAGAAACCTAATCCTCCCGCCTTCTCAGGGCCCTGGGCTTCCGTCTGGTCTCACCTTCCTCTTTGTGGAAAAACCTCGGGTACATTGTTTCCCATGACCAGGTGCTGCCTGGCCCATGCAGACAGGGTGACCTGCCATGGAGGGGATTGACCTCGAAAAAGTGGCTGACTTCCAGGGAAACTGGAGTCACCAGATGGGCTCCCAGGGGCGGAACGCGCCCTGCCCCAGCCCCTGTTCTCGGAAGAATTAGGGAAGCTGTCCTCGTCCCCTCCCCGGACCCCTGGCAAAAGGAAAGACCTCCGCTCTCTTCACTTCTGCATCTCCCACCCACCACCACCCCACACCCCTGCTCAGCCCCGCTCCACCCCTCCACTGCCCTGCCTGCTGTGGTGCCCCTTGAGCCAGTGCGTGTGAGTTTGTAGGAGTCTGTGTGTGTGTGTAGCTGTGGGGGTCTAAGTGTGTGTGCACGTGAGTTTGTAGAAATCTGGGTGTGTGTGTGGCCGTGCTTCAGGGTTGAGGGGACACGGCAAGCTCCCTTTGGTTTTCTCTCCCCAGGGGCCAGGGCCTGGGGCCTCCTTTGTGGGCTCAGACTCCCTCCCTCAGACGTTGCTAGCGGATTGTCTTGTCCCGGGCTACAGAGGAAGCCACTGTGGGGCACTGTCAGCTGTCGCTTCTTCTCACACCTTGAAGCTCACCCTTCTTTGCACGGAGGGGAGAACTTGGGCTTTCTCTGCCTGTGGGTTTTGGGGGAAGGTCCTCACTTTGGGGCTGTTGTGCTTGGACTTGAGACTGAGCTCCGGGCGAGGCTGTCAGGATTGCACCTGGCCGCCTGTAACAGCAATCCCGCCAAGTCTTGGTCTCAACAGGTAAGCAGGTCTTTCTCCTTGTCGAACAGGAACTCCGGAGGGGGCTGTCCGGAGACGCTGAGGCCCTCTGCGATCAGGCCCCGTCTGCCTCCCTTCCCCTGTGGTTTTCCGGGCCAGCGCGCAGTCCCCTCCTCTGTGGCTGTGCCGATTCCACAGGCTGGCGTGAGGAGCCGAGGGGACGGCGTGTGAGAGCTTGTGGGTGCGCTCAGGTGTTCACAGGTATCCGGGCGGTGGCGCTGAGCTGGAGGCATGCTGGTCCCACTGCCCTAGAAGGGACCCGAGCAGGCCTTCTGAGGCCCCCACGTTTTGGGACCTCGGTGGCGTCTCTTCCTGGAATAGCGATTTTTGCAGAAGCACAGCCAGCCTGCTGCCTCTGTCGGACCAGGTGAAAGGGGCCAGTGGCTCAAAGTGTTGGCAGAGTCGGGGCAGATAGATTGGAAACCCAGCAGGAGGCAGCCCCTTTCTCTGATCCAAGGACGGGCCTGCCCTCACGGAGGATGGCCCTCGGCCCCGACTGCTGTCAGCCGGCGCCTGGCTCCCGCCCAGGCAGCCGACAGGTCACCAGCCGCGAGGGGCAGCAAAGACTAGAGGTGGGCAGGGGGTGAGGTGAGGTGAGGACTGTTGCCGCCTTCCTGATGCACCCCCCACCCCCACCCCTGGCCCAGATTCTGCTCTGGACAGCTCCTGCCTCAGGAGAGGCGCCCCGTGCCCACGGTGGCTCGGCTCTGGCCCTTCAGTGCCCGAGCAACCTTTGGTGACCTCCTTGCAGCCAAGTGCCTGGATCCAGAAGTTACTGGCACGCAGCTGTGTTCCGTCAGCACGGAGGGGAGGAAGTTTGGCAGGAATCTTTGCATTACCAGCAAGCTTGCAAGGCAGGCCACCGGAGGTCAGCTGGCATGAGCCTCGGGAGGCCACACCCACCTGGTCCCTGTGCCCCCATCAGGCTCGGGACGGTGGGGCGGGGGGGCCGTGCTGGGGCCCTCAGCTTCCACGTGGCCGTCTTAGAGATGCTGCCCGTGCTCGGTCACCCTTCCCGCCGCAGGAGGGGACTGAAGGGCCCAGGGAGAGGCCAGAGGTTTGCTCCAGCCATCTCCCCCTCACAGCACAAGCCCCAGCTTGTGTCAGGCTGAGTCCTTTCTTACTAAGGAAGAGGGGACAAAGGAAGACAAGACCAACAGGGAATGAACATGAACGTAGGGCTGATTTAAGAAGACCTGCTCCTAGCGGGGATGTTACTGCTGTATACACGGGAGAGATTGGGATGGTTCCATTTTGCTCCCATGGATCCTTCAATGAGAGAAAGCCACTGACAACCTCCCCCGCCACCCCGCACCCCGGGCTGCCCACATGACAGCCAGGGCCTCCCTTCCCTGGAGGGGACCCTCTGCTGGACCCTGGCTGGACCCTCCGCTCGCCCTTATTTTCTTGAACGTCTTTTTCCCCATTTGGGGCAGAAACACCAGCTTCCTGCAGACAGCGCCCCCCCCCCCCCCCCTAACCCATCACGTTCAGCCAGGGAGTCAGGTGCCCCCCCCCCCCCCCCCGTTGTCTCTGCTGTCTGACCTGCCCAGTGGGGCCTCCACCTCCCAGCAAGGCCGCTCCCTTTCTGCGAGGCCCCGGGACGTTTCTTCCCCTCTCTAGTCTTGGCACATCCAGTCAGGGTGTTTAGGTGACCCCTGTGTCCCTTCCTGGTGCGAAAGCTTATGGGTTGTGCCATCCAGAAGCCTGGGTCTCGGGCCACCTGGCTGCCAGTCAAGGCGGGCACAGCAGCCTGGAGAGTCCCACCTCAGACCTGGCCAGCCCCACAGCTCTGTTGGGCCCCCAACTCCATTCCTCCCACCTGGAGGGTAGGGAAGGACACCTGGGGGCCAGGAGCTGGCTGGGGGTGGAGGAGTCAGGGGCACAGACTCACCCGCTGAGATTCTGAACTCTCCCACCTGTGATCAGCCTGTGGGCTTGGCCTTTGCCAAAACATCCTCGAGCTCGGGCCAGCCTTCCTCTCGGGGCTCTGGAGGGGCTCCCCTGCTTTGCTTCCCTGCTGCTGAAACAGCCTTTCAAGATGGTCCATTTTGAGGGGCGCCGGGGTGGCTCAATCGGTTGAGCGTCCGACTTCAGCTCAGGTCATGACCTCATGGTCCAGGAGCCCCGCGTCGGGCTCTGTGCTGACAGCTCGGAGCCTGGAGCCCGCTTCTGATTCTGTGTCTCCTCCTCTCTCTGCCCCTCACCTGCTCACGCTCTGTCTCTGTCTCAAAAAATGAATAAAACATTAAAAAAAAAAAAAGATGGTCCATTTTGATTTTCATTCCCCATTTCCAGGTAGGCAGGTGGCCAGTTCTCAGAGCCTCTGGAGTGTGTGTGTGTGGGTGGGTTTGGCCCGCTCTTCGTCCGGGATGGGATTCAAAGGGGAGCCCCAAGGGAGGGGCTGGCCACTGCCCGCCCTCTGACCCTCCTGTTCTGTGTCCTCCGCAGCCTGTGATTGCCACCCCGTGGGTGCTGCTGGCAAGACCTGCAACCAGACCACCGGCCAGTGTCCCTGCAAGGACGGCGTGACCGGCATTACCTGCAACCGTTGTGCCAAAGGCTACCAGCAGAGCCGCTCCCCCATCGCCCCCTGCATAAGTACGTGCGAGCCTTCCCCCACCCCGCCCCCGCCCCCGGCTGCGCGGGAGGGAAACCCTTCCTCAACCCTGACTGCTGACGTCCAGCGGGTTGAGCGCTGATGGACGTGGGGTCTCTGTGTTCGATGCGCTGTACTCGGTGGGACCCCATGCGAGCCCCCCCACCCCCCTGCCATACCCGTGGGGTTCTTGCAGAAGCAGCTGGGAGCTCAGCAGAGCCAGTCTGCTGTTTTCCGTCCTGACAGTGACTGAGTCTCCTGCCCCCAGAGGAAAGCGAGCCACTTTCCTCCACCCAGGGCCTGTTCCTGTATTCTGCCTTGGCGCTGGACCTGGGGTGGCTTTGTCCCGGGGGTCACCGTTGTGTCTGCTGCGGGGTTCCAGTTTCCCCCCTGCCCTGGCAGGTTCACAAGGGACTGACACTACAGGTTCCCGTGCATGACCCCCCCCCCCGCCCCGGGGCCATGATGGATGACAGCACCCCTTAGTGTCTTGGGGGCCTCTCGGCCCAGCTGTTAACTCCTCAGTCGCTGAAACCAGGGGAAGGGATGAGCAAGACGGCAGGGGTCACTCAGTGGTGGTCCCGGCTCAGAAGGGGCTTACTGTTCTGCAACCGGTAGGATGATACCAGGTGTCATGATGGAGACTTAGCCTTGGCTGGACGTCCAGCCTGGCTGGGAGCCGGCCCCCGGCCTTGGCCTTCTCGACTCCTTGTGCAAGGCCAACTTAACCCAGAAGGGAGAGCAGAAAAATATCGGGTCCCGGCTAAGCAGGCCGACCCGAGGGATGAGGTCTGTTTCTCCAGAGCAAGGGTGAGCCCACTCTGGCTCTGGGGATTTGACCCGTCACCTGTTTTAGTGTGGCTCAATGTTTGCTTTTGATAATTTTTTAATGCTTGAAGGCAAAGTCAGAAGACTAATGTTTTATGACGTGTGGAATGATAAGCAATGAAAAGTGAAGTGTCCATCAAGTTTTATGGGGACACGGCCACGCCCACTGGTTTATCTGCTTGTCTGTGGCTGCTTTGAGCTGTAGGATAACTGAGTAGCTGCAGTGGAGACCGGACGACCTGCAGGGCCCCGAATGTGTCTACTGGCTGGCTCTTTACAGGAGAGTCCATTGACCCGGGATGTTCCCAGGGGTCCGGTAACAGCTGATAACCCGGACCCCGGCCTTTGGGAAATTGAGCTCAGTATCCATCCAGGGGAGAAATGGTTTTCACGACTACCTATAGCTGTCAGAGTCTTAGTATTGGCAAAAACCCTTCTCCTCCATCTGTCCGAAAAGCTGCAGAGTGAACCTTTGTAGAACGCTGGGGGGAACCCAGGGCTGCCACGGGGAGGTGGGGCTGGGGGTCGAGCTCAGAAATGGCTGGAAACATCACTTCAAAGCCCTTGAAATGGAGCTGATGGTCCACAGTCTGGGGACAGAGGGAGGCAGAAACCTCGGGAAGCGGAACCCTCGCTTTCTGACCCACTCTGTGCCTTCTCTCCCTTCCCCTCACAAAGGGTGGGCCGATGCTGGGCCCAGGCATTCCCACGGGATTCCCGTGTGTTCCTGCGGCCACTCGCTGGCTACAGACGCCCAGACAGTGTTCCCTGGGGGCTGGTGCCTGACTTGTCACAGGTCTGGGAGCCAGGCCCTCTGCACATGGCCCAGTACTGGCCCAGGCACTGGGGTTGGGGAGCCCCCATTGCTAGATGTATGTGGGCCATCGATGTTCCCTCCGGAAACTCTGCTGGGACCGCGTAGCTCATGAGGGCCAAGAGAAAAGTCCCCTGAGAGCAGGATCTGACTCCGAATTGAGAGCTGGGTCCCCTGCCCATTCCTTCTGAAGGTGACTCTCGGGCAGGCCCCCAGGCCTGAGTGTTCCATCTCGACCCACCAAACCTCAGGCCCCAGCTGATCCAGAGTCTTGAGGTTGAGGGAGGTCTTGCCCCCAACAGTCAGATGGTGGCCAGAGTCTGGGGGATTCGTGGAGACCTTTGTGACCCTTCTGTTCACCAGGGGAGGCCAGTCCCTCCCCTGAGGGACCGTTGGTCTGTGGTTTCCCCCCTGGAGACTGGCTGAACCTCCTCCCCTTTCCTGGTCACAGGGCGGAGTCAGGAGCTAGTATGAAAGAATTACCATTCGAGGTACAAAGGGAGCGACCCCCGGAAAGCGCATGTGTCTCTGAGGCCCTTGGATCTTCCGTGGCCGGTCTGTTCTGGCCACGGAGAAAATGCCTTAGTTTGTGAGGTGTGAGCCTGCGGGAGCCCAGGCCAGGGGCACAGATCCCCCTGCCTCGTCCCTTCACGTGCCTCCCCGAAGGAGAACAAGGCCACATTCCGGGCACCCGTATCAGCTTCGTCCTCCTCCCTGGCCCTCCTCTTCTGGAGTGGGGAAGGGAGGAGGGCCCAGGGAGGAGTCTGTGCTGTGCTCGTCTTTTTCTAAGTCCAAAAGTAACATCTTCTCACCTGGTTTTCTCTTCCTCCCATCCCGAACCCCACAGAGATCCCCGTGGCACCCCCGACCACCGCAGCCAGCAGCGTGGAGGAACCGGAAGGTAGGCGTGTCCTGCTTCGCCGTGGGGAGGGGAGGGGAGGGGGCTGCCACAGGCCTCAGAACACCATCGGGGCGCCGCTGGGTGTGAGGGGTACCCCTGGGCTGGATCGAGGAGGATGGAAACACAGGGCATTTTCCCGTGATGCTCCCCCCAAGATTAAAGGGAGGGGGGCTTCCTGGTGCCTGTGAACCAGCTTCTTGCCCAGGCCTGAGGCCCTCAGAGCTGCACCCCACCTGCCGGTCCCAGGGTCACAAGCTGCCTGCATGCCCAGCTGGGGCTGCAGAGAAGGAAGGAGGTGGGGGTGGGGCTGGAAAAGGCACCTCGAGCACAGGACTCAGGGGGACCGGGAACCCGGACCGGAAGAAGGTCACACCCTCGCTGTCCCTCCCCTCCGCCCGGAATCGGGCATTCTCTCCGCCGGGAAGCTCGGCCCCGAGCTGCGGCAGAGTGGGCAGCCCACGGAAATCACAGCTCCTTTCACACCACGTGAGAGGCGGTGCAGATGTCACATGGTGCAGCTATCACGCAATACCGTCTGTGCCCATTTGTTGCCTCGACATGACGGAAGTGACAGAACCCGCTGCCAGATCGTGATTTGTAATCGTTACTAAAGAAGCCCGTCTATTCCGTTACTGTACCGTAAAGCTGGGTTTTTGTAAAATATTTGGGTAAGCGTATTTCAGTACGATCAGTCTCCTTTGGAGTTCTGGGTATTTTGTGTTTGCATTTAGAAATATTGCTGTTGAGGGGTGCCTAGGTGGCTCCGTCAGTTAAGGGTCTGACTTCGGCTCAGGTCGTGATCTCCCGGTTCATGGGTTTGAGCCCCACGTTGCGCTCTGTGCTGACAGCTCAGAGCCTGGAGCCTGCTTCAGATTCCGTGTTTCCCTCTCTCTCTGCCCCCTTCCCCACCCACCCACCCCCCGCCCCCAGCGCTCTGTCTCTCTCTCAAAAATAAACATTAAAAAAATTAGAAATATTGCCGCGAGAAAGGGTCCCCAGGAGTCACCAGTCCCTGGTCCGGGAAGGGGTTACACAGCCCCGGCTTTGGGCTCATAGCCTGGCTGGAGGGGGTGCCAGGTGGGGACCAGCCACCCTGGTCAACAGCCCTGAAATCGGAAAGGATAGAGGAACATTCTAGAAAGTGCCTGTGGCCACACTCCACGGAAAACCAAAAAGATCTCAGTCTTGAGTTGCCGGAGAGTCTTCAGTCCCCTTTGGTTGAGCTGCAGGGGACACTTCCAGGAGAAACAGTAATGGGAAAGCGTTGGGGGGAGGTAGCATGACCTGGGAGGTGGGATGAGGCTCTTTCTGTAAAAACATAACGCGGGGCGCCCGGGGGGCTCAGTCGGTTAAGCGTCTGACTTCAGCTCAGGTCATGATCTCACGGTTCGTGGGTTTGAGCCCCGCATCGGGCTCGCCACTGTCAGATTGCGAGCGCAGAGCCCACTTCGCATGCTCTGTTCCCTTCTCTCTGTTCCTCCCCCGCTGGTGCTCTCCCAAAAATAAAGAAAACATAAAAAAATAAGTAAAAACATAGTGTAAAGGCACCTCCCAATTAGTCTAGCTCTGGGGGAGAGCAGTTTTGCAGCCAAAAGATGCTTACATTTAATGGAGTCTTGATTCTTGCTTCCTCCATGTGACATTGGTCACAGGAAAAGTCACCTGGGCAAGCTCCTGGGGGCTTTGGACACGGCTCACCAAGGGCAAGGTGGGTGGTGACCTCCCTCCCTCTCTCCCTCCCTCTCTCTCTCTTTCTCTCTTTCTCTCTGTCTCGCCTCCCTTTTTCTGGTGCTTGCAGCTTGACTTTATGCCTCATGCAGTGTGGTTTGAGGCTTTTTTTTTCCCTTCCCAATCAGAAATGGGGGGGGGGGGAGGGGGCGGAAATAGAAGGGAAAAACAAATTGTGAGATTCCTGCCCAGGCTGCAAGAAGCTGGTATAAAACAGGCGACCATCGGGGCGCCTGGGTGGCTCAGTTGGTTAAGCATCTGACTTCGGCTCCGATCACGATCTTGTGGTTTGTGAGTTCGAGCCCCGTATCGGGCTCTGCACTGACAGTGCGGAGCCTGCTTGGGATTCTCTCTCTCTCAAAAAGAAATAAATAAACTTAAAAAAAAACATGCAATCATCTCTGCTCCACAGGTAAACGATTCCTGAGCAAGGACTTAGAAACACCTGCAGCATCCGCCTTTGCAAAGCCTGCATTTAGCAGTTCTTTTGATTTCCTTATTGTGTTTCCTTATTCCTTTCTTCTCCCCGCACCTTTAAAAGCATGATTTAAATGGAAGCAGGCATTCCACGCCTTTGCAGAGCGCTTTCCTCATGGAGGGGTTAAGTGGGCAGGTGTGACGTCCGCAGCTTTGGCCAGACCCTTTCTGACCTTGTTGTACCCCGGGGCGACCGGGATCTCCCGTGCTTCCTGCAGACCCGAGGCCATTCCCAGGCCCTGAGCGCCGGACCCTGGAGCCGGCCACCGCACAAAGCTCCGCTCGCCTGTCTCGGCAGGCTGGGATGTCGCGGGCAGGAGGCCAGGGGGCCCCCTGGGAAGCAGGCCTGGGAGCTCATACGTCCAAGACTCTTGCAGTGTTTGAATAGGGAAGGCCTCTGTGCCAGGCTGCCTGAGAAAAGCATGTTTACTTTTGCCTGCGTAATGGAGGAGAATTAATAAACGGAGAATTTGTCCTGGAAGCTGATGGACATAACCTCGCCCTGAACCCATTCCCATTGAAGGGCCAGCTCCCTCAGGGAACACTGACCACCTGCTCACGGAGCGGGCTGGGACCCTCTCCCGGGCCGGTTGGTGAGGGATGCCTTGCCTGTGGGAGGTCCGGGGACCCGGGGCCCAGCGGGGAACCGGATAGGAAGGGGAAACAGACTACCCACCCCAAACCTACCTACTTACGGTCCTAGACACCTCCATCCCGGGGCTAAAAAGGGACCGCCTGCCTCCCCTCGCCCTCCATCACCTCCGCCTCCGGGGTGGTTGTTGATCTGTTTGTTTGGTTTGTGGTTTGGAGCTGGGAGATCTGGGGTTGAGTCTCCACTGGCTGTGAGGCCTCCGAAGGCACTCAGACTTCTCCTGTCTGCCTCCCCTGAAGAATGAAGGCGAGCTGGGGCCGCTGGGGCCCTCCCTGCCCTGCCTCTCCCAGTGGCAATGACCTTCAGATCATGCCTGCTGGCTGTCTCCGTGCCTCTGGTGACGGGCTTCTTCCCCAGCCCCTTGCAGAGCTTGGTGTGGGCAGAGGTACTGGGGTGAAGAGTTGACGACGGCTGGGGAAGGCCTGGTCTTCACGTTTGCCACTTTTGCTCTGTGGCTCACCCTTTTGGGGGCCTGCACCCTGCGTCCTGCTCCCAAGGCCCCAGATCCGGGAAACCAGCCCTGCAGAGACATCCCATCCACGGAGCCCAGTGGCTGGAGGAAGGACTCCACTCCCAGCTGTGGGTGTTGGGCGGGGGGTGACCTTAGATGTGTCTCATCTGGTCGCCTCTTGATACTTCTATTTTTTTTTTTTTTTCATGGGAGGAAATTGGGTTTATATAGACCTCCATCTGGATGAGCCTGGGTCTTTCTCCTTTTGGGGTTTTTGTTTTCCAAGTGAAGGAATAGCTTGGGTGAGTGTGGAAAAAACCACCTGGTAACACTTGAATGCGGTATTGGCCAGGTGTTGGGGGGCGGGACAGGGGGCTGACGGAGCACTGACCGAATCAGGAGCCTGAGACCCTGAGTTGTGCCTGATCTGGTTTCCTGAGACAGTAATCCCGCCTCCCGAGCCGCCCCAACCCCAACCTTATCCACACAGGACACGTTTCAAGACCCCCAGTGGATGCTTGCACCCACAGACAGTACGGAACCCTATACGTACTCTGCTTTGCCCCCTACGTGCATACCTGTGTTAGAGTTTGAGTAATCAACCAGGCACAGTAAGAGACGAACAACGTAACTCATAATAAAACAGAACAGCTATGGCGGTATGTGTAACGCAAGACACGCGAATGTGGTCGGTCTCTCAAAATAATCTTACCGTCCTGTGCTCAGCCTTTGTCTTGTGAGGCTGGGAGATGATAAAATGCCCCCGGGATGGGACGAAGGAGGTGGGCATAAGGGTGACGTGACACTGCTGACCCGATGACACATCAGAAGGGGGATCGCCTGCTTCCGGACCGTGGGTGACCAAAACCGTGGATAAGGGGGCCCTGCTGTGATAATAGCCCTGCCTCGTACGGTCGCCGTGGGGGCTGCGTGAGATGAATCTGGGTGACGGCTCTGGTTCAGCGGTGGGCTTGTCATATGCTCAGTAAAAACCCAGTAGGACGGCAGGGACAATGCAGGGTCTCCTGATGGCTCATGGGGAAGGCAGGATTACCGTGTGGGCTGTTGGCATGAGGACAGGTGTACGGGGTCAGCTTGCTGGGGGTGGGGCTCTTGAGAAGACCTTGGGAGGGAACGGGTGGTGTTGCCCGAGACAGGGGGGGGACTGCTGGGTGCCCTCGTTGCACAGCCTTCCCAGCAGCTGCTGTTGGACCCTAAACCTAGCAGGGAGCCGAAAACTGGAAGTCAGTTAAGGGCCAAGCGCTTGGCTTCACGATAACCAAAAGGTGGAGACAGCCCAGATGCCCATCGTCGCAAAAGTGGCTCAACGCAGCGCGGCTTACCCAGGCCTGGACTAGCGTTCCGTCAGAAAAAGGAACGGAATACCGTGAAGACCCTGTGCGGAGTGGAAGATGCGGGAGGCACACGGCCACATGTCGTATGATCCCACTTACGTGAAATGCCCAGAATGAGCAAATCCACGCACCGAAAGCAGATTAGTGGTTGCCAGGGACTGAGAGTGGGGAGGAACAGGGAGTGACGTTTGACGGGTACAGGTTTTCCTTTTGGGGTGACGGGAAGGTTCTGGAACTACATGGTGGTGACGGGCAATATTGTGGATGTGATCGATGCCACTGAATTGCCCCAATTTAAAAACGGGTGATGTGGTAAAATTTTATGTTATGTGTATTTTACCACAATTCAAAAAAAAAGTCAAATGTTTAAAGGTCACAGTCAAGAGTGAAGTGAACCTAGTTGGTTTGGGGCGGGCTGAGTGGAGAGCGGGAGCCATGGGGACAGGGCTCTGGGGCCTGAACAGCCATGGGGGACATGCTTGCCCTCCGTCCCCTTGCTCACTGGGAGAATTTGAAGGTCAAGGGGTGCCTTCTGGCACCTCCACACTTTATCTCCCAGCTGGCGTGGCTCAGCCAACACGGGGTTGATGGCAGACGTCCATCTGTCGCTTTCCAGATGTGTGGCAGTGACCATATCCCCTCGCGTTATATAGAAAAAGTCTGGCCACGTTGCCTGCATCATCTTTCTCCCTTTGGAGTCACCAGGGAAGGATGTGTTCCCCAGGCCCTGAGTATTCCTGGTACAGGGGAAAGGGACCCGTGGATCCAATGGGGGTGGAGGGGAGGACTCCTGGAAGGAGCTGAGACCGTGGACCACGTGGGCAGCCCATGTCACCTGGAAGAAGAGGGTCTGCGAATTGACTGAGGCCCTGGTTTTCCAAGCTGGCCTGGAACAGGATGTTAGGCTGTCCGGAATCAGCTGTGTAGGTGAATTTGCCATCAGATAAACAAGATCCCCAGAAGAGGTTGGACCAGGTAACGAGGAGCAGATTTTGGCTGCATGAAGCAGGGGAAGGAGACGGCATTTATGTAATGCTTACTCGGTGCCGGGCACTCTTCTCAGTCATTAACCATTAACCAGCCCTTCCACCCGGATGAGGTAGGTACTGCGATGAGCTCCCATTTTAAGCAGGAGACACTGAGTCATAGGTTAAGAAGTCCCAGGAAGCAGTGCAGCTACAGCCACATTCCAGCCAAGGTCCCCCAGCCTCCGAGTCTGCGAGTGGCGTTGACCTCTGTGTCATTCTGCCTCTGGTAGTTATGCTGGTTGGTCAGTTTCGGGTAATTTTCTGGTAATTCCTGACGGCGTGGTAGCATCCTTCCAAGAGAGGAGACAAGCCCGTGCAGCAGCGAGGTCGGAGGAAGGAGGTGGAGGTGGAGGGGCAGGCAGTGAAAAGCTTCTGTCCTTTGCAGGTGCCAGTTACAGCGGCTCTTGGGAGCGTGTGGCCGGTTGGCATGTGGGGCTGGCGTGGCTGAAGCCACTGGTTGCGGGTGTGGAGGACCATGCACAACTCGGTCCCTTTGGTCACAAGGCAGCCCCGAGTGAGACAGGGCAGATGGGTCAGCTTAGATGAGAGAACAGTTTGGATAGGGGAGCAGGTGCATTTCACACACACACACACACACACACACACACACACACACACGCGTGCGCCCAGGATGAAATTTGCATTATTAAAAACATGCCTTTTCCAAAATCGAAAAGAAAAACCCTCTACCACTGGTAGGAGGAGGGCAGGGAGGCCACTGCAAAATTAACATTCAGAGGGCAGGAACTTTTCTTATATATCAACAGGAACTACTTACAAACAGTGTCCCAATGAGTGAAATGTTAAGGGGATGTCTAGCCTGTAGTGTTACTGGGTGAATACACAGCATTCGTATAATGGAAACAGAATCCCAATTAGAACAGTAGCCAAAATATCAAATACACAGAAATAAACGTAGCATTAAAAGTACAGTGTAATTTAAAAAATTTTTAATGTTTGTTTATTTATTTTGAGAGAGAGAGCGAGCACGCACGCACGCACATGCAGGAGTCGGGGAGAGGCAGAGAGAGAGGGAGAGAGAAAGAGACAGAATATCCCAAGCAGGCTCTACACTGTCAGCACAGAGCCTGATGTGTTCATAGGCTCGGACCTATGAACTGTGAGATCGTGACCTGAGCCTAGCTAAGATCAAGAGTTGGATGCTTAACCGACTGAGCCACCCGGGCATCCTCAGAATGTATATTTTTAAAGAGGGTAAAACTTTTCCAAGGGACATTATGGAAGACCAGGAAAAAAAAAAAAAAAAAAAAGGAAGGTCTTACTGTGCTCTGGGTGGGGGAGACTGAACACTGTAAAATGTCACTGTCCCCTAAATAAGTTTAACGTGATTCTAGTCAAAATCCTAATGGGATAGGACATGGTCCTTAAGTTCGGCTAGAAAAATAAATGAGTACTAACAGTCAAGAGTTTTTTGAAAAGAAGAGTAGCGAAGGGTGATGTGCCCTCCCAGATTTTTACAATATTGTAACCAGGATATTTAAATTAGTGTGATAGAGAAATTACAAAAGCTGAGTAGAAAGTCCAGAAATAGACTCAAATGTAAACATAAGAACTTAGTAGGTGGTAAAGCTATGATTATTTCTCCGTGAGGAAAGGAATCAATGCTGGAAAACTGCCTATTTTTTAAAAAAATAACAATAAATGAGATTTCTGCTTCATGCTATAAACCAACATAAATCCCAGGATTAAAAATTTCTGTATTTTTAATGAATCCTTAAAAGTTCTAGAATAAAACATATCCATGTCAGTGTAATCTTGGGGGTGAGGAAAGCCTTTCTAAATATGATATAAAAGTCAGACATCATAAGAGGAAAGATTTTAAGTGGCTAAAAATGAAAACTTCGGTACATCAGAACTCTCTAGAAGCAACAGAAAGACAAACTAAAAGCTGAGAAAAATATTTGTGACATAGAGGACCAAAGACTAATATCTTCAATAAATAAAGAGTTCTTATAATTCAATAAGAAAGGGTGGGGAGAGAGATTCTAATACAAAATTGGGCTGACAAAATGAACTAGAAATTCAGAGCATTTGAGCAAATGGCAGTAAGCATCTGAAATATTATACTTAGCTAGTAATTAAAAAAACAACATTAACAGGAATGGCATTTCAAAAGGTGTTAAATTGATAACTATTTACAAAACAAAAAGTAATTCCCTGTGTTGAACGGGTTGGAGAAACAGATTCGTCCACTGTGGTTATAGAAGGGCAACTCGGTACTACCTTGGGGAAGGATGATTTGGCATCGTGTATCAAAATGTATCTTTGACCCCATCCCTTCATTTCTAGGAATTTAGCCTAAGGAAATAGTGATGCATGCCAAGATTTAGCTATAAGGTTGTTATTACAGCGTTGTTTATAATAAAATAGGGGAATAACCAGCTGTTTTTCAGTAGAGTTTTAGTTAATTATGGGATATCCGTGTAATTATGTTGCAGGAGAATATTCAAATATGAAATGGAAAAATATAGTATATTGCCAAAGCACATTACACAGGGAGGGTCAACTCTGGTGAAGAATTGGACCAGACGCCTGATTAAAGATAAATCGATTCTGGGGCGGCGCCTGGGTGGCTCAGTCGATTAAACGTCTGACTTCAGCTCAGGTCATAATCTCTCAGTTTGTGAGTTTGAGCCCCATGTCAGGCTCTGTGCTGACAGCTCAGAGCCTGGAACCTGCTTCCGATTCTGTGTCTCTCTCTCTCTCTCTCTGCTCCTCCTTCACTCATGGTCTGTCTCTGTCTGTCTCAAAAATAAATAAACATTAAAAAAAATAGAAAAATAAAAAAAAGAAATGGGTGCATTGGAGCCTTTAAAAAGCAGGTTTTCTCACCTCAGCAAGGAGATCCTGTGTTCACCCAGGAAAGGTTTGCTAATCTGTTTTCCATGGAAAATTTAGCCGAATCTAGAGTAAAATTTATCTCGAATTCTCAGTTTTACTATAAATTACTATATTTTGGAATTAACGTGGCTTAACCAGTTGCTACACTTTTTTTTTGTTTTTTTTTGTTTTTTGTTTTTTTGTTTTTTTGTTTTGTTTTTTTTGAGAGACAGAGAGAGAGAGTGAGCTGGGGAGGGGCAGAGAGAGAGAGAATCCCAAGTAGGCTCCACACTCAGTGCCGAGCCTGGCACAGAGCTCGATCCCACGACCCTGCGATCGTGACCTGAGCTGAAATCAAGAATCAGATGCTCAACTGACTGAGCCACCCGGCCGCCCCCAGTTTTTAAACTAATGTGAAAACCTCAGAGACACAGAGAGAACAGAGGGGGGACACCCACATTCCTGTTGCCTAGACTTAACAATGAACGTGTTGTCCCATTTGCTTCAACATGTTTTCCTGAAATAGTTTTATCTATCTATCTATCTATCTATCTATCTATCTATCTATCTATCATCTATCTATCTGTCTTGAGAGAGAGGAAGGGAGAGAGTATGCATGCAGGGGGGCAGAGAGAGGGGAGAGAGAGAGAGAGATCCTGAGCAGGTTCTGTGCTGTCAGCGCAGGGCAAGGGGCGAGGCCATGTCCGGCCTGTCACTTGGGGTGGGGGTAGGGGGCAAGAGCTCTGAGCTTCCTTCAGGGGAATGTCCCTGAAGAGAGGGCACCTTCACAGTGGAGGGGACAAGGGAATGGGACAACATCGTAAATCCTTGCTATGTGTCTCCATGGTGGGAGTGTGGAGACATTGTGCAGTGACCTAAGGTGTCCATCAAGGAGGAGGGTGTACAGCAGGGTTTCTCAATCCCAGCATGGCTGACAGAGGGCCTGGAAAATTCTTAGTTGGGGTGGATGGGGGGCTGTCCTGGCCTCCACCTTCTAGACAGTTGTGATAGTCAAATGTCGCTGGGGGATGAAACAACCCCCAGAACACCCCAGGAAAGGAGGCCAGAGGCTGAGCTCAAGGGACATGGGGCCCGTGTGCGGGACCTGGTCTCTGCACCCTGGCTGGGGACCAGGCTCATCCCACACCGAATCTGTTGGAACGAATGGTGTGGCCATTTTCTTTGACCACTGGTGACCCACAGAAACGGCCACTTTGGAGGGTCCAGCTTACTGTTTGGTTCCTCTGGGCCAGGAGGCCCTGCTCTGGGCAGCCTTTGTGAAGCTGTCCTCTTTCCTTCCTTCTCTGTCTGTCCGTCTCTGTGTTTCTCTGCCTTTACTTCTGTCTCTCTTCATCACCCCTCTCCACCACCTTTCTTATTCCTTCTCTTTCCCGGTCTCCTCCCCTTCCCCCTTTGCTCTCCCCCGTTGGGGGTCTGCACAAAGGGCTGGGGCAGAGGTCAGGCTGGGGGTGAGCAGGGCCCAGAGAGCACTGCCACCCCCCACCCCCTGCTTGGGGCCTCAGTCGCCCCAGGAAGCACAAAGGAAGCCATTTGCATAGCGGGTCCCAGGACCCCATTGTCTCCCCATGGCTGGCCTCTGCAGGTGGAAGAGGATAAAGGGATAGCTTGGGAGGCCAGAGGAGCAAGTGGGGGCGGAATATTTAGCCTTTCCCGGGAGCTCTTCCCACTGGAGACTCAAGGGGATGGCTGATGAGAAATGGGACAAGTGACAGGTGTCAGGGAGAGAGGCGATCGGAATCCCGGGGGCCCGCCCCTGTGTCACAGATATCACAGGGTCCTTGTTGGCAGGGGCAGGGTGGGGGCAGAGGCCTAAGCCTCCCTGGGGGGTTCCTCTCGAGGCCTGGGGCTGGGCGCTGGTGGGGGGGGGGTGCACCGTAGCTGGGCTGTGCGGGGCTCCCTGGCCAAGCCCCTGAGCTCACGGTCCGTCCTCTCTGGTCAGGATCGCGGTCGGGCTTGGCCCCTCACAACCTACACAACCAGTGACCCGGAGCAAAGTAAGCCTCCCCGCCCCAGAGGTGGGCGTTAGGCAGCCCCCACAGCCGTCCCTCCGATTTCTTAAATACCTTGCCAGGTTTAAAACCACTCCAGACCGAAACTAATCGTAATCGTAGTAATGGATTCGTCTGCCAGCACCGCCCCAAGAAAACACCGGAGACCTTGCGGCCTAAACAACAGAAGTTTACTTTCTCACTGTTTCCGGAAGCTGGAAGCCCAAGATCAGGCCGCCGGCGTGGTCGGGTTCTGGTGTGGACCCTCTTCCTGGCTTGCAGACTGCTGACCCGCTGTGTCCTCACCCAGTGCACCCGGCCAGGAGAGAGCTTTCCGGCGTCTCTTCCCATAAGGGTCCTGATCCCATTGTGGGAATCTTGGTGGGATACCGTGCAGGCTGTAGCAGGTTGTAGTCTGTAGCCACAACTTTAAACCCACAGGTATTTACTTAAGAGCATGGATCTCGTGACCGTTCCCCCCCCCGCCCCCCCCGCCGCCACCCCCAATGAAAGTGTCTTCCGGGCCACTTGATGGTTTGGGGCTCAGTCTTCTCAATGAAATGAAGCCAAATGAGCTACGTGATCTATCCGACCCCTCCCAGCTGACAATCCCGGGGCGCCCCTCTTCCCGCCTCCTTCAGGGCGCCATGCTGGTGGTTGGGAATTGGCCCTGGTGGGAATACTAACACCTTGGCAGTTGGCACATGCAACAGACCGAGGCTTTTTCTCCCCAGAGCGCTGGTTGTTACATTTTTCTCCGCATTTTCTCCGAAGGGCATCCCGGGCATGGAAGTTTGGATCTCGATATCCGGTCTGGCGTCCACATTTGACAGGTGGTGGGGGGCTGAGGCCCAGAGGGGGACAGTGACTTGCCCCAGGTCACACAGCAGGTTGACGGCAGGACCCCAGGGGCGGATCCAGGTCTGCCAACTTTTCATTTACTGAGGTGCCTCAAGCAAGCGTCCTTCCGAGGAGTGAGCCGTCGGGAGAAATCTGACATTGGGGCTCGGAAGAGATTCCTTCTGCTGGAGACGGGTTCGACACTCATGAACTTTGGGGCAGCAGGTTTGGTGAGAACAGCTTGGAAATTTCCTTCCAGCCCAGCTGGGTTAGGCTGCAACCACTGCTCTCTTCCCTCCAGCTGCTCCCACAGAGAGCGCTGGACTGTGACTCATACCACAGCTGTCCTGCTTGAAGAAAGGTTAAAGGGCTGGACGGTTATACCTGCCCGTGTAGCTAGCCATAGGCTGGGGACTGCCTCCCCCCGCCCCGCCCCCCCCCCGGGAGGGGGAGTGCCACTTTCCAGATATTTCCAGTAGAGTTTCCATCAGCCCAGGGCAGGCCTTCAGAGAAAGTGCTAGCGGGAGCCCTTAGGCTTCAGCACCTGCAGCGGCCAGAGGTGGGTGTGCTGGCCCCGTAAGGGGGCTCTGGGCAGGGTACCAACCACATCTGCTCTACTGGGTAAGTTATTTGAGGGGGAAACACGTTTTACTGGGACTTGGGGACCCTCTGTGGATTTCTGTCTTGTGTACTCCAGCCACCCCACACTGTATAAAGACCTGGTGGTTCTCCCCTGGGGCCCCATGTCCCCGCTCTGGTACCCAGCCAGTCACTCAGTAATGACAGTGTTGCTTAGGGTGGGCCTTGTGCTTCAGCAAGAAGCCCCAGCGACCCAACGCAGGTGTTCCTGGCGGGGCGGCTCTGTCCCAAGCAGTGAGTCGGGGGTCCAGGCTCCTTCGGTCAGGAGGTTCTGCCCTCCCCTAGGGCCTTCGGGTCATCACTGGTTTGGCAAGAGAGAGCTTAGGGCAGCAGGAAGGAGGCTCAGAAGGGCGGCCCTTCTGCCTGTGTCCCATTGGCCAGAACTGAGTCACCTGACCACACCTGCTGCAAGGGATGCTGGTTAATGTAGTCTGTAAGCCCAGGAGGAGCAGGAATGGCTCACGCTCTTTGCCACAGACCTTTGTTTACTGTCCTGGCCTCAGGGGCATCTGCAGCCATCCAGTTATTGGCACTGGAAGGAAACGGTTAAAAATGTGAGGGCCTTTTCTCTGTGTAGGAAGGACAAGGGACCTGCGTGCTGCCCGACAGCTGCCCGGATTTGGGGTGCAGACGCACCCGGGAAAGTACGCAGAGGCGACGCTGGGTTCCACGGCATGGCCTCATTGGCAGTGGCTTCACCAGCTGGGCCAAACGGCCAACCAGGCAGCGGGTGGATGCTATGGGGCTACAAGCATCCCTCATTCATGACCTTCCCAGGGAGCCCCGGCTTAGCCTCCCCCTCCCCTGCTCCCCCCGAACCACCCTTCAGTGTTGACGGCCGCTCCAGGCCGTGTCCACCATTGGCTCTGGCTGGACGGGTGTATCGACAGCCAACTGGATCCCCATTGGGACAGCTTTGTTTTCCCTGCCGAACACAAAATCCCCTGTTCATTCAGAGAGCCGACAAGGAGACCCCGTGGGGCTGGCCCTGTGGGAGCAGATTCCGGTGAATGCAGCGCCCGAAAGGCAGCCGCTTATTAAAGGCGGATACACAGGATAACTCTGCCCTCCAGGCGGGAGCCAGAATGGGGGGCACAGAGCTGTTACAGCGGATTAGCAGCCGCAGACTGACGGAGACAGGTGCAGCCTTGCCTGCAATTTGGAAGGGTTTATGAAATACTGATCCCGTGCTCTATAAATCCTTCCCTCGACCTCATCTGGGCTGCAGGCTGAAAATGGGGATCTCTTTGGAGTCCCCCCCCCATCCCCAACATTCCTTGGGAATTCTAGTCCGAGGGTTGGTGCGCTTGTCTGTTCATTCATCTATCCGTGGCACGTTCGCCGAGGGCCCGTATTAGGGCCTGTGCTGGGGTTACGGGGAGGATGGAACGCGGGGCCCTGAGTTCAGGGGACCGTGGTTTACTGTGTGAGAAAGAGGCATAGATCGATGAATCCGATTCAGGCTGTTGCCGGTCACGGTAGAGCCAGGCGTCCCGCGTGGCCTTGCGTGGGCCTCCCGATGTCAGGCTTCGCCAAGAGCCTGCTGGGTCTGTTCTACCTCGTCCAAAGCCTCAGGTCCAAGGTGCCTGTCATCCCTCCAGGTGGGCTTTTGTTTCCTAATGGCAGATAAAGAGAATCGGGGCAAGGCTAGAAATTTGGGGTCCTCCAGCGAGACCTCTGGAAAGTCCATCTCATGTGGCGGACTTTATACCTTGAAGAAAGCTTAGGGAGCCGTATTCCTCTGGCTCTGAGGCAGATTCGGTCTCCGTGTCTTTCCCTCATGTAGAGACGGGACCCCCGCCATCTGCCCCAGCCAGGCAGCCCCCTCATTAGGTGAGGCAGCTCAGCTCTCTGCAGCGAGAAGACATGTCTGTCTGTACTCTCTAGCGGCTTTCCAGAGCTCATCTCTGGTGCAAGAGTTTTGATCCTTGATTCGGACGAGATACTGGAACTTGCTCAGTGGCTCAGGGTTTAGATGAGCATGTAATAGTGGGGGTGGGGGGTGAAGGGGGTGGCTTGGACCTCAGGCCCACCGTAAAGCCTGCTCTCCCCAGGGCAGAGGCGCATGAAATCAGTGGGCTCTGAGGAATTCTCCTTGGCGGGGGCACAGGTAGCTGTTGCCCGGTTTCTAACAGGAGCTGGTGCTTGTGGGTGCCAGGAACAGAGCTAAATGGTATGTGCCACACGTGTGCCCCCCAAACCCAGGGGTGAAGGCTGGCTGGTCTCTCTGCACCAGAATTGTCCCGGCCGCCTCTCCAGCGGGCACGTCGGGTGCAACTCTTGGCGATCTGTGGGATGCACAGCCAGGCCTCTGGTTCCCTTAGGTCTGTGGGTGGTGGGTGGGAGTCAGGAGGTCCTCCAGGACTGGGGGACAGATGTGGAGCACCCGCTGGAAATCTGGGAGTTCCTGGAGCCTGAAAAGGTGGTTACGACATGAAAGACTGATATAAAAAAAACTTGACTGTCTTGTGCAAGCCTAGACGTGTCCAGGTGGCAAGGGCAGGGTGGGGATAAGTCCACGTTGTCCACTGGCCCCTTGGTGACGTCCAACCTCTAGGCCCTGCAGTGGCTCAAGGGAGAGTAGCTGTGCCTCCCCTTGGAACATGCAGACTCCTAGAACCTTCTGCGGGAGAAGCATCTGTGTCTCTGATTCCCTGGAGTCTTTCGAGATTTCTTCCCCAGAGCAGACACACAACCTTCCTTCTCCACGTGGGAAGGTTAGCAGGGCTGGGTCTCGACAGGGCGGATGGCAGTGTTTGCCACGGGTCTTGCCCTGCTGGGGAGCGAGTGGCCCCCATAAATACGGTTTGCAGACAGCTAGTGCCATGCAACTCTTTTGCGTTTGATCTTGGAGGCAGATCTTTCCCAGACGCATCGCCGACTTCCCTGCTCAGTGAGCACTACCCGTTGAATGTGATTTCACCTTGCAGGATGATGCAGGGGTTGCAAGAAGGGGTCGTGCTGTGATGCGGCCACAATCCCGAAGCTTCTGGGCCGTGGTAGGGACTGTTTGCCTCTGTTCAAAGTGGCCCTTAGGTATCCCACATCTGCCTGTCTTGCTCTCCTACTTTTGTGCGTCGTCTTCTCCTTCTCTTGGCCACCTGTTCCTTCTTCTCGCCAGTGGGCCCATCTCTAGAGGGTCCCCCACCATTTAAATATATACATCCTTCCATACCGTGTTCAAGGAGCAGTGCTAACAACACTTATTATCAGAGTCCGTAAAGGAAGGATAATTAAACTATGAGCGGGGGCCCCTGGGTGGCTCAGTGGGTTAAGCATCCGACTTAGTAGGCTCAGGTCATGATCTCGAGGTTCGTGAGTTCAAGCCCTGTATCGGGCTGCGTGCTGATGCCTCCTTGGGATCCTCTCTCTCCCTCTCTCTCTGTGCCCCCCCAACGTGCACATGTGCATGTGTGCTCTCTCTCTCTCCAAATAAATAAATAAGCTCTAAAGTATAGCAAAGACCCAAAGGGATTGCCTTTGTAAGGCGGTTGGGCCATCCAGACCTGTCCCTTCCTGGTACTCCCCTATATTCCAGAGAACTGAGATAAAGAGACAGGTGGCCTCCACTTGAGAGGGATTTCCGTAGCCAGGAAGCATTTCCACACCCAACCCAGACGCCCAGGAATTGGAGACAGGAAGAGCCCCCTTGGTTCTCAGGTTCAGAAGAGAGACCAATGTGGTGGGGCACCTGAAAGCCACGCTTTTGGAGCTTGAAGGACCCAGGGAGGCTTGGAAGGGAGGGGGCGCTTTCTTCGAAGGTCTTGCGGGCTGATCTGTTGGTTACACAGGTGGCGGGCACGTACGGGCTGGAGCTGAGACCACCTGGGGGAGAGACAGAAACAGGTGAGGCTCAGCTCACAGAAGTCCCGTGCAGCCCCAGGATCCACGCTGAGGCAGATTCAGGTTCCAGGATGGCCACGGGGAGGTGCCAGGGTGGGCCGATCTTCAAGCAGGTGGCCCCCCGCGGCCTTTGTCCAGTCATTGGCAAGCAAAGGAATGTGTCGGCTTTCCCACAGGGCGACTGGCACGCCTTGGTTGAGTTCTGAGGTTGATTAGTGATGTCTGCCGGGGAGACTGTTGGTCCACCTGCTGCCTGGTGGCTTCCCTGCCCCACCCAGGCTTGTGCTCCACCTGTGTCTCCCCCGACAGCCCTCGTTGTCTTTTTCTTTCCGGAGACAGGTTGTTGATCATCAAGCCTTTTGTCTAGGAGCCCCAAGTTTCATACCTGCTTTCCTCTTTTTCTCCTTTGCACCGCCCGGGAGCTCATCTGCCAACTCGTTGGGGGAAGGAACTGCTCCCGAAACAGCTGCGGCAAGAGGAGGACGAGCCTCCTCCCTCCTTGAATGTGGCCCGCCTGCCCCTTCCTCTCCCTGGCAGCCTCTGAGGCCACAGCTGCATGTTCGAAGGCCTTGGCTGCTGGGACGAGGGGCAGGGGCACGCCGGTGGAAGGCGACGCTCTGGAAAAGGGTGTGGTTCTGCCTGAGAACCGGAAGCTGAGAGGATGGGCCCCGGAGAAGGGGCAGCCCTTGGCTCGGGGTGGGGGCAGGGGAAGGGGCATAGCTCAGTGGTCATCGGGTTGTCCTTGGCTTTGGGGACAGAGGCTCCTCTGACGCGGGGTGAGAGGCAGCTGGTGTTAGCAGAGGCGAAATGCCCGTAAAGGCCGTTATCTAGCTCAGATGGGGATGAGGGAGGGCTGCCCAAGTGGAGACTTAGCACCATCCCAGGTGTTCCGGCTGGACATGGGCTGGGCCCCAGCTGCGCCCCGTGGACCGCACTCAGCAGCCGTCTGAGGCCCAGGCAGGATCCGCAGGCGGGGAGCCGGGTGACCCCAAGGCCCGTGGGGCTGGTGGCAGAGCAGGGTCTGGGGCCATCTTTGCCGTAGAATTAATCCCCTCGGCGTGGTTCATGCCAGCTGGGGAGGACTGGGGGTGGGCAGCCAGGGGTCAAGAGAATATTCTGGATGTCCAGGAGCTGGTTCGGCGTGCCGAGCTCTCCTGCCTCCAGTCAGGAGCGCTTTTTGCAGCCCCAAGGGCTCTGGGCAAGAGGCTTTAATCTAATTACATGCTTTATTTGAGCCAATTTGTTTTCCAATCCATCTTGTTCAGCAAGAAGAAAGAGCGCGCTGGGGACTCATGGCACCCTCTTGTTCCGAGGGGAGAAGAGGGGCTGCTCTCTTGCCTCACGTGGGCCAGTGCAGCCCCTGACCCTCCCCCAGCCCGGCCACCCCACCCCCAAACCGGGCCGCCTTGCAGGGAGGGGCTGGGGGCTGGCCACCTCTTTCCTCAGCCCAGGGAGGGAGAGAGAGCCCGCTTGCGGGTCCCCTCTTCCGGGACTCCAGTGCGCCCGCTTTGTGCGCCAGGCTGACCGAAGCAGGACAGGCTTCTGGGCGGGCGGTGCGGGAGGGGAATGCTCGTTCCCGTGGGGTCGGTCCGGCCCGGAACCTTCCTGGCCTCCTCCTGCGAGGACTGCCCTCAGCATCCCAGGCCCAGGACTTCAAATCTGCAATTATATTTTCGTATTAAAGCAGCAGCTTTAGGATCTGTGTTATTTTTTTTGTGTTTGTTTATTTTTGAGAGAGAGAGAGAGCGCGCGCGCGTGCGCGCGCGTGAGCAAGTGGGGGAGGGGCAGAGAGAGGGGGAGACACAGAATCCGAAGCAGGTTCCAGGCTCCGAGCTGTCAGCACAGAGCCCGATGCTGGGCTCGAACTCACGAACTGCGAGAGAGATCACGACCTGAGCAGAAGTCGGACGCTTAACTGACTGAGTCCCGCCAGGCGCCCCAGGACCTGTGTGCCTAAAGTCTAAACAAAACACCAGCGTCCTTCCACCCTCCCCGGAGAGGGAAGATTTATCAGCTGCAGTCTACTCCCCAGACCTGGAGCCTCCACTCGTCGAGGCTCAGCTTTTGTGTTTCGTGGCATTTTCCCCAAATTGTCTTTCTTCAGCCTCCCTCCAGCAGCCCGCTTCGGGCCTGCGTTTTTACACAGACTTGCGTTTTTGCACGGAGCCGTGGTGTCAGCTGAGCCCCCCTTTTATTCAACTCACTCAGCAAATATTTATCGAGGGCTTACATGTGTCCCAGGCCCCGGGGAGAGGGCGGCGACCAAGGCAGCAGCCCCTCGTCCTCCGGGAGGCAGGGCAGAAAATCAACACACCGAATTGCATCGTGTGTAGCTTCTAGCCCTCTGTGACAAGTACTGGGAAGAAACCAGATCCCCCAGAGATGGGTTTGCTTTTTGGAGCAACCAGAGGTCAGTCAGTACATATTCGAGTGAGCAATTTAAAAAAAGAAAAAAAGAAAGAAAAAGAAATTCTTTTCATTGGGTGCGCCAACGATACGCCGAGATTTGTTTTCTTGTCCTGGTCCTTGAACCGTAGTAAAAAAATAAGGGTAGCTTACGTGTTTTAGAGCTTAGCATGTCGTTAGATCTTCAGAGGGTTCTGTGCATTTAATACACGAGCAACCTGAGGTTCAGAGACATGCAGTGACACACCCAAAGACACACAGCTTGAAAGTCATGGAGCCAGTCCTCTGGGTTCCTCGACAGCCACCTGCTAAGTGCCCCTCAGTCCATCAGATTCTGGGGTGGACCGTTCCCAGTGGACTGAACCCCGGGGTTCGGGTAGAGACAGACACTCCAAAGGAAACAGGCCAGGACCCGCAGAGGAGCCCCCGGGTGCGGAGCTCGAGGGGGCTGCTGTTCAGATCCCAGCGGCGAATCTCAATACGGGCAGTAGGGCCCCTTGATTTCGGGTGCCCCTCAAGCCCTCTCCAGCCCAGCTCGTGCTGTTGTTGCAGAGCTTAGCCGGTTTAAGGGACGCCCCAGCCTTTCTCAGGGTGTCACGTGGATCATTGCAAAGGGGGCTGACTGTGTCTCTTGCTTGGGGACCCTGTATCTGCGGGTTTGTGTGTCCCAGCAGATCTCACAGGGGCACCTGCATTCGGCTGGTGTTACGGTGCCACGGCCAGCGGGTTCAGCCAGCACTGTGCCCGGTGCTGGGACCGAGGTCCAGTGCACCGCCAGGAGACGTGGCAGACAGGCTGTTCTGGACCGTGAGATAGGCGCTCGGAACGCTGGCGGCCCGCTCTGGGTCCAGAAAGATGGTGGGGGCAGACGCACTCGGGTGCCCAGACCCCACCGTGCCACCTGCTGCTCGGTGGGGGTCAGTTTTATAGTCTCTGCTGAAGCCCAGGTCCAGTCACCCTACTGGTCTGGCCCCACCTTTCCCCCTGCTCATCATTCACTGTCTTTAGCTGGGGACCTGCTTAGGGGGTGCTCCGAGGGCCACACCCACTCCGCAGCGCCCTCTCCTCCCCGAGGTCCCAGCCACGAGGTCCTGTCCCAAAGAAGCCGTCTCTGACGCTGCACCACTGTCACTTCCTCCTAAATCCCGCGCGTGGGCAGGACGGTTATTGTCATTGCCGTGCCCCTATTTCACTGATGGGGAGACTGAGGCTCGGAGCGGTTAAGGGCCCCAGATCACTGGGCTGGGTATGTGATCTCGTTTTACAAGAAGCAGCTGCTTCCCCTGGAGCTCCTCTCTGGGGCCAGAAGTGGGGCCGGGCCCGTGGTGGGCTGCAGGGGGGTCTCGGAAGGAGAGTATCTGAAGTTGCAAACGTCGGGGTTTGCTATCTGGGAAGAAAGGAGGGTGGGTACCGGGGAGGCTGTGCTGGATCCGTCAGACCCGGGTCTGACGGTTGAGCCTCTCTAGGGGAAAGTACGGGAAAACAGGGTCCTGGCTGGGCTTGGCACAGTGCACATGTCTCCACCCATGCGGGTGCAGCAAGGGGACCATCTGGGAAGCCCTGGGCGCCGGTGGCCGGAGCCAGGGAAGGGGCAGAAAGGCAGGGCAGGGCTTACCTTGGAGCACGGGGGAGGGTCTGGAACACCAGCCTCGGCTCTAACCCGCTGAGCCCCGGGCCCCCAGCTTCACGCAGGAGGACGATCCAGTTCACCCCACTGTGGAGCACACACCCGTGTCCACACTTCCTCACCGGAACGTGTCTCTGCGGTCTTTGACGAGGGATGAGGCTTGTGGGGCGGAATGAGAAGGCTTGGGAACTGGCTCTTCGTGAGGACAGTCCAGAGTGGCGATCACGTTGCGGTGGCCTCAGCTGTGAACTGCTGTCTGGGCAGCCCGGGGCGGGGCGGGGCGGGGCGGGGCAGGGGGGGTGCCCATCCCATCCCTGCTAGTGAGAGGGTGAGAGCCGGCCTCCGTCGGTGCAACTTGAGACCCTGCCCCCAGCAACCCCCAGCCACCGAGGCTGGGCCAGAAGCCCCTGGTGGCTTTGCGTGACATTTAAAATAGAACCTAATCTGTATCTGGCTGCACACAGCCCGTCAGACTGTGTGAGTCGCATCTCTGCCTCTGTCTTCATTCATTCTGTGCAAGGCACCCCAGCCTGCATTCAGTCCCTGGGCTGTGCCAGGCACTTGATCCTGCCTCAGGGCCTTTGCACAGGCTTTTCTTCCGACTTGGAACCCTCTGCCCTCAGATCTTCATGCCCCGCCTCCTTTGCACTGTTTAGGTCTCCGGGTTGTTTTATCCCATAAATAAGGTCCCCGTCCTCACCGAAGAAGGGACTCGCTTCGGAATATTTTTAGCGTTCCTTTCTTCTGAACATGAGAGTTGTATACTCATTACGGTAAAACTAAAGATACAGATAAGCCAAAGCGAGACCGTAAAAACCAACCCTAGTCCCGCCAGGCAACGTTTTGGTGCATAAGATTCTCTGCTAGAATAGAATTCAAACCCTTGCCCAGGTCAACAAGCCCCCAGGGACCCCCTGCAAGCGACGCAGTCCCACCCCGTTCACCAGCTCCAGGCTCCCCTCCTTTCTGTGTCTGTGTCCCGCCTGGCCCTTTTCCGCCCCGTGTGCCTCACAGAGCTGAGTCCTTGTCCTCCTAAATGCCACCTCCCGCGGACTGACCTTCATATCTGAGTAGGTCTCCATCCCCGCCCCCGTTCTCTACCGACACGCACTGCTCACGTCTCCCTCCCCTTTATGAGTGTCACCGTTTGATAGGCGTGATTACACTCATGTTGTTGACCTGTCTCCTCCCGCCGTGAAGCCTCCCCAGCGTTTCGTGAGCCTCACTGTCCACCCAGCACCTCCCGGAGCTGGCCACATGGAAATTGCTCAGCAAGCTCTTTAAGTGAGCGCATGGATGATAAATCCGTAGAAGTGAGGGTGCCACGTCAAAGGGTGTGCATTTTTCCAGGGTTTTGACATTTCGATGCCGGTTGCCCTCGAGGAACAATAGTTGGCCATTAGCTTGCACCCTTAGCTTAGCTGGCACACCTTGTGCATGTGTCCGTATGCGAGTTCATGAGCCAAAAGTCCTATGTTCCCTTGGATTTAAGTTGCATTTCTCTGATCGCTTAAGATTGCCCATTTTTACATCTCCTTGTCCCTTTTATCCCCCTCTCTTGGGAATTGCCTGTTTCTCTCTTTTGAATTTTAGCTTGCTTGCCTTCTTGGTCCCCAAGAGTTCTTTACATATTAAAGACCCCCGTCCTTTGCTATCTGTGTCGCAAACACCTTTGGCTTTTTTCTGGTCGTTTGCTTCAAAGGTCACAGGCACCTGGTCCCTAGCTCCTCTGCCAGGCCGTTCCTGGGGGCTGCCTTATTTGGGGGAGTCCTAGGCGTTTCTGCCCCGAGCCCAGAGTCAGAAGGGAATTACGTTGTAGAGGCAGGCAGGACTGATACAGTACATGGGCGAGACCAGCACAGGCTTAGAGAGATGCCCGGCCTGTGACCCTGGCTGCCCCCGAGAGGTGGCTGTACCCTGGGTAAAGGGCTTGTGGGCGGAGACACCAGGAAGGTGGTCTTACTTCGGGGGAGTCTTTAAATCACCTGCAGCCTTGGACGGAGAGGGGGGGAGTTGGCTTCACGAGGAGTGCTTCCTGCACCCTCCCCCCGCCTCCCCTACAATGGCCTAATTTATGAAGCCCCCGGGCGCCCACCGTGTGCCAATGGGACTCTGGCCTGAGGAGGTCTGAGAGGCTTTGTGGTTCTAGGTCGGGCGGAGCCCAAACACACTTTCTCCGGACAGGCTGGCCTCACCTGCCTTTTGCCAGCTGCTGGTGGACAGAGCGGCCCAGTCGAAGTGGATGGAGCCAGCCAGGTGTCCCTCCTAGCCCTGCCCCCTGAACTTTTCCACCCTGGCCAGGCGGCAGCGGAGGGGGGGTGGGGGGTGGGGACCAGGAGCCCCCTCCCCTGCGCCTAGCAGCCCACCCGGCCCTGCAGGTCTCAGCCTGGGGATGGACCGCGGTGGCTGGTGTCCCTTGCTCGTCTCCCCCACCTTCCCGAGCCCGACGACAGCCCAAAAGCAGAGAGGCAGGGGTGCTGCTCAGAGCGAGACCTTGGCCAGCTCCCCGCCCTGCTCCGAGGGAGGTGCCAGATGCAGTGCCCCTGGTTCCAACCGGGGGACGCTGGGCCCCGCCTGCCATATGCTCGGAGATGAGCCTCGATCTGGCGAGCAGGCTTGCCCAGCAGGACTTTTGGCACCTGGGGCACAGGAGGCAGATCAGAGGGGTGAGTTACCCGAGGTGGTGGGAGAGGACGGGAGCGGCTCAGCCGCTGGGATTGGGCCTGTAGGGCCCCCTCTTGGCTCTTGGCTGCGGGCTGGTCCGGGGAGCAGGTGGGGGGAATAAAAGGGAGGTCGGCTGCTCCCAGGAGGAGCCAGGACGCCAGCCGGCCAGGATGGGCCTGCTGCGAGCTGCAGACGGCAGCCTCCGGGCCTCGGCGGCTCTCTCTGGTCCCCGCGTCCGTCCCTGGCCGTCCCCGTCTTTCCGGGGAGGAGGATCGGACTGGCAGGTGACCCTGGCGTAGGGGCCCCTGCGGATCTCACTGTACTGATCCGTACCCTCAGTTCGAGCCCCAGGGGGTCCCCCGAGAGAGCGGGGGCCCACCCCTCACTCTCTGCTCCTGTGCGGAGACGCCCGGGGGGCCCGGCCACTGGTCCGGCGGGGACGGGACCCTCTTTCCTGAGAGTCATTTGTGCCGGGCACAAAACGCGGGGTCGGCTGCTGAATGAGATCAGTCAGCTGGTCTGCAGGGTCTGTGGGTGCACGCGCTCCTGCTGGTTTTTATTTCAGCGTCGAACGAGTAGGACACTGCTTTTCCCTTTTTTTTTTTTTAAGTTGAAAAATGATCGATTTTAGGGACTTCCACATGGTCCTGCTCACCGATTTCCACCTTTTTCTGTGTTTCTGCCCCAGATCAAGTAGCATCGGATCCAGGGTTTTCTGAAGATGAGTTCTCTCTTCTTTAGTCCGACTTGGTCGTTGACGTTTTGCTACAAAGTAATGCCTTTCATTCAGTGTCCAAGATTTCAGCCTAAAGCTATCTACGGTAGCTCTATACTTTGTAAAATGTTCTTTAGACCGTGGGTTGTACTGCTTTCCCTCATTACTTCCTGAAGCGTATCTGAGGTTTCTCTCTTAATTCATAATTAGACCTGACAGTGTTTTGTCTGGTCTTCGTTTGCTTGGTTTATTGTTGTTGTTGTTGTTGTTGTTTTGGGTTTTTGTTTGTTTGTTTTGTTTTTTGTTGTTTTTGTTTTTGCTGGAGTTTATTGGTTCGGGGGCTTTCCTGAGAGTCATTTCTTGGGAGTGTTTGCATCTTGTGAGTTTTTCTGCTATTCTGTCCCCCTGCCTTCTACTTCTGTTGTTAATCTTTTCCCCCAGCTCCCTTCAGATGTTGTTTTGCTCACTTTCTAACTTCTAGAATCGAGTGCATTTGTTTTCATTGTTTTCTGTTTAGGAATAAATCCTGTTTATTACGATGCGGTTGGGAAATGTGGCCTGTACATTTCCAGCTCTTTTGGAATTAATTTAGCATCCTTTTACTGCTTATGTGTCTGTCCGTTCCTTTGTGTGTTGCTAATACCTTTTGGTTAATGTATTTCAATAAGATATTATTCCACACAGAACATTCTCTCCATTTTTATTACTGGGCGAACTTCTTTGTTACTTAGTGATGAACATAACTTCCGTAAAGAAGCTTACAGCTTCTTCTTTCAGTGTTGTAAGCTTTGAAAACAAACTGCTTCAGGGGTGCCTGGGTGGCTCAGTCAGTTGAGTGACTGACTTTTGATTTCAGCTCAGGTCAGAATCTCATGGTTTGGGAGTTGGAGCCCCTCATCTCTCTCTGTGCTGATGGTGCAGAGCCTGCTTCGGACTCTCTCTTTCTGCCGCCCCCCCTATAATTATTAAAAAAAATTTTTTTTAAGTAATCTCTGCACCCGATGTGGTGCTCGAACTCACAACCATGAGATCAAGAGCCTCGTGCTTGGTACACCTGGGTGGTTCGGTTGGTTAAACGTCCAACTCTTGATTTCAGCTTAGGTCATGGTCTCATCGTTCGTAAAATCGAGCTCCTCATCGGGCTCTGCATTGACAGTGCGGCGCCTGCTTGGGATTCTCTCTCCCTCTCTCTCTGCCCCTCCCCTGCTTGGTCTCTCTCTTTCTCAAAATAAATTAAAAAAAAAGTCACATGCTCTACTGACCTCACCAGACAGGCGCCCCCATATTACCTGTAACATATTTCCCGTATTCTCTGGTGTTTTGTGGTTGCCTTTGAGTTTTTTGAAAGCACTATTTGATCTAATGGCTTTTATTTGTTAGAGTCAAACATGAAACAGCATCTCTTAATTTTTACCTACTTAAGACTAAGAATTGTATCCCCACCCCATTCTACTGCTTAGTCTTTGTTAATATGATCTAAAATTTCAGGCTACACTTTATCCTTATTCATACATGTATGTCCTTATATATACTCATTCCCTGATGTTCCCTTTCAAAAATTTAAAAATTATTTTGAGGGGTGCCTGGGTGGCTCAGTTGGTTAGCATCTGACTTCAGCTCAGGTCATGATCTTGTAGTTTGTGAGTTCAAGCCCCACATCCAGTTCTGTGCTAACAGCTCAGAGCCTAGAGCCTGCTTTGGATTCTGTGTCTCCCTCTGTCCCAGCCTCTCCCCTGCTTGCACTCGGTCTCTCTCTCTCAAAAATAAATAATAACCATTAAAAAAAGTTTTTAAATTATTTTGATATTTGCCTTCAGTTTTAGAACCAAATATGAAATGTCCACAAGGGCTGGTTTCAGAGCCCATCACCGGCGCATTCATACTGTACAATCTCATCAAGGCTCACCAAGACTTCCCCCTCTTAAACTCTTACTTTTGATTCATTTCATGGTTGTTTGGAAAACATTCTCGAGTATCTCCCTCAAAAAAGGATACACGATTGGAATATTGTCTGGGATCTTTCACACTGAAGAACGCCTTCTGTTCTTTGCGGTGCGCACACATATGAGACAGTCTAGCTGGGTATAAAAATCCTAGACCAACAGACTTTTCCCTCCTCCTATGAACATTGTTCCATGGTCACCTGGCCGGCTTCTTGTTGATTTTTCATCCATATAGAATTTTCTCTCATCCTGGTATTTTGTATGTCGTGCAGAGACATGTCTGAGTGTTGGTGTCTTTTCCTTGGTGTTTTTCCAAAACATCCATGAACCTTCTCCCTGTGTGTATGTAGGTCTGCCTTTAGCTCAAGAGCCCAATCTTTGATTCTTGTTTCTGTTCCACTTGACTTCTGCTGCATTGTCTCCCGCTCCACTGTCTCTCTTATATCCTTACCACTTTCTCTTTTGTGGTTTCTGTGTCTTTATCCTTTTCCTCTAGAATTCACGAGTGTCTCTCCAGTTTATTCTCTCTGTGTCTGAATCAGGTTTCTCCAGTATGATTTCTTTTTCCTGCTTCCAAAGGAGGGTTTTTTATGTTTGTTTGTTTGTTTGTTTGTTTGTTTATTGAGAGAGAGAGCACAAGCAGGGGAGCACAGCAGAGAGAAGGAGAGGGAGAATCTGAAGCAGGCTCCGTGCCATCCCCACAGAGTCCGACATGGGGCTCGATCTCACCAACCGCCAAAGTGGATTTTAACGGTGCTTCTGAGTTTTTAGGTTTTGGCTTCGGTTTTGGTTTTCCCAGTTCTTTCTCTCCTGTGTCACACTCTGTGTACTATTGTATGGTACAGTCTCTTCAGCTCAAGTGGTCTTCCCTTATGGCTTTCTTGTCCAATTGCATAGAGGTGGTGCCTTTTTAGATCTTTTTTAGCCTGCCATGCCCATTCAGTTACATGTCATCTGTGTCTGTTTTGAAGCCGTGGTGACAGAGTTTGAATACGTGTGAGAGAGACCGTATGGCCTGCAAAGCCGAAGATATTTGCTGTTTGGCACTTTGCAAAAAGAAAAAATTTGCAGATCCCTCTACTGGCGTGACAGACGGATTCTCATCTCAGCTCCAAGCTGGATGGCAGGGGGAATGTGTGCAGCTCCCTCCCTGCTTCTCAGGTCCTACCAGCATTTTCCCTCAATTCACTTTTGCTCTGTAGAGATGGTATCCTGCTGTCTGCACTGCCTGGTCTCCTCATTCTCTGCACTAGTGATCTTGATAAAAATGCAAGTTCAGAGGTGCCTGGGCGGCTCAGTCGGTTGGGCATCCCACTCTTGACTTTGGGTCCAGTCGTGATCTCCCGGATCATGAGTTCGAGCTCCACATGGGGCTCTGCACTGACAGTGTGGAGTCTGGTTGGGATTCTCTCTCCCTCTCTCTCCCTGCCCCTCAGCCGCGCGCGCGCGCTCTCTCTAAAAAATGTATAAAACATTAAAAAAAAAAAAAAAGAATCCTCTCCCTGGAGGAGGGAACCACCGCCGATGCCCCCACCCACTTCCTGCCCCTTTGTTTTCTGGTGGTTTTGCCTCTGTGTCCTCTCTTTTTTTCAAGATCTTTTCTGTTCATCAGACAAAAGGCTGCGTCTCGAGGTAAAACCTGGGACAGGTTTTGCTTGTTTCACCACCATCTGCCTTTAATTAATAAAGATTGCTCCCAGATTCCAACATTGGGTCATCTATCAGTTTAGTTTTTGGCGTTAGCGTGAATTTCTCCCCCCCCCCCCCCATCGTCTTTACAGCTATTTTGGAACAAAACAAGGAGAGGCTCCACGGGAGCTGCCCAGTAGATGTGCCATTTTGAAGGAGTCGGGACTGCGTCGTGTAAAAGCTGTGGCTTGTCCGTCCCGCAGCAGGCTCCTTAGCTGTGTGTGCATCTGATCAAAGAAGGAAGTGCAGGAACATTTTCCCTATCCAGGGACCACTTGTCCAGTGACCTCAGTTCTCTGGAATACAACCCAAACAAAGAGTGCACAAGCAGCCAGATAGCTGCCACGGTGTCCATGTTCCGGGCGTCATTCACTTTACCCAAAGAAGAGTGTTTCCGTTTCCCTCATTCGAAGCCGGGTTACCCGTGTTTTCTGCACACTTCTAACGGTCTTGGTCTTTGCATTCCTAGCCCACAACCAAATCGGAACCGGCAACTCTGAAGGGGATAGGGAACGTTTTTTGACAACAGGCACACTGACCTAAGAAGTGTTTCTGATGGGGGCACTGGGGTGGCCCAGTCGGTTAAGCGTCTGGCTTCAGCTCAGGTCGTGATCTCGCGGTTTGTGAGTTCGAGCCCCATGTCAGGCTCTATGCTGACGACAGCAGAGGGCCCGCTTCAGATTCTCTGTCTCCGCCTTCCCTGCTCACACGTGCATTCTCTCTCTCTCTCAAAAATAATAAATTTTTTAAAAATTAAAAAAAAAAAAGAGGTGTTTCTGGTGGACCAGAAGGAAAGACATAGGACCCCTGCTCTCACCCCACAACTCACACACCAAAGTGAAAACAGATACAACTGTAAATGCTTACCAGTGCCTGGTAAGGGCAGGCGCTCTACGTGAGCGCCCTCCACTTTGAGTCAACAACCACATCTCTGGGCCTTTCCTCTGCCAGTCTGGGTGCCCTGGGCACCCTGGCCCTACCTTCCACACCTATAGTTAGTTCCAGGAGTGACTCCTAGGACCCTGGCCGCGCATCAGACTCACCTGGGGAACTTAAAAAGTCAGGACAGGGGCACCTGGGTGGTTCAGTCAGTTACGTGTCCGACTTCAGCTCAGGTCATGATCTCATGGTTCGTGGGTTCAAGCCCCATGTCGGGGGCTGTGCTGACAGCCCAGAGCCTGGAGCCTACTTTGGATTCTGTGTCTCCGTCTCTCTCTCTCTCTCCTTCTCCGACTCATGCTCTGTCTCTCTGTCTCTCTCAAAAATAAAATAAACATTAAAAAAATTAAAACTCAGGACATGCAGGGGCACCTAGGTGGCTTCGTTGGCTAAGCACCTGACTCTTGATTTCAGCTCCGGTCACGATCTCACAGTTCATGAGTTCAAGCCCCGCATCCAGCTCTGCATTGACAGCTAGGAGCCTGCTTGGGATTCTTCTCTCTCTCCTTCTCTCTCTGCCCCTCCCCTGCTCGCTCGCTCGCTCTAAATAAATAAATAAATAAATAAATAAATAAATAAATAAAAACTTAAAACAAAATCGGGACATGCCCCCTAAACCAGTGAAATCAGAATGTCTTGGGAGTGGGACTCAGACATCAGTGTTTCTTAAAGCTTCTGGGTAATTCCATCCCCTAGGGCCCCGGGTTGGGAACCAACCGGGGTGTGACTAGCAGGAGTTTTCCAGCTAGACTGCCTCATCTCTAAAAGGCGGCTAATTGTCAGGGCCGAGGGCTCACACCTCGTGCCTCGTTGGTAATGTTGAGGGGCTGCCATTGAGGTGCTGGGTCTCGATAGTCACGGGGACCCACCGAGGCTTTGTCAAGCAGGGTCTCACTAGGCAGGGATGCACGCCACACGTTCTAAGACGGTTTCTGTGCCAGGTGGATTCTTGGCCCCGGAAGGAGGAGCTGTGGATGTTACCAGGAGGGAAAGGAGGGCGCCAGGGCCGAAGGTGTCACGGGAGGTTGTCGCGGGGTGCGGCCACCGTCCCTCCAGCCCCACGGTGCCGGGCTGACTTGTGGCGGATGCTCTGGAACCTTCCTGGCTTTCAGGTGGGACTAGCGCTGACTGCCTGGGCTGTGTGCCCCGGGCTGAGACGGAGGGGGTGTGTCTGGCCCTGGTGCCGGGGAGGCAGGGTGTGGGGCATTTCCTGCAGACTGGAATGCAAGCCCTGACGCGGGCCAACGACGTTCGACCTTCGTAAAAATAATAAGGAAGCGACGAGAGTGGATTCAAGGCTGCCCCAGGAATAACGTCACCCAGCCCTGCTCGTATTCCAATTCGCTTCCCTCAGTGGAGAGGGCAGGGAGGGACTCGAGCCAGCTCGCTCAGGACCGCAAGGACTTACGCACAACCCGGGTTCAGACGCAGTGGTGGCTTTGCTCTGAGCGTCATCTGTCCCTGAGCTGGCGGAGATGTGGCCAAGAGCAGCCATTCCCACGGGTGAAGCGCGCTGTGGCGGTCATGGTGCCAGTGCCACTGATGTGTGCGTTCGGGCCACCATCACCTCACATTGACCTCTCGGGCTTGGCCACAGAATGCAGGCTGTTGTGTCTGGACAACCCAGATCCTGCGTCCCGAGAGGCCCCTGCTGCGGTCACCAGCCAGCCAGCACTTAGGGCCTCTGGTGCTCCTGGGCGGGGCCTCCTGGCAGGTGGGCGGGGCCTCCTGGAGAGTGGGCGGAGCATCCTGACAGGTGCCCTCTGGCCGGTGAGGGGGGGGGGGGCCTCCTGGCAGGTGGGCGGGGCATCCTGGGGGGTGGGTGGGGCCTCCCAGCGGGTGGGCGAGGGCTCAGGTCCAAGGACTCAGACCACAGGGCAGCAGGAGGAGGGGCTGCTTTTCTCCCCCATTTCCTGAGACTGGTACCCAAGCAGGTGCCCCAGGAAGTTGGTTCAGGAGGGGGCAGGGGGCTGCCAGGCCCATGGTCCTCAGGGCAGTGGGATGGAGCTGTTTTTCCTTCAACCGAGGCACCAGTCAGTGAATTCCAGAACTTGGAAGGAGGCATCCACCTCCCATGGGGCCAGAGGCTGACTTTAGCGAAATCTCAGGAAATTTCGGGAAGTCTCTGAATATTCTCTTCTGCCTATCGGAGCCATGATGGGGGCAGGGGGGCAGATGCACTGGGAGGCCTGATTTGCTGCTCTCGCTTTGTCCTGTGCCCCCACACAAATCATTGCTCACCCCCACCTTGGCCTTGGTGTTCCCCTCTGCAGAGTGAGGGATGGCACCTGTTCCTGGGGCGGTCACCTCTTTGTGTGTATGTGACCTTTGTAGCCCCCTTCTCCTCACCCGTCACCAGGACACATGCCCAGCTCACATCCACTGCCCGATGCTGTGTCTGCTCCTAGACCAGGCTGGACCGTCCAAGCCCCCAGCCCGCTTCCCCACCAGCGGTGTGTGCGTCCCCAGCTCTGAGCGTAACGGCCCACTTTTGAGGGAATCCGTTGGTTTGCAGAGACACTGCTCAGCATAACCTAGTGCAGTAATCGAGCAGCATCTCAGATCTGAGTCTGAGGCCCAGCCGGGGCACCGGCTCTCCAAGATGCACCGGGCGGGTAGTCCCGGGTTTCTTATCTGCCGGAAGGGAGTATCACCCACGTATCAAAGAACTGAGCGAGACCCATCGGCCGGTGGTGCAGGGCGGGCCGGGGCGACTTCTTGGGCCCCTCTGGGCTGGGCTGGCCGTCGCGCTAATGAGGGTGTCACATCACACACGGATCCAGCAAAGGAATCGCATCACCGGAGCGGGAAGAGCTGGTGGGGGAGAGGGCGTGGTTGGGCCGAGGCTGGAGGTTTGCTTCGGGTGGACAGAGGCCGCCCCCGGGGGAGAAGCAGGCTGGATCTTGGCAGGCCCCAGGGCCCCGCACGTCGCGCCTGGCTCACGCTCTGGCTCCGGGAAGCCCCCGAAGTGATACCCCGCGGACGCAGGCCCAGCAGCCCTGGCTCTCAGCAGTAGGGCCCATTAGAACTGAACTCTTCTTCGTGGAACATTCTATTTGCACACTCCAGTAGAGTGGACACCAAAGGGGCTTTCTAATGCTTCATGGGCTGCTAATTTCCTCCGTGACCTCTTTTGTTGGGGTCTGACCCCAGCCAGAGGCCCCGCGCCATGAAAGCCAGCGCCTGACACAGGCCCAGGGCACGGGGTGACAATGAGGCCTCTATCGGCTTTAATCAGGCTCCAGTTGTGTCTTAAGAACCGGGTGGGGGGAATCTGTGTGGCGCTCAGAAGCCCTGGGTGGCACAATACGAGAGCCCCCCGCATCCCTCACGGAGGCCGAGGGGGGCTGCGGGCAGCGGAGGAGGGATTCGTCAGGCCCCAGGGGGGGTGGGTCGGCCGGGGGGGGGGGGGGGGGGCCTTTGTCCCAGGCGCCTCTTCAGAAGGCCGGGCCTGCCCTGAATGGCCGCCCGCTCGGCCCGAGGGTATCGCAGGCCTCTGGGTATCTGGGGAGGCAGGCCTCCTACTCGGCCTGCCGCCTATTCATTGCCAGCCTAATTAGGTTTTGTCTGTGCTCTCCCTCCCCTGCAGACTGCGATTCCTACTGCAAGGCCTCGAAAGGGAAGCTGAAGATTAACATGAAAAAGTACTGCAGGAAGGACTATGGTGAGTGTGAGTCCCCTTGTCTGGCGGGGACAGCGGGGCCACGTGACCAGCCGGGAGTGGGGCTCGGTTGCACGTGGTCCAGGCTGCGTGCTGGTCGTGGAGTCCCTGTGACCGGCCAGGGGCCCGGCTGGTGGCATCCCACGCCCAACGAGCTTGTCACCTCTTCCACTTGGGTCCTCGGAGGCAAGGGGCCGTGGGGCGGGAGGGGCCGCGGGGTGTGAGGGCTGGGTTCTCTCCCTGGCAGGGAGGAGAATCTGGCATCCAGGCCAGTGGGGCTCCCCTGCGGCTGGGATGCCCAGTCTGGCCTCTGGTCTTCACTCTGTCCCGGAGATGGGGAGGGGGGGCTGCTGTGCGGCCTCAGACTAGTCGCTTTACCTCTCTGGTTTTCGGTGCCCTCATCCATTCTATGGGCTTCCAACTTGAGTCTCCCTCCGGTGCTCAAAGTGGGGTTCTTCAGGAAAGGCGGTGGGAGCTCCAAGGGTGTAAAACTCCTATTCCTTTTTTTTAAATTAAATTTTTATTTATTTTGAGAGAGAGAGAGAGAGAGAGAGTGGGGCAGGGTCAGAGAGAGAGGGAGAGAGAGAATCCAAAGCAGGCTGTGCGCTGTCAGCACAGAGCCCAATGTGGGGCTTGAACTCATGAACCGTGAGAGCGTGACCTGAGCCGAGATCAAGAGTCTGATGCTGAGCCAACCGAGCCACCCAGGCGCCCCTAAAATTCGTATTTCTGAAGCCTCTTCCTTCCAGGGGTCGACCCTGCAGGGCTGAGGTGGACCTAGGAATCTGCATTTTAAAGGGTGTGCTGACAATTCTGATGTACCTGAACTTTGAACGCAGCTGCGGGGGTCACCAAAGGGGTTTTGCAGCTGGGAGCTTTGGGGCTGGCGGCCCCAGGAGCCCCGTGCAGGTGCCCTGTCACTCGAGCCATCAGGCCCCTTTCGGCGGGAAGGGGCGACTCAGCCCGTCACTCACTCCAGGCCATGCTCCCCACACCCCTTCTCCCTGTGGTCGGGAGCCGGGTTTGTGGTTTCTGCTACCTGAGCGCGTCTGTGCTGGCTGGGGGCCTGCTGCTGGCCAGACATCACGTGATGCAGGGGCAAGGCCTGACTGCGGTCGCGGTGGGTGGGAAGCAGTTGGGGAGGCCGCCGGAGGTGAGGAAGCCCCCAGGGCCCCCGGGCAGATGTGCACAGCGAGCTGGGGGGCACTTCAGAGCCGGCCCGGTGGACAGAAGTCCCAGGAGCATCTGCGGGCACAGCTGGGGAAGGCCCCTGTGCAGAGAGCCGGGCATCCGTGTGGGCAGCCGAGGCCCCCGTCACCCGGCCGGGAGGTCACTGCTGCCTGGATGCGGGCCTGAGGGGTCCTGAACCCGGGCCCGGTGTGGCTTCCACCATCCGGGCCTCCCCCCAGGCTGGTGGGCCCGGCCGATTTGGACGGGGGCTGAGCCGCCGCCTCCTGCACGGACGGTCCACCCTCCCCGCTCCCGCTGGGTGTTGCCCAGTCCCGTCTGTCCCTCTGCAGTCGGCCTCTCGGAGGCGAGTTCCCCATCCGAGGCCTCGGCAGCCCTGTCCCCCCGGCCCCCAGCCCTGCTCTGGCTTCTCACGCCTGTGCAGCTTCCCAGGTCTGCCCCCAATCCTTCCGTAGAACCTGGGACGCGTCACTTGCTTCTCTGAGCCTCCGTTTCCTTGTGTGCAGCATGAAGGCCGTGCACCTGCTGGCTGTGTCTACAAGCAGCCAGCACAGGGCTGGGTGCCTGACGGGCTCCCCGGGAAGGGTGTCGTCTGCTGGTCGGCAGGCAGTTGGGCAGGAGGGGAGGGGAGGAAGGGAGCAGAGCAGGTGGAAGAGAACCTTGGTCCGTCCCTCCCCGACCCAAGGGCGTCCAGCCAGGTCTTACCTGGGTCTTACCTGGGTCTTAACCTGGGTCGGCCATTTGAACCAAACACGTTTTTGTGGTTTTTTTCTTCTTTGATAAGGATGGTGGTCGGGACCTTTTAGCATAACGAATGAATGAGGAGGCCCGAGGGAACCCAAAGGAATTTTGAGAACTCGTAAAACTTGCTCATTTTCCTCCGAGAGAGCGTCTGTCCACACGCCCACACGCACACGCGTGCACACCCCACACTGGAGCCCAGAGCAGGATCCCAGTGACTCAGGCCGCCTGGCTCAGACGTGATCAGGCCGTGGGGATCCCCGTTCCAGACCCTTCTGGGGTCCACAGTACCTTCCCCAAAGCCCCTCGACAGTGCCCGCAGGAACATCTGCCTTCCCCCGGAAAATAACAGACTTTGAGATGGTTTAAAGGTAAAGGATCTGGGCCCTGAGTCGTCTCTGAGCCCTGGTGACGACCACAAGGAGGGGCCCCGGGTTGGGTCGCGTCCTCTCCGCCAGAAGCATCCTGCCTCTGCTGGGGTCCAGGCGCTCTTCTGAGAGATGAGGCCTCAGGCCGGAAGGCCCAAGGGTTCCGTCGTGTTCCCAGGCTTGGGGACAAGCACGGGCTGTCTCCGCAGGCCCAGAGAGCCCGGGGTCATAGAGAAGAGCCTTGTGCCCCCGCACCTGCCCAGAACTGGACAGGGAGGAAGGGAAGGGCCAGGCGGTCCCGTGAGGTGTTGGCCCACAGCCCCTGTTCTCGCTGCAAAGTAAAGGAAGAACAATTAGACTTTTTAAAAACATTCCCGGGACAGCTCCTGTTTTCCACCTGGTTTTATCTGACTCGGCCCCACTTTGTTCTCTTCTTACTATGTTGGATTCTGCCTCCCTGACCTGTGATGTTCCAAGGGACCCTAGTCCCCCTCAGTGGTCTCCTGTCCCCTACCAGCAGGCAAGCCGCACAGCCTCTTTTTCTAAACCCAGAGGGCCCCACCCCACTCCAGAAGCCCCGCACCTGCCGTGGCACCCGGGCAGCAGGGACATCTTTTCTGGGGGTGTGGAAGGTGGGATTCCTTCTGCCATCTGCCCCCCACCCCTCCGCCCACCCCTCGCCTTCCTGCCAGCCCCTGGCTCCTCATGGATCATCCGAGAGCAGTGGTGTCAAAGGCGGCTGGCTTCAGTCCCCTCGTGTCACCCAGCTGGCGGGTGTCTTGCCCACGGAGGCCTGTCCTGCTCGGTCCACAATGGCCTGCCCTGGGCGGCCGCTCTCGAATCACCTTTAGCCTCACCCGGGTCCTGCCCCAAGGCCGGGAGGGGTGAGGAACAGCCCAGCGGGCCCACCCTTGCAAGACTTCACGGAGGCCAACCCAGCTCCTGCCCCACACTCGCTGCCCGGGCACCCGCGGTTGTGCCGCTGGGTGACATTTGAGGGGCAGCAGAGGCAGGAGAGAAGTGGGGCGTCCCCTCGGGGAGCCGACGATCTCTGACGCTGTCGTGCCGCCTGCCTTTACGTCCTCCTGACCGTTCCCCAGAGCCTGTTGGCTCGAGGCCCGGACTGGCACTGTCCCCTCCTGTTCCCCAAAGATCCTGGAGGGCTTCTGGCCCCCAAGACTGACCCTGATTCCCTTGGGGTCACCTAAAAGCCGGGGAGCAGTCCCCACCCCAGCTTAGCATCCAGGCCTGCGTGGTCAGGCAGCAGGCAGGACAAAGATGTGTCAGGAGACGGAATTGCAGGGGGAGGGTCTCCAAGAGCCCAGCAGGGTGGGCGTCAGGCCGTCGGGGAGAGGCTTGTTCCAGAAGCAGTGAGTGGTGCCCACAGGGGTGGGTGCAGGGGGCGCACGGGTGCTCTGAGGCTGTGGGTAGGTCTCGTGATTGGATTGCAGGACTTCTGTAGAGAATCTTCCTTGTATTATGCTGGGACCGTAGAGCCCCGGATAAAGTGCGAGTGGGGGGCATCCCTCCCCTACCCAGGGCAGACCTGGGCCAGCCCGGGGGCACGAGGAGCAGGAGGGACCCGGCCTGGGGATAGGCGGCTAGGTGAGGCCGGCAGAGCAGCCGCGGGGGCCGGGGAGGACTGGGGAGCGGGCCTCTGAGCGTCCTCTCGGACTGACACCCGGCAGGGAGCCAATTAGAAAACGCGTTTCCTTCGCTTCCAGCCAGCGCACGGGGTGTTCCAGAAGCTGCTAATTAGTACCTCGGGTTTGCCGCCCCCGCCAGGTGACAAGCAGGCCCCAGACCCCCTTCTTCGTGCCAGAGGTCGTGGATCTGGGACCCCGCTGACCTGGGCAGCGGACGGAAGGCGGGGGTGGGGCGGGGAGGGCGGGGAACAGGGCGGTGAGAAATGATCAGTGGCTGGCTTGGGCTGTGCCGGTCCTGCCCTGTGTCGTCTCAGGCACGTTCCTGACACGAGGGGGCCCCACGTGGGTAGGGCTGGGGTGGGCGCCGCGAAAAGCGAGAAGGCGTGGGGTCGGGTCGGGCCTCGGGGCTGAGTCCGCCAGCCACGCCCCTCACATCCGGGCACAGAAGGGGGCACCCGCCCGGGATCTGGAGGCACCTGTTCCCGACTTGCTGGGGGACTTTGGACAGGAGTCTCGGCAGCCTGGGCCTGAGGCTCCAAGTCTGTCAGATGCAGGTGTCATCAAGGGGACACGACGCCCTTCTAGATGAGACCAGATGGCAGCCCGCTGCGCCAGGTGCCATCTCCTCGGGGCAGGGGTCACCTCCGCCCACCTCTCCTGGGCCACCCCAGCCCTCTGCCGCCCTCTAGGGGGACCCGGCTCACCTTGCAAATGCTTGAGAAGGCGCCAGCGCGCGGCTCCGTGAGGGACGGTGGTTTGGTTCGCAGAAGACAGTTTCCGTTATCGTCCGGTGTCTTGGCATCCCTGCCGGGTCCCCGGGACCACCCAGCCCGGGCGGGACGGGCCTTTGTGTGAGCGTGCTCGCGTGACACCGTGTGTGCGCACGTGGGACAGCATGTGTGTGCACTGTGACGGTGCGTGTGTGTGCATGTGTGACGCCGTGTGTGCGAGTGCACGCGGGACTGTGAGTGTGCACGTGACCGTGTGAGCGTGTGCAGGTGTGCTCGTGTGACCGTGCATGTGGGTGTGCATGTGTGCAGGCGTGTGTGGGCATGAGTGTGCTTCTGTGAGTGCACACGAGTGTGTGACAGCATGTGGGTGTGCAAGTGGCAAGTACAACTGCACCCATGTGACAGCATGTGGGTGTGTTTTCCTGTGGGTGGACATGTGTGTGTTTGTGTGAGAGCTTTGTGGCTGTGTGATAGTGTGTGAGCGTGTGTGCTCATGTGATCACACGTCGGTGTGCATGTGTGGTGCGAGTGGGCATACATGTGTGCAAAAGTGTGTGTGACAGCCCGTGAGTGTGCACACGTGAGTACATGTGTGATAGCATTGTGGGTGTGCTCGTGTGACTGAGCATGTGCGTGTATGCTTGTGTGTGTGTGTGTGAGTGTGGGCATGTGTGTGAGTGGGCTCCTGTGAGTGCACGCATGAGTGTGTGACAGCATGTGGGTGTGTAGGTGTGCAAGTATGACCGTATATGCGCATTGCACGTGTCTTCCCACGTGTGCACGTGTGTGAGCGTACGTGTGATAACGTGCGTGGGTGTGCTCATATGCGTGTGCACATCGGTGTGAGCGCATGGTGCATGTGAGCAGGCATGTATGTGTGCACGTGAAAGGGTGCGTGTGTGACAGCATGTGGGTTTGCTCGTGCGAGTGCCTGTGCGACTGTGTGTGCGAGAGTATGTGCGCTCCTCTGACAGCGTGGTGTGTGTGCGAGAAGGCTCACGTGCGTACGTGTTCTCACCGCAGCCCGGGAAGTCCCGCCGCCATCCCCTCTTTGCACACCCACCGAGCACCTGCTGTGTGCCCCGTCCTGGGCTCTGAGCTTAACGGGGAGGAGACCCAGGCTCAGCCCTCAAGGAGCTTGCAGTCGAGGAGGGGAGACGGGCACACAGATGAGAGCACGGAGGGTGGACGTGTGGGCAGCGTCCAGCCTGAGGTGGGCACAAGCGGGGTGTGGCCCGTTCTCCAGGAGGGCTTCCTGGAGGAGGGAGCCCCGGTAGCTGGCGCTCACAGGGCAGAGCAAGGCTCCCGGGCAGAGGGAGAAAGGCGTCGGGCACAGAAGTGGAAACAGGCTGGGGGCAGGGGTGGAGGCCGGGGAGGCAGGGGAGAGGCTAGTGGGGCGGGGGGGGGGGGGGGGGAGGGGGGAGACAGACAGCTCACATTCTGAAAGGTGAGATCATCTCACTTTTGCCAGTTCTTGGAAAAATTATTCGTTCCCAGAAGTGTTTATTAGTCACCCCCTTTGTTGAAAGACGTTTGGCACCAGCAGATGGAAAAATCAGAATGCTTCCCACAAGACGGTTTGGGTCCAGGATTCCTCCTGAGATCCCGCAAGGATGGCTTCTGAGGTACGGCTCCAAAGGGGACACCGTTGGCACCTGTGGGGAAGGACCAGGCTCTCGGGTTGTGCGTGTGCGCGTGCCTGTCCACACTCCTGCTTTCTGGGGGGCCCCGTGGGCCTCTGACTGGCATCAGCACCCCCAGGTGTGCCCTGGGTCCCCCGGGGGATGCGGAAGCCCAGGAGAGGAGCGGCCTCGCCAGGCCCCTGATGGGACACCTCACACCTCCCCTCTCCCGTGCTCACTGAACACCTGGGACGGAGGGAATTTCATTCCCCGCCCTGATACGCTGTGTCGCAATGAGGTAAGATGCTGGAGGCCAGGGACTCCAGAGCCCGAGAGGTTTGTCTCCTGTGCTGCCAGGGCGCTGAGCCTTGGGCGGCCCGGAGTGGGCGCAGCAGTCCCTTCGAAGGCTCTAGAACTGGTTTCCCCACAGGATCCTTGACTCTCCGCTCCCGGGGAAGCAAGCGGGAGGCGTCACAGTGGTGTTGGGGTGACTGTTGGAGATGACGGAGCCGGTGTGATGGACGGAGCCGGTGGGGTGGGCAGGGGGTGCTGGTGGTGGGCATGGCGGTGTCGGGGAGGGAGGTCACGGGCGGATTCGTGAGGGGGTGGGGGGGGGGGGCGCCCAAGCTGGCCACGAAGGCGTGTGTAGGGGGGACGCTGGGGACACTGTGGCTGAGCCTGGCTCCGGTCTAGCTGCTCAGGCTGGAAATCAGATGGGATCGGGGACGAGTCTCCCACCTCGGGCTTCTGTTTGCCTGACCAGTTCCAGCGACACGGGGCCCCTCAGCAAATGATGGCATCTCTGCCTCTTTACACCCCTTCCCCTTCCTTTTCTCGACCTTGAGTTCAGTAGCTGTTCCCGTGATCAGGGTCAAACCCTTGAAGTTCAGAGAGCCGGACAGGTTACCGACCCCGTCCTAGAACCAGAGTTCCTGTGTCTGCAACGTCCTGTGATCTCGGGGCTTGGGTGTGGGTACACGTGTTAGAGGAGCACCCGGGGGGCTGATCCCCAAAGGGAGAGCTTCCTGGGGAGCCAGGCAGTTGGCAGGGCCCCCGGCTGAAGCTGGGAGACGCCACTCCGGCCCCCAAGGCATCACCCGCCGTTCCAGGGAGCGGGACACAGATGCTGGCCACACGTGGCCTGGTGTTTCAGAGGCTCACTGACCCTTCCCTGGGAGTCACTGGCCCCGTGGGCATCCTCCGATTTCCCCAGCCAGATGTGACCTCCTCTCCTCCCCACCCCCCAGAGCGCCAGCCCCATATGGAGGCCAGATGCGGAGCGGGGTCCGCATGAGGCAGGCGGAGGTCGAGGAATGCGGGTGACCACCAGGTTGGGCAGGGAGGGCCCACGGGCCCCAGGGACAGCTTGAGAGGAGCCCCTGATCCCGCAGGGTGCCGCGCTGCCTGGTCTCCTGCGGCCCATCCCAGCAAGGTGACTCTCTATCCCCAGGGAGTCCCCAGCTCTGGGCTCCCAGCACTACCCTCCCCGCCCCCGCAGCCGCCCGCAGAGTGCTGAGCTCCAGAGGGGCCTCTGGGCGGCTGGGGCTGCTCCCAGCCGCATCTCGCCCTCCCTGGAGCTTCCTTCCATTTTCTCTTCTCACAGTCTCTTCTCCTCTGAGCACCGGTTTTTAGGAAGGAGGGCTGGCTGGGGAAGGCTGGTTAATGTAAGGTGTCTCCTCTCTCCTCCCATTTCACAGATGCAGATGGGGATGCGGAGGCTCGGAGGGGTGGGAGGAGGGATCTGTCCAAGGTGCCTGGATTGTTGGGGCCGAGTTGGGGCCGGGGACACCCTCGAGGGGTAGACCCGTCTTCTGCTCACCAGGGGCCTGTCTCCAGGGTCACAGCATTTTCCGCACCAGTGTTCGTCTCAGCTGGGCATTTCCCCACCGTGGGGTGGCTCTGACACTGCCCCTCCGCTGGGCTTAGTGCCTTTGGCACTGAGGTCCCCAGCACGCCGGTCACCGTCCTGGGGCTTCCTGCCCAAGGCCTGCCCTGTCATCTTCCAGCACCTGCCTGCATATGGCCCGGCCGGGATGGGAGGTGGAGCCAGGCCCCAGCCACCAGCCACCAGCCCCGAGGGCCGGCTGCGGGATGCGAGGCGAGGCGTGGGACCGGGAACACCCTTCCAAGCTCACAGACGCCCGCTCGACTCCCCGAGGCGAACTTGGCCGGCTCGGGAGCAGCCCTGGGACCCTGGTGTTGTGCTGGGCCCTGCCTGCTTGCTGTTTCAGGGCCCGAGGCCCTGTCTTCCGGTTTTCTTGGGGAAGCAGTTTCCGTCCTTCAGGCGTGGGGTGACTTAGGAGCAGGAGCCCGGTGTGGTGTGCCAAGGGTGCCCGGTGTGCAAATGCATGACAGGCCCAGTGATTGCTGGATGCCCCGCTCCCGGCTCCAGCTGGGTGGGGGGCGGGGGCTGCCCTTTGAGCTCCCGCTCTTGAGGAGGGGCTTGCTGGAGGCAGAGGGCTTAATGGGGAACTGGGCTGTGTTGGGGGGCCCGATAGGCCACACCCCCACTGTGGGGCGGCTGTCAGTTTGTGGCCAGAAGCACCCTGTGCGCCACGTTTTCTGTGAGTCCTGGAGGCCGCAGGTCCCGGAGGGACCAGGGGGTGATGAGGGGCCTGGACCGAGGCCAGATTAGGGGAGGTCAGCCCTCTTGCCTTCCCCTGCTTCGGAGGCCAGGGTCCCACAGACGCACTGGCCGGGGCGGTGCTCATTGCCGGGCCTTTCACGGGGGGCGGGGTGTTTCCCAGCGCCAGGCCCCCCCTCACCATTGCCCTCAGGGGGCGCTGGGAGGTGCGTTTGGTGAGTTGGGCGTCTCCCAAGGCTGTGTGAGGCCATCCTTCCGGATGACTCTGGAGCTGTGGCCACGCCGCGGGTGAGGGGTAGGGGATGGGGGACGGGGGGTTCCTCCTGCCTGGGAGAGGGGGCCCCACCGAGCAGGCAGGGCTCAGGTCACTCTCCTGCCTGAGCCTCTCTCCAGGCAGGGCAGCCAGTCTCCCGACCCCTTCACACTTGTGAGGGTGGGGTGTGTGTGTGTGTGGGGGGGGGGGTGGGTGCAGATGGCCAGGCAAGACTGGGACCGCTTCCCAGGGAACGGGGCTCCCAGATTTTGGCTCTCCGATTCCCAGATCTCCGGATGTTCCCTCCTCCTCCGGGGACCCCTGTGCAATCAGATGGTCCCAGGCACGTGACCCCCTCTCCTCTCCCAAGAATGGAGCCTCAGCACCAGGGCAGGCAGGGAAAACCAAGGCAGCCTTCACGTCAATGTGCGGATGCCGCAGGAGGGGGCAGCCCCGGGAAGCCTGAGGACCCCTGTGGGTGGCTGTGGCTGGTGACCTGCCCTGGCCATAGCCAGCCTCCAGCTCTCCACCTCATTTCATGGGGGAGGTGGTGACACCTCATCGAGGGTGCATCGGCCCGCGCAGATGCCCCACGCCCCCGACCCCGCACGCTTGCTCCGGCCCCCGTGGCGGGTCAGCATCTCCGAGAACAGGACTTGGCTGTACTCGGCTGCTTCTTACCTTCACGGGGGCCTGGGAAACATGTGGTCAGAGCTGCATTTTATAAAAGCAGCTGCAGCTCATGACACACTTTCTATACCAGGAGATTTATGGGGCTGCATGGTTTTAATGGTTTCTGTGGGGTTAGTGTCCTCCCCCGTTCGTCCTGGCTGCTGTCTTGGAGACAGATGGGTGACAAGCCTTCCCTGGCTGGACTGGCCCAACAGGAAGGTATGGCTGGGAGGTGGGGAGGCCCCGGGCTGGCCACCCAAGCCTCCCTGGGAGGGGCAGCTGCTGCGACGCCCTTGGGGGCCCACCCTGAGCAGTCCATAAATCCAGGAGACCTCCAGCCGGCAGGAAGCCTCCCCGCAGAGGTGTCCCAGGGCTCAAGGCTGGTGGGTAGAGAAAGATGGCTGACAGCCCTCTCCCCCAGAGCCCCATCCCCCGGAGTCCCATCCCCCAGAGCCCCATCCCCCAGAGCCCCTGCCCCAGAACCCGTCTCCTGGAGCCCTTCCCCCAGAGCCCCCTGCCCCGGAACCCCATCCCCCAGAGCCCCTCCACCAAAGCTCCATCCCCCGGAGTCCCTCCCCCAGACCCATCCCCTGGAGCCCCTCCCCCAGAGCCCCATCCCCCAGAGCCCCTGCCCCAGAACCCGTCTCCCGGAGCCCTTCCCCCAGAGCCCCCTGCCCCGGAACCCCATCCCCCAGAGCCCCTCCACCAAAGCTCCATCCCCCGGAGCCCCTCCCCCAGACCCATCCCCTGGAGCCCCTCCCCCAGAGCCCCCTGCCCTGGAACCCCATCCCCCAGAGCCCTCCACCAGAGCCCCTCCCCCCAAGCCCCATCCCCTGGAGCCCTCCCCCAGAGCCCTTCCCCCAGCAGATGAATGAGCAACTACTATATGCCCTGTGCTGAGGAAAGAGCTTTCCTAGAACCTGGCCCAGGCCGGGAGGGAGCTTTGATGCCAGCAGGAGGTCCCCCAAACCTGCAAGCAGGGACATAAGTCAGCTTGGAGCTACTTCCTGCTATGCCGGGAGGACGGGTCCTCCGAGGGTCCAGAGCTGACAGGCTGTGAGTCTCCTGGGCCAGGACTGGAGCCGGGGAGCGAGGCTTGGGATGACGAACAAGGCTGCCTGCCCTAGGGCAGCGGGGCCCCCTTTGGAGGAACCCAAGCACAGGACCTGGAGCGTCCTACTTCGTAGATTGCTTCTGGTGGTCTGAGAGTCTCCTCGCGTTGGGACCCTGCGGAGGTCGGGGAGCTCTGGGAAGGACGGCCGAGGTCTGCTCCTATAGAAGGACACGTGGACAGCCAGCACCATGGCCTGGATGCCCCCACCCAGCCGAGAGGACCCCCAGGGCTAGCCCCCCGCCCCTTGGCCAGACCAGCTCGACTCTGGCCACGGCTGTTACTGCTGACTCCAGCCAAGGGGCCCGGCCTGGCCCTCAGTCCCCCTCTCGCCCCTTGGAGTCACGGGATGGGGAGGTGCGTGCCCCTGCCCGCCCAGCAACAGGCTTGAATTAGAAAAGAAGTCAGTCATCACAGCCCGGCCCCGGTGGCTACTAGGTCCTTCCTGTGAGCCCCGGCATTGCTCATGGGGTGGCCGCGGCCCCGCCTTGCTCGCAGCCTTGCTCACGGAGTTCGGCTGCTGGCTGCAGACGTGGGGCATTCCGGGACTCCAAGGCCGGGAGACAAAGTGCAGCCCGGCCTGTAGGCCCGGGGCGTGGGGGGCCAGCTCCCGGCTGCCCGGAGCCTGTGAGCTCTCTCCTTGCTTTTCCACGGGCATCTGTTCCACTCTGCAGCCCGCGGGTGCCCCAGCTCGGTTGGGCTTTCCAGAGCCGCCCTCACCCATCCCGCCTCGCGGGCTCCGGGTCCCACACCCCGATGCCTGCTTTTGTCTGCGCAGAGAGCAGGGCTCCAAGCGACGAGCACAGCAGCTTACTAGCAACTGTTGCCCAGCCTCAGCCCGCATTCTGTGGGTGTAGCTCCCAGAGGAAGGGAGGGTGTTGGCGGTGTGGACCCAGGGATGCGGCCGCGCGTCGCTTACAGAGGGGCCCGAGGCACCAGCAGCGTGGGGGCCAGGCTCCCCCTCCCAGCCAGCATCTGCCTCCGAGAAGGACCACTGTGGCTTTGCGGCTCGGTCCCTCTTCCTGCCGGCTGGTCCCAGCACGCCTCTTAGCGTCCCAGACTGATCTCACGGTCTGCCTTTCCGGGGCTAATCCCATCTCTCTCGTTCCTGACTGCACGATGAGGGATCGTCACCGGATCCCCCCCATCCTGTCCTCGTTGAGGTCAGTTGAGGACATCGGTGCACAGACGGCGGGGGCTTAGGCGTCCTGAGGGCTGAGGCTAATTGGCCGGGAGTGAGTGTCATGTGGGCGTCAGGGGCACAGCCTCAGGGACCGAGGTCCTTGGGCGGGCAGGGCTGCCCATGGCTGCTGTGCCTGGCGTCCCAGTGGGGCAGGGCCTCGGCGGGGGGGGGGGGCTGGGAGACCCCAGTCTTTCCGGGCTCCCGGCCAGCAGGGCCGGCGGGCCTGGCGCTGGGCTGTGCCTGGTGCGCTCCCGGGCGTGCGGAGCAGGTCTGCCTGAGGTCACCGTCTCAGTGTGTAGTTTGAATATTTTCAGCTGTATATGTGCTGCAGGGACTTGGCCCGTGCGCTGCGTGTGCGGCTCATACTTGGTGGGCTGTGTCATGTGCGGAGGCGTCGCCAAGGGCAGCGGAACTGTGGATGTTTTCCAGCATAATCACATGCATCTTCCCGCCACCCTCCCCCGCCCCCGCCCCGTGCCGTCCCACCGCAAGGCCAGGGAGCTACTGGGGTCGGAGGAGGACCCGTGTCCGCTGCTTTGGCCCCCAGATTCTCGGGGACGGCGAGGTGTCCGGGGCTGGGTCCCGCTTTGGGCTGCGTCCTCAGTGCTAAGCGGATCCCCTTCAGGCCCGGCCAGTACGGGTGGGGTGGGCAGCCGCTTTGGATGCCCTGCCCGTTGTTCCAGGGAATTCCTTGAGGGGAGGGAGACTCCAGAGCAGGAGAGGTGGGGCAGGGTCTCCTGCTCCGTGAAGGACCGCATTGTTGCAGCTCTGGGGACAAAGAAGGGCCCCTGGGGGCCCGGAGGGCCAGCCAGCTCTCTCCGGCCTCTCCTTAGCACAGCTGGGACCCCTCACCAGGGCTGCAGAAGCGAGTACCACGGACTGAGCTTAAACAACGGAAATGTATCGTCTCACGGTTCTGGAGGCCGGGAGCCCGAGATCCAGGGAGTCTGCAGGCCTGGCTTCTCCTGAGGCCTCTCTCCTTGGCCGGCTGGCGGCCGTCTTCCCGCTGTGTCCTCGTGGGGTCTTTCTTCGTGCGTCTGTGTCCTGATCTCCTCTCCTCACGAGGACACCAGTCATACTGGATTAGCCGTCCCCCCGCCCCCAATAACTCTGTCTTAACTTAATTATCTGTTAAGACCTTGTCTCCGAGCACCATCCCTCTCCGACAAACGGGGGTGGGGGGTTAGCACTGCATCATATGAATCTGGGAGACACAGCTCAGCCCGTAACACCAGCAGACGCTCAGTGCCTGGGGTCACAGCCGCGTTCTCCGGGGTCCCCCGGCTGGCGGGGGGTGGTGGCGGGGGCCAGCGTGGACGGGCCAGGGGTCTGCGGTCGCACACAGGGAAACAGTGGCATCCTGAGGGAGGCTCATTGTGTATTCAGCTCAGTCCTACGGAGAGGAAACCGGGGTTCTCAGGGACGCTGGCTCCCCCGTCGCTTAGCCGAGGGGCACTCAGTTGCCACGGTGACCCCCGTCTGCACAGTCAAACACACGGCCCAGCCACTTCTGCAGGCTGGAGGGCTCCCCACCCCACCTCGGAGTTCACACTGAGTGTTGAGTCCCTTGGTGACGAAAAAACATGGAAACGGTTGCCATGGCAGCCATTCTTTGGAGCCCTCACACTGGAGTGCAAAGTTCAGGATGTCCAGGAACAGCTGAAATGAAAATCTGGGAAAATCTGCCACTTCCCTCGCCCCAGAAGATGAGTGGGGTGGTGTTCGCTGCTCCCCTGAGCCCAGCTGTCCCTGAACCTGCCTGTTGTCCTGGGCTGAGCACGGGGATGGAAGGGGGGCACGGGGCCCCCGGGGGTGACGGTGGCAGACCTGGAGAGAGGCTGGCCAGCACGGGACACCTGCCGTAGGTGGGCAGGGGGTGACCGATCGGTATTCCCTGGGGACATGTCCTCGTGGTTGCCGGAGAGGCTGAGCCTGCCAGTGACTCGGTTTCCTCAGCTGTCATCTGCTGCTGCTTTTCCAGAATGGCTCAGGCCCACTCACCTGCCAGGGCAGTTTTCAGCCTGGTCCAAAGGTGAAGGGTGCAGGGGTGGCCAGTGGGCTCGGCAAGGGGGATGTCCTCTGTTCTGACCATGGGGATGGGGAAGATGACCAGGTTTTCCTTGATGGGTTAGTGCACAAAGACCCCCTCCCTTTATCCCCTGGAATGATTGTACGTCCCCCCAGTAGTTCCCCAGATGGACCCCACAGGGCTCTGCTAACCTGAGATGTGCTAGCCAGAGAGGTCTGCCATCACCTTTGTTTGGGAAACCAACATACATGCGTACACACACACACACACACACACACATACACACTTTGTAGGTTGAAGGCTCTGAAAAGTCCTGCAGTCAGGAAACCTCTTGACTTTGGTTAACCCAGAATTTCACCAACGTGTTTGAGCCCAGCTCTCCCCTGCCCACTTTTTCTTTACAAAGCATTTCTTCCTACTTTTATAATACCTAATGTCGTGCAGAAATGACCTTTATTAACACTTCCTAGGGTCAAGTGTATTTCCTGCAGCAGCAGTGTCAGCACCAGCTGGCATTTTGTGAGAGAGGCAGGCTCTGGGGGGGCTGGAACAGTTCCATGGAATCAGACACTCTGGGGCGAGGCACTGTGTGTTTGACAGGCCCTCCAGGGGATTCTACTGCAGGCTCTGGTGGGGCACCCCTGTACCAGAGGAAGAAACACTGGCAGAGAATCAGGAGCGGGGGATAATTGGGAAGGGTCAGGAGGGGGGAGGCAGCTTGGCGGGCATGGGAGGTGGGCATCCAGAGGACCCTGGACTCTGGAAGGGGACTACGGCCACCTGGAAGGACAGGTTCACGGTACTCGGCACTGGCACCGAGATCCCATTATGGTTTTCTGAGATTGGGTCAAGGGCAAGGTGGTGCGTCTGGTCCTGAGGCGATGTTAAATGACTGGAGCCTTTGGAAGAGCCATGGCGGAAGGTTGAGAGGGGTTCCCGCCCAGCCTGTGAGGAGTGGCCCCCACTGCTCTCACAGAGGACACCTGTCCTGGGCAGGCGGACTCCGCCCAGAGGGCTGGGAGGACGGGCGGTCAGTTCCTGTAAGCTTCTCCTGGCCTTCCTGGACCCAGAGGGGGCTTGTGCTCAAAGGCATTGCTGGGTGGCAGCTTCAAGCTGGGCACCGGGTGAGGCTCGTTGGAGTAGCGGCCCCGGTCCAGGCGTCAGCAGGTGGGTTTCCACAGCCTCCCGCACCACCCACGCGTCCCCCAGTGGGGTACCCTGTGCACTTTCCAACTGTGGGTCTCGTCTTCCTTCGCCGTCAGGTGGGCTGCCCCATCCTCGGCTCGAGGAGGGCGGGGGGGTGGGTGGGTCACAGGAACCAGGGGGTGGAATGGGGGGCCCAGGTGGCGCTCTCGGCCCGTGGCGCACTAGCCCGACTGTGCTTCCTTGCAGCGGTCCAGATCCACATCCTGAAGGCGGATAAAGCGGGGGACTGGTGGAAGTTCACGGTGAACATCATCTCCGTGTACAAGCAGGGCACGAGCCGCATCCGCCGCGGTGACCAGAGCCTGTGGATCCGCTCGCGGGACATCGCCTGCAAGTGTCCCAAAATCAAGCCCCTCAAGAAGTACCTGCTCCTGGGCAACGCGGAGGACTCGCCCGACCAGAGCGGCATCGTGGCGGACAAGAGCAGCCTGGTGATCCAATGGCGGGACACGTGGGCGCGGCGGCTGCGCAAGTTCCAGCAGCGCGAGAAGAAGGGCAAGTGCAAGAAGGCCTAGCGCGGAGGCAGCGGCGCGCCGGGAGGGCGGGCGGGCGGGGCCGAGCGCGAGCGCGCTTTCCCGGGCGAAGGGGGCGGGGAGGGGGCGGGGCCGTAGCGGGGCGGGGCTCCGGCCGCGGCCCCGCCCCCCGCCCCGCCCCCGCCGCGCGCCCGGGGCGGGAGAGATGAGGACGAGACTTAGCTACCTCACGGGCTCCTTCCAGAGCAGCGGCGCGCTCCCCGGGAGGGGCGGGGCCGACGAGGGGGCGGGGCCGCGTGGTCCCGGCTGGGGCGGGGCGGGGCGGGGCGGGGCGGGGGGGGGCGGAGGGCGGGCGCACAGCCGCGCAGGTGGGGTGGCCCCCGGAGAAGGGGACGTGAGAACTGTGAACCCGGGGCCGGGGGGGCCGAGCGAGCCCGGCCGCCCACCACCCGGGACACAGAAGACCGAGACGCCCCTGCTTCCCCCTGACCCTCCTTTGTCTGGGGATCCCCACACGGGACCCCTGGCTGCGACAACTTGGGCCCCCGTCTGAAGGGGCCTGCAGGCACTTGGGGGCGGCCGGAGCGGTGTGTCCCCCCAGCAGTCCCCGGGCGGCCTGTGGCCTCCGCTGCCACCTGCTGAGTCGGTCCTCCAGGGGGGTCGTGGGGTGGGGTGGGGGTTCTAGTTCGCGGAGGCAGAGGAGCGGAGCGCGGGGTCCGCGCCTGTCACCGCCCAGCTGTGCGATGGGTGCCGGCCCGGAATTCTGGCCCGTGCCGAGGGCAGTGGGCCCAAGGACACCCCTGAGCAGCCCCAGCCGGGTGGTCACCGCCTCACGTTAGAGCTGCCTGTTGGAGGAGGCACCGCGGAGGCAAAACCTCCCAGAGAGTTTCCTTTCTGGAAACTTGGAACCAGCCCCTTTATGACATTTTCCAGGGGAGGGAGAAGGGGCAGTGACACTATTTGTGTAATGACGTCAGCTGCTGGGAAGGGCCTGGACGGCGTGGAATGCAGGTTTGCACAAGCAGTTGGGCCTGGCTGGGGGAAGGGGGCTTGCCCGAGGCCAGCCAGGGTTTGCACGCTCAGCGAGGTGCCAGGGTGCGCGAGCCTCGGGCGGGCCGGGGCAGGGATGACCAGGTTCCCGTGGGCCAAGGAAGCCGTGACCACTTCGTGTGACTGCCCTCACTCCCGGGTCCTCCCCCTCTCCCCGGGGGAAGGGACAGAGGCTGCTGGACCAAGAATGCCTGCTGCGGCCCCCCCTCCCGCCCCCCGGCTCCGGGCTGCCCTCCATAGCCGTCTTGGCCTAGCCCCGCAGCACCCGGACCCTCCGCTCGCCTCACGCAGAGCCCGTTCCTGAGCCCTGGGGCCTTCTGCCGCCCTGCCCTGGAGCTCTCTGCACTGCCCAGCGGCTCCGGCCCACGTCCTCGCCCCCGCCAAACCGAGTTCCGGACCCGGCTCCCCTCTCCGTCAGGAAATCGGTTTCATTTTCCCTGCTCAGAAGGGTCCTACCGAGTCTGAAGCTGGGCCCCTCGCGGTCTGGGTCTCCTCTGCCTCCCCCGCATTGGCCCGCGTCGCGGCGGCCTTCTACTGAGCACCTGCTCCGTGCCAGGCACTTTACCCACGTGCTGTCACATTTCCCTCATGACAGCCCCGAGACAGGGAGGGATTCTCACCCCACTTTGCCAGAGAGGAAGAGGCAGGGCCGGGTTCAGGCTCCAGAACCAGGCCTCCTGGCCACGCTGCCCCTCGGTGCACGCCACCCCGTGGCCGACGCACCCGGTTTCCGGAGCAGGCTGTGACAGGGCGCTCCCGGCTGAGACCCTGGCCCTGGTCACTGCACGCAGCCTGGGGAACAGAAGGGGAAGGGAGGGACGGGCACGGTAACCTCTTGAGAGGTGATGGCAAGAATGGGGGAGGCGGCACCGGGTCCCAGGAGGCAGGCCTTGGCGAATCCTGAGACTTAACAGAAAGGACGTTTGGCCGCCCGGGGGTGTTTGGAGGGATCCCAGGAGAGACCGGGAGAGAAGCCTAAGAGGGCAGGGAGAAGGCAGAGCCGCCTTGGGAAGGAATAGCGAGGCCCAAGGCTGGGTGCATAGGGACGTCCCCTGCAGGCAGCCGGCCCTCCTCGAGGCCCAGCCTGCTTCGCTGAGCGCCGTCAGCCTCTCTGGGGCCTCTGGGGCCTCCGCACTTGCTGCGCCCGGTCCCTGGAAGGCACCACGCCGCCACCAGGGCCCTGTCTTGTTTCTGTTCCCGCTGGCCTGGCTTCTTCACCCTGCCCAGAAGGGCTGTGCCCTCCTGGGTCTCAGTGTCCCCACCACGTCCACAGAGGGGCTGGCCCTGCTGGTCTCCGAGGCCCCCTCTGCCCTGGAGGCCTCAGGCGACAGCGGCCTGCTCGGAAATTCAACCAGCCTCCGGCCTCAGCCTCTGCCCAGAACCCCCAGGGTAGGAGCCGCCCCATCCACCCGTGGCCTGGCCCTCCCCACCCTGGTCACCCGTGGGGGTGAGGGGCTGGGGACTTCGGTCCTCCCAGCCTGCGTTCCCCATCTCGAGGACCGGGCCAGAACCCGGCCCTCCGCTGCTCTGATTCCAGCCACCGACTCTGGCAGCGAGGGCCCCGTCCTCGGGAAAGCAGCCTCTGCCGGCCGCCCGCCTCCCTGGGAGGAGAGGGAAGTAGGAACTGAGGCGTTCCGGTTTGTACAGTTAGGAAGGGATGTAAAATGGAACTAGACTTTGAAGAGTGTATTAACCAGAGTTGTGCTATGTAGGTGTTCGAAGAAAAACATGCCTGATTAGTTTTTAAAACAAAAACAGGTCGCCCACCTGCCCTTTTTCTCACCTGCTGGGTGGTCTGGAGCCCCTGACAGCACAGTGCCTCCTTTACCGACACCTGGGAACACTAACGATGTGGGGGTTGGGGGGGGCGGGATGCGGTGCTGTCCCTGGACTCGCCTGCAGGGGTGGCTTCTGTCCTGAGAGCAGCCCCAGGCGCCCAGGGACAGGAACGATGCCTCCCGGGAGGGACGGCTGTGGCGCCCCAAGGCCCTTCGTGTCCTCCTGGACCTCAGCCTCCGCAGCAGCACGCTGGAAAAGGGGACCCACTTCCTTGGGTTTGCCCCAGATTGGAATAAAGCTGAGATCAAGGAGTCCCCAAGGGAGCAGGAAATGGCCCCTTGGGGGCACTGGAAAATGTCAGGGTGTCAATACTTAAAGGAAGCCCCAGCCCCTCCCAGAGAGAGACTGGCGAGCGGGTGAACCAGACCCGTGGACGGGGTCGCTGGGCCACGGGCCACGGCCACGCCATACACTAGGGGTGTCCAAATGTGTTCTCGTGGGGCCCCGCCCCCCAGCCCAAACCAAGCTGGCCCCACCCCCACTTACGTCATCGGACCGCTCTTCTCCTGAAGGCACTCTTGTCCCCCCACCCCTCCCCACCCCCTCCAGATCCCTCCTGCCTTCTGAGTTCTGTTCGCTCGGAATTGTAAATGTTTAGTTTGACCATGACATATTGTTTGGGTCAGTGTTCCTTTCCAATGCATACTAATATATTATGGTTATTATATATGAATATATTTAATGACATGGACAAAGTTGTGGATTTTCTTTTTTTTTTTTTTTTAAGTTTCTTTTTTTGTTTCTGGTTTTTGTTTTTTGTTAGAGTTGTAATGGACCCAGACGGAACTTGTAACATGGGCCCTACATGATAGAACTAAGTTCAGATATCAATTAAATAAACTCTCGTACACTGTTTCGCTGTCTCCTGGTCTTTATTGGCTGCTTGAGCACGTTGGGGGGGGGGTGGGAAGTTTGGGGAGTCTTCAGGCAACTCTTAAGGAATATGGCTTCTGGTCTTAGAACGCGCCAGCAAGACAGGGCCCTACCCACCCCAGAAAAGACCAGAAAAGGGCAACTTGGCTTGGAGAGAGTCCTAAGGTTTGCTGCCTCTGAGCACGATTTGGAGCCAAAATGCTCCCGGATGGGACAATGGGTGTTTCAGTCCCCACAAAGCCGTCCCTGGGATCCCTCCTTGCCACTCCCTGGGGCTCCAGGTCAGGGGGAGCCCCAGGAAACAGCAGGAAGAGGTGTCACCTGCCCCAGATTCAACAGCAGGACACAGCGCACCTTTGAACTTCACCTTCCGACTCAGAACCTGCAAAGCAGCATTCTCGCCTTTCACGTAGTTTCTTCTGCTCAAAGCCGAGAAGAGACTCAGGAGGAAAGACAACAGACAGGGTCCGTGACACCTGGAGGGGTTTTCGGGCCACCGTTTCTAAAGGCTTCTCGCGGTGCAGGCGCTGGGCTGGGGCCGGTGCCACGCGGCCACCAGGAGCTGAGCTCGCTGGCTTTCTCAGAGGCTATGTTTAAACTCTTGAGTGGTTGTGCTTTATTAAGTAAACAATCCGGTCATTAGGAACATGTTGTGTTGCCACTCAGCGTGGAGCCGGGCCCATCGTCACCAGGAAGCTGTCACTTCTTCACCCAGCTGTTTTCAAGGACGGGTCTCCACTGCCGGGCTAGTCTGGCCCCGGAAGGCGGGGAAAGGCCCCTCCTGGCTGCACGGGGAGGTGACGGAGATGCACGAACAACCAGGGCCAGACCGGGGGGGTCTCCGGGGTCCCCATCCGTTGGGGAGCCAGCTCCCTGCTGGAATGACGATGCCTGACACCGGGTACAGGGACAGGATCCAGGTCTCGCTGGCTGGACGGGCCGAGGAGAGAGGAGCCGGCCAGTTCATAGCGGGGGGCGGGGGTGGGGTATCTGAGGACCGGAGACCTGCTAAGTCGCCAGGCCGACAGGCGTGTGCTGCACGCGGGGGTCCAAGGCTCACCTTGGGTCATCCTAGGTCAAGGGTCCAGTTCTCAAGGGCTTTCGTGACATGGCTTTTTTTCTGTCCTTCGTAAAAAAGGCATCTGTGCCTGAAGAGTGCTGTTACTCCTTCGGGACCCCGCCACGGCCAGGACCCGGGCCGCAGGCCAGAAGGAAGCAGCCCCACTGCCCACCCCCCACCCCCGGCCCCGCCCCGGGGCCTCATGCAGCCGGGGAGGGGACGCACGGCCACCTGCCAAAGTCAGTGCAGGACGCAAGCCCGAGGTGGCCGACCGGCCCATTTGGAGACGGCCCTGATGCACAAGGAAGCCTGGCTGCCCTGTCCGGGACTTGGGGTCCGGCGCGGTTACGGGCCAGGCAAAGGCCCAACCCCTCCTGAGCGAGGATGCTTCTCAGCGTCTGCCCCATTTTCAGGGACGCCAGGCCCCCTGCATTCATAAAGCCGTCCCCTCCCGGGACAGCGAGCTGGCGTGCGGGCCGCCCGTTCCCGGCAGACACAGCCTAGGCTTCGGATTTTGTTGAATAGACCTCTCTTTCCACGCTCTCTTAAGACTAAAGACATATGAGGACCATGCCAAGAAAAATGGGGAGCGAAAGAGCCAGTGAGACACGCGGTAGGTGGACGGGGTGAGCTCACGGCCGTATCGAACCGGACACGCCCCAGGACCACGAGCCACTGCTGGGAAGCGGTGAATGCTTTTGGCGTGAACCTGGGGGGACGTCTGACATTGTACGAGGCAATTAGAGGAAAGACAAGTCTCGGCTCACTTTCTGAAATAAGGGGGGAAAATACCCGCGTTGAACTTGAGCTGGGCTAGGCTAGAAAACCCAGTAGGTAAAAGAGCGTCTTCGGTCCTCTGCGGAGAGCCCCCACTTGTCACCTGGGGCCGAGGAAGCGGGACGGACGGGCTCCGAGGAAGCTGAGGCCTGGGAGGAAGGACCCAGCCGGAGGCGGGCCGGCGGTTCTGGAAGCAGAGGGGCAGTCGGGGGAATTCTGCAGCGGCCCCGTGCACGCACAGTTCCAGGGCGCTGCTGGGGCCCCGGGGACCCTGAAAGGAGCAGATCGTCCTGAGGCTAATTAAGACTAAGGCTTAGTTACAGTTATTAATAATAATGAAGTTTCAACAGATCCCGAGTACCGGTTATAAGCAGGTATCTGGATTTCTTTATATGGAATCCAGCCTTTAAGTGCTTACAATTAATAATCGCCTAAGTTAAACAATACTTGTCCTGTTATTTCAATACAGCTTACTTTCGCAGAGAAGGCTCTCGAGGGGACGGGTGCTAAGGCCCCGTCTCACCTCTCCTTATGCTTAGGGCGAGGTCTCACCGCCCACACGGCCGATTCGGTGCCGCAGGCCTGTGGGAATGCAGGCCTGACGGCTCGCAGGGGAAAGCCAGGCCTTGCCGGACCACGCTGGGACAAGCCACCTTTATGTTAAGCCACTTGACTCCAGGGTGGGTCCCCAGGCCACAGGTGCCCGAAAGCGGCTCAGCGCAGCCAGGTGCCCTTTGCTTCAGAGGGGTGGGTGTCTCCCGCGAGAAGCCCAGCCCTGAGGATGCGGAGGAGGGGGGGATCCTTCCTGCCCGGCACCACCCTGCCCTGCACCACACTGCACCCCCCTCCCCCCAGCCCGCCCCCGGCGCTGCCCGAGGCTCACATGGCAGGTCCTCACGTTCTCGCAGGCCGGCTTTCTACCCCCTCCCCTGCCTGCGGGTCCAGAGAAGTGAAGTCACTTGTCCAGGTCACCCAGCTAGCAGCGCCGGGGCCGGGCCCGGAGCCCGCTCAGTCAAAAGAACAGAAGCGGCTGTATGCAGACATCGGCTCAGTGTTCGGCTTGAAAAGGCCTTTCCGTGTGACTGAGCCAGGACGCCGTGGCTCGGGTTCAAAGACGCCCCACAAGTTGCCGGGGCTCCGTGCTGAGCAAGTCAAGAGGAGGTGAGAAAGTCAAACAGACCTTCAATGCCGCCTCCCGGGAGCCCCGAAGCGGTGGGGGGGGGGGTGTTCCAAGGAGACGCTGTTTATACGGACTCGGGGTTTCGCACGACAAGGCCGGACGACGTGGCTTTGCGGATTCTTGATCTTCCTTTAGGTGATCCAGGAGCAACCACCCGCCTCCCCACCCCACCCCCCGCAATGAGGGAAAAGCAGTCTAGGGCGCCTGGCCGGCCGCAAGCCCTTGGCCCCCCGTCCCGCACGGCCCTTGTCCTTCGGGAGCACGCCCGCCTCGAACGGAGCCTGCGTCTGCCTCCTCGCGTCTGCCTCCTCTCCCCTGCCTCCCGGCCCAGGTGCCCGACAGCACAGTCCCCGCTCACGCCCCCTCCCCACTCCCCTCTCACCCCGAGGCCTAGCCAAGCTCTGACGGGGTGGCCGACCCCGAGGTCAGTGGCGAGCAGGGTCCAAGTGGACGGGACGGCTGCCCCACGTCTGGGACGGACCCGGGCCCTTCGGGTTTGGCCGGTTGCGGGCCCGGTGCCGGCCCGTCTGATGGCTGTCACGGGGCAGAGTCGGGCGGTGAAGCCAGGAGGGCCCAGGGCCGCACCACCTCGCGGGAGAGAGGCAGGCATGTGACGACCGTGTGCTCACCCCACATGGCGGGAGCCTGAAGGGAGCCCGCGCCCCCAGGGAAGAGCCACCAGGAAGAGGCCCCGCCCCCTGCCGCGATTTCCCGCTCCCCGAGCACGGTCGTCACCAAGCTCTCTGACTGAGGACGAGGTGTCTGGACCTCAGGTCCGCCTGGCACGGCGCGGTCGTCGGTCCCGAGCCCATCCCTCTCGAGGGCAGTCGCCCGCAGTATGTGGGAGATCCACGGGAGACCCTGGGGTCCCCTCCCACTGACCCACTCTCTCCTCCTCCTCAGTGAAACCCTGTGCCTTTGGAAACCGCCCCATCAGCAACCCTAACCCTTTCCCCCTTTGCCATGGAAAGAAAAGCCAGGCCGGCCGGCCGTCCTGCTTTCTATACACACCCGACCGAGGGCGCCTTTGAACCTGGAACTCACTGACGCTCCCACGGGAGATGTCCTCTGTGTCCTTATTCACACACGCACTCGTGCACACACACACACACACACACGCACACGGTGGTCAGAGCCTGTTCGGGCACCACATAAAGGCACAGCCCTCCTGACGTCGTAACCACGCCTTTCGCTGAGCCCTAACCGGTGCTTTCCAGCCTGACCACGTCCCGCGGCACCCACTTTACTCAACGTTACTTATCATCAGGCTTCAGCCTTGGAAAATGGGTTTACGGTCGCAGAGGGAAAGGGATGTGCTCCTGGCTTCTGGCTCTACTCCCCAAGTAGAGTCCGGCAATGTTTCTGAGTGACAGCAGCAAGCTTGGGAGTGGGGACCGGGGCAGGGTGGCGGGGTGACAGGTGCACAGACACATGCCTGTGCGCCCCTCCCCCCCCGCCCACCTGCACACACAGGGACTCACTGTTTCCTCCGTGGGCACATGACTTCCCCAGGGAGACAGACATTCGTGGCCTCAAACTGCCTGCTCTGTTGGTGCCCCCAGGATACCCAGCACACCGCGGGGTGGCCGTAAACCACCTGGCAGCCACAGGGCGCAACCCCCGGCGGGACCTCGGGCCAGTGCCCCATGTCGAAACCGATAGGGTCACGCCGGGCCCGCGGCTCCAGGCAGCCCTCCAGGGCCGTCACACTCTTGGCTTTACTGAAGCAACGCACAGCGGACGTTCAGAGCGTCGGGGGGAATTTATTGAGAGCAGCTTTTTCGCGTACCAACGGGGTGCCGAGCTTTTGTCCGTCGCTGGCGGGTGTCACAGCTGGGGGGGGCCCTTCACTGCCGCTAGTTGGTGGGCCAGACCGCCACGACCACAATGGCCACGAGCAGCAGTAAAATCACCATGACCATCCCTGGAAAACAGAAGCACGAGAGACCCCTTTAGCGATCTGTCCCAGAAGGGCGTCATACAGCCGGTTAACTACCTTCCCAGGGGACGGTGGATGGACACGTCTGTGCCCACCCCCCCCCCCCGGCCTTCAGTGTGTGTGTGTGTGTGTGTGTGTGTGTGCGCGCGCGGGGGGCGGGGGTGGTCAGCTGCCCCGGGGACGCTGGAGACTGTCCGCCTCGCTACCTCGAGAGCTGTGCCAGCAAAGTGCCAGCCAGACTGGGGGCTCTGGGTGGGGCCTCGGGCGAGGAGGGGAGCGCGCGCCCAGCCCCTGGCTTCTCCGTGGGCAGCGTGGCTCCGTTTTGGGTTTGCGCCGGGGAAGCATCGATAACGCAGAGGGCTCTGGGGTTTGCACGGCAGTATTCAGTCTCGGATCCACTTTCTCCACTGTCTCCACGTGGCTTGGCCTTTTCTTCTGGAGCCCGAGACGCTTATGTCAGTCATCTGTCAGAACAGCCAATGGACGGACTACTGCAAAGTCAGGGCTCCAAAAACGTCCACTTGCCGGAGGACCCTGGGGCTACTGAGGCCCCCAGAGGGAAGCGAGGAAACAAAGCGTGGGGACGCGTCTGGGAAGTAACGGGGGGGGGGGGGGGTGGGGGTGGGGGGGGTGGGGGGGGAGGTCAAGCGCACGGGGTCACATGGTGGTTTGGCCGACAGGACTGCCCACCTCAGACTGAGAAGCTGTTTCCAGAGAGGTCAGTCCCAGGAGTCCACTCCCTATGCTCTTAAAGTCACTAACATCCTGCTGGTGTTATTAACTAGCTGCCGGCTGGCCACATGGGGCTATTTAAATTGCAATTGATTAAAATTAAATAGGGGTGGGACGCCTGGGTGGCTCAGTCGGTTAGGCGTCCGACTTCGGCTCAGGTCATGATCTCACGGTGAGTTCGAGCCCCGCGTCGGGCTCTGTGCTGACGGCTCGGAGCCTGGAGCCCGTTTCAGATTCTGTGTCTCCCTCTCTCTCTGCCCCTCCCCTGTTCATGCTCTGTCCCTCTCTGTCTCAAAAACAAATCAACGTTAAAATCAAATAGGGGCGCCTGGGTGGCTCAGTCAGTTGAGTGTCGTACTCTTGATTTCGGCTCAGGTCACGATCCCAGGGTGGTGGGATCGAGCCCCCCTTCAGGCTCTGTGCAGGATATGGAGCCTGCTTGGGATTCTCTCTCTCTCTCTCTCTCTCTCTCTCTCTCTCTCTCTCTCTCTCCACCCCACCCCCGCTCTTGCACATACTCTCTCTCTCAAATAAAAAAAATAAAATTCAAAAGATAAATAAAATTAAAGGACTCAGTTTCTCATTTACACTTACCATATGTCAAGTGCTCAAGAGCCACCTGTGGCCAATGGCCACCGTGCTGGACAGAGACAACAGAGACCTCCTTCATCACAGGAAGTCCTCCTGGGCAGAACTGACATAAGGTCTCGAGCTGTGATGACTTCCCCTGCTGCTCACACCCCAGCTTCTCTGATGGCTCCTGGAGCAGAGGCTCCACACATATTTGTTGAGCAAACAGACGAACCGTTACGAGGCGTGTCCTCAACACTCACCCGACAGGCTTGGACGGTTTCTGACGTGGGAGCCCCGCTCTCCCTTCTTCTTGAGCCGGTTTTGTTAAGTTATATTTTCCTGGGGAACTGCCCATTTTTTTCTGAGTGCTCGAAAGTACTGGCGTAAAACTGTTCGTGACGTTCGCTTATAATTTCAACACCGTGCTCTATCCGCGTCCTTCTTTTCGTCTCTGACACCACGTAGTTGAGCATTCTTTTTCCTGATTAGCCTCAAGATGCCTCTTGTTCAACTTTCCCAAGAATTAGTTTTTTTTAAGCTTATTTATTTATTTACTTTGAGGAAGACGGAGACAGCGTGAGTGGGGGAGGGGCAGAGAGAAAGGATCCCAAGCGGGCTCCGTGCTGTCCGCACAGAGCCCAACACCGGGCTCGAACCCATGACCTGTGAGATCATGACCTGAGCCGAAACCGAGACTTGGACGCTTAACCAGCTGAGCCACCCAGGCGCACCCCCCCCCACCCCCGAGGATAAGTCCTGACTTTGCTGACCACCTATCATTTACTTTGTGTTTTACTGAATTTCTGCATCTATTTTCATTAATCCTTCTGTTCCTAGACTTCCTTTGGCTTCACCCTGATGTTTTTTCTCTAACCTCTTGAACAGAAAGTCAACTCATTCATTTGCCATCTTTCTTCTAAGTACGGGCCCCTGTAAGCCTACAACTTCTCATATGAAAAAGCTGCACTGTTCTTCGTCTCTAAACTCCACGTCTTTCAAAATTTTAGGCAACTTCTTTGGCCCAACAGTTAACTCAGAAGCATGTTTTAAAATTCCCGGTTGTAACAAAACATGCATATCAGATATACGTTTAAAAATTTTGAGATCATAATAACACACGCTAGTTTGATGTGGAAATGCCTGTGAGTTCCACTGGTGACAAAGCCACTGTGGTTACCGGCCTACGATCTTAACTGAGGAAAAGGCTGCACTCCGTTAGAAGTTAGTAGAAGTAAGAATGCAATTTGCTTTCCCACCCAAGTTCACAGACGCCCTGAATCCTCTCCACAGATCTCCAGGGTCCAATGCAGTCCAAGTAGTATGTATTTTCAATTCAACCCATGTAAGGCAGAACACGCCCATCGTTTTAAACATTAAGAAGGAAGGGACTTAAAGACACGTGGCCGGCCTCCTTATCATCTGCCTGTGAGAGTGGGCGATTTTTTCCCAAGACACCCTCTTTCTGTGATGATCTGATCTTCTGAGAGACCTACCCCCTGTTGGGGACCTAAGAGTTCTCCCCCTGATTTCATATGGACATAGACCCAAGTCTCTACATCAAGCGTCGGCAAACTGTGGACCTTTGCACCAAACCTGGCTGGCGGTCTGTTTTCGTACAGCCCCTGAGCCAAGAAATGGTTTTTCTATTTTTTAAGGGTTGTCGAAAAAGACAAAGAAGTAGATGTGACACGCGGCCGGTGGTCTGCAAAGCCTAAACTATTTCCTGTCTGGCTTTTCACAGAACCGAGTCGATCCCTGCTCTGCATCACTGCGGCCGATAACGACCTAGCCGTGGCCTCGGTTCATCCATTCAGGCCCGGTTTCTAGTTCTCCCTCCACCTCCTTCATCTGGGGATTTCCTCTCTCCCTTGTAAATTCCGCTGTGGGTTAGCATTTTAGGGGAGAGGCTGTAATATTTTATCTTGCCTTTCGAGATGCTTGTAGGAAGGTGTGCATGTGTGTGCGTGGGCACGTGTGTGTCAACATTATCTCGGTCCATATTCTTGCCAGAGCCAGAAGCACAAGTCTCCTTTCTGTGCATTTCTGCCTCCAGAAACATCTTCAGGTTGACCGAAAGTTCCACCTGGGCAGGAATCCCACTAGTTCCTGGCGGGGCGGAGACGTCGTCCTCCGACGTCTAGGGAACGAGCCTCGACTGGAGGGCGCAGATGGCCTGAGGAGCGTCGGGGGTGGCTGCTAGGGCTCCAGAGCCCAGGCGTCCCCCGAAGACAAGGGGGGAGGCCCGGGTGTTGAGGAAAGGCGGGAGACAAGGTGTGCTGTGTCTCAGGCAGCCGTTGCCGACGCTCGGGCAGGGTCGGAGCCGGGAGGGCACTCGAGGCCGCGAGGCTCGCCGTGTGGCGGGGGTTCTGGACCGAGGGAGAGAGGCCGACACAAGTGACCCTGCGTCTTCACGTCAGGGTGGTGATGAGAATAGCAGAACGGGAGAGGAGAGCGAGACATGGAGAACCATCACCGGCTGGGAAGTAGGCACCACACGCCCGGGGTCAGCCTGCACGCACACAAAGCTCACGATCCAAGGGAAGAGGCCCCAGGCACCGACGGTTACTGGCCCCCGAGTGTCCGAGGCAGGGACTGAGCCCGTCTAGCTGGCCGCCGTCTCCCCAGGACCGAGCACAGAGCCTCACCCACGGAACAGGCACCGCACGTCCTTTTTTATAGAAGTGAATAAACGCATTGAGTCACTGGAAGGGACAAGAGGAACCGGTAAGAAAGACAAAGAAGGAACAGTGGACGGAGAGAAAGAGAGAGAGGAGCTGAGAACATGTGTCAAGGAAGCCAAAGAAAGAGAAGATTCACAAAGTGGTCAGCCCCCGTCAACAAATGCCACACAGACGCCAGGGGGCCAGACAGAAGCTCCTGGGCTGATGCCTTTAATGGGACTGCTTAGCGGACAGGTGGCTGCGCCTCTCGGAACTGCTGTCACCCGGCAATTCCTTGGGGCGCCCGGGGGGCTCAGTCGGCTGAGCGTCCGACTTCGGCTCAGGGCACGATCTCGCCGTCCGTGGGTTCGAGCCCCGCGTCGGGCTCTGGGCTGGCAGCTCGGAGCCTGGAGCCTGCTTCGGATTCTGTCTCCCCCTCTCTCTCTGACCCTCCCCCGCTAGTGCTCTCTGTCCCTCAAAGATAAATAGACATTAAAATTAAAAAAAAAAATACAGCAAATCCTCTTCCAGCTGCTAATTTTTCTATCACAGACACTGTGAGTCTTACGAACGCGCCACAGCAGAGGTGACCCAGGGCACCTGATGCCCGTGAAAACCGAAGATGCCCTTGAGCTCCTGGTGCCACAGATAGTGGTCACCTGATGCCATGTGGTCAGGCGGGTCCCCGCGCAACGATGCAAAGGCGACTTTAAGAGCAATGAAAACTAGGTCTTTTACATTTTGAGGCGTCTCGGGGCAAACAGGGGCCCTCTGGCTAGGACATTTTCAACAGGTTTCAGTGAACTGGTATAGGCGGAGGGTCAACTGACGAAGTCACTTCAAGACGGCAAGTGACGATGACCAGCAAAGCCAGCTGCAGCCTTTTGGATTCTTTGGGCCAAAGAGCAGGTGCTTATATATCTTGCCACCCGGTGATCCTTTCTCTTTAAGAGTCTGGCCTTCTTGGACCGTGGTCACGGCTCTGGCCTTTCTTGAAGGGAGTGTCTCTCCTCTAAAGGATGTTTTGGGAAGAGTCACCAAGGCTCGTTCTAAAGCCAGGGGGGGCTGAGCGGTGCCGTGCGTGGAATATTTCCCGTGCTCGGGGATCTGTGTGATCTCCTTGCTTACTTGCTTCTTAGCCCGAGAGAAATCCCGTCTCCTCCACCTCATCCACGAGGGAAAGCTCTTACCGAAGGCCCTGCCCTTCCAGGGGTGGAACTCACCCCTGTTCCACCTCTTCCCCTTTCTCTGCACCAGGGGGGCCCATGCAGGGGGGATCCTGGTTCCCGACACGATGTGGGGTTTACCAGGGACAGGGGCCCAGACTGCTCTGGGCTGAGAATCTGGGATACAGAGTTTCCACTCATTCTTGCCCCCTCTTCTCTTTTTCCTTCCTCCTTCCCACCGTCTACGGTGGCAACTTTGAAACAGGCGCAGAAGTAGATGGGCGAGTAATGATGCCCCGTGATGTGCAAGGCTCGATTCACAACCAGTCTGGCTTCACCTGTACCCTCCCAGACAGGTCTGGGTGTATTCTTTTGAAGTGAACCCCCAGACAGACATACTTCATCTCCCGAGACTTCAGTGAGAACCCCTCCAAGATAAGCCATCGCTAAAAAAAAAAAAAAAAAAAAAAAAAAAAAAGTCCCACCGTGCGTAAGCCCCGACGATTTGCTTTTTCTTGAAGACAGAGATGGGAAAGTGGCCCCAGCCCGGAGGTCACAGGAGACCACGCGGCCGGAGGGTCACGGGAAGACTGTGACTCGTAGTCGGTCACGTGGGACAGAGAGAACTCCTTTCTTTTGCCTCCGAGTGGTGTTGAAACCTCAGGGGTCTGCTCGTCCATCCCCCAGCTAAGGAAATGTTTGACATTTCGGAACGAGGCAAGACAGTTGAACTTCTGGGAACCTGCCAACTTCTCAAACAATGAACGCTCTTTGCCCCTGGCCCCAGCACGAGAACACCTGGCGAGGCCCCTGGATCGGGATCGCTTCCCCCACTGAGCCTCGCTCGGCTCCGGGCCCTGCTGCTGCGGGCACCTGGCGACGCGGGGTCTCCCTCCCGACACCCAGTGCCCCCTGCGGGGGAGGGGGGCAGGCGGGGGGGGGGCATGCCAGAGTTACGGGAGTGGGAAAAAAATGTCCACTTCCTTTGGTCAGTTCACCAGATGAGGATTCCTACACCACTCGCAATATTTACAGCTATTAAACAAAGATCTAAGAAAACAAACTCCTTTTCAGACGGGGAAGGCACCTGAAACACAGTCTCTCCGGGACAGCGCTGCGTTTTCTGTTCATCTGGATTCACGGTCCCTATTTTTCCCCAGTGAGACGCTGGAAACCTGCGAATTAACGGGGCCTGTGCTGCCAATGTGTCTGCCGTAGTCGGGCATAGGTAACGGCTCTTTGTGCTTATGGAGGGGGAGGAGGGGAAGAGGGAGAGGGAGAGGAGGAGGAAGGAGGGGAGGAGGAAGAGGAGGAAGGGGAGGAGGATTACAAAGTCTGGCCTTCCTTGAGAGAGGGAGAGCAGATCTCAGCACAGGCGCTTTGGGGCACTTTCCGGACACTTCCGCCCTCAGCTGTAGGGGTGCGGAGCAAAGCGCGGCAGGAGAGGAGAGGGTGCAGGGGTGATGGGGCAGGAGGTGGGGGGTTTGGAGGGCAATTTTATCTAAAGTCTTTTCATCCGGTTCTGCTTATCCCAGGAGAGCTGTACTGGCTGCTCCGTGATCGTCGGTTGCTTTGGACCAAAATACATATGCTCGTGCCCGACCTGTTCGAGTCCGCGCCCGCGAACACCTCTAGTGCCGCTGATAACTCTCAGGGTCCACGGCAGGCATTTATGAAACCCGCCTATAGTCGGCTGGGGGGCTTTCTCCCCAGTTGTGCCTGTGAACAGGTGACATTTGCTCACGCATTATGCAGTTGGCTCTCGCGGATCAAACAGCTCTCTCGCGGTGGAGTCCTGAGCTGAGGTGAGCAAGAAGCAGGAGAGAAGGCAAAACTGGAATATTTGTTTTCCAAAGTTCATGTAAATGTCCCCTGTAATCCCATTACTGGGCAAATAAGCGAAGGCAAGAGTAGACAGCCGGCCGGCGGCGAAGGGGGACGTATTTACATTCTGATTGATTCTCAGGCTGCAGGGCCGGAGAACCTCGGTTATCCGCGGGTTCCCGGCCGGAGCTGGGGGGGGGGGGTGGCTCTGCTGGGCAACGGGGGGCGGGCCCCCGGAGCCCTGCTCCCACCAGCCTGGAGCTCAGCGGCTGGGCACAGGGGCACCCACGGCCTCCCCAGGCCCCCGTGGCATCGGCTTCACGCCACCGCTCTGTGCCACCATCTCCCGACAGCGCTGTCTTCGTCCAGAACTGAACGGGAGTCTTCTCTGACCTTCTGAGTTTGGTTCTGTTATGACCTGGCACGCGACCCATCCTCAGGCTTTCTTTTTCTCTGCTCAGGGGTGAGCGCTCCTGGGCAGCCCTGGTGGGTTCCGTCCGCTCACCAGACCTCACGCCCTCTCACCCGTCTGCTCGGACCCTCCGCCCTCCGTCACCCTACGCGGGGCCACCGCCTGGGCCGCTCGGCTGGGACTCCGCTCCCTCCAGGCCGCCTGCTGGCTTCCCTGGAGCCAGAGACGCTCCTCCCTCCTCCGGCCAGGTTCGTGCCTTAAATGACCGTCCTCTGCCCCTACGGGCCCCTATCGCTTACAAACATTCCTTTCCTCAGGCCAGAGGGGCTCCAGCAGCAGGGAGCGTGCAGTCGGGCGTGGTGGCCCGGGCACTGGGTTTGGGGGTCAGGGAGACCTGACCTCCGAGCTGCCGGTGGTATATATGAGGCACTGGCGAAGTTCCTTCCGTCTGAGGCCGGTCCCGCCATCAGTAAAAGCCCCCAGACACCGACTTCGTAGTTGTGCCGTGAGGATTCAGTACGATGAGGTGCCCGAGGCTCCCGGGGCAAATCCGGAGCCCCATGAACGGCAGCTACGACGACACGGATTAGCCCCGCGTGCACGGCCCGCTGCTAAGAAGGCGCCTGTGTGCGGCACATGCCGCATGATGTCCCGCGAGGGAGCCGGGCTCACGGCCTGATGACGGAACTAAGATGTCACTCGTCCCAGAAGTGAAGGAAGAGGGGCGAACCCGGGAACAGCCGGGTGGCACCCAGTTCAGAAATGGAGCCCGGTTCCAGCCGCAGCCCAGCCGGGGGTGACGGGCGTCCAGCGAAGGTTGGAAGTTCGGGGAGGAATATGTCTGGCAGCATCTGTCTGGGTCACTGGCCACAGGAGGGGCGGCTGGGCCGGGCGGGCGCTGGCTGCCGTCGGAAGCCAAGTGGACGCCGGGTGAGAGGGGCCGGTGGCCCAGGATGTGGGCCCCGCGAGGAAGGCAAGGTCAGAGCAGGGCCAGCGCGGAGGACGGGCTCGCGGGCGGGGGGAGAAGCATGAAGCAAACCCAAGGGGAGTCTAGAAGGCCCGCGGAAAGCCTGGTGGGGGCTCTGAGGTTGTGCCCAGCCCTGGAGCACGGTCAGCCCCGCGGGAGGGTGCCAGCCAGTCCGGCATAATCGCGGGACCGTCGATGCAAGTGATAGAAGCATAAAGAGAACAGAAGTAAAAAAAAAAAAAGTCAGGGGAGCCTGGGTGGCTCAGTCACTTGAACGTCCGACTTCGGCTCAGGTCACGATCTCACAGTTGGTGAGTTCGAGCCCCGCATCGGGCTTTGTGCTGACAGCTCGGAGCCTGCTTTGGAACCTCTGAGTCCCTCTCTCTCTGGCCCTCTGAGGCTCACAGGCACTTGTACACTTTCTGTCTCTCAAAAATAAATTAACAGTAAAAAAAAAAAAAAAAAAAAGAGCTGCTGTGATGCTATTGGATGTATGTGTGCTCAGAATGTTCTCTGCTCAAATCCCCAAAAGTTGGCAGGGCTGGGGCAGGGGGAGGCTGGCAAAGCAACGATTTCCCCCAATTTGCACAGAGGAAAACAGGGCTCAGAGGCTGGCCCCACGCTGCCCTTCGGAGAGCCCTAGGAAGGGAACAAGTCAACAGCAGAGCTGGTTCTGGGCCCTCGGGCCGCGTTCCCTGGGAGGGAGCGGGCTCAGGAGGGGCAGCGACCACTGAGGGCCGGCCGGGTGACGGTGGGAGCCGTGGTCTGTGACACTGAGAGACCCCCTCAGAGACACACATGGCAAGGCAAAGAACTGCCCAGTTGGCTTGGTTCTGACCGAACACAGAGAAAACTGAGATTAAACAGAGTTTACTGCTTCGGCCTGAGGTCGTGCTGAGTGCGTCTGTCTCTGCCTTTGGACAGGACCACAGCCCAGGGACAAGCGCGGGCCTGGCCCCTTGCCAGCCTGCCGGAGTGAGACGGCCACAGCGCGGGAAGCCAGCGTCCTTGGGGCCACGGCGGAGGGACAGCACGCATGGCCCACCCAACCCTGGCTCGTCTGGGAAGGAACAAGCTTCCTGAGGGGTAAGGGCTGTGCTCTTCTGCAGAGTGGCCGTGCCCACGCTGGGTTTGTGCCGGGGTGACGCGGGGAGAGGAGGGGGGCCTCTCCCTCACACACCGTCCTCTGAAGGCCCAGGCCCCATCTGGGGACAATCGGCCCCCCGTCCCTGGGCTGGCACGACAGCCCAGGGCCGACAAGAGGCAACACTGCGTCACAGAGACTCTGGAAAAAAGTCAACTCTAGAGAGAAGGCGGCGCCTGTGGGGAAGGAGGTCTGCATGGGGAGACATCTGGGGGCCAGAGAGAGAGAGAGAGAGCGCGCGCAGGAAGCAGGAATCGGGGAAGGTGGCCTGACCCGAGGGTGGGGGATGGGACGAGAGGAGGGGCTTGCCCAGAAACAGGAAATTAAAAGGAATTAAGACTGCAGAAGCCGGGCGAGGAGCCGGATGTGGGCCTGGAGAAAGGCACGTTCCAGGGCTCTGGGCTCCGGGGACGAGGGCCTGCCCCGCTGGGCGTCGAGTGGCTCTGTCGCGGCCACGGGGCCCCGACGAGGCCCACACTTGACACTGGGTCAGTGGCGATGGGACGTGAGAGCCCACGTCCCCAGCCAGGCCAAACCCAGTCGCAGCCCAGAAGGGTCAGAGTGAACCACACCAGAATCTAGGCGGGTGCGAACATTCGCGTTTGGCTCTTCGGGGCCTCCCGGCCTCCCCAGAGAGGCAGGGAATCCGCGCGCCCCCGCCTCTGCAAAACACCACAAAAACACTCTGAGGATGATACCGATCCTTAGAGGGAGGATGTAAGAACTCGGCCATCGCTGTTGTTTCCTGCGCAGAAGGTACTGACTAGTTTCTAGGCCCCGTCTGTGTGCCTCGCGTGTTACTCACTTCCCTTCCCCGAAGTAGGCCCGCCCCGGCAACGCTCCGCAATCCCACAGCGCGACTGCGCCCTGAACGGCCGAGCCTTCGTATCAGCAACCGAAAGCGGCTTAGGGTGACACTTCAGCTCAGTCATTTAATGCCCGGTCTCTGGCGCATCAGTTTTGGCGAAGAAATATCCCCTCGCTGTGCCGGGCGTAACCCCGGGGAATGGGAATCTGTCTGGAATCTGGCAGAGATTCAAGTGTCTTTGAAAAGACAGTCAGGAACTCTGTTATGGATCTCTTGTTTTGACAATTCCCTCCTGACTAAGTGTCAGAAGATTTCTGGATGGCTCCAGTCAGGCTACGGATTCACCATCACACATCCCGTTCAGTTGTGGCGTTTGGACCGGGGCACGTCACCTGGCACCAATCAGGGACCCCGCGCAGGGTGACAGGACGGAGCCTCTGCCAAAGCCCGGAGTCGGGTACAGAAAGGCAGGGCAGGGGGATCAAGAGGATACTTTTTTGATACATCAGATGCTCATCCTTCTGATTTTCAATTTTCTTTTTTTAAAGCAAATCATTTCACTGAGATACGGAAGCCCACCGGGTGGTATATTTGAATCCGAACCTCAAGAAAACGTCTTCCTGGCAGGTGGGGTGGGGGCAGTGGCTGTGTCTGCTCTCCTTGACCCTCCCACAGGCACAGCTGAGGGGCCCAGCGGGGGAGCCCGCGTGAGGCCACCGGGCTCCCTTCCCCAGGAATCGTGGAACTCAGACCGAGCGGAGTTGGGGCTCGGTCACGGTAACGGTGACGCTCCAGAGAGGGGGCCGACAAAATGGGCCCGGAGGTCCCAGGATGTGCCTTAGTTCTGACTCTTCCTGACACGCGGGTGGCTCAGTGATCCCTCGGGGTCTCCCGAGTCACCCGACATCATTCAAACAAATGACACGTTCTTGTGGCGCCTGGGTGGCTCTGTGGGTTGAGCGTCCGACTTCAGCTCACGGTTCGTGGGTCCGAGCCCCGCGTCGGGCTCTGTGCTGACAGCTCAGAATGGGGAGCCTGCTTCGGATCCTGTGTCTCCCTCTCTCTCTGCCCCTCCCCTGCTTGCTCTCTCACTCTCTCTCTCTCTCTCTCTCTCTCAAAACATAAACATTCAAAAAAAAAAAAAAATGACACACTCTTTAACCTAAACGTGCCAGAGTCATTTCGTCTGACTTGTAACTGAGACCTTGCAGTAAAGAGACCATCAGAAAACCTAACTACGCATCTCCGGTTATTTGGGGAAATGTCAGGGTAGCACGAGAACAGTTCTGCTTTACCAGCACAGCGTTGAAAGGCCATCAAAGGCCGCTGCTCCTCAGGGCGAGCGATCTGGTGCCCCATCCCCCCCTTATCTCTGAGTGGCCTGAGGTCCCACTGCAATATCCCACCATCAAGAGGCCTCAGATACTCTTTCGCAGACGCGTCTCCTATCACATTACAAATCCTCCTGCACTGTAGTAATATTATTACCACAGTAATAATCTAGTAATGCGCCAGATGCCGTCCTGAAGAGCCAAAGGTATTTGGAGCAAAGATCAGGGCAGGAGAGTCCCCCTCTCTATAAGCAAGGCTCACAGGGACCCCTTGGATGGGGTGAGCAAGCTGCCTGGAGACTTCCCCTTGGGGACCCCTCCTTCCCCAGAGCACGCCGTGGAGGGGCCCATCGAGGGTGCGGGTCAAGCAGGTCCCAGGCGGACTCACACCGTTCCAGCCACCACGTGCTTCTAACAAGAGCCACACCCACCACCGTGAGCGGCGGTGGGCACTTTATGTCCATCACGTACGTTATGCGTGGAGATGCTCCCCGATGCAACAGAAGGGCCCCACCCCTGATGCGGTTAGGAAAGCAAACACATCGGACAGCCTCTGGATCCCGCGTCTCTGTGATGGCTTTCGATTGACGTCCCGAATACCGACTGAGCATCTCTACCGGCACCGTTCTAGGCACTGGGGCTACAGCAGTGAACAAAAAGACAAAAATCCTTGCCCTCGCTGAGTTGCTACTTGTGCGTGCGTGCGCACGCACGGCGGGTGGAGACGAAATCCAAGTAAGTAAATTACACCGTGTGCAAGAAGGTGCAAAGGGCTTCTCTCTTCCTGCCGTGCCTTCGAGCTGGCTGCTCCGACGCCCCTCCCTTAGGTTCCAGGGGCGGAAGGGGCAGGGAGTGCTAATACTTTCCAGAAACCGGCCGTCCCGCGGCGGGATCTGGAAACACGCTGCGGGTAAGATTAGGGTGCCTTCCTACGGGGCATCAGGAAACTGCCATCCGTGAAGGTTAACAATACGTAAGCCCAGCAAGAACACATTACGAAAGCCGGCTGGAATGACGGGTGACGTAATGACAAGTGGAAACAGAAAGGGGACTAATTACGAGGCGCGGAAAACGGCGGGCTGGCGAGGAGGAACTTGTCCGCGGGTCCCCGGCACCCTCCAGGACGGGGCACCCTGGCCGGGGGGACGTGTGGCTGGACACGTGGTCCGATCCGAGGGAGCAGCTTCTCAGATTACAGCGAGTGCTCATGTGGCCTGTTTTGACAGCTTGGGGCCCGAATGAATGGCGTGCTCCCAAAACGGATGGCTGTGGCCGTTCTTAGGGGCCGTTTCGCTTTACAGTGAATAGTGCTGGCCACCGGCTGGTTGCTGAAATCCCAAGGAAGCCAGGCTCTGGTGGCAGGAGGAGGAGGGAATGGGAGGCACAGGGTGTCCTCGAACATTTGGAAGAGTTGGGGTGAATGCATTGCCATTGCTGCTTCTGGTGCTTTGGGAGGAAGCCTCTGTGGAGGCTGCCCCCTCCCCCCCGTCCCCGATCTCAGTGCTCCCTTAGCCTCCGACGTGACACTGGCCAAGAGCCACAGACAAGAAACACGACTGGTAAGAGCGTTGGGAGAAAAAAGAAACAAGGGCTGCACAGAGCAGCCGGACACGGTCCTTTCGTTTGAAGAGCTGAGTCTCAGGGCACCCGGGGGGAGGCTCCGTGTCTGACCTCAGCTCAGCTCATTATCTCACAGCTTGTGGGTTCGAGCCCTGCACTGGGCTCTGTGCTGACAGTGCGGAGCCTGCTTGGGATTCTCTCCCTCCCTCCCTCCCTCCCTCTCTCTGTCCCTCACCACTTGTTTGCACACACACACACACACACACACACACACACTCTCTCTCTCTCTCTCTCTCTCTCTCTCTCTCTCTCTCTCTCCCCCCGCAATGAACAGCTCAATCTTTTCCCAAAGAGCCGGAACATACACCACGATCACTCGGTTGGGCTGGGAAGCCTGTCCCCGTCACTGAGGCAGAAACATTAGCTTTGTGCTCAAACGGTCACCCCCTGCTTTCAAATGGTCACCAGCAAGCAATGGGAAGCTGTGTGGCCCACCAACTTCTAGCACCATGCCGGTCACTTCCCAACCATGCCGCCAAAGGACAGAGGGCGAGGCCGTAGGTGAGGGGCCATACGGCGTGGCACCAGGAGCAGCAGCAGGTGCCAGATAATCAGACTGCCTGCATTCGGGCCACGCCACTGTCATTGGGGCAGGGCGCCCAGTCTCCTGAGCCTAAAACCGGGGCCGTGCTAGCTCTTAGCCCCCACAGGTGTCACGGACACGAAATGAGGCAGCACGCTCAGTGCCGGGGACGCGGCGCGTTCTCAGCCAACATCAGCTGCCGTAAGTCCTGCTGGAAGTGGTTCTGGCTACAGAAGTGGCCGTGACGATGCGCACTCTTTGGACAGAAGACGCACCCTGTGCGTAAGTCCCTCTGGCCTTCAAGGCTGCCGCAGCCTCCCACAGCATGTCACCAACACCCAGGAGGAGGGGACCCCCGAGGAGGACAGGACTACCCTTCCTTGCTTCTGCCGTGAACACAGACTTGGAAATTTACGCTCCTGCAGAGTTCCCCAAGAGCCTGTGTACCCTCATGTTTACTTTTGAGAGAGAGAGAGAAAGAGAGAGAGAGAGCAAGCAAGCAGGGGAGGGGCAGAGAGAGAGGGAGACACAGAATCCAAAGCAGGCTCTGAGCTGTCAGCACAGAGCCTGACGTGGGGCTCGAACCCACGAACCGTGAGATCATGGCCTGAGCCGAAGTCGGATGCTCAACCGACTGAGCCCCCCAGGCGCCCCTATTCATACTGTTCTTAAATGCTTTTTCCCAGCCCCAAAGACGTCCTTCCACGGCCAGCAAAGCATCCAAGGATCCCTTGCAGAGGGTGACTGCCACTTTCAGAGCATTCCTAAGTGAAAACATGGACCCGGAGCTGGTGCCCCCAAAGCCCTCTGTGGCTCTGAGGCCCAGACCCACAGAAGCCATGCCCAGATTCAACGACATCACCAGTGGGCTTCAATGATATCACCAGTGAGCCGTCTGAAAACAAACGGACAAGACCCCAAGTCAGACATTCTAGAATACGGTCAGCCTAAAAGCCGTCGAGCAACGATCTTATTGGTCACAAGGATGGACGAAGTATTTGAGGCCCACGGAGTCACCGTAGCAGAGCAGGGAATCTGGGAAGCAGATGCGTCTGAGGGAACCTGCCTGGGGTTCCCCATAAGAGGTGGGGCTGACATCACTTTCAGGGATAAGGTAACCCAGGTGGAAGTCCTCCTCTCTCTTGCCCTGAAGGTGGTCAGGGTGGAAGGGGCTTAATTAGACCCTAAAGATATAGTCAGAGAAAGGCATATGGATGCCCACAGCTGAGTGTCACAGGCCACCCGTCAGCCTGTCCAAGACAACCCGGTGTTGCCCATGACACGTCACCCACGACACGTATCTGCCTTTCAAATATATGTTATTGGCGCAAATAATAAAAGGTGTTTGGGGATGATATTAGAAGGATGTCATCAACGTCTCCTCATCCACTCTTTCGGGAAAGAGGAGAACCGGCCATCCAAAACGTCAGACGTGGCTTGGAGGCGTTTGTGGACTCACACTGAACTGGGTCTGTCAGAGATTTCAGAAATCATGTCAAAGCAAAACAGCAGAGTTGAATTTTGACACATTCCCCACGAAAGGATCCAGTTTTCCCACCCTGGCCTCTCACTCTGAGTGTGCCACGTTCTCTTACACCTCCGCGCCTTGGCACGTGTTGTTCACACTGTTCCAGAGCCCTCTGTGGCTTCCGCACACCCGGCACGCAGGCACTCTGCTCAGAAACGCTCCCTCCCTGGCGACACCTTCCCTCCCGTGCCCGAGGCACCCTGGGGCTGCTTTCCTTGGCTTCTCTACCCTGAACACATGCGTTACAGACATCAGCTCGTTACTTGGGTAAACTGACAGCCGACTGGGTTCACGGAGGACCTCCCGATAGTCCATAAATTCTTAAGAGGACAGACCATGCTCTCCCATGACTGTGTCCCCCAGCAATGTTATGCACGGGTGCCCAGCACAGGTGTCCTAGAACTGTGCTATGTGTCACTGTGTTATGTACTTGGGTTTTGGTCGATTGGAAAGCTGCTCATCGTTTAGACTCAAATATCGATTGTCTGGGGGCACATAACAATCAACGGTGTGGATCTCAAATGATACTTGCACTTGGGGATAATGTGGAAGATGTTCTAGCAGCTAGAACAGTACTTGATACGTAGCAAGTGCTCCATGAGCATGTGTTGAATGAATGAATGAGCGTAAACTATCAACAACACAGGTTATTATGGAGTGTTAGTTCTGACGAACTGTGAGGGATGGGGCGCCGGGGTGGCTCAGTCCGTTAAGCGTCCTACTTCTGCTCAGGTCATGATCTCGCGGTTTGTGAGTTCAAGCCCCGCGTCGGGCTCTGTGCTGATGGCTCAGAGCCTGGAGTCTGCTTCGGATTCTGTATGTCTCTCTCTCTGTCCCTCTCCCGCTCATGCTCTCTCTCTCTCTCTCTCTCTCTCAAAAATAAACATTAAACAATGAAAAATGTTAAAAAAGGAACTGTGAGGAATACATGTAAATACAGTTGGTACTGACAAAGTCAAAATCAATGTATTACCCATAAGTTAATATCAATATAAAATTCCAGGAGAACATATTCTACAAGTATCCTTCAAATACATCAACAGTCACATTTTTTTTTTTTTTTTAATTTGAGAGAGAGAGAGAGCACGCGCGCAAGGAGGAGAGGGGCCAAGGGAAGACAGAGACAATCTGGGGCTCGATCCCACGACCCTGGGATCATGACCTGAGCTGAAATCAGAGTCAGAGGCTCAACCGACTGAGCCAACCAGGCGCCCCCGACAGAATCACATTTTAGTGAAATGCTGGGATTTTACCAGATGCTCGTGGGTTTCTTTTTAGCACAGATGATTTGGATTCAGAGTTTTCAGCAAAGTGGACCCTCTGTATTGAACGCACAGACCATTCGACATTTCACTCATTCTCCGTAACTTCTGGTCGCCCTCTATTTCCAGACCTTCCCAAGAAGGAAATAAGTAATGGTCACCTAACAACAGAACAGTTGCATTGGCATTTGGGGCAGCGCTATCCCAGCGTGATCTCTGGTGGGTCAGTACCATCCAGGAGAGGTTTAGAAACACAGCTTCCAGGCCCCGCCTCACCCCTGTGGAGTCCGGACCTCTAGGGGTGGGGGCTCGGGAAGGTGGGTGTCAGCCAGGCCTCCACGCGATCCTTCCGGCGCTAACATTCGAGAGCAATGTCTTTGCGGGCAGAATCAAAAGCTCAGTAGAAGTTCTCCAGTCCATAAAGTAAAATGTCAACTGTTAACACGCTAGGGGAGGGCACTATGAACATATAGGGCCGGGGGTCCCCAGCCGGCAGGAGGGCCACTGTTCCGGGGGACAAAGGAGGCACCCAGGGACTTCTAGCCTCGTGAGGAAGAGGTGCAGCCCGGGATGTGTCTGCCGCACAAAACTCATTGGCTGTCACAACACCCCCCCACCCCCCGCCCGCCCCGGTCCCCGTCCCACGCCAATATTACCCCCGCCTCATTTCCTCTCCACAGAGATAGCTCTGTTCGGAGAAAGTCTGCGGGGCCAGCAGCGGGTGTAACAGCTGACCCGCCCTGCTTATTAGAATCACCGACTCCAAGAATCATCTCCACCGACGGCCAGCCTTTCTGTTTAGCGCCAGGTTGACCCAAGATGGTCTTGGCCGCTGGGAAACTTTGACTCTTCTTCCTCCCGGGGGCCCCGAGAAAGCCCCTTCGATGGTGGCGACAGCAGGACGAAGCTGGTGTGATTTCAGCCTCGGACGCGGACGGGCCGGTGTGACGGCCGCGTCCCCGCCGTCGGGGGGTCCCGATGTCGGACGACACCCGTATCAGCCGGCGCGGCTGAGCAACGAAGGTTCACCCGCACAAATGCACTGGGTGCCAGGGAGGTCCCAGGAGGCGCTTGGTCACACGCAGCTCGCCACGGCCGCCGGCCCTCCCAGAGGGTGCCCCGGAGAAGCTTTCAAAGCAGACAGCCCCTCTGTTAGCAGCTCACTTCCAGCCGCGGTGGGCGAGGGAATGAGAGAGGGAACGTCCGATGATTACTTCCTTATGGCCCTCACATTCTTCAAGTATATTCCCTACACCCGCTGGAACGCTGCTGCATTCTTGAGTCCTTCCTTCCCTTTCAGAGCACTGTCTTGTATTGACACGCCGCTAAAAGGACACAGGAGCAGGACCGGCCTCCCCTCCCTCCGCGCGCGCCCCTCCTTTGCCATGGCCGTGCTCTCTCCACGCCCGCCGTGCCTTGTTCTCTTTCTAAGAATGCAATAAACATTTCAGCGCGATCTTTTCAATCCACATTATTTATAATATTCTGAACATCCATCGAGCCTGGCCAGAACCGCTAAGCAATAAATCAAACTTAGCAACAACAAAAAAAGGAAGGATTGGGGGGTGGGGATCACCCTTTGGCGAGGCTAAAGCCTGAGCCGGCTCATTCCCCAAAGGGCTTGGTTATGTTAGGAAAACCGAGATGGGGATGAGACTCGGGGTTTAGAATGACATGGAGGCAGGAACTCGAATCTATAGGCGTAATCGTCACTTTGTATAAATCTCAAACAAACCTACCTCTCGGGGGTGTCGTGGGGATAAATGAGATACGTGGGAAGCACTCCTTTCTGGGTCCGAGAGGTCATCATCTTGGAATGAAGAGGCTGAAAGCCCTCCTCCTCTCCTGGGGCTCCAGTCCTGGCTAATTACCATCCCCGCCACAGGTTCAGATGCCATAGGGGGGAGCCCTGAAGCGGGGGGCCTTGGGGGCGGAGCTGAGCAGGTGATGTGTTAATGGCGGCCTGGCCACTAGGCCCCGGCTCGGGTGGCCACCCTCGGGGCGCCAACCCCGACCCCCCACCACGCTCCCCCGCCCCCACCGGTGGGGACCAAGCCAGGCCACATGCAGCCAGAGGCCTGTCCCTGGAAGGATTCTGCTCCTGGCCGGCAGTGGGGGGCGGAACTTGTCCCACACCCATACTGCATGGCGCTAGGCAGGTTTACACAGCCTGCCCTTCTCACAGAGGCAGCATCTGGCTGGAGAGCTCGCCGATGATTTCAAAATTTATCTAAACAAACGTGGCGGCCAGCGGAGGCTATTGGCTAATTGCATAATTGGCCTGAGGCCTTGCTGCCTGGGCGATTTCCCACTCGTTCCGAACGTCTCGCACTGGAAATCCAAGCCGCCCGGCCTTGCCGCGGACCAGGCGTGTGTTTACGTGGCTAGACCTCAACTTCGCGGCTCTGCGGCTGTGGAGTCAGACGGGCTCTGGAATCCGCTGTCAGTGGTCCCCTTCTGACGGTTTCCTGCCTCTCCATCCTTGGGCGGTGGTTCTGAATGTGAGACCGGAGTTGCTGAGTCACAGCCCACGCCGTGTCACCAGGGTCTCATGCTGGTTCTGGGGAAATGACCATAACCGGCGGGTCACGGGACTTCTCCGCAGGGAAGCAACTCTTCTTCCGAAAACGGTCAAACGTGCCAACCAGTTTAGCCCCACCAGCCCACCACTTTGCATTTCCACCTCGTCTGGCCTTGCTGTAAGACCGACGGGCCGTCCTGTTCAGATCAGTCACCTGCTTGCCGGACTTGGTGGCCGTAAGGTTGCGAGCAATGTTCTAGAAGGTTCAGCACTGGCGTGGCCGTGTTCGTCACTTGTACCAGGAAGTGTCCAAAAAAACCCCCAAATTTATGGATGATTTCCATATGTGCTTTAAGAAAGTCTTCTCAAATACGTTTTCTTTGTGACCTCCCTAGGGCACAGGAATGACCGAAGTCTTTATTCCGTGACCATGACAGTCAATGATCTGTTCACAGTGTCCACTTCCTTTGCTCCCGATGACACAGACACCCTCCGCCTCTCCAGCCCATCTGGCCCGAGGGGCTGACCCAGACCTCTCGGGTCTCTTCCTCTTCTGTCCCTTGGCTGTTGCCTCCCAGGCCGGACTTTTCTACCCACAGACCTGCCCGCCTCCCCATCCCTAAATGGAGGGCTGGTCTAGGAGCCACTGCTCTCTGTCTTTCCCACCTTCAACCGTTTACACACGTTATCTTCTTGTCTTTACTCATGTGGTGTCGGGGACACATACGGTTAGGCCCGTGGCTTTAGAGCCAGACTGCCTGGGTTCAAATCCTGACTGCCCCACTTCCCATCTGCGTGGCTGTGGACAAGCTACTTACCCTGTCCGTGCCTCGCCCGTAAAATGGGGATAATAGTAGAATGTATATTGCACCGGCTGTGGTTTCGGTAATGCAGTAAATGCTCAGTAAACATCTGTCTTTCTCATTATTAAGGCTTTACCAGACACGTTTCATGGTGTGCCTCCAGCCCCTTCAAACGGGCTCTGTTTCGACCCAGGCTGTGGTTGGGGGTGAGCTCTGGCAGTCACAGTTTATACGCCATGATCACGCCCATCAAGCCACGGTGACTTGGGCATACAGTGGTTAGCTAATCCAGAGCCTGGCCAGCAGCTTCTGACCCAGCACGTGAAGCTGAGTTAAGAAAAAAGATTCTTTTCTCCTTCTGAGCTAGGAAACATGGAGCAACCCAGACTTGCTAGGTCCTTCTTGCTTCCAAATGGTGTCGTGCGTCCTCATGATAAATTCACCTAGATGATGTGAGTGGTTCTCTTCTCTTTTTCTTCCCGGCCAAAAGCACCCCCAAAGGACAAAAGCTTAACTACTGTATCTCTCACATATGTCCCACCGCAGGTACATGCACTTAAAAGACAGATTTTGACGAAAGAGATACATTTCTTGTTGCAAAATTTGGGGTCACTGGCAAGATGGCCGGAAAGTTTTCTGTCACTTTTGACACTAGACCTTTTAGGCCATCAGTGAGATATCTAGGACATGAATGAAATTGGTTTAATTGACTCCTATTTCAAATCCAGATCCTACAATGCCTGTAGGTTTAATTGGATAAAAGTCTTTTTTTTTTTTTTTTTTTTTTAAAGTCTTTATGAGTTAAGGTGAGTCCAGAGCCAACTCCTTTCTGGTTAACTTCTCCATCACTCTGGAGAAATGTCCCTACTACCATTTCTCAAATGACAAAGTGGAGTTTTCCGGAGCACCCGATGTGGGTGGAAATAACATCCATCCATCATTAACCCACTGTATGCTGGGTGCCATGCTAGACACTGGGAATAGGGCAGTGGTCAAGATGGACCCATACGTGACCCCAGGGGATTTATATGCTAATGGGGGAGGCAGACAGACATTCAAATAATCCCACAAATCACGATGGATGTTAAGAATAGAAACAAACAAGGTACTATGATAAGTATCTTAACAGAGTGGTCAGGCGAAGGATCCAGTCACCAGAAAAGGTGGGCAAAGGCCACAGGACACCTGAGGATTTCACGGCATGGCAAGAAAGACACTGTGGTTGGAACGGGCCAATGGGAAGGAGAGAAATGAGGATGTGTTTGGTAAGAAAGCCAGGGGCTAAGGTCTGCAGGGCCTTGGGGGTCATGGGAAGGAGCTGGGTTCTATTCTGAGTACAAGGGAAGCCACTGCTAGGTTTATGTAGGGAGTGGCAGCATCTCATTTATGTTGTACAGTCATTTGGGTCCAGTCTCTGTGTACAAGTCAAGTCAACAAGACCGTTCTGAGAGAACCAACACAGCATCCAGGTGGGAGAGTGGAAGCGGGTGGTGGCGGTGGAAATGGAGGGATTTGAAAGGCAGTTTCGAAGACAATTACCAGGCCTTCCTTTTGGGTAAGAAAGGGGGCCGTGGTGAAAGGAGAGGAAACGGTTTCTATCTCGAATAACTGGTCAGTGGGGTGCCATTTACTGACACGGAGAAAACCAGGGGCTTCTAGGTAGGCTGCAAGGGATTTCAGTTGAGATCTCAAAAAAACCTTTGGGCGTGCAGTGGAAATCTGGAGCTCAGAAGACAGGTCTTGGTTGGTGATGGTGGCGGTGATGGTGACAGATGGAAAGGCCAAAGAGCTTTGGGGGGAAAGGTCACGGGAGGTGCAGAGCAGCAGGGACGGAAGAGGAGCAGCCAGCAGGAGGAAGTTAGGGCAGATGGCGGAGCGAGGGGATGCCGAGCTCATTAGGGACTTTGGAGACTAGGGCCAGGGGTGGGTGGAGGGAGGGCCGTGCCACTACCCGCTGAGCACAGCAGCAGTAGCACCAACTACCGAGGGTCCACTGTGTGCCAAGCACTGTGCCCACCGTCTCAGATACGCCATTTCTGTCACCATAAGAGTCCTGCAAACTGCTATCGTCAAGATGATGAGGACGACGGTGACCATGACCATGATGATGAGGAGGAGAAGGACAACGGTGGAACCCAACGCTCAGCACAGTTAAGCAACTTATCTAAGGTTTCAAAGCTCCTCAGTGTTGGGGACTGAATGCAGGTCTGACTAGCTCCAATGGTCATAGTCCTGAAGACATACAATAACGTCGAGACTGTACGTGACTACAAATACCAATGACACACCTTCCAAGCCATCTTCTCTGCTTCCGCTGCCGGCTGTCTCATTCTAGACAAACAACTATGGACTTCTCACCCTCTCCCTGCCGCAGAACAATCCAGTGTCCCACTTCTGGTGGCCAGGTCAACCGTCTTCCCAAATGTCAACTCAAAGCCTAACCATATGTGTTCCTTGCTTTCCCTTCAAGAACCAGAAGAGACAAAATTAGTTATTTGCAGATGATGGAGCGCCAACCTGGAAATAACAAAATAACCAATGGAAAACCTATCTGAACTAAAGAGGCCAGTTAACAAACACACTGATAGACCCCGACCCCTTTCTTACGAACCAGTCACAAACCACGGAAGACACGATGAGAAAAATTTACTAATAACCATACTTGTGAATGGAGAACAAAGGAATTCACAAAAATGGACAGGGCTGATATTTTGGAAATTCCGTAACCTCACTGAGGGCCATAAAGGGAAATCCAAATAGAGAGAGAGAGAGAGAGAGAGAGACATCCCATATTCCTGGAGGGGAAGATTCAATATCATGTGTGTGCCCATCCTTTCCAAACTAACATCAACGTTCAATTTGGTTATAATAAAAATAACAACAGAGTGTTTCAGGAACCTGCCAAAATAGTGTGAGCAACCAACTCACAGTCTCAGATACACTGTCTGTTCCCGTTTTGCAGATAAGGCACCCGGGGCTCGGGTGAAGGAAGGTGGAAAGTATTCGAAGGAAATTCACATGGAGGCACAAAACGATAATTGCATGACGTCTGCTGCAGTTGTGTGTGGACGTGTGAGGCAGGAGATAAGGGTGGGGGCTGTAGATCCCAGGGGGCCCCAAGTGTTGCCACATGGAACTTGGGTCCTGGGGAGTCTCTGGAAGGTTGAGCAGGGAGCGGTGGTAGTGGAGGAAAGGGCCAATGAGAACAAGTCCATGTTTTTCAAAGCTCGCCCTGGTGCCTGTGTGGGGAAGGCACTGAAAGGGGGCAGAACAGCAGACAAGGAGGTGAGTCAGGAAACAGAAGGATCCAGAAGGGATGACAGGAGTCTGAAGGATAGAAGGAAGGGGGCACACGGCTTCCACAGACCCTGAAGAAGGAAGAGAACCATCACAAGTTTGCATCACATTGGACGCTGAGCGAGAGGGACGAGCCAGGCGCAACTCCTGAGGCTTTGGCTTGGGAAACGGAACGGTCGGCAGGCTTGTTCATCAAAATAGAAAACAGAGAAGGAAAAGCAGGGCTGGCGAGGATCACAGGCCCAAGTCTGGACATCTTGGGTATTATGTCCAGCAAGTTTTAACAGCACAGTATTGCTTTTCTTCCACCGGGATTGTAGAGAACATGTCTTTTGAGCTAGCAAGTCACTGGGGGAAATTTCCTATTTGGGTGGGGGGTTGGGGCAGGCCTCTATCTACATTAAATATCCCAAGTGTGACACAGATGCATATACTTTGGAGTAGCTCTAAAAGTGATAAAAGGCCTTGGGGGTGGGTCCAGCCTCAACAGCTGGTAAAGGCCTCCCAGGCAAGGGGAGTCTTTGGGGTCTTCTTCCCATGCTCCTGCGGAGGCGGAGTCCAATACCACTTCTCCATTTCCCTCCCTCTACCCCAAGACTCCCAGATCGTCTTTGTATGTTTCTATACATTTGTGAAGGTTTTCGCTGGTGCTTGACGCCATTTTCTTACTACAGTCCCTCCTCTTGGACGTCCTAGTGTGTCTCTTCATTCATCATAGTCCTTCAGACATTATATGGTTTCAAAGTATGGTAAGACAGTTGTCAACAGCAAGGCACGTGATTGGAAGCCATGCTTTTAATCAATGACACATTAGTGTCTCCAGGCGTCTGTTTTCTTAACTTATAACCATCTTCATAGCCCTGATCCTTAGACTTAGCCGTTTATCACAGTGTACAGAAAAAAAGGTCAGCCAAAGGAAAGCTAGCTTCTCTATTTGACACTCTTTTGGCCAACCTATCGGCCAGGAAGAGCACAATTGAGACGCTCTCGCTCATCTATGGTGGAATTTCCAACTGAAAGAATCTGGAGGGGCTATCCAGGCAAGAATTGCACTTGCGAATTTGAATACGTGAACTGAGAGAGTCGCTTTACAGGGATGAACTTTGTTTTTCTGTGCCCAAACTACAGAAGGGCATGTGTCTGTCTGTCCTCTGGCAAATGGGGATCCGAGACACCAGCACAGGTGGACGTAGAAACTAGGTAGGGGCTCTAGTCGGGGGAAGGCAGTTCAGGAAATCGGACAGGTATCCTCAACAGGGAAAACTGGGGGTGTTCACAAGTACGGATTCCCCAAACTGACTGTGACCCCAGGTGCTGAGCATCTGAAAGAATATGGATTTTATGAAGCTCACGGAATGGCCCGTAGTAACTTCTGAACCCCTTCACCATCACAGACTATCTTTTACTCCGACAAAACATTGTGGATCATTAGAAATGGCTTTTCTTATATTAAGAGGGAGCTTTCTTCCTTTCTATAAATATTTAACCTTCTGTGTTTGCAATAAAATTCTCAGAGTTTTCATTTCATGGGGTTAAAATATAAACTCAAGCAGAGCGTTCACCACGGTGACCTAAATGTAGAGGTTTTGCTTTGAATGGCCCTCTTCATTCTATAAGCTTGACCTGTACGCGCCTTTTAAAATTAAAAACAATTTTCTTAAGCAACGACGTGTTTCCAGTAACTTCTGTCTGTGGGGATTACATTCTAGTTCATTTTCTGGAATCATTTTCTTAATCAAACGCAAAATGGCGGTCCCTTCGGCGAAGCCTGGTGGAAACGGTACCCTGAATAACATTCGAGGGTTTTCTTTTGAAGCTGAACTCTGGCAATTACTGTACTGGAAAAGGCTGTTTTACGACGGTGCATTTCTTCAGGAGAGGAAATGATTTTTGAGAATACTGAAGCCTTTTTTATTCTAAAGCAGGCCAGCAACACCTGTACACAATCTTTGTAGACAACAATAAGACTTTTTCTGAGGTCTCGTGTCATGACCATTTAATTTAATAGCTCTGAGAGTTTACACAGGACACTAATACCTCAGTTAGCTGGCAAGATTGGCGAACTGGGGATTCCAGTTAACTTAATTTTTCCATCAACTAATAGTAACCCATTTATACGCAATGAAATTTCCTCAGCGGGATATGGGGGATCTGGACATCTCTTTTCAGGTATGGACAACTGTTATGTTTTGTCTCTTGGTTTGACATTTTTTTTTAGAAGAAAAAAAAAAGCGGCATTTCCCCCCCCTTCATAAATCTTCACATTAATAAACCAATAATCAAGCACATGTGAGAGACCTCACCAAAAAGAAAAAAAAAAAAAGGTTAAATTTAACACTGATAGTCTCCAGATAAAGAAAATAAACGGAGGGAGGAAAATAAAATATATTCCTCTCAATCCACGGTAGTGTTCATTTTCACATGCTAGGCATCAGTGTGCACCCGGGGGACACAGAGATAAACAATACATGTTTTTTTGGGCCTTGGAGGCTCACAGTTTATATGTAGAAGAAGTTGAGAACTTCAGAAGATACGAGAAATGACAAGTGTTTAAACATTTTTTTTCCTTTAAAAGCATAAAAAGCTACTCTTGCTTTTGAAAAGTCATGGCAAATGAAACGTTCTCTTTGTAATAATTAGTGAAAAGAAAATAAATTTAAGGTTGCCCCTAGATCTTTTCACCAGCAGAAAATAAGGACTGGCTTTATATCTGGACTTCAGCTTAGCTTCAAAGGGTCTTAGAAATGTAACAGGTAAGTGGAGAAAAGGAATGGAAAGAACTTTGTAGTTTGACTTGCCCGGGGCCCAAAGACCCCTGGCTGTCCTCAGTCTTGCTAGTTTCTGAAGTCTGTGGCTGTCTTTTAATTAACAGATGCAAAGTCATTCAAAGTCATGGGTGGGGCTTGGTTTCTTTCCTCAGATGATTTCCAGCAGGCAAGAGCCAGGGGTTCCGGGATGGGGCTCAGAAATTTGTATTTTTAGTGAGATTATCATGGGATTCTTATCATTAAGGAAATTTGGAAAATATGCCCCTGGGTAACATCATTTGCCCAAGATATTTGGGGGTGGGGCAGGGGGGAGGGGGCAGGGGGGAGGGGGTGCTGGGAGGGAAGAGCAGATTCCCAGGCTCCAAGACCTGGAGAATCAGGTTCAGTAAGCCTGCGGTGGGGCTCTGCAATCAGTATTTGCAAATTTCAACATGCAATTCTCACGCATGTCTCATACAAATGGTTGCCAGAAACATTGCCCTTGGTGCTAAAGACTTTGCCAAACCCTGTCCTGCTAGTGTTGGACACAAAACAACCAGAATCAGGGGCGCCTGGGTGGCTCAGTCAGTTAAGCGGCCGACTTCGGCTCAGGTCATGATTTCGCGGTCCGTGAGTTCGAGCCCCGCGTCGGGCTCTGTGCTGACAGCTCAGAGCCTGGAGCCTGTTTCAGATTCTGTGTCTCCCTCTCTCTGACCCTCCCCCGTTCATGCTCTGTCTCTCTCTGTCTCAAAAATAAATAAACGTTAAAAAAAAAATTTAAACAAACAGAAAAAAACCCAACCAGAATCAGGAGAAAGCCCTGTAGAGGTCCAAAGCACTGATGCAAAGCGTGGGCATCTGGAACGTCCCCGTCTGCATCCGGAATGTCCAGGTCCACCCGGGGCTCTTCCTGCTTCCTGCGGTTCCTGATCTGACCTCTATGAGCCATTTCTCCAAGGCCCGCCTCCGCCAGCCCGGGGTTAAGCCCAAAGCATCACAGACAACAAGATGCTTGTCTGTCCCCATACAGGGGCAGACCTAGGAGGCCAATGGGTGCAACTCTGGTAGACTGAAGTAGTGACCGCCTTGGGGAAAAGTGGCAAAATGTCTTTTGGAATGGTCACAGCTTGGTTATATCATGCCTCAAAGTCACAAATGAAACGATGACACATCCCACTGCCTGGTCATAAATGAACACACTGTTTACTACAAATTCTGCTGAAATAAACCTGTCTTCACGTACAGTTGCTAAGGCATTTGTGCTTAGAAAAATAAATACTTTAAAGACAAACAATACCTTCACATTTTCCCTTCAAAAAAATGACTAATGTACTAGAAACTTGTGAGACGCCGTAACGAAATTTTTCTGGAATCCCCATCCTCCTGCATCTCACACTTGCTAGTCACGGCATGGACCTCTCTGGGAATGCCAAGGGAAATATCAGACTTGGTAGGGCTAAAAAAAAAAAAATAGGGCAAGATCATAAAGGGGGTGAACAACTCCACTCGAATGCTTCCCCGTGAAGTCAGTCTGCGTTTCATCCAAGCGGTCAAACTGCAGAAGCACCCTGGCAATTCAGCTGTCCTGATTTCGAACCTCTGCCCGCCTGGATAGAGTCTGCAACTTAACTATTCAGTATGAAGACAAAGTCGTGTACCTGTTAGCACACGCTTCTCCGAAAGAGAGAAGGCAAGGTACATGTTTCGCCCCCGCCCCCCACGCACTGATCTCTGACTTGTAAATATCCTTGCAGGACACAGGAAGACGATATTGTCTGCTGCGTTAGGGTGGGCAGTTACAAAAAAAATATATATATAGGGGTGCCTGGGTGGCTCAGTCGGTTGAGCATCCGACTTCGGCTCAGGTCATGATCTCACAGCTCGTGAGTTCGAGCCCCGTGTCGGGCTCTGTGCTGACAGCTCAGAGCCTGGAGCCTGCTTTGGATTCTGTGTCTCCCTCTCTCTCTGCCCCTAACCCACTCGCATTGTCTCTGTCTCTCTCAAAACTAAATAAACATTAGAAAAAATTAAAAAAATATATATATATATCCTCTTGAACACCGCCAGAGCTGAAGATTCTTATGTGTGAATAGGACAAATGGTTCTTTTTCAGTTTGGAAAGAGAAAGCACCTAAAAAAAAAAAAAAGGTTTGGTGGGGAGGCTTTGCCGTGGTATTTCACCTCAACACATCTTTCAAGTCTGATGGCTTGTAAGCTCACGGCTTTGGTTCTGGTCTTCAGCCTTCAGACAACTCTAAGCTGTCCGCAGCAGCTGCAGAGGCCGAGTCTTTAAATGAAATAAAGAAATAATTGCTTCGGGGAACAAAGGGAGGAGAAAAAAAAAAGCCCCGTTAGCTGAACTACACGGCCCCTTGGGAGTGTGTGTGGTATGTGTTCCTGATTAATATTGTGCAGTGTGGTCAAAAGGAATCCCTGAGCGATCCCAGAGCGTCAGAAAAAGTGTGATGTGGTCAAAGAGAGGGTTTCAGAAGCATACCTGGGCTCAAATCTCAGCTCTGCCACTGATTAGCTACGTGACCTCGACAAAGGGCCTTGACCTCTTGGGGTCTTCACTGCTTATCTGCAATATGGGAATAACACGACCCACTACCTCGAGGGGACGTGGTGAGGACTGGGGAGGATGAGGTATGCGGTGTGCTGATTTTGCTGAACAGCAAACTGAACGGTGCCCAGGCGGGGAGCCGAATGGTGCACGGGGTCCCTGGAAAGGCTCAGGGATGGGACGCGCCAGGTGGTGCCGAAGGCAGAGCTAGAAATAGAGGGGCTGGTTAAACAAACATGAGCACCGTGACACCCCAGATCCCCTCTGTCACCCCACACAACCAGGCAGCCACCCCCCCACTATGCTCTCGGGAAAGGTGCAGCGGAGAGTGGACCACGGGAGTTGTGAACACGGGGGCAGCAGGCCCAGGAGAAAGAACACATTAGGGGAGAGGCTGAAAATAGGGAAATTAAATAAAAGGTTCATGCGGAACGGTGAGCTGGCTTTCCCCCGCCCCTGTCAGGCTCCCGGGTGCCACCGGCTAAACTTCTACTCTCCAGGCCAGAGACCATAGGTTTCCTCTCAGCAGAAAGGGGTCAACCAAAGAGAAAAGAGAATGGATACTAACATTTGGGGGCCCCAATAAAATGATGAGGTCCTTCCCACTCTGATAATCCTCTGGAGAGACCTGCAACTCAACAGACCCCACCCCCCGCATACGAGCTGTCAGCACAGAGCCCCACGTAGGGCTCGAACCCACGAACCAGGAGATAGATCACTGACTTGAGCTGAAGTCGGATGATTAACCAACTGAGCCACTCAGGCGCCCCTTTGGTGCCGCATTCTCAAACATGAGCAGGTTGCCAAGCATCACTAGACATCTGACAAGACAGAAAAATGGAACAGAACCCCCAAATCATCCCCCCGTTCTCTCTGCCAAACCCCCACCCCCTAAAAAACCAGAAGGAATTGAGAAGATAAAAGCAAAGAAGAGAAGTCAGTGCCCAAGAAACACTAATTAATATCCTCTAAGCTACAACACGTAACAAAATATTTTGTGTCTATGAAACCAGAACTGAGCAGCATTTAAAATCAGAAAAGCCGAGCTACAAAACTAAGACAGCAGCAATAAAGAAATTCAAGGGGAGGATCTGAAGAAGCAGTTGAAGAAAGGTCCCAGAAAGGAACAAAAAGACAAAGAAATTAAAAACAGGAGAGAAAAGAAGGAAATCAATAAATTAAGCCAGGAGGCCCAATATCCAACAAGGAACGTAGAACGTACCAGAAGGAAGGAAAGGAAGAAGAGAGAGGAGGTACTTGTCAAAGCTCCAATAGAAGAAAAAATGTCCTGAGCAGAAGGACATGAATTCCAGACTGAAGGGTCCATGAAGTACCCAATACCATAACGGGGGTGGGGGTGGAAGGAAGTTACCCAGAGTCCTCCTGCATGAAAGTTAGACTACTGATGCTAAGGAGAAGCTCTTAAAAGCAAAACGGGACGTATGACAAGGTTCAGGAATCAAAATGACACTGGACTTCTTGACAGCCGCACTGGATGCTAGCAGACAATGACCGATGCCTTCAGCTTTGGGAGCACAAAGCGTTCTTCACCGAAAATTCTACGTGAAGTCAATCGGTTAAGCGCTCCAGACATGCACCATCTTGAGAAATGTACTTCCCAGGCCGTCTTCCTCAGAGAGCTGGCGGAGGGTGTGTGAAGGACATAAAACCAAGGAAGAAGATACGAGCTCCGGGAAAGGGGGGCTCCAACGGGAGAGAGGGGGGATGAAGAGTCTCTAGAAGACGCTGAAGAGAAGCCATGGGGCAGCGGAGGTGCACGGGGCCTGGAGGGCTAGCGATCTGGGCTGGAACAGAAGCAGGGGGCTCAGGAAGGCCGACTCCCAAGCAACATGCAGGAAAGACAGATTATCTGGTGTGCGTTTGCACCAGATCCATGAGTATTTCTTAGCTCGGTAGTAACACAGGGCCAGAATCAGGATGAGCAAAGGGGAAAGACGGCATAAGTCCAGGACAAACAAAATGTTGCACGAGGAAGGAAATCGGTGACAAACACCGATATTGTCAAAACAAAAATGCTGGGGGGCGCTTGGGTGGCTCATTTGTTTGAGCGAACAACTCTTGATTTGGGCTCAGGTCATGATCTCATGGTTTGTGGGATCGAGCCCAGCATCGGCCTCCATGCCGAGGGTGGAGCCCGCTTGAAATTCTCTCTCTCTCTCTCTCTCTCTCTCTCTCTCTCTCCTTCTGCCCCACTCGTGCTCACTCTCTAAAATTTAAAAAGAAATCTTTTTTTTTTGAAGGAAAAATGAAAATACTGAATCACAATTTACCTAACAACCGTGATTACCCTCTGTTGGTGGCACAAACGGAGGAGTGTGAGTACGTGAGGGGGTGCGGGGAGCAGGCAGTGTAAGAGCTAAAACAGTAGAAGCTAGCGGATGACATCTCAAATTGCAATCCGATCCTATTGGTATAAGCATGTTATTTAGAAGAAAGGACATTCCTGGGGCGCCTGGGTGGCTTTGTTGGTTGAGCGTCCGACTTCGGCTCAGGTCATGATCTCGTGGTTTGTGAGTTCGAGCCCCGCATCGGGCTCTGTGCTGATGCCTCGGAGCCTGGAGCCTGCTTCGGATTCTGTGTCTCCCTCTCTCTCTGCCCCTCCCCTGCTCGCACTCTGTCTCCCTCTGTCAAAAATAAATAAACATTAAAAGAAGAAGGAGGAGGAGGAGGAGGAGGAGGAGGAGGAGGAGGAGGAGGAGGAGAGAGAGGAGGAGGAGGAGGAGGGAGAGGAGGAGGAGAAAGGACATTCCAGAAGAAACAGGAAGGAGGCGCTGAAAGCAGTCTTCTCTGGGGGGCTGGGCACCAGGGGGAAGGGAGGTCACTGCTGCTTTCTGTTTCCTGGTTTGGAATGGACTCTGTACTTCTCTCTGTCTTTGTGAACTATGCCTAGACGTTATTTTGACTCCTCACCAGGCCGGATTCTGTGCTCAATGCCTACTCCTGCTGCTCACCACGGGGATCAAGGGCAGGAACGCAGCAGGAGGAGAGCGAATGCCACCTCCATGTGGACCATGTGGAATAAGCAGGTACTGGGTGCAAGAGACAGAAGAGAAACACAGGCCCATGACAGCTTCCGCTTGGTTGCCCAGCAAGCACACTGCACACACATAAAAAACGTCAATAAGCGATCGATATGTTTTATCATAACATGACTTTCAGGCACAGCCAAGACTGCGTTCAGTTCCTTCCCAGAGGGAGCAAAATCTCGGATCACGTTGTGCCACTGTACGTGGAAAGAAGCCTCTGTTGTACGAGTCCCGGGTCTCTCTGGCTGATGTGTGTTCTTTTCAATCCAGTCCACGTAGAGTTGTCCATATCCTGACTAATGATCTGTTCACCTTCCATACGTCCCGTATATACTCGTAGATGACAATTCTGACCAAGCCACTCAAAAGCTCCTGTTTGGAAAAGGGGGGAAATAGAGAGCCACACTGGTCACCTGTCTAGCACACACCTTCTCACGAGGCTGTGCTGACCACCCCCCGCATGGGGGGCGGGGGGTTCATCCCTGTCTAGGGTCCTCCGCTGGGGAGAATGTTCCTTGGCCTTTTTAAAAAAATTTTTTTAATGTTTGCTGATTTTTGAGAGAGAGAGGCGGGGGCGTGGGGAGGGGCAGAGAGAGGGAGACACAGAATCCGAAGCAGGCTCCAGGCTCCGAGCTGTCAGCACAGAGCCCGACGCGGGGCTGGAACTCACGAGCTGTGACATCATGACCGGAGCCGAAGTTGGACACTCAACCGACTGAGCCACCCAGGCGCCCGGCTCCTTGGCCTTTCCCACTTGACCAAAGGTCAGCTGTAAGCAGGGGATGCTGAACAGCTGTGGTGAGCAAATTCTGGGAAGAAAGGAGGAGTCCATCGGGTCCAAAAGTAGTATCTACACAAACACTGCTAATCAGCCAAATGCACAGTTTCTGGGTGTTCTATGAAATCACTGTTGAATTATACGCTTCCAGTACTGTGATAAATATCCAGTGCTGGGAAAATGCTTGCCTTTCTTAAAAAAGTATGTCTCTTTTCTGTTAGGGATTATCATCGTGTGACACTTTGCATTTCTCTTTTCACGTTGGTTTTCCAGGATTCTGTTCTTGGTGCTAAATTTTTTTTTAAGTTTCTTTCTTTTTTTTTTTATTTAAAAAAAAATTTTTTTTTTTACATTTATTTATTTTTGAGAGACCGAGACAGAGCGTGAGCAGGGGAGGGGCAGAGAGGGAGACACAGAATCCGAAGCGGGCTCCAGGCTCTGAGCTGTCAGCACAGAGCCCGACGCGGGGCTCAAACTCACGAACCGTGAGATCGTGACCTGAACTGAAGTTGGATGTTCAACCGACTGAGCCCCCCGGGCGCCCCGTTCAGTTTCTTTATTTTTGAGGGGCAGAGAGAGAGGAGAGAGAGAGAAAGAGAGAGAATCCCAAACAGGCTCCGTGCCAGCAGTCCAGAGCCCCACTCGGGGCTCAAGCCCATGAACCGTGAGATCACAACCTGAGCTGAGATCAAGAGCTGGACATTTAACCTTCGACTGAGCCATCCGGGTGCCCCTCTTGGTGCTAAATTTGGTGTTCAAGCATGGCATTACTTGGTGGTTTGATCTACTCTATTTATGCTCTTGGCCCCATGTAAACATTTCCTAATTCTTCAGCAGCTTTGATTTTAAACACACACACACACACACACACACACACACACACACATACACGTACACACACACTTTATTGTAAACAGCCCCATATGTTCTTTGGAATACAGAGGTTACAAATTATAAACAAGATCTGTCCTGGGATAGAAGCTGGGCTGTCCTCGCTCAAGTTTGCTCTACGAGATTCTTAGATTCTAAGGTGGGAGAAGAAAGTAGGCTTTGGCCAGTGTGGAAGGCTTGCCGGCCGGGCAAGTCCTCATACTTAAGTCCTGGTTGGCGGGCCAAAAACTCTGCGAGCTTATCCACTTACTTATGCTGCTGTGTATATTTGCTGTTGTTTCCAAGGAAAAGTTCTGTTTGACATTCCCCAGCCTTGCCTTAGTTGAACTAAGGAGAAGCAGGATTGTTTTTCTCCTACGCCTCTGTGTTCCCGGGTGTCGGAAGCTGCTGGGACTCGGGCACAAGCTGCTGCTGCACGTGGTCAAAGGGAGACAGCAAGCGGTCACTACACATGGATCTCGGGAGGGTGAGCGCAGAGGCATCCTCAAAGCCCGGGACACGGTCTGGAGCGTGGTGCTGGGTGCTGGGGCTTCCGTAGCTAACTGGCTCTCCAGACCCACCCCGGCAGCTAAGGTATGTCACCACCGTGTGCTGGCATCTAGAGTAACAGGCACGCCAGGCCAGGGGGGCTCCTGGTTCCCGGTTCGGAGACAGAATGCTTTCCCAAGCCATGGCTCGGAATAAAAATAGAATCTGTTTATTAAACTTGTCTCTTTTCGTAACACAACACAGGCTTCGGAAAGATAACCGTGCAGCAGACACAATAAAGAGGAAGCATCACACGAAGGCTTCCTAGCGTTCGTTATGGGTATTGGTTGGTTGGGCAAATTTACATTTGGTCCATCGACATTATGGAACCGAGTCGAATCGCTACATGACCGCACACCTCGGTAGCCATGCACGTCCACGTCTACTGACGGATGAGAGCAAAGAACAACTATGGATCACTTACTGTGTGCCAAGCACGGATCTAAGGGCCTATCTGTGCCTCAACTGATTTAATCATTATATGTCTGATGTTGGAGGGATTTCTCACCCTCGTTTCTTGCGTTGTGCCATCCTTCTCACTAGGAGTTCTTTGTTGGCCTTGCAGTCAAGTTAGCAAGGCTCAGTGGCCAACAGCACTGTTGTAGGGGCCAGAGGACCCAAACCCTCAGTTTCCAGGTAAGGAAGGAGGGCAAAGGGGCGTTCAAGGTCACACAGCTGGTGAGGAATGGAGGGGGTTCAAATCCCCAGCTGTCTGCTAGGCCCCCTACATTACAAGCCCCCCACCCCCACCCCACCAAGGGAAGTCATTTATTCCTCCCCAGTTAGGCCAGGCAGGCTTCACAGAAGGGCTAGAATTTAGAGATGAGTCTTGAAAATGAACACATCATAACTTGTGCCCACGAGAAGGGTGGGCGTAAGCAGTGAGGCGACTCCAGAGAATTCTCAAAGACCTGGTGAAGGCCCTTTGGGTCTCCCACTGCAGTGACACAGGAGAGGGGAGAGGGTCTGATCATCTGTCCGGAAACCATGATTGTTAAATATTATAATGATTTTTGGAATGAACACTGCCCGCTTCACTTTGCAAAGAACCTTTGACACATACTACCTGTTCTGAGTTCTGCAGTCACTTGCTACACGGGAAATGGGAGAAGACAAGTCACATTTTTTTTTTCACGATGTGCAAAGCTCTATGCTGCGCCCTGATGGTTTGGGAGAGCCAGAAACAGAAGAGGAAGACTCCCGAGAAGAGGAACTTCTGGAGCGGGGAAGGAACGGCTCTTTCCCCATCATGGGCAGCTGTGGATGACGGAACATCTGAAGCCGGGTGTTTTGGAAGTCAGAGCTTTGTCAGCTTTGTGCTCTTTGGAATGGACATCAAGGAGCAGGCTGGAAACACTGAATCACTAGGCTAAGACTTCTGGGGGCAGGCCGGGTGCACAGGGAAAGAACTCTTAGAAAAAGCCTAAAAAGAGGGAATGTGGGGTGCCTCAGCGAGGGGGCATCAGGAGGAACTGGGGAGGTGGGGAATGCTACGTGTCAGTGTGCATTGTGTACTGAATTATGTCACCCCCCAAAATTCATAAATTGAAGCTCTAACTCATAATATGGACTGATTAAGGGGGTAACAAAGGTTAAATAAGGTCATAAGTGCAGGGTCCTAATCTGGTAGGGCTGGTGTCCTTATAAGGAGAGGAGACACTGGAGGGCTCTGTCTCCCTCTCCCTCCTCCACTCTCCTCCAAGCAGAGGGAAGAGGGAAGGCCAAGGGAAGATAAAGCAAGGAGAGGCCTCACCAGAAATGAACCCCACCAGCACCTTGATCCTGGACTTCCCAGCCTCCAGGACAGTGAAGCCATACATTTCTGCCGTACTAGTCACCTAGTCCATGGTATTTTGTTTTCTTTTTAAAGTTTTCTTACTCATTTTGAGAGAGAGAGCATGTGCACAGGCAGAGGAGGGGCAGAGAGAGAGGGAGAGAGACAGAATCCCAACCAGGCTCCGTGCTGTCAACGTAGAGCCCGACACGGGGCTCGAACTCAGGAACTGTTGAGATCGTGACCTGACCTGAAACCAAGAGTCAGATGCTTAACTGACTGAGCCACCCAGGCGCCCCTAGTCCATGGTATCTTTTTACATCAGCCCCAGCAGACTCGCACAGTGAGCCGCAGCCTTGCTACCCCCCAGCCCTTGGCCAGCACTCACTCTTCTCTTGACACGCTGAGTTACCCCTTCCGCGAGACCTTTCTCATCTACCCTCGCCACTTCCTGCTGGACACTCCCGTGGTATACGAAGAGACTTTGTCTCCAAACCCATAATACTTTGACCCGTAATACTCTCACCTAAAAACATAAGTCTATCGGCCCCTACTACCCCTACTAGACTCCGAGCCCCTTGAAAGAAGAGACGGTTTCATTCGACTTTATATGCCTAGTTCGGGCTGGTAGCAAGCATCTAGTAACTTTATGGACTGAACAAAGCAATGAATGAGTCTAGGGCATCGTTCTTACACTGGTTAATGTGATCGCAGTACTTCTGGCCTCCAGTCGGGGGAGCTGGGCCACTCCTCTGGTTAGAGGCCATGCTTGCAAGTTCTTTCTCACTGTGAATGTATGTAAACCCCTTTACTTTGAGTCTGGGTTTGCCTCAGTCAACCAGCTTTCCTAACACTTGCAGATGAAGAGACTGCAGGTAGGCGGTTCTCTAGCTGAGATCTAGGAGCCGAAGCGTGGTATGAACGTAAATCACAGAAGATGAACACTCAGGGGCGCCCGGGTGGCTCCATCGGTTAAGCGCCCAACTCTTGACTTGGGCTCAGGTCATGATCTCACGGTTCATGGGATCGAGCTCCGTGTAGGGCTCTGACAATGTGAAGCCTGCTTGGGATTCTCTTTCTCTGCCCCTCCCCCACTGTCTCTCAAAATAAATCAATAAACTTAAAAAAAAAGTTTCCTTTTTTCAAAAAGAAGATAAACATTTATCTCACCTATGTTTTTATTTTTATTTTTATTTTTTTACAAATTTCCAGGGTCAAAAGTTCCCCCATCGTTTCCAAATGCAAAGGAATTGGACAGAACACCTATTGGCAAACGCATCACCACACATGACACAATCGCTTTCCTTTTCAGGCATGAGTTCACTTTCCCAAGAAGAGAGCCATTTACAAACCCAAACCCAAATCACAAATGTCAGTTTTCCTGACCTGCAGTTACTTCTGATGCAACCATTTTTTTTTTCTGTAACAGACATTTCAGGTGAGGTGGTCAGCACATGCCCTCTCTTAAGCCATCTCTGGTGTCTTTGAAAATTCTGCACAACTTCAGGCTCTTACTATGACTGCACGGAGATGCTTACATTTTTGTTTTAAACGTTTGTTCATTTTTGAGAGAGTGTGAGCAGGGGAGGGGTGGGGGGGGGGTGGTGGACAGAGGATCCGAAGCAGGCTCCAGGCTCTGAGCTGTCAGCAGAGTCCGATGTGGCATTCGAACTCATTTAACCATGAGATCATGACCTGAGCTGAAGTCAGACGCTTAACCGACCGAGCCCCGCAGGCACCTCAGAGAGATGCTAACATTGAAAACCTGTGTCATCCACTCCCTGCCCTGCAGTGATGTGGTGTAGCTACAGCTTGTCCCCAGCCAACCCCTAAATTCTTCTGGACTCTTGTAGTTTCGGATCAGATCTACAGATCTGTACAGAAGGTACAGATTTTGTACCTTCTTCCGGCTCTTTTCATTTGGGCAAACTCATTCCCTGAGTCATAGGCAGTGACAACAAACTCACAATGTCTAATACCCATTTTGGTTGGAAAAGCCTAGAACTCTAAGTAATAGGTGGGAAGGAGGTACACCTTCCGTGTCTCATCAAACCCCACAGCACCTGGTGTAGAGCTGGCATCCAAGATAATTGGAGCGACCTTAGAGTATCGGATGTTGGATCTCCGAATACCTAACTCCCAGTTCCCTGGCTTATATGAAAAATTGTTGAGGGAGAAAGGCTTTAAAAATTAGGTGTCAACATTGGGTCATTTTTTTAAGCCTAGGACAGATGATAAAATAATAGCGAAATGAAAAAGACACAAATTTAAGCTGGCTCCCTGACACTGGGCAGAATTTTTCTAGCTACTCTCACTACCCACGTCTGCTACTGCAGATGAACTTCAGCATCATGATGCCAAGGAGCCCCCAAACACCCTCTGGATTTCTGATTCAGACTGTGTGAAATTTATCAACTGATTTGGGGGAAATCTATATCTCTACACTTGAAGCCAGTCCATCTAGGAAAATGGCATATCCCTATATTTATTCAAATCCTCTCTCTGTAGCTATAATTTTTCCTACTGACTGTCACCCCAACCACCTCGCATGCCCTCCTGATAAAATAAGCGTGCCTGGGTGGCTCAGTCGGTTAAGTCAGTGTCTGACTCTCGATCTTGGCTCATGATCTCATGGTTCCTGGGATCAGGCCCCACGTCAGGCTCTGCACCAACAGTGTGGAGCCTGCTTGGGATTCTCTCCTTCTCTCCGCTCCTCCCCTGCTCATGCTCCCCCTCTCTCAGAATAAACGAACATTTATTTAAAAAACAAAAACAGCCTGCCTGCGCCCTTGACCACACGTTTAGCCAAACAGACACTCATGTTTCAGAGACAGACACCCAAGGTCCCAGCCGGGACCCAGAGAACCCTTTCCCATGACTGTCCTGATTGCTGTAAGGAAGGCGTGCTTCCAGAGAGGAAGAAGGACTTGAACGTGGGGCTGCCAGTGGCCATGTTCTCCACCACGAGAAGAAAGCCAGTCTGTGGCAGGAAAGTGTGAAGCCAGCCTAGAGATGGTAATGGAGGGATGGAACACAGCCCTACCACTGACCCCCAAGGGTGTGTGTGCATTAGAAGCAAGTACTTCTTCCTCGCATGTCATAAAACGGTTGCCCTAGACACATAAATGTGTGAGGGCTGTGGCCCCGACTGGCAAGCCTGTGGGTCTGGAGTTGTGCACACTCCCAACAACTGGGCCCTGCAGTCCTAACACAAACAGTCCTGGGAGCTTCAAGAATCACGTTCTGCTCCCTGAGGCCTCAGATCCCCGCAGTTCCCCCAGGGAACCATGCTGAGCACTCCTCCTTTGGCTTTTCTTCAGCTACAGCTGGGTCTTGAACCTGAGTAGTGTTCTATAGTTTTCTATAGACCTCAACTTCTTGTTGAGTTTTTGTAGCTGTTGTTCCTGTGCCCCTTCTCTGTGTGACATTTTCTTCCTTTGTCTATTTTTGAGAGAGAGAGAGAGAGAGAGAGAGAGAGAGAGAGCAAGCGAGGCAGGGACAGAGAGAAGGAGACAGAGAGTTCCAAGCAGGCTCCACGCCGACAGCAGAGAGCCCGACGTGGGGCTCGAGCTCACGAACTGCAAGATCATAACCTGAGCCAAAGTCAGATCCTCGACCAACTGAGCCACCGAGGCGCCCCTCTGAGTGACATTTTCTAACTGGTTACAGGTGCTTTGTGAGACGCCAATCTTTGTATCTTCATCTCATAACTGGCAAAAGACTGGGCTTTCTTTGTGGTTTTTAGTTGATTCTCTTAAATTTTCCAGGTAGTTCACTGTAAATGTTTACGAACCTGGTAGTTTTGATTCCTCCTTTGCTCTGAGCTGTCAGCACAGAGCCCGACGTGGGGCTCGAACTCGTGGACTGTGAGATCATGACCTGAGTGGAAGTTGGACACTTAACTGACTGAGCCACCCAGGCGCCCCAGAAGCCAAGTCTTTCAAGTTAATGACGGGTGTCAGCAGTGAGAGGGGACATTCTTATTTTGTCCCTGATCTGATCTTCTAAGTTTTTACCATCAAGCAAAATGGTAGCATTTAGTTTGTGATAGTTGTTCCTGAGCAGAATGAAATATCCTTTATTTCCTAGTTTGAAGAGCTGCTGGGTTGTTTTTTTTTTTTTCATTTTTAGTTTTTTGTCTCCCCCAATGCTCAACGTATATTATTCTCCAATAACTCCCCAGCGTTGGGCAATTTATATACGCTTTTCCCCCCATTTATATATATGTTACTTGGTCTCTACCAGTCTTGACCTGTGTATTTTAATTTGGGAGGTCTGGTGTCTTCTTGTGGTGTTCTACCAGCCCCTTTTCACACAAATCGTTCTTCAGATATGTGTTTTGAAGATATAGTCTCCTAGCCAGGGGCTTGTCTTTCCATTCTTAGATTGCTGTCTTTCACAGAGTGGACACTGCAAATTTAATAAAGTCCACATTATCATTTTCTTCACCGATCATGCGTTTTGGGTTGTACATGAAAACTAATCACCAAACTCTAACCCGTGTAGATTTTCTCCTAAATTCCCTTCTTTCTTTCTTTTTTTTTTTTAAGCATAGTTTTGCATTTTCTGTTTAAGGCAGCGAATACTTTTGAGTGAATTTACATCGAAGGTGCAAAGTTTATGTCTTTGTTCATTCACGTCTTTGTCGATGTCCACTTGTGCTCTCATTTGGTGACAACGACCAAGACGAAGCACAAAATAAAGTGTCTTTTCTGCGCTGGTGTGCCTTTATTCCTTTGACCCAGCTCAGGCTGTCTGTATCTGCGTAGGTCTGTTCATGGACTCTTGTCCCGTTCCGTTTGTCTGTGTGTCTACTTATTGTAGCACGTCATGCTCTCTCCTAGTTATCACAGCTTTACAGTAAATCCTGAAATTAGGAGTGTGAGTTTACGGACTTGTTCTTCATCAGTCCTGGTCTAGGCTTCTCAATGTTTAAATCAAGTCTGTCAATATTTACAAAAGAGCTTGCTGAGATTTTTATGGGGATTGCACCGGACCTTCAAATCAATGTAAGAGGAACCGATATCTTAATAATACTGTGCCTTTTGGTCATGAACAAGAAACCTATCTCAAGTGAATTATTCTTCTTTCATGACTTTCAAGAGTATTTCTTAGTTTTAAAATTTTTAGTCATAACTAATTTAAACTGAAAAAAGAAAACAAGCAAAAACAAAAACAGTTCACCCATTTCTCCCAACCCTTGCCTTTTGCAACTACCAATCTGTTCTCTGTATCTATGAGTTTCTTTTTTTTGTTTGTTTAAGATTCCACACACACGAGAGATCATATGGTATCTGTCTTCCGTGACTTATTTCACTTAGCATAATGCCCTCCAGGTCCATCCATGTTGTCACAAACGTCATGATTTCCATCTTTTTTATGGCTGAATACTATACCATTTGTGTGCGCGCGTGCGGGTGTGTGTGCATGTGAGCGCACACACATACCATATATAGGTCTTTATTCATTCATCTGTCAAGATACTTAGATTGTTTCCATACATTGGCTATTATAAATAATGCTGCAATGAACATGGGGTGCAGATATCTTTTTGAATTAGTGTTTTTGTTTTATTCTGATAAATACCCAGAATATGCTGGTCGTATGGTAGTTCATTTTAAAAAATTCTTTAAGTTTATTTTATTTTGAGAGACAGCATCAGCAGGGGAAAGGCAGAGAGAGAGAGGGAGAGAGAGAGAGAATCCCAACTCACGAACCATGAGATCACGACCTGAGAGGAAACCAAGAGTCAGATGCTTAACCCACTGAGCCACCCAGGCGCCCCTGTGTGCTTTTTTATTTTAAACTAAGAAGAGATACTGAATCTTACTAAAAGCCTTTTTCGTTCTGAGATTCGGTATATATGTCATCTTTATTGGGTTTTGATATCAGAGTTATTCCAACTTCATACGGTGAAACGGGAAATTTTCCTTCTTCTCGGTATCCTGAAACAGTCTATATAACACAGGAGTTGTTTCTCCTGGGAAGTTTAAAAGAATTTGCCTGTAAAACTGCCCATCACCAGAGCGTTTGGGGAAAGATACGTGCTTCGTTTTTTTTTTTTCCTTGTTTTTGCCACTGGGCTGGGCACACGTTTATCTATTTAGCCTTTTCAGATAGACAGCTTTTATATTTACGAGTAAGTCTACTATATGTATGTTTCCACACGCAATGAATGGTCACCCCTCTAAAAGCTTTCAATGATTTCTTTCCACCTGACGATTATTACACTTACATCCTCCGTGTTGGCGTATCTCATCTGAGCTATTAGAATAGTATCTCTCATCAAGAAGACTTGGCAAATGCTGGACCCTCTGTATATCTCCTCAAGCCTCCAGCACACTCACAGTCCCCAGGCAGGACCCTCTGTCCCTCTGCCTTATCGGTGGTGTCACAATGCTGCCTTTGTGGGCTGCTCATGACATTTCTTTACATGCTTGATTTTACAGGTCTGCTTTTCTAAGGAATTTACTCACGCCCACCCAGCTTAATCCTGAACATTAGGTGGTAGCAGGTGACTTAACAGTTTTCTATTAAAATAACTGTAATAATATAACGAGATATATTTAGGGATAATACACATGCAGTAAGGAGATAAGTGCTTAGACATAATTTGCTAACTTTTAGCAAGTCATTACAAGAAGGAGATGAGCTCATGTAAGAATTGGCCAGTTCAGGAGCAGAGGTGGAAAGAAAAGGTCTAGAAAATTTGGTGGAAAAACCAAGCACTGCCACACCCTGAAGAGCAGGAGGTAAGACTGTGGATGTTCAGAGCCTTCCTTAGCAGCCTCCCAGGAGGCCAAAGAAAGAGGTTCAGCCTCAGGGTTACTGCCATCCTTCCTAACACCACCTTTTCGGGGACCCCCTCCCTAAAGTAGTTGTTTTTGAAATGGGGAAGACAGTAAGAGTCTAGCTGGAAGTCAGAGGATCAGCCAGAACTATGTGCAGAAACGGAACTTGGCTGTGGTTCCTGACATTCTTAAAGAAACCATAATCCTGGGGAAGAGATGGGCAGAGGAGATACAAATAGCTTGTGTTTCAGCTTTGAGGTCACGAGTCCACGGGGAGCCACCTCAGAATCTACTGGGGAAGACTTTCCGTCTGTCAGAAACCCTGGCCTTTGAGTCACATGTAGAAACTAGACGGGGCTTGGGCTTGCTCCCATGGGGAGAGGGCGTGTTCTCTGGGTAGACATAAGTCGGCCTCAGATATGTGGGTGGCCAGGCTCCGGGGGTAGGTGGAGGGGGGGGGGGCGACGGTAGACGAATCCTCCAGAATTCACCTTCCCTTTCTTCAACACTAACAGAGTCCATTTTCCAGCTAGGTGGGCACGTAGCTGCATCCTCACTAAGGAAAGTGAGCCCGAGGGGTGTGTCCCACCTGTGGCTCCAAAAACATGAGCAGCGGGTGTTCACACTCTTCTTCCTGAGGTACAGCCGGATGTGCCCGTGCCCTGGCTTTGACCGTGGTGATGAGGATCCGTACAGCACAGGGCAGAGACAAGACAGAGAGGGAGAAAGAGAGGGCCGAGAATGTTCCCAGGAAGAGGCAAAACCATTAGGAACAGAATTCAGATCAGTGATTGTCAGGGACTAGGTGTGTGTTTGGGGGGGGGGGGTGGGGGCCTGACTGGAGCAGGAGGGAACTATTTGGGGTGCTGGGAATATTCAATATTTTGATGGTGATGGTGGTTACACAATATATGTTGTCAGAACTCACAGAGCTCAAATAAAAAAGTTGTATTTTACTGTATGTGAATTAAACCTTGAAACTGAAAGAGAAAAAAAAAGAATGACCCCCATGGAGAAGAGACCTCCCTTTTTCCCACCTCAAAGGCTCACTTAAGGGCTGTTTTATGAGACAGAAATGCAGTTTGTTTGTTTGTTTTTAAGATTTTTAAAAAATGTTTATTTATTTATTTTGAGAAAGAGTGTTAGCAGGGGAGGGGCAGAGAGAGAAGGACAGAGAGAATCCCAAGCAGGCTTCGTGCTGTCAGCACAGAGCCTGACACGGGGCTCAATCCCATGAACCGTGAGATAATGACCTGAGCCGAGATCAAGAGACGGACACTTGACCGACGGAGCCACCTAGGTGCCCCCAGGAATACAGTTCTCTGCTGTATAAGCCACTATATTGTCCTGACGTGTGTGCATGTGTCTCTTATACACACAGAAAATATTAACACCGGTAAAGAGAAGAATTAGGGTCATTTCATTGTCCAAGTTTTGTTCATCTATATTTTGTTTGGTGAATGTGTAGTAACTCTTTCAAATCTCTAATAATTTTACAACACGTAAAAAGATATTTTAAGGAACGTCACATAAGTTATATATATTTCTAGCCAAAAAGTTCAAATAAATTGTCGGGACTTAAAAATTAATCTTGCCAATTAGTACGTGATCAGCCATAATCAGTAGGGCTAAGGGGGGATTTATGTTACAAATGGTGTTCGAACAAACAAGCAGCCATCTGCAAAGAGAAAAAGTCACGTCTACACGTTTACATTTGGTAAACTCCAAATGGATCAAAAATTTTAAAGCAACAAACAAAACCATTAAAGTTATAGGAAACAAATCCACAGAAGAATTCCTTGAGGTCTTTGGAGTGGGGACAAACTTACCACAACTTAAAAATCTGTATGTCATAAAAGAAGAGACTGATCATAACAATCACATAAAAATTAGAGACTTTTAGTGGCAAAAAGTCATCATAAGCAAAGCTAGACAAATAAATTAGGGGAAAAAATATTTGGAACTCACTATTGCAAGAGATTCTTCTCCTGAATGTATAAAGGGCTCCTCAAAATTGTTAAGAAAAAGACCAGCCATAGAAAAATGCACCAACGTCAACAGAATGTTCAGACCAGAAACAGAAATGGTAGCAAAGATCTTTCAAAAGGTGTTTTGTTTCACTCACAAGAAAAATACAAAACAAAGGTGTTAGGTTGAACCATAGGAAAGTACCATTTCTAGCCCACATCAATTATGATTTCATGTGGTTTAACCTAATACAATGAAATGATATTTTTAAACTATCAGACAGGCAAAACTCTAAAACCTTAGCGGCAAACTCTTTCGGCAAGGCTGTGGCGAAATGCTCTTACTTCTGGAGGTACCAACCCGTGCTGTCCCTACAGAGGGCGATCCAGAAAAACTTATCAAAATATCCACCTCTGGGAATTTCTCCTACAGACATACCTATACATGTATATAATAAAGGACAAGGTGGAGAAAAGTATGTATATATGTGATACACCATCTTCCATATGGGGGAATAGGGATATGGCAAATATATACAGGGATGTCATACACACACACACACACACACACACACACACACACACACGCATGCACTCACGCACACACCTGCATCTAGGAGACAAAAGTAGTTACCTGTATGGGGAAGGGAGAGAAGGAGAGAAGAGGAGAGGGGTAGAATTTCTCAGGGTACACAGGGTGGGTTGTATTGGCAGTTAAAATACATATTCAAAATAAATAGTAAAGAGAAAAATTAAAAAGTAACATTGCAGGTATTTAAAAAAAAATGACTATTAAAATGACTGCTCTGTCTTGGTCCTAACTAGTCAACGTCACTACAATATATAATTTATGTACTTACAAAGATTTTTTAGAAATATTTTTTAATGTTTATTTATTTTTGAGAGAGAGAAATACAGAGTGTGAACGGGGAGGGGTAGAGAGAGAGGGAGACACAGAATCTGAAACAGGCTCCAGGCTCTGAGCGGTCAGCACAGAGCCTGACGTGGGGTTCGAACCCACAAATTGCGAGATCATGACCTGAGCTGAAGCCGGACGCTTAACTGACTGAGCCACCCGGGCGCCCCATGTATTTATAAAGATTTTTTACCGCTAGCAACAAAATAAACAAAAACCCCATGAATCTGAATTCCCTCACTGGGGCAGAATATTTTCCGTCTGCCTGTCTGGGTCCTTTCTGGCCGCTGGTTTGCAGGGCAGGGGGGCTCATCTGCCTCACTGTGGCTCCCCTGCCTTCTGGCTTCCTCTTGGGTTTGGTTTCCAGCCTCCCGGTGGAGGCACTCGCTTCAGCTTAGAGGTCTGGAGACAGGGAGGCTGGTGGGTTTCTCCTCCGGCTTTCTCTTTGCTTCGGCACTACCCTTACAGCCACACTTCCACACTTCCCGTCTGCTGCCCCTGCTATAGTTTGAGCTCTTACTAAGTTTCAGGAGCACGGCTTTCCTCCCTTGCTCCTTTGGGGTGGGGCGGTGGGTGGGTGTGGGTAATAGTTTCCTCCGGTTGCTGGTCCCTCCCTAGTGCCTGGTGGGTCTTCCCCTCCCCTGGACACCACCCAACTCAGGATGCCACCTATTGTATGCTGGAAACCTGGCCCATCTATTCAGGCATCTGTTTCTTTTCTTAGTTTTATATCCTAAGGCCGGTGAATTCATGGGCTATTACACACACACACATTCTGCTCCCATGTATCTTTACACTTTCCAGGCTCATGATTAGTTTCTTCTATCACAAGCCTTTAGATTCTTTCTGCGTAGCCATCCGTCAACCCAGGCCCTCATCCCGATGTCCCTCGCCAGAAATACCTTCAACGATCGTGCTGTCATCTATCCGTCCATTCGACACGTACTTTTTGAGACCTGAGTTGCTGAGATTCCCGTGGTGGTGTGTAAAAAGCAGACAAGATGCTTACGAAATCATAGGACATCCAATTTTCGTGGGGAGGGAGATAAATCATCTGACCATACAAAAAATGCAGAATCATAACCATGAAAATGTTATGAGCTGCGTGGTGGTGCCTGGGTGGCTCAATTGGGTGAGCATCTGACTCTTGATTTCAGCGTGGGTCGTGATCTCATGGTTCATGGGATTGAGCCCCGTGTCAGGCTCTGTGCTGACAGTGTGGAGCCTGCTTGGGATTCTCTCTCTCTCCCTCTCTGTCTCTCCCCTGCTTGCGCTCTGTCTCTCTCAAAGTAAATAAACATGAAAAAGAAAGAAAATGCTATGAAACACAGCTGCAAGAGAGCCCAAGACTCCCTGGGATGGGAAACAGAAAGGGCTTCCCGGAGAAAGTGACCTTTGAGGGGCAGTTGGTGGTTTTGATGGATCAGAAGGACGGGAGGGCCTCGGCCAAGCAGGGAGGAAGGGAAGCTGGTATTTCTGCTTCTTCCTCCTTGCACAGCCTTCTTTCCAACAGGAACTTGCTCCCTGCCTCCCTACCCCCACCGCTGGCCATGTCATGCGGGAAAGAGAGTATCTTTGTTCTGACCCACTTGTGACCTGCTCCGAGCCCGTTTCTGTGCTCTCGTGTCTAGGTAAGATCTCATGCGACCCTCTCTGTCTTCCACTGGCACAGTGCAGAACGTTCTAGTGCCCTCCCTCCAAAGTGGACTGTATTCCAATGATCTTTCTCCTCAGCAGAAAACCCATTTTGCACTTGTTGGCTGACGTGTTACTGCATTGACAAACTCCAGGATCGATGTGACGTGAGCCTGAAAACAGTACAATTGGAAAATTTGAGGAAGCAGATTGTACTTTTCCTAAAGTAATATTTCTAGCTGTTGGTTTGCAGCGAACAGTTTATTCTGCCATGCAGACTTGACTTAACAAGAAAAAGAGGTTTTGGGGGCGCCTGGGTGGCTCGGTCGGGTTAAGCGTCCGACTTCTGCTCAGGTCGTGATCTCGCAGTCTGTGAGTTCGAGCCCCGCGTCGGGGCTCTGTGCTGACAGCTCGGAGCCTGGAGCCTGCTTCCGATTCTGTGTCTCCCTCTCTCTATGCTCCTTTCCCGCCCACACTCTGTCTCTGTCTCTCCCTCTCAAAAATAAATAAAAACACTTAAAAAAAGAAGAAGGAAAAAGAAGGGGTGGGGGCAAATGAGTGTGAACCAGTGGCAAAAACAGAAACCTTCCCCAACTCCTTCAAGTAGCCCAGGTCCAGAGCTATTTGCAGAATGGCCCGTCCCATCCCTGGAAGGACTTTTTTTTTTTTTTTTCCTCACCCGTGTATACCGCAAGGGAAAGTCTCTTCCGTGAAGCAAACACTTTTTAAGATTTCAGCTTTTCAGATGCGTGGTGCTCGTGATAAAGGGCGTTTTCAAGCCTCTTCTTCCCGCAGCTTGCCAGCCACCATGGGAAACCATCAGCCCAGGCCGCCACAATTAACTCAGGGCTGCTGCTCGAAAGGCTCACACAATTCCCAGCCACTTATCATGCAAACAACCTGGGGGACTGATTTTCCTGGCAATGCAGTAGGAGGGGTAAATTACTGAGATAAGTAGATTATTGGGGAAAAAGTCACACTCGGAGGCCTTACGAAATGATTAAACCCTGGGAAATTCATCCCCCGAAGTCCCTGGCCCCTGACAGTACACACTCATTACTGGCTCCCGGATAATCTACAATGAAGAACCTTCTTTGGGAAGCAAGAAGGACTCCCATCCCGCTGAATTTTCATTTAGCTTTTCAAACAGTGAGCTCTGTGGTTTTACGGGTGACATGAAAGGAAAGGCGGGGCGGGGCGGGGGGAGTTATCGGACTTGTAATTATGTTTTTTTGAATTTCTAAAACAGAAGCACGGACATGAAAGCCAATAAAGTGGTTTGTCTAGGAAAATACGGTCTTCCCGACCTCTCTGCATTAACTTCATGAAGGCCACATCAGTAGAAACTGTTTCGTATTCGATTAATAGGCACGGTCAAGGCCACTGTCACGCTGTATCTTCTCCGGAAGAAGTACTTCCTTATAGCACACCGTAATTAAATGGGCTATTACTAGCGAAGTTCATGGACAGCCTGAAATGATGTTGCGGGGAAAAAAGAACATCCAGGAACGTAGGAAAATAACTTAAATGTAACCACGCGCTGGAGACAGAAGGTGAGCCGTTTCTGGCAAGAGGGAAAACCCAACAACCCTACTAAACCAACGGGAGCTCTGATAACCCAACTCAGAATAAGAGAACTTGGCGGTGGAGGCTGTGAGTGTCCACGCTGTGTGTGCCACAGCAGCGGAACTGTGAGCAGAGGGTATGACGGGCGTGACCCTTCCCCCTGAGCAGCGAGGCGGCCACGCAGGCATCGGGAACAGAGCAGCGCAATCACTGCCCCCGCGTCACCCCGACTGTGCTCAAGGAATTGTCAACTCTGTCGAGCTCAGAGGAAAATAATTTAAGAGAGGGGACTGAGAGCCCCTGCTTCTTTTCTTATAGATGAATATTCACCAGCTCCCAGGAGCTGAGGCTTCTTCCCACCTGTCCAACAAAGCAGAGCAACAGACCAAGTGTGGCCTGAGCCAGGATGGGCCAGGAGGGTGAGGGCCAATGAGGCCGAAGGGGGCTGCTGGGGAGACAAGTGGATGATCGAGCAGGGACTCTCGAAAAGGAAGGTTTGCTTTGCGGGGCACAATATAACCTGTTCTTCTGCCTCCATACAAAACCTTCAGTAAACTAATTTATCATGTTTCTTGAAGCTGATTTTGTGCATGGGCAACAGGTACATGCTTGTTTGGGAGAGGCGAGCGTGATATGATGTGCTGGAATTAACCCTGTGGGGAGGGGATGGATCTGTTCACATTCAATTTATAATAGGCTACCCCCACTCCCAGTTTTCTGTAGGTTCCGTAACTTGACCAAAAGTCTCCGTGCTTGAGCTGGGATTCAGATCTACGGTCTGGTTTTGGAACCCAAAGTGTAAATACTACACAGGATTTATCCTGGAGGACGGCAGAGAAACAAATGCTAGCTGATGCCCCAAATGGCCACACTTCATTTATCAGAGTGCACATTTCTGCATGGAACAGAACTGGTATTTTGGAAGAGAAGGCGTCCGCAGGGTAATACGGAAGATCCATCACCGTAGCTCGTCAACAACTGCCTGAAACATTTATCTGCAATAGCGTGACGCTATCTTCCAAGACAGAATTGAGATTCAAACCAGAATGCACAGAAAAGAAGTCGTATGGGAGGGAAAAAGAAGAAAGCTTCCCGTTAAAAAGGAAAACATGTCTTTGATATCCATGTACAGACACAAGGAGGAGCACCTGGGTGGCTCAGGCGGTCAAGCGTCTGACTCTTGACTTCAGCTCAGGTCATGATCTCACAGTTTGCGAGACTGAGCCCCGTGTCGGGCTCTGCACTGACAGCACGGAGCCCGCTTGGGATTCTCTCTCTCCCTCTCTCTCTGCCCCTCCCCTACTCAGGCTCTCTCTCTCTCTCTCTCTCTCTTTCTCTCAGAATAAATACATAAAAACATTTTAAAAAATAACAAACTAAAGATACAAAGGTATCTTGGCATCCCTTAAAATAGGTTTAGGGAATGCAAACAGAGTACAGCTATTGAGAACGCGGACAGCTTGAATCCCGGCTCAGCCACTTACTTAGCTGTGTCACCTTGGGCAAATCACTTAAGCTTTCTGTTCTTTAGTTTCTTCACTGTAAAATATAGACACTAAATGTCTCTACCTCATCGAATCGTTGTGAAGATTCAATGTGAGCACACTGAAATATGTTCAGAACAGTGCCTGGAATGTGGTAGGCACTTTATAAGCATTAGCTAATGTTATATTCTTAATAACAAAATATGGGGGGTACCTACACCAGCAAGGAGTGTTTTAGGGGTTACAATAAGAGGCAGTAAATGCACAGCTGGGCCCCAAATTTAGGCGAGTCTGGTGGAACACGTCCAGCTATGGGTCACGGAGGAAGAAAGCTGAACCGTCTGTTAGGACAGCAGAGAAGGACCCTGAGGGGTACTCTGAGGTTAGAGCGTGGGTGCATGTGGAGACTGTGCAACGCTAGGAGGCTGGGCCAGAGAGGGGAACTTTTAGAAGTGATACAGCTCCAGACACACTCCCTCCAGGCCACAATCACGGGGAGGGAGAGATGATGAGACTACAGTGTCGCAGAGACCACCGTGTAGAATCTTCTGCCCCTTAGCATGATGGCAGAAAAATGGAGAAAGAGGTAACTGTGAATCGAGAGTCAAAAACCTCAAGGAACACAGGTGGGTGACTGGGAAGTCCAACCAAATTATACCAGCAGGGCTTTGGGCTGTTGTGACTGCATCCACTCTAGCTAGCTTAGGAAAAAAAGAAAAAAAAGGGGGGGGGGCACTGGCGCTTGTGGAACCTTTAGGACAACCAGAAAACCAGATCTGGGGGACACATGACCAGGACCAAAAGAGCCAGACCCTTCCACACCACTGCTGCAGCTGCCTGCCCACATCTTGTAGGACAAGAGGAACTAGATGCCAGAATCTTCTCTGAGCTCGTCCAAGAGCCCAATATGCTCCACCCCCATGCCCATCAGGAGATCCAATCTCCCTGGGCATCGCTAACACCTCGCACTGGTCTCTCCTGTCTCCATATCTTCTTTTTTTTAAATTTTGTTTTTTCAACGTTTTTATTTATTTTTGGGACAGAGAGAGACAGAGCATGAACGGGGGAGGGGCAGAGAGAGAGGGAGACACAGAATTAGAAACAGGCGCCAGGCTCTGAGCCATCAGCCCAGAGCCTGATGCGGGGCTCGAACTCACGGACCGCGAGATCGTGACCTGGCTGAAGTCGGACGCTTAACTGACTGCGCCACCCAGGCGCCCCATGTCTCCACATCTTCTAAGGTGGAAACCAACCACATGTGGAGCTCTCGTGGCAAGGAGCCGGAGGAGTGTGCCTTCCAACTTTCCTGCCCGTGTAATTCAGGGAGGAGAGGTGGGAGGGGCTGGCAATGGCAGCGAGGGGGATGGAAAGGAGCCTATGGCACGACATGGCATGGGCCTCCCTGGAGGGGCTGATAGAAGGACAGAGTGCTGGGAGGGAGGGCAATAGGAGTTCTATTTTTGTGGTTCTAAGACATCAAAGTGAGGGAAGGACAAAGACCCTCGAGTGAACAAGGTGCTATCGGAGAAAATCTACGCTTTAATAAGCCAGTGCTACAAGCAATGTTCCAGGAAAAGGGATTACTTCATGAATACACATTATGAGCATCTTCGAAATACTGGCTCCAGTCAAGATGAATTTCTCTTTGTACCCTGGACTCACCTTGAGTTAATTTCTCACCTTCACCTCCATTTATCCAAATCTTCTGTCTTTCAGTGAGCCATTCTGCAATGAGCCTGTTTTAATTTCCCTTACACCATGCAGACACTGGCCGGACGTAATCTCTCCCTTTACTTGAAATTCCCATAACGTTTTACCTACACTCCTCTTACGCCGTTGATCTCATTTTGCCTTGTGTTTGGGAGTTACTTAGACAGCTGTCATCTCTCCTTCTGGAGGCAGCGTGACTAATCAGACAGACTTCTGGGTCCTTTTCAGCTCCTGGTACAATCCCTTGTGGTCTAAAATGTGATGGTGGGTGACGAATGAATAAATTATATCCATCATAAACTCTTCACTGTATCATGGGATGATGTCCAAATTCGGTGAGGAGAAAGACTGCCAGATACCTCACCAATCTGTTCTGAGGTTCATTCTAACCAAAATGCTAAGTCTATGGGGTGCCTGGGTGGCTCAGTTGGTTAAGTGTCTGACTCTCAGTTTCGGCTCAGGTCACGATCTTGCGATATCATGAATTCAAGCCCCACATTGGGCTCTGTGCTGACAGTGCAGAGCCTGCCTGGGATTCTCTCTCTCTCCCTCTCTCTGCCCCTCCCTTGTGCACATTCTCTCTCTCTCTCAAATTAAATAAACTTAAAAAAAATGCTAAGTCTCTAAAAATGCCCATAATCCTGGGCCTTGTTCTACCTAGACCATGGGCTTCCCACTGGATTATGGGATTAGGAATATGTCTGTTACATCTTTATAGTCCCAGTAATGCCTATGGCGGTACACACTGGAAGAACACTTGTTGACTTGTCTAAGCCCCAGAGGCTATTGGGGACATGTGGGCGGGTCCTGAATTATATCTCACTAAGGATATCTATGAAAATTCTGTATATTTGGACAGCAGTAACAGATATCAGGTTAGCTTCACGTTGGGAAAAAATCTGGTTTAAGAGGAGACAAAGAGGATGAGAAAGAGGTATAGCTCTGCAACAATGAGGAGAACTGGAGAGGCACTGCCTGTTAAGAGAGATCCCTGCCAATTTCTTGGAGACAGAAGACAAATGGGGTAGGGCTGATCACCGAAAGTGAGGAGGACACTGTGGCATGGAAAACACACAAGCAAGAGCCATAACTGAACAGGGCACTAACCTGCCAAACACAACTCTTGAGAGGCTCCAGATGCACAGTAAGCAAGAGAGTGAGAAATGGAACAAAAAACAGGACTCACTGAAGATCTTTGCATGGACCGTCCTCCACTTACCAAGGGATGAAACCACCAGGCAGCCAAGTGTTTGCACCTACATAAAAAGCTGGGGTATCTTCTCTAAAGAAATCCGGCAAACCATCTCTGGAACATTAGAGCTGCTAATGTGGGTGCTCTGTCCTAGTGTAGGGTCCTCTGCTTTTTGGCATATGGGGTGGGGGGGGGGTGTGAGGCCCATCAATCAACCCGATCCATCCATTTACAAAGAGCTTCTTATCAGCCTTTCTACTTCCAGATTCAAAAATCTGTGCTCATCCCCAAGATTTATCAAGCACTGAAGTAAAGCCCACAGCATGACATAGAAAACAAATAGAAGAACTGACCCTAGAGGATACAGAAGTAATTCCGATAACAGAGAAGAGAACCTAAAAACAAAGCCACAGCATTACAACAAAAATCAAGTTAGTATTCTCAAAGGGATTTGGAAAAAATATTGCCTCCATAAAAATAAGGACAAATCCAATAAAAAAGGAACAATCAATGGGGCGCCTGGTGGCTCAGTCGGTTAATCATCCGACTTCAGCTCAGGTCATGATCTCACAGTTTGTGAGTTCGAGCCCCGCGTCGGGCTCTGTGCTGACAGCTCAGAGCCTGGAGCCTGCTTCAGATTCTGTGTTTCCCTTTTTCTACCCCTCCCCACTCACGCTCTGTCTCTCAACAATGAATAAACATTTTTTAAAGAAAGGAAAAATCAAGAATAAGAAAGAGTTTTAAAAATTAAAAGACATTTTGTTTTGACATTTCAAAAACAGCAATAATAAAAAGACCCTAAAATGTTCCAGTGTGAAAAACAAACAATGTGACAATGACAAGATAAGTAAGAACAGGTCACACACAAAGGAACTAACATCATATTGGCATGGACTTCTCAGCAGCAATACTGGGTATTATTAAACACTGAAGCAAGTTGTGAAGGAACAGAATTTGCACTTTAGAATTCTACACTCTGTCAAACTACCAACTGAGCACGAGGATGGAACAAAGCATTTCCACACATGAGAATTCATGAGAATGCACATATTATGCATACTGCTCTTACCCCCTTTTGCAGAAAGTTGAGGATGTTGTTCAGCAAAATAAGGGTGAACGTTTTTCAGAAAAAGTAAGATATGTGAACAGAGAAACCGGATAAGTATAGGATAACAACAAAGAGAAACACCAGGATGACAAACAGTGCAAAAAGCTTCCCGCCAAACCCAAACCAACCTAATTTAGATTGGACCACAAAGGGTCTAGAAGGTAAAACCTCCAGGAGAAACCACAAACCAACAAACAAGAAGTAAACAACAAGCCAACCAAAATAAATACATAAAAACCTAAAGGGATTAACTGACGGATTTTCCCATGTGCAAATTAGTGTTGGTAGGCATTCTAAAGAGATGTTAATGTACTGGAGAAAACTACAAGTGCATCGAAAACTGAACAAAAGCAAAAAGGGAATTATCAACATCTGGAAAATTTAAAAATTATATTAAGATAGAAAATACCACAGTGGCATACCACTTGGTTCAGCAGTAAACAATATTTATGGAGTCATAATCCTATCCAGATTGGAAAAGGAAGCCTGAAGGCTAGAGAATTTAGGTTTCCTGGAGAAAAAGGGGGATTTGGTTAAAAAAAAAAAAACAAAAAAACAACTTCAAGACCAAAAAAAAAAAAAAAAGGGCAAGGAATGTAGGGAAAAAAGAAAGGCAATTGGAAACTCCAGGATATAAAATGGCAGCATCAACTCTGTTTTTTGGTATATATGGAAAGCAACTTAGAACAAGCAAATTAGAACAGAAAGTTGGCAGGCTTCCAGAAGAACAGAATGGTTTCAAAATAATAGAGTGAGTTAGAAGCTGGAAGATATCAGATGTAGGGTGAAAAAGACCGGTTTCTTTTCCCAACAAGAAAAAGGAGGAAAAATCAGGAAACAAACAAAAAAAAAAAAACAAGAAACAAACAAACAAAAGATCTTGATATTTTGTTTAAGCAAATAAGTAGCATAGTTTTAAAGCAGTGATGGAATGTGAGAAAATAAGAAAGATTTCAACAGGGATTATGATTTAGGGTTATAGAGAAGGAAATACAATCAACCACAGTGCACTTCTTGGTTTTGCAGTATATAATATTCGTATTGCTATAATAATATGAAGACTATTTATTGGCATCAAACTAAAATCACAGTACAGAAATCTTAATGGTGGTCAAAATGGAAAGTAAACATGATCAACAGCTGATAGAAATGAAGGGTAGGGACATGAGAGAGGAAGTAGCAGAAAGGTGAGGCAGGCGTACTGTGCAATCAAGGTAACAGGAAATAGAGATTTAAGTAAGTTATTTAAAGCTACAATAGTAATATACAGAGGATACTGGAAAGAGAAGAGAGGTGTCAGAGTATGGGTAAAACCCTATACATCAGATCGGGATACCAACAGGTAATATTCAAAGTTGAGAAATTATAAATAGTGTGTATAAATATATCCTTCCATAATATGCAGGCAATCACCAGAAGAAGGAAAAGCAAAGAGGATTCAGAGGGATTGATTCTGGGTCGGGACAGGGGATTGGTTGATTTTTTTTTTTTTCACCGTGTACATGCATTATTTAATTCTTTTGAAAGTAAATATTTACTCTGGAACCTGCACATTTTGGCTCACGAGTGCTAAGAAATTAACCTTTGACACGTACTGGTGGATATACTTATTTCTACCGGCGTAGTTTCTGTCTTGGGTTATCCAGACGTTGGCTACGAGTACCCAAGTCCTGAGGGGCTTGTCCGAGTCCCCTGGCAGCGTCCCACGGGGCATGATGTAAAGGCTGTAGGAAGTAGAAACTATGGGTGACCAGCCTTCTTAGGGAATTTCTGCTGCAAGTCATTACAAAGAGGAAGATCGCAGGGCTTACTGCCGGAATAACCCTGGATCTTACAAGACTTCCATGCTCCTGCTGGACAGAATAAGTAAAATGTCTTATATTTTCCCTTTTGAAAGCCCGAGGAACGGCTCAAGGATTTGCACAGCAGAATGAAAAAGGAGCTGTCACCGAGTTCCTTAGGACTCACAGCTTGAAAGGAAAGAGGAGGCCCACGGGGGTCCGTGGACCAAGCCCAGCAGGGGAGACAGAGCATTTCCACAGCCCGGGGGGTGGGACCACAGCTCTTAAAGCCACAGATCTCCTCTGTAGGCACAGAGACCCTCACAGCGGGGATCCATTCACACCAGTCACCCTTGGAGACTGCTATTTATGCTAAAGAAATTTATCCACTCCATTGTATGTTCCTTGTCCAGAGTTCTCTTGGATCCCTTGTTTACGGCCTTAGTCCTATATTGTGAGCGGCGGAATGGACAGGCCATTTCAGAGGGCAGGGTGGGTAATGATGGGTCTGTTAGCTTTGCAGTCAGTCTTTCCTTTGTGAACCAAACCCAATTTGGGTGCATTTGCTTTAAAAAAAAAAAAAAAAGAAAGAAAAAGAAAAGAAAGCAAAAACCTCATTTGAGGTTGAAGAAATGTTAGTTGTGTTCCACTCCTTTTACTAGGGGAAAAAAAAAATACCACTGGAAGAAACCAAAAACCGTATAATATTTATAATCCATTCCTTAGGTTGTGATGAGCACGTATCCAGTTATTTGAGGTGTAGGTGCAAATATTGTAGCCATGGCTCCTTAAGACTAGGAGGATCTTAAAAAACATGGGAGACCTTTTCATCACTAGAGGGATGCTAATTTCTATCTTGCAAAAAGTAAAGGGAAGCCCCAACTGAAATGTTTCCTTTTGAGGCAGAACTTAAACATAGGCCACTGCTCGCATGAATTCTGTGAGCCAAATCCTTATAAATCCTCTGAGTTGACAGATCAATTATTCCTTCTAACAGCTAATGAACTAATAACCCTTGGAAAATTTTCCTTCCCTGGGTTTAAAATAGGAAAAAAAAAAAAACTTTAGGGGGAAGGAAAAAAAAATCAATGAAAGACCACAGAGCAATAAAAACAACGAAATTCATTACAGCTTTTTTTTTTTTAAAGGGAGCTGTATTTTGTTTGAGAGCTGTGATTTTTTAAATTAAAACCACGTCGCGTAACCTTGTATTTTATAAAACATCATAAATATCCCAACCTCATTTTGTGTCCCGTCGAGGGAAGGGAATGAGGAAGGAAAGGGGAGAAAGAGAAAGAGGCAGGTACAGGGGAAGGTCCCAGCAAGTGGAAGGTACTGTCGTGGGCTCTCTGGGAACCACAGGGACACCAAGGATGTGCACAGGGCAGAGAAGGAGAGAGGCTGTTACTCCGGGATGCACGAGAGGGACCATAAAGAGAGAGAAAGCCCGTACTGAGCCTTGTGGATGGAAGGAGGGTCGGGGGTGGAAGGAGCTGGCAGGCAGGACAGGTTGGGCATTCACGGGGTTCCATGCAAGGGGGACACTGAAGGCTAGAGCAGGTGTTAGAAGCATGGGCATGCACGGCAGGGCAGAGAGGCACATCTGTTATGGGAGAAGGTCAAGGATTTGAAGAGATGAGAAACCGGAAGCAAGGGGAGGCGAGGACATGACTTGCTCAAGGTCACATGGCATTACACTCCTGTGTGGCTGTACTTGAACTGCAAACAAAGTCTGTTTTTGTGTGTTTAAAAAATTTTTTTAAGTTTCTTTATTTTGGGGGAGAGAGACAGACAGAGAGAGAGAGAGACAGCACAATGGAGGAGGAGGAGGAGGAGGAGGAGGAGGAGGAGGAGGAGGAGGAGGAAGGAAGAAGAAGAAGAAGAAGAAGAAGAAGAAGAGAAGAGAGAGAGAGAGAGAGAGAGAGGGAGAGAGAGAGGATCCTAAGCAGGTTCCACACTGTCAACGCAGAGCCCCACGCAGGGCTCAAACTCACAAACCGTGAGATCATGACCTGAGCAGAAATTAAAGAGTTGGATGCTTAATCGACTGAGCCACCCAGGCGCCCCCCTGTTTGTTTGGTTTTAATGGAGGAGCTGGAGTGTGGGGGTGGTCCAGCTACTGGCTGGTGAGCACCGGGCTCCCTCCTTCCGGCAACGCAGGTGAGTCCTTAAAGTGAGTTGAACTGTCTCTTTTCTACAGCAGCACCAACTCTGGAGGACGGTGCCCCGAGAGCGCCGTGTACCTCCCAGGGGACGCCGCACGGCTGTCCGCTCTGGCCGCTCCTGGTGCACAGCGGCATGGTGTGGGGAAGGCCTGGGTGGGAGTGGCAGCCTCATTGGCTCTAACTGTAAAATGGGGATAATTATAATCACGCCCCAAGTTGTGAGCAGGACATAAAATGAAATAACACTGATAGATCGGAAATCATTTGCACGGCTTTCTAAAGAGGCCCCAAGACCCAACCGAGGGCCCGAGGTAAAGCCAAGGCTGAGCAGTCACACAGGTCCCATGGTGAGAAGGGGGCCTTTGCTTGGTTTAATGCTCTGCTGTAGCCCTCTTGACATTTTTAAAAAGTTCTGAACGAGGGGCCCTGCATTGTCATTGGTCACTGGGGCCCCCAAATTAGGTAACTCGTCTTGGGTAAAGCTGCCTGGGTCAGTGAGAGGAGCCCAAGAAGACATCCGCATCTCCGGCAAAGAACTCCCAGTAGAGTTACACTGGACACGTGCTGGGTTTTCGGCGGCTCGGCATCTGGATCCACTTGTTATATTTGAGGAATTCTTTGCTCTGTGGGCTTTGGTGGGGAGGAGGGGCAAACGGCCCACCGTTGGCATCCCCTGGCTCCCTGCCACTCGGGTGCTATGACTAAGGACCGTGGAACGTTCACTCTGGTCATGGCCACAGGAACGTTAATTCTCCAGGAACATCAGTGGCCCCCATCTCCAGGAACATCAGCGGCAGGGCCAGCCAGTGTGGAGGACTCTTCCAGAAGGTTCTGTGGTGAGGTTGCAGGCACCATTGGGTTTCTCTCCATGTTGTGGCCTGGTTCGCCGGCCTTCTTGACGATTTCTTTTTCAAACTACTCAATATCCTTTCAATAAATTCCTTTTGCACTTAAGTGCTCAGAGACGGTTTCTGTCGCCTACAGCCGAGTTTCTTCTGATATAAAGCTGAACTCCGTTGTGGGGTTTCTACCCTGAGAACCTCTCAGATAACCGACAGCCAAGGAGTCCCGTGTCCTGAGGCAGAACCTGTTGGGTCATGCGCCCTTGGCGATGGACAGGAGTGTTGGCGTGTGCTCACACGGAAGGGACCTTGGAGGTCATCTGGTCCACATGCCTTCTGAAAGCAGGAGTCCTTCTAGAATAATTCAGAGTCTAAGTCAGACTTAGACCAGAGGGTATGTATGCTAATAAGCAGAAAGCCTCTGTCATCGGCGACAAACCTTTGACAAAGGCCAGCCAGCTCCCAGTTACACCCTGACAGGTCAGTGGTCGTCTTAGGGCTCGTGAGGATATCCCCAACTATCATCAAGTTGTCCGTGACAAAGTCCGGGGAAACTGCACATCGTGCATGGCCAGAAGATGGAACGTCATTCCTTCGAGTACGTAATTAGGGTGGTAGCTAGGTTCCTGATGGGTTTCCAGACACGATGGATGGGGCTAAGGTGCTCTGAGGTTATGAAAGCAGGGACCACCTGGGAAAGATCGCACAGGCATATGACGGCCCCAGAAAAACCAGGAAGTGTCAAACGGGTGATGCTGTTTCTGGCATCCGGGTCAAGGATGCTACGGGAAATTTCCTTTTCCTTGTACGGGCAAGTCCCATCATGGACCACAATATTCTCCATTTTGCCAAGGGTCGGGAGGCTTGGGGGAAAGAGTTCAGACGAGCTCAGTTTCCAACACTTGAACTGAACTCCCGGTGGAAACAAAATCACTGATCGCTGGCATCACAGCTGTGTACCTACCGTGTCACTGGGCTGGCTGGCTGGGTGACCTTCCGGTCACTGGGTGAGTGACCCTTGCGAGCGCCTGCAACAGCAGAAAGACCCAATCTCCAGAAGCCCCCTAGAAAGCCTGAGACGCGGCACACCCCGCTCTGTCCCAACGGCAGGCGTGTGAGCCCCGACAGCAAGTCTCCCACGACAGAGATGTGGTGGGGGGGGGGGGGATGTAGGGCAGGATCCCTCCCGTCACAGCGAGCAGATGGCGCCCGGATGGTGTTGGCCGAGCGCTGCCAGCGATCAGAGAAGAGAGGGCCGAGGTGAAGGAAGAAGGCAGTTGCCATCTACGTGGGAGGGAAGGGGCTGGATCTCATAAAGTCGGTAAGGTGGCGGGCAGCGGGGTGCTCGGAGGGTCCGGGCAAACAGGGGCCAGGGCCGGGGTCACCAGGCGCGGCGGATCCCCAAGGGCGCGGGCTCCAGCAAGGTGCAGCTGGCCACGTGCTCGGAGGGAGGGGCGGGCCCAGGAGCAGGTGCCCCGGGAGGTCCCACTGCTTCAAAGGGAAAGGAAGAGCGCCGGGCAGGGGCCGAGAGAGAGGGAGAGGGAGAGGGGGAGGGGGGAGGGAGAGAGAGAGAGAGAGAGAGAGAGAGAGAGAGAGAGAGAGACCGGTGAGGCTCTCCCAAGGCTTTCCAGAGCGAGTAAAGTACTCATACCCGGGGCTTTATTTGAATTTATCACCTCTTATTAGTGCCTTTTGAAATGCGAATTAGCTGATTAACCACTGCTCACAGCCTTCCCACTGTTCTTTATCCTCCCGCATTCAGCGACTCGCTTCTAAATAGGGTAGGCCACAGCGGCCCACCAGGGGGAAATTATTCTCAAGGTTACGAACAGTGACCACAGCAAACTCGGTCCCCTCGGGCGGCCGGGTGGAAGCAAGTTGCGGGCGAGGCTGTGCCCCAGGCCGGGCTCCGGCCGCCCACCTCCCGGTTTCCTTACAAAGGGCTGGGGCAGGGGGGGGGGGACCCCTGCTCACCTCTCTTGTGAGCCCCCTCGGGCCCGTCCTCAGGATCTCGGAACAGGCCGCTGGGGAGAACAGACAGGCTCTCTTCCACCCCCTCACCCCCACCCCCCTGCCACTTTTTTTGTTTACTATATTCATTTTATAAAAGGTTCATTAGTTCTAGGCCCCTAAGGAATGTCCTCCACTTGCTGGAGCATTCTGTTTGGGCCGGGGGGCTCACATCGATGAACAACAAGGGATGGCCTCTGGCAGGGCCTTGTCTGCGCCCGCTCCTGCCTCCAGTTTGGCAACACGACACAAAGGCGGTGTGGCATGTATACACTTTCCAGGCTGAGCCCCTATTCAGAGGGGGCCGCGGCTGGCGCGTAATGGGCTCCCTACAGACAAAGCCAGCAAGTTTCTTAATTAAGTCTAAGTGAAAGACAGATCCCGCTTACATCTTCAGAGAACCTTCCTTCAGAACTTCAAAAACACCCTAGACTGCCTATCAAATCCGGGCACGAATAACTAGCGAACAATTTTTTCTCTTTTTAAATACGGAGAGCCAAGCCTCCGGCGCAAACCCTTCAGCCCCTCTCACTTTCCCTGCAATTTTAGACATGCCTCTGGTTTATAAAACAGGAAACAAAGGGACTGCTTGTGTGTGTGGGAGAAGCCCTCAGAGGGTCTGCATTTCACCCCGGGCCTTCCCCAAAGCACCGCGCTGTCTAAAGAGCCCTTTAACGGGCTCAGTCTCATTACCATCTCCGGGAGGTAGCAAAGGGCGTGCTAGAAACCAGCAGGCGTACGTATATCACAGAAGGATGAACCCCAGTATGGAATGATATTAAAGAAATTAATTGCTACCTAATTACCTCTCCAAGAACGTGATTTTCACACACACCCCCGCCCCGCCCCCTACGCACACCCCTTCCTACCCTAGCCTCCGTAACCCCTCTCTCAGACAGACCTTTCTGTTTTCTGGCCTTTGGAGTGATCATGTTCTTTGCGAACAGAAACCAATTATTCTGCAGCAATAAAGTCACCAGGAGTATGAATTGCTTTAATTTTTTCTTCCCCCTTTTAGCAGCTGCCCAGGGTGGGTTGGGAAGGGGGGCAGTGATAATGGAGCGAAATGAATACTAAAGCAAGCACCAAGGCCGGGCGTCCTGCAGGGAAAATGATGTTCAAAAAATAAATAAATAAATAAGAGTGCGTTTTTTTGTTGCGAGGGGGCTAATCAATGAGTCAGACGTTTCCGAAAAGCGCGCTTTCCGCTCTGAATCTGCATGGCCAACGCCACCGTCCCCAATGGGTCCTGTGTACCTGACTAGCTTGTAAAAATGTCACCTGACTGTTAAAGTGCTACACACGCCCTGGCTTTCCCTGCCTGTTCTCGTCTCCCTACTCCACACCGCCACCACCACCAACCCCCCCCCCCCCCCCGCCGCCCCCGCCTTTGCTTTTTTCCTTCTGCAATTCTTCGCTTTCTCATTAGAAATGCCCAGCAACGTCTGGCGGACAAAGACACTACAAAGTGTATGGAAAGGGGAAAAAAAAAAAATTAAAAAGGAAAAAAGTGCAGAGGAATTCTTCATTCACTGATCTCTAGAATACATTAATATCTGAGACTGTTGGCACAGCCTAAAATACTGGGGCAGCTAACAATGCGTGCAATGATTCGAAGTCTGGGATCTTCAAATAAACCCCCGAGCTGTCACGGCCACCAGGAAGCAGAATAATGGCGATATTAGTTGACCTTCATTTTGTTGTCTCTTCAGACCTGACTGCTGGACCTCTGTTTGCCTGTTACTAGGATCTCTTGGCTAAAAAATCCTAGCATTTCCCAGGCAATACAAGAGCCAGTTTATTAGGTAAATAAACCAGGCCCTAAGCAGTGCTTTGGCTTCATAATGGGGGACCGGGTGAATGGGAAATGAGGGCTGGATGTGGAGTCAGAATGGCTAAGAACCACAGATCTCATCATTTTTCCTTCATCCAAAGCACCAGCGGACGATGATGAGGACAGGTTTTTGTTTTTTTTTTTTTTAACAGATCATCAAATCGGTGTGCTGGCTCTGGGTAACTTAGCCAACATCGTCCGCAAAGTGAGGAAGGCAGGTGAAGGCGCACCAAGGCAAAGAGCGAAAATAGCAACTGTCTTCCCCTAAAGATCTAGATCTTTCATGGTGTCTCACTTACCTCAAGTTTATGAGCTATTTTGCAATGTTCAAAAGGAGCTGACGGCATTGTATTGCAATAATCTGTCGTAATTACTGAACCGCGCTTGTGTTATCCAAGCCGCTCTCTGGTGACAATCCTGATGATGTTAATGAAGGAAGTTTTTGCAGAACTGGATTCTTTTTGGATCCAGAAGGCCTTCTGGCTGTCTAGACTATCACAATACGGGTGAGTGTTACATTTGGATGTCTGTTTAAGTTTACCGTCTCTCCTCTCCAGCCCCCACTGCGATAGAAGCTCCCAGAGAGCAAGGACTACAGACACTGCCGGTCTCACTCACCTAGCACAGCACCCGAGACTGGCCTGCCTGCCTAGGGACGCAATACTCTTTTTTGCCCACTTCTCAGAAAATAAGCCATATCTTTAAAAGTTTTCGGTTGCCCCCCCCTCCCCCCGCCAATAGGAATGAGAGGCAATATCTCCTTTCTCGTGTAAGATTTCTAATTTTTTACATGTTCTTTTATTTTTGAGAGAGAGAGAGAGACAGAGAGAGAGAGCGTGGGCAAAGGGCAGAGAGAGAGGGAGACACAATCCGAAGCAGGCTCCAGGCTCAGAGCCTTCAGCACAGAGCCCAACAGGGGACTCGAACCCAAGGACTGTGAGATCATGACCTGAGCCGAAGTCGGACGCTCGACCGACGGGAGCCACGCAGGCGTCCCTTTTGTGTGGTATTTCTCCACTGAAAATGAGCATACAACTTTAAGTTTGCTGTGGCCCTGAACTTTCAAATTAAAATATACCTTAAAATAAATTCTAGAAATGTTCACTCTCGCTTAAAGCAGGAGGCCGTGTAAAAAAGATCTAATACACACATTTTTTTTTCCAAAAAGTTATAGTCGTGAGAAGCACTGTGTTGGTGAAGACATTTGTCAGACTCCAGGAAGTGAGAAAGGGGAGTTACCTCATATAGGAGATACGATCCCAAAATGGTGTTAAAAAGGTAACGCACATAGACATATGTGTATGCCCCGAAAGAGACTTCAGCTCAGGCCACGGTCTCTCGCAGTCCTTGAGTTTGAGCCCCCCCCCCCCCCCCCCCCCACCGCGTGCGTAGGGCTCTGTGCTGACAGCTCACAGCCTGGAGCCACACACACATGTGCTCTTCCCATATACTAGCCTGAAGCTTAAGCAGAAACATTGTGTGTGTGTGTGTGTGTGTGTGTGTGTGTGTATGGGGGGGGTAGGGGGTGTCTGTGGCTATTTATTTTCCAGTTTAATTGAGACGAAATGCCGCAGGAGTCTGGAGGAAGTCTCTCTCTCAGCTTGAAGCAACTTGGTTTCACATTTCCAATGTTTTAAAGGAGATTATATTCAAGGATGCTCGATTACTCTGAATAGGTGCGACATTCCAGGCTGATGGGTATTCATACCTGTCTACAGCTGTGTATTAGCATTTCAAAACCCTTCTACCAGAAGAGACTTAGGAACTTTTCCAGGCTGAGGATTCAGCACTTTGCAGAAAAGCAAAGGCTGAGTGCCCGGGGTGAAAACCCTTTCTGTTGGGGAGTAGTAACCAAAAGGAATCTTCCAGACCCAACTGCCTGACACAGCCACAGCTTCCAGAATTACGGGTCCAACATTACCACGTCAGGAGTTAGGAATTAAGAACATTGCCTTAAGTTGATAATCGGGTACTTGCTGTGGGTGGGTGGATAGTGACTGTCCCTGAGGAAAATGTGTAAGGTGATGTGGGGTACTTGTGACATTTACTCCCTGCCCTCCCCCCCCGCCCCCCCATGTTAGCATAGCTAGTTTTTTGTTCACTTTCACATAGTTCCTACAAAGCCCTGACTAGAAAAGGGAAAGGAGAAATGAATGAAGTTCACAACAATCCAATACCTATTTCAAACCAAAACGTTGCCTCGAGAATGGCATTTTTAAAAATTTTTTATTCTTGGGGCACCTAGGTGGGTCAGTTGGTTAAGCCTCTGACTTCAGTTCAGGTCATGATCTCATAGTCTGTGGTCTGTGGGTTCCAGCCCCACATCGAGCTCTGTGCTGAGAGCTCAGAGCCTGGAGGCTGCTTCAGATTCTGTGTCTCCCTGTCTCTGCCCCTTCCCTGCTTGTGCTCTGTCTCTCTCTCTCAAAATAATAAACAAACGTTAAAAAAATTAAAATATTCTTTGTTTAAAAAATTTTTTTGACGTTTATTTATTTTTGAGAGAGATAGCAAGAGCAGGAGAGGGCCAGAAAGAGGGAGACAAAGGGTCTGAAGCTGGCTCTGTAAAGTGAACATAGAGCCCGACTCGAGGCTCAAACTCATGAACCATGAGATCGTCACCTGAGCTGAAGTCAAGAGCTGGACGCGCAATCCACTGAGCCATCCAGGTGCCTGGAGAATATCATTTTAATGTGACAGAAAAGTAGGTAGTCTGAACCGCTCAGAAAACTATCCAGGGGAACTGAGGGCTTCTTCACATCAGAGAACCTCCAGATGATGCCTGAGAGGGCTGGAAGTACATTTCTGAAACATGTATCCCTTCAGGTGCATGCAAAATACATCTTGAGGGTTCCGCAGGAAAAATGCTCATCCATCCATCCACCCACCCATCCACCCATCATCCTTCTATCCATCCATCTATCCATTATCCATCCATCCATCCATCCATCCATCCATCCACACATCCATCCATCCATCCATCCATCCATCCATCCACTCATCCATCCACTCATCCATTCATCCATCCACCCATCCACCCACCCATCCATCCATCCATCCACACATCCATCCATCCATCCATCCATCCATCCATCCATCCACCCACTCACTCAGCCATCCATCCATCTCCTCATCTATCCATCTACCCATCCATCCATCCATCCATCCATCTTCCTTCCATCCATCCATCTCTCCATTATCCATCCATCCATCCACACATCCACCCATCCATCCACCCATCCATCCATCCATCCATCCACCCATCCATCCATCCATCCATCCATCTACTCATCCATCCACTCATCCACCCATCCACCCATCCATCCATTTGAAAAATGGGTCCTGATGTTTTTGCCTTTCACTTCCCTGAGTCTCTTTCGTAGGATCCACTATTGTGTTGAATTTGAATCGCAACACCAGCTCTGTTGATGAGCTCCTTGCTCAAAATAGCTTCTCCGCACCTGGAGCTTTGGCCTCAGATTTGTCACTTTTAAGTGCTTCCCTTGACATGACAGCATGAGTGATCAGCAGGTGAGCTCTCTCTCTCTCTCTGTCTCTGCCTTTTAAACAATCGGTGCTATGTGAACCCTCTGTAATAGTTGTGTGCATACACACACACATTTATTTATACCTTTAACACATAATGCATACATTTCATGTCAGACATATTGTCTCAGTGGGCAAATTTATTTTTAAATCCCTTTCTCCATCAATATGCAATTAGAGATATTATTATTTTTGTTTTATTTTAGAAAGAGAGACAGTGTAAGAGTGGGGGAGAAGGGCAGAGGGCAAGAGAGAGAGAGAGGGAGAGGAAGAGAGGGGGGAGAGAAAGGGGGGAGAGAGAGGGAGAGAGGGAGAGGGAGAGAAGGAGACGGGGGGGGGGGGGAGAGAGAGAGAGAGAGAGAGAGAGAGAGAGAGAGAGAGAGAGAGAATCCTAAGCAGGCTTCACGTTCAGCATGGAGCCTGACATGGGGCTCGATCTCATGACCCAGGGATTATGACCTGAATGGAAATCAAGACTTGGATGCTCAACCAACTGAGCCATCAGGCACCCCTCAATTAGAGATATTATTATTACCTAATACAGAAAGTGGGGAGCAAGGAAGTCAAGACTCAAATCAGCCAGAAGGAATCTAGGAATTATGAAAGAACCACAGAAAGCACAAGTCCAAAAGATCCACACACACACACACACACACACAAAATCCAAACAAAAAACCCCCTAAGAACATAACACATGTTCTTGAGAAAAGAAATTTGGGTGTACAAAAATTTAAGAGGAAAAGCAGTTTCCCAGAGTACAAACCACTGATGAAGGTGTGGGAGAAAAAGAACTCATCAGGATTTCAATGGAAGGTGATGACAGCTAGAGGCCAGCCACTCAAAATCCCATGGACCACTTGCTGTCCCCTCTCCTGCCCCCTCCCCGGCTCTACATCGAATTCTCTTTCCCTGTGACTGTTCATTTTCCACCAGGCATCTCACGTCTTCTACAGGCTCCTCCCTCCTTTTTATTATTTGTTTTATTTATCGATAGGGTTTTCAAGCCCTTCACTCTTTTTTTTTCCCCCCAAGCCTTTTACTCTTAATTTTTCAAGAATGGTATAAAAATTCAAGGGCAGCACTGTCTCCCTGAATATGAGGGCTCAAGTTCCTCAAAGCCCCCAAAGCTGGAGAGAATTCAGTCCCAGAACTTAAAACTGTTATGGGGGAAGTGGGTTTAAATGAACCTTAAAAGGCTCGTATAGAAAAAAATACAAGGGACAGAACTCTGAATACTGAGACGATCGAGGGTGCTCTACGTATTGGAGGTAAGTATGTATACCTGGGGCCAGCAGTGACCTTCCAATCACCAAACCTGCTCACAAGACCTTCTGGAATGTCCCTCCCATCCAGGTGCCAGCCAATTCACCTCGCTCCCAGATAAGTATGCTGAGCACCATTTGTTTCCTACTGCGGTGGCCCCCTCTCCAAATGCTGAACCGGCTAATTTGATGCTCTAAGGTTGGCTGACACCGCCTCCGAGCTCTCAGGCGATCCAGGGACACAGGTGACTCTGTGCTCAAAGTGCTCTGATGACAACCATTACCCTCCCCGCCCCCTCCTTCATTCATTCAGTAAATACTCACTAAGGGCCCACCATGCCAGGCACTGTGCTAAATGATGGTTCTCCTTCTAAGCTGTAAATTGGGGGAGTCCAGGAACCAGGTCTGTTTTGTCTCTTTAGGACCTCGCACAGTGTGTGGCACAGAACAGATGCCCCGTAACCTCTTCTCGAATGAATGAACACATCAACGAGACACAGCCTCTGCTCTTGGGAGGCTAAGAGTCCAGTGCGGGGCACAGGCAAAGAGTCGGTCCGCGACTGAGGACGAGCTGGTGTCCATCTCAACGTCCCAACGTGCTACGCTCCAGAGGAACTCAATCCGAATTTATAGGGAGGGGACTCCAGGCGATTCTGATGGGTAGCCTGAGGACGCAATCGCGGCCCTGCGTCCTTTCCACCCCGCGTGTGGGCCTTGAAGTGGAGCGGCTTGAAGCGGCTCACCCGGGAGCCGGTTAGACACGCGGAACCCCAAGCCCTACTCCAGACGTGCTGCATCAGGATGAGCATTCTGCGAAGCTTCCCGGGGGCCGTGCACGGGCTGCTCCAGAGGTCGTGCCATTTATACTGAATCCTAAGGACTGACAAGTTTGCAAAGGGGAACGAGGGACAGAAAGGAGGAGGTGTTCCGGGCGAAGGTGCAAAACCAAGGGCACAAAGAGGGATGTCAACTAGTCAGGACAGCTGGGTCGTAGTGCCCGGGGCGTGGGAGGGAGCACTGGGGAACTAGGTCCTTCTAGGCTACGGAAACCATGCTGTGGAGTCTGGACTCTGTCCTGAGGCCCGGGGTCCCCCCGAAGGGCTTTCAGGCCGGGAGCCACTGGCTCAGCTCCCTTAAAGACACACGGCTCTCTCGCTTCCATGCTTCTTTCTGTTCGTTCCATTCTTAGCCTCACGTGCCTTCCTCCTTCCACACGATCAAAATCCCACGCATCTCTTCTGCACTAACTCAGGTGCCTCCCAGGTCCCGAGGCCGGAAATGAGCTCCCTGTCAACCCCAAACGTCTGCAGCACTTGGGATGGGCCACCAAGCGGCCCTCACGCAACTGCTCTATTTCCACGGGTGTATTTTGCCTGCGATCTTCTCTCTCCGGCTTCTAGACCAAGGCTTTTCAAAGACGAGTTTCTAAGGACCACCCCTTCAGGACATTCGAGGGTGCCTGCCGGACGTCAAAACCCAGGATGTCCCGAATGGGTTTCGCTGCGTGTGGGGCCCAGATGTCTGCACTGAAGCTGGAGATTCAGGGAGCCAAGACCACAGTCAGAATCGCTGAGATCTGGGCATCTCAGAAATCCCAGCATCCACCACTCCCCCTCCATGTAGTACAACGTGGCACAACATGGGTCACACAGGCTAGTAAGTGAAGTGTTTCTCCTTTTTCTCTCGACCCATCCGTGATCAAGCAACAAGGTGCTTCCAAAAACAAACCAAGAAAGCTTGTACTCAGAGTCCTGGTCTATGCTCAGAAAGGGCTTTTTCCATAAAAACCGGGACTGGGTCTGGTTTCCCTCAGTGTGGATTCAAGATGCACAAGACTCGGGGCGCCTGGGTGGCTCAGTCGGTTAAGCATTCGACTTCGGCTCAGGTCATGATCTCACGGTTCATGGGTTCGAGCCCCGTATCGGGCTCTTTGCTGATGGCTCGGAGCCTGGAACCTGCTTCCGGTTCTGTGTCTCCCTCTCTCTCTGCCCCTCCCCTGCTCATACTCTGTCTCTGTCTCAAAAATAAATAAACATTAAAAAAATTTGTTAAGATGGACACAATTCAAATCAAACTCTCCCACGAAGGTGAGTCGAGGATCCCAAGAGTATCATGAAGCTCTGAGAGCACCGTGGAAAATTCTGCCTCTTAATTACTATTAACTTCCTAGATGGGTCATGTAGGGCCTCAGGGACATGAATCACATGCTCTCTCTCTCTCTCTTAACACTGTGGTTGTGAGGTTTCTTTATCCCTCCCCCTAGACTGGAGGCAACCTGCAGGCGGGATATTGGCCCCGTGCACCGTGCACCTCGGGACCCTCTCGAATGCTCAGCATCGTGGCGGAGACTCTGTAAAAGTTTGATGAATGTCACAGAGACCCAAATGCCACACAGAAGAGTTCACATGGAATCTGCACCTGTGTAGGGATTCCCGTGCACCTGCTGAGGCCAGCGCCTCCTGTTTTCTCAGCCTATCAAAGCAGACAGCTGCTGAATTCCCTCCCGTGACCTTCTGTCATTCATCTGCCTGGACCGGGCTTGATCTCCCCCAACTTCCCCAACGTACAGACACTCTCAACCTGTAAAAGCCTCGCCCTGCGCACCCCCCCCCCCGACCCTGCCCAAAGGGCCTGCCCTTTAACGTCAATCTAGTAAAATTCCATGTAAGAGTTGTTTCATTGGAACGTTTTCACAAATGAAAATAACAAGGAGACATTAAAGCCATCTGGTTATGCTGGTTAAGGGAGATGTTGTCTTACTGAGGTCATCTCTAAAAGGCAAAGTGGCCAACACTGCCATATTTTTCTCCTGTCATTTGAATCCCAAATTCGTAGGCTAAACCTCCAATTCCCAAATCTCCATGCCACGTACTTTTACGGATCACAGACCCATCCTGAAGAGCAGAATTATTACCCTATTTTGTATCTGAACACAGAATCCACTGTTATTTCATATCCATGGTGCACGTGTAGTAGACTTTATTTTTTTAAAGATCTTATATATTTAAAAACAAATTTTTTTTTTACATTTTATTTATTTTTGAGAGACAGAGAGAGACAGAGCACGAGTGGGGGAGAGGCAGAGAGGGAGACACAGAATCCGAAGCAGGATCCAGGCTCTGAGCTGTCAGCACAGAGCCCGACGCGGGGCTCGAATTCTCGAACTGTGAGATCACAACCTGGGTCGAAGCTGGATGCTCAACTGACTGAGCCACCCAGGGGCCCCTGAGATCCTATATTTAAGTAATCTCTACACCCAACGCAGGGCTCGAACTCGCAACACTGAGATCAAGAGTCCCACGTTCCACCAACTGGGCCAGCCAGGCGCCCCATGTTGTAGTTGTCTTTAACTTGTAACTGCAAGGGACTATGTTTCCCTGGTAGGTGGCACCTTGTAAGTATGATGTGAAAAGAAATTAAATTAAGCAATATCACCCGGAAATTAAGACTTCCGGCTTTCCTTGAAAAATCAAGGTGGACCCACATGGCAGCAATCACTCGGGGTTGACCGCCCCCTCCGACCCCCCACACCGGCCCGGTCAAGAGAGGGAGTCTAAACCGGTGACTCTCCCCACCAGGCTCGCTGGCCTGCCTGATTTTGCTGCCCTGTGGTGACCACACAGAAGAGGCATGGTCCCTTTATGTTTGTGTATTGTTGTTTTTTTAATATAGTTTTTTTTTTTTTTTAATTTGAGGCAGGGGGTGGGGGGAGAGGGGCAGACGGAGAGAGAGAGACTCTTAAGCAGGCTCCACACTAGGCGTGTGGAGCCTAGTGTGGAGCCTGACAGGGGACTCAATCCCACGACCCTGGGATCACGACCTGAGCTGAAATCGAGAGTCGGACGCTCAAACGACCGAGGCAGCCAGGCGCCCCTGTTCGTGTTTCGTTAATAAAGAGTAAAAAGACATGCTTGAGTGGGGGGAAAGTGGAGGGTTAGCCACAAGACCCAGCTGCAAAGCAGAGGTGGAGCAGACGTAAAGTGGGACAGCATGGGCACGCGCGCAGCAGCAGAAGTTGACTGGGGATGCCCAGTTCGGCAGGGAGGGGGGGGGGTTCCCACAGGGGCCAGGACGAAGGTGGCGGCGGAGAGGAAGGGCAGAGGGGCTGCACGGGGCCTCGGACCCAGAGCCAAGGGCTGGGGGCTGTGTCGCAGGACCAGGCTGCACTTCCGGCAGGATTACGGCCAGTGGCTTGGCAATGGGGCGTGGGGTTTCAGCGTGATCGAGTGGGTGGCCGTGTCCGAGATGCACAGGAGAAAGGTGAGACCGGAGATGGGGACGCTGGGGAGCCTCTCAGGAAGGGACAGTAGCAGCAGCCGGCCTGAGTGGTGGCAGCAGGAACGCAGAGGGAGAGGCCGGGGGTGGGTGCGTGAGAACCACCGTGGCCTGGTGGGGGTGGGGGGGGAGAATCAGTGGAGGGGGAGGAGGAGGAGGAACTGGGAAGGTCGTGCCACACACACATATACCCGAGGGAGGCTCGCTGCCTATTTTGGTTTCAAGGGCGTGGAGGTTAGATATACGGTATGTGTGTCTGGGCGGGCGGGGAAGGGGGGCTGTTGTAAATGATGAATTTGGTTTGAGACACAGGAGGTAACAGGGAACGAGGGGCCGTCCTAAGAGACAGATGTGCAGACGGGGGGGGGCGGGGGGGGGCATGCAGGGAGCACTGAGTGGCACGGACAGCTGGAACCCAGGGGTGGGGTTGATTCCAGAGAAGGAAGAGCGGGGGTCTGATGTCTCTGCACCAGCAAATGAGAGGCGAAGGTCTCTGCTCCACTGCGAGGAGCGAGGAACGGTGGCGGTTTAATTGTTCCCTGGGTAGCCTTAGAAACCCGCCCACACTGTCGTCCCGGATACCCCCAGCCACCCCAACTTTCTCCCGGGCCCTTGGCATGATGGATGGGGCTCAGTTTACCCAGAGACAGTAAAATCAGAGGAACGGGGTTAATTGCAGCTCTGATCTCTACTCCTAGGTGCAAAACAGCCACGAAGAAGCCAACGGCTATTTAAGCCGGCAAATTGATCACTGTAACTGGTGTTTTTTTTTTCCCTCTTAAAAAAGAAAAAAAAAAAAACCCAACAAAACTCATACATTGTAAGCCGTGGCCCTGCTTCTCAAAGCCTCTCGTATAAAGAACCCAAAAGTGGAAGATGCGAAAATAATCGTAGACTTTAAAGAGGCCTTGATTTATCATTTCGCAACTGGTTCCCAGGCGCCCCACCCGGCTTGCCATGCCTTTCCATCTTTTCCAGAACCTGACTATAAATTCTGCCATCAGTGCAGGGGAGGCAGGCACGGTGGTGATGGATGGCGGACCAGGGGTGGGGAAGGCCAAGGGCACGTCCCAACTGGGGACAGACGGGCGGCCACACCGGCCAGAGCGGCTCGCAGGTTTCTCACAGAATGTTCTAGTTCCGACTCCACTGGCCACCAGCCCTCCTTCCCCATCCTAGGCCCTCCCCACCTGCCATTCTCTTCTTCCACTCGCCCCTGGCTATGGCCACTCCTGCCCCAGGGGATGATGCCTGCGTTCCCGTTTCATCTTGGATAAGGTTCTTCTTGGAGAAATGGCATGTTCATTGATCCTACCTAATTAAAAAAGAAAGTTCACCGGGGTTCCCTTAACTTTTTAAAATTTTCTTTTCTTTTTTCTTTTCTTTTCTCTTTTCTCTTTTTTCTTTTCCTTCCCTTCCCCTTCCTTCCTCCCTCCCTCCCTCCCTCCCTTCCTTCCTTCCTTATTTTTTTAAGAGCAAATGAACACACCCAAGTAACAAACAGTGAGTACAGCCCAGGCCGCACAAGAACTGATTAGCAGTACAAGGAAATAAGTTACAAACAGAAAATAACAGCGGAAGGCAACATTCATCTACCTTGTTCATGGCCCAGGATTTCTGCTACATTGGCATGGGGCTCTTCCTTGCTTTTACCTGTAGGTTTCACCTTTAAGTAATGGGGGGGGGCATTTCCCATTGCATTTGGGGAAGGGGGAGCTGGGCCCACACACGACCAGGAGGCTTCAGATAAATGTGGAAGTCCTGTCTCTGATGCCAAGGTAATTTATTTCTTTTTGTGCTCTGCTCCCGCTGCCTGGTTCTCCTCTGCCCAGCACCAGAGACCCCCATGCCCCTGTCCCCACCTACCAAGACCCACAGTGTCTCCTCTTATCCACTCCACCCCCAACCAGGGTATAAAATTATTTCTCATCAAAGCTCAAATTTCCTTAATATGGAGGATTTCCTGGCTTTATATTTACACACACACACACACACACACACACACGCATTTCTATCTACATTTTTTAAAAAGCTTATTTATTTATTCTTGAGAGAGAGAGAGAGAGAGAGAGAGATGGAAAGAGAGAATCCCAAGCAGGCTCCACGCATCAGCACAGAGCCTGATTTGGGGCTCGAACCCACGAACCGTGAGATCATGACCTGAGCTGAAACCAAGAGCTGGGACGCTTAACCGACTGAGCCACTGGGGTGCCCGAAATTGTGTTACTCTTAAAAGTAAACTCTTTGGCCTCTGCATGACCCCCCACATCATATCCAGCCTTTGTGTCTATAGAACTGACTGGCTAACTTCAATCACTGGCCTTAACTTGACAGCCAAAACAGCCAGGTCTAGTTTGCAGTTGTGTTCTGATTTGGACAGAATTTCAAAGACTCACGAATTTCACATAAAATCAGGTGGTTTCTCTTTTTCTCAAGAAAGAAAAACAAAAAAAAGGAAAGGTAGCAGCTGATCTGGTAACCCAGGGCCCAGATTCCCAGGGGGCAGTGAGTCCCAGCACCTGACAGGCAGGCATCCTGTCCAGATGGGCGTTTGACGTACCCAGCACCCCCAAACTCTATATACCTGGACTGTAGCTCTCATTTTCTTTACCTGATGGGCATTTGAAAACGTGAGCCCTGGCCTACGTGACTCGAAATGATGGCACAGATCAACACAGAATTTCACAGAAGCGAGGAGAAGAAATATTTCGAGGTATGTCATTGCTAGCTTTCGGCTACAGATCTGGCCGTCTGCAGGCCTTAACCCAAAAGTCCGTAGTTTTCACCTCTCATCAATTCAGGAAATCTTCTAGAAATAAGTCACTGTTGGTTACTTCATTTTTTAGAAAAGGAATCACAGCACAGGAAGCAGATTCCTTTAGGGACACAGAAGCACTTGTCACCGGGGGGCTGCGGAGGATGGGGGTCTCGCCTCCTCGACCTCAGTACCTCTCCTCCCGGCTCATTTCTTACATTTCCTTCCTTCCCGCTCCCCTCCCCATCTCACCCACGACCAGCCACGTACAACCACAGGAACACAGATCTCCCCATGGTCTGCCGAGCCATCCCACCTCACCCCAACCCTCAAGGCTCTGGCATGTCATAGAAAGTTAAGAACTTCAGAGAGGGTTCCATGGGAAGAAAAAGTTCAGCAGAGCGCTGGCCACAAACCACAGATGCTGGCCACATCTGGTCGCTGTTCTTTACAAAACTCGAAAACTTTATCAAACACTCAATGGGGGGCCTTCCATACTGTGCAAACCTAGGGGCTGATTTCACAGGCATCCAAATCAAGTATTTTAGGAAAAAGAAAACAAAGTCAGAAGCCGGGAGGCCAGGAAGGGAACAGTCTCCCTGGAGCTTCTAACTTGCTGACTGGCAATCGTGATGCCAGAGAGAAGAGCGGCCGCGCTGAGTCAGATCCAGTGTCCTATCCTTGCCACTTTTCTGACAGTGACAAGGGGGACATACTCAGAAAGATCAGAAAGAAATGCCTCTCCTCATGAGCAAGATGTTAAAAGCTAGATGTGCCCCTGGCTTATCCTAGTTTGCTTGAATAACCTACTGTCATTCTATACGAAACTGGAACTTTTAAACCAGGAACCCCCAGCCTTCCCAAATTGCTTGTGCTGCCTGAAACCACGGGACCCTAGAGAAATTAGTCTTTCTAAGAATTAGTCCTTATTTTTAGTGGCTTTTTAAAAATTGTCATAAAATACAGATAATGTAAAATTTACCATTAAAATTTTGCTTTAAATGTTTATTTTCAGGAGAGACAGCGGGAGAAAGACAGAGAGAGAGGGAGACAAAGAATCCGAAGCAGGCTCTAGGCTCTGAGCTGTCAGCACGGAGCCCGACATGGGGCTCGAACCTACGAACTGTAAGATCAAGACCTGAGCCGAAGTCACAGGCACAAATGACTGAGCCACCCAGGCGCCCCTAAAATTTACCATTTTAACATGCAAGTCCGTTGCCATTAATTTCATCCACAGTTTTGTAGGACCACTGCTACGACCTTACTCCGGAGCGTCTTTACCAGCCTAGAGGGAAACCCTCTGCCCACTAAGCAATCTCTCCCCATTCCTCCCCAAGCCCTACCTCTCGGCAACCACTGATCTGCCCTCGGTCTCTATGGATTTAACTACTCTAGATATTTTGTGTAGACGAATCATACAGGGTGTGACCTTTTGAATCTGGCTTCTTTCGCTTAATAGAACGTTTCAGAGTTCATCCATATTGCAGCATGTATCAGGACTTCATTCTCTTTTCTGGTTGAGGGATATTCCACCGTAGGGTACGTGTGGACGTTTTTGCAAAGTGAATGATGGGCAGTACGTGGCCGCAAGCTACCAGACTTGAGGAAGTTACCTACGTGACAGGTGGTATTTCTTTTTGATGGTCCTAGACATTGGTATACTGGACCAAAGCCAAGTGTACCCAATTCATACCATTCGTAATCTAACAAATGTTCTTCACCTACTCAAATCTCACCTTTCCAGCCTGACTTGAAGACCCAGAGAATCCTCACTCACATTAGTTCAGTTGCCTTTCAAATAAACCCAACTCCAAGCCAGTCATCTTGCTAGTTGCTAGGAACCAGAATGACAGATCCAGTTGAAACCCCTCAGGAAGCTCAAGGTCGAGTGAAAAGATAAACATCCAAACAATTTCACGACAGAGTGATGCCTTTTAGGATGGAAAACTAAACTGAGTCAAGTTCATAAAGAATTCCCCCTGAGGGAGCCCATTAAGCTCACTATCTGGGTAGATAATGCTTAGGGTTTGCACCTTGCCTTCTTGATGGCCAAGGTCTTCAGGTTCATAAAGTCAAGTTCATAAAGAATTCCCCCTGAGGGAGCCCATTAAGCTCACTGTCTGGGTAGACAATGCTTAGGGTTTGCACCTTGCCTTCTTGATGGCCAAGGTCTTCAGGGACAAGCCTGCAGTGAGACTGGTGTTGCCTTCCTGAGTAGCTGGAGCCTTTCCACCCTATATGAGCAGCATCTACAAAGTTTGCCTAATGTCTCACCTCGCTCACACTAAAGTGGAGTCATCTCTAGAGGTCCTACTACAGTTTAAGCCCAATCTGAAAGGGCATACACGTGGCACACCTAGAACTTCACCAGGTGCTCATTCCTTCCTCAGACAACATATCAGAATGTGAACTAAGGGGCGCCTGGGTGGTTCCGTTGGTTAAGCGTCCGACTCCGGTTCAAGTCATGATCTCACGGCTTGTGGGTTCGAGCCCCGCATTGGGCTCTGTTTGGCAGCTCGACCCTGGAGCCTGCTTCGGATTCTGTGTCTCCCTCTCTCTCTGCCCCTCCCCACTCACATTCTCTCTCCCCCTCTCTCTCTCAAAATTAAATATTAAAAAAAATTTTTTTAATGTGAACAAAGACAGAAATCCATGGGAAACTTCACTGTTTATATTTTCCCTCCCCTCCCCAATGTGGTAATTTTGAAAGAATTAAAATCTGTGTAGCCCTCACTGAGACTGACCAAGTAACACTGGTGAATAACTGTTATATATCATTACCTAATAATGAAACCATACTTAGCGGATCTGTTTTCTGTGTTTTTGTATTATGCGTGTGTGTGTTTTGCTGAGACTTTGGAAAGCAAGCCCCAAACACATAACCCTTCATTCCCCAAAGCTTCAGCATGCATGTTTCAAGAACAAGGAAAATTCTCCAACAAAGCATAAAACCAATGTTACAACCAAAACTTTTAACATCGATGCAATGACTTTACCTAATACACAGTCCACGTTTAAATCCCCCTTGAGATCCCAATAATGTTCTCTCAGATGTGTGTTTTTGATCCAGAACCTAATCAAAATCACAAGGTGCATCTTCTGTCTCCTTTATTTTTTTTTAATGTTTATTTATTTTTGAGAGAGAGAGAGAGAGAGAGAGAAAGCATGCACAAGTGGGGGAGAGGCAGAGAGAAAGAGGGAGACACAGAATCCTAAGCAGGCTCCAGGCTCCGAGCTGTCAGCACACAGCCCAACATGGGGCTCAAACCCATGAACTATGAGATCATGACCTGAGCCAAAGTCGGACACTGAACCAATTGAGCCACCCAGGTGCCCCTCTTCTGTCTCCTTTAATCTACAACAGTTATCCCATCTTTCTCTTTCTTCCATGGCAATGACACTTTCAAAGGGCCGAGGACAATCTACACCACTCTCATTATTTCTCTTGATCAGACCTGAGTTAACAATTTGACGTAAATACGATGCATTTACTTCCTGCTGTGTCGCATTTGGAGCTGTGTAAGGCTAGCTTGTCTCTAATACCGGTGATGTTCAAGTCTCTTTCCTCCTTTACAACTAATAAATAATCTGTGGGGTCATAATTTGAGACTGAATATCCTATTTCCCATCACCTTTCACCGGTTGGTTCAGCATCCACTGATGATTCTGAAACAATTACACTGGCATTTGCAAAATGGTGATTTCATAATTTTATCATTCTCCTACTTTTTTTTAAAGTTTATTTATTTATTTTGAGAGAGAGAGAAAGCGTGAGTGGGAGAGGGGCAGAGAGAGAGGGAGACACAGAATCCAAAGCAGGCTCCAGGCTCTGAGCTGTCAGCACAGAGCCCGATGCAGGGCTCGAACCCACCAACCATGAGATCATGACCTGAGCTGAAGTTGGACGCTTAACCAACGGAACCACCCAGATGCCCCTCTCCTACATTTATTAGCTGGCAAGAAGACCCTCTCCCCAGGCTCACCTCTGCCTTTTTTTTTTTACTATTGATGTGAACTTATGAATGCGTTTTTAAAAAATCCAGTGTTTATTACCATCATCATTATTTTTATTGCTTCAATTGCTCCAAATTTGACCACGGGGAGTTCCTTTAATGCAGCTCCTATATACTTTTGAAATGCCTTCATCATAGTTTGTGCATTTCCTTAACTTCTGCCATGAGATATTGTAGGGTTGTCTTATATTTCTCTCCCCTAGCCTAGAATTAGCTGTTGCTGCAAGGAGTTTGGTTCCTCTTCGTGGCAAACACTATTTGGAAACCAAGATCTGGGCACTAATTATGCTCACTGCTACTGGAATATCATTGCTTCGAGGCTCTTTCACTGATTAAAAGCAGGATATTTATTACTTTTCAATCATGAGTCCACAATGATACTTATAATTCCAATCTAACACCACAGAGTTCGTTCTTACTTCCCCCATTTGGTATTTGCATCACGCTGGTTACTAAGTACACCAATATATTTATTTACTCATTCTCTTCTACTAGGCACACAAAATAGGTTCAGAATTACTCTACAAATACCACTAGTGCCCAATGACAAACCTACTTAGAGTCTGAGATTTCTGCAGCTTATCATTTTGGGAATATGTGCAACTAAAGGTATACAAAGAAATCTATTCAAAAGTTACTTGAATTTTTTCTACTTAATAAACTCTGTATTTTTAATTAACAGATTTGTTTGCTATTTAGAAGCTTATCCCTCAATATAACAGAACATACGAAGATCTCAATATTAAAGAAAATGATTACATCAAAATGATTTATGCCACAAACTTAAAAATTCAAGTAATTCTAAAAAGGTTTATTTAAAAAAGGGCAATTTCTGCCTCCCCCTTCTGACTACTCCATCATTAGTTCCCAAAATTTATTTTTAGTCTCCACCATTTAAAATAATATGCTTAGACTATAATCTCTAAATTCTATCAGTTTTAGATATTACATAGTCATTTCTTCCTTCATTGTAGGCTTTAGCTCTCTTACATTTCACTTCTTCTCTTTCCCATCTTCTGTATACTTATATATTTAGGTTATTTTAACAGCAAATGTCTAAATTATTATGGCTATGTACACATTCACTCTTAAGTAATACATTATAACTATGTTTCCTTTTTTTGGTATTACTTTTCATTTTCCTGTAGTTAATAATTGCCTTTCTTTTTCAATTGCTTCGATTCCCTGCTACCAAATCGCCTACTCTCCAGCAGCCTCTCAGTGCATTTTTCTTCTTCTTTTTTTAAAGTTTATTCATTTATTTTGAGAGAGAGAGAGCATGTGCATGAGCAGGGAGGGGCAAAGAGAGAGGGAGAGAGAGAATCCCAAGTAGGCTCCATGCTATGAGCACAGAACCCAACACTGGGTTCAATCTCATGAACCATGACATCATGACCCGAGCTGAGATCAAAAGTTGGACGCTTAACTGACTGAGCCACCCAGGCACCCCTAAGGGCACTTTTATCATCTAGGAAAACATATCATTCTATTTTCCCCCTGACTTCTAGATCTGTTCTTGAATGGTGAGTCTCTTGGTCTGTTGCACAGACCTGGGTCTTCCCACTGCTATCATCCAGGGTATTCTCCTTACTTTTCTCCTTCACTTATGGCATCAGATATCTCCTTTTTAGAGTTAACTTTCTCATTAGGGAAAGTACATCTGCCAGGAGCTTGCTGCAATACGTCACTGCCCTCCAGTGTTTTTGATGAGATACTGGATGCCTTTCTGATTTCAGATCCTCCCACCACCACCCTGTGCCCCCTTCCATTTACTCTGAGAAGTTACAGGAATTTCTCTTTATCTATAGGTTTTGAAATTTCATTACTCTGTGCCTTGACATGGGTCTTTTTTCCATTTATTAAGCTGGGAACCTAGTGGATTCTTTCAATATGGTCACTCCTGTTCCTCAGTTTTGGGGAAATTTCTTGCATTCTTCTCTTTGAAAATTTCCTTGCTCCTATTTTCTCATTGTGACATTCCTATCATTTGGATCTTGACTAAGCCTCTAATTAATATATCCTCCCTTGTCTTTGGTTCTAACTTCTGGAAGGTCTCTTCAGTTTTACCTTCCAATCTCTAAGAGTGCAGAGGGTGGCCAACGGTCCTTTCTGTTTGTCGCTTTTTTCACAGATAACTTCTCACGGTTCTTCCTTTCACAAAGAGATAGAAAGGAAATAACTGAAAGATATAAGCCAATAGCATGATAAGACATGAAGTGCAACTGTTGTGCATTCGTTCATGTCTATGATTATCTAACATAGTAGGTCCACTTGCCAAGCACTGGAAATGGTATCATTTCTTCCAGGTGCTCAATGTGACAACAACACTTTCTTCTGTTGATGACAATGTATATATTTTTAGGGTTTTCTGAAATTTATATTGCTGGGAATCAATGGCTCTGATCAAACAGTTCTCTAGAATACATGTAAACCTTTTTCCAATTCAACAGGTCCATGAGGAACCTCACAATTCTGAAGGAAACATGAAAGGCTGGGAAAGCACTTCAGATGATTTCAGTGAGATAGATACAGAGAACATCTCAATGGTCCCCACACAGAGAGCCTGCAGGCCAGGAATGACCTGTTGTCTCTTAGCTCTACACCTGCCCTTCTTTGCCCTGTTCTGGCATTTTGGGGCTTGGAGTCTGCAAACCCCACTTTTCCTGGGTTCCCTTGCCAGCTAGCTTCCTGTTGCATTCTGCCAATATTAGGTACTGGAAGGAGTTCAGAAAGCAAGAAGGAGAAGGACAGAAGCTGTCTTTCTTCCTCTTTTTCCCCATCTGCTTCTAGCAGTGTCTCTGTGAGTTTCCTCAGTGACCCCAGTTGCAGCCACACAGCCTCCCTTGCGGCCCCAGTACCAGCAAGGCGGCCCTTCTCTGGTCTGGTGTCATCCCCTCATGGTCCTGCTGTTCTGGTTGGGCAGCAGTCCTGGGAGGGCAGCGGTGAGGATGCTCCCGGGCTCTGGAACACACTTCTAACCGTCCTTCTCCCATGTCTATGTGGTAGCTGCCTCGCACAGGTACTACCTTCTGGATTACTCCACCCTCCCCTTTTTTATTCTCTCAGTCCTTCCCACAGTGTTGCAACAAGTTCTCTGTATTACGTCTCCTCTGTGTGAAACACCTAGTATGGTTACTCTTTTTCTTGATTGGCCCCTGATGGACAGGGCCTCTCTAGGGGATTAAAAAAAGGGTTTTAAGCCTCTGTAAGTCCTCATTACCAGAACGAGCTAAGGGCACAACGCCTCATCCATGGTTATGATCGCAAAAGTACAATCCGACTTTAACTGTTTTGACAAAGTCAGCCATGTCTAGAAGAGGGTGAAGCGACCCTCCGCATACTCCAAGTGAAAGAGGATATCCATCAGTTTCCAAACTAAGTAGCCAAATATGTGAAAGACCGTTCTCCACAGAGCCCGACTGACTCCAAAATGGCTGGCATCCTGCTAAGATGACCAAGGAACAAAACCCAAAACATCTTCTATGAGGAGATGAAACTGGGTTGGGAGAAGGTGGCTCCGGTCTTCAATTTTGCGAGAACGCAGCCACACAGGTGCTAATTCACTAGCTTCGATGCACTTGAAAATGGGTCGTGGAAATGGCAAGAAAACGTATACAAAAGATATTTTTACAAAGTAATTTGTAGAGTATATCATAAAGCCATGATACAATAATGTTTTTAAAAATATACTTCTTGGGGTGCCTGGGTGGCTCAGTCAGTTGAGTGTCCGACTTCGGCTCAGGTCATGATCTCACGGCTCCTGAGTTCGAGTCCCGTATCGGGCGCTGTGCCAGCAGTTCGGAGCCTGGAGTCTGCTTCGGATTCTGTGTCTCCCTCTCTCTCTCTGCCCCTCCCCTGCTTTTTCTCTCTCTCTGAGAAATAAATGAACATTAAAAAATAATTTAAAAAATGTATTTCTTGGACTATTCCTGTCTTCTGTTCTATTTGGTGGCACACTTCCAGATGGCTCCATACTCTATGGCACAGCGAAGGGAGAAAGTGGCTGGCTGGGACACACAAAACAGAGCAGAGGAGGACAGGGCTTTGTGGAAGCTGGCTGAGAGGGTAGGAGGAGGCTGAGAGGGACGCCTCTGGAGGGTATACTCTTGACTGAGGTGATGAATAGAGATGAGCAGTGGGGAGAAAAAGACCGGAAGTCTGAAAACTTCCCTGGAAGAAAACAGGAAAGGAGAAAAAAGAAAGGACTAGAAAGAGATGAGAGAGGACAGTGTAGGGCGCACAGGGAGAGCCCAGCACCCAGAGCCGGAGATGCACTTTTAAGACCAACGGGTTAAGGCTCCACTGATTGTCACAGTCCAGAGCCCATCAAGGTGAGCCCCTTGGGGGATGCTCGGGCTACAGGGCTGTGAGCTCAGAGAGACCTACTTAGAATGACACTGGATCCTTGAACAATGAGGGGTTGGAGGCGCCCTCTGACTCCCCCAAACTTAACTACTAATCGACGGCTGCTGACCAGAAGCCTCACTGACAACATAGTCCATTAACACATGTTCTGTATGTCATATGCACTCTATACTGTATTTTTACAGTGAAGTAAAGCTACAGGGAGGAAAACGTTATTTAAAAAATCACAAGGAAGTGGGGGGGGGGTGGCTCAGTTGGTTAAGGGTCCAACTCTTGAATTCGGCTCAGGTCATGATCTCATGGATCATGAGGATCGAGCCCTGAGTAGGGCTCTGCGTTGATAGTGTGGAGCCTGCTTGGAATTCTCTTTCTCCTTCTCTCTCTGCCCCTCCCCAGCTCACACACTCTCTCTGTCTCTCAAAATAAATAAATAAATACACTTAAATAAAATCCTAAGGAAGAGAAAAACACGTTTACTATACTGTACTACATTTATTGAAAAAAAAAATCTACACGTGAGTGGACCTCCATAGTTCAAATCCATGCTACTCAAGGGTCAAGTGTGTTTATGGCATCCTCCTGGTGGAAATCAGGAACCTGAGCCTGACTTGGAACATTAGCAAGGAGAAGAGATATTATCGCCTGTGGGAGTTACTACCCTCGGAATAAACCCATCCGCCCAGGGAGGAAAGTTTGAATACAGAGCCTTGAATCTGTGGGCAAAAATTCTCCAAAGGCTTCTCCATACCTTTCGTTGCCTAAAACCAGACAGTGTTGTTGGTATTCGGCAATGCCAGAGACCCCTGATCTGGCTTCTTTGAAATGAGCAGTGTAGATAAGCAAGGTTGTGTGATGCTGGGACAGAAAAACTCAGATAGTAAAACTTCTGCGCTCATTCTGAGGATTACTATTGGTATAATCAGTAATCATTTTCTCCCCTTCCCCCCACCCCCCCAAAAAATATATGCCTTTAAATACCTAAATCTTCTAATTTGCCACAGGCCAGAGAAACTCCTTCTAGATGGCTCTCCTTTCCCTCTACCTTCACATATGAAAATGTATCTCAATTATAGTCTCCACTTTGCAAAGTGCTTAGAAATATTTATTTAGTACTGAAGGGCTAAAAGGGCTCTTGTTCTGAAAAATTTGCCTGAGGTCTAGAATTTTTGCCACTGGCAATAAAGGTGCTTTGGGGGGAGGGGGAGAATGAAGCAGGAATATTTAAAGTCTAGCACATCTGGGTATTAAATTGACTGAAGCCAGCACATGCCATCAAAAATACGAGACACGGCGAATAAATACTCACAGAATGAGGAACACCACAGAAGTAGGTCCAGCTCACATTAAAAAACAGGACGAAGGAACGAGAAGCAGAGTTGAAAAGACAGGCAGAAGAGAGGTGAGTCTGGATCACAATGAGGACAACCATTGTTTGGCAACACTGGAAGTCTAACTTTGCTAAGGCGTGGTTAGTATGAATTAAACAGACTCAATGTCACAGTTAAGGGGTGCCTGCTGCCTGACCAAAGGGAGGAAGCATGTCCCCTGACTCTTGGGGCCTCCACTGCCTCTAAACAAACCGGAAGTCGGAGCAGCAAGGCGGGTCAAAAGCATCCCTGTAGACATGCTAAAAAAGTCATGTTACTGACATTATATCATGTTACTGAAGTTACATGAAAAGTGTAACGCCAGAGGGCTGATAACAAGAATAGAGAAGTCTCTGTAAATCAAACATTCCAGGCGTAAAACTTTCCTTCCAGGTTTCAAAAAACAAACTGCCAATATTTTGGACATAGGAATAGATCAGTGATCAGAAAACTGTGCTTTACTAATATTAACAGGAATGACGGAAGTTAAGATTCAGCAACAACAATGCTTAATTCATCTACGTTTTATTTGTGACATGTTCTCTAGTTTTTGAAGGCATTTTTGTTCCTTTTTCTATTCTGCTTAGGCAAATCTGTATAGATATAATGAAGATTCTGTTACCACATCACATAAAAAATGGTCGTACGGAACGGTATTGTTCATTACTTTATAAAGGTGCCAAGGAATTTCAGAAATTACATGACTTTACCTTTGCCATAACTTCATGAAATCAAATTTTACTCGTTTTTTTAAATAAGAAAAATTTATTGTGGTTAAATGCACATACCACGAAGCTCGCCACACGAGCCATCTTTAAGCGTGTGGTTCGGTGGCACTAATTGCATTCATCGTGGTGCGAGGCCACCATATTCATTCACTCTTAAAAGTGACCCTTCTTGGGTTTCTTTTCATTTCTCTGTATATTTACAGGTAAGAAGCCATGCCAGACAAATGCCAATGCAACCATGGAAACTCTTAGATCCATATCTACAAGAAACTTTAAAAATATATAACACTTTTCGGAAATCCAAAAGTCATTTTGAAAGGGACTTTGCTTCGAGGGCCAAAGTCCCTGAGCAGCAGGAACGAGCATGTGAAAGAACATGCAGAGGCTGTTCTGGAGACATATAAGGCCGATACAGGCGCAGGCCTGATGTGCAGGGATGAGCAGAGGCCCGAGGTGCCTGCCATGGGAGGACACCTGTGTCACGGACCACTGAGACTCAAGTCCAATACCAAGATCGTTCTGCTGCTAATCCGGAGAAATTGATCTCACTGTTCACACTCACGGGCAGAGAGAACTCATCAGTGATTGAAAATGAGCCCCAAATCAATTTTTCTTAGGAATTTAACGCTCATTCAACGGCTGGAAATCGTCACGACTGCTTGGCTCTGAGACAGAAAGAAAAGGTGAGCCAAAAAAATAAACATGGGGTCACTGGTGAGGTCTGCTGGAACAGCTGAAGGGATCTCTAAAGCCTTCATTAATGTAACAACATGTAGAGTCGAGTTCTTTCAAGCTTCGTATCTGGTTGATACCACTGCTTCGCCAAAGGGCTTGGGAAGGGAGAATGACCTATTTTAGTTTTTGAATACTACAAATTCCCTTAAGCTACCCTCCTACTTCCTTCAAACACGTGCGGTTCCAAGTGGGCATGCTGCCTTAGGATCAAGAGGAAGTCACAAGGGCAGATTCTCTGCACCTTAAGCTCTGCTTTGTCCTGAGCTGTTTTGCACACGGCCACGCTATGGAGCATGCATTTATCGATGGTTACTGCTTCTCACAGCTAATATTCAAGTAAAACTGCCCCATTCTCTAAGCACACACCAAAAATTGGCTGGGGCTAGGGGGACCCCTAAATGGAGTGGACACAGGGAATCAGGAAGGTAATTTGAGTTCTTTTTCGAGAAAGAGAGAGAGAGAGAGAGAGAAAGAGCGAGTGCACACGTGCATGAGTGGGTAAGAGGGGCAGAGGGAAAGACAGAGAGAATCCCAAGCAGAGTCGACACTCATTGCAGAGCCCTACGCAAGGCTCGACTCCATGACCCTGTGATCATGACCTGAGTCGAAACCAAGAGTCGGATGCTCAACCGATTTAGCCACCCAGGCGCCACGGTAATTTGATATTTGAATTTCTGTTTTGCTAACACATGAAAAGGATGATCTGTGAATGACTGTGACTTAACAACCCTAAAACCAGCTACATGTTCACTTAGTCCTTTTTATGGGTATAATATTTAAGAGAGGAGAGGCATGAAAACCTGTACTAAAAACTTAAATCTTAGAAAGACTTATTTTTCAAAAAAATTTTTTAAAAATGCCTACTAACTCACTTCTAAAACCATAACTGAAAATGGCCGAACTTGGGGAGCCTGGGTGGCTCAGTCAGTTGAGTGTCTGACTCTTGATTCGGCTCGGGTCATGATCTCAGAGTTTGTGAGTTCGAGCCCCATGTCAGGCTCTGTGCTGACAGCATGGGTCCTGCTTGGGATTCTCTCTCTCTCTCTCTCTCTCTCTCTGTTCCTCAGCTTGCTTTCTCTCTCTCTTCCAATCTCAAAATAAATAAACATTAAAAAAAAAAAGAAAGAAAGAAATAAAGAAAGAAAGAAAATGGCCGAACTTGAGAGAAAAATGTTAGGAATCTGTTTCTGGCAACAACTTTTTGAACACAAAACCCAGGAGTCACTCCCATAATCCCATCCCTTTATGTTCCTATTTGGATACAGACTAAAATCTGCTAAACTTTTCTCTGTATCTTCCATTAAAAATTTTTCCCTGTCTTTCTTGTTTTGTTCTGATAAGAAAAATTATAGACATTGGTTAACAACATTTACAGCCAAGATAGGCAACACGTGACAATGCAGGCCAAAGTCCCTGTTCAGGTAGGATATAATTCTGCATCTTTTTTTTTTTTTTTTTTGGTAATGTTCATTTATTTTTGAGAGAGACAGTGTGCAAGTGGGGGAGGGGCAAAGAGAGAGAGGGAGACACAGAATCTGAAGCAGGCTCCAGGCTCTGAGCTGTCAGCAAGGAGCCCGACGTGGGGCTTGAACTCACGAACCGTGAGATCATGACCTGAGCCGAAGTCGGATGCTCAACAGACTGAGCCACTCAGGTGCCCCAATTCTGCATCTTTTTTTAAAAAAATAAATTATTTATTTTGAGGGAGAGAGAAAGAGAGAGAGGGAGAGAGAGAATCCCAATCAAGCTTCACAGTGGTCAGCACAAAACCCAAAGTGGGGCTTGAACCCCGAGCCATGAGATCATGACCTGAGCCGAAAGTAAGAGTCGGACGCTTCACTGACTGAGCCACCCAGGTGCCCCTGATTCTGTGAGTATCTAACCTGGTGCTGGCCACCCTGCAGAATCGGGTTCTGGTCTAGACCCCCGGCTCATCTCTGTGTGCATGTTGTAGGGTACAGCGGGGTTGGGGCAGGGTGCCTGATTCTCTTCAAAGGGGTGTGAAAATAGGATGACAGAATTGGATGAACCTCAAAGAGCATCTAGTCTCAGCCACTGATTTTACGTGTTCAAAGACATGTGGGCGACTTCAGTCACAACCAGAATGCAACCTTTTGTTTAATTTAAAAAATTTTTAATTAAAAAAAATATTATTTATTTTTAAGAGACAGAGTGTGAACAGGGGAGGGGCAGAGAGAGAGAAGGAGACACAGAATCCGAAGCAGGTTCCAGGCTCCGAGCTGTCAGCACCAGAGCCCGACGCGGGGCTTGAACTCAGGGACCGTGAGACCATGACCCGAGCCGAAGTCGGACACGTAACCGACTGAGCCACCCAGGCGTCCCCAGAATCCAAATCTTCGTTTCCTCTCAATTTACAAATATAAAAGAAAATCAGTGTATGAATGAGGACACTTGGGTGTAATGGCGGACTCCTGAAGGGCTAGGTTGGATTGGCAAGACATGTGGAACAGGTGTTGGGGGCACTCTTCCCTACCTTGGGCAGTAGACAAAATGATAGAGGTAAAGTATACCTTGAGTATGCAAAACATACACGTCCCAGGGGGTCCTTCTAAGCCCGGCCAGCACTTGCTGGCCCCACAGGGCCAGCTGAAAGCACACGAGATCCTGGGCAAACAAACATTACCGGAAAACACGCACAAACACGCACGTCAGGAGTGGCACCCACCGAGGCCCATGCGGTGTAATTATTACTCCTGTGACAACAGAAGCCGCTCTTGGAAATCACACCTTATCTTTCCAAACCACACCAAGCAAAAACAATAATCAAAAAGTGATTCTACTCTATGATCATTTCTGACCCCTTGATGATAGCCTCGCGGCAGATTACAGAAGCGTGGAGGCCCCTGAGGCCGTGGCGATTGCTGGGAGGCTGTCAGCCCCTATCAATCACCTTCCATTAAGTAAAGGTTTTCCAATTTTGCGCTTCTCTCAAAGGCTTCATTTTGCCCGGATTAAGCCGAAGCATCAACATTTCAACTCACTGCTCCTGTTCCCGCTTCCAGAATAAATGCTGTTAGCAGAAAAATGGGCTTTTCCACAGTCGGGACTCAAAATCAAAGCAGACAACAGCGATGCGGTCGCATATACAAGACATCTGACCGCAGACGCCTCAGGCGTGCATTAGACACGTTTCATGACTGACCACAGGGCCCCGGAGGGGCAGGAAGGGTTGAAGGGTGCCCGGCGAAGGAGGGGTCTGTGAGCCAAACACGTTAGCCCCTAAAATGAATCTGGGGGCGATCGCAATATATTCATGGAGTGCTAGGGTTTTCTCTTGGGTTTTAGAGGCAGGTGTCCTGTGAGTTTTGCGCTCTACGGTTTTACTGCTTGGTATCTGTCATCTCCGTGACGGAGAAAAGTCACTTCGTCTAACACGCAGCAGATGGGGAAAAGGAAGGGGAACAAGTTTTAAATCAACCGAGAAGAGCATGTTTAAGAAATAAGGGCACCTTCAGCAGAGGGGCTCCTCTTGTTTCTGTCTGTAACGCTAACAGCTGGGTGGAGTTTTGCTGCGTTCGGACACCAGAACCAGAAGACGCGGGGCCACCGGGTGCACAAAAGCAATCAAGATGACACTCACGCGCGTTTTTCTGTGCCTATCGACAGACTTCGTCGTGAGGAGTTTTAACGGCTACATAAACGGGACAAGAGCCAGAAACACGGTGGCGAGAACATGAAGCGAATGAACAGCGGAGAGAGAGAGATTGTGGTGTTATTCCCCAACAGGCCCAGGGGCTGACGGGACGGATGGGAACAAGGGGGCCCCACGGAGTACGTTGGGACATGTTTTATTTGGCCCGCGTGGGAATTTTTTTAAATGCTGATTTACTGTCAACGTGGAAATATGGGGAGATTTCGCTTGAAGATCCAGGTTTCAGGCTTCTCCCAAGAAGAGAAGCAGACGGGTAATGTGGCACGGCATCCCCCGACTTGGCCACAATCTGCTCTTCACTCTCCCGTCGGCCACCGGAGGTCATCACGGCGGCCGGCTTCATTATGAGGGTTCCCGTCTGGCCTCCGAGAGCATCTGACGGGATGAAGGAAACTTTGGGCAGGAAAAAAAAAATCAGAAGCAAGCACAGAAGAGGAAGCTGCTTGGGGGGTGAAAGGTGACGGATGTACCGAGACCCAGCACAGATTGGTGGGGGGCGGGCAGCAAAGAGAAACTGAGTGTCAGGAGGCGAACACACAGACCTTGAGCTCCGGGTGAGCCCGGGTCTGAGACGCACAGCAGCTAGTTGACCATGAAGCTGTCCGAGAGAGCAGGTCAAGAAGCTTAAAGAAGTGTCAGGGGCAAAAGGGCAGAGGGCTGAGCCCAAAGTGTTGTCTTCGGGAGAGGCGGGAAGAGGACAAGCAACGCAAGCCTAAAGGGGGCTGGGTTTGCAGCCTGGGCCCCCCCTGAGCTGGCCCCGGCCTCACAGCCATGCCTCTCCGGCAGGCACCCTTGGGCCCAGCCGGCCGGCCCCATTTCTTGCTTGGGAAACCGAGGGTCGTCTCGGGGCTTTGTGCCTCCTGCAAACCTACTGCCTGGGATGCTAACCCACCTCTGCTAGGTTCCCACTCAGCTTTCCAGAACGAGGGGCCCCATGAGGCCGCTTCCACGGCGTCCTGCGAACACCCAGGAGTCTTCATTGTGGGGCCCCAAGCTTGCTGCCTCCCTCTCCGGCTGAGAGCTCCCCAAGGCGGGCCACCAGGCCTTCCTGGCTTCTCCTTCTCGGTGCCCGGCAAGTACGAGAAAAAAGGAAGGGAAGGGCTGAGCAGCTGGGGCGGCAGCGCGGACTTTGGGATGACGCCGTGCCACGGGAATCAAGGAAGAAGAGGGACTTCCGGTGGACAGAACCTTCTGGAATACCAGAAGTTATTCAAGAAGAGTGAGGGTGGGGGGAGAGTGGCACTGGATCTTAGCAACATGCCGTCGCTGAGAAGTCCGAGTGGGGGACTGGAAAATAATTTGACGATTACCTATCAACATGGCTCCCACCCTGGGCCTCGGTCAATCTGCTTGGGAAATAAGTAGCGTTGTTATAATAAGTAACGGGCATGTTTTGTTTTGTTTTCTTTTTTCCTGGCTGTCCAGATCCAACCTCTGGTTCCATTTTGAGGGCACTCCTATCACACGGAGTTCAACACGGCCAGATTCCTCCCCTGTCTGTGGCCTCCTGCCTCCCGTCCCTTCTCTAGGCTCAAACAACCTCCCAGTCAGGGCCTCCTCGGGATAAGACAGCCAGACCCAGTCTGGGATTCTGGTCCTGGAAGCATCCTAACCGAGACCCTACATGACAGGGAAAAATCCTACATATGGAAAGAAGCTTGATGTAACACAGCATTACGTATACAGCAAAAATGAGGAAACAATCTAAAAGCCCCAAACAAGACCGTCCTAAGTAAATGACGGTAGAATAGAATGTTTGATAGAATGTTACCAATGCTACCAAAAGGAAAAAGGGCTTATAATAAAACGTTAGAAAGAAAGGTTAAAATAGAGTATTGCCATCACCCTTATAACAATGCTATGGGTAGAAAAAATGACTGAAGACGCTAAGATATTAAGACAGAAATACATTTTCCTTGAAATGTCAAATAATATTTAAATTACAGAGGTACTACAGGCACAGATCATCTCTGGCCACCCGGCTCCGAGCCTGGCCCGCTCACACCGCTCTGAGGGAACACTGTCGGCTACAGATGTTCTAGCGAACACCCCTCTACAGATCTGGCACGCGTCTTCCCACCTTCCCTCTGCCCCTCCCTCCTTCCTTTCTTCCCTCCCTCACACGGGATCACAGAAGATGCATCCTGCTCACTTTGGGTTTTCACTTCACCAGACCCTGGGGACGTCTATCCCCCCTCACTCCTCAGACCTCTGCCCCCGCGTTGTGTCCTCTTAAACCCGGGAGCCCCTAAGCTGACTGCAATCCTTCTCCGCCGGGGCTCCCTGCAGTCCCTGGGTCCTTCTCCTCCACTCTTTGGTGCCCGGGACAGGAAGGGCATGAGCCCACCCACCTTTCTGCTCCAGTAACTGAGCCCAGCACCTGGCATACGGATGACGCTCATTGTTAACAGGGAAGAAGGAAAGAATACACAGACAGGAAATGCAGCTTGAGGACAAGGTGGTCTTTTTTTTTTTTTTTTCCCCATTTCTAAGTTTATTTATTTATTTTGAGAGAGACAGCATGAACAGGGGAGGGGCAAAGAAAGAGGGAGACCAAGAAATCCCAAGCAGGCTCCGCGCTGTCTGCCTAGAGCCCGATGCGTGGCTTGAACTCACGAAACTGTGAGATCCATGATCTGAGCAGAAACCAACGGAGCCACCCAGCTGCCCCCCAGGGGGCTTTGAAGGCTGACATCCCTTAGCGGAGGAGCTGGCATTTCTCCATGGGCACTGAGCGAAAGATGACATTGGGGAACAGACACGGACACACGTGTGTGTCAAGAAGACGGGAGCTCAAGAATTTAACTGGATTATCCCAAAGAAGGAGGATAAAAGAAAGAAGCAGGAGAAAGGCCAGAAGAGTATTCTTGAGAAGCAGCGAGAGAAAGAAAAGCTCCGTAATCAGATCTCTAATTATCTGTGTTTGCCGGTAGGGTTTTAAAGGCCATTCCTTGGGAGATTACATTGTCTCCGAGGTCGGTTAAATAAACCAGACAACTCAGAACTCAGTTTTCTACCTATGTTGTGTTAGCTTCCGAAGAGCTAATGGAAGAAAAAGTACGTTCACGCCACCCAAAGGGACGGCGGCGCCTTCTGCGCCCCACTACGAGTGGCACCTACCGACTCATGCCCGGGAATGGCTTCCGCCACAAGATCACAAATTTCAGTTTATTTGAGAGAAAGCAACTCTTTCTCATCCAGTGGGGACATAAAAACCTAGCTTCAGAACATCGCTGCCCAACTTACTCAGGCCAGCACTGTTCTCCTTAAAAGCCCTTCTGCACACCGGCCTCCTCTGAGTCTTAGTTCACGAAGGCGGCTCTCGGCCACCGCTGGAAACCCGCGCTTTCTCGCGGCGCTGGCGTCTACTGAGGAGGCACTACAACCAGTCCCGACGCCGCCCAGCTGGCTCTCACTCCGTCTGCACAACAGCCATGCAGACTGGTCATTATTCCCCTTGTTTTATAAAGAAGGAAGCGGGGCCTCACAGAGGGCATGCCCTCTGAGTCACCCCGGGGCCTAAGCGGCCAAGCCCACGCTGTGACCCAGCTGTGGCTCCACACCCATGCTGTGGCTTCCCTAAGACCAGCAGGTTCCCAAACGCGGAAGGGTAACCCCCAAGGGGTCCGGGCTGAGACGGTGCTAACGCAGGGTCGGCCGGGCTGACTGCTCACCGCGTCGCCGAAATGCTGCTCAAATCACAATCGGTGTGCTTGCACAACATTACGTAATAGTCAATAGGCTGAGAAGCAACCGAGCCCCTCAGCCCAAGTCATTCAGAACACTCAGTCTGGCCTCTCACAATTGGCTCTGTCCGTCAGACTCAGACGAGGCTCTATTTTGAATTCTAATGAGGACGAGGCACTCTGAATATTTAACCGCGATCACAAAGATCTTGCTTTCGTGGAGACGTCCTGATACAAGTAACAGATCGGAAAGTACGCGTAGGTACCGGTGGAAAACACCAGGCTGATTTGTGTTTGGAGGCAGGAAAAAGACAGTATTGCTTTCGACTGGACGCGATTTGGGGGGCGGGGGGAGGGGCAAGGGAAAGGGAGGAAGAGCCACACAAAGATCTCGGCAAAATTTTTACAGCCCGGGCTCCTGAGTGAAAGGTTCACAAAGAGGTGCTTGAATCCTTTGTTAACAAGCACACAGACAAATTCATCACCAGGCCCTTCTGTGTGGCCCCCTGGCAATTCGGTCTGGATGAAGAACTGGAAATTTCCTCACTGCGGAAGCATCTATGACTTATATATGTATCAGATCGGCAAGGAAGACACACTAAGGGTAGGGAAACAAAAGACCGTTTCACGGTTCACAACCTTCTGCACTCAAAATGATGATGTGCTGGCCGCCACCCTCAGCTCGCTCGAGTCCCCAGAGTTAAACAAATGGAGTGCCATGTGAACAGTAACCCAGGGACACTTGAGGGACTCACTTAACTCCCTACCCCACAAACAGTTAAAACACACCCACCTGAAGCTTCACGTGCATGTCTGCTTATGTGGAAACGATCAATCGAGCCTTGCATGTGGGAAGTGCAGGGGATCAACTCTTTGCTATATGTCCCAGGCACCTGGAACAAGCCTTCGCCCCCCTGCCAAACCTTTCTTTCTTCCTTCCTTCCTTCTTTCCTCCCTCCCTCCTCCCTTCCTTCCTCCCTCCCCTCTTTCTTTTTTCTTTTCTTTTTTTCTTTCTCTCTCTCTTTCTTAGAGAGAGAGCGTGAGCAGAAGGGCAGAGGGAGGGAGAGAGAATCTCCTTGCTGAGCGTGGAGCCTGATGTGGGGCTCGATCCCATGACCCTTGGATCAGGACCTGAGCTGAAATCAAAGAGTCGGATGCTTAACCAAATGAGTCACCCAGGCGCCCCAAACCTTTCTTACAAAGATCCTAACGTAACCTCTGTAGCATCTGGATATCCTCTTGTAAATGCTAGCTAAAGCTTACATAAAGGCAATATGGCTTACTTTTTTGGTACCTATCCCCCTGGTTGATTCTCTCTGCTTCTATGCTACCAAATATGTCCACTGGGTTTTGAATTTCAGGTTTTTATTTTATTTTTTTCCTAGGAGCTAGATTTTGGTCCCTTTTCAAATTTTCTGTTACTTTTTATAGTTTCCTATTTTCTGAAGATCCTTTCAAGCCTGTCATTTCTTTCTTTAAATATAATAAGCATAGTTAATTTTATCATCTGTGCCTGATAATTCTAATACTGAGAGTCAGTGCAGATTGATTTCTGTGGTCTGCTGCTGGTTCTGGCTCATGTTGTGTTGTTTCCATGTCTGCTAGGTTATCTTTGACTGCGTGCTGGTCACCGCCCTGAAAATTTGGTTTGGCTGATTCTTAGAGACCTGATAAATACACCCTCCTCCAGATAGGCGTTTCATTGTTTTCACCAGGCACCTGTCACTCTAGCACATGAATCTGCCCCAAACCAAATGCAGAGTATGGGGTTTCCAGCCCATCCTGAGTATAGATGCCCGTGACATAATTCCTTTCTATGCCCACAACTTGTCAGAACTATGGTTTTGTCCTTGTCCTTCTCAGTCTTTTCAGTGCCAAGGGCACCTTACTTCTGGTTCACTTTTACCCTAAGGGTATATCTCTCTGGGGACCCACTTCATTGGGGGAAGGGTCCCCTACTACACTCTTCAACTGGGGTGGGTCCAGGGCTGTAACTTCTACCCCACTTGCCTGCCCCTCTGAGGCTCTGAAGACCCTGACTCCTGCCCACAAATGGGCTTTATCAGGAAAATAATCAAACTACTAGAAAGTACTAAGAGTTTAAGGACTGGAAGCAAAACAAAAGGACAGGTTAATATGGTGGTCCCTTAAAAAATTAAACGCTGAATTACTATTTGATTCAGCAATGTGACTTCTGAGCAGGACTTGAATCGATGCTTGTACACCTGTTCATAGTGACCTCATTCACCACATTAGCCAAAAAGTCCACGGACAGATAAACAGATAAACACTAACAGGTAAAATGTGGTGTGTATACATATGTATATATACATATACACATATACACGTATATACATATACACACACACATCTACACAGACACACACACACACACACACACACACACACAGGAATATTATTCAGCCTAAAAAAGGAAGGAATTTGTGACACACACTAGAGCATAGAGGACTCCTGAAGACATTATGCTGAGTGAAATAAGCCAGACACAAAAGGACAAATACTGTATGAATTTACTCAAGTGAGATACCTGGTGGCATCCAATTCATAGAAAAAGAAAGTACAACGGCGGCTGATGGGGGCCGGCTGGAGAAGAATGGGGAGCTAGTGTCGAATGGTGGCAGGGTCACAGTTGGGAAAGATGAAAAAGTTCTGGGGACAGACGTTGGAGACAGTTTCAGGACGACGTGAATATACTCAAAGCCACGGAGCTGCACACTTAAAAATGGTTACGAAGGCAAATTTTGTGTCATGTACATTTTACCGTGATATTTTAAGTTAGGTTAGTTTGGGCGAGGGCTGCTAGAGCCACTCAGTCAATTCCACAGGGTGTCGTAATTTCACAGGCTTCATATTGATCAGTGGGAGACTCAGAAGTTAATTGCAGGGGTCATTAAACCAGTCTGGCCTCTCTAGAGCTTTGGAGGCCACGGGATAAACCTCGGTCAACATGCAAAAACTAGTGCTGCTTGCCAACAAACAGAGATGTAACGATAGATTTCCCTGTAAAAAATGTAAATGCAATAATTTTCCTTTAACGGTATCAGGCACTGGAAATACTATAAGGTTGGTTATTTGGGTGTGGATCGACAATACTTAGGACACTGCCTAGGAAAGATTAGGGGCAAAAAATTGATGGGATAAGAGAAAGAATTCTCTTTAGAGTAGTTCCACCGAAAGAATAAAGAAATGTCTATTTAACAATGCTGTATTACTGGACTTCTCCCTTCTGAGTCCCTACATATACGGTTGACCCAACACAGGTTTGAACTGTGCAAATTGACTTATGCGTGGATTTTTGTCAAAAATACAGTGCAGGACCGTAAATGTGCTTTCTCATCCTTATGAGTTTAACATCTCTTCTCCGGCGTACTTTATTGGAAGAAAGGAGCACAAAATACATGTAAGGTACAAAATATGTGTTAACTGTTTATGGTATCAGGAAGGCTCCAGGTCAACAGCAGGCTATTAGTAGTTAAGTTTTGGGGAGAGTCAAACGGGATACGCAGGGGGCACCTGGGTGGCTCAGTCAGTTAAGCATCTGACTCCGGCTCAGGTCATGATCTCACCGTGTGCGAGATCGAGCCCTGTGTCAGGCTCTCTGCTGTCAGCACAGAGCCCGCTTCGGATCCTCAGTCCCCTGCTCTCTCTGCCCCTTCCCTGCTTGTGCGCTCTGACTCCTTCAAAAATAAACCGACTTAAAAAAAAAATGTATATGTAGATTTCTGCCTGCAGAGGGGGGTCAACACCCCTGACCTCTGCACTGTTCAAGAGCCAACAGTAATTCTACTACAGATTATGTATAACTAAATATAAATGGCACAAGACAAATTTACAGTTAATTTGTTTTTAAAATACCAAGTTTTAGAAGCATGTATTTTAGTAATTGTGGGAGTTTCTAAATTTCTTCTATTAAAAAGAGATACTTAGAGTTCAAGTCAGATGATTTGATGCACATTTCTGGGTGTAAACACCAACACCAAGCAATACCATAAAATAAGAAACTGGCAGCAGAAGTAACATTCCTCGCTGTGACTTCATGAGTAACACGTGCTGAGGGCCACTGCGTTGCAAATACAAAAAGCTTACCCACACATCCATATACACGGTCATTCCAAACTAACAGCAACATGACTGCTTTGCACGTAAAAGAGACTTCAAGAAAGCTGTCCCTGAATCGGGACGACTGTTCCTACTTTAGAAGCACAGAGATGAGAGCTAATCCTTGCTCACAGCTTACTATGTGCCAATACCGCACTAAGTGCTACAAATCTGTCTCTGTGTATATATCTACATCTATATCATCTGTAACTAAACCTGTATCTTTATCTTTATCTATATTAATTCATTTATTCCTTACAACAACCCTGTCGGGTATTTACCATTAGCATTCCCATTTCAAAGATGGGAAAACCGAGGCAAAGGGGAGCTTGGGTTTCTCCAAGGTCGCGTAGTCGGTGAGGGGTGCCGCTGGGAGGCAAGTCCAGGCTCTAGGGCCCCCACTCTTAACCACCCCACTGCAGGGCCTCTCCGCGTAAATACGGACAGTCAGGGAAGACGGCCAGCGTTAGACGCTTCACCTGTTCTACACGGTTTAATGTTGATAACCAGGTTACCCACTCTTTTACACGTGGGGGAAGTGAGGCTCAGCAAGACTAAGTTCCTACAGAGATCAAGGCAGTTGGAGTTGGAGGTGGGAGTAAGCCCGCATCTCCCTGTCTCCAAAGTTTCAGGATCTAGCACCGAACGAAGTCCCCGTGGAGCAAGGTCACATGAAAAGGTTGGTAAAGTGAAAAGCAAGGATGTGTTGCTTTTGCAGGATGCAGAGGCACAGGGTGTCTGCTATCTGGTGGATGAGAATTCCGGGGCTGGGGAATGCAGGCACGTGATCACAGGGGAGCAGGGAGGTCCCTCAGACTTCTACTTCCTGAGGTTCCAGAGGCCTTAGCTACCTCCTCAGTCACCCTGTTGTTCTAGACGTCTGTCGAACCAGCACACCAGGTAAAGAAGGTAATGCTTCTCAAGCTACACATCTCCGGTGACCTTCGCACACAGGATCCTCGTTCTAAAACTGGGTACGGATCAGAGGGATCCATTGTATTTTTCACATCGAAAGGGCTAAGAGGCAAAGCGTGTGCTCCGATCACCAGTGTTCTGAGTGCTATTATACTTTTGTTTCCAATAAAGGTATCAGCTTTATAAACCTGGTGCACCTTTGTGGGAGGAAGCACCCAGTAACTGTCGCTTTGGTCAGTACCACTGTCACTACCGTTTATCATCACTTACCTTTGGGCGAAGCACCACGCACAGGCAACACGGAATTCAAACCTCACAAAAATCGGCATTGGAGCTTCGGGTGAATGGTAAGTACCTATGTCCGAATTGCCTGCCGTCCTTGTCAAATAACGAACATCCGTTCCAGCCCTACTTAATCAGAATCTCTAGGGCAGGGCCAACAGGTCAGTGTTTCAAGAGCCACGCCAACTGATTCTTGTCTTGGCACAGATAGCCCCATTTTATGCACAAGGTATCAAGCAGTAAAGTGACTGCCAAAGACTAACATCACTGAATATAGGATGCGAACTCCACCAGACTTCAGAACCTGGGCTCTTAACCGCTCTGGAGTTCAAGCTTCAACCATGAAGCTTCCAAGTAGAAAAAAGGCACAAAGTAAGCAAGATCGCCTTCAACACCTGCGATCATCTACCAGCAGCGACCTGCCTACTGTCACACGATTTCCCAAACTGGTTTTCTCTGTAAGCATACAGAGACAGATCCTATTTTAAATTAAAAAAAAAAAATTAACAGTGCATTATACTTCTCCTATGCTCGTAATCCTTCATTTTCACAAGATTTGGGGCTCTTTTAGCGATTTCAATGCTTCATCAAAAGGGACTGTCTGCAATAGAAGAGCAACCAAATCCCTGTGGTAATTAGAGAAACGCAGGCAACTGAAAGCAGAGTCAATGCACAAGTGATGATGGGAGGCAGAACGGTAAGTGTAGAGATCCCTTACCGCAAGACGTTGACTTTCTGTCCACTATGTTCATACGCCTGGTCTCCGTGCGGAGTTTCCCGTCTGTGTTCTCCACCAGGTTGGCGAGGTCATCAATTATCTCTAGGAAGGAAGACAGAGATGCATGGTTAAGACTCTAGAAACACCCAGGCTCACATCAAAGTATCACAGCGGAGGCCAGCCTCCCTACTGATAATTCTCTCACGTGCAGTGAGGGGAAAGGTAAAGAGCTCATGTGTGTTCTTTGGAAACTGCAATCCTGATTTATAAGAGGTGGTGGTGGTGGTGGTGCAGGGCTGTGGGAGTCGTAGCAAAGGGAAAAACCGATTGAATGCAAGTCTGGAACACAGAGGAGGAATGTCAGAAGTTCCGGGGAAGAAAAGCAGGACCCAGCAAAGTTATGCCCAGCCACACTGTCATGCCAGCTTTATGGCAGATGAACTACAGGAGATCATTTCTTGTTTCTTATGTTTGTATTCTAATTATTTTCTTGCATGCTTTCTTTGGTGGGAAGAGTAGGACAGGGTCCTTCTCAAGAAAACTGCTTGATGACGAAATCTGGCCAACCAAGGGGTGAAAAGAAATAAAGAACTCTAGGATAGAAGAAGCCAGAGACCATGACCTAAGAGACGGTGGAGACAGCTGGAGCCATCTAAATACTGAGCTGGGAATCAGCAGATACAGGGATTACGTTACAAAAAGGTAGATAAATGTTGTAAACAGCGACGATGTAATTATAACCGAAATCAGGAAGCAGTTGGGAGGCTGACGTGGTGGGAGAAAGGTGGAAAGAATCTGAAGGTGTTAATTTCCCCATCATGCACAGCGGAGTCCCATCAAGCCGCGGAAAAGCAAAACATAGACCTATGGCTTTTCAAAATCACCAAAGCTTCCGTGCTTTAGGTAATTTTTTTTGTTAACCTTAGATCTTTTAGTAATTACCATCTCTTGTAAAGAATCCTCTACGTGAAGTTGAGGTTTTTTTACGCTAATTGTCTTCTTTTAAGATTGAATTATTAGAGTTGATACTATGGTAATCTCCTTAAAGTGAAATTAAGTTCTTAGTAACACTTAAAATAGGACATATAGCATAATCCTAATGGTGCAAAATTACTTCTAGTCGCCCTTTCATATGGACAAACCTACAAGGATATATCTGGATGATGGGAAGGATGATTATTTCTAGGTGGTGGGATCCTGGGTGAGCTTCCTTGTGTTTTCTGTATTGTTTGAATTTCCTCTAATGAGTACATAGTACTTATTTATTTATTTATTTTTTACATTTATTTATTTTTGAGAGACAGAGCATGAGTAGGGGAGGGGCAGAGAGAGGGAGACACAGAATCGGACGCAGGCTCCAGGCTCTGAGCTGTCAGCACAGAGCCCAACATGGGGCTTGAACCCACAAACCGTGAGATCGTGACCTGAGCCGAAGTCAGACGCTTAACCAACTGAGCCACCCAGGTCCCCCACATAGTACTTTTTCAGTTTTGGTTCCCTTTCTTCCCTCTTTCCCTCCCTTCCTCTTTTTTTTTTTTCTTTCTTTTAAGTGAGTGCTTTAGAGATCCATTGTCCAATATGAGTCACTGCTTCTGTTAAATAATTAAATAAAACAAGGTAATCAAAGAAAGTTTTCAGAATGATGCTGGAGCTGTGTTTTAATTTTTGTTTGTTTACTTATCCATTTTGAGAGAGACAGAGAGAGAGACAGAGAGAAGAGAGCCAGCGTGGGCAGGGGAGGGGCAGAGAAAGAAGGAGAGAGAGAAACTCAAGGAGGCTCCACAGGGTCAGCACAGAGTCTAACACAGTGCTTGATCTTGTGAACTGGGAGATTATGACCTGAGTCGAAATCAAGGGTGGGTCGCTCAACTGACTGAGCCACCCAGGTGCCCCTGGAGCTGAGTTTTAAAGGCCGTGGGCGTAAAGAAGCAGGAAGACAGCACTGCTCGCGGGAAGAAACAGCATGTGGAAGGCATGGAGGAGGCGGCCGCTCCTCCTGGGCTCCATTTCCTTGGAGACCCGTATGTTTTGTATTCTAATTACTTGCTTGCCTGCCTTTCTTTGGTGGGAAGAATAGGACAGAGAGGCTCACTTTCCTTCATTGCTCTACCTGTGATGCCCAGTGGAATGTCTAGTACACAGCCAGATAAAATAAACACAAAGCGATGGAGGCAATGAATGGACGGAGTCTTAAAGAGAGACAGAATTTCAAAGTACTTTTCTGCTTCTTAGGCCAGCAGATCTAGGCCAAAACTGTCAAATGGTATCTGTATACGGGCTGCCCGGAAAACTTTTTGCTACCATTTAACAGTGCATTTGAGGGTTTTTTTGTTCATTTTGTTTTTAAGTTTATTTATTTATTTGGGACGGGGGAAGGGGCAAAGACAGAGGGAGAGAGAGAATCCCAAGCAGGCTCTGCACTGTCCTCATACACTGTGTGCACAGTGCAGAGCCTGACGTGGGGCTCCGACTCATGAACCGTGAGATCATGACCTGAGCCGAAACCAAGAGCTGGACACTCAACCAACTGAGCCACCCAGGCGCCCCAACAGTGCACTTGTGACTCTCCAGTCAGTGACAGTCTTCCATTTTTCCTCCCGTCTCCAAGCTCTGCGTAGTGTCTTCTTCCTCTTAAATGCCCGCAGTCCCACCCTTCTGTATATTTTTACGCTGTAACACTACCATGGTGATTTTATGTACCTTTCAGTTTCCTCAGTATGTAAATTAAAAACCTGAAAATCTCTGCTGTATATAGCTCCCCAAAATTCTTGACCCAGGCAGCCAAGTGCCTACTGTTTATCCGTACCTCGAAATTCCTACAAATAGCTGAGTCTCAGGGTCTCTAAACTAAACTGTTCATCTTCCCCTACGCCTGACCCCCCCCCCCCCGCCCGACATTCCCTGTCCCCATCCATGGCACCAACGTTCGCCTGCTGGCCCACGCGAGAAATCTTCAGTCACTCGGCCTCCCCCTCCCCCGGTCATGCCACTTGAAGCCACTCGACTTGACCCTGCCTCCCGGGGTTCTCTCAATCTCATGCTTTCTCTTAAACTCTGCTACTAATATCTCACAAAGTTGTGCCAGTGTTTCTCGAACAATGTCCAAACTTATCCTCCTGTTTCTAGTTCTGCATCTTCTCGTTCCGCCCTCCACACTATAGCCAGGGACGCATTTTGATTTTTTTCATATTTTAACTAGTTAAAACTCAAATTTAAAGCCACTTGTGGGTGGTGACTACTATATCAAACAACATATCTCTAAAGCAATCATAAAAAAAAAAAAGAAAGAAAGAAAGCCATACATCAATACATAGAGATTTAAACAACAACAAAAAAAAAACAGAGGGAGGGGCTCCTGGGTGGCTCAGTCGGTTGAGCGTCCGACTTCGGCTCAGGTCATGCTCTCACGGTTCGTGGGTTCGAGCCCCATGTTGGGCTCTGTGCTGACAGCTCAGAGCCTGGAGCCTGCTTTGGGTTCTGTGTCTCCCTCTCTGTCTCTGCCCCTCCCCCACTCATGCTCTGTCTCTCTCTCTTTCTCTCTCTGTCTCAAAAAAAAAAAAATTAAAAAAAATTAAAAAAAAAAACAACTGTCAGTAAAAAATAGAAATCCAATCCCCAGGGCTCATCTACTCTCACATCTCAAGAGTGTGTTTTTCATTTTAATAAGCTTTCCTGCTTAAGTCACTTGCCTGTGTTGCATGTCTGTCCTTGAATTCCTTCTCGTAACAAGACCAAGAACCTCCAGCAACACCTTTGGGATGGGCTGGGTTGTGGCCCCCGGGGCCCTGGGTCTCCCCGGTCCACCCAGCGACATTTAGAAATAAATCTAACAAAAGATGTGCAAGCCTTGTACACTGAAAACCGTAAACCACCGCTGGTTGAGAGCAGGTTGAGAAATTAAAGAGACGGGAGTGCTGTACTACATTCGCGGACTGAAAAGACTCCATGTTTTAAAGACACCAGCTGTCTCTCAACTGATCTATAGACTCAGTGTAGCCCCAGTCAAAATCCTGGCAGGTTTTTCATTCACATGTGGAATTTAAGAAACAAAAGAAATGAACAAAGGAAAAAAAAAGAGAGAGAGAAGCCAAGAAACACTCTTGACTGCAGAGAACAAACTGATGGTTCCCAGAGGGGAGGTGGGGGTGGGGGATGGGTGAAACAGGTGATGGGGATCAAGGAGGGCACTGGCTGTGCCCAGCGCTGGGTGATGTGTGCAAGTGTTGAATGACTTACCCTGTACCCCTGAAACTACTATTACACTGTGAACCACGCTCGAATTGAAATAAAAAATTCATTAATTCATTAATTTAAAAAATGCTAGCATAAAAAAAATAACACTGGCAAGCTAATTTTAAAATGTACATGGAAAGGCAAATGGTTTAGAATAGCCAAAATAATCTTGCCAAAAAAAAAAGGAAAAAAGTTGGAGGTACTATACTACCCAAATCCCAGATTTATTATAAATATATAGCAATCAGGACAGTGTGGTATTGGCAGAAGGACAAACAGATTTGTTCTATGTGGACCAAACCAGGGGCACCTGGGTGGTTCAGCTGGTTGAGTGTCTGACCCTTGATTGCGGCTCAGGTCATGATCTCACAGTGAGTTTGTGAGATTGAGCCCTGGGTCAGAGACTGCTAGGGATTCTCTGTCTCCCTCTCTCTCTCTCTACCCCTTTCCTGCTCATTCTCTCTCTCTCTCCCCCAAAATAAATAAATACACTTAAAAAAAAGGTAAACTAGAAAAAAATTAAGTTTACAATATTCAGATACTCCTAAGATTTTCCAGGAAGGCAGGCAGGCATGCATTCTGGGAAGACAGGGCGAATGCTTTAGAACAATAAAACTGCCAGACCGCAGAGGTCATGTGACCATGTCACGGTTCCTCCCCTTTTCTCCAGCATCCCTGGCAACAGGAGCAGGCTGATGAACATTTTGCTGAATGCTCCCAGCCACTGGTGACATGGAAACTCGCGAGAAAAATCACTTCCATGGCTGAGCTGGAGAGTGACTCTCATTATTATAAGGTTCTACCCATTGAGCCGAACACCTGCCCACTTTCACGGTCCGCCAGAGTTATTTCTAGAACACAACACCAGTGTTCCTTCCACAAGACACTTCTGTCCCTCCTTAGTCTTCTCTTCGGGGGTAAAGACGCTGAGCTGGAAACTTTGGCAGATCCTGAGAGGAAGCAGGTTCAAAAACTTGTGACATCTTGGCGCTTTGGGCATAGTGTTCATCCTACAGTGCCATGTGGGGGCTGGACATGCCACCTCGGTTTTGGTCTGGTGAGGTGAGCACGGAACCCAGATGGGCTTATATACTGGAGCATATGTAGAAGCATATGGTTTGGTTTTTTTTTAAGTCTACTTATTTATTTTGGGGGGAGCAGACAGAGAGAGAGGGAGACCCAGAATCCGAAGCAGGCTCCAAGGTCTGAGCTGTCAGCACAGAGCCCGCCGTGGGGCTTGCCCCCCATGAACCGTGAAATCGTGACCTGAGCCGAAGTCGGATGCTTAACCGACGGAGCCACCCAGGCACCCCAAAGCGAATGTTTTTTATCACCCACTCTCCGTGTCCTATCAGGATATTCCACAGTAATGTGCTTCGTACCGTTACTTGGCACAATGCGACTGGTCCACACAACCGATCACAGTCTAATGATTATGTTTTAATGCTGCAGTACATAATACGAAACTCAGGCGTCATCAGCCTCCATCACTAAAATAAAGTCAATGTAAAATACTCCTTGTCTGACACTAAACATTTGTCAGTCGTTAAAGGTTAACTGGGTTTCTAGATAGATTCCTTTTAAACTTTATAAATATTTACAACTGAGAGGTAGATCAGGACTTTGTGTGTAGCAGATTAGCTCAGCCAAGATCAGTAGTCAACGCTGAGGGTGTTGATTTTTTGTTTTAAGTTTATTTATTTTTTTAGTAACCTCTACACCCAGAGTGGGGCTTGTACCCACGACCCTGGGATCAAGGGCTGGACGCTCTTCTGACTGAGCCGGCCGGGCACCCCGAGAGGGTTCTTATTTTTAATCTCAGACCAAACACAAAGTTTTTCATTGGGTTGCTAAACCTCTTCTGATTACTGATGTGTTGTTTGTTTGTTTACAAAACCAACTCTATTTTTTTTTTGAGTGACACAATTATTTAATAGCAGTTTATGAATGACAGGGGGGCCAAAAAAAAAAAAAAAAAGACAAAAGTTGTCCCAACACCCCGGTAATCACTTCTATGTGTTCTCTTCTCAGATTTGACATAAACATATATTTTTATATAATTGCAACACAGAAGCCTTTTGCCCCATTAACATGAGCTCTTTTATGATCTTTCATGTTGCTACACAGTCTCCCTTCACAGTTATAATTTCTAATGGTTACAAAATATTCCTTCCATTAAATAAACATTCATTAAAAATAGCCCACTGTCAGGGACTTAGAATGTTTCTATATTTATACATAATGAGTCAACGAATTCTTTCCTCCATTATCATTTTCTTCCTTTTGTCTCATTTCCTTACGTTAACACCCTGGGGTTCTGATGGCCGCGTGGACTTGGAAACACATTGCCACATCAGTTTTTCAAAGGTTTATACTGCCGCTGTGGGTTCGCCCCACCGTGTCACAGCTGCTCTGAACTCTCCAGATTTCCAGGGGCAGGGAGTCCAGGGGGATTCCCACCCTGCAGCCCGCAAGCTGGGAAGTCCCCCAACCAGAGTCTCTTACCAGCCAATTAAACAGATTTCCGAGCGCAGGTCGAGAAACGACCCGCTGCCTCTTGCAGATTCCGGGCAGTCCCGGCCTCTCAAGAGAGACTGATCTTTCGCTTCCTGGTTAAGTGTTTGCATTTGGGTTCGGAGAAGGAGGCTGTATGTCCATCGTGCGTGGATTTGGGACACCGTGTGCCATTCCGACACGGGGCGGAACAACGGTCAAGGTAAAGCGTGACACAAAACCGGCAGAATCAAAAGCGGTAAGAAACACACCGCATCGCACTATCTGACTCCAATTATACTTGTCACTTCTTCCCGCTCTCAAGGACATTGCCAATTATATTCCATATTAAGGCAGACCGCGTGCTGCATGTTTCCAGGATAAGTTTGGTGCTTTTTCATTTTCTTTTCTTTTTTTTTTCTTTGTGCTCACAGTGGAAGGTGGCAGTTGTGAAGTCGTTATGCTTCTGTGCCTCTGGCTTATACCGCCAGTAACATTTAAAGACAAATGCTAGGACAAACCAGGAGTGAATAAACAGCCCTTCTTGAGGGCATTTGTTTAACCGCCTCCACTCCCTGTAATGGAAATTTAAAATTAGGAGTTGGGGGGGGGGGGGCGCCTGGGTGGCTCAGTCGGTTGAGCGTCCGACTTCGGCCCAGGTCACGATCTCACGGTCTGTGGGTTCGAGCCCCGCGTTGGGCTCTGGGCTGATGGCTCAGAGCCTGGAGCCTGCTTCCAGTTCTGTGTCTCCCTCTCTCTCTGACCCTCCCCCGTTCATGCTCTGTTTCTGTCTCAAAAGTAAAATAAATGTTAAAAAAACATTAAAATTAAAAAAAAAATAAAATAAAATTAGGAGTGGGGGTGGGACCTTTAACAATACCCGGCACTAGGTGACGATGTCAAATATGTGACAGAAACCAGGAGAAGCAGTAACACTGAGGGCACTCCGTGACAGGGCAGCTGGTGGGGAACTCCAGCACCCCCAAGCTGAGCCTCTGGGACGCACCCAGGCTTTGGAGGCCTCGGAGAAATCCCCTTGGCTGCACCTGCTCACATCTTAAGCGGGGGCAGGTGAACGAAAGCCCAGGCTCCTTTCCTTCTTCCTTCCCACCATCAACCGGGGCCTTCCATTCTTCCCTCATCTGGGCCTAAGACTGCGCAGCCAAAGGCTGCCTAAGCTACAAGAACCTTCCCTGCTTCCAACAGTAGACGCGTCTCCTTATGCGAAGAGCAACCAAACGGCAGCAGGTGTAAACAAAGAGCCCCAAATGAGGGCCCGTCCTCTCCCTCCCTCACCTCGTCTGCCGGAGAAAAGACAATTCCTTCCGGAAAAGGAGAGGTCTTGAGAAAGCGGTTTCTCAAACACAAGATTTCTTAAACACAAGATTCAAGAGGACCGTGAGTGAGTGGCCACTGGAACACACAGCCATGACAAGGGGAACAAGTCAGGGTTACTGGACACACTGCATCCAGGCAGAATCACAACTGTCAAATTAAAAACCACAGCGAAGGCACAAATGAAACAGACAGTAATCTACATAAAAGATTTAGACAACAGGTTTGAATGACCTCCCAGACGTCAAAGGAAAAGGGCAGAGAGGACAAAATATGGGAGGGGAAAGACCAAAAAGACAGGGACAAAGATCCAGGAAAACAGAAGGACCAACAATGACCAAATAAATAACGATGAGGTGCCTGAGTGGCTCAATCTGTTGAGCGTCCGACTTCGGCACAGGTCATGATCTCAAGGTTTGTGGGTTCAAGGCCCGCGTCGGGCTCTGTGCTGATGGCTCGGAGCCTGGAGCCTGCTTCGGATTCTGCGTCTCCCTCTGTCTCTGCCCCTCCCCTGCTCATGCTCTGTCTCTCTCTTGCTCTCAAAAATAGACATTAAGTAAATAAATAATATAATTTAATATAATCAATTTTCCTTGAGCTGAGAAAACACTGGAGTCTTCGTATCAAAGAAACTCACTGAGCTCTGACCGACATTCTTCAAAAGGGTCTGGAAATATCTCATGAAATTTCTGAACTTCAGAAAAAAAAAAAAATTCTGAGGCACTCAAATGGTAGGCAGGGAAGATTACCAGCTTCCGAAATTGAGAAAATGAGAGAAAATTAAACTGTCATCGGGCTGTTCCCGTAAAACATGGAATATCTTAGTAAAAAGGTGTTGAGGGATACAGGCTGTGACCTATGGATTCAAAGTCTAGCTAATGTATAAAGCATGTGACAGTAATTCTTGGAGTGGTCTACAAAGTTACCAATCAGGTCTTTGGAGCCCCGGAGTCACCCCAAGCCTTTGGCCAGGGTTTCACCCAGCTACCACTCAGTCCTCCTCCAGCTCCCTCTTCCCAGGTTGCAGTGACGTGCTTCCCTTCAGGGCAGCACAGAACCTGCTCCAAATCCTTACCTGCCCACCCATCTTTAACCTCAGTGCATTGCAAAAGCACCTGAGCTGCCCAAAGCCGTCTGTTTCAAAATCCAGCAAGATCATCGTCACACGGCAGTATCCCTCGGAGGCTTTTGTCAACCGTCCTGGCTCCAAACTGTCAGAGCACAAAATCAGTGGCAGAAAGACCAAGCGGAGTGAAGCACGTACGCAAAATCACATTCAGTTTAAGAGGGCTAAATGGCCGAGACCATCTGCCCCATGCTGTGCTAATATTCACTGCCTGGGGGTATAATCTGTAGCACTAGCTTCCATTTGTAGAAAAAAAGTATGCGGAAGAATTCAGAGCTAGAGAAAAATATAAATGAATGGTGTGCAAAAATGGGTGGTTATATGTCATATGTGTATGCATGTACGTACGTATGGATATACGTATACAGATGCTTTTGTATGTTTATACGTACACATATATCTATATATCTATATGTATGCATATACATGTACCTATATACATGTATCTTTTTTTTTTTAACGTTTATTCATTTTTGAGACAGAGAGAGACAGAGCATGAATGGGGGAGGGGCAGAGAGAGAGGGAGACACAGAATCGGAAGCACGCTCCAGGCTCCGAGCCATCAGCCCAGAGCCCGACGCAGGGCTCGAACCCACGGACCGCGAGATCGTGACCTGAGCCGAAGTCGGACGCTCAACCGACTGAGCCACCCAGGCGCCCCTATATACATGTTATCTTAAGAGATATATTTTACATCTCATTTTTCTAAGACAGAATGGTACATGTGTCTTAGAAAAACATTTTATTTGGGGTGCCTGGGTGGCTCAGTCGGTTAAGCGTCCGACTTCAGCTCAGGTCATGATCTCACAGTTTGTGAGTTCGAGCCCCGCATCAGGCCCTGTGCTGACAGCTCAGAGCCTGGAGCCTGTTTCAGATTCTGTGTCTCCCTCTCTCTCTGCCCCTCCCTGGCTCGCACTCTGTCTCCCTCTCTCTCAAAAATAAATAAAATTTAAAAAATTTTTAAAAAAAGAAAAACATTTTATTTACATACTTATCTGTGTATTTATTTATTTATTTGAGAGGGAGAGAGAGGGAGAGAGGGGGAGGGTGTGTGTATGTGTGTGAGAGTGGGAAAAGGAGCAGAAGGAGAGAGAGAGAATCTTAAGCAGGCTCCATACTCAGCGCGGAGCCCGACATGAGGCTCGATCCCGTGACCCTGGGATCATGACCTGAGGCTAAATCAAGAATTGGACACTCAACCAGTTGAGCCACCCAGGGGCCCCAGAAAATACATGTTAGAGACAATCATGAATGAATGCTGGAGAAACACCTCAAAACAAAAGAAAGTAATTAAAAGACATTGGTGGGGCAGCTGAAGAAATTTAAACATGGGCTCCGTATAAAGCAATAACACCATGTGAGAGTTAGGTCTCTTGCCTCTGATAATGACACCATGGTTATGTAGGAGAACACGCTAATTCTTGGGAAATACCCATTGAAGTATTTAGTATTCACCCGACTTTTATATGGTTTGCTGGAAAACAAAGTATACATAAAAGGAAGAAAACACGTAAAATGGTAACAATCAGTGACTCTAGATGAACAGTGACCAGGTGTGTGGGAAAAACACATTCTCAACTTTTGCCGCTGGTTTGAGAAAAATCTTATATATTTTTTTAATTAAAAAAATTTTTTTAATGTTTTTATTTATTTTTGAGAGAGACACAGAGTGAGGAGGGGAGGGGCAGAGAGAGAGGGAGACACAGAATCCGAAGCAGGTGTTCCGGGCTCTGAGCTGTCAGCGCAGAGCCCAACGCGGGGCTTGAACCCACCAATGGTGAGATCACGACCTGAATAGAAGTCGGATGCTCAACCGACTGAGCCACCCAGGCACCCCAGGTTTGAGAAAAATTTTAAATACAAAAAAAACCAAAAGAATAAAAAAGAATAAAAAACATAACATCATAACATCATAATCAAAATGTCCAGGATACAACCCCAAATCACTCAGCCTATGAAGAGCCAGAAGGTTTCCAGCTTCACGATACAAGACGATGCCAGTGCTGCCAACAGATGCCAACGTTGATGGGACACAGGTGTTGGAGTTACTTGGCAAGGACTTTCGAGCTGCTAGAGTGAGCACGCCCCAGTAAGTAAAAGCGAATACTCGTCAAACAAAGGACAAGGCAGGAAAAAAAAAGAAAAACTTCGGCAAAGAAATAGAAGATATGGAAAAGAACCAAATGCAAATTCCAAAACTGAAAAACAGAATAAATGAATTAGAAAAAACTCACTGGGTGGGCCGAGCAACAGTATGGAGATGACAGAGGAAAGAAGCAGTGAACTGCAAGACAGGTCAGTAGAAATTTTCTAATCTGCACAAGAAAGAAAGAGCCTCCGTGGGGGCAGGGTGGAGGTTGATGAACACAGACTCAGGGAATGGGGCAATGGCAAGAGGTCAAACATTCCGATCATCAGAGTCCCAGAAGAAGAGGAAAAGGGGGTGTGGCAGCAGAAATATTTGAAGAAGTAAGGGCTGATGCTGTCTTAAACTTTGCCAGACAAAACAACAACCCATAAACCTGCACGTTCAGGAAGCTCAGCAAACCTCAAGCAGGATAAACACAGAGAAATGCATGCCTAGACACACACCCAAGCTGCTGAACACTGAAGAAAGACAAGAAAAGAAAAAAGAAAAGGAAAGGAAAGGAAAGAAAAGGAAAGGAAAGAAAAAAGCAAAGCCCCATAGGGGAGCAAAGATTTGAAAGACTGCGTAGTTCTTACCAGAGATCAGGGAGGCCAGAAGGAAGGGTAACAACAATTTTAACCCGCTGAAAGACAAGAACTGCCAGCACAGAATTCCATATCCGGTGAAAGTCCCCTTGGGGAGTGAAGGAGAAAGAGAGACATTCATTCCCAGATGAAGAAGTGGTAAGAGACCTTGCTGTCAATAAAGTAAGTTCTTCAGACAGAAGGGAAATCACATCAGGGGGCGATCTAGAATGTCAGAAACGAAGGAAAAGCAACAGAAATCTTAAATATCTGGCTAAACAGAGTAGATACTCCTCTGGTTAAGCTTTTAAGTATCCGTTTGGCAGCTGAAAGTAAAACTCACAATATCTGGTGCTCAGTGCATAGAAGGGTAATACACAGACAAGAGCACCTTAAAGGGGGCGGGGCAGAGGGGCTGCATGCTGGGAAGGTTTCTCTGCCCTACTTCACGAGGTAAAATACCAGTTCTAAGTCAACGGTAGAATGTTACGTACGTATATCACCATCCCTAGTAACGACGAAGACAGTGAGTACTGGGAGATAGGGTAAAAAAACACAGGGGCGGCTGGGTGGCTTCGCTGGTTGAGCTTCTGACTCCTGATTTCGCCTTACATCATGATCTCATGGTTTGTGAGATCGAGCCCCGTGTCAGGCTCTGCACTGACAGGGCAGAGCCTGCTTGGGATTCTCTCTCCCTCTCTCTCTGCCCCTCCCTCACTGGTGCTGTCTCTCTCAAATATAAATAAACTTAAAAAACACACACACACAACAGAAAAATGAAAATGGAATACTAAAGAAGTTCCTACGTATGATCCTATTTGTGTGATGTTCTCCAAAAAACCAGAGTGATGAACAGAGCAGTCAGTGGGGGTGGCAGTCAGTGGGGGGGAGTATGGCTACAAAACGACAGCATGAGGGAGTCTTCGGAGGGACAGCACAGCACTGTCCTGTGTCCCGTTTGTGGTAGCAGTTACATCAAGCTATACGTGGGTTAAAATTCATGCTACACGTACACACACCAAGTCAATGTTGCTGTGTGTTAACTAATTACTTAATTTTTTTAAAGGTTATTTATTTATTCTGAGAGAGGGTGCGAGCAGGGGAGGGGCAGAGAGAGAGAGGGAGAGAGAGAATCCCAGGCTGGCTCTGCCCTGTCAGCACAGAGCCCGACGTGACCCTCGAATCCACAAAACGCAAGATCATGACCTGAGCTGACGTGGGATGCTTAACCGACTGAGCCACCCAGGCGCCCCTCTGTGTGCTAATTTAAAAATCTGAGTTAAGAAAGACAGAGTGAACAAAAAGAAGTACAGGAAAAGGGGAACCTCAGGAACACTAGTGTTTAAAGAATAAGACCAAGGGGTCCCCGGGGGGCTCAGTCGATTAAGCATCCAACTTCGGCTCAGCTCACGATCTCGCGGTTCGTAGGTTTGAGCCCCGCGTCGGGCTCTGGGCTGACAGCTCGGAGCCTGGAGCTGCTTCGGATTCTGTGTCTCCCGCTCTCTCTGCTCCTCCCCTGTTCATGCTCTGTCTCTCAGAAGTAAATAAATAAAAAAAAAAAAGAGTAAGAGCAAAAAGCTAGAAGGAAAGGGGGTGCGGGACAGACCTCGGCTAGTGGAGTCGTGGCTGGGGAGCCAGTGTGGACCGTGCTAAGAGCTGCTTCAGCACAGGGGTGTGAGGGGAGGGAGAGGGCAATTTGCTGGAGTTGCAGGACAGAGAGCACACCGAAATGTGCGGGAGGGAAGACAGCCAGGCTAGACTAGCTTACTCGGTAAAACCATAACAACAGCTACTAATATTTACTGAAAACTTTCCATGTGCTAAGTCATTGTTTTCCCATACTGTTGCACAGAGTTGGAAAGTGAAAAAAAAAATTCTTCGACACCCCTCAGCATTAATCATTTTATGTAAATTATATAATTAAATGTAACCATCCATGTGGATACCCATTCTTTGTTTACATGGTTCCTTATTCCGTAGTTCTAAACATGAATATTCATATTGAAAATAAAAACTACAGGGGCGCCTGGGTAGCTCAGTGAGTAAAGCGTCCGACTTCAGCTCAGGTCACGATCTCACAGCTTGTGGGTCCGAGCCCCGCATCGGGCTCTGTGCTGACAGCTCAGAACGTGGAGCCTGCTTCAGAGTCTATGTCTCCCTCTCTCTCTGCCCCTCTCCCATTTGTGCTCTCTCTCTCAAGAATAAATAAAACATTTTTAAAAAATAAAAAGAGTTAAAAATAAAAATAAATAAAAACTACAAAACTAAGTTTCTACTTAACAGCAATAATTTAATGTTGACAGATAAAGCTTGTGTAGTGAATGCTAAATTAGTTAATTCACTGAAACGTGACTATGCACAGACTTCAGTACAGGTCCTTCCGGGTTGTCCTCCTATTGTGTAGTCTGATTGTGGAGACACCCTTTGCACTGTGCACAGTGATAGACTTTGGCCTTCCCACGGAAGCCAAGACATCATTATATACTAAGTATACATAGTATACTATATACTATATATCCCAAGATCTGGGACAGTAGACACACAAACACAAGAGTGGGGAATTGCATGCCGAGATACAATACAGCGGTAATACTGATGATCCAGAATATTTTAAAAATTTCTAAACATTCTCGGGGTGCCTGAGTGGCTCAGTTGGTTAAGCGTCCGACTCCGGCTCAAGTCATGATCTCGCGGTTCATGGGTTCGGGCCCCGCGTCGGGCTCTGTGCGGACAGCTCGGAGCCTGGAGCCTGCTTCGGGTTCTGTGTCTCCCTCTCTCTCTGCCCCTCCCCTGCTTGCACTCTGTCTCTTTCTCTCTCAAAAATAAATAAACATTAAAAAGAAAAAAGTTTTAAAAAATTTCTAAACATTCTCATCAGCACAAGAAACACAAAATTTAAAAAGTCGTTAAAAAAAAAAATCACAGAGCTCAGAGAAGGTGCCATGAGCCCTAATTTGAAGACAGAATCTAAAAGCACAACATACTTAGGTTAGGCATTAAACAACCCCGTGATAGGAACAGAAATGAAGACCTCACCAGTTTTTCTGGACCCTCAATAATTTATTTTTTAAAAATGTAAGCTACGTCAGAACCCTTGCTGAATAAAATACACCTCCCATTATTTTTGAAAAGCCAGAATCCTGGTGATAATGTGCTCGGTGCTGACTGAATGATTTATACATGATCAACATGTGTTTCCTGGCACCCTGCATGCATAAAAAGGCTACATACTGTATGAATCCAATTATATGACATTCTGGAAAAGGCCAAACTGTGGAGAGAATACAATGATCAGTGGTTGCCAGGAGTTGGGAAGGAAGAGGGGAGGGATGAATAGGTCAATCACAGGGGATTTTTAGCGCAGTAAAAATATTCCGCGTGATACGTAACATTACGCAACTGTCAAAACCCAAAGAACTTTATGGCACAAAAAGTGAACCTTAATGAATATAAATTATAAAAAAAAAATCATTTAGGAGGCTGAAGATTCCAGGAAGGAATACAGACCGTGAGAAGAGAATCTAGCTGTACTAACAAATGTACAAAACAACATCCCTGAAAGGGGTAGAGAGAAAAGGTGATGATCTAAGTTATGCCGGAAATGAGCAGAATCTGTAAGACTCAAGGCAAAAGCAACTGCATATCAGAACAAAATTCTAGTTGAGAAAGTTGTTTTCTGTGAGGATAGGAGTTCACAATTCAGATACTGCTTATCTATGTACAATTAAGAAGATGAACGTGGGGCGCCTGGGTGGCTCGGTCGGTTAGGCATCTGACTCTTGGTTTCGGCTCAGGACACAATCTCATGGTTCGTGGGATCCAGCCCTGTGTCAGGCTCTGTGCTGACAGCACAGAGCCTGCTTGGGATTCTCTTGCCCTTTCCCTCTGCCCCTCCCCCCCCAAAAATAAAAAAATAAATTTTATTTTAAAAAAGGAGATGAATGACAGATGGCTGCAGCCAAATTCTCACTGTTGGGGTGGGAATTTAAGGATAAGCAGGCGGATGAGGCTAGGACAATCCATGTGATAATGATCGAGCTTAGCTTACGATAGATACAAATGGCTACATGTAGATAAGTAAACACACCTAGATCTCTGTGCTTCCTCAATGGAGAAGACACTTAAAACAGCATCACAGTAGCAATGAGCACACTCAGCACCCACACCTTGGTTTCTAATCCCATTCTCCAACAAAAAGAGCCAGGGGCTCTATGGAGAAATGGCTAGTTCTCAGACTGGGGCTGGAAATACACAACACAAGCCTGAAGTATCTGGTGGCACCAGAAACTAAGGAATTTCTTTAAGAAACAAAAAAACAAGGGGCACCTGGGTGGTTCAGTTGGTTAAGTGTCTGACTTTGGCTCAGGTACATCAAAGGAATACAGGAGCCAACAGACAGAACTGCCAAGGGCCAACACAGGAAAAGTTTGAGCAACAAAACAAATAAAGTAGTTCCAGATCATAGCCAATAAAATAATATCCATGCATCCATACAGATATAAACACATGATTGCACAAACTCATAAATGGGAGAGAAGACGCAAAACTCTCACGCAGAATCCCAAATAGTTTGCAGAGATACTCCGTCTTCAATGAAGGGCTGTGGGCTGCAAGTAGTGACTCCCTTCCAAGCTGTAGAGTATGAATTGGGGGTGGGTAAGCTGTAACTTCACAGTGGAGAAGCCTGACAAACACTGCCTCGGCCGGATGACCAAGGTCAACATCCGTAGTCACAAATCATGTTGGTAGCACGTACCCTTGATACGATACAAAGAAAGAGGGGACCACAACTCTACGGTCTTTCTCCCAGAAACCCGTAACCCCAGTCTTGTCATGAGAAAAACATCAGACCAAGTCTGGTGTATCCCACACCACCCCTGACCAGTGTCCCTCAAAACTACCAATATCACCAAAAACAAGGAGAGTCTGAGAAACCACCGTAGCTAAGAGGAGCCTAAAGAGACATAATCATGAAAGGTAATGTGGTGTCCAGGATGGGATCCTGGAGCAAAAAAAAAGTCAAGTCAGTAGAAACTAAGGAAACCTGAATGAACTATGGACTTCAGTTAATAATAATATATGCATACTGGTTCATTCGATGTACATAAAATGTTAATGTAAGATGTTAATAACAGATGAAACTAGGTGTGGGGTGTTATGGGATCCCTCTTAAACTACCTGCTCAATTTTTCTGCAAATCTAAAACTGTTCTAAAGAATAAAGTCTATTATTTAAAAAAAACTGTTTCGCTAACATCGTATTTAAAGATGGCACATTAAACACTTTCCCCTAAGATCAGAACAAGGCAAAAATGTTTACTCTCCCTACTTCTAATCAATACTTTGGAAAAATAAGCCTAGAGTTGGAAAAGTAATACTATCCAATCTCAAGACGTCCTGGGGCATCTGGGTGGCTCAGCTGGTTGAGTGTCCAACTCTTTGATTTCAGTTCAGGTCATGAGCCCAGGGTTGTGGGATCAAACCCCAGGCTGGGTTCCATGCTGAGTGTGGAGCCTGATTAGATTCTCTCTCTCTTTAAAAAAAAAAAAAAAAAAACTTCCTAGAAAGCTACAGTAATCAAGACAGTATGGTATGGACAAAAAGTCAATGGGACAGAAGGGAGTCCAAAGTAGACTCACAAATATGGAGAAATGGGTTTCCACCAAGGATATCCATTCAACCCTCAGGTTCCATAAGGAATGTCAGCAGGCCCATTTCCTCAATTTTCATGAGATCCCTTTTCAGATGCAAGAGTGAGAACACAGTAAGGGAATGTATCAGTTCCCCACGAGCGGCTCCTGTGAGCAAGGAACTATTACATGATACTAGAGGTGAAGCCTGAAGAGGTTATTTGTATAAAGGCACACAGTTGGCAGGAGGCAGAGCGGGTCTGACTCTGCAATCGTCAGATTCCAGAGGCTTTTCCGTAACATTCAGAAAGGAAAGAAGGCATCCGATCAAACACCTCAAGACTGCCTTGTTTGTTCTGTTTTGTTTTGGTTGGTTTGAAAGATGAGACCCTTCAAGTTTCCCCCATAAATGTCTTCTAAACGACTGTTAAGTAAATGTTTAATTACCATTTACTACAATAAACATATTAATTTAGAGCCGATCTAGTTGAGTGTTTCTGTATGTTGTTGAATCTGTGTTGTAGAAACTTCGGCCTTTGTGCGTTGGCAGTGGAATTCTTTAAATGCTATAAAGTTAAAAATATAAATGCAATTAAAAACATTTTTTGATTGTTATATAAATGTACAGTTGTTACTTGTTATGTGTTGCCTTGTTGGTCATAATAATGATTATCTACTGTCATGAGTTTGGTCAAGGATACAATCCCCGAAGGTGAGCCAAAGTCATTTGCTAGTATTTTCCCCTCTCACAACCGATTATGGGAAATTCACCTCCATTTTATCACTTAAATTTCTAGAATCTCTCATGAAGTATCTGGACTCAAACCAGTAGATCTGTACTTCCTTTGAAAAATCACCTACATCTCAGAGCCAACTGGATCTGTCTGCCTGAGTAACTTTCTTTACTATGGGACCAAAAAATGCTAATAGAATCACAGCCTTTTTTAAAAAAAATTTTAATGTTTATTTTTGAGAGACAGAGAGAGACACAGCATGAGTGGAGAGGGGCAGAGACAGGAAGAGAGAGAGGAAGACACAAAATCTGAAGCAGGCTCAAGGCTCTGAGCTGTCAGCACAGAGCCTGACACGAGCCTCGAACTCACAAACCGTGAGATCATGACCTGAGCCGAAGTTGGACGCTTAACCGATGGAGTCCCCCAGGTGCCCCAAGAACCACAGCCTTTTCTTTCCATCTCTGCTTCTGCTATTGAATATTCAAAGCATGTTCCAATACTTATAACGTAGAACAAAATGTATAAAACCAAGGAGAGAACGTTAGGAATGGAGAGAGTCTAGATCATTATTTCTGGGTTCTTCCTCTTAGATCTCAACAAGACAAGCTTTTTTGTGAAATGCACAAAATGGGGTCCTTCCTAAGTCAGGCCTTACCCTCCCTGTTTCAGTTTGAGGCCCTATAAGTGAAGAGCTTTAAAAATACTCAAGATGGTGATAATATCGTTTTAAAGCCCTGCCACCGTTTATTTCACCCGATCCCCCTGACGGCCCTGAAAGGCAGACAGGGAGACTGTCATGGCGTTTAAAACGGGCCCACGCAGATCATGTAACTTGCCCAAGTCCCTCAGGAGTAAGTAGCAGGGCACGGGAAGAAGCATCTCTGGGTTTCCATCCAAGAGTTTTCCTCGGAAGCACGTGCCTCTTAGGTCTCTAATTACGGCTGTGTGTCTGACTGCAGACTAAATACAGTCTGCATTTTTCCCATTCCATAGGAGCATCACCTTGATTTCTCCATACCCCTTTTTTTTTTTTAGAAGGGACTGAAGACCTCTGATGAAGCCCAGACAGCTGGTTAAGACTTGGATTCTGAGAGATTCGGATTCGGGACATCTATCTGTCAGAAGGCTGATGTGAAACGTGCACCCTGGCTTTAAAAAAAAACCAACAAAGGACTTGAAGAAGAAACACTTCTCTGCTTGAGAAGAGAACACTCCTCCTTTGCAGAAAAGTTACCTGCCTTTTTCTCCAAGTTTCCACACGTCAGACGTATTTTAGGCATGTCTCCCATCCTAGAAAGGGTGCACAGAGGAACGGGATCTATGCCAACATCTATCCTGAGGCAGGAATTTCCAGGCAGGTCTCAGAGTCATAGATCACATGCATGTCTTTGCCTTTTTGACTATATATACATTTTTAATACTCCTTTTGTTTTGCTCTAGCAGGTGTTTTTAAACTCTCCGAGCACAGAAAAGGAATCCAAACACAAAGTGCCAAATGAACCACAGAATCGGGGGGAGCCCCGTCAACTGAAGAACCACTGACCTGACAACGTCCCCATTTTATAAAATGCATCCACAGACAGACACTTTGCGTTCTTTTTTGCTCCTTTATGCCAACCGTCATTTTACTGCCTCTCAGCTCCCAGTTCACCCCCTAGTACTGACTGGGCACCAACAGATGGGGGCGCTAAGCGGCTCTCCTTTGCGGTGAGCCTGATGCGATGGCTTCTGGGCAGAGGGCGCTGGCGGGACAAGACAAGAGGAGAGGGAGGTTCCAGGACCAGGTGTGCTGGTGTGTTTGCCTCTTCCTGCTGCTGTGCCTGCTCCAGTAACTATGGATACGCATCACATCCGGTGGTGCCAGGTCCCAGCCGCAAGCCCAGGGTGGACAACCCCTCAGTGGGCTCAGAGCCCCGGCCTGGTGACCGCCTTGCCACTGTCCTGCACACATGGACACTCACCATCCAACTCCCACCGTGTGCGTGCCCCTGCCCGCCAGCCTCGGCCTGCCTTCAGCCCGGGGGGTGCTTCCTGCGCCAATGCTGGTTGTGGCTCTTTCGTCCGTTGGCCTCCGTGCATCTTCACCCCCAAAACGGTGTTTTCTGTGGACCAGCTCTGGCCCGGGAAACCCAGTGAACTCTGCCCTCCCATCCATACCTTCTCCAATGAGGGCTGCATCCCAGCTGGGAAGCTCCTTGACGGGGACACTGGGCACCACTGAGGAAGCGGGTTTGGTGCAGTAAAAATACAAGTGTGCCTGTAAGGTATATGAGCCCCAGCTCAGTAACCCTCCTCCTGAATCTCTTTCCAGTCAGAATCCAGAATGCTAGCTGCGCATAACGCCCTGAGAGGGGACTGGTGGGTTATTTTCCATGAAAAGGCTAGCCCAAGAGGGAAGATATGTATATCCTGATACCTGAAACTCCTACAATGACATGGTTGAGTCTCCCTCTCCACAGTGAGGTCTACCAGTTCAAGGTTAGCCAACATAAAGTCCTTCCAATCAACTTTTGGTATCTCCCTTTTAAATGTGAGCATTTAGAATCAACAGACATTTGTAACAGAGTTCCAAACAAGCCTTTTTTTTTCAGCTATAGACACATAACACACACACACACACCTTCAGAGACAGAAGACAATATACCCACAAAATGGTAACAAAGGGATGAGAAAGGAACAAGAATGAGTTCCTAGAAATTAGGACAGCAATAATAGTTCTGAGTTTTTTTGTGGTAATGGTGACATGAAGCTTACCCATGTGATAAAACAATACAGAACTGGACACGCAGACACTATACCAAGGTCAAATCCCTGGTTTTGATATTGTATTGTAGTTACAGGAGATACAATCCTTGAGACAAACTGGGTGAACAGTACGTGGGACCTCTGTACTATCTTTACGGCTTCCTGTGAATTTGTAATTAGTTCAAAATGAAACGATAATTTTTTTTTTTTAAAGATAGGATAGTGAGAGAGATGGGGGAAAGGAAAGAATTGTAAGATAGAGTTGAGGACATCATTTAAGAAATAAAGCAATACGGGGCATCTGGCTGGCTGTCGGTAGAGCACATGACTCTTGATCTCAGGGTTGTGAGTTTGAGCCCCACGTTGAGTGTAGAGATTACCTAAACATTTAAAAATCTTAAAAAAAAAGAAAGCAATATGACAAATCAGTGAGAACGAAGAGAGGAAAAAAAATTTAATTAAATGGAGGATTTCATTCTCGAGTCCCAACGCTGACAACAGAACTACAAAGAGAGAGGAAAAAGAGAAACATCATGTGGAGGAAATTAACAATAAAATAATACAAGAAAGTTTCCCAGAATTTAAGGACACGAGTTTCCAGATGAAAAGGAAGTACCAAGTGCTAAGAGCAATGAGTTGAGGGGACAAAAATGTCACACCCAGACCATTATGAAATTTCGGAACAACACTAGAGATGAAAGTGTTCTAAAAGCTTTCAGAAAGATGAGAGAAACACATAGCTCATCCGTAACGGAAATCGGCACAGCAGCTCTGTCTAGAACACCCCTGAATGCTGGAAGCAAATGGAGGAATGCCGTCAAAAGTCCGAGAGAATTAACTCCGACCCACGACGCGGTCATTCTTCAATCAAACACGAAGGGATAATAAAGTGATTTTCAAATGCTGAAGGTCCTGGATTGTTTTTACTTCCCCTGCAACCTTTCTTGGAAGTTCCTGGAGAACGTGTTCCACCAAAAAGGGGAGAGGGGAAGAAAGCGGAAGACCTGAGGTCCAGAAATCAGGGCGTGCCCATCAGAGAGAGACAAAGGGCAGGGCGTTCCCCCTGTGGTGATGTCAGACATCCCAGACAGGGAGCCAGTCGCCAGACTGCGGTCAGTCCAAATTGGACAGGGACAGAGAGGCCTCCAAGAAGAGGAAAATGGCGGGCTACTGCTCTGGTCTGAATGTGCGTCCTTCTCCCCACCAGCCCCCAGACTCATATGTTGAAATCCTAACCCCCAAGGCGATGGTATTAGGGGCTGAGGCCTTTGGGAGGTGCTCACACCATGAGGGTGGCCCCTCTAAACTGACCCCACAGAGCTTCCCCGCTCCTTCCACCCCATGAGACACGAGCCTGCGACCTAGGAAGGCCCGCCCCTGACCACGCTGGCACCGTGGTCTCGGACTCCCAGCCGTCTGTCAGTCATCAGCCTCTGAGCCTGTGCCCTTTTGTTGCAGCAGCCAGAACAGACCAGGATAGCTTCCAACAGGATTTGTCTGTACTGAAAGGGATTCCACACTGCTGTCAGAGGTAGTAAGATGGGGGTGGGGAAAGAATGAAAAAGTATCGGTAAAGGCAACTAAGCAAGTGAGAAAAAGAGAAGAAGAAGAAGAGACAGGTACAATTACTAACTTTAGGAAAAAGGGTGTGATGAAATAATATCGGATTCTGGTATGCACTGTGACTCAGCTGGGGGCAATATTTACATAGTCGTAATTCTGTAAACGCTGACTTAACGAAAATGTGTAAGCATGGGGGAGAGGAGACGCGTGTATGTATAGGTGGGACTACTATCCGTTCCATTAACATCTTCCTCGGGAAAGGAGGTCAACAGAGCCTAAGATGGAAAACATCAAGAAATTGGCAGCACGTGGTGTTGAAATGCAGATCCCGTGCTGTAGACTGCCATGTAAACCACAAAGATTCAGGAGCCCTGCTTCAGCAGGGGAGGATTTTGAGGTAAGGAGGGCTGATGGGGGGTGGGGGGGGTGGAGAGCCCCTGCTTCTCCTAACCTTTCTAAAACTCTGATTTGTCAAACTCCGTAGAGGTAGGATTCTGATGGAAATACAAATGAAAAAACTTAAGTCCGCAGAAGAACTTTCAATGAGTAACAGTACAGGGGAACAGGGGAAGAGGTCTTAGAAAGCCAGTGCAGGCAGTGAGAACCCACCAAAGGGTTTTAGCGGGTGAGCTACATGAACAGGACTGCATTTGACAAAGACAATTACTGAGATGGGAAGAAACAAAAGGATGGGCTGAAAGACGGAGAGTTAAGGGAAATAGTTACAAAGTTCTAGAGGACACCCAGTGAGCACTCCGGACCCCGTCTGTAGTAGGGATATCGGAAGGACAGACATGGCGGCCGCCACAAGGATGTCTCGATCTCTATCAGTCTGGTAGCTCTCTGTCGGTGAGTGAGTATTCGATACAAGGAAGGGGACGGCCGGTCCGGTAGAAACTACAGTCTTTCTGGCAAAACAGCCTCTCGCATATGGATAAAGCACCACCCTGGGTTATGAATCAGTCATTCAAGAGCTATCACCTAGTGTGGATTTTAACCACGTCCCAACCCGACCACCCTTGAATAGGCTGACCATCAAAGACCTGGATCCCAGAGCGGAGAGGCCAAACCTTAAAAGTAAGGATGCTTGGTTAAACACCACAAAGCCACACTTACTCATACATCCTTCCGCTCACCAGGGCTCTGGCCTACATGTTTAGGAACAGAGACTAAGGAACATTGGTCAACTTTTTTCCTTTATTGCATAGCTACGAAAAGATGCATCGAAGAAAAAGAGGCAGACTGTGTCTGGCTTTTAGGAAGACGCAGCGACAAGAGAACCGAAGGTGTTATCTCCTACGGTTAATCAATCAGAATCGTGTCCTAGCTCACAGAACAGTCCACTGGGGGCCCTGTGAGAATCAGGGATTCTGAGAAGTAAGTACTAGGGTGTACTAGGAGGTAAGAGTCATACCTACCCAAAGGCACTGGGGGCCAAGCCACAAAGCGGAAGTCAAAATTAAGCCCAGGGACTCTGCCCCCAACACCCCCCCACCCCCATGCCACACCCGCTTAGAACCCCCCAGCTCCTAGTGTGGTCCTCACCTGCAGAGGCAGCACCTCCAGGGAACTTATTAGATGGGGGGGGGGGGGAATCTTGGGCCCCACTCCAGACCTAATGAATCAAAATCTGCATTTTAACAAGATCTTGGGGTGATATTTGTGCTCATTAAGGGTTGAGAAGCACTGACTTCGAAGAGAGAGAACGGAGTCCTTCTGGCTCTGTGATCCCCAGTGGTTCACCAGCTGGTGCTGGAAGGGGCTGGAAACTGGACAGGGCACCCGGGTGTCCAAAACTGCCGAAGCAGCAACAGAGATATGTGTACAGCGTGAAAGTGGGGAGGAGGGGCAGGCAGCCATGACCCTTCTAGAAAAGGCGCTCATTCCGGGACACTCCATTATTTCTTAGGAGCTTGATTTTAGACTCCAGTAAGAGCTCAGGCATGAACCACAGATTTCCCTTTATAGCTGCCTATTTTATTTAAACAAAAAATGCTAAACATTAATTTTAGTTGTACTTAATTGAATAATTTCTCGGGGGAATAGTTCAGGGAGAGTTTAAAACTGCCTGTTTCCAAAAGCCATTACAAATTGGCATATATTATAATGTCACCGTGCCAACCCAAACAGCCCGCTTCAACGTCCCTGGGGCCGCCCTCGCTCCAGATGTGTTCAGAACTCCTAGTAATATAATGCAGGCAAAAACCATATTTATGCGAAGCAGTATTTTGAATATCCTTTTCCAATTATCTGCAATGAGATAACACATCCCTAATTGGCAGCACTGGGGGCAGGGGTGGAGAGCAGTCTATTTCTCCCTAGCGAACGCTTTTCATTAGTAAAAACTCAGAGGGTCTGTCCGAGAGTAAAAGAAATCTCCGTTGCCCCACACTGAATCATCTGAACATCTATAAACTTAGAAATGGCCCCGCAGTCACCTGTAATGAACTAGCTGATTTATTTTAAAAGATCGATCTCGTCTTTTCCTATAAGTCGTAAATACGGAGGGCTGGGGTTGGGGAGGGGGAAGGGGAGAAATGAACTCAAGTAAAAGAAGTCCAAAAAACACTTTGGTGAAGCAGTCGGTGCACAGGTGCTGTTTCCCCCCGCCGCCCCCCGCCCCCATCCCACCCAAATACCTTCGATCCTGTTTCTTGCCGGCACCAACAGCCCAGATTCTGAAGTTCTCTTTGATTCCTGACCAGTGACGGTCCTCACCACGCTGCCAGGTTAAACCATCACCGTTTACCGCCGGTTTGTTAACCTGCATCCCACACTCAATCTACGGATTCGGGACCACCTTTTTATTCTCTGATTCGAGCACGTGTAAACAAGTAAGTAGGGCGGTCTACACTGTTTGCCGAAAATTGAAGTTTTCATCCTTACTGTTTTCTTAACAAATGTCCTTTTAGAAATTCAGGTGTAAGTCAAGTAAGTATTTTTTATGCCAACTGGCACCCTGTTCAGTTACAGAGGAGACTCTGGGCCTCATACATCATAAAACGGCTGCATGTAACGTGCTGTGCAATCCCAGCATGCCTCGTTCCTGGACTTGTCTATTTTCACAGATGTCACAGAGAAGCCATCTGAAAAACGATGCAAAAATGCAGCTGTTCCTGGCCGTTAGCAAGATACACTTGGAAACCTCGTTCCCTAAGTTGTTCAAAATTGCAAAGGGTTTGTCTAAATATAAATTAATTACCAAACTCCGTGTGTTGATAAGCAAACACTCTACTGTTTATGCTTCAACTTGACAAAGGGAATTTAAGCATATTACCCAGAAACCTCTTATGGAAACAAAGTCCATGTTTGGCATTCATGCTTTTCCCTAAAACGCTTAAAAACACGTTTATTGTGGAATGTAACATGCAAGGAGAAAAGCACAAGACTTGTACACGCAGTTTGACAAAGAGTTTACAAAGCAAAAACTGTGTAACTCATTGCATGCTTTGCTACACCAATCAACCCGGCAAAAATCTATCTAAACTCGCTTACTCGACCAGGCAAGCAGCAAACTGGGTGCCAGGCGCTGTGTTATGTGCAAATTTAAACGCTTTGGCAGGTTTTGCCTACTAACAAATTCGCCTAAATAACTACCCCAAGTTCCTTCGTTGTTACCTACGTGAGTTTCAAAGTAAACAAATACATAACTTCATCATATGCACAAGGAGCATTTCCCCCCAATAAATCTACCCTAAAGGTTTCTGCTCTTGGGGTGCTTAACAATATATCATTTCTGAAAGCACCACGAGAAAGGGCCTGGTGGTCAGTAACACCCAGATGTGAACTTTTCTCTCTGACCTGTACCAGCAGTGAATGATGTGCCCAGTGTCCCTCTGATTAACCCCAGAACAAAGGCCTCCCCACTTGGGAGCTACTCAGAACTTTCCCAAGCACCTTGCAAACAGTCTTATTTTTCATAGTGTGTCTAGATCTGAAAAAAGCATTTGTTCCAGTGTGGACACAATGAAATCCCTGGTTACAACGTTCTCTTAACCCCTAAGAAAAGAAAAAAGTAATCCGTAGCTTTGTTTTCAGAGAAATAGTTGTACCTTATTAATCACAAAGTGTTCAAGGGAACCCTGTTTTGTGAGATTCTCAGAAACAGTTCAGCTGTTTCCAAATCACACATTGGAAAATTCCTACGTTACACGGTCCAGGATAATCGGCGTTAAAACAATATACAAAGTAGGATCATTTCCTCACTAGGTTCCATTTCTGTTGGGAAAGGAGAGAGAAATTTAAACCGAGATGATAATTTAAGCCAATAATCTATAAACTGGGGTGTGCAAGGAGATTCACTGAAATGTGGCAAGAAAAAAAAAACCTTCTATGAATTTGCTGTGTTTATTTTTTACTCTCAACCATTTCTAATTTTTGGAGCCCATAACATAGAATACGGTAAGACACATAAATTTATAAAGACAATTCTTATTTTTTTTTTAAATTCTAGAGGGTTGATCGTATTTTTACTAATGTGATGCATGAACTAAAAATGGAGGCCATGTGTTAGAAGTGGTACAGATTATCTGTAAAAAAAATAAAAGTACATGCAGCCCAAGCATCTCGAATTATCTTTGTCATTGTTCAAGAAAACATTACATGAGTTTTACAAGTAAGAGTTGTGCTTAGTCAGCTTGACTTGGGGGAGGGTTAAAGACCACACAAACTCACAATCCAAGCAATGTAGTGCTAAGATGTTTGTATTAAGGAAAGCAGAGTGCGGGATATAGGGAAGCTCTCTTACTTTCGCAATTTTTTTTTTTATAAATTTAAACTTAGGTCAAAATAAAACACTTAGAAGTGATTCGTAACTGGCGCATCTGGGTGGCTCAGTCAGTTGAGCGTCTGACTCTTGACTGGCTCAGGTCATGATCTCACGGTTCGTGAGTTCGAGTCCCAAGTCGGATTCTGTGCTGACAGTGCAGAGTCAGCTTGGGATTCTCTCTCTCTCCCTCTGTCCCTCCCCTACTCATGCCTGCACGTGCACTTTCAGTCTCTCAAAATAAATAAATAAACTTTTAAAAAAAGTACTTTGTAACTGATCACAGCACCAAAGTTTGCAAATTATTTTATTTTTTAATTTTTTTTAAATGTTTGTTTATTTTTGAGAGAGACAGAGAGAGACAGAGCATGAGCAGGAGAGGGGCAGAGAGAGAGGGAGGGAGACACAGAATCCGAAGCAGGCTCCAGGCTCCGAGCTGTCAGCACAGAGCCCGACGCGGGGCTCGAACTCACGAGTCATGAGATCATGACCTGAGCTGAAGTCGGATGCTTAACCACGCCCAGGCACCCCACAAATTATTTTAAATAAAGCAGAGGGGAGGTAAACACTAAAATGGCACATAGACTCACATTATCTAACTCCTCCCCCACCCCCTGCCTCGCCCCTCTATGCCATAGATCACTGTAACTGATGCACTTACAGAAGCAATTCGGGGTTACGTCCGGGCCCACCTCCCTGCGGTAGCATGAGCACTTTCGTCAAAATAGAGTGCTCTTTGCACGTACGCATGATCCGCCTCTGGAGTTCTGACAGAAGATGGCAAATACAGGTTGAGAACTCCCATACACCACGGATGGAGGTGTAGAGGAGAGGAAAAGGAGGGAAAAGGTGTAGCCAAAGGAAAAGGTGAGGGAAGTTTCAGGATATGGTTAGACGCTTGCTTTGGGAAGGAAAGAGCCAACAAGACAAAGTCAGCGTTGGAGATGAGCTGTGCATCAGGCACTGGGCTGGGCTCTAAGGATGCCAGAGTGTTTGGGGCGGACACAACCCCTGCCCCCAGGAAGTTTACAGTCTAGACTACGGGGAAACGGCCCAGGGGGGAGGCTCAGCGGTAGCACTGGGAAGAAACGGAGAGCTGAACTCGGCCAGGGTGTCACAAAAGAAGAAAATCCTTGGTGCGCAGGCAAACTGACTAGCACTAAGTGGCTCTTTTCCCTTGGGACACAGAGGGCCGGCCAAAGCCCTGCACAGAAATCGGTCAGCGCTGTCCGGAGGTGAGGTGTGGACCCACGGATCGCTGGCAATGGGCTCTGGAGCTGCGAGTCTCTGGGGTGGGGGGCGGACTGTCAATGTCACAAAGGAGGCAGGCTTCTAGAGCTCCGGTATCTGAGCACCCAGACAGGGGCTCCCTGAACATCAAACTGTGATTCTCCGGGCAGGAGCTGAGGGTTTCCTTCCTTCCTTCCTCCCTCCCTCCCTCCCTCCCTCCCTCTATTCCTTCCTCTTTCTTCCTTCTTTTTTTCTTTTCTATCTCTTTCTTTAACATTTTATTTATTTAAGTAATCTCTACACCCAACGTGGGGCTTGAACTCACAACCCTGACAAGAGCTGCATACTCTACTGACTGGTCCAGCCAGGCGCCCCCAATGTGTTCCTTTCTGTTCTTACCTGCCTCAGCCAGGGCACTCTCCAGGCCTAAAGAAACCCAAGCCTCGATCCCAGAGAAACCACCACGTTTCAAACTACCCCAACACCCCCTCTGCCCATGAAATATTCACTGAATGGATAGATGATACAGAGAAGTCAAAAGGCAAGAGCACCTGGGTGAAGGTGGGGCTGGGGGGCAGTGATAGGAAGGGGACTGCCAACATGGACAGAGGGCTGTGTTTATGCTCATCTAGACAGAAAGAATTTGCCAGAATAATCGTGAATGCTCTTCCTTCCTTATTTCCTTTGTCCTTCCTTCCTCCTTCCTTCCTTTCCTTTGTCCTTCCTTCCTTCTTCCTTCCTCCTTCCTTCTTTCCTTTGTCCTTCCTTCTTTCATTCCTTTCTTTCTTCTTTCCTTTGTCCTTCCTTCCTTCCTCCCTTCTTCTTCCTTCTTTCCTTCCTTCCTTCCTTCCTTCTTTCCTTTGTCCATCCTTCCTTCTTCCTTCCTCCTTCCTTCCTTTCCTTTGTCCTTCCTTCCTTCCTTTTTCCTTCCTTCCTTCTTTCCTTTGTCCGTCCTTCCTTCCTTCCTTCCTTCCTTCCTTCCTTCCTTCCTCCTTCCTTCTTTCCTTTCTCCCATCCATCCATCCATCTACAGAAGCAAATGCCAACACCCAAGAAGTGGTGAAAATCCAGCACAGCCTCCTAGAGGTAAGTGATGGCTATGTAGCTGCCACAATAGAGGCAGAAGAGCAGGTGGCCCGGAGAAGAGGGGTATGAACCCTGCTTCTCCAGCTCCCTGCAGTGTAGGATTGTTTTTTTCTTTTCAATTTCCAGTCTGTCACAGAGCAAGGCTTTCACAAAATACAATAAAAATGAGTTACTAGAAAAATGCAAATCTTTCAAAAACCCACAAAATGCAAGCCCACCACCACTGCATCTGGATGTCACAGCAATGACAAAATGGTAGACAGAAGCCTGAACTCTTACTCTCAAACTCTGGTACTGGCTTCGCTGGGCGCTGGTAATGAACAGCTGGAGAGGCCAGGCTCTGGTCCCGTGGGCACGGCGGGGGCTGCGGGGCTTGCTCGCAGCCCGAATTCACCCACAAGCACACTACTGGCTCTTCTAAAGTGCTCGATGACCATTGTGGGGCAGACAGTGCTCACCACAAGAGCCAGAAATGCACACATCACTTCCTGTCTTTTTCAGATCTTCCTTCCTTTTTTTTTTTTTTTTTTTTATTTTGAGAGAGAGAGACAGAGAGACAGAAAGAGAGAGACAGAGAGAGAGACAGAGAGAGAGACAGAGAGAGAGAGAGAATCCCAAGCAGGCTCCGCGCTGTCAGCGCAGAGCCCGATGCGGGGCTCAATCTCACAAACTGTGAGATCATGACCTGAGCCAAAGTCAAGAGCTGGACACTTAACTGACTGAGCCACCTAAGGGCCCCAAGACATGGCTTTTGACGCTTGTTCTGATTTGCTACCAGATGCCTTCCTTCCTTCTTCCTTCCTTCCTTCTTTCCTTTGTCCGTCCTTCCTTCCTTCCTTCTTTCCGTTGTCCGTCCTTCCTTCCTTCCTTCTTTCCTTTGTCCTTCCTTCTTTCCTTTATCTTTCCGTCCTTCCAGCCCCCCCACCCCCATTCCCACAGAAGGACAAGGGGCCCCAGTATACACGTGTGACAGGGCTGGGGGATGATCGTCTCTTTTTCTAGCATCTTCTATCTTCCTTTCCCTTCCCCAAGCACCTCTCCTTCCACCTCTGAACACTCACCTCGGTCTGCTTCCTCTGCTGTGTTTTAACATTTTTCTAAAACAAAACCTCAAGGGGCACCTGGGTGGCTCAGTCTGTTAAGCCTCCGACTTCGGCTCAAGTCACGATCTCACGGTTTGTGAGCTTGAGCCCCACTTCGGGCGCTGGTAGCTCGGAGCCGGGAGCCTGCTTTGGATTCTGTGTCTCCCCCCCTCTCTCTGTCCCTCTCCAGCTCACACTCTGTCTCTGTCTCTCTCTCTCTCTCCAAAATAAATAAACACTAAAAAAATAAAATAAAACAAAACCTCAAATTCCTTCACTGACCTTGATGCCCTCTGGTCTGGTTTTCACCTTCCTTCCTCTGACAGGGTCCCGGTGCCGGGAGTTCACCTCTGTGGCGTCTGTGGCCTCCGCGGGTGAGGTCCTAGGACCCGGCCCAGGGTCCACCCCAGCACACTCACACTCGGGTGAAGCCACTCCCGTGTCAATCCCCTGGGGAACACAACCATTACCAAAGCAATGGCTTTTCTTCCAGATCACCTTACACGACCCCTCCAGGGCTTTTCAAACAGGCCCTCGGCCTCACCTTGAAACCCTCTTCCACAACCACCATCAAGGCTCACGAACCTGTTTCTTCCACCTCTGATTTCTATGCTGGCACCTTGCCTTCCTCTGGGGTTCCCCCAAACCTTTGTCCCGGGCCCGTCTTGTTTGTCATGAGCTCTCCTGCATTTATTTATACCTTGACAGTGACCCCCAAGTGGATGAGTGCAGGCAATGGCTTCCTCACACTCAGCGATTCTGATTTTTTTTAATGTTTATTTATCTTTGAGAGACAGACAGAGTGCTAATGGGGGAGGGGCAGAGAGAGAGGCAGACACAGCATCCGAAGCGGGCTCCAGGCTCCGAGCTGTCAGTGCAGAGCCCGACGCGGGGCTCGAACCTGTGAACCACGAGATCATGACCTGAGCCGAAGTCAGACGCTCAACCCACTGTGCCACCCAGGCGCCCTGAGATTCTGGCTTTAATGGGACTGCAGGTAGGGCTATGGCTTTAGTAGTTTTTTTTTTTTTTTTCTTTAATACTAAGCATTTAAAGCCACTGCCCAAGAAGAATGCTTCTCAAACCTGGCTACACTCTGGAATCATCTCAGGAAGCTCTAAAATACAGATGCCTGGTTCCTACTCCCATTCTAACTGAATTGGTTGTGGTAGAATAAAAAACATATTTGGTCTCTGTCCCTGGCACAGAGCTCCTGAAACCCAGTGGAATTTCCCTAGTGATACAAGTGTCCTTTGTTATTCGTAACAAGGCCCTTTCAATCATACCTGAGTTTACGCTAAGGAGGTGACTCTTGTCACCTTCGGGATTGCAGATGGTCACCAGAAAACAATGTGATCAGAGGACTGGAACTTTCAGTCCCACCCCTGGGCCTCGGGACAGAGAAAAGGGCTGGAGATTAAGTTCAATCACCAAAGGCCAATGACTTCATCAACCTTTCTTGTGTGATGGAATCGCCATAAAAGTTCCTAAGGGATGGGATTCAGAGAACTTCCACATTGGTGAAAGCATCCACATGCTGGGAGGGTGGTACCCTCTAGCTCCGAGGGGACAGAGGCTCCTCACTAGGGACCCTTCCACATCTCTCCCTGCCTCTGGCTGTTGCCAGTTTCCTGAGTTCTGTGAGTCATTCTAGCAAACTATCCAATGGGAGTGGGGAGTGTGGGAATCCCTGAATTTGGAGTCAAGTTGGACGGAAATGCAGGTACCCGATGCCTGTGACTAGTGTCTGAGGTAGGGACAATCTAACGGGACTGAGCCCTTAAACGTGTGGGATCGGATGCTGACTAGCATCAGAACCGAACTGGATTGGATTGGACCGGGTTGAATTGAAGGACACCCAGCTGGTGTCAGAGGATCTGAGAATTGGTGTTGGGAAGGCACCACAGATTTGTGGAAACACGTAGGAAAACCCCCGAGCTGGTATGGGGTGGAGGCTGGACATCAGGACGCTAAAAATTCCCCGGGTGATTTTAATCTGCAGCAAAAGCTGAGAACCACTGCCCAAGACCATGTGCACACATTTGAACTTGCCTTTCACTCCAAGCAAGATCTTCCTTCTTGTCCTCACTTCCCAGCCACAGTGAACTAGTTTTCTAAACTTAATGCCCCAGTGCAACTCAGTGCTCAATCGCACAGTGCTGTATTGTTTGCTGATTGTTTCATGCGTCTTCCCTGCCCGGATATAATGTAGGCTCTCTGAAGATGCTGGCAATACCTTATACCTCTCTTAGTTCACGTTGTCAACTACGCTGCTAGGCATACGGCAGGTATTCAGCATATACGACTGATTCAAAATTGCTTTTTAGGCAGTATTGCTGCAAGGATAACACCGAATCCTTGAAGGAGAAGAACTGAATTGTACACTTCTTTTTATCTCCTGTGACGGCTAGTGCGGGTCTTTGTATTAAAGATTTATTTATTTGTGGCCACAGAATCTAGAACAGCAAGGTTTTTTCTTAAGATTTTTTTTTAAATTTTTTTTTAACGTTTATTTATTTTTGAGACAGGGAGAGACAGAGCATGAGCGGGGGAGGGGCAGAGAGAGAGGGAGACACAGAATCGGAAACAGGCTCCAGGCTCTGAGCGGTCAGCACAGAGCCCGACGCGGGGCTCGAACTCACAGACCATGAGATCGTGACCGGAGCTGAAGTCGGACGCTTAACCAACTGAGCCAGTCAGGTGCCCCAAAACAGCAGTCCTAATTTGTTTTCCTACCAGGGAGAAATGTGACATCTTGAAAGTGTTTCTTTTGAAAAAGAAAAATAGTTTTCACATCACCACTGATTACGTTGATCTTCCTCCACTAAGCAGCAAGAACTTTTTCAGAGATTTCTAAGAAGTGAGTCAGTATTACAAATATTATTCTAAAACAAAACAAAACAAATCCAAAAAACAACGAGGCACCGAAATCAAGGATAGGATCAATCTCTATCGGGAGATGGTTCTAGAGACGTCCCATAAAGACAAACCCAAGAGGATTTATTCAAGAAATAAAATACCATGGACCGTTTTCTCCTCAGGGCTGGCCCATCTGCCAAGCTCTTCCCAGTGTTCTGAAAAATGGGAAAATGTTTTAATAATTATCTTAATTATTAACAGTCTCTAACTTACTTTATAAAAGACTGTTAATAATCAATCACCTTTATGTTGTAAAGACTTGAATTTTTTTAAAGTAGTCTCTACACCCAACGTGAGGCTCAAACTCACAACCCTGAGATCAGGGGTTGCATGCTCTATGGACTGAGCCACCCAGGCATCCCAATCAATCACCTTTTTAACAATGGGGGTGTGCCATGTATTCCAGAAAACATGTGGCAACTGCTGGGATCACTCATAGGAGAAACATGGAAGGAGGGAGTTGAATGCACAAGGACAGCAAATAGGGGGTAGATGTTCAGTATCCAGAACGCTCTATCCAAGAATGCCAATGGCTACTCACATTGGCAGGCATCTGTGTGGGCAAAATGTGTGCACGTGCACATACATAAGCTTTAGGGGGCAAAGGGTCCACAGTTTCAGCAGCTTCTCCGAAGGGTCTGTGGCCTCCCGGAAAGGAAAGGAACACTAGGTGACTACTGTAATAGCCTCAAGTGCTGGCATCTACCCAAACCTTCCACCTGCCTAGTTCCTACCTGAGCCAGCCTTCATGGTACTATCACAAGTGTTTTTCAGGGGCGGCTCAGTCAGCTGAGCGTCTGACTCTCCGTTTCGGCTCAGGTCATGATCTCACGGTTTGTGAGTTTGAGCCCCCCCCACTGGGCTCTCTGCTGTCCATGCAGAGCCTGCTTTGGATCCTCTGTCCCCCGCTTCTCTGTCCCTCCCCTGCTCACATGCGCACACACTCTCTTTCTCTCTCTCAAAAATAAACATTAAGAAAAAGAAGCAGGGGCGACTGGGTGGCTGAGTCAGTTAAGCATCTGACTTTGGCTCAGATCATGGTCTCACGGTGAGTTTGAGCCCCGTGTCGGGCTCTGTGCTGACAGCTTGGAGCCTGGAGCCTGCTTCGGATTCTGTGTCTCCCTCTCTCTCTGCTCCTCCCCTGCTCACATGCTGTCTCTCTCTCAAAAATAAAAATTAAAAAAAAATTTTTTTAAATATATATTTAAAAAAAAGAAAAAAAGCAAAGGCATACATATGTGTATTTCCTTTTCCTTAAATAATAATTACCCGTAAGAAAGTACCTGTATACATCTCTGCACAAAACCTCCCAGAGAATCACAAACCTTCCCTTACCATACTGTGCCTTTCTGTACTGTCTGAAATTTCTTTTTTTCTTGATTTTTTTTAACAGTTATTCATTTTTGAGAGACAGAGCGCAAGTGGGGGTGGGGCAGAGAGAAAGGGAGACACAGAATCCGAAGCAGGCTCCGGGCTCCGAGCTGTCAGCACAGAGCCCCACGTGGGGCTCGAACTCACTAGCCGTGAGATCACGACCTGAGCGGAAGTTGGATGCTTAACCGACTCAGCCACTCAGGCGCCCCTGTACTGTCTGAAATTTCTAACCCCGTACATGCCTTTACCAGTGCTAACTAAATGACAAAATCACGGTCTGTTGATTTTCTTCTTTAGAGATCTCTGTACTACATGGAATAAAGAAAAACCAATCTAATACACGTTTGTAAAGAAGGAAAAATTCAAAACAAAATGCTGCGTTAAAAGCTGATATGTTACGTGCTTTCGTGACCTTCCATTTTTTTACTTTTTTTTTTCCTTTAACCTCTGCAGGTCAGTGATCCTCTAAAGAAAAAAGGAAAGGAAAAAAAAAAAAAACCCTACTGCAGGTTAGATTTTTATCTAACCTGCAGACACTGCCAGACGAATTTTTCAGATGCTGGTCCCTGTCAGTCACAGACAAGGCTTCTACCCTAGTTTTCTGCTGATTATTACTGAAAAGCATACCGCATCCATCAGACACAGGACCCTGGGAGTCCCTCCGGCCACAGAGCTTGGTAGGGCAGGGACCTGGGCCCCAGCACACAGGTCAGCCACGACAGGTCGGCTTGTGGGCTTTATCGATGTTTGCTGATGATCCCCACACATGTTCCAGATGTGCTGACCTCATAAAACTGCCACCCACCACAAGCTGTGAAAGAATTGCTCCCTCGCTGTGTTTTTCCCATCGCTCAACCATGGCAACCCCCCGGGGTGACCCTCTCGGGCTGTGCCCCTGTGCCAAGGGCCTGCCCACTCCTGTTCCCTGGGGCTCCAGCGACCGCTTGGTCCTGGGCCCCCGCATCACAGGGGCCCTGCCTTTCGTCCCCACCCAGCTTGTGCCTGAATCCTGGCTGGAAACTGGAACGAATATCTTTCTCAAAGTTGCCTGTGTGCCAGGCACCCTATACATCCTCCCAGGCTGCAGAGACAGGGCGCTGCTCTTCCGTCAGGGAGTCTGAAGTTTGAGAAAAGAAATTCAGAAACGATGACAAATCATCTGACACAAAGGACCCTGCAGGACGCAGGAGAGGTACCAGGGGCTCCGGGAGTAAGAGGATGAAGAGATCATCCCCGCCTGGGAAGGACAGGAAGAGGTCCATGAGTGAGGCAGCCTTTGTGGTTGATGCTGATGGATGAACAGGATTTCTGCTGGGTGGGATGCAGGCCATAGTTTCTGATGAGGAGAAAGGCTATTTTTCAAACCCTGTGTATAAATAATGAACAAATGTGGCCTCCTGTCTGTATGTTCTTTCTAATCAGCTGGGTTTTTTTTTGTCTGAAACACGATACTACGGCCTCCAAAATTGTGCAGAGGAAAAAAAATATATATATCTTTCAGGGAATCATCATTCAACCCTCTATGGAATCTCGAAAACTTTTATCACACATCCCCCCCGACCAGGTTCTTTCTTTTCAATAGCCTAACTAGTGGTATTGCATATAGTCACTGTCATTTAAAATCAGGTATACTATCGGGGCGCCTGGGCGGCTTAGCCGGTTAAGTGTCCGACTTTGGCTCAGGTCATGATCTCACGGTCTGTGGGTTCAAGCCCCGCGTCGGGCTCTGTGCTGACAGCTCGGAGCCTGGAGCCTGCTTTCAGATTCTGGGTCTCCCCCTCTCTCTGCCCCTCCCTCACTCGCGCTCTCTCTCAAAAATAAACAAACGTTTAAAAAAATTTAAATCAGGTATACTATCAATATCTGCGTGACAAATGACATGATTCCTCAGCGTGTCATTAAAACGGGCGGGTGTCATTATTAATAATGGGGTAACTGTGCGCTCTCGTAAGTGTGGAAGGGTCCCTGAGACAGTCGAGTCAGTCTGAGATGGTCTGCTAATGCTGTCCCTCTCTGCTCCCTCGCTGGGGCTGTGCAGGTCTGTCCTCGCAAAAGAGGGCTGGATACACACACCTTACGGCCGGGACTTCTACAGACAAGTCAGACTCCATCCCTACCCCTCTCTCATGCACACACAGGCGCGCGCGCGCGCGCGCACACACACACACCTGAAACATGGCTTCAAGGTCACCTCCTTGATCCTGTAATACTTGCTCTGTCTCTCTTCTCAAGTAGGATCAGCCAGACACTAAAAAGCACCCTGCTAATTAGAACCCAATCTGCCTTTTAATTAAAGTGCCAAGGCTGCCCCCAAATCCTGAGTTTCGACATTCTGAAGGACTTCTCTGTGTTTTCTTAAACTTTTTTTTAACGTTTATTTTTGAGAGAGAGAGAGAGCACGCGTGTGAATAGGGAAGAGACAGAGAGAGAGGGAGACACAGAATCCGAAGCAGGCTCCAGGCTCCAGGCTCCCAGCTGTCAGCACAGAGCCCGATGCGGGGCTCGAACCCACGAACCGCGAGATGGTGACCTGAGCCGAAGTCAGACGCTCAACCGACTGAGCCACCCAGGTGCCCCAGGACTTTGCTGTTAATAAGGAACAGGGGTGGAAAAATGTATTCTCTGAAGATTGTCAGAGGTTCGGCCCCGAGAAAATGTAAGTTATGCCTAGATGTACCTATTTTTTAGTTAGCAGGGAAAGGCGGTCTGAAATTCCTATTTTACCACTAACGATTCTGCAATTTCTACGATTTTCACCAGTACCTTCAGCTTCTTCGAGTTCACATGGCCTGTTTTCTCCTTACTAAGTGGTGGTGGAGGCGGGAGAGTTGTTTCCTAAAGGTTTGTAGGCATTCGCCAACGTGCAAAGAGGATAAATTCCAAAAGTGTGTTAGTGAGCAGACTGGGACACTTGCCCAGAGGAACGACGCTGTGTGTACAGAAGACGGGTCCCCAGGCAGCCCGCATTGTCGCTAAGGGGAACCGCGCTAACCCAGCCCTACCCGATCAATACAGACAACAGTCTTAACCTGCATCCACGGCGAACACCTTCTCAGTGTGGCAGCGGAGTCACCCTGACCTCCTGCGACTTGCCTACCGAAGGCGCAGGACACGGTTCACAGGGCTATTTTGGCCACACTAGGAGCTATGCGTTCCTGAAAATCCTCACATCCTGCAACATCACGCTCTAAAAGTAACAGGATCTATGGTGAAAACACCGTTAGGGCCAGACCACTTGAAACCTCTGTAACTTTGTAACCAGAGCACTAACTCAAAGAATAATTAACACCGGGGGAGATGACTTCCTGGCTGTGGCTATCTCGGGGGCGGGGGGCTGGGGGGGTTACACGTGCACAGAACCAGAACCGCAAGGCTGGCCTGCAGACGGGGTGAGGTTCGGAGCCACAGGGAGGACCCCTGCCGGGAGCCCAGGGTCCTGCATGCACGGCTGGGGGCACCTTCTCCAGGGAGGGGGGCCCCGGGTAGAGGGGCTCTTTTTTAATTTTCTTAAAATAGAGTCATGTGTTGCCTGTGAGGGCTCTCTCCTTGCTGTAATTCTAGTCCTGCTGTGAGTCTGCTCCTCTCGCCAAAGAGAAACTGCCTCTCCACCAGTCCGACCCCCGGGATCTCCTGACGCCATATTCCTTGGACTTCTTGATCGCTACTCTGTGTTACGGAACCACACGCCCCAGCACATCAAACTGTGTTCCGGGGACCAGAGGCTAGCTGGCTCCTCAGAGCCCTTGACTCGGCTAGAGAAGGACCTTTCCTAGGTCTTGCCCTTTGTGACAGCTCTGGATTAGAGACGAAGGGGCGGCCGCTGATGGGAGGCTAATTCTCTTCACATCCGGGCCAATGCAGGAAACTCTGCTGTGTTCTACTTAGTCATCAGAAGTGATTCTCCGTTTCTCTCAAAGTCCATGAATCCTGGGTGAGTCAGTCTGATTTTCTAGACCAGACTGTCCCATTGAAACGTAATATAAGCCACATATGCAATTAAAAAATTAGTAGCCATGGGGCGCCTGGGTGGCTCGGTTGGTTAAGCATGTGACTCTTGATCTTGGCTCAGGTCACGATCTCGTGGTTTTGTGAGTTTAAGCCCCACGTCGGGCTCCCCGCGTCAGGCTCTGTGCTGACGATGTGGAGTCGGCTTGAGATTCTCTCTCTCCTTCTCTCTCTCTCTGCCTCTCCCCTACTCACTCTCTTTCTTCTCTCTCTAAATAAATTAAAAAAAAAATTAGAAGCTACATTAAAAAAGTAAAAAGAATCAAATCCATTTAATAGTATATTTTATATAAGCTAGTATATACCAAATATTATCATTTCAACATGGAAACAACATAAAAATTATTAACAAGATACTTTGTGTTCTTCGTCCCAAATCTTCAAAATTCAGTGTTATTTGCCACACACAGCACATCTCGATTCAGACCGGCTACATTTCAAGTGTTCAACGGCCAAGTGTGGCCAGTGACCATCGGGCTGGACAACAGGTCTAGATAGATAGTCCGTAGACAGCCAAGTGTCATATTTCTGAAGATATATAATTAACGGACTACAAAACCCACTGAAGCACAAAAAAATGTTTTCAAGTTCATATTCTCATCCCATGAAAGAATCCCTTTCACTTGTCAGTTTCAGTGTGAATGTATTAGCCCTTAATCACCCAGAACATTCAGTTTATCAGGACATCCCAATCCCTAACTACACTCAGTCTGTTTTTTTTTTAAACAGCTTTAGCAAGATATAATTCATATAAATTCACCCATGTAAAGTATACAATGGTATGGGTTTATTACATTTTTTTTTTAACAGTGGTAAAATACCTATCATGTAAAACTTCCCATTTTAACCATTTTTAAGTGTACAATTCAGTGGCCTCAATTACATTCAGGGTGTTGTGCAACCCTCCCTGCTATCTATTTCCAAAATGCTGTCATGACCGCAAACAGAAACCCTGCATCTAGAAAGCAGGCGTCCTCTCCACTGATAGGGTAAAGTGCACCTGTGTAAGATCAACAGGCCAACAGCAGTGATCTTGGTGTTAGCATCACGGTGTCGGGACCAGGAACGCTGTGCTGTGCCTACAGACACTTCCCAGAACCCTCTCTTCCCTCCCTTTCTGAAGCTGGTAAGTTTTGGGATATCATCTAGCTTCACAAAACGTTTTGCAATAAATCTTTGAGTGGCTCGGCACCCCGTCTGCTCCCCTGTACTCAGTCTCTGGGTTTTCTGAGGATGCAATCCCATGTTCTTTTCTTTTTTTTTTTTTTTTAACTTTTATTAATTTTTTTTTTTGAATTTTTTTTTTCAACGTTTATTTATTTTTGGGACAGAGAGAGACAGAGCATGAACGGGCGAGGGGCAGAGAGAGAGGGAGACACAGAATCGGAAACAGGCTCCAGGCTCTGAGACATCAGCCCAGAGCCTGACGCGGGGCTTGAACTCACGGACCGCGAGATCGTGACCTGGCTGAAGTCAGACGCTTAACTGACTGTGCCACCCAGGCGCCCCTAACTTTTATTAATTTTTGAGAGACGGTGTGAGCAGTGGAGGGGCAGAGAGAGAGGGAGACACAGAATCTGAAGCAGGCTCCAGGCTCCGAGCCGTCAGCACAGAGCCCGACACGGGGCTCGAACCCACAGACTGTGAGATCATGACCCGAGCTGAAGTGGGACACTTGCTCAAGCGCCTGAGCCACCCAGGTGCCCCATACACTCCCATGTTCTTTCAAATGACATCGCCATAATGGAGGAAAGAGCTACAACCCGACCAGAACCTGAAGTTACAGACGCACCTCTGAAGAAATAAAACTCTTGTGCTTTTCTCAAACATTTGTTTCGAAACAAGAGAATGCTGCTCCACCAGAGCGTCTTCCTTTCACATACTTTCCTTTTCCTCTTTTTTTTTTTTTCCTAAACAGTTCTCAAGGAAAAATACAAGAAGTTCCGATTGCCTTTATGAGTTTTATGAGGATGAAACAAGATGTGGAGAAAACATCTCGGAGCACCGACCGGAGTTAATTAATTCCAGCATCACCTCCTTACGTGAGGCCGGAGCTTGTGAGCAGATGTGCGGGCTAAATATTCCGGGTCGGTCTTAGCACATTATTGAAAGTAACCTCTCCTCCCCCAGAAGAGTCTGGCACGCAGCTTGCAGTCCATGACAAGCAGCTTGGACACGTAGAGAAGCGGAATTTAACATTTCCTGATGCCCGCTTTCCCGTTTATTTCCAAACCTTTGCCTCTCAACAGGAAAGAAAAGGAAGGAAAAAAATGCCCCCGTAGTCACACGTATACCATGCTGAGTATCAGCCACTAAAAGAAAAGCTGAGGAAGCAATTTTAAACCCTGTTGCCACAAATGTGTTTGGGGAACTTTCACCTTGTTTCTCATAAACTAGAAAGTACACTTCACGTTCCTTTTGATTTCTAATGACCAACGCGTTTAAACTAACATTTCATTTCCAACCCGTGTCTGTTTCAGGGCTAGCAGCTGGACGATTTATTTTGCTAGCTGGTGATAGAATTAAATACCGAGTCTTTGAAAACATTTACAAGCTTTCCCTCTAACCTTGGGTGCACGTTCCAAATTAGGCTACTTTGATTTTTATTAGCTAAAGGTTTACATACTGAAATACTAACACTGTTACCTTCAGAATAAATTGTTTATAGCTCAGGTGCGGCTTAAAACATTTTCTTCGTCTGTGGGGATACTTTGGAGATCGAGGAGGAGGAAGCTTGCATTGGTTCACTCTGGATCAACAATTTTCCTTTGTGAGTCAAACAATACGAAGGGTGCACAGATGCAGACGCAGGCCCGGAGGCGGTCGTGAAAAGGGTTCTGGTCCTCCGCAAAAACACGGGCTTCCTCTGCGCATCCCAAGTGCTTTATAATCACGAAATCACTATCCCGGTGGAGGGCCCGGTGACGCAGTCTTAAGATTGATTCTTTAATACCAGCATTTGGACGCAGTAGACAAGGCGTGAGCTGGGACCCCAGGCCAACCTGCTTGCAAATCGTGACTCTTTCGTTTATTAGCGGTATAGTCTTGCCCCAATAATTTAACCCAGGTCTTGGTGTCTAACCCTGCGAAATGGGGAATTACTCCCTCCTTGTAACTTTATTGTGATCACATGCACTGAACAGAAGTTCAATTGGTGGTTTCGATGGAGCCGAAGAGCCTCTGTCACAAGGACGTCCCCAGTGTGTCAGCCCACAACTGTCACTCATGGCACATTCAGTCACTCCGTCGAAAACGTCTACTGTCTCTACTGAAAGACAAGATCGAGGCAGTTCCTTGTCTTTAGGGGCACACACACAGCACTTCTGGGGACCGCAGATATCGAAATGAGGAGGGGGAGGAAATCCAACATGGGGAACACTAGCCTGGCTTCACAGAGTGTAGCAAGAACCCAATGAAAGGGGCCGATGGGGAAGAGGCTTATGGAGAAGATGACGTCTGAGCTTTGACTGTGTCTGTTAGATAGGAAAGGCAGGAAGAGCACCCCCGGGAGAGGGGACGATATGTGAGAAGGCAGAGGACTGGAATGGGTTGTAGTGGTCGGCGTGGCCACCAGTAGGTGAGGCCGCCTAGGGCTTTCATGTGCCAGCCTCTGAGAGCTGTTATTTTGCCCTAAAGGGGACAAGGAGCCACTAGAGGTTTCTTGCGTGGAAATAACACCATCATCTTTGTTTAGAGAAGCTGGATCTGTCAGCAGAGGGGCAGATAGACTGGGGCACTGAAACGCTGGTGCAAGTTTCGGCACTGGTTCTCAAAGGGAGAAGACGGGCCTCGGGACCAGGCGGAGGAAAGATGGGGGAGACGTCTCAGGGGTGAGAGGAACGGCATTTGGTGACACGCTGCAGCAGGCCTGACCTGGAAGCAAGCGGGATGGGGACACCAATGACCAAGAAAGAAGGTAAGGAGCGCAACGCGTTTGTGGGGGAGGTCCCTCTCCAGGTGAGGGCGCTGAGGAAAGGCGGACCTGGCGTTGCGGGGAGACAGAGTGAAACCTGACCAGCACCTGTATGAGGCTGGGGCCACAGGGATGGGTCAGGGTACCGCTCATCCGTCGGGGATGGGACACCACCCGGGAGGGCACGTACAGTAGGCAGACACAGAGGACAGGGCCCCGGACAGCCCGGGATTTAGGAGCTGAAAACGATGTAATGCTTTATTCCCACCGCGTAGAGAGCACCAGAACACTATCCCGTATGTAAAAAAGGCATCTTTGGAATCGAAGCACAAGAAACTTACACGGCGTTGAAGAAACTTAGAAGTGGACTGAAAAGGGCCTTAAGGACTGACCTAAGGGATTCCAGCATCATCCGTTAGGTAATAAGAAAACACCCGAAGCTTTCTGAGCATTGAAGTCCTGTGACTGAAGTGGTATTTTTAAAAAGACTGATGTGAGTGGTGTGCAGGGAGGAAGACAACGGGGGAGTCTCCTCCACGACGGAGCCCACGAGGAAGTAACTGTGGGAACCGAGCCCCTGATCTCCGTCCGTGCCGCACCAAAAAAGCCATCTGTTGAGGTTCCACGGGATCGCCACCACGCTTAGGACGGAATCTGGACTCCAGGCTACTCAGGTTTTAATAATCCGGATAACAATTTGATGGCGATGGGCATAACAGAGTGGATGATGAACCGTCCGAAAAGCCCGGGCGAGCTGAGAGATGTTTGGCCTGCATCAACATCCGAGCTCTGACATGGGGGAAGGGGGTGGTGGGGGGGGGAATACAAGGCAGATTTACAAAAGAAAAGGCCGCATTGTGCGCGCACTGCCTCCCACCATCTGTTCTTCCCCCAGGTTAGCGGAATGAAATAAACTCTCTGGGCAAGATATTGATTCACATTTTTCAAGTGCTGACGCCCGCTCCGGCCGCAGAGCTGAGGTCAGAATTCTTGTGTCCTTTTGCAGCCAAACTGATTTCAGGACAGGCAAGCAATCACACAATGCTCTTCCGTGCAATAAATATGAAAATACTTAACCTCCCTGGGGTATTAGGGAGCATAAATCATGTCTTTAAAGGCCCGTGACGAGCTGAAATGAAAAGCGTTCAAAAGTAGGAAACGCCACGAGCCCACGACTGCGGCCGCTCACTGGGTTGTTTTGTGCAGATCGCTGTGCTATTAACTTCGTGAGTTTTATGGTCTGAAAGTATTCATCAATAGCTAACTATCAGATTGCTTAAACGCTCTATGGCTTGCACATCTGTCCAAATGGCCTAAAGTCTCCAACATTTATCGTCTTGCTCAAAACAGCTGGTTTTTCCTTTCTTTTTTTTTTTTTAAAGGACTTCTTGATGGAGCCATTAACAAGAGGGTCCCCTCCTGAGGGCCGACGACAGCCTGTGGCTGGGGGACCCCGCTACAAGCATGGAGGCTTTCCCCAGTCTGGTATTAAGAGATTTCAGAGAAGGGGTGTGGGAGAGATGAATCCAAGTGGGAGAGGAGCAGGGGCAGGGATTAGGGCTCACCGCTTTGTGTACGTGAGCAAGGAAAACGGAGTCAGACGGCTGTGGGCTCTCGATGCACACAAGGAGCGACTCTAGTAACGTTAAGTACAAATTAAATGATAGAAGCCACAGCTGATTTTTACGAGTGTGGTGAACGGCAGGCCTCGAGAGCTGGTCACAGAGGGGCACCAAGTAGGTGTTGTGCCAGCTGGGAGACATTAAGGCAACAGACATCACCCCTGTTGAGTGAGATGAGGCCTCTCCTCCCCACCAGCAACACCCTTCTGCCTTCCCCCTACCCGCCCCCCCACCCCCCCTGCAGCTTTTCATGTCAAAGCCACTACGCTGGGAGGGATCTCCATGGCTGCTTTCCCCTCTTGCGAAGTCCAGCCACTGCCCAAGGTAGGAACCTCGTCTGTCAGCGTCACATGTGCTTGTGGGGCCACCGCGATGATTCTATGATTCCCTTTCACGGTTACAAAGTGCTTCCTGGAGTAAAATCCGACACCGCACCCCCGGGTCCCAGCTCTGGCCCCTTGGGTCAAGTAGAACACGTCGATTTCTGCTTGAAACATTTGATAACCTCTCCTTTACAACATACCTCTTTTTTTGTTTTGTTTTGTTTTCCCCTCAAGAACCTAGGCCACTTTGCAGATCCAAGTGTGATCCAGGGACCAGTGGTTTGGGCACCGGCTGGAAGCAGTCAGAAATGCAGACTCCCAGGCCCCACCTCCGGCCTCCTGACAAGGAATCTGCACTGTCACAAGATTCCCAGGTAATTCATACGCACGTGAGAGCTTGGGACCAGACGCTGGTAAACATTTTGCGCAGTGGGCCAGATGGTAAATATTTTAGGCTTTGCAGGCCGTATGTCTCTGTGGCAATTAGCGCCAAGAGCAACCATAGATAATATGTAATCGAACAAGCATGGCTGTATTAAAAATTAAAAAAAAAAAAAAAAAACTTTATGGACACTGACGTTTGAATTTCATGTAACGTTCACATGTCACGAAGCAGCATTACCGCTTTTGGCTTTCCCAACCATTTAAAAATACAGAAGACTGGGGCGCCTGGGTGGCGCAGTCGGTTGAGCGTCCGACTTCAGCCAGGTCACGATCTCGCGGTCCGGGAGTTCGAGCCCCGCGTCGGGCTCTGGGCTGATGGCTCGGAGCCTGGAGCCTGTTTCCGATTCTGTGTCTCCCTCTCTCTCTGCCCCTCCCCCGTTCATGCTCTGTCTCTCTCTGTCCCAAAAATAAAGTAAAACGTTGAAAAAAAATACAAATTAAAATTAAAAAAAAAATACAGAAGACTATAATCTTAGCTTGTGTATCGTACAGGGGACGGGCAGGCAGCGGGGCCCCTAGGTTGCTGAGCCCTGCTCTGCCTCGTAACACTACCAATTACCCTGGGGCTTGGTCCTCAACTCTACATTATGTATTCCGCTTCCTTAACGCGGCATGCATAACTGAATCAAACACAAAGGATGATTTTTCAGTAAGGGCAAGACCATTATTCCTTTTGACTCTAACGCAGTATTTCTTCTGATGCAGATGGGTGCTTAACACAACGCTTATTTTTAGCACGGCAGTATATATATATATATATATATATATATAAAACACAGTGGGACGATATATCTGTGAACTGTTAAAAGTTGTTTTCTTTCTTTCCTTTTGTTACTCATTTTGCAGAATGAACTTTTATCTTCAGGAGCCGTATCTGCCCACTGGGATAACTGATGGCCACTGACTACACTGACTGCTACTATACTTTCCTCCATGTAAATGCGGTAAGTTTTCATCAGGAAGGTACCACTGATACTCCTTCCTGACAGGGGAAGGGGTAAGTCTAGAGCTGGAACACCCTGCCATTCTTCTTCTTCTTGTTTTCTTTTAACACCTGAAAAGTTCTCACCAGAACATCCCCTGGCATACATGAAAGATAAAAAGACACGTAGCAGAGTAAGTCCTTTCCACGTGGGATTTTTCAAACCTTGGTCAAGACGGATAAGGGAAAGCTGCGTGGTGATGGCATAACCCAGCCCATGTCCAGAACCCTGGAAGGTCTCACCAGGAAAGGCAGGAAAAGAGAAGCTGTAGAGAAAACAGCTGAGAATTACTTACAGAGTCTAATGACTTCTGATCTGAGTTACTCCATTAGATCCCACAGGGGGGCTCACTGAATGAGATGATTTTACTTCCTTATTTAAAAAAAAATTTTTTTTTAATGTTTATTTATTTTTGAAAGAGAGAGAGAGAGAGACAGAGCACAGGCAGGGGAGGGGCAGAGAGAGAGAGGGAGACACAGAACCCGAAGCAGGCTCCAGGCTCTGAGCCGTCAGCACAGAGCCCGACGCGGGGCTCGAACCCACGAACAGCGAGATCGTGACCTGAGCCAAAGCTGGATGCTTAACCGGCTGGTACCATTACTTACTGGGGCTGGGAGCCATCTCTTATCACCCCAGGCCCTCAGCCCTCCCTTTTGATCCCTCCCCAAAGCTTGCAGATTCTTCCTTTCCCTCTCTCTGACATGCCCCACTCTCCCTTACTGTCAGCGTCCTAGTTAATGCTTCCATCGAAATCTATCGGGCCTCGGACATCCGTGATCCTCGACGTCACTGCCCGACGAAATCCACATGAACCACTTTTTTTCTTTTTTTCTTTTTTTTTCTTTTTACTGCCACGGACACTCTCAACAATCCTCAGTAGCTTCCCAACACTGAAGTCACTAGCCCCAAGTTCCCAAAGCTTTCGCCCACTCCTCCTTCAGGGAAGAATGGCCCAGTTCTGCAGCAATTTGACACCAAAGCGATTCCCACCCTCTCCTTCCAGAGCTCTTTTCTTTCTGTTTCATCTACCTTATGTTTACTAGCTCCTCCTGGAGTCTGGAGAGCCCCACCTACCCTGACCGAGGCGCAAACACAATCCCCAAGGCTCCTTTACACCTCTGTACTTAAAGATAACAGAATCTGCTTATCCAGTGGGCTGGGGTGGTTACTAAATTATTAAACTCCCACCGAACGATATACAACTTTTCTTTTTGACCCTCCTTCAAGGCTGTCCACTCTGCCTTCCCCTGTGCATGAGTGACTTCTTCATCTTTATCATCACTCATTCATTCACACCTCCCTCCCCCACCCCCCGCCCCTGCCCCAGGCCACAGCAGCGTGCCACATCAAGTTCCACACAAAAAAGATCTTCCTTACACGTCCGCTCCCATCCATAGGGGATCCCTCCATCCCTCATTCACAAAACTTTCACACGTTCTTCTCTTACTCGGCTCTTCAGCTCTACCAACGGAGTCCTTTGGCTGGGCCAGGCTTTCTGGACTGCACCGGCACCTTCCGGCCCTAGTGAACTTTCAGAAGCGTAAGACACTCCGTGTCCAATCGGCAATGGCTCAGTGGAATTATTTCCTGCCTCGACCCGGCCATTCTACCGTAACTCATCACAATAGCCCTCCGTGCAAAGTTGGGAAGCACTGTTCATGGCAGTAACACCTGGAGCTTAGAGAAGTGATCTAAGATGCTAAACCCCAGGGCCTTTTCATGTGCAAGAGTGTCGTGAGCACATCGTCTTTCCAAAAGAAAAACAGCGAATAGTGTGTGTGTGTGTGTGTGTGTGTGATTACACACTTAACACACATTCTCTCTCTCTCTTTTTCTCTTTGATGCAACTTCCTGACCCTCAAAGCCATTTCCTTAGGGTACGGGCTGTGGATATGTCCGTGGATGTTTCAATAGCTGGTCGTGTCAAGGCAGACAGACTTTTTGTCTTCGCCCCCAAAAAGAACTGAGACAGACTCTTTCTTTCAAAAGTTGGCAGAGATGTGCGGCACGGAGGTCCAGCTCATTTGTCGAGGCGAACATGTTGCTGTCTAACACAGACCGATCACCAGCTGGGAAGCAAGGCATTCGCTGTAGGTTCACAATAACACTGGCTCTTTGCTGCTCGGCTGACCATCAGTGACAGATTGATGTGCAGTTCTTTGCGCGGGGACGCTGGCTGCACGGGAGAACTTGGGGCAGCTAAGCAGGTTGTAAGTATATTATTCATGCACTCCCTGCCTAGAAAAATAAAAGCTTCCCACCTTTCTGACCTGAGTTTGGAGAACCATCAGGGACCGAGTTTGCTTTGTGACTTGGAAGGCTGCTCCCAGCCTTCCAGAGAGGCATAAAAAATGAGTACCTATTGGCACTTTCCAATGACATGCCAAGATCCACAAAGAGAAACGACCACGGAGCGTTTTTTTTTTTTTCCTTTTCCCACTGCGAGTGGGAGAGAAGAGACATGATATTTCATGCCGCTGCTAAAAGAGTCGGTTTTGTAAAAACAGATGAAGTCCGGCAAGCCAGGCCAGGATCTCGGGAAAGCACGGCATGTTGCTGGGTGTCTCTGAGGCCGGGGAGGAGAGCGAACCTCTCGAGAGGAAGAGCTTTAGGGCACCACGCAAGCAGGCAAGGCAACAGTCACTTAAGGAAACTGGGACCTGAGGCACAAAATTTGAAAAATGGGTCGACCTGTTGATGGGCTTTATGTCGTCCGCGTCTGAGTTGTTACATTTTCCAAACTTTTGCACTTTTTAAAAAAGCGTGACACGCTTCCAAGCTAGGATTTACTTTTTGAAACCATGATGATAATGGGGCACCTGGGTGGTTCCGTCGGTTAAGCATCTGACTCTTGATTTCGGCTCAGGTCATGATCTCCCAGGCGTGGGATGGAGACCCTGCTTAAGACCCTCTCTCTCTTTCCCTCTGCCCCTCTCCCGTGCTATCACGCACGTACGCATGTGCACACGCTCTCTCTCTCTCCCCCAAACAAAAACTAGTAACAAAAAAAACAAACTGTGATGATACTTTAGGTGCAGTAATACCGCAAAAGCTGTCTTCTACACTTGTCTTGCTGTTAAGACATTTTCACCAAAGACGCTGAGCACAAGAAAAGGGGGTAATCAACTCGGGCGTCGGGGACGATCTTGCTAGAGCTTACGAGAATGCCTGGCGCAGAGTGGATCCTCACTAAATGTTCGCTGACTGCCTGGCCGTTCGCTGGAAGCCGACGTGGCAACACCGTTACTTGTTATTCTAGCCTACGAGGAGGCTAATGTCGAAATCTCGAGAGCCGTCTTCCCACAGGCTCCGCGAACCGTCTCGACCAAGAGACGCGGTCAACAACCCTACCGTTCCTGCTGTGCTCGCGCCTCGGTCCACAGCCGAAGGTATTACATGAAAGCCGGATGCGAAGAAGATGCTTGCCCGTGGGATTAATTTCCGCACGCCTAGCGAGAGGGAGGAAGCGGACTACTGTTTTCCTTTTCACGGGAGTGCTCTATGGGTTACTCGCTACAAAGATAGAAGAGGAATAAATATGTACTAGTTAATGACGGGGAGACGCTACAGTTTTGTGGCAGCAGTACAAAGCCAAGAAGTTTAGCAGTTTCCAGAAAGCCGCATACGCTTTTCAGCGAAAGGGCTTGTGATAGCACTTCCTAATGAAATGCCAAAATCCACACTGAGAATGACGGAGTAGCCGGGTTTTTTTTTTTTTTTTTCTTTTTTCCGTTTTCCCAACACGGAAGATACACGGTATGTCACGTCACCGCCAAAATAGTTTGTCTTGTAACAATATATGAAGGGAGACAGCTTATTACACCACCTGTACTGTACTATTTGTTAGTATTTTAATAGGCGATTAATCTTGATGTGATAGGATTTAAGATTTTTATTTTTTGGCACATATGCTCAAGCTATTATGTTATAAATCTCAAACATTTCAGCAAATGTCATCCTGATTGTTCCCTACTGCACAGAACACTACCAGTGAAATATTCAAGGTCAGGAACTTGGATTCTTTACCCACTGTATTCAGGAAAACCAATTTATTGTTCTGTCTCGGTAAAGAGGGGTGATTTCTTTGGGGCCTATATCACACTGGCAGCCAATCTAGAAAACTTATAATTACTTTGAGGCAATGGGGGTTTGGGAAGTGCATTAATCTGTCTCTGTGAATTTAAACACATACCTGATAGCCATTACTAGGATAAAACTCAGAGTTCAACATTTTATATTACTTTTTAAGAATGAAGTGTGTGCTTAATATGTTTGAATGGTGCACGAGATCTTCTAACATAAATCAAGAGCCTGTCTTTGCAATGGGGGTGAACTCTTGGGAAGGTCTCGAGGTGTTTTTAAAGCAACCTTCATGCCAAGTGATCCTGGTTTGGCCACTTAGTATTCTCATCAATTGATTGGAATAAACATATTTTATTACACCTGGCATTAAACCAAATCACTACGAATCGTGGTTTAAATTAAGCAAAATTTAAGCATTTTCTAAAACATCAAAATATAGGCGAATTTGCCCACACGCTAAAATGTATCGGTAACCCCCACAGTGATATCCGTGACCTTTGTGTGGTCATCCCTGGACACACACGGAGCGGAGAGGAATTTGAGTCGTCTGACGTGCACCCTCCCAGCTGTGGTGGCGTCTTCTTGTTTGGGCCCTCGCACTGTAACCACCGAGTGTCTGTTTCCTGGTGTATATTTAGTGCCATGGTTTTCACACTGTTGTGCCTTTTGCAGGTGATTAGGCATGGCCCCCAAGCACAGGCTGGGATGTGCCTGATGGAGAAAACGCATGCATTTTTAGATAAGTTTTGTTAGGGCTTGTGGGCATGAGTTCAATGTTAATGAATCAATGAAAGAGATTAAACGGTGTGTCTTTAAACAGAAACACACTTAAAAGAAGATTACATATTGATCAGCTGACAAAAGGCTGTGACCAAACTCTCCTGGGAACCTAATCTTGAATTTCCCCTGGGATCAATGGTTCAGTACTCACTAATTCAGAGGTCACAGTGATTTTATAGACCATACATACAATAAATAATGAGAACCAGGTCCAATTATTTTTTAAGTGACCTTCATATAAATAAAACTTTCACTATTCAGAGAAAAAGAGATTTAACTTTTGGAGGGGAAGGGATAAGCCCTCCACGTTATAAAAAATATTAATGGAACAAATTTTTAAAGAGGTGCTAAAAATGGCTTGGAACCTTTTTTTTTTTTTTACTATTTATTTATTATTTATTTACTTATTTATTTATTTAATAAATGCTTTAAAATTTTATTTAGAAAAAATTTTAGATTTATAGAAAAACTAGAAAAGTATTACAGACTCTTTAACTTCACTCAGTTTCTTTGAAACCTTCTTTTAAATGACGCTAGCAAGTGCTGGAGAGAATGAGACACAATTAGAACTCGGATACCCTGCTGGTGGGAATGCGATTTGGAAAACAGTCCATCAGGGTCTTTGAGCACTAAACTTACGCTCATCATACACACCGGCAATCCTACTCCTGGGAAACACGCAAGAGAAATGAAAACGCTGGTTCACACAAAACCCCAAACACAAGTGTTTGCAGCGGCATTATCCCAGAGTGCCGTAAATCGGAAACAAGCCAGTGTCCTTGGACCGGTGAAGGAATCAACAGCGATGCAGTGGGGGAAGTCTTCAGCAATAGAAAGGAACAAGCAGGCAATGATGGGGTGGGGGGGAAGCTCAGACACGCCCACGCTTTAATGAAAGCAGCCAGACACAAAAGCTACACCGCGCACGATCCCGTTTACATTCCATTTTGGAAAAGGCAGAGCCGTAAGGAGAGGGAACAAATCCATGACCCCTGGGGGCTAGGGATAGAAGAAGGAGCTGGCCACAACAGGGTGCGAGGGAAGTTTCTGGTGCGATGGACCTGTTCCATATCTGGTTGCTCCTGTTTATCAAAACGCATAGAACAATTCCCCAAAAACAGGACAAAATTTACTATAGGCAAATTGTATCTCAATAAAACCACTACACACGCAAACACACACACACACACACACACACACACACACACGGTAACAAAGGACAATGATGCATTAACGACTGCCATGCCTTCAAATTTTCCTCTGATTTTTGCCAATGCTCACAGGCACGCATTTAACTAGCGTCACATAAATGGATGATCTGTGTTTTCAAAATTCTAGTTAAGGGGCACCTGGGTGGCTCCGTCGGTTAAGTGTCCGACTTTGGCTCAGGTCATGATCTCGTGGTTCACAGGTTCGAGCCCAGCGTCAGGCTCTGTGCTGACAACTTAGAGCCTGGAGCCTGCTTCGGATTCTGTGTCTCCCTCTCTCTCTGCCCCTCCCCCATTGCTCTCTCTCTCAAAAAATAAACATTAAAAAAACATTTTTTTTTTTTAAATTCCAGTTAAGCAGGCACAGACTAGCACAATAACGTGGTTGGTAAGACGTACCAGTCAGCTTCCAACTGGCGTCTTTCTTGCCCTTGTGCAGAAATGGTTTTGTTTCCTGGGGCGGGGGGGGGGGGTCTTCTCAGTGTTTGTGCACATATCTGCCCCTGCCAGTGGAGGACAGACAACTGGTGTCCTGAAAAGAGACCCCTTTGGGGCCCTGCTGCATGAGAGGAACCCTCTCCCACTTCCAACATCAGAACCAATGTGTGCGGAGCACAGACTGTGAACCAAGCCCCACGAGCAGCACTGCAAACCCAAAAATGAACTGGACAGCCTGCCTCATCTCACCTCCTCCATCGTAAGGCAGGAATGCCGGCATGAACTTGACCCCTCGAAACCTCTGGCATGAGTTCCACTCCACAATTCTCTCCTTTGTTTATACTCTCTCTCCCTTCCTGCATTTATCTTCAGAATTATTCCCTTTCCCCAGGCCCAGTCTCACCGTAATCCCATTAATGTCTGAACGTTTGACTCAGAGGGTAGTTGGAGCTGATGGTGCTTAAACTCCTCTCCTTATGGAGGAAAACCAGGGCCACACATGTCAATGCTGTCACACCTTTTCTGCTCACGCTCTCTTACCAACTGTGTGTGATCTACGGAGACGGACAGTCCCAGTTGGGAACTTAACATGAGGGATCATTTCAATGTTTAATGTAATCTTCCAAAATAAGTACAAGTTCCCTTTGGGTACGACGGTTTTCATAGTTTTTCTAAATAAAATGGCGCCTCTGACATAGACGTGGCCTCTGCTAGAGTTCATGGTTTCTGATGATTTACAGGACTTAAAATACCATATACTCTGTGTCAGCTCAAAGCAACTAGAATCTCTCTTCCAAGAGTTATAATTTAGTTCCTACAACATGTATGTCCAAATTATCTTTGTAATTTTATAAATACACCCATCTATTAAGTTTTTCTTCCAATGAAAAATGAGTATTTAAGAGTGGGAATATAACCAGAGGTGTTGGGGGGTGCCTGGGTGGCTCAGTCGGGTAAGCGTCTGACTTTGGCTCAGGTCATGATCTCACGGTTTGTGAGTTCGAGCCCTGCGTTGGGCTCTGTGCTGACAACTTGGAGCCTAGAGCCTGCTTCGGATTCTGTGTCTCCCTCTCTCTCTCTGCCCCCCCCCCCCACTCACACTCCGTTTCTCTCTCTCTCACAAATAAACATTAAAAAAAAAAATTAAAAAAAAAAACCAGAGGTGTTGGGTTTTCCCCCAAATGATTGCTGACTTTTGAACACTTCAGAAGAAAGAAACGGGTTAGTTTAAATCTTATACAAACACACACGTACCTACACGCAATCCCGGGATTCTTAGACAACCGAACCAGAGTCTCGCCGCTTAGGAAGTCGGGAGTTTGACAGTTTGCTTCTTTTTTTTCTGATTCGGTTTAATTCAAGGTGTAGCTGATGCATACTGTTCTTTCTTAATCCAATTAAATTGCCTTGGTGATTTAAATATAAAGTATGTGAATTGCCCCGCTGGGGTCCAACAATAATGAGTGACAATAACAAGATGTAACAGAGAAGATATGTCCCCAGGGCGATTCCATCGTCATTACCACTGGGCTGGTAGGAGACTCAAAATTCTGGTTCCTCGGTAGTAACCGTAACATAATCGGGTACCATCGTTGATGTTTCACTCTACGTACTGTAACTGATCTTCACTCCAGACATTCCCAACACCCCAAAGCTTCCCAGTGGGGCCTGTCTGAAACAATTAGCCGTACTTTCCCTTCCTTCAAACACTTGAGAGCTTGTAAGAGGAAAACTGGTGGAGAAAGGCCGGTAAGAGGGAAAAACAACGCTCTTCAACCTTTCATGTAATTTAGACACCAAATACAGAAAAAAAAAATTTTTTTTTTTTTTTTTTGCTCACCTAGAAGTTAAATAAATATAGGGGTGCCTGGGTGGCACAGTCGGTTAAGCGTCCGACTCTTGATTTCTGCTCAGGTCGTGATCTCGTGGTTCATGGGATGGAGCCCTGCATCGGGCTCTTTGCTGACAGCATGGAGCCTGCTTGGGATTCACTCTCTCCCTCTCTCTCAAAAATAAATTTTCTTAAGAAAATAATTAAAAAATAAAAGTTTGATTTGTTAAAAATCAACTGAGAAAACCCACTTTAAAAAAAAAGAAGGTAAATACAAATACAAAGTGTTTTTATTTCTCAACACTGGTTCTTAGTCAATTATAATGCTTATAACTGGGTGTCCCAATGGGATGGGCTGACCTCAATCTTCTTTTAGGTCCTTCTCATTTCTAGGGCCGAACCTGGCCAGTGATTGGTGTGAGAATCCAAAAGGTGAATTTCCTAGGCCCCCAAACTCCCTGATACTGGCTCACACTGTAGGTTCATCCAATCCATTGTAAAACTCCGGGAAAACTGAGAAAGGTAAGTATGAATGAGCTTCGTTGCCACAGCTGTAGTGAAAATGCATTTAGTCCATGGAGAAAACAGTGTTGTTATCAACAATGTGCTCCACGGTTGTGCAGATAGTGAAAAACCCACATGCTCAGATCTGAGCACAGGTACCATGTAGAACCTTCCAAAAACACTCCAAAATCCCAATTACTCATTTTTTGCTTATAAAATATTGTAAATGTTTTTTAACATTTCTTTATTTTTAAGAGAGGGAGAGAGCAAGAGGGGGAAGGGGCAGAGAGAGAGAGGGAGACACAGATTTGGAAGCAGGCTCCAGGATCTGAGCTGTCAGCACAGAGCCCCACATGGGGCTCAAACTCACGAACTATGAGATCATGACGTGAGCCGAAGTCAGACATTCAACTGACTGAGCCACCCAGGTGCCCCCCAAAATACTGTAAATTTTTTTAATGTTAAACTGTTCTAATTCCCTGTTCCCTGTAATTCCCTGTTCCCCCAAAGCTGCCTTTACCACCAGAGGGTAAATTCCTTGAAGGGGGGGAGGGGGGTGGAAGGGAGAGAAGGCCAGGAGGTCAAGTTCCGACTCATCTTCATTCCTGGCACTTGGAACACTGCAACGAGTGGATATTGGATATATTTGTCGAATTAGTAAATAAAATGTGCCGTGAGTCTCCTGCTTTCTGGACATGACCTACCGTTAAGGCCCTCCCGTCCCTGCTAGGGGGGTGACAGGGAGATGTGGACGGTAGCTGAATTAGAGAGAAGGTAGGCTGTGGGGGGACATGCTGTAACTCGGTTTGGGTGACAAAAACACTGATGTCCACAATGCAGAGGTGGTGTTGACAAAATTATTGCATAAAATGAAAGTGGAAAGGCTATATTTCTAGATATTTTTCAGAGTCATTTTAAATATGTATGATTAAATGACAAATCGAAGATAAGTAGTTCATTGATTATCTCAACTATAGCCCTCAGAGTATATACATTCCAAGTTGGGCAAGAAATTTTGTAGGGGGCAGGGGGCTGCTTATCTTTGGAAATACAGGATTATCTTATATTTAGGTATGCATTCATTTTATTTTTTTAATTAATTAATTAATTTATTTATTTATTTTAATCTTTATTTTTGAAAGAGAGAGGGAGACAGGGGAGGGGCAGAGAGAGGGAGACACAGAATCCGAAGCAGGATCCAGGCTCTGAGCTGTCAGCACAGAGCCCGACTCGGAGCTTGAACTCATGAACTGCGAGATCAAGACCTGAGCCAAAGTCAGACGCTTAACTGACTGAGCCACCCAGGCGCCCCAGGTATGCATTCGTTTTTAAAGTTTACTTATTTATTTTGAAAGAGAGAGAGAAAGAGGCAGAACAGGCAGGGGAGGGGCAGAGAGAGGGAGAGAGAGAATCCCAAGCAGGCTGTGCCCTGTTAGCACAGAGCCCAGTGTTGGGCTTGATCCCATGAACCGTGAGATCGTGACCTGAGCCGAAACCAAGAGTTGGACCCTCAACCGACGGAGCCAGCCAGGGGCACCCTTTGGGTGAGCATTTTTACAAGAGTAGAAAAGTGACAGCAAAGGCACTGGGCGATACCAGGGAATGCACAGCAAGGAAAATAATTTGGCATATTGGTGTGGAAAAAAAGCACAAACGAAACCTGTACAACGTAGCCAGTAATTAGAGTAGCAGTTGAATGAAAAGTAAGATTTTTACTATGGTATCGGAAAGAGAAGCGTAGAAAAAGAGGAACCCCAAACATGGACAAGAATGCAGACACTCCAGTAATGTCACGGGCCTTGCGGACGGCATGTTATGTCATTCACAAAGCGGGCTGGCCACACACGCGCTGTCTTCCATCTAAGACCCTCAGGGTCATTTATAAAATTTTTATAACTTACAACAGTAAGGGGAAACCTGCAACCAGTAAGTCTAATTAGGGATCCGACCATTTCTCATATGAAAAACTCGGACCAACGAATCCTCTGTGGCATACTCTGGGATTTAGGGGTATGGTTTACTGCCTCCAGCACATGCCTCACCGCCCTCACAATACAACTGTGGTTCGCAAGTATCCAGATCCTGGGATGGACCATCATGACCAGGGATGTTAAGTATATTAAATATGCAAGCTTTAAACATTTTTAAAGTTTATGTATTTATTTTTGAGAGAGAGACAGACAGACAGAGAGAGAGAGAGAATGGGAGAGAGGTGGAGAGAGAGAGAGGGAGACAGAATCCCAAGCAGGCTCCGCACTGTCAGTGCAGAGCCTGATGCAGGGCTCGAACTCACGAACCTGTGAGACCATGACCTGAGCTGAGATCAAGAGTTGGACGCTCAGCTGACCGAGCCACCCAGGCGCCCCTAAATATGCAACCTTTAGAGGAGGCCCTCACTGGACAGGCAGGGCTGGAAGCCATGTGAAGGAAAGTACTGTTTCCCCCGGACGTGATCTCTGTCTCCTTTGGGAAAATTGTCTGCTGGTGAAGGGGCGGAGGCGGCCAGACTGAGCCAGGGTATCTGGGAAGTGCAGAGAGGGACTGCGGGGCCCAGGATGGTCTTTGGAGCAGAAATTACAAACGCTAAGTGGAAACCCAGGAGTGGTGGAGAAAAGGCTTGGAAAGCAACCGAAACAGCATTTGACCTTTGGCCTCTCTGATCTCAACCTGGGCTGAGCCTCCGGCTGAGTTCACGGGGGCCACCGAGCAGCTGTCCGGTGATAACCGCTTTCATAGCTGTCGGCAACATTTGCTTAAAGCCAGTGCTGGGGCTGTTCCTGCTCTGTGGGGATGGAAAAAGGGCCTACGTCTCCCTCCATTTCTCCCTCCCTCCCCACCCCGCCGGCTTGAGCTATCCTAAATTAGGAAATCATCTGGATTTGTACAAATAATCACTTCTTGGCATGTCCTCAGGGTCTGCTGAAATGTTATTTCGGAAAGGAGACCTTGGATGCCTGCAGGTCACAATAGGAAATGAATCTGGCAACTAGAAAACGCACCTGCTGAAGGTCCAGACCGCCTCACTACTCAAACAATGTGTCCATCCTTCCAAACATCTTTTGTGTCTTTTATGGGGGGTGAAAAAAAAGAGTTCTAAGTTATTACACTTAGTATGATCCAGAAAACAGCCCTGCTTCCTCAGATGTGGATTCGGGGCGGGTGGAGGGCGGTCTTCTCCAACATTTTGTCACAGTTCAACAAACGCTCATTTAGAGTCTGCCGGATTTATACGCGGTATCCCGCGAAGCGCGTGTGTATCGATTAGGACAGCTTGGGTTTCAAGTACGTAAGAGAAAACCCAAGTCGAACTGGACGGAGTGAGAGGAAAGGCTGGTCTCATGTGCTGAGACCTTCAGGGGGCGCTCCGGGCTCGGCCGATGCAGAAGCCCAGAGAAGCCATCTAGTAGTCAGGCCTTCTCACCTTTGTGCTCCTTGGCCCCTGCGGCTGCAACAAATGACCACAGGTCAGGGTCTTGGAACAACACACACCATCTGTCTCACGGTTCTGGGGGTCAGGAGTCTGACGCGGGTCTCCCAGGGCTAAATTCAGTGCGTCGGCAGGACCACGTCCCTTTCTGGAGGCTGCAGGGGACGACGTGTCTCCTTGCCTGTGCCCGGCTTCCAGAAGCCACCGGTGCTCCCTGGTGCGCGGTCCAGCCCACATTCGGAGCCAGCAATGACCGCTCTAGGCTCTCCCGCCTGCCTCTTCCACTTTGGGGAACACCTCTGATTACACTGGGCCCATTCAGACAATCCACCGTAATCTCCCCAGTAAAGGCCCACACCTTTAATCACACCTGCCAGGTCCCGTAACACAGAGGTGCCAGGGACCGGGGCCTGGGATCTCCGGGCCCGCTGATCGGCCACCCACAAGCTCTGTCCCTCCAGCCTCAGTGAGGGCTTTGTCCGCAGGCTGGCTCCTCTCACAGACATGAAACGGCAATGACAGTAGAAACGAGGGTCCTGTCCAGATGTACCTTCTAGAAAAAGAAAAGGGGGAGCCACCTCTTTCTTGCGTCTCTTCCTTAGAAGGAAAAGGAAGCTTTGCCAGGGGCCCAAGAACGGATTCTCCTTCGTGTTTCATCGTCTAGGACGGGTCACCTGCCCGTTATCAATCCAACTTTTGACAAGGAGAGAGGGTTGGCTGTAACTGGGATAGACTAATAATTTGGGATGGCTGTCAGAGTCAGCCATCAAATCCACTGTCATGTGGCAAATGGATGTCTTACGTGCCGCTCCGCTCACGTCGGCCCTGTGGGGTGGATACTGTACACGTTTTAGCAAGAAAACCGAGGCTCGGTTTGAATTTTACTGTCTCTTCCGGTTACAGATACTTTTGTACACACTGTTGTATACAGAGTTGTACACAGAGATGTAAATGTAGGCGTGCGAGCTCTTAGGGACAGGAGAACTGGGTTGAAATCCATTGTTTTCTACCAAAAGAAGGCCTTTTTTTAAAAAAAAATTTTTTTTAATGTTTGTTTATTTTTTAGAGAGAGAGAGAGAGAGACAGAGCGTGAGCAGGGGAGGGGCAGAGAGAGAGGGAGACACGGAATCCGAAGCAGGCTCCAGGCTCTGAGCTGTCAGCACAGAGCCCGACATGGGGGGCTCGAACCCACAAACTGTGAGATCGCGACCTGAGCCGAATCAGACGCTCAACCAACTGAGCCACCCAGGTGCCCCTATTTTATTTTTAGGAAAGAGAGAGAGACAGCGTGCGCAGGGAGGGTCGAGAGAGGAGACACGGATCGAAGCAGGCTCCAGCTCAGCGAGCCGACATGGGGGCTCGAACCACAAACTGTGAGATCGCGACCTGAGCCGAATCAGACGCTCAACCAACTGAGCCACCCAGGTGCCTCTATTTTATTTTTTAGAGAAAGAGAGAGAGAGACAGAGTGTGCGCAGGGGAGGGTCCAAGAGAGAGGGAGACACGGGATCCGAAGCACGCTCCAGGCTCCGAGCTGTCAGCACAGAGCCCGACATGGGGGGCTCGAACCCACAAACTGTGAGATCGTGACCTGAGCCGAATCAGACGCTCAACCAACTGAGCCACCCAGGTGCCCCTATTTTATTTTTTAGAGAAAGAGAGAGAGAGACAGAGCGTGCGCAGGGGAGGGGCAGAGAGAGAGGGAGACACAGAATCCGAAGCAGGCTCCAGGCTCTGAGCTGTCAGCAGAGAGCCCGACATGGGGGGCTCGCACCCACAAACTGTGAGATCGCGACCTGAGCCGAATCAGACGCTCAACCAACTGAGCCACCCAGGTTGCCCTAAGAGGCGGCCTTTTGACGCTAGGCAGTGCTCTCAACAGCCATGACTCTGGGAAGCCGGCCTTACAGCTTCCTAGAGGACACGCGAGGTCCCACCTTTCGGTCTGTGGTCATGCTCTCGCTCCTCAGGGGCCGTCAGAAGGCCAGCAGACCCGGAGCCGTGGGAGCCTGCCTCAGTGGCGGCTCACAGGCCCGCTCTCCCAGACGGACGCACTGACACGCGAGGAAAGGAAATGCTGACGCAAAGCGCCAGAAGCCTGAACTTTCTAGGTGTATCAGCCAAGGCCTGATCAGGACACATGTACCACAGCTGTTCTCTTAACGGCGAGAGTTTAACATAGACGACTGTTAACAAGATAGAAAGCTGTGGACTAGGGTGACCGAAAGGGTGGACGGAAAACCCTGCGGTATCGTGGAAGCTGTACAGGGAGCAAAAAGAATCCATAAGAAGCCGGGAGGGGCAGCCGGCTGGCTCAACAGGCAGTGGAGCATGCAACTCTTGATCTCAGGGTCGTGAGTTCGAGCCCCACGTTGGGTGCAGAGAGTACTTAAAACTAAAAATCTTAAAAAAAAAAAAAAATTAGAAGCCTGGAGGTGGGCGCTGTGGAAAAGGAAACTCAGCCTTCTGAGGAAAAGGTGTTTCTCTGCTGGAGCTGGTTTGGGGAAGGCACCCGGTGAGGCAGACCCTGCACGTGCTGGGAAACTGCCCGTGGGGTCCAGCCGCTGCAGGGATGGGGCAGCGTGTGACCCAGGCAGGTGGGAAGCAGGGGGGAAGGTGCGCGTCCCTTTTCGTCCTTGGCCTCTGGCCTTGCCACGTCCCTCCAGTGCTCCAGCTGGCTCCACAGAAGGTGCCGGCAAGGCGGAAATGTGGCCTGCAGGGTGCCAGCCACAGCATAGCAGGTGGGGGGCATCGAGGAGGGCCTGGAGCTGAGAGGTCATGGCTTAATAAGGAGCACAGGATGGGCACCCGAGTGGCTCAGTCGGTTAAGCGTTCAACTCTAGATTTCGGCTCAGGTCATGATCTCACAGTTCATGGGTTCGAGCCCTGCATCAGGCTCTGTGCTGATGGCTCGGAGCCTGGAGCCTGCTTCGGATTCTGTGTCTCCCTCTCTCTCTGCCCCTCCCCAGCTTGCACTCTGTCTCTCAAAAATAAATAAACATTAAAAAAAAAAACTCAGCAGCTATAAGAGGTGATTATCGAAAAGAACAGGTGCTTTAGAAAGAGATTTTCCAAGGCGCTCCTGTAAATAGAAAGGTGTGCTGAGGGATTTAAATTATGGCCTGCGATTCTGATCTCTCCATTAGGATATGCAATTATTTTAGGAACACAGCCACGACACCAGGCAAGTGTTTATGCCTATATTGCAAGTCTACTGCTCCGTCTGACCCTTAATCGCGTCTCAAAGTCAGGTGCGCACCTTACACAGAGTGGGCTGAACAAGTGTCTGCTGAACAACCTCTTAGATTGGTGCGAAAGGCCACGAGAAGGAAAGAGAAGCATTGAAACACGAAATCAAACTGTGATCGCTAGTCTCCAGCACTTGTTAAGCAAAACACTGAAATTCCTGGAGGGCCCCATGTGATGAAAAATGTCAAGTGTGTGTCGTAAGTGAAGAGTGTCAGAAGTGGGCACAGAATAAACGTTCCAAGCCAGGGGAGTGGCCAGACCCGGGGACCAGGCTCCGGACTTTAAGTGCCCTGTGATGCCAATCTCCGCCTCTTAAATGCACGTTTTTGGGCACGCCTCTGAGCTGTTTTAGGTTTTAATGTATTCTCCGCCATGAAGCTATTCAGAATTATTCAATTATTCTCCCCTAAGTCATCCAAGTTTTCTCTCTGTTCTCACCAAAAACAGTTCGTTGGTAACAGGCAGAGGATTATTGCTTCGGGGGTGTGTGTGTGTGTGTGTGTGTGTGTGTGTGTGTGTGTGTTTTCCAAACCAGAGAAATGTCAGGCATGTTCTTTTCAGAGTGATTTAAACAGCTCTAGCATTACAACTACACAGAAAGAACAAAGATGCTAAAGTATCAATCATCCTGCCCCGTCGTCCGCTGGGAGTAGCTGCAAACAGGCAACGGGATGCTGCCTGCTGGCTTCAGGGCTCCAGCTCCGCCTTGGCAGCTTACAAACACTCCCTCTTCCCGAACATATGGAGCAAAATCGGGCAAGAATCTGCCTTGGTGTGAACCCCGACTGGCCAATCAAAACCAGAAAAGTTCCAAGTTCAGGGACTAAGCCCCGAAGTGAACCGAGCGTGGTGAAAAGGAAATTGTGCGTGCTGCAGAAATTTATACCCTGAGAGCAGCCGTATCACAGGTGTGCGGGATCACCTGGAGGAACGGGACTTTCAGAAGGGCGAGTTCAAACGTTTCTTCAAGCGGCACGCCTGTCATCACGGGGTCCTCAAGACCCAACGGCGCACCACGGGGTCTGGGCGCGCCGCGGGCGGAGGACTCACGGGACTTAACCTGGGGCACTCACTGGGCTAAGCTCTGCGTCTGCATGATCCTATTTGGGGTAATCCTCACAGCCCATAAGGTAGGTGTTATCACCCCACCGTCTACATATGGGGAAGGAGCCTTGGAAAGATTAAGGAAATTGCTCTCGGTCACGCGGCTAGAGGACGGGGCCAGGGAGGGGGTGGGGGTTGGGGGTCAGCTCCAATTCCAAAGCCTTTGTTCTTAACCACCATACTACTCAGTACGCTTCCCCCGTTTCATAGAAAAGGGTAAAAAAAAAAAAAAAACACCTGGGAAAATTAGAAGAAATATTAAAATGTGAACAGGTACAGGTTGGGCAGGACGGTCTTGGAAAATACGTCGTGGGGCGCCGACTTCTAGAGAGTGGACGAAATTCATTAATTGCCTTCGGAGATAGATTAAGGAGCGTTTCCAAGACGAAAGGCATTTTGGCTGCCGGGAAGGACTAACATTTTGAATGGTTCGACAACACAACGCAGAAATAAGCAGTGGCGGCGGGGGGGGGGACGTCAGCTACGTCTTCCAATTCTGCGTAAAACACGAAAAACTCAAGGAGTATATTACAGATTCCCAGCCGGTTTCATCCTAAAAGGAAGAGTGATAGTCAATTCCCACGCTTGTTTCCAACAACGAAGGGACACAGACCTGTGTCCAAAATGCCCTTGTCCCTCCTCCCTCAGCCCGACAGGCTGAACCGGGCCCGTGGTGGTGGCCCAGCAGCTCCAGAAGAACCAAGAGGATCTCAGCTCCACAAAACATCACCAACCACCTACGGAGCACAAGGCGTCGAGAGGACGCTCACAAGTCACTAGTGTGTGAGACAGTGCGCCCTTTATACGTTTTATCACTTTTCATCCTCGCAAAAGCCCTGTGAGGTGGGCGCTTTGTCGTCCTACTCTATGTTTTTTTCAACTTTATTCATTTATTTTGAGAGAGAGACAGAGCACAAGTGGAGGAGGGGCAGACAGAGAGGGAGAAAGAGAATCCCAAGCAAGCTCTGTACTGCCAGAGCAGAGCCCGACACGGGGCTCGAACTCACGAAACCGTGAGGTCACGACCTGAGCCGCCATCGAGAGTCGGCCGCTTAACCGACTGAGCCACCCAGGCACCCCTGTCGTCCTACTTTAAAAGCGAGATGGCTGTGCCGTACAGAGGAGTTAAGGAATCTGCCGGAGTCTCGGGCTTCGTCACCGAGGCCACCCTGCAGGCGTTGTGGGGCGACACCTGCCCTTCCCCTTTGGCAATACTGTAGAGAAAGACGTTCCCCCGCCTCCTCCAGGGGGAAGGGGCAGAGCCAACACCCACCCACTCCCTCCCGCGCTGACAATACAGTAACTGGAGGAAATCAGCGACAATGATCCTTCTCTCCTCCTTGAGAAGGAGGAAGTGTGCTCTGTTCATCCTGGGGGGAGGGTTTCCTGGAGAAGGGCTCACTCGGGAAGAGGAAGAGGAAACGTGCAAGAGGAGGCGTCCCAAACCACGACTTCACGTGTTCCTGCTTCCCGGAAATGCAGGACCGCCCTCTCCCCTGAGAAGGGGGGAAAGCCGTGGTGCTCCCCCCACTCCACAGGGCCGCTCATGGGACGGGAAGCCTCCAGGGAGAGACGCCAGGCTGCAGAGTCCGGGGCCACCTGCTCGGACCCTCCCTGTCGTTCCCGTCTTGTCAAGGGCCCTCATCCAACATGGCAGTGACCGTCCCTCGCTATTTTAACAAACGTCAACTGAGAACGGATCCTGAGTGGACGTTAGATACAGGAAGACACTTCTCCATGGAAAGGAACTGGGTGGGTCAGTCAGTTGAGGATCTGACTTCGGCTCAGGTCACGATCTCGTGGTTCGTGAGTCCAAGCCCGGAGTCGGGCTCTGCGCTGACAGCTCGGAGCCTGGAGCCTGCTTCGGATTCTCTGTCTCCTTCTCGCTCTGCCCTTCCCCAGCTCGCACTCTGTCTCTCTCTCAAAAATAAAATAAACATAAAAAACAGTTTTTAAGGTAAAAAAAAAAAAGCAGAAAAGCTAATCCTTAAGGAAAACCATCTTATTTTCAACTGAGCTGAGAGAGTTGGGTTCTGTAAATGGTTTCTTGTGGGAAGTTCACGGGTCTCCAGATAAAAATCTGCCCATTTAATCTTTCCCTCAATTACTTAGATAATAGTAAGAATTACCAATGAAGTGTGAACTTCTTCAAAGGCTAAAACCATAAACTCTCGTTTTCTTTTTTTCTTTTTATTATTTTTTTAATTTTTTTTTTAACGTTTATTTATTTTTGAGACAGAGAGAGACAGAGCATGAATGGGGGAGGGTCAGAGAGAGAGGGAGACACAGAATCTGAAACAGGCTCCAGGCTCTGAGCCATCAGCACAGAGCCTGACGCGGGGCTTGAACTCACGAACTGCGAGATCATGACCTGAGCCGAAGTCGGATGCTTAACCGACTGAGCCACCCAGGCGCCCCTCGTTTTCTTTTTTTAAAGTAAAAGGGGTGTGATGTGAAGATACAGTGTGCAGGTCACTGGTGCTATAAAATAGAGCAAATAATCATTTCTGTCGGGCCTGGGGTTTTTATTCTCATTTCCCAGAATCCTGAAAAGAACCCTTTCTACCTGCTGACAGGTTCCAGTTGTTTTTGAACACGCTTTCGCAGGATAACAGTTTTGAAACACAGAAAGCCCTAAAACATACAACCCCCATAATAATACACATTTAAGTATAAAAGGTAAAGGTGAAAACACAATGTTCCATGTTTTTATCCTGGCTACTAAGAAAGCTGTGGTTAGAAATCAGGTGGGATATTCTGGTTCCACTTCAAGGGTTTACAAACATCTTTCGAAACGGTTAGATATGGGTCAAGCTTGCGCTCCATGAACGCACGTCCCATGGGACCTGTTGATTTCTGACTCTAGAGACCCAACACATTTCAAACGCTTAAACCAGATCCGATGTGTGGTGGATCCGAAGCAGATGCACCACCTGGTTCCCCCGTCAAGGAAGGACTTTTTGCCCCAGCTCCTTGGGGTGCTGTGAGCAGCTGGCCTTCAGCCATCAGCCTCCTGAGGGATTGTCGCCAGGGCACAGAGCCGTCTCGCACAAGGATGTGTTCTTCCCAGGGTGTTCTACATCCGTGGGGGTGCTCGAGATGGGGGTACAAAGGCTCGGCCCTGTGAATCCAACATGGCTACTGACAGGTGATTTGGGCTCCAGAGCCTCCCAATGGCATTGGGTGAGGTTGTCTTCAAGCTCAGCTTCTCTCTCTGCCCATCCTGCTTACGTGGCCTCCCTCTCGCAGGAAGCTGGTCCCATAGGTACTCCCTAGTCAACACCTACACACCAAACTCCCTCCTGAGAACCTGGCTTGAGCCCACCCCGAGCCAGTGTTCTCCACCCATCCTGCATCTAGGGCAACGTGCTGCATGTGGACACTGACGGAGAGGACGTGGGCAGAGCGATGGTGGCCAGGCTCCGACTGGGCTGGCTCCTGCTTCTGGCACTGCTCCTACCCATGCAGATTTATTCAAACCAAACAACTGTTTAACACTTTCGAGTACCTCCTTCCAGAATACCTCGTCTGCCCTAAGTCCAGCTAACGCCACCACCATGGCAACTGGCGGTGCTCTGCGAGTCAAAAGCCAGTCTCTTCGCGATCTCGTTCTCCCTTCTACATCTCTACTGTTAAGAGACTCAGGCCAAGAAGCATCTGTCCTGCCCCGTCTTCTAGACCCAATCCAAACACCCTCTAGACATCCAGCGTGACAAGGGAAAAACAGGTCTTCGCTGAATCTGCTAATTCAACGTGATATTTTCTTGACACAGAAAATGTTGAGGATCCCAGATTTGATTGGCTTGAAGAACGTGTGAAACATTTGACCAGATGACGTCTGTTAACTTTACCGGCATTTCATATACAAGAGAACGAGACAACATCCAAGATCAATTAAGAGATGATTTCTTTAAACGTAGCTTAAGACGTGTGGACATGTAAAATTCTACCTTGAACGTGAGAAAGGATTTTAGATCCTACCTACATCTGAAGGATGGGATATGAACTGGTTCAGCTTTCATTTGGTTCATTAAATCTTTAAGGCCATAAAACAGGTAATACAAAAAGCTTCCATGATTCAATATACATGTACATTAGAAGGAATTTCCAATGGAAATCCTCAATGCACTGTTTAATGACATAGGTACTCTGGATAAATTTTTCCACTGTTCAGCTATCACTGTTTCTTGGGAACTGAACACTTTCCTCTGAGGTTTTGGATTTGACCTTGCATTTGATTTTTTTGTATAGTAACTGACATGTGTCAGGGGAATGATGGATTGGCATCTACCCTCAACTGACGCCTAATGGGTAAATCTTGCTTATGTATACTTTATCACCTATTCCAAATCAAAACGAGTGCCAGATTATTTAGCTAAACTGATGACAGAGAGTAGAAGTACGCTGACCTCAACTAATTTCAAAATGCTTTTTGTTTCTATGTATGTTGAACACTTTTTACAATTTTTAAATATTTATTTATTTGGAGGGAGAGAGAAAAAGCATGCACATATGTGGGAGGGGAGGGGCAGAGAGAGAGAGGGGGAGAGAGAATCCCAAGCAGGCTCTCCAATGTCAACACAGAGCCTGATGGGGGATTCAGTCTCACGAACCGTGAGATCGTGACCTGAGCCGAAATGGAGAGTCAGATGCTTAACTGACTGAGCCACCTAGGTGCCCCATTTTTTACAATTTAAAAAATGATCTGTTTTGAAGGTAAAATTGACAAATCTTCCAATTAAAAAGGCAAAATATGTGCGGAAGCCAAAATCATAAATCAAGTAGTTGAAACGTGAACACTGAAAGCTTACTAATGTCGAAGGCAGAAAAACTCTTTTCTGTAAACACTTTTTTTTTTTTTAACTCTGAATCAGAATAGCCATATTTGGAACACTTTCTGTTCTCAGTCAATATATTTAGATAGTTAGGACCTGGTCCTGAGCCTAATCTGGGCTTGACTCTGGAAAGCAAATCTTTCACAGCTGCCTCGATGCATGGAAAGGTTTTTGAAAACAGACAGGACTTTTGTTTGCATGGTCATGCGCCAGTGCTCAGGTATTCCGATATCTAACATGGCCACGGCAGTCTTGATAACCAAAGTCTTTTTTTCGCCATCTTTAGAAAAAATACGGCATCGGAACAACAGATCACAAGCTACTGTGTGTGTGAACGAACATTCCTTTTTGTGTCATGCCTGAACGCAGTCCATCCATTTTGGATTGTCTATTGTGTTTGCGTATTTATGCTTTGATTCATAGAAATGTCTCATGTTATGGAATTGGTTTCCCTGGCACATGGGCTGTAAATGAAAAGAAACGGTAGAAAGAGCAAAACAATGAATAAAAATAGAAATAAATTAAACTCCCTCCTGAGTCTTCTCCCAAGAGAATCCAACATGTGGCTCAATGCCTTTATGGATAAGAAAAGGACATGTGAGGGCGCATGGGTGGCTCAGCTGGTTAAGCATCTGGCTCTTAATCTCAGCTCAGGTCATGATCTCATGGTTCATGAGTTTGAGCCCCATCAGGCTCCATGCTAACAGTGCAGAGCATGCTTGGAATTCTCTCTCTCTCTCTCTCTCTGTCCCTCCTCCTCCTCCCTCTCTCTCTTTCTCTCTAAGTAAATAAATAAACTTAAAAAAAAAAAAGAGAAGACACTTGATTTTCAAGGTAAGAGTCACAAGTTAAGCAAGGATGCAAAAACAAAATTTCCCTTCCCCTCTTGGCAATCTTCCCCGTCTTTGCGACCCATGTGGTGTTAGTTATTCCAACCAGATAAAGGAGCAAACAGGACTCTCAGTGAGGAAGCTGAGGAACCTGGCCAGCCCACAGTGCCCTTTGAGAAGGAGAATAGTATTGCCACCTGGTAGTTTCACGTACTGTGAACTCCTAGACTATGAAATATACTCCATTCCAAATGTAAGCGTAAGCCCACACCTACCCGTCTCTTCCCCGCCCCCCACCCCAGACACACACATGCACTATCTTTTCCTCTTCCTTCGCAGGGGAAACTGAGGCCTGACTTACAGCAGTAGGAGTCAGGTTATACATACACAAGTGCACAGAAAGATGAAAAAACGATACAATCATCTCATTATTTTACGCCCCAAACCACTACTTAAAGCCTGATCTCTTCACGAGCCCACCCGAAACACATCTCCCATAAAACACAATGATTTACTTCTTCCTAGGCCCTCTGCCCATTTCTGGCAAAAGCATGTATAAGAGAAAGTATTATTTTTGAAAACACAGCAAAACAAAAATGGCTACTCTCATACCCTTTGACTGAAAACAGTAAGTGAATACTCATCTCACCTCCACCCCCAGGGACTGGCCAGGCTTGGAAGGCGTGAAATGGCACAAATCCAACATGAGTTAGGAGTGAATCCTAAGGGTCCCTTCTATATACAGAGCCTCAAATTTTCTTACCCGAATGACTCCAAGGGACGCAGAGGCACAATGGGATCTCCTGAAGTTCACTTATTCGGAAGTACAGACACTCAGGAGGTACATATACTCAATGTATTCAAGGGATGGTTGTAAACATACTCTAAACAATGAGCTGTTAGTTCTTTAGTACTAACCTGTGTTTATGGATTTCAAACCAACCAAACTGGCTGGCAGAATTATTTCATGTGTGGTACCAATCTGGTTCCTACACTACCACTTAAAATGGTTACAACGGTTTTAAGTAATACTGGAAATCAAATGAAAAGTCTCTAAAGATTTCTCTCTCTTGGCAGGACTGGACAGATGGAAAGAGAGCATCGTGTCTCACCCCAAAATGAATGGTCAAGACCCGGCACCTTCCTGCTCAAGCTCCCTTAAGGACTGTAAGTCGGCTAAAACTACCGCTCGGCCCTCCCATTCCTTTCTTACACTGTCTTTCCCTGCCTGAACACCTGCTTCTGATCAGACCACTTCCTTCCTACTGCTGTGGGTCTTGTTACCAAAGTTCTTCATCTTTTTCACCTCCCCATATCCTAAACAACTTCCACTTAGGAACGCACATTCTCTGAGGGCCCTAAAGAGCCGCCGAACTCAGCTCGAGACCCTCGGGGATGGAACTGGATTGTAATACCCCAGAAAACACGGGGAAGGGCTCACGTTTGTTTTCAGTCTTGCGCTTTCTGTCTGTGCCCCTATTTTCAGAAGAGCACACCCTACTTCTCTCACTCTTCCACAAATCCTCCAATCACAGACAGACGCACTAGGATGAATAAATCATACTTGGGGGCGGCCTCTTTGTGAAAGAGTCGACACAGCAAGGCGTAAGCGCTTTTCTTAGAAAAGCCTACTTTACGAAGTTGGCTCCTGGCTCGCGTTTGGAAAGCTGGATTTTCAGAGGGTTCCCACCATTAACTGATAACGAGTGCTCATCTCTGTTCCTAAACTGTATAAATAATACGGTTTGTGCTGAACACCTGCTTTCCTTCCGGAAGTCTGAAACTGGGGAACGAGCCAAGTAGAGAGGGCCTTCGTGACCAATACCCTCCAAAAACGCGGGGCCCTGAGTCTCTAATGAGCTTCCCGGTTGGCAACGCTTGGAGATGCCGTCACAACTCACTGTTGGGCTGTTCACACAAATGCTGTGTGAGTTCACTGAAAGGGGCCGGTTAAAAGCTCACGCCTGTTTTCCCTGGACTTCGCCCCATGCACCTTTTTTCCCTGACTGTCGTGTTTTCTCACTGTGATAAATCGTAACTGTGAGTATAACCAGAGTCAATTCTTGTTATTCGTGGTAGTTCTATAAAGTCATCATGAACGCTGACTTAGCAGATACTGAACCATTGTTCCTAAAGGACATGTATGTGTGCATGCTGTGTGGACATTAGACAAGTACCCCCTCCCCCGCGCTTTTTCGAAAGTTTGCATTATGCCCCTCCACCTTTACGAAAGGCCTACAAGAGTACTCGTTTTCGCTAACCAAAAGAAATCCAAAGAAGATTTTTCCCTTTTACAAAAAAAAAAAAAGCAAAAATAGCATTGAGCGTTCGTTTTGCAGAGAGCCATTACAGAGGCGGCCCGCACCGGATGTAGCGCAAGTGACCTCCCCAGGCTCCTTCCCCAGGAAACAATTACACTCAGCATCCCAGCATTACACTGCCACACTCAGGAACCATGCTCTGTGAACATCTGTGTTTTATCTGGATTCGCTCTGTGCATCCGTTAGCAAGATGTGTCCTAAGGTATCAGAAAAGCCTAAAGATTGTTATTTTTTGGGTCTGGGAAGGCTCAAAATTGTTTTCAGGTAAATTAATGATAACTGCTTCTTTGCTCTATGCCATTTCGGCTTATGGAAGATATCACAGGAATGCTCTAATTTTGGATAGTGAAGGGTACGTGTGTGTGTGTGAGAGAGAGAGAGAGAGAGAGAGAGAGAGAGGGAGGGAGATCTCACACAGATTGTATCTTAAATCCTAAAAACAACTCATCCTGGTAGATTCTATTTTCTTTAGTTTTCAAAAGAAAAACGAAGTTCACAAGTGTTCTGTGACTTGCCTGAGGCCACCCTCCCAACAGGGCTCAGAGTGGGGGTTCCAATCCCGTCCACCTGGCCCCAGAGCTGGGGTCTCCATGCTCTGGTTATCTCTGTGTAAGAGGGAAAATGAAAAGGCAGAGCATCGCCTGCTTTGACCTTGGCTGAGAAGGTAGCCATTGGATGCCTCAAAGTTCTCACCTCTTCACCCACGTCTGTGAGGACCTGCGAAAGCACCGTGAGCACGGATTTGAGGGTTATAAACAAATTTTAGTGAGCAGGCACGTATATGCTGAGTCCTGTGAGTCCTTCCAGCACAACAGTGAAACCACAGTGGTCCTGGGGACCCCCGATGCAGCCTCCAAGGAGCACCCCAGGTTCCCCCTTCCTGCAAAAGCGCCAAGGAGCAGTAACAGTGTTATCACTGGGCTCAAGTGGTTGGACGGGGAGCTTCTAGCTTGACCTCTTTCCATCTGCGATTGCTTTGGCCTTTCCTCTCTTTGATCTCTCACTTTGGCTTGCTTTCCTGCCATCCGTTCTCCAGTTCAGCTGCTACGGTTGGCCTCACAGTCTCCCTCTTGGAAGTCAAGAAGGAGCTGTGGTAAAGCCTGGGGAGAGGAAGCCTGATGAATCACCCAGGCCAGCTACCCTAGGGCCTGAGGATAAATGCCCTTTCCCTTGACAACTGTTTCCACAGCTCTTCCTTTGGAAAATTCTTGCCACTCTCTCTCATTAGACGGCCTCTCAGACTGGCTTCGTGGCCAGAGTAGAGGCCAAGGGGTGGACCTAGAAGGAAGGGACAAAGGAGGCCCTAGACCAGATGGGCAAATAAAAGCTTGGGACCCAAAACGGATCCAACCCAGTTCATCATCAGAGTTAAAGCTAGTTGATACACACCACTCATGCATGTGTCTGGGTATCTTTTTTGCAGAGTCAGCAAATTCAAAGAATCTGGGTTTCCCTGCATGACCAAAGATTTCATCGGCCATGCCTATGCAATGCAGCTTCGATAAGAACTCCCCAGCGATGAGGTTTGGGGAGCTTCTCGGCTGGTGAACACACTGATGTGCCAGGAGGGTGATGTGCCCGGAGAAGGTATGAAAGCTCTGTGGGCACCCCCACCCCAAGACCTTGCCCTGTGGGCCTCTTCCGTTTGGCCTTCCTGAGTTGTATCCTTTATAAAAAACTGGGACCGTGAGTATAGCCTTTTCCTGAGTTCTGTGAGTGCTTCTAGCAAACTACTGGATCCCAGAGGGGTGTCGTGGGAACCCTGTGTCTGCAGCCAGTGGGGCATAAAGACCTCAGGATACTCAGGACTTGAAGCTGGTGTCCAAGGTGAGGGCAGTCATGAGACTAAGCCCCTAAACCTTCGGACTCTGACATTATCTCCAGGTAAATAGTGTCATACCTGAATTAAATTATCGGACACCCAGTTGATGTCAATTATTGTTGGAACAACACACTTGCTCTCACTAGGTCACTCACTCTTTCTCTCTCTCCCTCTGTCCTCCTGTTCCAGACCCCATTACCATAAACTAGCCCCTCCCTAGAGATGAGTAACAAATGCTCCGATAAAGAACTGATCTTACTTTCACTGAGTATTTAATACCCTAAGTGCAGGAAAAGAATCACCTTCTCTAATTGTCTTTTCTTTTGGAATATTCATCTATAAACACATCAGGGATAACTTGGGGGTATCACTCAAATCACAGAAGCCCTAGAAAACAACTTTCACAGACCGTATTAAAAACTTGTTTAATTGAAGCTTCCAGAACACTAGTTGTTTCAGCAAGACAATTTCTACAGATAGTGTGACCTCGTACACGATATAAGAGAGAGACTCTGAGCTCAAGACAGTAGAGTAAACATACATGCTGCCCCCTTTCTTCCCAAGAGCACAATGAAAGGCCAGTAAAAATATTTTTTGAAAGAATAAATCCATGGTGGCACTGAAAACACAGAGCGCTATCAGTGAATAAGTCATTTTAAAGGCTTTCTCCTAAAAAGAAGATAGTTGGGACTGTATTGACGAATCAGCCAAAACTGAGGGTGGGGGGTGGCGGGTGGCAAGCAACCTGAAATACATCATCAGAGCTACAGATAGGAGCTCTTTCTTCCTGCTAGAACCCTGGAGAGACTCCAAGCTCGGAGTGAGTCAATGGCTATTGGGAGCCAAAGAATGGCCTACAAAGAAGTGGCTGTCGGGCAGGAATCGGGGCATCTGAGGGGAGAATTGTCTACAGAAAAGCTGAGCCCGTTGGCTCTTAGGCTTGTCCTGTGTAAACCACAGTCTGCAGTATTGGGTCCCAGCTGGAGCTCCCAGAACAGCTCTCTCTAGAGAGGAACGTTTGCCTGGGGAGTACCCATGGTGTTGGTGTCCCCCCTCTGCCCCCAAAGGTCAAAGTTCTCCTTACCTTAGTAATTTGGGGATAAAGGGTTACAGCAAAGGGTCCTGGTTCTCTTCTAGCTGACCGCGTACCCTACAGGGAACCCTGCCTACTGGTATACCCCGCCCATTTAAACACAGTGCATAGCGAATCCCCCCACTCAACAAAAGCGGGGTGGTTTTTTTTGGTAAATAAACCCACCTAAGTACAAAGAAAGCCTATGTTAGCTACCCATACTCATTGACCTGGCCCTTAATTCGTTAATATGCCGTCAATAAGGAATTCCGTGCGATGGGTGCTGGTTTGCTGGGGTTGCCGCGATGAAGTACCGAGACCGGGTGTCCCGAACAGCAGAAACTTAGTGCCTCACAGTTCTACAGGCTTTGGAAGTACAAGATCAAGGTATTGACAGGGCTGATGTCTCCTGAGGCCTCTCTCCTTCGCTTGCAGGTGACCACCTTCTCCCTGAGTCTTCTTCACGTGGTGGTCCCTTCCTGGGTGTGTCTGCATCCTCATTTCCTCTTGTCACAGAACATCGATCACAGGGGATGGGGACCCATCCTAATGACTTCATTTCGGCTCAAACACCTCTCCAAAGACCCGAGTTCCAATTACAGTCACATTCTCAGGCTCCGCGAGTTAGGACGTCAACATAGGGGTTTTGAGGGGACGCAATTTAGCCCGTGACGGCGTGAAAGCCGAAGACGGAGATCAATAAACCAAAACTCACTTGGAGGAAACAGGAGCAAAAGGAAAAAAATTTTCAGTTCTCACTGGTGTACCATTCGAAGGTGTCAAAGATTTTGCCACCTTAAAAACACACTTTTGTGGAAAAAAGGCAACAGCGGGCATTAAAGCGTATTGAGTGTTTCAAAAGTCTATTTCTCAAAAATTAGAAAGGAAAAAAAAAAAAAAACTCAACCAGAAGAGCTGAGCAACAGAATGGCTACTACAATTTTAACAGAAATCAGTAAAATATGCTAGTAAATCCGAATAAAATACTGACTGTAGGAAAAAAAGAAGTGGGGGAGGGGGAGCGGCTTCTGTTGAAAATAGCTTGAAAGATGAGGACTTTGAAGGAAAGTGTAAGCATTCTCAACTTGATTTATTCCGAGATATTTATTTGCTTTAGACTTTCTTAGAAAAAATGTAAACTTAGGTATGCATGTTAAAAATATAAGGGTGGCTGAGGCCCAAGGTGGGTGGCCTAACTGAGCATCTCATTTTTGGGTGGCAGGTGGGGGACATTGGCTTTCCCATAAACGTGTCATTTCCCAGCTCCTGGCTTTACACGCAGGGCCCGCTTGCAGCCCCCCCTACAAGGCACAGGGCCCAGAGCCTCAATTCCCATCCGCACGCGAGGGGGTTTACACGCCGGTCCCCAAGGGACATATCTGGTTCAGCCACCTCTGAGGCCACGGGACATCCATTCCTCTCACCGCTGGGGTAAGTGCCCTCATTTCTGACACCCAGGGGACTCCCTTGCTTGCTTTCAAGGTCAGCTAAGAAGTAGAAACCAATTTTAAAAAATGTTTCATCTAACGTTTCCGTGTGTTTGGAAGAGGAAGTGAGAGGGCTCCCCCATCAGCTCAGCCTGCCATTTTGACCCGGAAGTCTGTACTGTGAATAATAAAGCAGTTAACAACGGAAAACACTCTTACAGCATTTACTACGTGTGAGGCACTATTCTAAGAGCTTCACAAACAATGCTATAAAACAGGCACTGAAATCCCCATATTAGAGATGAGAAGGTCAGGAGAGGAGTAAGTAACTTGCTCAGGGTCACAGAGCTAATAAGTAACCGAGGCAGTTTGGCTCTTCACTGCTAAATACTATCCCCATGATACTCATTTGTGCCATTCAGCCAGTACCTTCTGCAACCCCCCACCCCCGCATCACTCAACCAGACATATTGGTAGGATTACACTTCCCGGCACATGACTAGCTCTGACCAATGAGTTGCGAAAGAAGTGGACCAGTCAAGGGGCGCCTGGGGCGGCTCAGTCGGTGAAGCGTCCGACTTCGGCTCAGGTCATGATCTCACGGTCTGTGAGTTCGAGCCCCGCGTCGGGCTCTGGGCTGACAGCTCGGAGCCTGGAGCCTGCTTCGGATTCTGTGTCTCCCTCTCTCTCTCTGCCCCTCCCCTGCTCATGCTCTGTCTCTCTCTCTCTCTCTCTCTCTCTCAAAAATAAGTAAACATTAAAAATAGTAATAATAAAAAAATTTGACCAGTAACTTCTGGGCCAGAGCATTTAATTGTAGGAACAAGTCCCTCGAGATCTCGATCTCCAACACACTGTCCCGAAATGTCTGAAATGGTGATGACTCCATCAGCCGGGGATCTCAATGAACTATGCCCACCAATGATCTACAATGGACAGGCACTGAAAGATAAAAAATATAATAAGCATTCCGTAGTTGAAGATGCTTATGTTTGAGGATTACTGTTCATAAAAATTAAGTTTATTATGTTAACATGTAATAGTTTGTTTTCGTTTTTAAAAGAATTAATCAATGTTTTTTTAAATGTCTCCTTTTAATTTCAAATGCAGTTAGTACTGACAGAGTTAATCCACATAAACAAAAGCTCTGAGGAACTGTCAATAATTTTTAAGAATACAGGGGCACCTGGGTGGCTCAGTCGGTTGAGCGTCCGACTTTGGCTCAGGTCACCGTCTCGTAGTTCATGAGCTCGAGCCCCACGTCGGGCTCTGTGCTGACAGCTCAGAGCCTGGAGCCTGCTTCAGATTCTATCTATCTATCTCTTTCTCTCTCTCTCTCTCCCCCTCCCCTGCTCATGCTCTGCCTCTCTCTGTCTCTCAAAAATAAATGGTAAAAAAAATAAATAAATAAATACAAAGGGGTCCTAGACCACACAGTTGGACAATCGCTATACTACGTAATGTCACCATAACCAAATGAAAGAAAGCCTAGGTAGTGATATTGATACCGATTAATAGGTCTAAAGGGCAAGTGCATCAGAGATAAAGGCAGATATTTCTATAATGGTAAAAAGACACAACCACCAACATAAAATAAAATAGCCCATAGTACATATATATGCCTAAAAGCCTCTCCTTGAAATGTATAAAATAAAAAACCGGCCAGGGGTGCCTGGGTGGCCCAGTCAGTTAAGTGTCTGACTTTTTGATTTCAGCTCAGGTCATGCTCTCACCCTCCCAGAGGAGATCGTGATGAGTGGAGAAGGACCAGTATGAGACAGGATGTGATTCTCTGACCCCTCTGCAACTCAATGAGAAAATCAACAATTCAACAAAAGATGGTTTAACAACACCTGGAAATTTAGAAACAAGGAGTTAAAAATGAAAACTGACGGCAATTATAAAATCTAATGGGCTCAATGGAATTAAAAATACTGAACGGCAGTATCTGTGGCCGTAGGACTGCTATTTGTAGGAAGATGCACAAGCTTTTAGTAGATTTCCAAAGAAGAAATAGTATAAATTAGTCTGGAGCCGCAGCCCTGCTCAAAACTGCTGTGAACATAATCGTTTCCTGACTAGGACTGTTGATTGTGGCTAAAAGAAACCAGAGTCCCTCCCAGGAAAATATAAATTCTCTGTAATTTTCAGGGCTTACTAGGTGTTCACGCTGTGAACAGTCCTGGCTCCAGATCCTTGCACAACTTCATCCGGGTCCACGCACCTACGTTACTCACTCTTTCCCGGCCACAACAGCCTTCTTGGACTTCTAGGGTTCTCTCCAGCCTCTGGGACCTCACATGGGATGTCCGGCCGCTCCCGGGATGCGGCAGCTGCCCGCAGCCAAGGCCGGCCCATCCCTGAGACCTCAGCCGCCACCTGGCCGTGGGGCTCTGTGTCATCCCGGCTACGGCGGCTGGCCTCGTCTCTGACAGCACTCACCATGACCAGAGAAGGTACCCTGATGTGGGCGAGTACTTGTTCAGTGTCTGTCTCCCCCACCCAGACAGTAAGCGCAGTAAAAAAAATAAAATAAAATAAAATAAAAAAGAGGGGCGACCTGGTTTCTCAGTGCTGTTTTTCACGATACAAAGGCCCATGGTTGGAAAAACGAGCAAATGCCCCCACTGCACTATGCTGATTTCCTGTCCCCCAAAGCGGCCGAGTACTCTCAGTTTAGATGCGCGAACTACTATGAACACCGCAAAGGGCACAGACGCAGATTTATAGACCTGGCTCCCTTATTCTGAGCAAATTAAACAAATGACAAATGACAAATTAAACAGATTAAACAAATGACAGGAGTAAGTGGGAAGTCGGGCGATTCCCCATAACGGAGAGCACAAACCTGAGGGATGGTCAGGGCACTGCCCAGTGGAGGTCGAAGGTCACCCCTACACGACCCCTGCCTGCCTTCCCCTCCGCCTGCTCTCCCTTCTCCTCTTCACCGGGCTCTCTGGACTCTGGGGACACTGGCCTTCTCGCACGTTCGTTCCTCAACGTGCTGTGCTCCTCTGCACATAAGGAGCTTTGCATATGCTGTTCCCTCTGTTTGACATGTTCTTCCCTTTAAATCTCAGTACAGTGGTCATTTCCTCAGGGAAGGCTTTCCTGGGCCTCCAACTGCATCAGGCTATTCTGTTGCCCTCGTGGTACCCTGTATGCTGCTTACCAGGGTCTCTAACTGGGGACCTGTGCGGTGATCTGTCTAATTTCAGCCTCCCGCACCAGAGCAGAAGCTCCATGAGGGCAGAAGCCGTGTGTTCAGCCGTAGCTGGAGGCCCACATTCCAGCACAGATAGGAAGATGGCAGGCGGCTGGGGGTTGGGGGAGGGATGACCTCAGACTCCTTCCCACCCTCAGAATTTCTGAGATGGAACTAACTCACAAGTTTCTTTTCTTTTCTTCTTTCAACATTTATTCATTTTTTTTCTGAGAGACAGAGCATGAACGGGGGAGGGGCAGAGAGAGAGGGAGACGCAGAATCTGAAACAGGCTCCAGGCTCCGAGCTGTCAGCACAGAGCCCAACGCGGGGCTCGAACCCACGAACCGTGAGATCATGACCAGAGCTGAAGTTGGATGCTCAGCCAACTGAGTCACCCAGGTGCCCTACAAGTTTGTTTTTTTTTTTTTTTCATGAATGAAGTGCGGGCGTCAGAGCCCTGCTAATTAGCTGTGCTAATCCTAGCAGCTGGGCAAGTGCGCTGAATGAAATCCCAGTAAAGGAAACTTGAATCCAGGTCGGCACAGCCATTTACAGAAAACTGTTCCTGCACCTGACGTTTACGTGTCTGCATTCCAAAGCCGGGGGCGCGGGGAGTGGGGAGGGGTGTGAGATTCCGTGTCGGTTCACAAAAGCCCGCTTGACGGGTGAAGGGCCTGATGCCACAGGGAAATGCTCACAGAGTCTGGGCCCAGCTCTCCTGGGTCACAGCTCTGGGTGGTGGATCCGGCGTCCCACTGCTCACATGCCACCTGCCAAGCAGTGACAGGAACTCCCTGCACCTTGGGCCATTTTATATTTCCCTGGAAGGGGCGCCTGGGTGGCTCAGTCGGTGAAGCGTCCGACTTCGGCTCAGGTCATGGTCTTGCAGTTGGTGAGTTCAAGTCCCGCGTCGGGCTCTGTGCTGACGGCTCGGAGCCTGGAGCCTGCTTCGGATTCTGTGTCTCCCTCTCTCTCTGTCCCTCCTCTGCTCGTGCGCTCTCTCTCTCAAAAACAAATAAGTGTTCAAAACAACAACAACAACATTTTATATTACCCTGAAAAAAAAAAAGGTGGTTTCTGCCTGTCTTGCTTCCCTCCAAGCGGGGGCCGGGGGTGGGGGGGTGGGGAGCACCAGACAACATGGCTCCTACCACAGTCACGGCCTTCCAGGGTTACAGGCTCGCGCAGGGCTGGGAAGCATCCTTCCAGCTGGTCTCCCAACCCCACTGCTCGCCAGGAGGGCCGCATGGGCAGGGGGCACTTACTAAATCACAGAGTGCTGTACTAGGTCGAGGCGGAAAACCAGGTAAGTACTCTGTAGCTCTGGAACACAAAGAGTCTTCTTACAGCGGTGTTTCCCAAACGTCAGCTTTTCAAGTACCACCTTTAGAATTCTTTGCCGTGTTCGTATTTCATCCACACCATACACGCTCAATGTTTTCCTTTGTATCAAGTCGCTATTATGCTTTTATAATAATATATTATTACATAAATATTACGCTTATTATGGTACATATTATGCTTATTTTTCTGCTTATACAGTTTAATTGAATAAGGAAACTTTATATTGCTGTGAAATCACAGGTTTCGAATGTTAGCCGTTTTTATTTCTGTCACACGTTGAACTATGCAACTATTAAGATGTAAAGTGTTTCTCCACATATTTTCTAAAACCACCTTGCCTAATAACACACTTTGGGAAATCCTCATCCTGAATACCCCACCAAAAATTCTGTCATCGAACTGTCCACGCATTTCATTAATACAAAACTAAATTCTATTATCAAAGTGCTAAATAAACGGTGTGGGAAGCTTCCGGTAGAGATCGCCTGGGGCACTGGCAATGCAAACTTCCTTCTGTGAAGGCTGCTTGGAAGAATTTCTTCAAGAAGAGGAGCTACAAACACCTGGAAGGCTCAAAATATCGAAACGCATTTTTTTAGCATAAGGGTGGTTAACCAGAATTTACTGACAACTGATTAAATAAAAACCACCGTTAATTCTTAGATTAGCTGCCTGTTGCTGTGCTAACAAATTATCACAAACTTAGGGGCTTAAAACGACATACATTCGAATTTCACGTCCATGTGAATTCCCAGTAAGTATGAAACTAAATTTGATTTTCTCCTGCAAAACTGTCTCATGCCAATTCGATTTCCAGTCCAGGTGGAAGGATCTTGAAGGACAGATGAAAATTCTTCCTCCCCAACAGTACACACCACGTTTTCCAGGAGTCAATAGACATCTATGCATGTTCTTGAATAAAGCGTGATCTAAGACCCAGAAAAGAAACCACTCCCACCACCGACTCATTCCTTTACAGGAGATCAGAAGTCCCAAGTCAGTTTCACTGGACCGAAGTTATTGTCCCTCCAGGGGCTGCAGGGAAGAATTCATTTCCTGGCCTTTTCCAGCTTTTAGAGCTACGTTTCCTGTATCCCTTGGCTTATACCCTCTTCCTCCGTCTTCAAAGCCAGCAGAATAACATCTTTTCAGTCACTACCTTACCGTCTTCTTTCTCATATCTCTCTCTGCCTCCCTTTTATAAAGGACACTTGTGATATTTAGGACCCAACCACATAATCCAGGATGATCTTCCTGCCTCAATACCCTTAATTCCTTAACAAATCGGCAAAGTCCCCCCTGCCATTCCAGGGATCAGGATGTGCATATTTTGGGGGGGGGGGGGTCACTCTCCAGCCTACCACATTACCTTCCTAGACTTTCAACGTGAAAATTCAGTTGAGGGGTTCTGAAGACCTTTGCGATGGCAATTCCCGCCTTTGTGTGTCCTTCAATGACATTAGTCATACTATTAGTCTAGCTCTTTGAAAGGACACACTGGTCTCATCAACCTCAGTATTGACACTATGAAGGCAGTTTGCCTCCTTTGTCACTTTGGTTTCTTTTAGAAAACAAGGAAGTGCTCAGAGATTAACAGAGAAGCATCAGAAGGATTGGGCCAAATTTGGGATATCTGAACATCAAAAAGAATGATGAGGACTGGCACATATTAGCAGAAACTGGTGTCTCGGCCTGCTTCTGGTGCCCTTTTTGCCATCAGAACTGTGCTTCCACGGTTCGTCTTCTTGCTGCTGACTTTAAGGCTTGGCCAATGCCAAAATCAGGTCTCAAAAACACCTACATTGATCGAGTCAATCTCGTTCATTTGCTTGTGTTAGTGCTCTTTTCAAAAGGCCCTGTCCTCTTGAGCATGAACTTTAAGGAGCTGCTTGGTAAGCCAGTGCCATGACTCCCCTTCTGGAACAGCGTCTGGGTAGTCGGACATGAGCCCTTTGTGGCCAGCTATCCGTACATCTCAGCTTGAACTAAAGGGCACTAAACTCTGTAGTTCCCTAAGTGATCTCATTGGCTCGGTTCCCCAGCCTACTCACCTGCCACCCCTACCTTCACCTGCTCCCACCCCCACATCCAGGGTGTGGTTGGGTTCTCCCCTCCTTCCCCCCCATACTGGGACTTTCACTTAACCCCTAATCCTTTTCCTCATTAGGCCTAGTCATCGGCCCACAAACAGGGAAGTTACTGGTGTTGGTCTGGCCCTTTTTAACTCTACGTGAGAAGATTAGAACCTGAATTCCTATACTGACGATAATTCAGCCCGTCGGCCTTGCGGGTTATGTTCTAAGTACAACGTATTTTGTTAAGAAGGTCTTGACAGTTGATTCCAAAATGGCCTGGCTGGCCTATTGTTTTTCTCATCTAATGAAAACCCAAAAGAATAATCCAGCAGGTCAGTAAATCAAATAGAGATATTTACAACAAAAGTGGTATCCTGCTCCGGGGTCCCCGACGCCTCGTTACGCACTCAGATCACAATAAAAATCCAGATGGGGCTGCCACCCTGTTCTCAATACCTACAGATATAATGGCCTTTCTGATTTGGACAAAGGAAAGAAAGGCTGATTGTAGTCTTGGCAGGGACAGAATTTTTTATCCTCAGAGAGTCTCTCCGTTCCTACAAAGGAAAATGGCTGACTCTGCCCTATTTCTGAGGAGTGAATGTGCACATTAGAAAACCACCAGCATAACAGCAATCTCTCTGGGAGGCCGCCACAGAGAAAACCCAGCTTATTTTGGAACTAAGTGGAAAAATGCCTCGTGTTTATCTATATACACACGTGTGTGTCCGGGTCCGGAATGGAGATGAGGAGTGGGAGGTATGGAGGAAGAAGGGAGGACGATGCGGGTAAAACGTGGGCTCAGAAGGAAGAGCCTCCGGCCGTGCCAAGGACGGTACCCGCGTGTCTGTGTGACTCCGAATGCACGTCTGTGCGCGTGCGCGATTTGCATCTACAGAGCGAGCACAGAGGAGACCGCACGAAAGGAGAGCACGGAGTCAGTTCTCTCAGGACGTTTGCTGGGGGCGCTGGCTCTCACGCTTTGCAGGACACTGAGATCATCTGGGGAGCCTTAAAGACGCTGGCCCTGGCCGCACCCCTGGAGATTCTTGTCGAACTGGTATGGAGTACTGTGGTGAGCCGAACAACGGCCTGGACGGCGTCTACTATTCCAGTCTCCGGAACCTATGAACATATTACCACGCACGGCCAAGGGGCATTCAGGTGGCTAATCAACTGCCCTTAAAGGGGGGAAATCATCCCAGATTACCTGGGTGGGCCACACGGAATCACAAAGGTCCTTAAAGGCAGGAGAAGGAGACAGAAGTTAGAGGTCAGAGTGATGTGATGTTAGACGGACTCGATCCGCTATTGTCGGCTTTGAAGACGGAGGAGGGGCCCGCGAGCCAAGGAATGGAGGAAGCCTCTAGAAGCCAGAAAAGGCAAAGAAATGAATGCATCCCTGGAGCCTCAGAAAGGAATGCAGCTCTGTGAACGCCTCGCCTTTTCAGCCCAGGGAGGTGCGGGCCAGACCTCTGACCTCCAGAACTGTTAAGATGGCAGGTGGGCGTTGTTTCTAAGCCACTAAGTTTATGGGAATTTGTTACGGCAACAAGAGAAAACGAACACTGGCGTGGCCTGGGCTTTGGGGGTTTGGGGGGCGGTTAACGGCTCCCCAGGTGATTCTAACAGGCAGCAAAGTTTAAGAACCACGGGACTGCAGGAAGACAAGGACAAGCCGGCAGGATCGCTTATGCCACAGAGATGCCTGGTGATCGCGCCTGGGAGGTGAGCAAGTTCCCCCCCGCCTCCACCAAGAAATCCACCACCAGTTCGCAGCCACCGGCCCAGAGATGACCACACGTGGCGGACGGAGCCACATCACAGCATGGGCGTGCTTCACCATTTTGGTGGCTAGAATCCTTCCTAGTCTGACCCACTGAACAGGCCCTGTTTCCTGTAGATAAAGAACAGTTATCCCTGCGAACAGATTTTCTCTAGAGCTTGTTTTCTTACCGACGCTCTTTCAGGGAAGGAACCGGCCGATGACTGAATTACATGCAAATATATAATCGAGCACATTCATGTTAGCGCCATCGGGATAAGGACTCAAATGTCCTCCGCTCTGCGTTTGAACTATTTTTTTTTCATTTTTTTTTTTAACGTTTGTGCGCTTATTTTCTCAGAGCGAGCGCAGGTGTGCATGCACGCGTGAGTGGGGGAGGGGCAGAGAGCGAGAGGGAGGGAGGGAATCCCAAGGAGGCTCCGCTCTGCTTTGTCAGCGCAGAGCCCGATGTGGGGCTCGAGTCCACGAACTGTGAGATCGTGACCCGAGCCGAGATCAAGAGTCAGACGTAACCAACTGAGCCACCAGGCGTTCCGCGTGTTTGAACTGTTTACAAACCACTACTGGGATTATAAATTTAGAGGATCTGTCCCTTTGCTTTAGCAACCTACTTATTTACGACAGATGATAGCCAGATGGACTTTATGATAAATGCAACAGCACTACGGGAAGAAATTAGCTCATTCTCAGTGGCCATGGAGAAAAGAGCTTGCTGCGTGGTTCTGACAGGCACAGCCCTGCCTTTGGGGCAAGGATTCGTCCGTTCCCAGGCTGCCGCGCTCGCAGGTGCGTGGGCAATTCCTTGAACCCCACGCCATCACCAGCCTCCATGACACCATCACCAAAGCTAAGGTCTTAGAACCTTCCACCTTTCTCTCCCTACGTCGTCTTCCTCAGAGAGGAAGGGCAGGGTAGTAGAAAAGGCAGTCACGAGCATCGGGTGGCCCGTGCTGGAACTTCGGTGCTGTCACTTCCAAGTGACGTGACGTTAGGAGGCCCGTCAGCCACTCCGAGCTCCGTCTCTAGCAAACGGGGTTAACGCTGCCTTTGCGATGCTGCGTACGGATTCAATGCAATGACAGTGATGAACAAGCTGCACACACAGGAGGGGCTCTTGCTAAATGCCGGCTGCACGGACACCCCACTGTTGCTATGCTTTCACACCTCACCTCCATGCAGAAGCTTCTGACATCCCTCCTCTGTAGCCCTGTGCTGTCACTGAGCCCCGGGAGCACACCTCCATGGGCCCACTTGACCTTTCCACTCAGATGGCTCACTGGCATCTCTACCTGGACACCTCCCGACTGCGCTCAGGGTCTCCACTCACAAACCAGTGGCCCTCCCGCCCCCGACCGTCCACCACAGTACAGGTGTCACCGGTCAGTCACCTGCATCCGCCCTCCTCCCCACCCTCCCCACCTCCACCGAGGCTCTCCATCAGGCCCCGCCCCTCACGCCACACGCCCGCCCCCAGCACAGGAGCCTGGCAGGTGGGCCCCCCCCGACAAAGCTCGGTTTCTCCCCGGCCATCCTGCGGTGTGGGAACCAGTCTGGCTCCACCAGATCTGTCACCTCGAGTCCAGAACGGAGATCTTCAAGGGCTTCTCTGCCCTGCAGCCTGGTAGTGCTGATGAGGGAGGGGCCAGCTCCACCGGGGATGTGGACCACACGGGGTCCCCGCGGCCCAGTGAGCCTCACATCACGCCCAGCGCTCTGAGCCATTTATCACGTCACCACATAAAGGACACGCTCCTGGAAGCCTTGCATGGCTCAGAATATGACGAATTTTTTTTTTTTTTTTAGTTTTTGAGAGAGAGAGACAGAGCATGAGCGGGGGAGGGGCAGAGAGAGAGAGAGAGAGAGAGAGACAGACAGACAGACAGACTCTGAAGCAGGCTCCAGGCTCCAAGCTGTCAGCACAGAGCCCAACGCGGGGCTTAAACCCACGAACCACGAGATCATGACCTGAGCCGAAGTTGGACGCTCAACCAACTGAGCCACCCAGGCACCCCCAAGAATACGACGGATTTTTTAAAGCAGTGACAAGGGACTGGCAATTTCTTATCAAATTTCTTTGCGTGGTTTAGTTAACCACTATCTGAATCTACCACAAACCACCCTCAATGGCGTCCAACTGTAATAACCTGTCAACATTAAACTACTTTACGTGTTTTGTAGTACCAAAATCATTTAACGAACATTAGAGCCTTGAGTATTTATACTAAACGGCAAACACGGTTGACCCCAGACATGTTCTTACCATTTTGTTCATCTAGTTCATTCCCAATCTCCTTTCCCATCTGTTTCTGGCGACTTATGATGGAGGACAGGGCATCGAGGCCTGCATCCTGTTCTGAAAGAAAAAGCAAAACAGGCCACTAAAAACCAAAGGAAAACAATTTGAAGTCCATACCTAGGCATGTAGTGCAATTCAATATACGGTAAAAGCAATATAAGGAAAAGAAACAAAAAAACAGTTAATATTATTAAGAGAAAATAAAGAAAACAAACTATTAAATACTTATTTCACACCTTAAGCTAAAATGATTTCTTTTTTTATTTTAATTCTTTTTAAGTTTATTTATTTTTGAGAGAGAGAGAGAGAGAGAGAGAGAGAGAGTGAGTAGGGGAGGGCAGAGAGAGAGAGGGAGGCACAGAATCCGAAGCAGGCTCCAGGCTCCGAGCTGTCAGCACAGAGCCCGACGTGGGGCTCGAACCCACAAACCACGAGATCATGACCTGAGCCGAAGTCGGACACTCAACTGACTGAGCCACCCAGGCGCCCCTAAAGCGATTTCCAGATAAATTAAATTTTAAGATTGCAAATGAAATAACAGAAGTTTTGACTACATCAACATTTAAACTTTCTGATGCTTAATACACAAAGAGCATTTACAGCTTAGTTAAGACAATTTTCCAATTTTCTAAATGGGCAAAGGATACAGACATGAATTTCACAAAAGAATAAAAACGGAAAAATAAATAAAAGCTTTGACATCACTACTTTTTAAAAAAAATTCAATAAAAGTAACAACGATGAGTTTTTGTTTTTGTTTTTGTTTTTTTTTTTTTTTTTTGGATTATCGGATATGCAAGGATTTAAAGGCATGCCGATGCCCAGGGTTCACCAGTGTGTGACGGAGAAGCTCCTATGTACTATCACGGGAGTACAGGTGACATACCTTTCTGGAGAGCAGATTGGGCCTGTCTTTTCATCGATCAATTCCATGTGTAGGAATGTGAGAAAACATTCAGCTAGTATGCAGTGAAGTACGTACAAGGATATTCCTGGACACGTTTCCTGTGCTGGTTATCAGTTTTATTGCCTCTGAACCCCAACCTCACCCTTTTTGACTGTGCAGCGAAAATACACCTGGGTCCTTTAAGTAGCTTTTCCTTTGCCAGCTTTGTCAATAGACAGGACTGCGGAGATACTGCGGGAGGACAACGTTCGGCTTCCTGGCTCCAGCCCACTCTGTGCCACGAGCCCGTGCACAGCAACACCAAGAGACCAGCAACTTCTTACGACACACCCCCACCTTGGGCCGTTTTGTAACAGAATACCTCCGGCTCAACACTGCCATGAGGACAGTATTCCCTGGCACCCCAGAGGGCAGATTTCCGGCAAGTTCCCCCAGCTCAGCACCGCAGCGACCCCCACACCTCAGTCCCAGGGGTGTGGGGTGCTTCCTAGGACACTCGATTTCAGTCTGAGAGTTTGTGATTGCACCTTACGCCTGCTGTTTCTGTCTCCTTGCTACTTGCTACCAATCCCTCATTACCCTGATCCCCTTTGGTTAATAAAATATTCAACTTTCCCTGTTCAAATTTCTTTTTCCTGATTGGATCCAGACTGATACGTTTCTAATAGCGAAACCCTGGAAACTACTGAATGCCCAGACATGGGGATTTGTTTAAAAACATACAGTATATTCATAAGGAAAACACTAATAGCTACTAAAAATGATATAATACAGGAATATTTTGATGTTAAAAGAAGTTCATGATATGTCAGTAAGTAAAAAAGAAAAAGCAGGATGCTAAACGATATAGAGTAAAACAGCAAAATATATAGCAAAACGATGCAGAGCAAAATAGTAAAAAAATAGTTTGTGTTAAATGTAAAGATGTATTACTTTTCTAGATTCTGAAATTTTAAAGATAAAAGAATTCGAGTCACTCTAGATATTGTCTTTAAAATGTGATGTTGTTTCTTTGTTTTCTTTTGTTTTGTTTTTTAACTAGGCAATTTCAGCCATCTCTTTGAGCTTTTTTACCTTGCTTTCGGGTGCCTTGGGAAGAACATTCTGGGGCTGAGCCTCATGGCTTTCTACCCTAGCAATATGCCAGATGAGGGCAACGTGCCATGTGCGGCCTGACTTGCTGATGGGGATTTTTCAACGACTGCTTCACAGAGAAGCGTGATCTACAAAAGCAGGAATCACGAAGGTCTTTTCTCACCCAAGATCACATTGACATTTACTTATTTTTTTTCCTAGTCTTTTCAGGGAATTAAGCCATGACACTTAACTTGTTAATTCATCTGGAATTTATTTGAACTAATGGTGTGAGGTAAGGACCCCTTAGTAACATTTTTTGACACTATGTATGTTTTTAACTACACAAATGACCTGCCATCTCCAGGGATTGTTCCAAGGGACCATTTTATAGCAAAAATCACTTTACGATGAGGTCCTTTTGGTCTTAAGTAACAACCTTTTGGATGGCCTCCAAGTTAAATCTATCATCGGCCTAGCGCCACTATAGGATGACCGATGTTATGGTAAGATTCCAAATGCATCCCAAGAATAGTCTATATGAAGGACCAAGGGTCAAGTGTCAGCCTGGATTAAAAGGGAAAACAATTAAAGAGAGGAAAGGAGATTCCTCCACGGTTCCAATTAGGAAAAGAATCATTAAAGTCCTGAAGTCTCTTTATCTAGTAGAGACACGGATTGTGAATGAAAAAACCTATCCCTCCCTCTTTTCTTTCAACCTTCACCCACTGTCTGACTTAACTGCAGAAAGGTTATCTCGCTAACGCAAAACAGAACGAGGGTTAAAAATTCTGCGCCACCCGGATCATTTGTGCAAGAACTTAGCACACTATGTTCCTCACTATGTTCGAGTGCTGTCCATACTCCCAAGACACAGAAGGTCCAGGTAATGGAGACGGTTGTGTATGTGTCACTGACCATCCTGATGACCCGAGCATCTCCGGGCTTACCACAGCATTTCTAAGGGGATGTGGCACAGTTACCCGAGAGACAATGAGCCAAGATAAAATGCTGCTGCTCATTTTATACAATCAAGACCCACGCAATGATGCAGAGGCGTGCAAACCTACGCTAACATCACGTTCATAGCTCATTACCGTAATCTGCCCCCCATCACATAGCCCAAGTCACCCTGATACCATGATCATTTGCAACATGCCACACTCTCCCAATCATCTGTCAGCATTACAATGGTGTGAATTTTTAAAAATGTAGGAGCACCGGGCTACATATGATAACGGCCCCCTGAAGATGTCTTCATCCCAATCCCTGGAACCTGAAAATACGTGACCTTACATGGCTAAAGTAACTCTGCAGATGTGAATAAGGCTAAGGAATTTGAGATGGGAGAATGTTCTGGATTATCCAGGTGGGCTCAATGTAATCGTGAGTCCTTAAAAACAGAGAATCTTTCCCAGCTGCGCTCAGAGGGAGCTGTGAAGAAGGGTCGGAGGGTTGCAAAGTGTAGGCTTTGAACACCAAGGAAGGGGACTGTCAGCCAAGGGACATGGGTGGCCTCTAGAAGCCAGAAAAGGTGAGGGAATGAATTCTTCCCTGGAGCCCCCAGAAAGGAAGCAGCCCAGCCAATGCCTTCATCTTGCCCAGTAAGATCTGTTCTGAACTCCTGACCTTTAGAACCATAAACTGACAAATTGGTACACCGAGTCACGAAGTCTGTGCAAATTTATTGCAGTGGCAACAGAAAACTAATACACTCATTGTTTTGAAAATCCCTCTGGAATAATTAGGTGTTTGGATGCTTCCTATCTTTAGACATTCTGAAAAACCATCCTCTAACGGAACATCTTGTAATTGTGGGAGGACTATCTGGTGGCTGTAGGTCGGAGAGGGACAATCAGCATGATGAATTCTTGCCAAAAATAACAAACCCGATTCTGATCAAGCCCGCTGAACCTAACTACCAATTTACAGAAAATATGTGGGGCAGAGGAGGACGTTAAACAATATATGGGGTTACAAATAGCAGGTCTAGATACTGGGAAAGTCCAAGGCGAATGACCCTACTTCTCCAGCAAAGAAATTGCACAGGGAGGAAGAGAGAGCTGGCAAAAGTACCTATCTATTAAAGAAACTTAACAGACACATCAATTAGTTGCAATGTCCATACATATATTCAGATCCTGAATCGAACGATCTAAAAAACAAAACAAAACAAAAAAAACCACACCCACACACAAAACCATCATGGGACAATCCGGGAGGTCTGAACATTGGATATCTGGTTATATTAAGGAATTACAATTAACTTATTAAGGGTGATAGCAGCATTGCAGTTACATTCTTAAAAAACCGGTCCTTATCTTCTGCAAGCATACTTTAGGGATATGTTCCAGAATATCCATGGTTGAAATGATACGATGCCTAGGATTTGCTTCAAAAATAATTCAGGTGATGGGGTGCCTTGTGCTCTGTCTCTCTCTCTCAAAAATGACTAAACATTCAAAAAAACATAAAATGTAAAGAATTAAAAGAAAAATCCAGGTGACGGGCAGGAGAGGGAGGAGGGTAGACATATAGATGAAACGAGATTGGTTATGCGTTGTTAACTACTGAAGCAATTGATGGGCAGAATGGGATCATTGTCTTACTCTCTCTACTTACATAGTTGTGCAATCGTCCACGGCAAAAAGTTACCGATACTTTAACAAGTAAATAAAACAGAGGGATATTCCTAGGAGCTGCAATCTCAGGCCCCCCACCCGAGTGCGTGACAAGGGCCCAAGGGCTGGGGCTATGTCTTCTTTATCCTGTACTTTTGCCCCAGTTCTGAGCCCAACTGGTGGCACAGAGCATACTTAATAAATATGCTTAAAGCAAGGAACGACACAGAGGGCCCACTAGGCTTGCGCAAGGAGGCGCTAGTCTCTACTAGACATGCGCAAAGGCTTGCGGGCAATACGAGGTAGTCCTCTTGAGTTTAGGTAGTAGGAAAGGTAGCTGATGTTGGGTTGTCCAGGGTCCAGAGAGAGGCACTGGGGATTCCCACATTTGATGCAAGGAGGTACTGTCCCTGGATAAGGGGGAGTAAGGGACAGACGGGGATAGTGGATATGCTGCAGAAAGTTAATTACTACATTGGGAAAACTCCCAGAGCAAGTCCTAAGAGTAGATGTTTGTTTGTTTGTTTTCAGTTTATTTACTTATTTATTTATTTTTAATGTTTATTTATTTTTGAAAGAGAGAGAGAGCATGTGAGCAGGGGAGGGGCAGAGAAGAGGGGAGACACAGAATCTGAAGCAGGCTCCAGGCTCCCAGCTGTCAGCACAGAGCCTGACGTGGGGCTTGAACCCACGAACTGTGAGATCGTGACCTCAGCCGAAGTTGGACGCTCAACCGACTGAGCCACCCGGGGGCCGCTATTTATTTTGAGAGAGAGAGCAAGTAGGGTAGCGGCAGAGAGAGAGAGAGAGAGAGAGAGAGAGAGAGAGAGGGAGAGAGAATGAATCCCAAGCAGGCTCCGCACTGTCAGTGCAGAGCCCGACGCAGGGCTGGAACTCAGGAACCGTGAGATCACGACCTGGGCCTAGGTCAAGAGTCAGATGCTCAACCGACTGAGCCACCAAGGCGCCCCAAAGAGTAGATATTTTTAGTTTTGTTGAAGCTGTGGTTGCAAGGGTTCAAAGATCAGCTACCAAGGTTTGCCAGTCCGGCTAGCCACGTTCCCCACTGCTATTTCACATGACGATACCAAGAGACCTAAGAACACAGACGTCCAGAAGGAGTGCACAACTCTCCTGCTAGAATCTAGAAAGAACATCTACAGAACAAAGGTAAGAAGAGACGGGATTAAGAAACCCGCACAACGAGAGCCCCTGAGTAAAGTAGAATGAGGCTTCATACCTCCTCAAGGTCTGCCATATGACTCAGAGACAAGGGTCTCAGCTAGCCGAGAGGTCGCCTTCCTTTGTTTCATCTCACGGGTTTTCGAGGTGATTTGGTTATTGTCAGCCCCTCACCCATCTTCTGCCTAACATCTATTTGTGCCTTAAATTACTGCTTATGCAGCACAGAAGCCAAGCCTGGCTAACCGGTTGTAATGAGGCCTCGGATCTAGGTTAGGAAAGGAAAGCATTCATTGCTTGAGTCTCAGTTCTACCGATAAACTGTTATTGTGGGATGCGTTTCAAAGTGTTTCTAAGGGTCGACAAAAGTACAGAAAGGCTAACGGATTCCGTGGGCGGAAGGAAGTTAGAAATGACCCTTCATGGTCCCTTATTTCTATCTGGTGCAGGACCTGGCAAGGAAGCAAAACCATGGCAACCTCAGCGCATCCCCAAGATTCTTCGGGCAGAGAAAAGGCGAAGCAGGGTTTTATGTAAAGATTGCTTTCAGTCTTTGTGCTTCTCCTTGTAAAACCGCTTGCTAGGAAAGCAAAGAGGAAGACAGCATTTCCCAAACCCCAAGGTAAGGGTAGGAGATGTCTCCTCGACTCTTTCTGCCCGACCTGTCCCTACCCCTCCAACATACCCCAAAGGCCAGCGGGCTTCCAAAGGGCGGGCATCTCCGTAAGGGTGTTCTCCGCTTCGGGGACCAACACAAAAACCTGCAGGTAGCATCCTCTCCCGCCCGACCTCCCACCATCTCTACACATGGCACCTTCCCAGTGACAGGGGACACTTCTCCTGGCTGGAAGCAGCTTTCCTCGGCAAAGAAGCAACAATGCCGGAAAACCCATTCCTGTTGGCTTGCAAGACACCCCTTTCAGGGACCGTCAATCCCGAAGGATAAAGCACTACGAATGAATGGCCCTGCTGCGCGCAAGGCCACACCGCCCTGCACCGTTCATTTTGCTTCCAAACATGATAGTGGGTGAAGTACAGGGAATTAAAGGCATCGGGGAGGCTCAGAGTTCCTTTTGCTAGATAAACTCACTGTGGAAAGGGAGTTCAAGACGGAAGGAGACTTCTGCTTCTGGCCAAGAGGGGCTGACAGGGACCTGATTTACTTCTGGCCTGAAACAACTGGGGGGAAAAAAAAAGAAAACAAAAAAAAAAAACAAACAAACACCAAACCACAGGCAAAATACACAAAACAACAGTTTCAGGAGAGACACGGCCATCAGGGAATGAAGGACAGTGATCCCTGAGGGACGAAGCAAATGAGAGGAGGTCTAGGACTGCCCCAGACATCGCCCGGCGTGGGGAGGAGGGCATCCAGATGGAACCCGGTGGCATCTCTCCGCGGAGAAGCATCCAACTAGGTCAAGGTGGTAAGAGCACCTCAAGGCTTCAGCTGAGCAGTAACCAGGACATGCGCGTGAGGAGACTATCCAAGGCTGGGGAAAGAACCGCCTGAAAGGGCGAGAGGGGATGATCCTCTGAGCTCACACTGGGTTGGAACGCAGTCCCTATTCCCACCGACCAGGTGGCCTCATGATTTACGGGGCATCGGGGGACTCAGAGTGCTTTCAGCTCTGTAGTCGGCTAGACCGCCTCTACACTGGAGTCCGCAAACATCTTCTATAAAGGGCCAGAGAGTCAATATTTGGGGCTCTGTGGTTTATATGGTCTCCAGTGCAGCTATTCAACTCTGCCCCTGTAGCAGGAAAGCATCCATAGATGATACATAAATAAATGAACATGGTTGTGCTCCTATAAAACTTTATTTACGGACATGGCATTACCTTTGAATTTTATATGATTTTGACGAGTCATGAAAGCGTCTTCTTTCGACTATGGACAGTGGAAAAACCATTTTTAGCTTGCAGAGCACACAAAATCAGATGGTGGGTGAGATGTGGTTCACACGTCATGGTTTGCTGACCCCTCCTCTAAAATAAACACTGTCCTGGTCCACCTTACAAAACAATACCCAAATAACTGAACTGCATCCTAGGAAAAAAACAAAACAAACAAAAAACCTCAAGAATATTCCTAGAAATACAAAAATACTTAGTACCAAATACAGAAAAATTCACACCTAGCTTCCAAACAAATGTTTCCCCCCTAAGATTAGAAACAAGCCCAAGGAAATCTGTTCTCACCATTTCTAGTTGACATTGTACCAGGGGCTGTAGCAAGTGCAATGAGACAAGAAAAAGAAATAAAAGGTGTCCAGACTGAAATGAAAAAGTAAAACCACAAAAATTAAAAGAAAAGGGGGTGCCTGGGTGGCTTAGTCCATTAAGCATCTAACTTTGGCTCAAGTCATGATCTCAGGTTCATGAGTTCAAGCCCTGGGCTAGGCTCTGTGCTGACAGCTCAGAGCCTGGAGCCTGCTTCAGATCTGTGTCTCCCTCTCTCTCCGCCCCTCCCCTGCTTACGCTCTGTCTCTTCCTCTTTCAAAAATACATAAACATTAAAAAAAATTTTTTTAAGAAAGATTACTGGAAAAACCCCAAAATACATGGAGATTAAATAAATGCTTCTGAATAACACATGATCAAAAAGAAATCTCAAGGGAACTTTAAGCATATTTTGAACTAAATAAAAATGAAAACACAACTTATATATTAAAGGGATATGTCAAAAGCAGTGCATAGAGTGAAATTTATAGCACTGAATGCATATGTTAGAAAAAAGATATATATATATCTAAGATCAACAGTCTAAGTTTCCACACCTCAGAAAACTAGAAAAAGAAGAACAAATTAAATCCCAAGTAGGCAGAAGAAAAGAAACAATAAAGGAAGAGAAAGCAATGAAATTTAAATAGGAAGTAACAGAAAAACCACTGAAACCAAAGCTGGTTTGCTGAAAGATCAATAAAATCAATAAGCCTGTAACTAAAAGAGAACACAAATGACTAATACCAGAAATGAAAAAAAGCAGACATCACTACAGTTCTCATGCACATTAAAAGGATAATAAAGGAATATTATGAACAACTCTATGCCCACAAACTGGATAACCTAGACAAAATGGCCCAATTCCTTGCCAGACACAGCTGACAAAATTCACACAAGAAGGAACAGAGGCTCTGAATGGGCCTATATCTATTAAAGAAACTGAATTAACAATAACCTCCCCAAACAGAAAACGCTAGGCCCGATGGGTTTACTGGTGAATTCTACTAAACATTTAAGGAAGAAATTATACCAATTCTCTACAATCTCTTTCAGGGGACAGAAGCAGAGAGAATACTTCCTAACTCATTTTCTGAGGCCACCATTTGTCCTAGACAAAGACATTACAAGAAAAGAAAAACACAGACCAGTATCACTCATGTGCACAGATATAAAAATCCTCAAAAAAATCTTAGCAAATCAAATCCAAGAATGTATAATACACCACAATCAGTGAGATTTATCCTAGGTATGCATGCCTGGTTCAACATTTAAAAATCAATTAATGTGGGGTGCCTGGGCGGCTAAGTCAGTTGAGCATCCGACTTCAGCTTAGGTCATGATCTCATGGTTTATGAGTTCGAGCCCCCACGGCAGGCTCTGTGCTGACAGCTCAGAGCCTAGAGCTGCTTCGGATTCTGTGTCTCCCTCTTTCTCTGCCCCAACCCCTCACCTCTCTCTCTCTCAAAAAAAATAAATAAACATTAAAAAAATTTAAAAATCAATTAATGTAATCCATTATATCCACAGGCTAAAAAAGAAAAATCACATGATCATGTCACTAGATGCAGAAACAGTACTTCACAAAATCCAACATTCACTAATGATAAAAAACTCTCAGTAAACCAGGAATAGAGGAGAATTTCCTCAACTTGATATAGAATACCTACAAAATCCCCAGCGCTAACGTCACACTTGATGGCATGAAACCTGAAGCTTTCCCACTAATATCAGGTACAAGGCAAGGATGTCCGCAACCCCCCCTCCCCCGGCAACCACTCCTTTTCAACACTATGCTATAAGTTCTAGCTAATGCATCAGATGAGACAAGACAACACATGAAAATATGTACAGGTTGGAAAGAAAGAAATAAAACTTTGTTTGCAGATGGTATGATCATGCATGCAGAAGATCCAAAAGAACTGACAAAAATCTCTTGGAACTAATAAGCAACTATGGCAAGGTTGCAGGATACAAGGTTAATATACGAAAGCCATTTACTTTACTATAAACCAGCAACAAAGAGGTGGAATTTGAAATTAAAAACACAATACCATTTACGTTAGCATCCCTCAAAATCAATGTAGCTTAATTGTAACAAACGCACCACTCTGGGGGGGGGGGGTGCTGATGTGGGGGAAGACTGCATGGCTGGGGGGCAGGGGTTACATGGAAACTCTCTGTACCTTCATCTCATTTCTGTTATGTCCCTGAAACTGCTCTAAAAAAACCAAAGTCTTTGAAAAGAAAGAAGTCAAATTTCTTGATTCAGACATGACCATTAGTATAGAAAATCCCACACGCTCTACGAGAGAGCTTTTTAACAAATTAGTGAGTTGGGCAAAGTTGACTGATCCAAGATCGATATAGGTAATCGGTTGTACTTTTATACACTAGCAACAATCAGAAATAGAAATGTTAAAATACCATTAATAAGAGAATAGAAAACATGAAATACTTGGGGAGAAATGTGATAAAAGATGTGCAGGACGTGCACAGTGTCATATGTGTGTCAAAATTTGCTGAATCATACATTTTCAATAGGTGTTATCTGGGACAGGTCACGTATACCTTGATAAAACTGTTCTTAAAAGGAATTAGAAAGAATAGCATATCTGAATACAGAAAAACCATGTACAAAAACAGGAACATGGAAAAGGTCTACTGCACACATTAAATAAGAGAGTAAGAGCTATGGCATTACCCCATCATGATCTCACTTACATAAAAATATGTGTGTGCTTATACCAAGTAAGCCTGAGGAAATATATGCTCATCTGTTTACAGTTTTGAGATTGGAGAAGCAATAAAGAAAGCTTTCCATTTTATACATCCCAGGCTTGTTTGAAATTTCTACAACGATCATGCATTACTTCTGAAATTAAAAAAAAAAAAAAAATAGAAGAACGTAAAAAAATAATTAGGCTTAAAAGCCACTGGGTGAGATGAACTTGAAGACAAGAAGCCAGATGGACTCATTTTGTGTAAGAAAAAGATGGGAAGGGCGCCTGGGCGGCTCGGTCGGTTGAGCATCCGACTCTTGACTTCAGCTCAAGTCATGATCCCAGGATCATGGGGTCCAGTCCTGCATAGGCTCTGCACCTGAGATTCTCTCTCTCTGTCTCAAATTGAAAGAAAGAAAGAGAAAGAAAGAAAGAGAAAGAAAGAAAGAAAGAAAGAAAGAAAGAAAGAAAGAAAGAAAGAAAGAAAGAAAGAGGGAGGGAGGGAGGGAGGGAGGGAGGGAGGGAGGGAGGGAGGAAGGAAAGGGAAGACAGGAAGAGAAAAGAAAAGAAAAGCAAAAAGAAGATGGGAGTGTTGTGTTTGGAGAACAAGTCCCATCACAGAGTAAAGGGAGGTGGGCACATGTCTCTGATTCACCCGGTTTTACCAGATTCAGAGCTCCGTGCACATTCTCTCCCAGTAGAGAATCATTATTTCCCTGGGCTACCTTGATGGATGACACCATCTGTCTGTTCCTTGGGTGTCCTGAGGCACAAAATTGCCAAGAGCTTTAAAAGACCAGCATTGATTCCCCTGTGATCGTCAATGGCTGTAAGGAACATTCAAGGCAGGGGTAAAATTCTGACCAGGTTTCCGAGCCCACGCTCTTGGGGTGCCCAGTACCTTGGATAATTTTCTGCTGCTGTTGCCGGATTTCATCAAAACCCAGGCCTCTGGTCTCCTCTGGCTCCTCGAAGAGCCAAGGGTTGGGTACTCCTCGCTTAGCCCCTCCAGTCATCAGGCTGGACCTAGGAACAAGACCAAATGCGTTACATAACAAAAAACACAGCTTTGCTGCAGATTACTCCCACAAGCGCAGATGTGAGCCTCACGTGCTTTGAAAATGCAATTCGGCCACAATTTACTGCATCCTTAGTTCAATGCCAGCAACTGTGTTCAGTGCTGGACGAGGTCTGAGGATGAATTAAGGCACAGGCCTGGTCCCCCGGAGAATTAGAGCCCGTTAAGGAGACCAAAGCAGCACATAATACCCCTACCAATCTTCCAACACACGTTTGAGTCAATAATCGTAAACGAGGGTCTTAAATTTCCAAAACACAAGGCCACATAGAAGTGGCCTTTTGATTAGGACAAAGTTTGTCTCCCAGGCTACACGACACCAAAGGCACAGATGCTATTTCTCAAGAAGGTGCAAATGTTGCCACCACCACAGATGATGGCATTAAAACAGGGCCACAGGATTCTTATTCAAGGGTATGTGGTTGCTCACAGATAGAAACACACAGAGGGTTTCAAATCCAAGCTTACGAATGTATGATAGCACTCACAACAGAACCAAATCCTGAATTATCGATCTTAATCTTTACTCACCCTAGAAAGCCCAAGCATCCCTGCCAAACCAGACATATCGGTCACCCTGCCATCCGGACACAGGGAACCCGCATTCTCAGCCTCGGTCCCCATGTTTGTAGGATTTTCATCCCAAGGATCGCCTTCCCTGTCCCCACATTCTGTCCAAGCCATGAGGACGGTGCTGTTCGTGGAACCACCTGTGACCATTTCAACCCAGACGTGAACAGTCATTCATCTGGGAGTTGGGTTCCTGGGATTTATGAAACTGATGGTCACGACGACGGTGATATAACTGAACTAGCAGTCGCGATGGTGGTTAACGGGCAGCAAGGACCTGCCACGTGCGATCATAACCCCGGACGACGCGCGTGCGGCCACTGGCTTCTCCGTCACTTCTCACGTTTCTCCTCTTGTCTGGAAATTACTGCTACCCCATAACCTTTGATGTGGGTGAGCCTCCTGCCTACTAGGTACAAGGCAGGAACCGGAAGTCACACCCTTGACCGGACAGCAGGCTGCTCTCCAGCACAGAGCGAGTACCAGATAATTAGATCTCGGCTTCACCACATACCAGCAGATACAGACAGCAATTTCCACCTCAGAGGCCTGCTGGGGAGTATATAAAACAATCCGTTTGGGGCGCCTGGGTGGCTCAGTTGGTTAAGCGTCCGATTTCGGCTCAGCTCATGATCTCACAGTTCGTGGGTTCAAGGCCTGCGTCGGGCTCTGTGCTGACAGCTCGGAACCCAGAGCCTGCTTCCGATTCTGTGTCTCCTTCTCTCTCTCTCTGCCTCTCCCCTGCTCGTGCTCTTTCTCTGTCTCTCCTCTCAAAAATAAATAAACATTAAAAAAAATTTTAAAAATCCACTTACCAAACACTTATTCTGTACTCAACTATGGCATAGGCATTGTTCTTGCTCATGGGAATGAAGGAAAAATAGAATATAGGAAAAACAGACCAAAATCTCTGCTCTTACAAAGCAGAAATTCTTGTTATGGGTGCAGCTTCCATTCTGGTGGGGGGGGGGGGTTGGGGGTAGACCAAGTGTGAAATGTGCGGAAAGTGTATAACGCTGTTCTTGGAAGATAACAGTCACTCAACACGTGGTAACAAGTGTCATGTTACCACTCAATGAGCTGCATACACAGGGCACACGGAAGGATGATTTCTGAACAAATGAGTGGACCCCCAAAAGCCTACCTGTCCTTCAGTTTTAGTTGAGCACTCTGAAACCTAGAGAAGATGATGGTATGTTATGGGAAACAAACCGAGGCAAAACTAGAAGTTTTGATTCCTTGCACTAAGTTTTAATCTTTTTTTAAATGTTTATTTATATTGGAGACAGAGGTGAGTGGGGGAGGGGCAGAGAGAGAGAGGGAGACATAGGATCTGAAGGAGGCTCCAGGCTCTGAGCTGTCAGCACAGAGCCCGATGCAGGGCTCAAACTCACGGACCATGAGATCATGACCTGAGCCGAGATCAAGAGTTGGACACTTAACCAACTGTGCCACCTGGGCACCCAAGAAGAGATTTTTTTTCTTTTTTTTTTTTTTAATGTATATTTATTGTTTTGAGGGGGGGTGTGGAGAGTGGACGAGGGTCAAAGAGAAAGAAGGAGATGCAGAATGAGAAACAGGCTTCAGACTCCAAGCTGTCCAGCATAGAGCCCAACACGGGGCTTGAACCCACGAACCGTGAGATCATGACCTGAGCCAAAGTCGTGAAATCATGACCTGAGCCGAAGTTGAATGCTTAACCGACTGAGCCATCCACACACTGTCTCCCCCCTTCCCCCACCACTGGCCTTGGACTAACATCTTAAACACAGAGCTGGCCTCTCTGCTCAAGGGCACAAACATGCCGAGCCCAAGGACAGCTTGCTTCCACCTTCTCAAAGAGCAGGTGTGTCCCCTTAAAGCCTTACTTTGTTTACCTGGTTGGCCCCAAGTATCTAAGACGTCAAGATTCTGGATTTATTCCCTGGAGTAAACATTCATCTCGCCTAACTGGAGATGGCGTAACGAAAGCAATGGAGAAGGAAAGGAAGAGTGAGTTTACAAAGCACACTCCCCAATTCGTGCACCAGCACCAGCTCTGGATCACAACTGGATTCATGCGGGATGTCGTGTGCGGATCCCTGGGGAAAAGCAAGTACTGACGACCAGGACAACGGGCCAGACACACACACAGTGACCTCACAGTGCATCTATCACCAGCTACAAGCATCCACTCACTCAGATCAGTACACTGCACCTGCCTTGATAGGAGAACATGGCTCCTCCGAAGTTAAAGCTGGAATGTCCCACTGGTGGCCCGTGCCACACCGAGAGCACATTTTTACAAATTATCAAAGGAGAGGGGCACCTGGGTGGCTCGGTCGGTTAAGTGCCCGACTTCGGCTCAGGTCATGATCTCACAGTTCATGGGTTCGAGCCCCGCGTCAGGCTCTGTGCTGACAGCTCGGAGCCTGGAGCCGGCTTCCGATTCTGTGTCTCCCTCTCTCTCTCTCTGCCCCTTCTCTGCTCTCTCTCTCAAAAATAAATATAAAAAAAATTTTATAAATAAATAGATAGATAGATAGATAGATAGATAAATAAAACCTGTCTAAAGTCTGGTCACTGCTTCTGCCCCGTATCCCTCCCTGTCTCCTGCTTCTGCTCCCACCCTCCACCATCCTCCACATAAAATGCAGTGTCTTCACTATAACCTACAAGCCACACTAGTCTCCTTGCTGCTTCTAGAACACAATGAACACATTCCCTTCTCAGGCCCTTGGCACCTGCTGTCCTCCAGATCGAGACGTGGCCTTGGCCCCTCACTTCATTTGACTCTGCTGAAATGCTACCTCCTCAGAGAGTCTCCCCTGACTACTGCATCTAAAATAGTACCCTTCCCTGTAAGTCCTTAGCCCACCTCCTCATTTTACCTGATTTTTCTCTATAGCACTTAGACACCTATCTATCAGATACGATATAGGGGGTTATTTTCTGCCCTCCCACACTGGACTATAAGCTCCCCCGGGGAGGGACTAGCTTGCTTGTCACACTGTCCTCAGTGTTCTGGCCTAATGGGCAGTGACTTAAAAAACGAAGTTGAGGGAACTAACTTATTCAGCCAAAACCATCCCTGAATGCAGGAGATCAGTAAGCATAGCCCGGAAATGGTAACATTGCACACTGGTGCTGTCCTCTGCGATTTCAGGGGCATTTTACATCCACGGTCCCCTTCCAGTCACACGCACGCCTGGGTATACGTCAGCGCAGGTGTTGCTGACAGGAAGACCAAGGAAAAGAGATGTCCAGTGACTTTCTGGAGGGCGCGCGTAGTGGCAGAGCTAAAGGTGCGACCCATCACTTCGTGCTCTGAGCCCCGGGGCTGTCCTCTGCACTGTCGCGGGGAAGGCTTCCTGAGGGTAGGAGAAGGCCTTGCAGAGTGGGTGAGGGTCCGCGATACGGGGAGGGAGGGATGGAAGGCACCGGAAGAGAGACTGAACACGCCGATGGGATGTGAGCCGCCCGTGTGCAGGGGGCGGGAGGGGAGAGGGTGGAATCTGGAAGGCCGCGTCTCGCAGAACTCCTTCCAGGGCAGGCAGCCGTGATGCATCTGCCTCTGTCCTCACTCCTTTCATCCCCACCCCTGCAGGATCCTGTCATTTTCGGGCTGCACTAACTGTCCCCGTCCTGGAAATCCACCGGTCCACAGCCAAGTTTCCTTAAAAAATCAACTGAACTTGGTGGCCCGACCACCACTGCAGTCCGACTGCTGCTCCCGCCCTACAAAACTCTCCTCACCCGTGACCCTGCTGCCCAAACGTGCCCCGCCGCCACTCTGCCCCGTGCTGGGCCTCCTTTGTCACCGGCGACCCTCCCTTGGCCTCCTCCAGGCCACTCTCTCCCACTGGCAGCTGCCTCTCCGTAACCTGCAGGTGCCTCTTCCTCTACCTGCCCCTCACACACTAGTGCTCGTCAGCCACTCTGTCTGGTCCTTCTCCCCCTGCTGCGTGGTCTCTCTCCGGGCCATGACGTCTGTCCCTGGGGCTGTGGGCTGTAAGAACAGGAAGTAACAGGTGCTCCCGCACTCGGCACGCCCCGGTATGAAAGAAACAGGATGCGCTCTCTGGGGTCATCATGGTGCTGGGTTCTTAACTGGGGCCGGAAGCAGGACGTGCTCCGCTCCCTAGCAGGGCAAGGTCAGAAGCCGGGGGTGGATCTGGGAGGAACAGCACATTCACAGCCGAGACCCCAGGTTATCAAAATCCAGGGGATTTTGAGGCCCGCTCCACGCTCGTCCTGATTGAAAATCACTGTGTTCAAGACTTCCAGACCCCCCTCCACCTCTGCAACTTTCCTGTAGGCACTCCACGTGCATTTACGCCTTTTTGTTTGGGACTCCTCCACGGCGAACCCCACATGTCCAAAATTGAATCCATGAACTTCACCCCGTAACCCGTGTTCTCCTGGGCACGCTATTTAGTGAGCACCGCCCCCACCCCACCGCCCCGTATGCCCAAGTCCTGCAGCCCTTTCCCCCGTTTGTTTTTTGCCCCTTCTCTCCCCCATCTCATTGATTACCAAGGCGTCCGCGCCCCCATCCCACCCCCCTCCGTGGGCACTGCCTGCCTCTGACCCTCATCACCTCTCCTGGGAGCATGGCCTCAGGCTTGTGACTGGTCCCCGTGTTCCCAGTCACCCGCATCCAAATCGCCTTGGGCTCTGCCGCTGGAACTCTCTTTCTAAACCAGAGATCTGGCCATGACGTTTCCCTGTTTCAAACGATCCCGGCTCCCTAGAAGCCAGGGAGGACGTTTCAGCTCGACAACATGGCCCCAGGGATCTGTGCCACGTCATCTCCCAACACCCCCTTCCATACCCTTACTCTTCCTTCAGCCCTACAGACCGCTCACCGCTGCTCAGACAAAGGCACAAACTTCCACACTCTCATGTTTTTGTATGAGTCTGGAGGGTCCCCACCCCCACCGCTTTGTCCATCTGGCAAAATTCTATTCATCCCCTAAGGCTCAACTCAAATGTCACTTCTCCTGTTTGGTCTTTCCTGATCCCCATCCCCCCCCCCCCCCCTTCCCTTGAATCAATCACTCACTGGAGCTCCCATGGCACTTTGTTCAAAACCTCTAACGTGGCATTTATCAAGCAGGATTGTAGTTAGCTATTTACTCATATGTCTCCCTTCCTAAATTATGAGCTCTGCGAGGAAAGAGGCCACATGACAGTCATGTTTATATCCCTAGTAGCAAAAAAAAAAAAAAAAAAAAAAAAAAAAAACCAAAACAAAACAAAAAAAACACAGGGCTTTGGAATATACCAGAGAACAGGCATTCAGTACATGTTTATGAAACAGAACTAGGAAACCACTGAGCTTTTTAGGCCAAAGAGAGACAAAATGAGAGGAGTATTTAACATCTCTATCCTGAGAGATTAAAAAAAGGAAAGAGAACCACAACAAAACTTCATCTACTGCTGTGGGCCTCCAAGACTCCAGAGCAAAGACTGATTTTGATTTTGTTCAAGCAGATGGAGAGGATATCACTTGAAAGAGAATTCTTTCACGAAGACACCTTCCAGCTCAACCCCACTTTCAGAATTACACCGAGGGAGCGTTTCTCCTCCGAAAAGTTAATGAAACCAAGTGCTAAATACGACATCTCTGAGTCTGGGACAGAGCTGAAATTTTTTTTTTTAATAAATTGGTTAATTTTTGCCCATATTCTTTCAAGATGGAACTTATCTAGAACTTCTGAGATAAAAACCACATTAATAAATAGGTTGGGAATCTGTCTTATAAAGATTTTAGCAAAACGTTTCACAGTTGCTTCTGAAGATATGAAAATACTTCATTTCCATCCCCCAAAGTAAATGATGCTTTGGATTAAATGATGATACGATGGGGGGGGGGGTGCGCAGATAACTCACGTATTTCTGCTGACAAGTCGAAGGGGCTGAAGCTTGCTGGAAAATCATAGGGGAGGGCACTCTTATGGACCAAACAGAATTGAAAAGCAGTGAATTCTAAGAAGTAGTCTTCCTTAGCTTTTCTTAGCATCTCAGAAAGACATCAGAGTGACTATATAAAATGTTGGTTTTGTCTAAAAATACATGTATGTATCAGTGTCTGTGTATGCACAGGGCAGAGAGAGGCTGGCAGGTAGGCCCAGAGACCCCATTTCTAGGGTGTCGGTGAAACACACAGTCTGCAAGGCTTTGCAATTAGGCTTGTCTAAAAAGATGAGAAAACGCTACCACGGGATGAAAAGTATAATTCCTTTCTCGGAACTTTTCTTGGTAGTTTCTCTCTGTGCATATAAAGATGCCTGGGGGCTCAAATTTCAATCAGAAATAGATTCTCTGACATAAATTCTTGGGAGGCAAAATCTGGCAACAATATGCAGACTGGATTACGCTGAGGAGAGGCCGCAGCCAGGGAGGTGGGCCAGGAGGCTGGTGTAATTTAGGCGGAAGGTGGCGGGGGGTCTGGGTGAGGGAAATGACAAGAGGGAACGGGAAGAGCAGGACAATTCCCACACTGAGTGAAAGGAAAACCCCCCAAGTGTTGGTGAACAGACTGGATACAGGGGACAAAGATTTTCAAACGTGGGGCCAGGGTTTGGGGGGGCGGGGAGTAGTGGGACTTGGAGAAGTGACACAGCCTAGGGAAAGGGAAAGTTTTTATTTCCTTCCAGAATTTTCTCAAACTTCCACATAGTTCCTAAGACCAACCCCGAAGTAAAACTGCTCCTGCAGGATCTACGGCTATGAACCCACGTCTACTTCATCAGCCATATTTGCTAGATGGCCGATCTATCTAGGTCCGAGACTGTCCTGTTCTTTTCCTGTCTCCCGTGCCCCTCTCCATCCATCCTTCCTACAAACACTCACTGAGCGCACTTTCTATGCGTCAGGCTCTAATCTTGGGGCTCGGAAGGGAACAAGACACACAAAGAGACATCTGACCTCATGGAGCTGATACTCTGGGGACAATAAATGCCTCACACCGCGCCTTCTGCAAACACACAACAATTGTTTTTGTGAAGTTGAGCGAACGGTCTTTCTGGAGTTTGAGTCCAGAACAAATAAGACCTCAAACAAGGAAAGTATCTTCTTACCTAGCATCCTAGGAAGTTCCTGCCATGGCATTTTTAAAATCTACTGCAGTCAAAGATTTTTCTAGTCCTAAACCAGTCTCGTTTTCTCCTTCCTCGCTGCGGGCACACTGAGCAATAAAAAGTTTTAACGTCGAGTTAAAAACTTGATGAAACAGTTTGCAGAAGAACAGACATGCAGGGTGGAAAAGGTCATCACAAGTCATTATTCTGACCTCCAAACCAAATTTCAGAAACCCTAGGGTGCTCTTCCTAAGAGTCATCTAAGCAACCCCAAATCTAGAAAATAAAACCAAAGGGGAACAGTCCTTTACCCTCCGTGTTTGATTGTCAGAGCTCCTGAGGAGTAGAAGAGGGGGGACGTAGGGTGGCACATAAAACAGAAGAATTCCAAGTGAGACGAATTAGCTGCCTGGCCAAATGTCTGGTGACCGAGAGCCACCTGCTGGTTAGTGCTTACAATTCAACTACAAAATGTTCAGTAATGCGATGACCGCCATTTATTTAGAAGTAGCTCCTTCGGCGATCACACAAAGCACTCGTGAACACATGTTTACAAACAGAATGAGCAGAAGTCAACATATGCTTACGTATTATGGGGGGGGGGGTGCATTCTGTTGTGAGAACTGAGCCCTCTTGACACTGTTGTTTCCATAACAAGGGCCCTACATCCCCCACTTTGTTCTTCACGACCAAGCACCCTTCAAGGACGAACCCGACGGGCGCCCCATGGAGGTTAACGATTTGCACTGAGGCATTTGGCACAGACACTGATGCCCATGTTCGTCTCAACTCTACTATGTTGCCCCTTAATGCTGTCAATTAACGCTGTTCCACGACAAAGCACAGGTGTAATACCATGAAGTTCTTAGCTGGCAGAAGGACCACCGACAGTAGTGGAAATCTGTACTTGTCCGCTGATGGGCAAAAATGCTAATCTGGCATTAAAAGAACATCTAAGCGTGGCAATGAAAATGTGTATATGCCCAAGACGCACAAAAGCCAAGAACCACCTACATAATTATCATCCCCACCTCAATAATCTTGCTTTTAATTGTAGCGATTCATCTCGTTCCCATCTAAAAGCTCAAATTCTCCAGATGGGCACCTGTGCTTTTAATGGTGCTTTTCACTTTCTCTCTGGGGACGGGGCCCACAAATCCGTAAGCACCCTCAGGTAGGTATCTCTACAACCAGCTGGGCACCAATCTGGAGGCTCATACGGAAATTATCAGTCTAAAAGGGGAGGGCTTGAGAAAAGACCCAAGTCAGAGAGAAAATACGTGACGTCTACTAACTCTGCAACTGCTGTCTCAGGGCTCCTTTTTTCCACCTTCTTCTCAACCTCCCCCACCGGTCTCTCTCTGTTCTTATCTCCTACACCATTTATGGCTCACAGCACACGATTCAGCACTTACTTATCAACTATCATGGTACTGTTCCCTCATTGCTTCGTGCAGGATAGAAAGGCCTCTCCAAAGGGCATGCCATTTTTGGATTCCCCTCTGCTGAGAGCAGTGGCGGCACGTGGTCAGTAATGTTCACAAAGGCACGTAACAAAGGCGTAAACATTCGCGTTCACCTGCATTTACCTCATGTGGACCTCACAATATTTTGTGGAGTTGGGGTGATCTGCATTTTTACAAAACACGAGTGGGAGTCAAAATTCAAACCCAGGTTTTGGAATACCAAACCCTTCGTTCCTACCACAAGCAGAGTTAGCAATACATGGCTTGAACGTACGGAGAGAACACTGTGTGTTACGTACAGGGGTCTAGAAGAAGGACAAAGTACCCAAGGCCAGAGAGAAACAAACGAATGAGGGGTCTCTATAAGGCAGCCATGGTAGCATACCAAAATCAAGAGAGAAAAGGCCCAAGAGACAAAACCTACAGCAGAGGACAAGGAGACCTGAGTTCTAGCTCCTTCTCTCCCATTCATTCCCTTCGGGCACGACGGATTCTCTAAGGATGTCTCCCCATCTGCAAACTGGCACTGGCTTCTCCTCTCTTACCCCTGAAGATTCTCTTCAGGCTCAAATAATATCTCCAAGTGTTTGAAACAGGGAAGGGAGGGAGAAATAGAAAACCCCTTTTTTTTAATATATATTTTTTTAATGTTTAGAGAGAGAGAGTGCACACAAGCAGGGTAAAAGAACAGAGGGAGAGAGAAAGAAAAAGAGAATCTTAAGCAGGCTCTGAGCTCAGTGCAGAGCCTGATGTGGGGCTTAATCCCACGACCCTGGGATCATGACCTGAGCCAAAGTCAAGAAAAAGTCAGACGCTCGACCCACAGAGTCACCCAGGTGCCAAAAACCCTTTTCAATAAACGAGAACATACTTCAGTTTCTTACACATTTGCACTTCTAAAAAGTCCAAGTTGGAAACTATTTAATCAGCTTTTTAAAAGAAAAATCAACGTAAGTAAGTTAGGATACAGTATGTGTAGGTGACTCTTGCTTTCTCCCTGCCCCCACCCCCAGCTTCTTCATAGACTGGAATTTCCTCTTTTTTCAATTCCCACACAGTTGTTATAATTTGAAATGAATACAAGCAGGGCTAGGGAATCTTTTTAAGTTTCCACCAAAAGTCACCAATATACCAGAGGTTGAGGACTGCAATTCAAAAATTAAAAAAAAAAATTTTTTTTAAGGCTTACTTTTTTTTAACGTTTATTTTTTATTTTTTGAGACAGAAAGAGACAGAGCATGAGCGGGGGAGGGGCAGAGAGAGAGGGAGACACAGAATCGGAAGGGGGCTCCAGGCTCCGAGCCATTAGCCCAGAGACCGACGCAGGGCTCGAACCCACGGACCGCGAGATCATGACCTGAGCTGAAGTCGGATGCTCAACCGACTGAGCCACCCGGGCACCCCTATGCTTACTTACTTTTGAGAGAGAGACAGAGACAGAAAGAGAGAGAGAGAGACAGAACACGAGCAGGGAGAGGGAGGCAGAGAGAGAGAGGGAGACACAGAATCCGAGGCAGGCTCCAGGCTCTGAGCTGTCAGCACAGAGCCCGACAGGGGGCTTGAACCCACAAACAGCGAGATCATGACCCGAGCCAAAGTCGGATGCTTAACCGGCTGAGCCCCCCAGGTGCCCCAAGGACTGCAATTCAAAACAAGATCCCATTTTTCACCCATCAGATCAATAAAACCCAACCAGTTCTAGGGAAACATGGGAGGGACATGGGAGGCACTGGGACTTTCAGAAACAGACCCAGCATGCTAACTAGCATGGACTCCCATACGTCAGGCTAGCAGCCCCGCTTCAGGGCCTCCGTTCTACCGAAACGAAAGCCACGTTCACTATGGATACTGGCTGCTGTGCTTCCCTATCATGGCGAAGTACGAGGCAACCAGGAACCATCAAGTGGGGAAGTGGTTGGGGGAATCACTGCGCATGTATATTGTGTCACAAGGTAGCAGCCATTCAAAAGAATGGGTTAGGGGCGCCCGCGTGGCTCAGTGAGTTGAGCGTCTGACTCTTGATATCCGCCCAGGTCGTGACCCAGGGTCGAGAGATCGAGCCCCACGTCAGGCTCCACACTCAGCACAGAGCCTGCTTACGATTCTCTCTTCCTCTCCCTTTGCCCCTCCCCAACTCGCGCTCACTCTGCTCTCTCTCTCTCTCTCTTACAAAATAAAAACAAAGAATTTGTTAGATCTATTGATTTGGAAGACTTGCCAGATTTAAACGAAAAAGGTAAATCACAGAGTAATATGTAGAGTTACAACTCTGTCTTCATTTAAAAAAAAAGGAGGAAAACACGTATGTACGTAAGTATATTTATAAATATTTGTCTACACACAGGTAAGTGTCTGGAGCAAAACCATGGAGCTAGTTCACACTAGTTACTGGAGGACAGCGGCACTGGAGGGAAAGGAGGGAGAGAATTAATTTTCCGCTACACCCCAGCGTGGTTTGACTTGTTACAATGAGCCTGTGCCGTGTTGATAATTTGTTTCAAATCCAATTAAGGATGAGTCATTTCCTCAGGGGAGGGGGGCCACGGGAGGGGAGGCGTCGGGGGAATGAAGACGTACAATGTTGGTGTCGACTGACAGAAAGCGTTATCGAAAGCATCCTTCTGCTTTTAAAATTAAGGGTAGGGAAAAAAAATACCTAAAATGAAGAAATGCCAGATTCAAACATTAATTTTTTTCCCGGGGGGGGGGGGTGGGGAAGAGAAATGGAAGAGAAAGATCTAAAGGCAAGGAAGAAAGACGAAGGGGGTAGAAAGAAAAAGGGAACAGACAGGCTGGGCAGGGGTCCACAGACACCGAGGGCAAGTTTTCAAGTGACACAGAGGCTGTTACACGGAGGAAGGGGAGGGAAGAAGGATGGGGGAGAGAACGGAAGGGGGACAGGGTCCCTTTTGTGAAGGTGGGCGGCCCAGAACCCTGGCCCTCCCCCTCACTTTCAAGGGAGAAAAATCCTAACTTTTCAAAACCTAGAAACTGGAAAGGGCTGAGTTAAGTGTCCCCCGAGTTCTCCTGACTTACATCTCCGTCTTGTGGTCTGTTCAGGACAGAGTTCTCAGTGTGTGTGTGTGTGTATGTGTGTGTGTGTGTGTGTGTGTGTGTATACATTTATATGTACTCATACATAAATGAGTGGTATACACATACATTTATAAAGGCGTATATAGTATCACTTCTTACACTTATTATGTTATATAAATAAGTACATATACATACACAATTACACATCTATACAGGTATATACATACTTGTCTGCATACACGTTATATACAAATGTAGGTGTGTGTATATGTAGTTATACCCATACTTTTATTTTATTTTTTTTAGAGAGAGTGCAAGTGGGGGAGAGGGTGAAGAGAGAGACAGAGGGAGAGAAAGAATCGCACGCTGAGCACGGGCTCAATCCCACAAACTGTGAGATCATGACCTGAGCTGCTACCAAGAGTCGGACACTCCACCGGCTGAGCCGCCCAGGCGCCCCTACACATAGTTTTCAATCCAAGTAGAACACAGAAACAGAAAAGTCATAGCTGCACAGCTCAGAGATGGTCTGCAAGGTGAATACCCCGGTAGTCACTACCTAGCAAGAAACAGGACTGGCAGAACACGAGGATCCCTCGTGCCCCCTGCTTCCTCACGGCTTCCCGCAAAGGGCCCCACTTTTGTTTGGTGAGCTGTAACACCGTGAGTAAGTTCTGCCTTTACCGGAACGCCATCTGACAGCACGTCCTCTTATGTCAGACTCCTTTTGCTCGACGTGTTTGTGAGATCCTCCGTGGCGTGCAGTGAGTAGCCGTAGATCACTTGGTCTCGTTTCCTGTTGTATCGCCGTATGAAGACACCGTGACGTATTTACCCGCCGCAGGGCAGATGCTCACGGGGTTGTTTCCAGGTGGGAATATTCGGAATAATGCTGCTAGAAATGGTCTTATACATGCTTCTGTGCAGCTCAGTTTTAGGAGACACAGTCAGTCTTCCAACGTGGTTACAGAGGGGCGCCTGGGTGGCTCAGCTGGTTAAGCGTCTGACAGCTCAGAGCCTGGAACCTGCTTCGGATTCTGTGTCTCCCTCTCTCTACCCCTCCCCCGCTCATGCTCTGTCTCTCTCTGTCAAAAATGAATAAACATGAAAAAAATTTTTTGAAAAGTGGTTACAGAACTGATAGCCTTGCCAGCGGTATGTGAGAAATCCAGCCAGTCCACGTCCAGTAACACCGGCCACGCCTGCCATTTCAACCTCCGCCATTCCAGTAGGTGTGATGGTACGACAATCGTGGTTTTGCTTCGCAATCTCCTGATGACTACTTAAGCGGCACATCTTTTCAGATGCTCACCAGCAACCAGCTATCCTCTTCCGGGAAGTCCAAATTCTAGGCCTTCTGCCTCTTTCTTTCTAATGGGTTGTCAGCCATTTTCTTAAATTATAGGCGTTCTTTATGTACTCTGGATACAGCTCCTGGGTCGGATGTATGCGCTGCAAATACAGATTCTCATTCTCTGGCTTATCTTTTGTGCTTTGTGGTATCTTCTGATGAACAGAATTTCTTTTTTTTTTTTTAATTTTTTTTTTAACATTTATTTATTTTTGAGACAGAGAGAGACAGAGCATGAACAGGGGAGGGTCAGAGAGAGAGGGTGACACAGAATCTGAAACAGGCTCCAGGCTCTGAGCTGTCAGCACAGAGCCCGACGTGGGGCTCGAACCCACGGACAGCGAGATCGTGACGTGAGCCGAAGTCGGACGCTTAACTGACTGAGCCACCCCAGGCGCCCCATGATGAACAGAATTTCTTATTTTAAGAAAGCCCCACCTACCGTGTGTTTCTGTCACAGTTAGTCTCTGTGTCCTGTAAGAAAGGCTTGTGCATCCCGAGGTCATAAAGACATTCTCCTATGTTTTCCTCCACAAGCTCTCATTTCACCTGTCACATTGAGATTTGCAATCCTCTTGGCACAGATTTTTATGGAGAATGACAGCAGAGGCTGAAATTCTTTTATTTCCCATATGCATACCCAGCTGATATAACCTTATTTACTGTAGAGACTGCCTTTTCTCCACTCCACTGCAGCACACCCTTGTCAAGAATCAAGTGACACTGTGTATGCGGGACTGTTCCCACCGGGGTTGTTTGCCTACTTTTGGGGCGACACCACAATGCAGCTTTATGGTAAGAGTCCCGTTCGCTGATGTGAGTCCTCGGCCCCTTTGTTCTTCAAAATTGCCTTGGCTTTTTTAAATGCCACATAAGAATTATTAAACACCACGTCAGAATCAGCTTCTTAAGGGACAAAATAAAAAACTGGCTGAGGACTCTAAGTGGATTTGTTCTGAACCTACAGGTGAATTTGGAGAGAGCTGATGTCTTTACAGTACTGAGTGTTCCCATCTTGAACATAGCATATCGTTTCGTCTTTCCTTAATTTCTTTAAATAATGTTATATTTTCTAATTTTTTTAAATATTTATTTATTTTTGAGAGAGAGAGAGAGAGAGCGCGCGCGCGCAAGGGGCAGAGGGGCAGTGAGACAGAGAGAGACACAGAATCGGAAGCATGCTCCAGGCTCCGAGCTGTCAGCACAGAGCCTGACGTGGGGCTCGAACTCACGGACTGCGAGATCATGACCCGAGCTGAAGTTGGACGCTCACCCGACTGAGCCACCCAGGCATCCCAATGATGTTACAGTTTTGACTGTAGAGGTCACATACACCTTTCATTTGACTTACTCCTACATATTTCATGTTTTTAATGCAAGAATAAACGGCATCTTTGAAATTTTTTTCTCATTTGATATTTCTTTGTTGTCCAGCTTTCCAAACCTGAGAACAGAAGCTACCAGGTTACTGCTGCAAACCTGTCTGTGGATGGACTACACCTCATTACATCTCGCACGGTATCACTGGGTAGCCTTGTCGATGGGACCAATGGCACGGGATTGCGATCACTGCTATTTATGCACATCTCAAGGTCTTTGGTTTCAGTTGCTTGATCAGTCATCCAAATGGACAACCTTTCTTTACACTCAGTGTCTATTTGGAAGTCGGGCTGCTGATAGAGCTTCCTTTCCTATCCCACAGAGAGAGAAACAAAAATCTGTCCTAACGTGACTGCAGAGATTCCCTCAAGTGATCGCCAGTCTTGCCATTCATCACAAAAAAAATCTCAAAAGAGCTGCTGTGTCAACTTCTGAGACACTATCGAAACATTTAAGAGTACTAGTTTAAAAAGTTTTTTGAGAGAGACAGAGACAGAGAGCAAGCAGGACAGAGGCAGAGAGAGAGGGAGACACAGAATCGGAAGCAGGCTCCAGGCTCCGAGCTGTCAGCACACGGCCTGACGCGGGGCTCGAACTCACGAACCGTGAGATCATGACCTGAGCCGAAGTCGGGTGCTGAACTGACTGAGCCACCAGGCGCCCTGATTAAGAGTACTGGTTTAAACATTCTGCTGCAGACTGTCCAAGATATCCTGCGAAACTGAAGAGATAATGCAGAGGCAAGAGGGCATATTATACTATCATTCATGTTAAAAATAAAAGAGGGGGGAGGGAGATTGGAGGTGTGTGCATGCTTTTCTATTACATGTAGAGTCTCTCTCGAAGGACACGTAAAAAACTGTTCGAAGTGGTTGCCTCTGGGGAAGAAATGAGGAAACTCACGTCTGTTGAAGTAGAAGGAAGCTCTAATTTTCCGTGATTACTCTTTTTGTACAATGTGTTTATGACATAATATACCACTTGTATTTTTTAAATTTTTTTTTCAATTTTTTAAATGTTTATTTTTGAGAGCAAGAGAGAGCACGAGCAGGGGAGGAGCAGAGAGAGAGGGAGACACAGAATCCGAAGCAGGTTCCAGGCTCTGAGCTGTCAGCACAGAGCCTGACCCGGGGCTTGAACCCACCAACTGGGAGATCATGACCTGAGCCGAAGTCGGACGCTCAACCGACTGAGCCCCCCAGGTGCCCCCGTGATGCACCACTTTTAGATTAAGTCTTTATTTTTAAAATTCTATCCGTTCCCATAAACCACTAGAATATCCAAAGGGTCAAAAATTTGGCCGAAGCCTTCAACCAGCCTGTCTCCACCACAAAGGGAGTCACAAATCTACTCTGTCCTATGACGTACCCAGTTTTTCTCCCCAAGGAAACGTGATCAAGGTGCACACTGCACGGCTGCTGTCATTTCAGTAGTTAACAGAGGGGGAAAAATATACTAAGGCAACATACAGTCCGGATTTTTCAGGCCAGTCCCTACTGCAAATACTCCCTCTTGTCATACGAAGTATCAGTCCGTGCATGAAATTAGCCCACTGCCTTTGTCAGGCATGTGGAGACAAGGTCAGAAGCTACGAGCGTCCAAACTAGAGTTAAATGATACCTAACGTGAAATGCACGGGATCCTCTGCCCACAGAAGAAACCCGCTCTGTGACACTGAGTAAGTGGGTCACTCTTGAAAACGGGTTGAACTCCAAAAGCCTATCTCCTAATCCTCTTTGGGCAGACGGGTGGTAGTGATGGCTTTCCCAGCTCCCTTAAAAAGTGAACTGGAGATTCAAGGCGATTATCTAAGCTCCACGTGAACCTAACTAACATCACCCAGAAGGCCCGTGAGGTACCACTTCCCTGGGACGTCAGGAACAAGAGAAGGGACAGGAGATGAAGGTCCTACTCGAGGTCACAGAGTTCCAGAACCTTCCTCATCTGGTGTCAGAAGAGACTTCAGGATGCGGTGAGTTACCGCCGGGGGAAGAGCTGTAGGGGAGGGCTGATGTAGTCACTACAGGGGGCCTACCTGACTTCAGCAAGTCTCTTCTCCCTCGTGAGCCGAACCTTGATTCTGCTCAGGGCTCCACTGCTCAGGCCACACGAGCCCATCTCCCATTTACGTTCAAGGATGCATCTCTCCTGAGCAGACCCAAGCCAATCACGGCAACTCTATTCTTCCACAGTTTTCGGCATAACACGGCATGCGATGCGAGCCTAGCCTAGCTCTATTTTGAGCCAGTCTACTCATTGGGAAGCTCAGAAGCTCCCTTCTCTTAGGAAACAAACAAATAACAACTGGCAAAGACAAGGGGACCAACAGGAAGACTGGAAACAATCAGAGCTTTAAGAAAGTGGTTAGAATACTAATTAGCAGGCATCAGATGTGAACAGCTTCCTATAAACAATGACCGAAAAGCACCATGGCATGAAATACTGAATTCGAACCACCAAAAACGTAAAATACCTAAAAATACGTTAAGCCACAAATGCGCACAGCTCACCCTGAGAGCCCTGAACGGCATCTTGACCAAGTGGAGAGACACCCCATGTTCCTGGAGAGAAAGATTCAATACGATAAAAGGTTTCAAGATTTAATGGAATGCCAATGAAAAAAAAAGCTACTTTTCCTTTTCAAAAATTAGGCTAGCTGGTTCTAGAATTCACGTTAAAAAAAAAAACCCAAAACTCTTAAAAAAAAAAAAAAAAAAAAAGCATAAGTGTGCCTGGGTGGCTCATTCGGTTGAGCATCTGACTCTTGATTTCAGCTTAGGTCATGATCCCAGGGTCATGGGATAGAGCCCCGCATCAGGCTCTGTGCTAACAGCTGCTTGAGATATTCTCTCTCTCTCTCCCTCTTTAAAATAAATAAAATTAAAAAAAAAAAAGAAGTATAATGACAGAAAACTATCATGTATTAAAACTTTACAATAGAGCCTCAAAAGGTACTAACACATGAGTAGTCAGAGAGACCACAGAACACATCACAAAGTCCAGAAACAGATCCAAATACACACACACACACACACACACACACACACACAGTGTAATAGTATAATGCTCACCATCTCAAAATTTGCGAAAATGGATCATTCAGGAAAAAACACAGCCCAAAAAAAAAAAAAAAAAAATAGGGTAGCCAAGTAGGAAAAAAGTGGGATTCATATTCTTCACCAAATTAAACTCCAGATGGATCAGATATTTAACAGTTATAAAATAAAATCGTGAGAGCACTAAAAAGAAACACAGGAGAATTTCCTGATAACCTTGGTTCGTTAGGATTTTATACCATAAAACTCTACTAGGAAGTAACAATCCTCATATCGGAGACTGGCCTAGGAAACCAAGGTTAGTGACACTGTCTTTGGGGAAAACTGGATGGAAACAGGCACTCACATAAAAGTCTACACTGGTGGGGCGCCTGGGTGGTGCCGTCGGTTAAGCTTCCGACTTCAGCCAGGTCACGATCTCGCGGTCCGGGAGTTCGAGCCCCGCGTCGGGCTCTGGGCTGATGGCTCGGAGCCTGGAGCCTGTTTCCGATTCTGTGTCTCCCTCTCTCTCTGCCCCTCCCCCGTTCATGCTCTGTCTCTCTCTGTCCCAAAAATAAAATAAATAAACATTGAAAAAAAAAATTAAAAAAAAAAAAGTCTACGCTGGTTCTGTGAGAGTCACAGTGCATATACTTGGACCCAGCCCATCCTACTTCTTTATTATTTTATTTTATTTTTTAGTTTATTTATTTATTTTGAGAGAGAGAGAGAGAGAGCGTGCGCACAAGCTGGGGAGGGGCAGAGAGGAGAGACCGAATCCCAAGCAGGCTCCATGCTGTCAGTGTAGAGCCCAATGCAGGGCTCAAACTCACAACCTGTGAGATCGTGACCTGAGCTGAGACAGAGTCAGACACTTAACCGACTGTGCCACCCAGGCGCACCCCATCCCGTCCCCACACCCCCTCCCCACCCTCCTCCTTCTAAGAACCTATCTAGAGGCAGATGTTCACACGGGGGAACTCCCTTATATGTAACGTTATTCACCACCATTTTTTTGTAGAAGAAATCTATATACTAAGTATATATGCACACATATAAAATATATGCGTAACAGACTGGAAACAACACACGTCTGTTAATAGAAAGCTAGTTAGAGAAATCATGGTACATGCATATAACGAGATATTATAAGACTATCAAAATGAATGACAAAAACCTGCTACCTTGGGAAGCTCTCCAATACATCTGATCAGGTGACCAAAAAATGTTGCAGAATAGTATGTACCATTTGAGTAAAAGACGGAGGGAAATAAGGAATATTCATATTTGCTGGTAGATGCTTCAGAGAACTTCAGAAGCATATGCCAATGACTTTTTTTTAATGTTTATTTATTTTCGAGAGAGAAAGAGAAACAGAGGGTGAACAGGGGAGGGGCAGAGAGAGAGGGAGACCCAGAATCCAAAGCAGGCTCCAGGCTCCGAGCTGTCAGCACAGAGCCAGATGCGGGGCTTGAACTCATGAACCGTGAGATCATGACCTGAGCCGAAGTCGGACACTCAACTGACTGAGCCACCCAGGAGCCCTGATATGCCAATGATTTTTAACACTGATATTTATGTCCAGAAGCGGGGAACACAGTGGGAGGGAGGCTTGTCACCAAATACTGTCAAAAGCTTTTTAAATTTCTCATCCGTGTGAATATATTACTTATGCATTCTTTAGCTATTCCTACTTTTAGGAAAGTAGGGGTTGCTCATGTGTTAATAACTTTAGGCAACATAAAATATCAAGCAATGATTCTTTAGGAAATCTAAGTGGAATCAGACATGAATCATCCTTCTTATAACTCAAGCTGTAATTTGGAGTAAAACATCTTGGGGTGCCTGGGGGCTCAGTCGGTTGGGCATCCGACTTCAGCTCAGGTCATGATCTAGCGGTATGTGGGTTCGAGCCCTGCGTCGGGCTCTGTGCTGACAGCTCAGAGCCTGAAGCCTGCTTCGGATTCTGTGTCTCCCTCCCTCTCTGCCCCTCCCCTGCTCATGCTCTGTCTCTCTCTGTCTCAAAAATAAATAAAAACATTGAAAATAATAATAAAAACCCAACATTCAATGGCTTAAAATGGGGGAGGGGTGCTTTTCACGTAAAACTGAATGTAAATTTTTCTTTTGTCCACTGTGGTTTCTGATACAGTGACATGAAATACACACTGGAAATAACATACTTTTCTTTTTTTTTTTTTAATAGCTCAAAGGAAGATACCTGACATCAAATGCCTAACGTCGACACTTCAAGAAAACGGGAACATTCCACCGTCATCCTTTTGACTTTAGCAACTGGTCTCCTTCCTGATACGCCATTCCTGACACACAGCTACCATCCCGACGTCTAAATAACTTCCTACTTCCTATAATCCTCAACATAGCTGCTGGTGTAACGACTAAAGCTTAGCCAATTAGCCACCCACTACAGCCAAGTTAATCACATAATCTCTGAGATGCTCACCGAGCAGTGGAGTATGCAATGATTGTTTTTCTCTCTCTCTACAGACAAAGATTTAACTAATGGTGAGACTCAGCAATGCTCTCGAGTATAAAGGGCAGGAGGATTTTAAAGCAGCATCCTTCTAAGTCGCGGCTTATCTTCTAGGAGACGTTGTTACGCGGAGACTTCTTTAACAAGTTTCCAAAGGCCCTAAGTCAGTCAACCATCGCTTATTTAGCCCGCCGTCTCCCATCAAGGTTTACTGCTTTAAAATAATGATCCGTAATCCGTAAGGTGCAGCTAAGATCGCATCACATGACAGCCGCACATTCAACTGCGTGATCGCCACATCAATGTCTGTGTAAGGGGAATGCTAATCCCAACCGCGGTCTGACAATACTCTTCTCTCCTTAATAAGGCCACATATGAGGAGGAAGGGGGAAGAGGAGGAGAGGGAGGGGTGGGGGGGCCCCCGGGAGAGAGGAGGCTGAGGGTTCGGGTGCAGGCAGGAGAGGAGCGGGGTCACACAAAGGAAACAGGAAGGAGAGGGAGAGGCAGGGGCTCCATGGGCTCCCGGTGGGTCCTGATGGGACAAATCGAAGCCTCACTCTGGCTGCCGGTCATCACGGGGCTTTGAAACACTGATTAGCAAGCCGATTAGCCCCAGGTCTGCGACAGGGAATGCGCCGTGCTGGCAGTCTGGCATTAATGACAACGTGTGCCGCAGAGAGCGTGTCTATCACATTTGAAGGTTCTGATAAGGCTTTCCGGCCAGCGCATCTCCGTAGGTCGTGACCCAAGGCAAAGACATGTGCCACGGAGCCTCCACCCCCGCCCCCGCCAGGTAACAAAGCAACTCACGCTGGTTTATTAAAGAATGACAGAAGCAAACAAAAATGCCAGAGGAGTCCAGAGATCAGAGAAGTAGGAAAGGACGCCGGGGAGCCCAGGACCGGGAATTAACCGCGGGGAGGCCTGAGGAAGCTGTGTGTCACAGAAGCGGACCGGCAGGGAAGGGAACGAGGTCCCTCCAAAGACAGAGCCGAAAGGTCCCTGACGGCTGGTATCAGAAAGGACCAGGCGGCCTTGACAGTCAGGACGCAAGAGGCCAAGTTGAACTGTGAATTCAGCCTGGTTACGTCTACATGTGAATTCAGAGCCTCCGAAGGCCAGTGAAGGAGTTCCCAGGGTACGAGAAGTTGGGGGTGGAAGGGGAGGCCTCAAGCGTGGGGACTAGGGGTACAGAGGGCAAAAATAACACTCTGATGTCGCCAGGCGAGTGAAATCAAAGACCAGAAACTCTGACTTCCGGGTGATGACAATCTGCTGCCAGCACCTCACCGTGACAATCATTCGTTCCTCCACTCGCCAACAGACCCATTTCTTGTCTCCAGTAAGTCCCTGGCGGCGCTGTCTTCCCAGCGGGTCGGGTCAGCACCATCTCGTGTCCATTTTGTGGCCCGAAAGCAGATTTCCCAAGGATTTTCCTACATAATATTTGACAATGCTTTCACCCAGCACGCATCCTCTCATCGACCAGGTTCTCCTGGGATGTCACAGGACGTGCATTTTCGCAAAAAATTCCTGTGAATTCGGGGTTGAAGTGCTAACCCCTGGTACGTACCTCAGAACGCGACAGTATCTGGAGACAGGTTCGTTAACGAGGTCATTAAGTTACAATGGGGTCGTTGGGGTGGCCCATCATCCAACATGCCCCGGGTTATCTTTATGAGAAGAGGTGATGCCGGACACACAGACCTCAGACACGTCAGGGGGACGTGTGCGCACAGGGGAACGACCGCGTGAAGACTCAGACAGAAGTCGGCCACCTAAAAGGCCAGGAGAGACGCCTAGAACAGACGCTCCGTCACAGCCGTCAGGGGGCACGACACTGCCAGTGACACGCTGGCCTGGCCTTCCAGCCTCCAGAACCGTGAGGAAGGACGTTTCTGGTAGCTGAGCCCCCAGTGTTGTGCCCGCAGCAGCCCTAGCAAGCACCTGCAGGCGGGTCGACAGCAATCTGGGCTCCGTAGGGATTCCCCAGCGACCCACCTTCCAGGCCACCCACCATAAGCTTTCCTCTTTTTACCTGTACTGACTGACTTTCTCCCGGAGGTCAGCAGGGCCACACTGCCTCCTTCTCTTGGCTAGCCCCCATGCCACCCGGCACGGAACGTCCTATCCATTCGCACCTTCCTCACATCGCTCCTCAGGAGTCCCTTCTATCCCACGGCGCTGACGCACCTTTCAACAGAATGCTTCTGGAAGCTTACTCCGAGCTATTCCGGACTTCCGTTCCTTAAGCTACGACGACACAACAGCATCTACGCTTCCCTCGGTTCCATCTTGAGAGCGTGTAAATAAGCCCGGCCGGCTGCCTCAGTGACTTCAAGCCCCGAGGACTTCGGCCTTCGTTGCTTCACGGTTCTGCCTTGGTGTGGCCTCCCTGTCCCCAAGCCACCCCAACCGTTCCCCTCCGAGCCACACGGGTGGGCCCAGCATGTGGCTCAGCCTGAACTACGGGACGGGGTAGAGGCACTGGTCGAGGAAGGCCTCTGAGACCCAACGCCTCTACGCTAATCCACCAGCTTTGCTAAAATTCTCCCGACAGTCAATCTGCTTTGGGCTCCAGGAGGCTTCCGCGGACAGACCCCCGGAGGGGAAGCCCCTGCAGCCATGGATTCCGCTGCGAGAGTTAACCTGCGACTGTCTGCGGGCAAGACGGCAACAAGCCAGGCACCGAGGAAGGGGACACAGAGTGAGATCTGGAAGGGGAGAAAGGGCAGGCTCCCTGGAACAAGACCGGTCAGTCGGGGAGGCCTGGGGGGGGGGGGGGGGCAGGAGCTCCCGAGGGGGAGGGAAGGAGGCAGCAGCAGGCGCTTCCTCCAGGCCTGATGGCGGCACGGTTCCCCAGGAGGAACATCTTGCGTCAATAAGCCCTTCACATACCCATCGCCTCACCTTGTCCTAACAGCAGTGAAAGAGGCAGCACGCATACCTGCACCCCAAGGTCAATGACTTCGAAGCCCAGATGGCCGGGAGACCGGCGGGCAACAGGGCCGGGCCCAGCACTTCTCGCGCTGCGGTGGCTGCGAGTTCACGTGTGACGGCGCTCGCGTCTGGGTGAAATCCACGCTCCGAGACCCGTCAGCTTCAGAGTCTTGTGCGAGTTACCTGACCCCTCCAAACTCAGTTTCTCCGTTGTAAAATGGACGTCACGAGGACCTCCTGAGCAAACGCACACGAGGTGCTCAGCCCGTGCCCGGCACCCGGGAAGTGCGCAGCAGACTCGAGCTTTCAGCTGGCACCGCGGGTGGACACGGGGCGGCGGCCTCCCCCGCCACCTGTTAGACGCACCTGAGGAGTGTGCCCCCCATCACGGCTACCCAGGCCTCAGGCCAGGCTACTCACTCATTCTCTGCAAGGATTCGGTCCTGCCACCTGTATTTCCTTCCTCTTCTTTCTCTGTCTCTCTCTTCTTTATTGGTTTTTATAAGCCCTTTGGGTAACTTAGATGCCCAGTGCCACCATTAGGAACAAAGGATAGGGGCGCCTGGGTGGCTCAGTCGCTTTAAGCGTCCGACTTTGGCTCATGTCATGATCTCTCAGTTCGTGGGTTCGAGCCCCGCGTCGGGCTCTGGGCTGACAGCTCAGAGCCTGGAGCCTGCTTCCGATTCTGTGTCTCCCTCTCTCTCTGCCCCTCCCCTGTTCACGCTCTGTCTCTCCCTCTCTCTCAAAATTAAATAAACATTAAAAAAAAAAAAAAGAGAACAAAAGATATAGAGCTATATTTCTCAAGTTGTAAGGTGCATTCAAATCCCCAGGATCTTGTTAAAATGCAGATTCTGCACCGGGGGCCTGGGTAGCTCAGTCGGTTCAGTGTCCAACTCTTGGTTTCAGCTCAGGTCATACATATCTCACAGTCTGGTCTGTGAGTTCAAGCCCCCGCATCGGGCTCCACATTGACAGTGCAAAGCCTGCTTGGGATCCTCTCTCTCCCTCTCACTCTGCCCCTCCCCCACTCATTCTCTCTCCCTCTCCCTCTCTCTCACTTTTTTTTAAATTTAAATGCAGATTCAGGGGCGCCTGGCTGGCTCTAGTTAGTTGAGCGTGCAACTCTTAAGCTCAGGGTTGTGAGTCCAAGCCCCATGTTGGGGGTGGAGCCTACTTAAAAATTTTCTAGGGGTGCCTGGGTGGCTCACTCGGTTGAGCATCCAACTTTGGCTCAGGTCACGATCTCGCTGTTCGTGGGTTCGAGCCCCGCGTCGGGCTCTGTGCTGACAGCTCGGAGCCTGGAGCCTGCTTCGGATTCTGTGTCTCCTTTTCTCTCTGCTCCTCCCCTGCTTGTGCTCTATCTCTCTGTGTCTCTCAAAAATAAATAAATGTTAAAAAAAAAAGAAAGAAAAAGAAAGAAACGCAGACCTAGAAGGTCCATCTGCTGGACCACCAAGCAGAGGTATTTAGATGCCGCCCATCGCCTCTCCGGTTGGCTCTGCCAGCTGCACCTTTGTTTACTTTCTCGACTCCAACGTAGACGCGCTTCTTGACAGGTGGCCCTGACTGTGCGCCACGGATCCCCAGCTCGTGTGTTTCTGTCTCGCCAGCCCTGGATCACCGCCTTCATCACCGCAAACAGCCAGAGAGCTATCTGGCCCACTTCTGGCTTCTTCCACACCCTGCCCGGGACATGACTCCTCCCTCCCTGACTCCTGGGCTTTATTTCGCCACAGAAACAACTCCGGATTCCATTCGGCTTCCTGTCTTTTGTTTCTTTCTTGCATCCCTGGGTCACAGGCTCCCAAGGCCTGGGGCCAACAGGACACTGTTTCCTTCTCCTCTGCTTACTCCAGGGCAGTGGTCTGCAATCCTGACTGCATATCATACTTACCTGGGACCCTCCATGCGCCCCCTCGATGTAACTGTCTGACGCAGGGCCCAGTAACTCGTGGCCAAAGGTCAAAAACCACTGCCCTTGAGAAGCCATGTCATTCCTACCCAGGAACTAAGCAGAAGCAAGCCACTCCGCAGAACGAAAGCATCGTCCCTCGTGGCAAAGAGGGAGAGAGGCGAGTTTCTACGTGAAGTTCATTTCCTCGAACCATCGTGATGGTTCCCACGATGAAGTTACAGGAGTTCTGGAAGGGGGCTGTGTGGACAGCTCCGAAGAAAGAAGCACATGGGGTTCGTTAACCCCAATCCTGGAGAGCTGGCCCGCTCCTCTGGGTGTTCCAACAGAGCTGGGCGGACAGCGGCAGTCCCCTCCACAGAGTGGGAATCACTCATCGGCACGGAACGGGCCAGGATCCAACGGCCGTGCTCCCCTACCTTCGTGAGCACGGACCACAGTCTCGCTAGGACACAGTTTCCCAAACGTGCCAGTGAAAACACACACACGGGGAAGCCTTTTCCCCACCCAGGCGAACACGTGACTTCGGGAGCCGAAAAGACAGCTCACGTGGCAGAGAGCACAACCAGAGGATGCAAAGGAACTTTTCCGACCCGGTCCGTATTCCACGCAAACCGTCTTCCCTCAGGATGAGATTCCGCCCAACATACCCGGCTTACTCAATCCAGAAAATTAAAGAACGCTAAAGAGAGAGACCATGACATGGCAAACGCTGTAAAGGGGCGGGATAGATTTTACTAGTTAAATCGAGCCCTTCGGGAAACACATCCGTGATCTCGGCCAAGAACGCTTTTCACCCAACCACGTAATCCCCGTGAAGGAAAACGTCATACCTGATGAGATCGGGCTCTGCCCCCTCGTTCTTAAAGGATGCCAGAAGAAGCCTCTCCCGGGTTATGAGTTCATCCAGAAGGTTCTGTCTCCGGTCTCCTTCAAGCTGTGTTCTGCACACATCTCGTTAAGGTCCAACGGTGGGTGAATTACCTCAGTTTACCTATCGTGTTATTAAGCGAGCTCTCCCAGGCCAGGTGTGACGATTACAGACTCTGACCGGTACTGGCCAGAAGAGACCTGAACCGTTCTCCTCCTCCTCCCGCTCTGACCTTCGACACCACAGACTTCCCAAGTAAAGGCCCTCGACAGAACCAGAGCCGAGGACTCGCGGCCACGGACACCGAGCCGCCGCTGACCAACGCGGCAGGTAGAGATCATTTTTCCTCCCAGTGACCAAGGCCGAAATGATTATTCCCGTCAACAGAGCGATCTGAGTCAGGAATTCCTCGGGTGTTGAGTTATAGGTGTCAGTGTTCAAGGGTGTTTGCCCAGACATTAGCACCCCCAAGACGCCCTGTAAAAAATGAGCCGGGTTCTCAATACTGCCTTCTTTCTTCCGTGCGAATGTGTCTTCACACACCTGGAATCCATTTTGAAAAGTGCTACTCTATGTGACAGATTTGCTCTAAAGGGTGCCCCCATCAGCTCATTATTTAAGCACACCGCATGAGCCTTAAACTCTAAAGAAAACTACAAGGAAAGATTCGGATTTCACTGCGTTATCCTAGCGAGCGGGTTAAGCCGGGAGTCCAAAGCTTATTAGTCTTGTGTTGACCGTTATCTGCAACCTCGAAGCAGTTATCTCTCCTTTGCGGATCTCTGTCTCTTTGTATGGAACGCCAGATTATCGCTAACACCTCTTCCGGCACAACTCACAAGTTATGGCTAAAAAAAATAACAAGTCAGGGCTACATCCAGAGTTTTCTGTACTAGCTTTCTTGAAGCAAGTTAAGCGAGTTCTTCTAGGCTGAGCGCCAGTGAGCGTGTGCGTGCGTTTAAAAGCAAAATAAAACGTTGATGGGGAAGACTTCAGCTATCAAAAGAACAATGGGAGAAAGCTAACAGATACTTTTTTTTTGAAGTTTATTTATTTTGAGAGAGAGAGAGAGCGAGGGAGAAGCAGACAGAGAGCGAGGGAGAAGCAGAGAGAGGAAGAGAAAGAGAATCCCAAGCAGGTTCCGCACTATCAGGGCAGAGACTGATGTGGGGCTCGAGCCCACGAACCGTGAGGTAGTGACCCGAGCCGAAGTCGGAGGCTTAACTGACTGAGCCACTCGGCACCCCAAGGGATACTTCTGTAAGGACATACCTGACACAAGACATAAAGAGTAAGTACAAAAATAAGCCATCCCCAGCACAGTGGATTTTATCTGGCTTTGAGGGTTTTTTTTATTGGGTGGCTTTTGTTTTATTAGACCTGAAACTGGTAATTCAGAGCCGCCGGGGCCACATTACCTAGTTCTGGTGACAGTAAGGCATTAGGCGGCTGCTTTAGATTCAGTGACACTTTCCTACTTCAAACAGGGGCATCAAACCCTGCACGTAGGCCCAAAATATTTCTAAGGAAGTTGGCAGAATCAAATGACAGCATCATCGTTTCCTGGGGTGGGGGAGGCTGGCGTAGCGAAACCATGGCCCAGGGAATCTATAACCCTGGTTGCTATTGTGGATAGAAGGAGCGAGCTTGCTAAGATAATCATCATTAATTTTTAAAAAACAGTTTTTTTAGAAAACGCTTGAAGAAGTTCCCCAGTAAGATAGCAGTCAGTAAAATCGTAAGTCCCCAAACCAATGAGGCTAAGCAGCCTCCACGGCTTTAGATGTTTTAAAAAAAATAACAATAAATAAATAACTAAACGAATTCTCTCAACATTCCAGAACGCAGGCTTCCCCGAGGAAAATCACTACCGCGGCTTTTCCGTTTCCTGCTTGCCTGCAGTCACCCCCACTTGCACACCATCAAGTAGCAACTGTAACTAAGAAACAGCGGGCTGCAATACCTCCTCCGTGCCAATAAGAAGGCCAAACATTAGCCTTTTGATCATCTCAATACCAAGAATAAATATCAATGTGTTTCAATTAGTGGCAAATTGGCAACAAGGCGGAAGGCTTTTCTTCTGTCCCAAAGAAGTGTGTGGTGGGGGGAGGGAGAGGGAAACAGAAGCTGTGGGCATGAGTTGTACACGGCAGACCGGGCATTTTAATTTGTGGAACTGTGAATTATATCCCAATGCTAACTCGCCTGGTCCTGGGTTCTGTTCCCCGGCAATCTGTGGTTTTCAGCGTCCAGCCACCCAGGCAAACGGAAGCTGAACTACAGTTCATTCTTACGATTAGGCACAGATTCCCCTGGCTCAGGGATTAAAAGATAAAAAACGAACTACAAAAGTATCAGTAGAGAAGACATAGGGGAAATTTCAATCATCTCGGAGTGGGAAAAATCTTTCTCGTCAAGAGTGAAAACATAGAGGCCACCAGAGGAAAAGACCAATCTTGACTATACAGAAATTTTAAACGTCTGCGAAATAAATTTGCAAGTGACAAACTCATGGGGGCGAACAACGAGACAGAAAGGCAAAGACGTAACGGAGCACAGAAAAAAGAAACAGCAGTAATTCTCATCCCATTGGAAAACATTCAGTTTTACGTAAAAGAAGTGCAAACAAACATAATGTCACCTCCGCCTATCAGATGAGGAATTGTGACCGGGAAGTTGTGGAAAGGGCACAGGAAACAGGCACCACTCTCTGCTATTCCTGGTGGGGCTGTAAATAAGTCCAACCACTTACCAGACCGCCTTCTAAATAACAAAATGTAGGGGTGCCTGGGGCGGGGCTCAGTCGGTTAAGCGCCCGACTTTGGCTCAGGTCATGATCTCACGTTTCGTGGGTTCGAGCCCCACCGTCTCGGGGCCTGGAGCCTGCTTCGGATTCCGTGTCTCCCTCTCTCTCCGCCCCTCCCCTGCTCCCTCGCACTCTGTCTCTGTCTCCCAAAAATAAGTAAACATTTAAAAAAAATTAAAAAACACTCAGCTGGACACATATACATTTGTATATACTCAGAAACCTTCTGGAAGGGTACACAGACAACTGCCTGTGAGGAGGGGGGAGCTGGGGGATTCAGGATGTGAGGGGGACTTAACTTTTCATGGAATCTCATTTTGTAATGTTTGCCTGTCACATGCTAATTAATAAAAACACAAGTTTCAGAACCATATATATGGTATGATCCCTCGCTAGTCAAAAGAATTGATGTTTACATGTACGTATATCTGTTCATGCCTAGAAACTAGAAAAGTCTGGGATGACAGGCACCGACCATCGACATCATTGACCATGAACAACAAGATGATGGAGAGGATTGGGGGCGGGGGGGTGGGGGTGGGAGGGGGCAGTGGGAAGTGTCACTGGGAAAAACCAACAATGAGAAGTATACAGGTAGAAGGTGCTGTTTACAATAAACACAGGAAAGACAGGTTTTAAAATCTGGCAGACACTGGTTACAGAATTAAGCTGGTTAAGAATGGGCTTCATTAAGGAACATCAATTTCAAGAGCTCTAGAAGTTGGTGACTGTGTTTTGTGGGTTAGCAGCTGAAGAAAGGAATCACAGTTAATGCTACAGGAACCCTCAGAGCTCCCCTAAGCCAGTGAGGGTTCTCCGGCTTCTCCTGACCAGGAAACCGGCCCCGTGTGGCTGTCACCTGGCTGGTTCATGACCATGCAGGCCTACAGCCCAGCTCTTTCCGCTTTAGGTCAGGGCTTTTCCACCACATCATGCTGGACCTGACCACCACACCTCCTGGGGGCTTCTCTACACTGGCGCTCCCAGTACTGTCCCCACTTAACCTAGGCACCTCCCAGCATCCTGTTGAAAGCATTAACAATACTACTAATACTCATTCAGAATTTTCCCGGGGACCTCCTGCTAATCTGGAAAAGCTGGAAAATTCACCAATTAGGAACACCCTCCTTCTTTGTTTCATTTTTATTTTAATCTACTGAGAGAATGCGGCATAAGGGGGGGGGGGGGGAGGGAAGTAAAAGGAGAAAGAGATTAATAGCCCTTCTGCATAGCACGCTTCTTATATAGGGGTTGTTGTTAACAAGAGGTCTGAGAATCGTCCAGAAATGACCATACTACATGTATGCAGAACTGATGGCAGCTGGGAGGAGTGAGGGTAGGAAAGAGGGCACACAGTCGGTGGCCAGAGCTGGGACCTCCTTTTCCACCAGTCTGAGGAGTATAACCAAGGAAGGAAGGTCAGAGAACAGACAAAACCATAGTTCCTTGTCAACGGCTAGGCTGGTTTTTTACATGTAACTAAAGCCCCGTCATGGAGATGTCAGACTCTATGAAATCAGACGCGGACTTCATATTACCGGTACTCACTAACTACCGAAGGCTGAAGCCCAGCTTCTCTGCAGAAACTTGGTAAGTCCTTCATCTATTTATTTAATTTAATTTTTTTTAGAGAGAGGGCACAAGTGAGTGAGGGGGAGGGAGAGAAGCGGGGTTCCCCCAAAGCGGGGCTCGTGTTTCCTGGAGCAAGGCTCCAGCTCTTGATAAGGACTTTAAACCTAAGATGAGGTTTAGCAGAGGTGTTGCTGGTCCCACTGGGTGCCCCGCCCCCACTCCGGCACCCTGATTTTCTCTTTATTTGGTAGAAGGCTTAAGAATTTTGCCCAGTTTTGGGGCGCCTGGGGTGGCTCAGTCAGGTAAGCGTCTGACTTCAGCTCAGGTCATGATCTCACGATTCAGGAGTTCAAGCCCGATGTCAGGCTCTGTGCTGACAGCACGGAGCCTCCTTGGGATTCTCTCTCTCTCTCTCTCTCTCTCTGCCCCTTTCCCGCTCTCTATCTCAAAATAAATAAAAACAAACTCAAAAAAAAAAAAAAAAAAAGAATGTTGGCAAGTTTTGCTTGTGAATTAATGGCTCTGGACAAGGGAGAAATGTGCAGGGAATTATTTTTTGGTGCCATAACGGCGGATCCCCAAGAGGACGGTCTACGGTCCTCGAGGCCAGACTTTTCTGGTTCCCGTACTACTTCTTCCTTTTTCCTTTCCTTTTAAAGTTAACAAACTCTACTGAGTATTTATTATGTTCCAGGCTGGGTCCTTAGCTTTCTCGAAGCACCGATCACAGGTTGCAAGTAATATTTTAATACTAGCATTATCTGTGTGCTTCGATAGGACCTCGTTACATGAATGTAGACTCCGTAAGGACCACCTGGGAATTCCCCACGGTAGCTGGACTTCTTACAACAGCAACAAAAGACTAAGCAGCAGTTAATCTCCAAGGAGGGCTTACTACGTGCAAAGCACCTTCTGTGAATGTTCTTTAACCCTCAGCAGCCATTCTGTAATCCAGGTGTACTTTCGTTAGCCCTATTTCACAGAAGAAGACAAACAAAAAAAACAAAAACCAAGGCACCAAGAGATTAAGTAACTTGTCCAAGGTCACACAGTCAATGTTGAAAGCTACGTTTTATTCAACACCCACCAAGATGAGGGGCCAGTCCAGTGGGGTGCTTTATAAATAGATTTCCTCCAGCTTCTACACAAACCTTGCAAGGTGAGCATATTTAATTCTACTCTAGATTACAGTAGAGGGTCTAGACAGGCTAAATTGCTCTCTGGCCTTGAGGAAGAGGCAGAGCTGGCCCTCAGTCTCAGTTCCGTCTGGTTCCAAAGCCAGCATTTTTCCCACCACACCAACGGTGCCCAGATGTTTGGACTTCATGGAGCAGAAAAGTGTCCAAACAAATCGGGGGTGGCGGGAGACTTACGTAAAAGCTGCCAATTATACACTTTGCCAGGTATGGATATTCAAAAAAACCACAGCAGACCAAACTACCATCTATTTTTATTATCGTGGTAACAAAGCAAGGAGCTTTTAACACGGAAAACTAGAAAGAACGTAAGAGAGCATAAAGAAGAAAATCCCTACCGCCGTAAACACGATCTTACCCTCGCTCTTCTCAGTGAAAACTGTCACGGACAAGTAGAGTGTGTGAGAACCACAAGGGCTCTCCCTAAAATCTACCGGGTTAGCCCCCCAACATCGGCATTCAGTTATGGTGATCACTGCAACCGTCTATCCATCTACCTATCTTCCTAGTTTTTTTTTTCCCCCTAAAAAAAGACAAAGCGGAGAAAAGCTATTTAGGAGTGCTGGGTGGCTCAGTCGGTTAAGCATCCGACTCTGGATTTCGGCTCAAGTTGTGATCTCACAGTTGGTGAGTGCAAGCCCCCCACTACCAGTGCAGAAGAGCTTGCTTGGGATTCTGTGTCTCCCCATCCCGCTCTCTGCCCCTCCCCTGCTCACTCCTTCTCTCTCCAAATAAATTAAAAAGTTATTTATACTTTTGAAAAACTATTTCTATAAGACTTCTCCCAAGACACCAGAATACCTTTTTATACTGAACCCCTTTGTAAAGAGATTTTTAAATTCTCCTCGACTTAGTAAAGATGCTGCCTTTGAAAACCCAACAAAAAGACGAGCTCGCGTAAGGCCAAGTCTAAGAATAATTTTGCTACTACCTGACATTTCACACACAAGCCTCCCGGGGCACGCGACTTTTCTCAACCAGAGAAGCAATGAATCGCTCCTGTCTCCAAGAAGCACTGTGAATGGAAATGAATGGTTTTCAGCAATTTGAAACTCTCTGGCTGCAGGACTTTAGTTTATGAATCGCAAACGAACCGATTCAAAAGCACAGGACTTTCATTTTAACTTCGCATCTCTTCTTGCCAGGAGAAAATACTTTTCCAAGAAAGAGCAACAATGTCTCAGGCCTTAACGCCATGAATTTAGCTGTTTGGAAGGCATCTGCTTAGGACTTATCTTTCTGGCAATCCCTGGTGTTCTTTGGAAAACTTCACAAACGCATAAATTTACGAAGTAAAGTGCTGTAAACTCTCAACTACCCAACGCGGTAAGGGAATGTGGTATTCGAATATTCACATTAAAAAAGTCACCCGGCATTAATTATGCCTCAAGAAAAGAAAGGCTTAAACTGTCACTCTGTTGGCGATTTACGGACAAAAAATGTTCTAAGAATTACAACATCATAAAGTCTACCTAATAAAGCGCAGTGAACACTGTTTAATCTTTCTGATGATTAAGGAGGGCCCTGAGGATTTGCATTATAAACAGGATTTGTTTTGGCACTACAGCAACATGCCAATTAATAGGGAATTCTAGCTGAAGACAGGCCAGGTGACAGATGACTGTGTTATTTCTGCTACGGTAGAATTCGGCTCTTAAACAACTGGCTTTGGGGCCAGACAGCCCTGCATCTGAGTCCAAGTTCTTCCACTCCCCAGCTGGGATGCGGGATTTTTTTTTCCAGCTCCGTCCCTGACTTGGGGTGCAAAGGTTGGCCTGGCCTCACTACCTTTTTTTTTTTTTTTTTTTGTAAAGAAAATAAGGAGCCACCAACACAGACTAATAATATGAGGTTACTAGGACTCACAAGTGGCCACCTGACACATCTTAAATCTGGAGCATAACTGCTATGGAATTATTTGAAATAGCTGCGAACACAAAGGTCAAGGGAAGGGAAGATGTGAGGAACAGAAAAAGAGTTAACAAGAGGCCTCCATACTAGAGAAACTACTTCCTTTCCATTCTATGAGCAGAACCGGTCTCCCTGAAAATACAGAGGTCTTGAGCGCCCCCATGAGGCGGGTGATCTGAATTCTGTCCTAGTAAGGGTTGTGTTTCTCGTAGAAACAGACCCAATCATTTGAAAAAATACCTAAGAAAGAATACTGTTACAGTCCAGTTGGGTTTTTGCTTTGTCCTACAAAATTCTAAATTATCTGCATTAACATCCTTAAGTACTTTCATAATGTATTTAATAACTCTGTTCAATATTTTAAAATATTTTTAGAGATTTTTAGTGCTTCATTCAGCAAATTGTGAGATGACCACAAAACCAAAGTCTAAGGGATTTCAAAAGATGGTCTGGCTGAAGGCATTTAGAACAAAGTCAAGTCCATTATTACTGCCACATGCTTCTCCATAACTAATAACCAGCAGGAATTACTAACAGTGAAAAAGGAAGGGTTCTTAATTTGTTTCTTTTTTTGCCCTATAGTTGAGCACATAAATATTATAAAATGAATAATAATAAGTTATGTTTATGGAAGTTACCAAGTCGGTAGTTGTTAATATTATACCGTGAAGCAGTGATTTAGTTACCTTTTTAACACACATGCTTTAGGTAACAGCAAAATGAGTTTGCACACCTTACCGGACATGCAGACTTCCCGACACTTGGTACTCAAAGTAGAGAAAATAGCCAAGCCGATTGGAAACTACCTGAGGTCTACATAACAGGACTCGTTGATTTTGATAAAATAAAAACTTTTTTTATAATACTGTGCAGTAATAAACGATACCAGAGAGAGGGTAAAGTTACAAAGTAAATGTATCAGACTATTCCAACTGTGTTGGGGCGCCTGGGCTCAGGTCATGATCTCACACTTTGCGAGTTCGAGCCCCACGTTGGGCTCTGTGCTGACAGCTCAGAGCCTGGAGTCTGCTTTGGATTCTGTGTCTCCCTCTCCCTCTGCCCCTCCCTCGTTCACAGTCTGTCTGTCTCTCTCTCTCCCCCTTTCAAAAATAAATAAACATTAAGAAAAATTTTTTAAAGAATATTCCAACCATGTTAAAAAATAAGGCCCCTGTCCGCCTGGGTGGCTCAGTCAGTTGGGCGTCCGACTTCGGCTCAGGTCATGATCTCGTGGTCCGTGAGTTCAAGCCCCGCGTCGGGCTCTATGCTGACAGCTCAAAGCCTGGAGCCTGTTTCAGATTCTGTGTCTCCCTCTCTCTCTGACCTTCCCCCATTCATGCTCTGTCTCTCTCTGTCTCAAAAATGAACAAACGTTAAAAAAAAAAATTTTTAAAAAAAGGCCCCTGTTGTTTATTGAAATTAACCTTCTACTTGTAACCTTAGCGTGTTAATAATTGAGTATTTGGAAAATCACGAGATTAATCTAAACGAACCTCCCTGTGTTAAAAAATAAGGCCCCTGTTGTTTATTGAAATTAAACTTCTACTTGTAACCTTAGCGTGTTAATAACTGAATATTTGGAAAATCACGAGATTAATCTAAATGAACCTCCCTGGTAGCATAAAGGGGGTTGCCCTTTGAGAAAATAATTGTTAAAACATTTTCTATGATTTTGTCTGAAAAGCAATATTCCTACCTTCTCCCATTTAAAATCAGGCAATAATCACCATTTCTTGAGCTACCAACATCTGGCTTTTTTGTATGAGCTGACAATTGAAGAAATGATGAGAGAAGACCAGTTTGAGACTAGTTTTCAAGCCCGAAAAACTCAGGTTTAAAGGACTGGTTTAGGGGTGCCTGGGTGGCTCAGTTGCTTAAGCATCTGACTTTGGCTCAGGTCACAATCTTGCGGTTCACGAGTTCGAGCCCCGCGTCGGGCTTTGTGCTGACAGCTCAGAGCCTGGAGCCTGCTTTTGATTCTGTGTCTCCCTCTCTCTCTGTCCCCTTACCCGCTCATGCTCTGTCTCTGTCTCTCAAAAATAAATAAAAGTTAAAAAAAGATTTGAAAAAAATTCTAGGGGCACCTGGGTGGCTCAGTCGGTTGAGCGTCCGACTTCGGCTCAGGTCGTGATCTCACGGTCTGTGAGTTCGAGCCCCGTGTTGGGCTCTGTGCTGACAGCTCGGAGCCTGGAGCTGCTTCGGATTCTGTGTCTTCCTGTCTCTGTTCCTCCCCCCTCTTGCTCACACTCCGTCTCTCTCTCAAAATATATAAATCAATAAACATTAAAAAAAAAAAAGGCTTCAAAAATAAATAAAAAATAAAGGACTGGTTTAGGGAATGGGTCACATGGATTTTAAATTGATAAAATGATGAACTTCTAACCAAAAAAAAGGCTTCAATACTTGGCAGGGTCGGTGGGAGGTGGGGGTGATGGCCCAAGTTGCTTCAAGTAAATGCTCTGTTCCCCGCCCACACTCCCAAACCTCCCAAAACCAGGGGCGGGATCTGTGCTTTCCAAAGAACATTAAAGCAAAGGAGTCACATCTCAGTAATCTACATAAACAGAAAAAAAAAAAACAAGAAAGAAAAGAAAGAAAAGAAAGAAAGAGAGAACCCCGAAAGTCTATGGTGGCTACTGGCATTGGCCTCTCAGAAAAAGAAAATGGATCACTCAGAGCTCTGGAAAGTCCAGCATGATCCCAGCCCGGCATGATCACGGAAGGCCTCCTGTGGGAGCAGTGGCTCACCATCTTCGGGGCATGTGACAGCGCAGGGCTCTGGGCCAGGACAGCACCGACGAGAGCACTAGCTCTCTACACTGTCAAGGTCACACCCAAGAACGGCCACGGTACTTAATTCCATCAGTATATGCTCGCCTCGCCAGCATTTTCACGGTAGAGCAGGGCAACAGACACTTAAAATAAAAATCGAGATTATAGGCAATATTTGGGAAACCAGGTCTTCCTCGAGCTATGGAAAAAAATCTGGGTGGCCCGGATTCCTTCCTTTCTCCAAATAAGACTGCTTTTTCCTCCCACTCTAGAGAAGAGGTGGAAATGTTTACATGGATACATCTGATGTGTTGACACAGCTCTTAGCAATAAGTCCTTCAAAAGGGCGATCTTTTCCTTCAGACTCTGCAACAAAGCTCTGATTGTCACGGTCAGCTGGAAAGAAAAGAACACATCCTAAGTATGCTAGTCCAGAGGTGGGGGAGCTACTAAAAACATCACGTAAACACATTATGATTCCTTCGAGGACCAGCTGGCAGATGCTTAACTTCCCAAGGACACCTTCAGGGTTCTAAGGTATCCAAATTTTGGTCCAGCCCCCCACCTGATGCTTGCATCCGCTGTATAAGGTGACCAAGTGGAGAGCCAGCCCATACCTGAGTAGACAGTGACAGGCAACCAACCCCTGGCCCTCACGGTCTGAATCCTGTCCCCTGAGCATCTACCCCATTCGCCAGTGAAAAACCCAAGTGTCTTCAACCTCGCTTCAAATGACAAGACGTCAGGCCTCACTGCAATCCCGCCAGTCTGCTCTGAACACACTGGTTTACTTAAAACCCATTTAAAAGTTTTGTAGCAGTGTGTTCTTATAACGATGCTCACCACCAGTGACTCTTTTTCCAGGAGTGTATAGATTTTCTTAGTCGTTCTACAAACCCAGAGGAAGCTGCTGTTTGTGACTCTTGAGTGCTATGTTAAAGGATGGAGGAAGGTAGGGAGAGAACCTCTGGGGAACTGAGAAAATATGCAAACTGAAACTGCCCATGTAAATTAAATACAGCCAGCCACGCGGGAAATCAGAGATAGGTGTGAAAAGACAGACTAGTGCAGATTTCATCTGCTACCTTGTTCGAAGTAGCAATTACATAACTTCAGGGGAAGGGAGGACTCCCTCCCTAGGATTAGCAGGGTCACACACACTAAGGGAAAAACAGCAGAACAGTAGAGGCTGGCTGAGGGCTCACACACATCAAGCAACCCTCAAAGGTATCAGCAGCCAAGAAAAGTCTAACCTTAACTATTCTAATACCTCTGGGAACCACGGAGAAACCACCCACAGTGTTTATGAGGAAATACCACGGAGAGCAGATCGCCCCTCGTTCAAGAAGAGTAAAACAAACAAACATAGCACAATACACACACACACACACACACACACACACACACACACAACACACACACACACACATGCCCCAAACCGAAGAGCAGTCTACGAAATTAAAGCTCAAAAGCATTCAAGAGATCAAAGAGTATGTGGCCATTAAAAAGTATGACGGAAACCTCGATTTGTCGACATAGAAAGATAGCCAGCATAATTTATTAAAAGAGAAAAAAACCAAGTCCTAAAATGAAATGTCACCCACAGAGAAAAAAAAAATCAATCTAAGAACTAAATACTTCAAAATGCCAAGGGCGATTATCTCTAAGTAGTGGATTTTTTTAATATTTTATAAGAAAAATGGTTACTTTTAAAACCAGGAAAAGTTTTCCATCATCATAATCTGCAAGAAACCTTCCAAAGCACAGAAAAAGATGGAGAGCCTAACTCATACTTTAAGCTAACACAACCCTAATAACAATCACTGACAGAGATACTGGCGAGTGGGGTGAGGGGGTGGAGAGGGGATGGGGGAGAGAAAAAAAGAAAAAAGAAACCACATGCTAATCTCCTGTAAGGATTATAAAATGCAAAAGTCTTTAAAAATATTAGCAGAGCAAATTCAGAATTACGTTAAAATGACAACATACCATCACCAAGTAGAATTTATCCTAGTAATTTAAGAACAGTTTGATGTTAGAAAATCTGATACTAAATCCGACAGTGTTAATGGTTACAAACAGAACAAATGTATGATTGATACAGCACAGGGGAAATTAATTAAAAACAAAACAAAAAGAAAGAAAGAAAACTAAGAATGGAACATTACTACCTTAACCGTAATATTTTCCAACATTGGTCTAGAAGTTGTAACCAACGCAATAAGACAAGTTAAAGAAATACACAAGGGCTGGAAAGAAGGAGATGAAATCATCATGATATATAAATGGATAAGTCTATTTGGGAAAGTTAAGTGAATCCACTGACAAATTACTAGAAACCAGAGAAGAAGTCAGTCTGGTAATCAATCTTAAAATTAAAAAAAACAAAAACAAATCCAGGGCATTTCTAAATTTAAGTACTAGGTAGGTAGCATTTCTTTTCATCATTATTTTTAAACATCATTAACAACACCAACAAAACCTAAAAAACATCTAGCACCTGCCTGGCACATTGCGACTATGTAGTAAATACTGATAGAGGAATGAATAAAAGGAAACACTCGATTTTGTAAAGATGTAAGCATTCCCCAATTAATCTATGAATAAACTACACATCTATTCAAAGTCCCATGTGGAGTTCTCTTACTAGAAAAGAGGTGGTAACAGAGGCACAGGACAAATGAATTGTAATGAAGCCATGCAAAATTATTCTAAAACATAGATAAAGAGAAATTTAAAAGACAAGGAATATGTGTTATAGAGGGGCACTTCAACAATGAGATATTAAATCTTCATGAAAACTACAAGAATATGATGCTGGCAGTTAGTGAAAGCTTCACTAGTGTGACAGAACAGGAGGTCCAGGCGCAGTATGGCTGCACAAAAATAAATTCAGTGAATGAAATACGGGATTATTTCATATCTTTTTTTTTATGTTTATTTTTGAGAGAGAGACAGAAAGACGGCAAGTGGGGGAGAGGCAGAGAGAGAGAGGAAGACACAGAATCCGAAGCAGGCTCTGGGCTCTGAGCTGTCAGCACAGAGCCCAACGCAGGGCTCGAACTCACGAACCACGAGATCATGACCTGAGACAAAGCTGGATGCTCAACCCACTGAGTCACCCAGGCGCCCTGTGGATATTTCATATCTTGGGGGGATGAGGTAAAGAATAATTCAGCAAATGGGAAAAAATAAAATTTGATGCCTACAACGCACCAAAATAAACTTTTAAATATTTTAAAGATACATGTTTAAAAATAAAATAAAAACAGGGGCGCCTGGGTGGCTCAGTTGGTTGAGCGTCCGACTTTGGCTCAGGTCATGATCTCACAGCTCGTGAGTTTGAGCCCCGCGTGGGGCTCTGTGCTGACAGCTCGGAGCCTGGAGCCTGCTTCGGGTTCTGTGTCTCCCTCTCTCTCTGCCCCTAACCCACTCACATTCTGTCTGTCTCTCTCAAAAATAAAATAAACATTAAAAAAATAAAATAAAATAAAAACAGAAGGAAAGATTGAAGAAAATTTGGAAGATTAGATGAAATATTTAGATAATCTCTGGGTATGAAAGACCTTTCTCAGGGGCACCTGAGTGGTTCGTCAGTTGAGCGGTTGACTCTTGACTTCAACTCAGGTCATGATCTCACGGTTTGTGGGACTGAGCCCCATGATGGGTTCTGCTCTGATAGCATGGAGCCTGCTTAGGATTTTCTTCCTCTCTCTGCCCCTTCCCTGCTCACATTTGCTCTCTCTTTCAAAATAATAAATAAATTAAAAACAAAAGAAATAATAAGTTAGGTTAAGGACATATACTGGCAATTCACAAAGGAAGAAATGTAAGTATCCAATAAATATATGAAAACAGGTTCAATGGCATAAATAACAAAAAAAGCATATTAAACTATTATATACTTACACCTGACAGAATGAGTAAGATTTTTAAGATAATTGGAATTGGGACAGAATTGTATGTTGAAGAGGCTTAAAATTTTATACAACCTAAATCCAGAAAGTCTACATCGGGAAACTTTTCTACCATGGGCAATAATTTGGCCACACTGAAAACTCATTTATAATTAGAAATTAAGTACCCAAGAAGATTATACCAGTTAAATGAATCAGAGGTCTAAATGTAAAAAAGTGAAACCATACGTTTATTAGAAGAAAACAGAAATGAATTCCCTTACATCCCAGAAATAGCAAAAGGTATGAGTGAAAATACAGAAGCAGTTAAAGATCGCTAGCCAACTCTGTTTAAAAAATAATGCTTTCAGGGCGCCTGGGTGGCTCGGTCGGTTAAGCGTCCGACTTCAGCTCAGGTCATGATCTCACGGTCTGTGAGTTTGAGCCCCGCGTCGGGCTCTGTGCTGACCGCTCAGAGCCTGGAGCTTGTTTCAGATTCTGTGTCTCCCTCTCTCTCTGCCCCTCCCCTGTTCATGCTCTGTCTCTGTCTCAAAAATAAATAAACGTTAAAAAAAAATTTTTTTTAAATAATGCTTTCACATGGCAGATGATATCCTAAGCAAAGCCAAACAACAAATAATAAAGGAAATAAATTATAATATGTCACCAAGAACTAATCTCCATACTAGATAAGAAACTCTTAAAGACTAAAAAGACCAACAATCCAATTTTAAAAGAAGGGTTTTTTTTAACAAAAGAAGAACTTCTCAGAAAAATGTAAATGATGCTTAAACATGTGCAAACACACTTCACTTGATTCACACATGAAAGATGCACATTTGAAACGACACTGAAATACCATATCGCACTTATCAGATGACACCCTCTTGTTGGCCAGCCTGTGAAGAAACAGAAACTCGTGCACTGCTGGTCAAAGGGTGAGTAAGCACACCCCTGTGGACAGGAATTTGGTGGCAGGTGAAAAAAATCACATCCACCCAGGTTCTGAGAATTCACCCTTAAAAGACACCTCCACAAATACCAAGGGGAGGAGGAAGAACATAAAGGTATTTATTGTGGCATTGTTCATAACGGCAAAACAGGAGAAATTATCTAAACTCCCATCCTTAGGCAGGTTAAATGGACTATGGCATATCCGTGCAGTAGCACAACTACGTAGTCCTAAAGAACAGTGAAGATCTCGAAGAATTAATATGGAGAGATTACTACAACACGGTAGTAAATAAACAGAGTGAGATACAAAGGAGTATCTTATGGAAAAGAAAGAGAAATGAGAACACACACACACGCTTATTTCTGCAAAAAGTAACAGAGGAAGAGGAAGCCAGAAATTAATGAAAATGATTACATGGAGAAGTACTAAAAATTAATATAATAAGCCCACAATTATATGGTCACTTTACCTTCTACAAAGCAGGAAAGAATATCCAGTGGGAAAAAGACAGTCTCTTCAACAAGCGGTGTTGGGAAAACCGAATGGCAACATGCAAAAGAATGAAACTGGACCATTTTCTTACACCAAACACAAAAACAAACTCGAAATGGAAGAAAGACCTAAATGTGAGACCTGAAACCAGAAAAATCCTAGAAGAGAACACAGGCCATAGCAACCTTTCTCTAGATATGTCTCCCGAGGCAAGGGAAACAAAAGCAAAAATAAACTATTGGGACTACATCAAAATAAAAAGCTTCTGCACAGCAAAGTAAACAATCAAGAAACCTAAAAGGCAACCTACTGAATGGGAGAAGATACTTGCAAAGGACATATCCGATAAAGAGTCAGTATCCAAAATCAGTTCTATAAAAAGTTCTATAAAGAACTGATACAACTCAACACCCAAAAACCAAATACAGTAAAACCTTGGATTGTGAGTAACTCGTCCTACAAGTGATCCGCAAGACGAGCAGACATTTCTAATGAAATTTAACTTGATAAACGAGCAATGTCTCACAGTACGAGTAGGATGTGATGCTGAATGTCGCATGATCACAACTGAGCCAATGGTTCTCTCTCGCTGTGGGATTGTGGGTCATCGGCTCCCACACTCGGATGCTCGGTCTCAGGCTGGAGTGTTTGGCAGAAATCAGTGATTTTTCAGAACGTTGGAAGGTGCCCACAACAGGCATTAGTGTATTTTTTGTCACTTCCAAGCATCTCTGGACAGTCCTTTGCTTTTCCATCCAAGAGTGAACTTAGGAATGCTTTGCTCCATTCTAGGTCAGGCTGCCTGCAGATAGAGACCCTTTCCTCTGCCTCCTTATTGCCAGTTACGCTAAATACAGTATAAGACTTTATTAATACCGTACTGTAGTCAACATCCGTGATAGTGAAAGTCGTCCTACACAGTAACCCTCCTCTCTTGTCTCCCTCACACCACCATGAAGGGTTTTAAAAGTGAATGTTGTTTATTTTTCTTTATATTTTGTAGAATGAATCATCTGAGTTTCCACTATTTCTTATGGGGAAATTTGCTTTGATATACAAGTGCTTTGGATGACAAGCTTGTTTCCATAACGAATTATGCTCGCAAACCAAGGTTTTACTGTAATCCAATTTAAAAATGGGCAGAAGAGGGGCGCCTGGGTGGCTCCGTCGGTTAAGCGTCCGACTTCGGCTCAGGTCATGATCTCATGGTCCGTGAGTTCGAGCCCCGCGTCGGGCTGTGTGCTGACAGCTCAGAGCCTGCAGCCTGCTTCAGATTCTGTGTCTCCCTCTCTCTCTGACCCTCCCCCGTTCATGCTCTGTCTCTCTCTGTCTCAAAAATAAATAAAACATTAAAAAAAATTTTTTTTAAATGGGCAGAAGACACGAATAGACACTTTTCCAAAGAAGACATCCAGATGGCCAACATACACGTGAAAAGATGTTCATCGTCACTCCTCCTCAGGGAACTACAAATCAAAGCCACAATGAGGTATCGCCTCACACCTGTCAGAATGGCTAAAACCAACAGCACGAGAAACAACAGGTGTTGGCGAGGACGTGGAGGAAAAGGAACCCTCGTGCACAGTTGGTGGGAATGCAAACTGGTGTAGCCACTGTGGAAACACTATGGAGCTTCCTCAAAAGGTGAAAATAGAACCACCGTACGATCCAGTAATTGCACTACTGGGTATTCAACCCAGTATAAACACACTAATTCAAAGGGATACCGTGCGCCCCTATGTTTATTGCAGCTTTATCTACAATAATCAAATTATGGAAAGAGCCCACATGCCCACTGATAGCTGAATAGACAAAGCAGATGCAGTGGACATACACAATGGAATATTACTCAGCCATAAAAAAGTACGAAATCTTGGGGCATCCGGGTGGCTCAGTCGGTTGAGCATCCGACTGTGGCTCAGGTCATGATCTCACACTCATGGGTTCGAGGCCCGCATCGGGCTCTACGCAGACAGCTCAGAGCCTGGAGCCTGCTTTGGAGTCTGGGTCTCCCTCTCTCTCTGCCCCTCCCCAGCTCGCGCTCTGTCTCTGTTTCTCTCTCTCTCAAAAATAAATAAAAACATTTAAAAAAAAAGGAAAGACAAACTCAGACTTAAGTGTCTGTGGTGGTGCCTGTGGTGGTACAGTGTCTGAAACTGTGTTCTGCAACCCCTAAGACAGACCCCATGAGCAAAAAGATCTCCCTGTTCTGGTTGCCGGAAAAGAAAAATACCAACTTGGAAGGGGAAAGGTTAGAGAGAAACCCGCGGTGTTGGGATCTGAATCGAAGGAGCTAGAGTGAACCCATGAGGGTCTGGAAAACACAGTTCCCCAGCCAAATCCTACCACTGCTTTTATACAGCCTGCAAGCTATATAAAATGCAAATTATTACATGTATTACACAGAATAAATGTAAAATGTCAAAAAGGCCATTTGGCAAGAACAGATTCTCAGAGAGGTGAAGGCGTAGCCTCTTGTCCTGCAGAGCCCGAAAGATTTACTACCTGGGGCCTGAGCTGGACTAGGAAATTGTTAGACACTTTTACAGTTAAACAGGAGAAATTAAATGCTTTGTTTCGTCTCAGTTATAACGATTCACTGATTGACTGTAAGGTCAATGCAACGCCCACCCGTAAGCTTCGCAGCCACACACACACACACACACACACACACACACAGTCTCAGCAGTAGGAGGGTTTGCAGAGCTCAGAGCTCAGAGCTCAGACAGACCATTCCGGGTCCTAATTCTCTCCTGCTCTCACCCTGATTGTATTTTCACCACTTCTTCCATGCTGATTTTGCTGTTGGATTTTCTCGGCGATGTCTTGTGCAATTTGGCAGGTGGCGTCGTACGTGGAGAACCTGCATCGAAGGCATAAAGGAGAAGAATGCTTCAGGCTCTTTGAAAGCAACTTTCTGCATGACTTGCGCGCCACTTGTTACTTCTAGCCACCAAGTCAAACGGGAAGGATGAGAATAGTAAACACAGCGACACGTGTTGCTGTCATAGGAAATACTGTGTGAGCCGGGCTCTGTTCTGAATGCTCCGTTTGTAACAATTCGCTTCATCCGCACAAAAACACCAGGAGACGGGTACCGCTCCCATCGCCATCTTACAAGTGAGAAAATCAGCACAAACAGTTAGTAGGTCCACTTGGCCAAGTGGTACCGCCCACTGCAAACTACGTCCCCAACCACTTGTTTGAATTCATCCACTCACAGAGCATGCGGCAAACATTTATGCAAGGGCTCCTCTGGGCTGAGCACGGTTCCAGGCACTGGACAGCAGGGCGGCGAACCGAATGGACAAAGTCCCTTACGCTCAAGGAGCATAAAACAAATAAAGACACAGTATGTCCAGGGCTGGTAGGCGCTAACAAGAAAAATAACGCAGGATAAAAGAACAGAGAGTGAGGGGCAAGGTGAGGAAGCCAGCCAGGCAGGTATCTGGGGAAGAGCTTCACAAAACAGGAACAGCAGGTACTGTTTATCCTCCAACAAAATGCGCTGGGGGCTGGGGACGCAGGACACCCCCTCCGGGCATCTAAGCTCACAAGAACTCTCTGGAAACGTTTGCGGAGCTTCTATTTGTTATTCAGAGTGTCGGGAGGCTTTGAAAAATCCGCAACAAATTCCCCGGGGTGCCTTATCTTTTCCTTCTGGGACAGCCTTTTCGCTTCCTATTTGTTCTACAGGGAACTGCTAAGTACACCTTGTACCTCTCCTACCAGGTGGCCCTGCTCTGCAGAGGAGGGACTAGGGCTGTCCTAGCACAAACTAGGGAAAACTACTGTTTGCCCCCATGTCCCCATTTCTGCTTGAAATAGTAAATGACCCATTTCTTAAAAATCTTTGAACTCCCACACATTACTCATCCACTGAGGGAACTCGGCAAACGTGTTTTTCGATAACGGCAAAAAAAAAAAAAAAAAAAACCAATCTCGCGTCACTTCCCTTAGCAATCTTACTAGAGTAATTACAGCAATGGGTAACAAACTGAGTACCTGATCTGGGCCAGGTCCTACTTCTAATCTCATGAGGCAGGATCTTTGACAATGCCCCCCTCTACGCTGAAGGAGCATCACGCGTGTATGCGTGTGAAAGTGCGTGTATGTTCATGCGGCCAAGAAAAGAGCAAGTAACACAACACATAGTTAAGAAAATAGGAGGGGAGCTGATAAGGAAAACAGGGTCCTGATTCCCAGCTTTACCACATTTCTCCTTTTCCCCTCCGTACTGTCACCTCTGAAAAGAGGAGCACAGACAGGTCTGGCTCTGTGGTCCCAGACCAGACCTATGGAAATCGATAATAAGGTATGATACACTGCCTAACAACCACAGAGCCTAAATGGTAAGTACTCCTGGAGTTTGGGAGGGAGAGAAAGTAGTGTCGGCCGAGGCACTGGGACTGGACAGGGCTGGGCCACGAGGTGACACCCTGGACTGAACGGCGAGGTTGAAGCAGGAGGGAGGGGCACATTCGGCTGAGCAGCCCTGGGTAAGAGGGTAAGGTATAAAAGAGGACAGATGCGTGGAAGCTAGTTTCTGCGGAGCCTTGAACACCAGAATTATCAGGGGAGGCTTTTGAAAAAAGAGGACGTTGGAGCTGTAGGGGATACTCTGGCATACCGAAAGAGCCCCTGAAGAGGTTCTAGGAAATGCAGAAGGCCAAAATCCCAGATGTTTTGCTCCCAATCTTTACGTTCCCACATTAGCCTTGGAGAGTGCTAGTTCTGAAACTCTGCTACATGCTGGGATCACCAGGGAATCTTGAAACAACGACACAACCGATTTCTGGCTCCCAAACCCAAGCATCCTGCTTAAACGGGAATGGTTTTATTATTATTTTTTTAATGTTTATTTTTGAGACAGAGACAGACATATTGTGAGCAGAGGAGGGACAGAGACAGAGGGGGACACAGAACCTAAAGCAAGCTCCAGGCTCCAAGCCGTCAGCATAGAGGCCGACGCGGGGCTCGAACTCACAAACCACGAGATGGTGACCTGAGCCGAAGTTGGACGCTTAACCCACTGAGCCACTCAGGCGCCCTGGGAATGGGGTTTGACCTGAACACAAGGAGTTGTCAAAACTCCCCCTGGTGTTCCTACCTGGAGCAAAGTTTGAGAACCACAAGCAAAGAGGTCATGGGCAGCCTCATCACAGTATCAAACACATGAGTACCTAACGTAGTAGTTGAGGGCCACCTGGGTGGCTTAGTCAGCAGGGCCTCTGACTCTTGATTTCAGCTCAGGCCATGATGTCGTGGCTCATGAGTCCAGCCCCGTGTCGAGCTCTGCACTAATGGCACAGAACCTGCTGGGATTCTTGGCTCTCCCTCTCTCTCTGCCCCTACCCCACTTGTGCACACACATTCTCTCTCTCAAAATAAATAAACATTTAAATAAATAAATAAAGTACTACTTTAGGAAAACTAACCTGCACTCATTTACATAAATGGCTGGAACGAGAGAGGAGTGGCAGAAGACCAGAAGACTCCCATTCCATAACTGGTCACCAGTATCTCCTGTCTGCAAGGCACACAACTAAAAACATGGCGGGGGGGGGGGGGGGGCCAAGGCAGAAACAGACAGCATGAAAGAACGGCCAGGGGCGCCAGGGGGGGCTCCGTCTGTGAAGCATCCGACTTCGGCGCAGGTCATGATCTCGCAGCTGGTGAGTACGAGCCCCGCGTCGGGCTCTGGGCTGACAGCTGGGAGCCTGGAGCCTGCTTCGGATCCTGTCTCTCTCTCTCTCTCTCTCTCTCTGCCCCTTCCCTACTCACACTCACTCTCTCTGTCTCTCTCAAAAAATTAAATAAATGTTACCAAAAAAAAAAAAAAATGTTTTAAAGAGATGCCAGAGGCATTTGAAAGAAAAACCAAATATTCAATAATCAGATAGGAGGAGGGCAAGAAAAAGTGGATGATTGGAGTTTTCAGGCCCAAGGGACACAGAGGATGGTGATGCCACAGCAGAGACTGAAGACCTGAAAAGGGGAACATGCAGGAAGTCCCCTCTTCTACCACAAAAACGCTGAATGCACAGTTAAATTCATACACACGTAAGATTTACTTAAAAAAAAACAAAAACCTGGGGAAAAAAGATGTGGAAGGCAGAAATGATACAAGTATGGCAGAAGGCTGGTAAGTATAGGACCTGAGTGAGGAGTACAAAGGGGGTCGTTAGACTATCCCTTTCTGTATATTCTTTTACCTTCCACAACATTTTTGAGGATAGCCCAAAAAGAAAAAAGAAAAGACCAACCAGAATACAAAACCGTTAAGGTCTGTTTAACTCTAACTCTTCCAGGAAGGGTGCATCACCAACACACATGTTCCCCTGGCAGGAAAGCTAATTAGCTTTAGCAAAGAACCTGTTCAGAGACAGTCATCCTTCTATTAAAAAGCGAGTTTACTGCTTGCTTTGATACGCCGGTAAAGCGGTCACGGCTCTATGCCATGACTGACCAGCCGAATACCATTCAGGAGTAAAGCATCATTGATGTACGATTGTCAACAGCACGAACAGAAGGCTGTATGTAGCCAAGTCTGTTTTTATAAGGTTTTCAAAGTCCCGTTCCATACTCCCTCCACCCTCCTGACCAGCAACCCACTTTGCAATGGAGCTAAGTTACCAGCACAGCACAGTTTCCACCTGTTTCATAGTCAAGGGACAAATGAGAAAGCCACGGAATCAAACTACCCGAGAGCAATGGGAAAAATCATAAATGCGTTTTCAGCATGAACTGGGGAAGGGGCTTGGGGCCCAAGGACAGCTTCCAACAATCTAAATGGATTATCACCTCTGAGCTCTATTTCCTACCTTATGGGTAAAGTGAGGGGGTCAGCTTCCAGGAAGTGGAGGGCAACTTAGCAAAACGTTATCAAGGGCCTTAAAAATGTTCATATCCTTGAACCCAACAGTTCACTTCCAGGAAGTGAGCCGAGGAAGTAAGAGATGGAACAAAGGGGCTGTCTCTGCAACAGTTAAAACAAACTCTAATATTACAAAGAGGTACAAAAGAGGGAAATAATTATGGTTATTCACATGATGCACTATTATGTACCATTAAAAAAATCCTGTTTTTAGTAAATACTTAATGACACAGGGAACGTTCCCTGCTTTGTCAAACATGCAGGTTTCCCTCACTATCCAAAAGTAGTCTTCCGATGAAACCTTTCATAAGGCAAAATGGGGTATAAAGCAAAAGGGCAATGACCACTAATTCATACAGAAAAATTTTTGAGCTTTCTCAGACCCCCAAAAATGACCTCTCTTGGTTTTTTCTGATACCTTAAGGCACATCTTGCTAACAGGTGCACAAAATAAACCAAAAAAAGCGCACAGGTTTTCACAGACACAGCTCAAAGCTATCGCAGTCTGATGCTGTCATGCTGAGTACAGCTCCCAGGGAAGGAGCTTGTGGGGGAGGGGGGGGGGGTCACTCTGCTGGTTAGGGTGCACAATGCCCCTAAGACAGCTTGCTGCAAAATAAACGCTGAATGCTATTTTCGCTTTCCGCATTTTTTTCATAAAAGCAAAAACCCCCTTCAGATTTCTTTTGGTTAGAGAAAACAGGAACTAAGGTAGGTCTTTCCTCAAAGCAAAGTGGCATAAGGTGAAGTTTCAAAAAGCCACGGACGCCTGTATATGTATCATTATACGTACATACACACGCATATTATATAAACTAATGTATTCATTTTAAAAATCACTAATGGCTGGCTACCATTCCAAATGACAAAGTTGAAGATGTTTCTCCCCTCTGCAAATATTCAGTACTTCCGAAATTTTCTATCAGGGTGTATACAATTGTTAAAACTTGGTGGGAAAAAATTAGCGCTAAATCAAGTAAGCCATTGGCCAGGTCACCCAGATCCCAGAGCGTGCTAACTTTGATCTTGCACACCATTCTCCTGGTAGCCATCCTGCCTACAACTTCAACAAGTATAAATTCTACCAGAAATATTAACCTAAAACATAAAGTCCAACAAGAACTTTACAGAGCTATATAACACGCTTTTCATTATGAAACAAAAAAAGTCAAGTCCGATATGCCATAGCAATATGTTCCTTGGGGTCAGTACTTGTGTCTGTCGTCGTTCAGTCCTTGGGACTTAATTGTGGAGGGAATGACCCTTACCAGCTCTTGTTCTGCTGCAGAAGTTGCAGCAAAGGAAAACAGCCTTCGTGACGCTGACTCAGGTAAGGGTTAAATGCCCTATAAACAAATGCGTAATTTCCCTCCCTGATTCCGGTAAGTTTTTTTGAAGGGCCCACAAGATCTAAGTCCTAGAGCCAGCTGGTGACTTAACTGCCGGGTGACCATGCATTCTGAACCTCGGCTTCTCCGCCTGTGAAGTAAGGGGCCGGGGGTGGGGGTCACCAGATGGACCGGCATTGCACGAAAAGGTTACTTGGACTTCACTTTCAACGTTTATTTTTGGGACAGAGAGAGACAGAGCATGAACGGGGGACGGGCAGAGAGAGAGGGAGACACAGAATCGGAAACAGGCTCCAGGCTCTGAGCCATCAGCCCAGAGCCCGACGCGGGGCTCGAACTCCCAGACCGCGAGATCATGACCTGGCTGAAGTCGGACGCTTAACCGACTGCACCACCCAGGCGCCCCAGGACTTCACTTTCCCGAGAGTCCAGGGAAGCCAGCACCAGCCACCTCCACAGCCAGGACGGGCGGGAAATCTCCCCAGATGCAGCCGAGAAGGGCTGAAGGCATGTTCCGGGGTTCGGCACAAGCCCGCAACTCCCCGGGGTCCCTCCCCCCGTCCGGGGCCGCCCCTGCAAACACCGAGGGTGGCGGGACACGGCAGAGTCTCCCTCGGCTGGGGAAGGGGCCCCGCTGCCCCTCCCCTCTTCCCGAACGTTCCCCGGCCCCAGAGCCTGGCAACCGCCGGCTCCCCGGAATCCCGGCCTCCCTCGCGAACCCCTCCGCGCGGCCGCCCTCACCCCGGGCTCACCAGGGGTCCGGGGCCATCGCGCTGTCTCCGCCCGCCTTCGGACACTTCCTGCTCGCGGCAGCTGACTACGGCGGCCCGCGCGGCTCACACCCCGCGGTTCGGCCCGGGCGCGACCGGAACCTGCCGTTTCCCCCGGTGCGTGTGCGCTGCGGCCTCCAAGGTAGGGAAGCCGCCCCCACCCCCCCAGCAACCCTTAGGTCGGCGCGAACAGCCCGGCGCAATTAAAATAAAACTTTTGGACAAAAATCGAAGCATTTTCCCGGGAAGGTGGAAGCATCTCAAGCCCTCCGGCAGTTACCCGAAGTTGCAACCCGCTTCAAACAAAAAACACACAAAAACTGGACTGTGGGCATAGTTGCACAGCTGTGTACATTAACTAAACCTCAGAGTGAGTTTGATACGTAAAGTTATACCTCACCAAAACAAAAAAAAAATAAAATTGTTAATCCTGCTTCAAACAAAGGACCCAAAGAATGGCAATTATAGATTGTCTTATAGCACCCTTCCCTAAATGACACTCGGTGATTGGTTATGCGGTTACGAAAAGAGTCCGTAGGGGGAAACGTGCAGCCAGTGCCCCTAAATTTTCAGGGAAATTGGAAGGAAAAGGAGCCCTCTCTGCTTCCGCAGCGGGAGCTCAGGGCTCAGCAGCCGGGAGCGTGCGCGGGCCTGCGCCCGGCGCGCATGCGTGCGTCCGTTACCATACCGACCAGGAGACGCTGCGCGGCCCGAGGCAGAGAGAGGGAGCGCCTGGTGTCCAGGGGATGGAGAACCAAATTCCTCCCAAGGCAGAGGTGGCCGAGGTGGCCGAGCTGGAGCTTGAGGCCGCGATCGGCTTCAATGGTGAGGCCTCGAACGTGTCTGGGCGGGGGGTTGCAAGCCCTGGGGACGAGTAGCGCAAACAGGGACCGTGGGACACCGGGTGGCACCTGGAAGGCAGCGGGACCCTGGCAAGAGCCAAATTCTCTCCCGCCCCCAAGGCCCTGGGGAATCACATCCTCGCCCAGACCTCAAAGACTGGGATGGTTTCACAGCACCTAAGAGGGACAAGTGCCTGCTCACGGGACCGAAGCATGAGTGAGGGTGGTCGTAACCCATCTCCCCCTGGTCAGCTCTGCCCTGGCCCTGTGACCCCGCGAGCCCCCGCAGCTGCCTGCCCCTGGGTAACCGCGGGATGGCTGAGTCCTGTTCGGCCCCTGGGCACAACTACCAGAACCCCAGCTGATGTGCCCATGAGAATGGGCTGGGGACCGAACGTGGCAGTGAGCAGCCGTTTTAGGGGATGATCTTGTCCTCTAACCCGGAGAAGGACCCTAACACTGAGGGTGTCAGGGGAGGCTGCGGAGGCGGGGAGATGCTTCTGTCCTGGAGGCCTGGCGGTTCTGCTCACACCTTATTTATGACTGCCTAATAGTTTGAACATAAAGGGGGGTAATGCTCTTTGTTTTTGTGTGTGAAGGAAGGAAACAAGCACGTTACATTTAGAAAAAGCAAACTTTTTTTTTTTTAAAGTGTGTTGTGCTGCCCGAAAGGTTTAAAATTGTAATATTGCAGACCAGAACTGTCAATGGCTAAAGCTTTAGGCACATTCTGGAACCTAGAGCTTGACTCTTCGTGTTAGTTTAACAGTCTCTTACAGATAGTGGGCACTTCTTAGTACATCTGAGATATCGGCCATCTTTAGAGCTGGTGGCAAGGTCATTGGTAAAGGAAGTGAGTGACCGCTGGTGAGTGCAGGGGGTCAGTGCAGAGCCTCGAACACAGCGCTCTGCAACTGAATTCATGATGTTTTGTGGAGCTCTAAGAGTAAATATATGGGGGCCACCTGGTGGCTCAGTTAGTTAAGCCTCCTACATTGGCTCACATCATGGTTTATTTCTGGGTTCGTGAGTTCAAGCCGCGATACCCGGCTCTGCAATGCCGGTGCTGGGTCTGCTTGGGATTCTCTCTCTCTCCTTCTGTCTCTCTCTTTAGCTAAAATAAACTTTAAACATTAAAAAAAAGTTATAAAAAAAGAGTAAATAGATGGTACATTATATTCCAGTGCCTTCCATGGCCATTACTAGTTATCTTGGCCTTTTTAAAATGGCCCAAATTAATGGAATTATTTTTACTTCGCTGGTTTTGTGACAATTTATATTATATTCTTTCCTGTAGTCAAATACACATTTCTATAGAACCACTATATGCCAAATAGTATGCTATGTTCTGAGAATACAGGGATAAATCCATAGCCACACTTAAGAAGAAGAGTTTAGGAAACTGGAAAAATACAGTGAAGCCCAAAGAAAAATCAGCCATCGTTACATTTTGCAAAGATAGTGCTGTTAAAGGTTTGGTGTGGTTCTTTCAAATATATATTTACATATAAACTTTTAAAAATTTTTTTTTCATTTTCATTTTTTATTCTTTTACATTTATTCATTTTTGAGAGCCAGAGCACCAGCGAGGGAGGGGCACAGAGAGAAAGGGAGACAGAGAATCGGAAGCAGGCTCCAGGCTCTGAGCTGTCAGCACAGAGCCCAATGCAGGGCTTGAACTCCCAAACGGCAAGATCATGACCTGACCTGAAGTGGGATGCTTAGCCAACTGAGCCACCCAGGTGCCCCTTTTTAAAAACAATTTTTAATGTTTATTTATTTTTGAGAGTGATGCACGGGGAGAGGGGAAGAGAGAGAGAGGGAGGGAGGGAGACACAGAATCCAAAACAGTCTCTAGGCTCCCAGCCCAACACAGGGCTCGAACTCACGAACCACAAGATCGTGACCTGAACTGAAGTCAGTGTTTAACTGACTGAGTCACCCAGGCACCCCTAAACCTTTTTTAAATGAACGGGGGCTCATACTGTATAATTTTAGACTTTTTTTTCCTACCTAACTCCACTTAGCACTATGCCATGTACATTTTCCCTTAGCACAGAGTTTGAGTGGGGGAGAGACAGAGAGAGAGGGAGAAACAGACTCCAAAGTGGGCTCCAGGCGCTGAGCTGTTAGCAGAGAGCCTGACGCAGGGCTCGAACCCATGAACTGTGAGATCATGACCTGAGCCGAAGTCCGAAGCTTAACCAACGGAGCCACTCAGGTGCTCCTGTGCAGGGGTTACATATAGGGCTCTTTTATTTTTATCATAAAATAGTGCAACAGAAATTTAGAATGCCGTAATAAATACCAAGTAATGCACACAGGATTAGCAAGTTTTGATACTGTTTCTTATTTGAGTTAATTTTTTTGAGTTTATGTCTTTTCTTTATTTTGAGAGAGACAGAGACAGAGAGACAGAGGCAGAATCCCAAGCAGGCTCTGTACTAACAGCACAGAGACTGATGTGGGGCTCAATCCAACAAACCGTGAGATCGTGACCTGAGCCAAAATCAAGAGTCAAGCTCAACTGACTGAGCCACCCGGGCGCCCCTTGAGTTAATATTTTTGAGAAAAAAGTACACATTTTAAGTCCTCTCTTCTATCACACTATCCTATCCTTTCTCCCTCTGTAGAGACAACCACTACCCTGAAGTTAATGTGAACCCTTCCCAGCCATGCTTTCAAAGCTTACGGTGTGTGTAAAATATTAAATATGCTACCTATAAATAATTTATACTGTAAGTGTGCAAGTTTTTATATTTTATAGAAATGGTTTCATCCTGCACACATTCTGAAGCCTGCTTTTTTTTCCACCCAGCATTTATGCAATCTTCTCATGTCGATTAATTTAACTCCGCGATGAATTTAACTCCGCTACTCCCTTGTGTAAATACACCAACATTAGTTATCTATTCCCCGTAGATGCTCTTTTAATTTATTTGCAACTTTCTGCTACTACAAGGCTGCAAGGCTGCAGTGAACACCTTTGTAGTGGCCTGTAGACACAATTGCAAGTATTTCTCTAGGTCACGTACCAAAGAGTGGAACACCTGGGTCCTAGGGTGTGTGCATGCTCAACCATTCTGAACCTGGCTGTGTTGTTTTCCAAAGCTATTCCACCAAAGTACCTTCCCACAACGCAGTTGTATGAGCATTTCCTTTTGTTCACATCACCGCTAACGCTTGCTATTATCGGCCTTTTTAATTTTAGCTGTTATGATGGAAATGAAACAGTGTCTCATTTGGGATGCAATTCGCATTACTTTGATGGTTATAGTTTCACATGTTTATTGGTTGTTTTTTTTTTAATTTCCTCCCTCCTACATTGCCTGTTCATAGCCTTTGCTCATTTTGCCATTGGAGCAGTTTGTGCTTTCTTATTTGTTTGTGGTAGCTCTTTGTATGTTCTGGATATAATCCTTATCTATTACGTACATTGCAAACATCTTCTCCTGGTTTGGGTTTTTCTTTTCATTTTGTCATTTGTCATCAGAAGTCTTAGGTTCATAACATAACTGGATGACTAGGGTGGCCTTCTCTGTTAGGATTTGCTCTCTTTGTGGCACGTTTAAGAAGTCATCTCCTACAACTTGTGTACACATGAAGTCTTATTTGTCACAGTTAGGTCCTTGATCTACCTATTGTATTGTTTGTGGATGGTGTGAGGTGGGATCTGATTTTGCTTTTTCCATATGGATAGTCAAATGATTGCTTATTAGGTAACTGCAATTGAAAATGTATATATGAACATGAAGAGGGAGCATAGGACAAGCTGAGGGCAAAGCACAAACTAGCATACCCATGCCCCACCCCCCTCGCCCCAGGTGGGATGTGTGTCCCCCGCAGGTAGGATGTGTGACATTCCTGGCTGCCCAAGAACAAAGGAGAAGACAGACAACAAATGGTTAAACTGATAGAGTCACCTTCGGTTTACAAATATCTTAGTACAACTGCAAGAAAAGGGCAATCTAGGGGCACCTGGGTGGCTCAGTCAGTTAAGCATCCAACTTCAGCTCAGGTCATGATCTCACAGTCAGTGAGTTCAAGCCCCGCCTTGGGCTCTGTGCTGACAGCTCAGAGCCTGCAGCCTGCTTCGGATTCTGTGTTACCCCCCCCCCCCCCCCCGCCCCATGCATCGCCCACTCTGCTCTGTCTCGCTCTGTCTCTCAAAAATAAATAAATGTTTTTTTAAAATTAGGGGGAAAAAAAGGGGGCAATCTTATCAATAGCCTAATGTCCAGGAACTCCCTACTGTCTTAAGGATAGTGTTTTGCTAGAGTGAAAACCAACCTTGGCCTGACAATAGCTAGGCCTCCAGTACCCTGAGAGTCTTTTTCGCATGTGGAAATCCCTTTAAGAAACGTCCTCTTGACTTTACCTCCCCCAACACCATGGTATATAACCAGTCATTCTTCACAGCCCCAGTGCAGCTCTTCCTGCCACAGGTCCTGTCCCCGTGCTTTAACAAAATCATCTTTTTTGCCCCAAAGACGTCTTTAAGAATTCTTTCTTGGGCGCCTGGGTAGCTCAGTTGCTTAAGCGTCAGACTGCAGCTCAGGTCATGATCTCACAGCTCGTGAGTTCGAGCTCCGCGTCAGGCCCTGTGCTGACAGCTCAGAGCCTGGAGCCTGTTTCAGATTCTGTGTCTCCCTCTCTCTCTCTCTGACCCTTCCCCGTTCATGCTCTGTCTCTCTCTGTCTCAAAAGTAAATAAACGTTAAAAAAAAATTAAAAAATAAATAAATAAAATAAAAAAAAAAGAATTCTTTCTTGGCTGTCAGCTCCGAACCCCACCATCACCCCAAAACCTCATCAGACAGATCACCCCCAAAGACAGAAACCTTAGGCTTTGGAGAACTTACGACAGGAAAAAGGAACAATCTCAAGTAAAGCGAAAGAAATCGTTTAGTCAATAAATACATTTGACAATTTGAGCAAAAGAAAAAAAAAAAGAAAGAAAGAAAAATCTGTGATCTATTTAGCTACTGGAATCACATTCTGTACCAAAATAAATTCTAGAGGGAGTTAAATGTAAAAGATGAATTCATTAAAAGATGAGAACATGATATTAATAAATATTTATGACTCTTTTGATGGAGTAGGAGATAGCCACAGAATGGTTTTAAAATACCCTGGAATAAATGTACTAAGAAATGTGTGAGATCTTTATGGAGAAAAATCGAAAATGGAAGCCCTAAAAGGAGATTTCGTAGAAAAACATATCCTGTTTTTAGAAAGGAGATTGAATATATTATTATAAAAATTATTTTTCCTTAATCTATACATTTAATACCATGGCACTAAAAATGATTTTTAACTAATCAAGTTGACTTTACGGTTTGTACTGTAAAATAGTATCAAGCCTAGCCCCCCAAATTCTGGCCAAAGTTGAGTGATAAGGGAGGACCTCTCTTTCACAATAAAGCATATTGCAAAGGTTTATAATTGGGGTGATGGTTCTTGCCACAGAGCTGGAGGATGGGGTCTCACTGTGAGAGGTCTGGGCTTCCTTAGAGCAGCGCCTGGTGGTGACTCGGAACCAAATTATCTTTACCTTGGGGGCAGTGGGGGCAGAGAATTCACGTTCGTACTGTGCTTTCCACTCACCCAGACTGGCTGTTGGTATTTCCTGCTTCTCAGGATTCCAAGAATTGGCCTTGCTCTCCAGAGTGAGGTTCCTGGACCACGATCAGCATCTCCTGAGAACTTGTCAGAAATTCAGAACCTCAAGGAGCACCCGGGTGGCTCAGTGGGTTCAGCGTCTGGGTTCAGCGTCTGACTTCAGCTCAGGTCATGATCTCGCGGTTTGTGGGTTTGAGCCCCGCATCGGGCTCTGTACTGACAGCTCAGAGCCTGGAGCCTGCTTCGGATTCTGTGTCTCCCTCTCTCTGTCCTCCCCCGCTTGCACTCTGTCTCTCTCTCTCAGAAATAAATAAACATTTAAAAAAAAAAAGGGTTAAAAAAAAAAAAAAAAGAAATTCAGAATCTCAGCTCCCCTTCCAGACCTGAAATCAGAATCTGCATTTTAACCAGATCCCCTGGCAATTTTATGCATTGAAGTCTGAGAAGTGGTATACTAGGCCGACCTTGTCAGTGGAATAAAATTACATATATTATTACCCCCCCACCAACCCACTTGTTTTAGTTGAACTCACATTTTTTTTATTTCAAAATTTGTATTTAATTTTGTTTTATTTATTTTTTTAATGTTTATTTATTTTTAAGAGAGAGAGACAGGCAGACAGACAGAGCGCAAGCAGGGGAGGGCAGAGAGAGAGAGGGAGACACAGAATCCAAAGCAGGCTCCAGGCTCCGAGCTGTTAGCACAGAGCCCGACGCGGGGCTTGAACTCACGAACCGTGAGATCATGACCTGAGCCGAAGTCGGACTCTCAAGTGACTGAGCCACCCGGGCACCCCTGTATCAAAAAAAAAAAAAATATATATATATATATATGTATGTATGTATATATACGTTTGTATATATATGTATATACATATATAGGCTACTTGTGCACCTAATTATTACTATTTTTTTAAATTATTATTATTATTTTTAAGTAAGCTCCACACCCAACACAGGGCTTGAATTCAGAGAGATCAAGAGTCACACACTGTTCTCACTGAGCCAGCCAGGCACCCCTAATTATCACCATCTTTGTTTTTTCTTTCTTTCTTCCTTTAATCATTACTATTTTTAATCTCTCTCTTCTAGGACATGTGCCCACTGGTCTGAAATGCCATCCTGACCAGGAACATTTGATTTTCCCCCTGGGCTGCACAGTCCTGATCCAGGCAATAAATACTCAGGAACAGAACTTCCTGCACGGCCACAGCAACAACGTCTCCTGTGTGGCCATCTCCAAGAGTGGGCTGTACCTTGCCTCCGGGCAAGTCACATTCATGGGTTTCAAGGTGAATGAACTGAAAAAATAGTTCCTTGTAAATCGATACGGCTGAGGTGACTCCCTAGAACCCCCCCCCCCCCAACTTCAGGGCAGCTCTGCAATGGTCCCTGGTTTTCCCCTCTTCTTCCTCATGGCCTCCTCTTTGAGCTCATTTTTATTCCCTCCGGCTGAGAGTAAGCACTCTGGTGTTTACACCTGACTCCGCAGAGAGTGGACTGATAATGCTCAGGAACAAAAAGTCCCTGCTTAATTTATTTATTTAAAAAAATTTTTTTTAATGCTTATTTATTTTGAGAGAGAGACAGACAGAGCTTGAGTGGGGGAATGGCAGAGAGAGAGGGAAACCGAATCCAAAGCAGGCTCCAGGCTTCCAGCTGTCAGCACAGAGCCTGATGCGGGGCTCGAACTCATGAACCACGAGATCATGCCCTGAGCCGAAGTCAGATGCTCAACCAACTGAGCCACCCAAGTGCCCCTTTGCTTAATTAATAAATTTTTTAAAATATTTTTTTAATGTTTGTTTATTTTGAGAGAGAGAGAAAGAGAGCAAGTGTGCGAGCAGGGGAGGGGTGGAGAGAGAGAATCCCAAGCAGGCTCCACGTTGTCAGCACAGAGCACAGAGCCTGACGAGGGGCTCGACCCCAGAACAGTGAGATCATGACCTGAGCCAAAGTCGGACGCTCAACCGACTCAGCCACCCAGGTGCCCCCTCTGCTTAATTTTAAATGGTTTCCTCCCTCTTGCCCTTAATGTTTGTGAGACGCAGTCTAATCTCCAGAAAAGTGCTCTTACTGATTGTTTTTCACCAAGAGAGGTAGCTCTGTGCTGGGACTCTTCTGAAGCCGGTCTGCGATCTGACAGTGTCTTCTCGCCCCCAGGCAGATATCATTCTGTGGGATTATAAGAAAAGGGAGCTGATTGCCCGGCTGTCACTTCACAAGGGCAAAATCGAAGCACTGGCCTTTTCACCAAATGATTTGTACTTGGTATCACTAGGAGGCCCAGACGACGGAAGGTAATGAACTCAATACGTTTACTTATTTTTCACTGGGCATATTTCTAGTTATGTCATCCTCTCTCTCCCCTCCGATGTTCTCTGTCGGCCTGTCCACATTCGTGTGTGTCTCATATGAAAAGCCTACGGGGAAAATACGGTAGTGCAACACTTCTCGACCTTAGCTGCATGCTGAAGCCCACTGGGGAGCTTTAGAAAATCAGTGATGCCTGGGTGGGCACCTGGGGGGGCTCATTCAGTTGAGAATCCGGTTTCGGCTCAGGTCATGATCTCACGGTTCGTGAGTTTGAGCCCCCGAGTCGGGCTCTGTGACGACAGCGTGGAGCCTGCTTGGGATTCTCTCCCTCGCTCCCTCCCTCTCTGTGACTCCCTTGCTCTCTCTCTCTCTCTCTCTCTCTCAAAGTAAATAAACTTAAAAGAATTTTTTTCAAGTATAATAAACAAGGTTATATTAGTTTCAGGTGCACAAAACAATGATTCAACAATTCTAGGCATTACTCAGTGGTCATCGAGATAGATGGACTTTTGAGGTGGACTTCTATCTATCTCTACCTTCTCCCCACCCACCTCCCCTCTGGCAACCATCAGTCTGTGGTCAGTACTTAAGAGTCTGTTTTGTGTGTGTGTGTGTGTGTGTGTGTGTGTGTGTGTGTGTGTGTTTTCTACATTCGTTTGTTTCTTAATTTCCACATGTGAGTGAAATCATACAGTAATTGTGTTTCCCTGACTTATTTCACTTAGCATCATACCCTCTAGTTCCATCCGTGTTGTTGCAAATGGCACGATTTCATTCTTTTTGGTGGCTGAGGAATGTTCTTATATATCCCACGTCTTTTTTGTGCATTCACTTGTTGATGGACGCTTGGATTGCTTCCATATCTTGGCTATTATAAATAATGCTACAGTAATAATATCTATCTTTTTGAATTAGCATCTTCATTTTCTTTGGGTAAATACCCAGGAGTGAAATTACTGGATCATAGGGTAGTTCTATTTTTAATTTTTTTGGGAGAACCTCCCTACTGTTTTCCACAGTGGCCACACCAGTTGGCATTCCCACCAACAGTGCACGAGGGTGCCTTTCTCTCCACATCCTTGCCAACATTTGTTGTTTCTTATGTTTTTGATTGTAGCCATTCTGACAGGTGTGAGGTGATATCTCATTATGGTTTTGATTCGCATTTTCCTGATGGTGAGTGACACTGAACATTGTTCATGTGTTTGTTGGCCATCTTTTTTTTTTTAATTTTTTTTTTAACATTTATTTATTTTTGAGACAGAGAGAGACAGAGCATGAACGGGGGAGGGTCAGAGAGAGGGAGACACACAATCTGAAACAGGCTCCAGGCTCTGAGCTGTCAGCACAGAGCCCGACGCGGAGCTCGAACTCACGGACCGTGAGATCATGCCCTGAGCCGAAGTCGGCCGCTTAACCAACTGAGCCACCCAGGCGCCCCTGTTGGCCGTCTTTATGTCTTCTTTGGAAAAATGTGTATTCAGATTCTCTGCCCATTTTTAAATTTGTTTTTGTTGTTGTTGCTGTTGTTTTGGTGTTGAGTTGTATAAATTTTTTATATATTTGGACCCCTTACTGGATACGTCATTTGCAAATACCTTCTTCCATTCAGTAGGTTGCTTTGTTGTTTTGTTGATGGTTTCACTGTGCAAAAGCTTTTTGCTTTGGTGCTTTAGTCCCAGTAGTTTTAATTCTGCTTTTATTTCCTTGCTAGAGGAGACAGATCTAGAAAAACGTTTCCATGGTCACTGTCAAAGAGACTATTGCCTGTGTTTTCTTCTAGGAAGGAGTTTTATGGTTTCAGGCCTCACAGTTAGGTCTTTAATATGTTTTGAATTTATTTTTGCCCATGGCATAAGAAGGTGGTCCCGTTTCGTTCTTTCGCGTGTCGCGTAGCTGTCCGGTTTTCCCAACACCATTTGTTGAAGAGACTGTCTTTTATCCATTGTGTATTCTTGTTTCCTTTATCATAGGTTAGTTGAGAGAGAGAATCCCAAGCAGGCTCCACACCGTCACCATAGAGCCCAACGAGGGGCTCGAACTCACAAACTGTGAGGTAACAACCTGAACCGAAACCAAGAGTTTCATAAAGTTTTAGGGCATTTTTAAACACTCCAAGAAGAGACCCTACACCCGCTAGCAGTCACTCCCCGTTCCTGCTCCCCCACTACCCTCTCAGCCCCAGGCAACCCTGATCCACTTTCTGTCTCCAGAGATTTGCCTGTTCTCCGTGTTTCACATGAATGGGATAATATAATATGTGGCCTTTTGTAGCTGATTTTTTTCATTAAGCATAATGTTTTCAAGGTCCATCCATGCTGTGGCATGTGTCAATCCTTCACTCTCTTTATTGTCAAATAATATTCCATTGTATTATTTTCTTCACATTTTCTTCATCCATCAGTGGATGGGGCTTTGTTTATTTTGTTTTATTTTTTTATGTTTATTTATTTTTGAGAGAGGGACAGAGACAGAGGGTGACAGGGGGAGGGGCAGAGAGAGTGGAAGACACAGAATGCAAAGCAGGCTCCAGACTCCGAGCTGTCAGCACAGAGCCTGATGCGAGGCTCGAACTCACGAACCGTGAGATCGTGACCCGGGCTGAAGTCGGACGTTTAGCTGACTGAACCACTCAGGCGCTCCTAGTGGGTGGGGCTTTGGGTCTTCCCCACTTTTGGACTTTTGGTAATAATGCGGCTATGAAGACTCATGTGCAAGATTTGATGTAGATGTATGTTTTCATTTCTTTTAGGTATGATGTACTTGGTTTAAGAGTCTTTTTGGAGAAGATTACTTACTTATCATTATAACTTTTTGACTTTTTAAGTGATATTTCTCTCGAGTTTTCCACTTCAGATGGTTATCTATCGATTTCCTACCAAGAAAAAAAATTATGGCTCTTACACCACCTCCTACCTCCTCATTCCTACCAATCTTGGTTATACCTTGATTTTAGAGCGCCTGTGATAATACCTTCTACATGTAGAAAATTTGGGAAGCATAGCTAGACATACTTTTGCGTTAACAGAGTTTGTAACATTAGCCTTCTTTTTCTTTAATATTTTGATTCCGGTGTTCCCCAGCATTTTTAGTATTATTGTCTGAACACATTCAGTTTAGGACTAAGTTGTGTGATTACACCCAGAAAGAAGGAGCTGGGATCCAAAGCGGTGCTTCTCACAGTGTGGTCCCCAGACCAGCAACATCGACATCACTGGGGACCTTTTAGAAAAGCGAGACCTCAGGCCCCACCCCAGACCTGCTGAATCAGAAGCTCTCGGGGTGAGTCCCGGCAGCCTCTGTCTGAACAAGCCCTCCAAGTGATTCTGATGCACGTTCAAGTGTGGGAACAGTGCCTTATGTCATCTGTCCTCTTCATCGCATTGTTCTGTTCTGGAATACTTCTCCTAGGAACTTTTGTTTTACATGAGACAAATGAGTGGTAAACGTTTATGCCTTGGCTATCTGCAAATGTCTTTTGTTTTTTTAATGTTTATTTTTGACAGAGAGAGTGTGAGCGGGGAAGGGGCAGAGACAGAGAGGGAGACACAGAATCTGAAGCAAGCTCCAGGCTTTGGGTTGTCAGCACAGAGCCCGATGTAGGGCTCGAACTCATGAACCGTGAGATCATGGCCTGAGCTGCAGTGGGATGCTTCCAGGCGCCCCTGAAAATGTCTTTATTTTAGCATCAGACTTGACTGATGGGATCACTGGTTTCTAGCCTCGTTACCATCTTCCTTCAAAACATTTTCAGTGTCACCCACTAATCTTCTAATACCCAGCGTGATGGAGGAGACATCTAGTGGGGGAAGGGGGTCAATTCTTTTGTTCCTTTAGAAGTAACCTTTTTTTTTTTCCTTTCTAGAACCACTAAATAATAATAATAATAAATAAAAATACATAAAATTAAAAACAAAAACAAAAACAAAACAAAAAACTGTTTCTTACCGTGAGAGCCTGTCTTCCCCTGACTTTTTCGGTCCCTCTCGTTTTGGCAGTGTGGTGGTGTGGAACATAGCCAAGAGAGAAGCCATCTGTGGCAGCCCGGCGGCCGGCCTCAACGTGGGGAATGCCACGACAGTGATCTTCTCGAGGTGCCGAGACAAGATGTTCGTTACCGCCGGAAAGTACGTGTCTGCGGTCGGCGTTTTCAGAACTCGTAAACGTCTGCGTTTGCTTGTGCAGAAAGCACGTCCACTCGAGTTTGGGGGGGGGGGGGGGCGGACATAGTATTCGTCCCGGCAAATCCCCTCCCGTCGTAAATTTGCATGACGCTGCAGTCCTTAAACATCCTTTGAACTGAAAGTCTTTCAAATACCGGTTAGTTGAGCATTCCGTGCTTCCCCCTGAGAAGGGTCTGCTTTCCCGCTGAATTGATTTCAGGTTCCGGTTACTTGTCACTGATAACACACGCCCTACGATGCATGCTCCCAGGGGAATGTGCCGGAATGCACAGATTGGCTTACAGGTTGACGTTTCTTAGCACCTGCTCTCGAGTTAGGCCTCCTGAAAGGAGAGTTTGCGAATGAACCGTGCCAGGAGCCCTCAGGTGTTTGATTTTTAGCCACGTGAGATCATTTCCAGCAGTGACAGCTTGTCACCAGCCAATGGGGACCAAGCCAGAGGCCAGCATCTGTCTAACAGAAGAAGTTAATTTACAGATTCACCAACAGGGCCCTGCTTGGAGTTTGAAGTGAAGTCCGCACAAAAGCATCCTCTCTAATGTGGTGTGTCAGTTCAGAGGTCAAAAAGCTGTCGGGCGCCTGGGTGGCTCAGTTGGTTAAGCGTCGCACTTCGGCTCAGGTCACGATCTTGCGGTTCGTGAGTTCGAGCCCCGCGTGGGGCTCTGCACTGACAGCTCGGAGCCTGCAGCCTGCTTCAGATTCTGTGTCTCCCTCTCTCTGCCCCTCCCCTGCTCATGCTCTGTCTCTCTCTCAAAAATAAACAACCATTAAAAAAAGGAAAAAAAAGCTCTGAATGCGGTGGGGTGGAGGTACCTGTTGGGCGGGACTATCTTTTTCAACCCCTCTGTTGGCTCCCATCTGTGACCTCACTGGCTACTTTTCAGCCAGATCAAAGAAGTGGTCCTGCCCTACGTCTCAGCCATTTCCAGCCCCCACCCTGGGGTATGCAGCCCGCCTTTGTTCCGGGGTAATTATGTGTGTGCATGCGTTTACTTCCTGGCCATGAAACTGGCTGGCCGAATGGAAGCCAGCCCCTAGGGAGCGAATCTCACTAGGAGAGCGCCCTGAGCCTGAAGCAGCTGCCCGTGTCCTACCCCTGTCTTCAGAGGCGACTCACCGCCACGCAGGGCTTCTTCGTTGGGGTCCTTGTTTCCTGAGGGTCCAGCTGCTGGTGTCCATGGACACCCTTACTCCAGGAGCCTAAACTTGAATTGAAGCCCCTTTCCCCCCTTCCCCTCCCCCTCGTTCTTCCTTCCCCTGCCCCTCCTCCCCCTCCCTCCTCCTCCTTCCCCCCTCACCCTCCCCTCCACCTTTCTCCCTCTCCCTGTTTCTCCCTGTCCCCCTCCTCCCCCTTCCCCTCCCTCTCTCCCTGCCCTGCAAATGAAAAATATATATATATATATTTTTTAAGTTTATTTATTTATTTTCAGAGAGACAGAGACACCTGAGAGGGGAAGGGGCAGAGAGAGAGGGAGAAAGAGAGAGAGACTCCGAAGCAGGCTCTGCACTGTCAGTGGGGCTCAAACTCACGAACCATGAGATCATGACCTGAGCCTAAATCAAGGGTGGGAGGCTTACCGACTGAGCCACCCAGGCGCCACCCCCGCCCCACCCCTAACAAATTTTTTAAGGACAATCTGTATTCTAGGTCTGCTTTGGTTGCATGTGACAGTGATAGCCGAGAACAAGTAAGGACTCCTGCGTTAAGATTTCTGGTATGGCACCCATGATATCCTCCATGATGGTCCCTATTTCAGATACTCCACTATATCATCCCTCATGAGAGATCCTGCAAATTCCAATTTGACGTCCAAGTGACATCCACCAGGAAGACCATGGAAAAGCTGATTTTTTTTTTAATTTTGAAAGTACGCAAATTATGTATTGGAACAAGAAATAGATTTGTATTCAAATAAGAAAGCATTCAAAATACTTCTTAAGCACTTACTATGTGCCTAACTCTGGAAGCTAAAAAAAAAAAAAAAAAAAAAGGAAAGCCGAACTTGACCTATTTTTGTTTTTTTATTTTTATTTTCTTTTAAGGTTGACTTACTTAAGTAATCTCTACGCCCAATGTGCGGCTCAAATTCACAACCCTGAGATCAAGAGTCACATGCTGTACTGATGCGGCCAGTCAGGCACCCTGATCCATCTTTTTTTTTTTTTTAAATGCTTGTTTATTTTTGAGAGAGAGAGAGAGAGAGAGAGAGAGAGAGACTGAGTGTGAGTAGGGGAGAGGCAGAGAGAGAAAGGGAGACACAGAATCTGAAGCAGGCTCCAGGCTCCAAGCTGTCAGCACACAGCCCGATGAGGGACCCAAGCTCACGAATTATGACATCGTGACCTGAGCCGAAGATGGACGCTCAACCGACTGAGCCACCCAGGTGCCCCCCCCCCCCCGATCAATCTATTTTTAAATTAATCTTTCCTGCCTTCAACTGTTAGCTTCAGCTCTGATGTTGACCGCAATATGTTTCTACAGTTACAAATTCAAATTAGCTCAATATGTAATGAGTAAATGCCAGTTATATGCCAAATCTCGTGTCAGGTACTGATTTCGTTTGGCCTTCGGTTACTTAGTCTCCTTTCTCATGAAGACAGGATTCTCCCTAATGAAGTACTTGCTCTTGAAAATATTTCCTCACAACTGTAGACCTTGAAAGAAACATACTTAGTGGGGCGCCTGGGTGGCTTAGTCGGTTAAACATTCGACTCTTGATTTTGGCTCAGGTCATGATGTCATGGTTCGTGGGATCAAGCCCCGCGTCAGGCTCTATGCTGACCACGTGGAGCCTGCTTGGGATTCCCTCTCTCTGCCCCTTCCCTGCTCTCTCTCTCTCTCTTTCTCTCTCTCTCAAAAATAAATAAACTTAAAATTTTTTTTAATAAATAAACTTAAAAAAAAAGAAACATACTTAGGGAACTCTGGTTTGCTCTCTCTTTTTACTTTATTTATTTATTTTGAGAGAGAAAGCATGAACAGAGCAGAGAGAGAGAGAGAATCCCAAGCAGGCCTTGCGCTATGAACCCAGAGGGGGCTCAAACCCACGAACCACGAGATCACGACCTGAGCCGCGATCAGGAGTCAGACGCTGAACCGACCGAGCCGCCCAGGCGCCCCTGGTTTGCTCTTCATTTGTTTAGTTTTTGGCATTTCTGTTTGCTCTCACTGCAGTGGACAGAGCGCTCGCTGGGTGTGAATCCTTGCTCTGCTGGTGTTCGGGCTCTGCGTTTTCTCATTTGGACAGCGGCGGGATCCGAAAAACTACTCAGAGGGTGGCTGGAAGGGTCAAGTGGAAGATTTTAAGGAGAACCCTGGGCCTAGCAAACCCTCAGCAATACCCCGTTCTGTCCCCCTTAGCTGCCTCTTCAGGGGGAATACAGAAAACAGAGAAGATATGAAGAGGCTGTTACATGGGTATCCATTTGCTTGGGGTTCTCTTCCACAGCGGGACAATTCGAGTATGGGAACTGGATCTCCCAAATAGAAAAATCTGGCCAACAGAGTGCCAGACCGGTCAGATGAAAAGAATAGTCATGTGTATTACAGTAAGTATGACTCTTAAGTGTTACTGTCTGTAACCATTGGTACACATTCCAAGGGGTGTGTGCATGTGTGTGCGTGTGTGTGTGTGCCAGCTCACGTGCACACATACGTAAGTGTGTGTACCTTGGGCTGGGGGTAGGCAGGTGAGATCTGGACATAAGGGATGCTGATTGAGGAAGCACAGGTGAGGGAGAGACTCACTGCCCAGACACAGCTCCGGGAAGGTCTCATTTTACCGGGACTGGGGCTTCCATCAGACCCCAGAAACCCGCCTCACCTAGACAGAAGTCGTATGGCCAGGAGGCATTCAGAGGCCGCAGCACACTCCCATGCCACTGTTTCTTGCTTCCACCACTGGAAATAAAGTCCCCAACAGTGACACTCATGGTTGAAACGCAGTCTCTTCTATAAAGAGGAATTATTCCTATGTTTTTAATGTGGACGCATACGTTCACACAGATGACTCCCTTCCCCATGGACTTATTTCTCTTTAGGTAATGCGTCCTCATTTTATACAGACAGACTTTGGAAAATATGAGATAAAGCAAATACACATTCTGTTTGGAGGAGCAAACCTTCATCCCAGGCGCCCTACAGAGGCATCTCCGGAATCGGAGCTGGCGGGATATCTACGGGTGTGGATCTAACGCCAGACACTATAGGCTTCCCCTGGAAACGCACAGGCTAACTGGACTCACATATTTCCTCCATTTCTGAGTCTGGCCCTAATTCTGCCCCCCACCCCCCCACCCCCCTGAGGCTGTTCTTACCCATCGTAGAGTCTGCAGAAATTGAAGTAGCCGTGAGCACCTTTGGAGGTCTTTATGGGGCCTCAGAGAAAGTTTGTCCCCTCCCTGATCAGGGCCCACGGGCATCGCTGAGAAAAAAACACAGGCCTTTACGTCCCTCCTCCTCTCTGATCAGATTGCCGTCGATGATAGCTTTTTCTACCTTGGTACCACAACTGGAGATATTCTGAAAATGAACCCAAGGACCAAGCTGCTGGCAGACACTGGGCCTGCGAAGGACAAATTCAGCCTGGTGAGTAGAGACCCCCAGAGTCTGCTCTGCCCTGCTCTTTTCCGGTGATTTCCTCCCTCCACTGGTAGCACGGACCTACATTAAGAGTCTGCGTTCAAAAGAAAAAGTGTATGTTGTACCCAAGGCCACGCCGAAATTTGCAAGGTGCATAAACTTCTTCCCTGAGCAAACGTATTTGTCAGCATCCTCAGTTAGGGAATCAGACCTTCCAAGCACAGGGCCTGCGGCTCTGTGATTTATAACCACGTTGCTGCCAACATTTCGACAGCCCTGTTACCATATATAAGAGAAACGTGCTTTTTGATCTATAATACCACATATAGACATGCATGTGCGTGTAATTTCTGTCCCAATCTAATAACTAGTCTTAGATTTTAACTCCAGCCAGCACCGTAAGTCATAAGCAAGACCTAGAAGTTGTCGATTTTTAAAAAATTTTTTAAAACATTTATTTATTTTTGAGAGACAGAGAGAGACAGAATATGAGCAGGGGAGGGGCAGAGAGAGAGGGAGACACGAGAATTTGCAGCAGGCTGCAGACTCCAAGCTGTCAGCACAGCGGGGCTCGAACTCACCAACCGCGAGATCACGACCTGAGCCGAAGTCGGACGCTTAACCGACTGAGCCACCCAGGCGCCCCTAGAAGCTGTCGATTTTTATATTTGCAGGGTTCCTAGTAATTCTGGCTGAAAGTCCAGAAAGACTTTGATATCTAAACCAAAATAAAATGTAATGCGATCAAAAGAGAGTTTCACAGAGTAAGCGCGGCTGTTTTCAGTACCCCCAGAAAGTTAACAAGGGCTGTTTCCACTAATCTTTGCATTTGAGAGCAGATGGTCCTAACTAAGCTTAGATACTTATCCACTCAGCAGATATTCCCGAGAAGACTTGGAATCCTGAACCATGTTCTGGGAAGATGTTAGGGTTTCCTTAATCATGCAGCCATTTAATAATACTCAAGTTTTGTTGTTGTTGTTGTTGTTTTTTTAATAATACTCAAGTTTTCAAGGACATGCCTAAGAGTGAGAAAAAGCTATAGTACGGGTAGAGAAGGGTTTAGAAATAATGCCACAGGAGATCGAGATGTAGTCTCGATAATGTTGTCCAAGTTATTTTTAGGAGGCAGATTCCAGTATGTTAAACAGATAAAAGCTAACACAGATCGGTTCAAGGAGAGCAAAGCTCAGAACCCTGCTGTTTCCAACTCCTGAGATACTGCCAGAGGGCCCCATAAAACGTGTGAAAAGTACTGATCTGGATATTTTTTGCACCCTCTTCCCCCAGCACTTGGGATCTAACCACATTTCCCCCCCCCAAAAAAAAAATTGTTGGCCGTCCTCATGTTTCTCAAGCTTTTGGTACCTACGTGCCTTGCATAGTGCACTGTGAATGGTTTACTCCTAACCATTTAAGCCTGACGGTAAATTCCATAAAGAAATGATTCTAAGATGCCTCTTACACAAGTAGAAAGAAAGTAATTCTTTTTGTTTTTTATTTTAGAGAGAGAGAGCAGGGGAGGGGCAGAGAGAGAGGGAGAGGAAGAATCCCAAGCAGGCTCTCCACGCTGTCAGTACAGAGCCCCATGTGGGGCTCGATCCCACGACCCTGGTATTATGACCTGAGCCAAAAATCAAGAGTCGGATGCTCACCCAGGCATCCCGGAACTCTTACATAACTCTTACGGGATGAAGGGATAGGAAGTATCACTGAACACATTTGTTTGGAATATTACGTGATCTTGGGCAGTAACCCATTTTGAAAATCTACTTAGGGGCGTCTGGGTGGCTCAATCAGTTAGGTATCTGACTTTGGCTTGGGTCATGATCTTCAGCCTCATGGATTCCAGCCCTACGTGGGGCTCCATGCTGACAGCTCGGAGCCTGGAGCCTGTTTCGGATTCTGTGTCTCCGTCTCTGCCCCTCCCCTGCTCACGCTCGCTCTCTCTGTCTCTCAAAAATAAACATTAAAAAATTAAAAATATAAAAAAAGAAAAAAGAAATCACACTTTGAGGCCCTGTTGAACACTTTATCTCTTGCTTCCCCAAGTCCCCAGACACATGCTAAGAATATTCACTCCTGGGTCATCTCCCTGGACAACGGGCCAGGCATTTATTGACTTGTCCTCCCACAGTGCTTCTGGAACTGGGGCAGCCAGACAGGGGGAGGGGGAGCCACATAATTCTGCTCCATGCCTTCATATTCTGGAACCTTGCTTTTTCCTCTCCAACATGAAATGCTTTTTGAACCAGAACAGGCAGAACTCAACGTAATGTAACTCGAAGGGACATAATATTTGTTTTATGATGGTCAAAGTTTGTTAAGACAAGCCTGAAAAAAGTCACTAGCTGTACTATTACCGAAAGCTTTACCATGAAATATTGGTCATGCACATTTTAAAATCAGAACTTCACAGTGGGTGCTGTAAAATAACCATCCAATCTCCCCAAACTTCGAAGATGGCTTTGAGTTTAAATACATCCTATCGTTGGTAAGGTTATATACTGCATGCTTTAGTTCAGAAAATATAGTCACCAAACAATGAGGGGTTATAAGAGGTATAAGTGTAGGAATTAAGTTCTGGGGGCACCTGGGTGGCTCAGTCGGTTGAGCGTCCGACTTCTGCTCGAGTCACGATCTCACAGTTTGTGGGTTCGGGCCCCGCGTCAGGCTCTGCGCTGACAGTGTGGAGCCCGCTTGGGATTCTCTCTCTCCTTCCCTCTCTGCCCCTCTCCCACTCACACATTCTCTCTCTCCCTCTCACACAAAATTAAATAAACATTAAAAAAAAGAATTAAATTCTGGTGAAAACAGTGGCTGCTTGTGTGGCTGTCTTTCCATCTCCTTCTCTCACTCCATGTGAGTGGATGTAAAGTATTTATGTTTGATGCATTCAAAACGCACAGCTGGCTTTACAGGGAGGAGGTTTGGTGAAGCATGCTTGGTCCTTGCCGGACCGGGAAGGCTACTTCCGGCACGGAGGCTCGTTGTTGGCACTGGGCCCTTGTGTCCAGCCTAGGGGTGCATCCCAGGCGATCCCTTCATGAGCTTTCTCTAGACAACACGTGCCAGCACTGACATAACCCCCTGGCCATCCCTCGTCCCAGGCCACACGCTGACTCTTCCCGATGAAACCATTTGGCCTTTCTCTCAGTGCTGTTTCTCCCCCAACAGGGAGTGTCCACCATCAAGTGCCTGAAGATGGGGGGGTTGTTGGTGGGTTCCGGAGCCGGATTGCTGGTCTTCTGTAAAAGCCCCAGCTACAAACCCATCAAGTAAGTTCCAGACTCCGTGGGGTTGGGATGGGGAAAGACCCACCAGCGGGAGGTCTGCGTAAAGCCAGGGGCTGTGAGATATTGGCAAAGTCGTATCTGGTAAAAGAGTTGCATCTTACTGTGAAAACGAGCGGTTGGAATCACAACCGATGATTTCGCTGTCGGTGAAAACACAATAGCTCATGTTGAATCGAGACAAAGTAGCCCCCGATGACCCAAAGGGGGATACTGCCCTTCTAATAAACACATAAATTATGATTTCACTTGATACATGGAGCCATGACGGCAGATAAGACGCGGTTATAAAGATACCCAGCCAATAACCTCAAATTTCAAACTTTGAAAATTTGCGTATTCAGTAGAATTTCTGATGCCATGCGTACCTGTTATGCGTCAGGCACTCTGCTGGTACGACTACTACTATTCGTTTGAATACAAGTCTTGATACAAATAGCCAACCTTCACCAGCTACTTCTTTGTAGTAGATACTCCACCATGTACTCTTTATGGATTATCCAATTAAAATGAAACGCAAGAAAACTTTATCCATTGTCCTTAATAAGTGTTCATTGAGCACCTGTGTCCAAACCAGTGTGCCAGATGCTATTAAAACATAAAGAAAGTAAGATATGGTCTTTGTCCTTCCAGAACTTAGAGTCTGGTTTGGGGATAAGTTCTACACGTACGAAAAAGTCCTCGGAATACAAGATAATATGTATACACAAATCTCATAGTCCAGATAAAGTAGAACGTATTATAGATATGTTACAAAGGACGTCAGAGAAGGGGGCGATCCCACGGGGGTAGTGGGCAGAGGGGCAGAGGTAGAACTTGAACGGAGTTTCAGCAAAATCAGATGGCCCTAAATACGCTCCCTGTGGCCTCGGCACAGCCCCAAGGGAGCTACAGGATTGTAGGAAGTGCATCAGCTGTCTTCATTCGGACAGATCTGTGCCGAGCATTCACTAGGTACCCGGTGCTATTCCGGGTGCGCGTGGGGTACGGCAACGAACAAAGCAAACAAATGAAGGGAAAAGACCCTGCTCTCATGGAGCTGGCGTTGCAGCAGGAGGGAGAAGACGGTCAGTAACACAGTAAACAAGGAATTACATCGTATTGAAGGCTGGTGAGAACCATGGAGACAAATGGAGTTGGAGATACAGGAAGGGGGGACTAGGGTTTGAAGAGAGAGGGGACAGGTAGCAATTTTAAATTCAGTGCCCCCCGGATAGGTCTTCTTGAGAATATATGGGGACCGGTTTTATGTTTGTGTGAAGGGGACTAAGAGAGGGAGGCTACTCCAGGGCAGCGTTGGTTAGACTCTGGATACATGGAGTGAGTATAAAAAAATGGACCCCCTAGTTTTCTAACACCTTGTTTTGAATACACAGACATGATGTCCCCATTGTAACGAAGATGGTTAGATTCAAGGCACTTATTACAGGGTCTGTGCTGTGTAAGCCTCCAAACTAACCTTGTGTGACAGGATAGCCTCCCCTTGGATACGGTGATTTCTACCTCCTTGGGTTTTCATGGGTTAAGTAAGTAGCTCCTGTGAGAAGTCAGGAAAGTATTATGATGAAGCACACTGCGGAGTTCAGGGACCCCTGGCCTCGCCCCGCATAGCCCTGGCCTTCACCTTGTCTTCTAGGGAGCCCACATGCCAATAGCCAGTATTTCTATTGGCTGCCCTCCATGGCCTCATGTACATGACCTCCATTATCTCTAATCCTCACTGAGACCCTGCAGAGGAGAAATTATTCTGCGGTTGAATGGACTGAGGCCCGGGGATTTCTGGCGATGTATCCAGAGTCGCAGAGCTCTATCTAGTTAGTGAAGAATCCGGCATGTGACTTGGGGTCAATCCTTTCTTCATTAACCGTTCTGCATCCCACCAACAAATGGATCTTTGTGAAACACTGCGTTTCCCACGCTGATCCCTTGCACAAGAACCCCTATTACATTCTGATTGTTAAAACTAAATCGGTTGCAGAGCAAGATTGGGTTTTTAGGGCCTCATTCATTTTTCTGCTCTTTTTTTTTTTTTTAAAGTTCATACTTGTTAAACATTTGGGAAACAGAAGGATCTGAAATGTGGAAGAAGAGAAAACAGTCCCTGAAAGTTCTGGTGAAGATAGTCACCGCTAACATCTTGTTATTTCTCCCGGTCTGCGTTCTTCGTACACATTTTGAAATAATTGTACTTATTTTGTGTATGAAATTCTATTTTCTGGTTTATTTTTACTTAAGGCGAGCATCATCAACATTTTCAATATTACTGTTTTTTAAAAAACTGTGGTAAAATATACATATACTCCATAAACTCTTCAACATGGCTTTACTGGCCAGGCAAATATCTTTGAGAAGTTGCCGTCCCATAGACGATTTAACCATTCCGTTATTATTAAATAGTTCCAACTTTTTTCTCTTTTCGTTAAGGTTATAATAACATCCTTTGACATCAAGGCTTCTCCCCTCCCCCAGTTTTAGGATTATTTCCCAGAAATGGCATTATTAAAGTATTCAACTGCCATGGTGGTTTGTGCGCATTGCCTGCCTGGAATGTTCCCTCTATCCAGATCCTGCCAGTGTTTCACAACCCATTTTAGACTCTCTGTCGCTGAGGAAGCCCCCTCCCCTGCCCCCGACTATCATAAACCATGCTGGCCTCTCCCTCTGCTGACCACGGGCACCCAATATTGTGAGTCACTCCTGCCTCTCTGATCGCGTCACCTCCCTGAAGTTATGTCCCAGGTCATATGCCTGATTTGTATCCTCTGTAATAAATACTCCCTGATTGAGTGACTCCACCTTCTTGCTTCTCCTGGAAGGAAAATCCAGTTACAAGGTGGCATCACTTCTATCACCCTTCGAGGGGAAGGACACCACTTTTTTGTAGGAACGGAAGAATCCCACATTTATCGGGTCAACTTCACGGATTTCAAAGAGACTCTCATTGCAACCTGTCACTTTGAAGCTGTCCAGGACATTGTCTTTCCATTGTAAGTAGAAGAGCAAAGGACTTTTGCTCCTAACATCAATGAAAACATGGAGGTCTGACACAGTGTGCCAGGAAATGTAGTTTTATCACGTTAATGCATTTTCAACATCCATTAACATAATTGTGATTTTTTTTTTTGTCCTTAAGGTTTTCGATTAGAGTCAGTTATCTTAATAGCAATTGTAATTTAATATCGTTAATTACAGTAATAATTATAAATATAATGCTGGTATTTTCTTATTATTTAATAAGAATTCTTAACAATAATTATTTCTATTACCTTCACCATGTCGCTCCATGTTTTCACAATTGAAATTTGGGCTTCTTTTGAATGTTGGCTTTTCTAATAAGCCCATCAGGGAAACATTTCTGTTTTCGCAATGCTGTCTGGAGAAACCTTAGTAGTGCCTTTTTTCAAACTTCTTTCAGCTGGGTCTTTTAGATTGGGCATACTTAACGGTGGTGGCCTCAGGACGTCTCCTGGACCTCTTGGTGATCTTCTGGATTTCTTGGTAAATCCCACACAAAACAAGTGAAACAACCATTAGCAGCTGTGACATCAAAAAACAGTCGTTTGCCATGATTTGCTTTTGAAATACATTTTGTCTCTGGCAACATTCATCCCACAAAGCTGATCAGACAGGTTTTGCTCTGACCTTCCTCAGCATGAACTTGAATTTGCAAAACTTGAATTTGCTCACGATCATGAAATGTGCTTTGGGTTCCCTGAGTCCTTGAAAGTGGGTTCTTCTAAATGTTTCTAAGAGTGAAAATGGCTCGTGCTTCCTACCAGGGGGATCTTTTTGGAAAACTGGTTAGTCAGGGGCGCCTGGGTGGCTCAGTCAGTTAAGCATCTGACTTCAGCTCAGGTCATGATCTCCCGGTTCGTGGGTTTGAGCCCCACATTCATGGGTTGGAGCCCCACATTGGGCTCTGTCATGACAGCTCAGAGCCTGGAGGCTGCTTCGGATTCTGTGTCTCCCTCTCTCTCTGCCCCTTGCAGATCGATCTCTCTCTCTCTCTCAAAAATAAACATTTAAAAATTTTTAAAAATTAAAAAAAAAAATAAAACTGATTGGTCATTTTCTTTCCATCTCACTGTTTTCCTTTTTTTTCTAAGGAGCTTGGTAGAATCAATTGGTAAAAGTTATTTGGCCCCTGGGGCCTTTTATAAGAGCAGATTTTCAACTATCTTTTCGAATACAGGATTTGTAACTCTTCTTTTTCTCCCCACCTCCTTTTTTTTTAAACAGCTTTATTGAAATATAATTCACCTACCATAAAGTTTACCCATTTAGAGTGTGCAGTTCAATCATTTTTGCGTATTACAGAGTTGTGCAACCATCACCATAATCTAATTGTAGAACGTTGCATTATCCCCAAAGGAACCTGTTAAGAGTCACTACCCTCTTCCTGCTTTGCTCCCTCCCCCCTCCCCCCGCCCAGCTGTGGAGAAAACTGAGCCCAGAGGAAGGACGTGGGGTAAATGAGCATCATGTAAGGGAACACACGCTTCCTCTCCTTGCTGATTCATCTGTGTTAATGTACATTGTTTTCAGCTGCTATTACTTTGTACGCCAAAGCATTGATATATTGGGGGAAAATATGTATGAACCAAAGCAACTTCTGCAATATTCTGCCATCACGTGCCTCTTTGCCAACTGCATATGAGCTAATACACATTACAGAAACATGCATTGTAGCAAAAGAAACTGTCTCTTTTTTTCAACCTATTGCTATTGTTTAATTTTAGGTAAGTCTTGGTCTTCCGTAGAATTCGATCTGTTCGTACTTATTTATGTCAAATGAGTTTATATTTTCTATTTAACAAAGTTTCTTTTTTTCTTGTTTACTTTTCTTGTCTTTTGCTGTGTGGCCATCATGTTTTTCGGTCCTCCCTTCCCCTCCCCTGCTCCCCATGACTTGGAAACTATTCACTTTGTTTTTATTCACTTAGTGATTTACCCTTGAATTTCTAATATAAATTATTTTTCTTTCAAACACTAGAGTTAACCAACATTTATATCATATTTTCCAAAGGAGCAAGAGTCTCGGCATATTGTATTTCCCTCTCACCGTCTCTGATGATAACATTGTTTAGAATTAGACTCAGATTATATAGTTATTATCTTTTACAAATAATTACTTTTAGCTTTAACTATAACTTTTGTTTTTTGCTTTTATCACCCTCTTTTTCTCTCACACATCTCCCTATTTGATTTTTTTCTATGTTGTTCATGGGGGAAGGGGTGGGGGGTGGTAATTCTTTCAGAGATAGTCTGTGTATAGAAAATTTGGTCCTTACTAATCTGAATATATTTTTGTTTTACCCTCGGATTTCAGTGATAATGTGGCTAGGTATAAAAAGTATTTTCATGAACTTTGTATTGAAATATACTTACAGAAAGTATATAAATCATAAGTAACCGCCTCAATGAAATATCACACCTATATGACTACCACCTGGTCAAACAATAGAATATTTCCATCACCCAAAACACCCCTTTTAATCACTACCCTTACCCTTTTCCTTAAAGAGAATCACTACCTGGGCTTCTAGCCCCATAGATTCATTTTACCTGCTTTTGACCTTCATGTAAATGGAACAATTCATTATGTATTTTGGAGGTCATATTTTTTTCTCTATGGAACCTTTTAATGTGACTGTCATACATAGCTTATCCTTAGTAGTTTTTTTTGTCAATAATTTTATCATTTAACTGAGAGAAGTGTGTTAAAGCCTCAAGCAACGAACATTGATTTCTTCCTTTATTTCTGTCAGTTTTTGCTTCATGTATTTTTGAAGGGTGTGTGTATGTGTGTGTGTGCACATTAGCATATATATATGCACATCTAATGTATTGACATTTTAATCATTATTAAGTGTACCCTCTTCATTTCCAGTAATTCTCTTTGATTTGAAATAAGATATTAATGTATTCATCCCAGCTTTGTTGTTCTTCGTATATATTTTACAAAATACTTTTACTTTCAGTATAGTGTATCTTTAAAGTTTTTCTCTTGAAACGGCATGTAATTAGTTATTGCTTTTCTATCCAGTCTAAAAATCTCTACATTTTATTTAGAATGCTTAGTCCACTTTACTCTTAATGTAATTTTTGATCTAGTAGTATTAAATCTTCCTTTGTTATTTTTCTTTTGTCTCATCTGTTCTTTGTTCTTCTATTCTTTCCTTCCACCTTTTGTTTTTTCTTTTTTTTTAATTTTGTTAACGTTTATTTATTATTGAGAGACAGAGCGTGAGCATGGGAGGGCCCGAGAGATGGGGAGACACAGAATCCGAAGCAGGCTCCAGGCTCTGAGCCATCAGCACAGGTCCCAACGCGGGGCTCAAACCCACGAACTGTGAGATCATGACCTTTGTCGAAGTCGGGCGCTCAGCCGACTGAGCTCCCCGAGGCGCCCTCCACCTTTTGCTTTAATCAAATGTTGTTAGTGTTACATTTTCATTTCTCTATTGGCTTTCTACCTATACATCTTTGCATTAATTTTTTTTAATGGCTGCTCTAAGGATGATGATGTACATTTTTAACATATCACAGTCTGCTTAGAGTTAATGTTGAATTACTTCAAGTAAAATGCAGTCTGGGAACTTTGCGACAACTTCTCTTACCCCCATTCTTATTCTTGGTGCTTTTGTTTTCATGTATGCCTACCTATTCATATTATTAACCCATTGATACAAAATTATAATTTTTGTTTTAAAAGGGTCATAAATCTTTGTCATAAATATGTATTATAATAATTTATAAGTATAATAAAATATAGTTTTTAGTTCTTTGTTGGTATTACCTATCTGTTAATTTATTGGTATCATAGTTTCCTTTAATACTTTGAATGCAATTTAAATAGTTGCTTTAAAGTCTTTGCCTGTTAATCCAATACCTTGATCTACTTGGAGTCAGTTTCTTTTGACTGCCTTTTTCTTGACTCGTATTTTCCTATTTTTCTGCATGTCTAATTACTTTTTGTTGAAAACTCAGCATAATAGGTAATACATATTATCGACATATATGTATTATCTACAGACATATTATCTATATACATGTATATCTGCATACATATCTACATCTACATATAATGCAGTAACTCTGAATTCTGTAGTATTCTCTGAGGATTCTTGGCCTGGACTCAAACTGCAAACTTTATCTTTCTCATAGAATGCAGCAGCTGACATTTTCATGGCTTCCCACGGCTACTTTTTTGTACAGGTTCTGGGCAAGCCCGTGGGCTTGTGTAATTTAGCATCCTCCCAAGGATTTGTGCAGAGATGAAACTCATCCTCTCCATGGTTTCCTTGCTTCTGGGGATTTTCCCCTAGTTTCCAGGTGTTCTTATGACCTCAGGGCCTGGCTTCTGATATGGTAAGCCTGTAAGGTCCATCTTTCTGCCACTCAAGCTGAACACAGTTGGTGAATGTATTCAGTTAAAAAGGGAAAAAAAGGGGCGCCTGGGTGGCGCAGTCGGTTAAGCATCCGACTTCAGCCAGGTCACAATCTCGCGGTCCCTGAGTTCGAGCCCCGCGTCGGGCTCTGGGCTGACGGCTCAGAGCCTGGAGCCTGTTTCCGATTCTGTGTCTCCCTCTCTCTCTGCCCCTCCCCCGTTCATGCTCTGTCTCTCTCTGTCCCAAAAATAAAAAATAAAAAACATTGAAGAAAAAAAAAAATTTTTTTTAAATAAAAAAAAATTTTTTTTAAATTAAAAAAAAAAGGGAAAAGAAAAAAACCCCTCCTAGGTTGATCCCATATAGCTCTGTCTTCAAAAATAGAATCCTTAAAAAAAAAAAAAAATCAATAGAATTAAAAAGAAAAGTAGAGTTCCTTCTGGTCTCTGCTTTTTCTTCCTCTTGGGGGTTCTCCCATGCACCTAGAATTTAGCTATCAGATGGGAATTTGGGCAGTGTTGATAATCTGAGGTTAGGTTTTATCCCAGTGGGTCTCTTGCTGCCACGATTTCCCCTTTTAATTTTCTAGGCCTTAACTCTGATCTCTGCATATCTGTAGCTGGTGAGGCTACGGTTTCTCTGCCCCCTTTCTGTGTGGCTACTGCTGGCTAACCTTCGAATTAGCCAGCAACACAGTAATGATTCTGAACCCTTTCCAGTTGCCCTTTTACAAGAGCAAACACTCCTTGATTTCTGTTTACTTTCAAATGTCTTCATTGTCTTTGGGATTCGGGGTCCCTGTTGTCATGAATTCAATCCAGTGTTCACAACTGTTGTCTGTGGGAAGGTTAGCGTGGCTTCACTGCTCCCAACATTACAAGAAGTACCATCTATTCGTGATTTTAATATTCTGTATTTCTCTCCAGTTCTGTTTCTTCGCAGATTCTATCTGGCTGATTTCTCTTTGTCCTCAATATTTCTGGCCTATTTGACGGTAATCTCCTGCTTTCCCATATCTACTTCTGCATCTTCTACCTCTACCCCTCTCTCTATCATCTTTATGTGTGTCTTTATTTTAGGGGCTTTTAGACGGGAGGCACACGGGCCTGATAAGCCATCTCGATCCAATCAGTTTCTTTCTGGAACTTAACCTTTCAGATCCTAAACTAGGGACAGTCTGCTCCTTGAAGAGCTAATGTCTTGACTAGACTCCTGAAAAAGTAGACTGTCTATCAAGGGTAGGAAGAGTTTGGAACATTCTCTAGGCGTGCCCATTCTGTGATATTCGATTTTCACAAGGAGTCCATATGCCTCTTTAAAACCTCACTTTCCTCACAGGAGGGGGTCGTTCACTGAAGGCAGTGTCCTATATAAAGCCTCTCGAGTTTATTTTATTATTATTATTTATTTGTTTGTTTGGTTTTGAGAGAGAGAGAGAGAGAGAGCACATGCGAGCAGGGGAAGAGGGGCAGAGGAAGAGTGAGAGAGAATCTTAAGCAGACTCCACACACAGTGCAGAGCCCAATGCGGGGCTTGATGAGGGGCTTGATCCCACAACGCTGGGATCAAGACCTGAGCCAAAATCAAGAGTCAGATGCTTAACCAACTGAGCCACTCAGGCACCCCTCCAGCAGTCGCTCTTTCTAAGTAACTAGCCCCCATTATAATTGTTTCTAGCCCACATCATAATTGTTTTTCTCCAAGCCCCAAAGCTAAGTATACAGAAAAGATCCACTTTTTATTAATTCCAAAGTGTATGGGAGAGGGACTCTCTTTTCCTGAATGTGTCTTTGATGAAATGTAGAGATTTCTTGAGAAGCCCTTGTATCTAGAAGTTAGCTCAGCCCCCACAGAGGCTGTAGCTATAAATTCATATCTATAAAGCAGGTGGGCTTTACCCCAGTATTCTTTTTCTGATCCAAATTGGAATAACCTGTAATTTTTGACATCATGGCGTTTTTCACTATATTTACAAGTTGTCCTTTAAAAAACAAAAATGCGGACAAACCAATCGCTCTGGGTTCACGTCCTTGTCCAGAGCCCCATATTTTCTCACAACCAAGCAAAGTAATGCTTTAGGTTATCTGCAGGCGTGCAATCTAGCACACGTGTCATTTTTGTCTTTGAAATTGTTAACGATTATCTACTTTACAGGAGAAGTTTTGTTTAGCTTGTCTTAATATCAATATTCCACAGACCCATTTGATCTCCTGTCCACCAGGACATTTAAAGACTTTGAAATTGACATTTTCCTTTTGGGCGACTTCCTCCCAACCCATCCTCCCGGGGAAAGGGCTACAAAAGATGGCCCACAGGTGATGTGTGGGCATTGAATGCCATTTTACAGGAGGTTTCTGTAAGGCCATCAGACTTTGAGATACGTGGAGCCTAAAAGGCGTCCTTCCCTATATCCTCGTGCAATACATTGGTGAGTCAAACATGCGTCTAAGAAACAGCATGCGTCGCGTATGGCTGCACGTCTTTATTCTCGCCGTGGCTCCTTTGCAGTGGCACCGCCGAGCTGTTTGCCACCTGTGCCAAGAAAGACATCAGGGTGTGGCACACGCTATCCAACCGGGAGCTGCTGCGGATCACCGTGCCCAACATGACCTGCCACGGCATCGACTTCATGAGAGACGGCAAGAGCATCATTTCCGGTAACGTTGACGTCATTTCCGGCACCATTGACATTACTTCCGGCACGGTTGACATCATTTCCGGCAATGTAGTCCTTATCAGGCTTTGGCGTGGGTGCCGGCTGTGGCTTTGGGAGTTGGCGTTCTCGTTCAAGGCCGGTTTCTCCGGGTGGATACCCAGGAGCAGCGCCCCGTGGTCTAGCTCGCCCCTCCTTGCTTCTAATCCAGCCCCTCCTTAGAGTTCCCTTCCCGCCGGGAGGCTTTCTGAGCTCAGAATGACCAAAGAGCAATCTCTCTTCCCCCAAAATGTCTGCATATAGCGTGCAGCCTTCTCTCCAGTAGGGGGATTTGGCAATTCGGTTACCAAACGGATCTGAGGCCTCGGCGAGTCTCGAGCACCTATGTTAACAACCCCTTTGGTTATTTGAGAGATTAAAAACCTGACTTAAACTGTGTTATGCCTCAAAGGGAATTCGTTTTTCACTCAGCTGATCCTTCCACGCCAAAACATTTTAACATAAAGCACGGACGCCATGATATTCCACTTCTAAATACTTTGGTGTACATCCCTAAAAATAATATTTTGCCATGAAATAATAATTTCTCAATATCATCTTAGGTTCACATCCTAAGCAAATTTCCCCAGTGGTCAAAACGTTACGTTCGTGTGTTCACATCAGGGAAGAGTTAAGAGTATCTTTAGGAGTAGCTGTTGAAGTGGTGATATCAGGAGCCCATCTCAGCCCCTCTTTTCCTGGTTCTGTTTCCTCTCCATTGTCTTCTCCTTCGGGCATGTCTTCCCACACAGCAGCCACCACCGGGAGCTCCTGGCTTACAGCATTTCCCTCTAATGGCCTTCACTTCAGACTACTTCTCATCTCCTCCCTTGTCTCAGCCACCACCATCCCCTAGATTATCCGAGCAGCTTTCTTCCACGGCTCCCGACCTCTGTTCTTCCCCGCCACCCCTCTCCCCCAGTCTGCAGTCAACACAGAAGCCAGTAAATTCTTTTTAAGATGTGAGTCCCATCGTGCCATTTCTAGGGTTCACTCCTACATCCCTGCAGATGCCTCCAAGGCCCCTCTGTGACCTTCTCTCCTTCCCCACCTCCACCTTTTTAACACTGACTCTGTCTCTTACCATTCACCCCTTCTGGCCACACTTGCTTTTTTGCTATCCCTCAGGCACACGGTGCACAGGGCCTTCACTCTGGACATTCCATCTGCCTGGGTTGTTCTTTCACCGGGGGGCCCCGTGACTCACTCCCTTCACCCCCTCTCTTCTCAAGTCTTTGCTGAAATGGGATTTACCTCGAACATTTTATTGAAAATTTCAAAGATCCAGAGGTGACACTAAGGCTGATGAGAAGGAGCCAGCCGCATGAAGACCTGGGGGAAGAGCATTCCAGGCAGAGGGAATAGCAGGGGCAGAGGCCCTGAGGGGGGGAATCACTTAGAGTATTTGAGGAACAGAAAGAAGCCAGTGTGCCTGGAGCTCAGTGGGTAGGGTGGAGGTCACGGTTGAGGGAGAGGTAGAAGGTGAGGAGCTAGGTAGGGAGTGGAAAGTAGTTACCATGGAGGATAAAGGAGTTGAATTGTTAAGTGTAGTGAGAAAACCTTTTGAACTTTCTTGATCAGGGAGTCAACATGATTTTAAGAAGTGCACCCAGGCCCCTGCATAGGTCATTCCTTGAAGGGAGCAAGAGTCTGAGGCCAAGGAGGAAGCTGTTACAACAACCCGGGAGAGAGATGCTGGTGGCTTGGATGAGGGTGGGCCCAGCGGAAGGGTTGAGAAGTGGCCAGATTCAGGATGTTTTTTAGCTCTAGAGTCGGTGGAGCTTGCTGATGGATGTTGGGTTGCGTTGGGTGGAGTTGGGTGGATGGAATAGAGAGGAATCAAGGATGACTGAAATTCTTGACTTAAACAACTGGATGGATGGTGGCACCTTCTATTGAGATGGGAAAGATGGCAGGAGTTGGGGAAGGAGCATCGGGTTTAAAGAGGGAAGGGTAGGAAGCCAACATGTGTTTGGAGATATTAAATTCCCCATCCCAGGTGCAGTATCAGCTAGCCAATCAAATGTACAAGATTTGCAGCTCCGGGAGAGCTGGGAGAGGTGGGAAATGGCCTCTGTCTCCGCCCCCCACCCCCCATAAAAATGTTTTCTCCTGGGATGGGGTGCCGCTAGAGGCAGATTCAACTAAGGCAAGCCAGCCATTTCCTCAAGCCAGGTGTGGCCGGTTTGGGGAGTCAGGGGAAAGAGGGATATGATTCCAGGGAGTTGTGGGAGACTGGTCTCTTTCCTCCGTCACCACCACTGCTCCCCAGTCCTGACTCCTTTGTGATTATGAGAGCTACAGTCTTCACAGAGAGTAGGAGTATACTGACGCTGCCTGCTTTTTGTTCCCCTTCCACACCAGCGTGGGACGACGGTAGAATCCGAGCCTTCGCCCCAGAGACGGGCCGGTTGATGTATGTCATTAACAACGCCCACAGGATCGGAGTGACAGCTATCGCTACCACCAGTGACTGTAAAAGGGTCATCAGCGGCGGTGGGGAAGGGGAGGTATTGTTCTTGAAAGCAGAATCTTTTTACAGGAGCCCTAGGTGTAGACCGACCAACAGCCTTCCTTGTAAGAGGCCACGGACTTGATTTTTTTTTTTTTGACCTATACTAGGAGTCAGGCAGGACCAAATTAAGATTTTTGAAGAAACCCTATCAGATACATCATAAACGAAAGTTCTAATAATACAAACACACAGAGAGCTATATTTAGTTACAAAAGAACATTTAAGATACAGACATGAAGCGTTCTGTATGGCATGAAGCCACGAATCCAAGTTGGTGTTTGGCCAGAGTTTTGGAATACTTGTTCTTTTCCTTCAAAGACTATAGTTACATAAATTGTCTTCATCTTATCTTTTAAGGAGACGCTATTTTTAGAATCACTTCTTTCATCTACCCAGATATTTGACTGTTATTTTAAAGGTGGTACACTTGACCTTCCCTTCCATCATTTGGACGAGCCTTAAATACCTTCCACCCACACGTTCACCTCAGTGCGCCCCCTCCCCACTCCCCAACTTGTCTCCTGCCCCCAAAGCCTTCCTTTCTCAACATAGGACATTTCCTTTCCTTTCTTCATGCTAATGTAGGAATAACCTGTCAGGGAGAAGAAAGAGACAGCATCTTGATGTGGCCTTTCGCAGAGTTTGGGCCAAGCAGACTTGTGGCTGAGCGTTTGAGTTCGAGAGTCGTGTTTCACTTCTGCCCCATCCCGGCTGTGTGACCTGGGGCGTGCTCTTGAACCTCTCTGTGCTTTGGTTTCTTACATGTAAAGGGAAGATAACAATACTCCAATCAATGAGATGTTTCACACTATTTTACACCAAGTCTTCGAAATCTGATGCATATTTTACATTCCGAGCACATCTCCGTGGGGGCTAGCCACGGGGCGGGTGCTCCATAGACGCATCTGGCCCTGGAGCCTCCCCAGCTGTCTGCCCACCAGTCCCTCAAGGGCTTTGATCCTTTCCCCCATCTCTTCAACCACGCTGTTGCTGACACTATCAGCATCCTGCTTGAACCTTGGCCTTTGGGGGCACCTGCCCTGCTGATGCCCAAACTTGGCTTGTGCCAGACCATCAGCTTCTAGGTGCCTGAGCCCGAGCTGTGGAGAACTACCAGAGGAAATCACACATGACAAGTTCATTGCCTTTGGCCCTGTTCAGAAATCTTTTCAGAACACCATGTCAGCCCTGGCTCCCATCCCCTCCTCAGCTCTTACAGACCCTCCTTCCAGAAGACATAGTCTCCAAGGTCTTTGTCAAGTGCTGGAGACCAGGGCTGCTGGTCAGTGGGTGTGCAGTGCTATGAGTTCAGCAGTTCCTGAAATTCTCAAGCACCTATAATTCCATTTTCACTGGCAAATGGCCTTGGCTGAGTTGCAAAGACCCCAGTCCCACCACTTAGCTCCTCCCCTGCCCCAAACATACCCCAACCCCCCTGCAATCCCATAACCAAAGGGCTAATACTCAGAACACCCCACATTCCAGGCCTGGGTGCTGTTTGGCTCGTGCCCCCACCATAGTAGTTGGAAATTTTGAGTATTAGTCTTGCTAAAGACCGAATGTGTGCCTCCTGATGTAGTGGGATCACGAAGTTAGAGATTCATTTTCTCTGGCAGTAATCATTATCTCATCCTGTGTCAGGATACGGGCAATTATTTGGACACCAGAGAAATGAATATGGCACAGTTCATTTGAGATAACCTCATGCCTCCTCATCTGCCTTACTAAGGAAGTATCTTAGAATGTTTCTCTTGCTTTGTTTATGGTTATTTTCCTCTTTCAGGTACAAATAAGTCTGTTATGACTTACCCTGACACTAGTTTCTGGTCGGGGGTTCACCAGGACCTACTATTCTCGTGTTGTCTCGTATTACCCAAGATAACCTCTGCTCTCTCTCTCTCTCTTTTTTTTTTTTTTTTTTTACAAGTCCAACATACTCACTGTAAGAAAGTATAAGCATCCGGCTACACTATTGTGTTTTCTGGTACAGTTGTGACAGAATGTTTATCACAGGACATACAATAGCTTTCCTCTTACGTATTCTTTTTATTACAGGTAGGGCATCATATGGACTGTTTTGAAATTGTGTGTGTAGGACCTATGACCTATGAATCTCACTTCAGGATAGTAGAGTGGGGGGGGGGGAGGGTCGGAAAATATTTGCCGTAGAAAGTGGGTGTTGGCTCCGATGAGGCTGAGACCCATCGATTTGAAATGATTAACCCTGAGCAGCTGATGTGAACTTTAAATACGGCTCTGGGTCCCCGGGAGATTTCCTGGGGGCACCAGATATCCGAGAGCGGTGCTCAGCAGAAATGAGCAGACCTGTTATTTCACTTGGTGTAGCAGCAGGTGTCTGGTAAATTTCTCAGCCTTGAAAGTAGATCCAAGTGTAGGATCGTTGGTAGTGTTCTGCTGGCTCCGTGGAAGGACTTTCCTGCCCCCAGCCGTCCCACCCCACTCAACTGAGATCAGAGCAGGGAATTTACGAAAACAAGTCAAGCACAGCAGAGGTGGAAAAGCTCACGGAGTTTTTGTTTGTTTGCTTGTTTGTTTGTTTTTAATCCCTTCCAAAGTCCCAAGTTTGTGTTGAAAGCCTGTGCTTTGTGGCTTTCAGGTGAGGGTGTGGCAGATAGGCTGCCAGACCCAGAAGCTGGAGGAGGCCCTGAAGGAGCATAAATCCTCTGTGTCCTGCATTAGGGTGAAGAACAACAACCTGGAGTGTGTCACAGCCAGCACGGATGGCACTTGCATCATTTGGGACCTTGTGTAAGTAGCTGTGGCGGGACAATCTGACCCAAAACCCAGTGATTCCAGCATTTCACCGAGAGAAGATCTGAACAAAGGGTAGAGATCTCCTTTGAGGCAACAGGAAGGGGATGTTCATCTGAAGCCATTTTCCTCTGTGCCTGCTGAGGGTTTACAGATGCTGGTAGAAAGGGTGCAGTGTCCCGGACAAGCTGGATGTTGGAAGATTCTGCATGCATGGGGAAGTAGCTTCCTGGACACATACGGCGAAGCATGATTTAACGTATGCAAATACAATTCTAAGAATCCCCTCTCCCCCAAAACGGGAGAAGGAAGTAATGATGCAGGCAGTTTCTCTTGTTCTGTGCAGTGGAACCCAGAATGAGCTTGCCATGAGGGGTGGAAGAGGGGGGGTGGTGTGAGTCTAGCCCCTCCCCTCAGCCAGCCCCGCTCCCAGGGCCCTCTTGATGCTGGGAGCCTGTCACAGCCCCCGTAAGAGCACCCGACTCCAAGATAACTAGACCAAAGCATGTGAACTCTTACTGTTGGAGCCACGCAAAGGATTTTCAAGGGCGATTTTTTTTTTTTTAACTATAAGCATTTGGCTGTGTGTTTTTATTTAGATTTTTAAAAAAATGTTTATTCATTTCCTGAGAGTGTGAACAGGGGACGGTCGGAGAAAGAGGGAGACACAGACTCCAAAGCAGGCTCCAGGCTCCGAGCTGTCAGCACAGAGCCCAACACGGGGCCCAAACTCATGAACTGGGAGATCGTGACCTGAGCCAAAGTCAGACGCTTAACCGACTGAGCCACCCAGGCGCCCCTGTGTTTTTATTTAGAATTAGACCCTCTTCCCCTAACCCTCCCCTCACCCAGCACACCTCTACTACTCCTAAGATGCCTTGCCTCTGTATCTGATTGCATTAGAGAGACTTGAATAAGTCCAGAAGTGGGAGAAAAGAGACCTAAATGGAGATATGGATATATACATTGCAAAAGAATATGGAACATTCTAGATTGCAGAGAAGAGAGTGGGAATTAAGGCAAAGGCAGAACACTTTTTGTTTCATATATTAAAAAACAAAAACCAGGGGTGCTTGTGTGGCTCAGTCGGTTAGCTGTCCGACTTCAGCTCAGGTCATGATGTTATGGTTTATGGGTTCAAGCCCCACATTGGGCTCTGTGCTGACAGCTCAGAGCCTGGAGTCTGCTTTGGGTTCTGTGTCTCCCTCTCTCTCTGCCTCTCATGCTGTCACTCTCTCTCTCTCTTTCAAAATAAATAAACATTTTAAAAATCTTCAAGAAAAAAAACAAAAACAAAACCTCTGTCTCCTTTGTGTCTCCTCACTTTGATGTGCATTTGAAGCCCCTGGAGCTCTTGTGAAAATGTAGATTTGTATTCAGAAGGTCCAGAGGGGATGCCTCAGATTCTGCATTTTTCTTTTAGTTTATTTATTTATTTGGAGAGAGGGAGAGACAGAGAACAAGCTGGGGAGGGGCAGAGAGAGAGGGAGACACAGAACCCAAAGCAGGCTCCAGGCTCTGAGCTGTCAGCACAGAGCCCAACGCGGGGCTCACACCCACGAACCGTGAGATCAAGACCTGAGCTGAAGTCGGTCATTTAACCGACTGAACCACCCAGGCACCCCAAGATCCCGCATTTCTAACCAGCTCCCTAGGGATGCCCCTGGTTCAAGGACCACGCTTGCAGGGGTTCTTAGCCTACACCCGAACTCCCCACTGGGAAAATACAGAACTAGAAGGGAGGATGTGTCTAAACATATTTCCATGGATTGTTTGTGACCACCTCAAATTACTGAAGCCTTCCTGTTGTATGGCGGGACTATTTGGTTAATTTGTGCCAAAATCTCTAAAAAACAGTCAGCCCAGATACCACGTTTGAAAAGTTCCATAGTGAGAAGGAACTATGCAGGGCGTGCATTTCTTTTTAGCCAATAGAGCCCAGCCTGGGAGATGGCCACCCATCTCCCAGGGAAGGAGAAGCAATATTTACGTGTTTGTCAGCACGGTGTCTCAGGCAGTGGCTCCCAAACTGTTTCGCACATGACAGTCAACTGGCACGCTGATGGAAATTGCCCATCTGTGGCCTCTTCCCAGCCTGCTAGATCCAAATCCCCACAGGGAAGGCTCAAGAATATCCGTGTTGAAAAAGCTGCCCCCCACGCTGCCACTCAGGTGGTGGGAAACTTGGTTTCAAAATGGCGGCCTCAAGAATATGGTGGCTTGTGTGCAAGATAGCAGGTTGACTCCGAATTCAGCCTCTTCTGTTCTCATTGGAACTTGAGGCTTCCCCCGGAGTTCTGTGCTTTGTCTTCGGAAAAGGGCCCGCCCGGTATCTTCTGAGGCCTCGTAGGTGCATTGGGAGGACTCCAAAGTGGAGCAGGCAGAGCAGCAGGAAGTATCTCTGGGTTAGATAAACCAACCCAATCCAAGCTTGTGCCAAATCCAGGCTGAAGAGTAAATGCATTTTCTAGGGAAGGGAAAGTCAAGCTTCACAGCTTTTGCGTCTAATTGTTTTCAGGCGTCTTCGGAGGAATCAGATGATCCTGGCAAACACCTTATTCCAGTGTGTTTGTTACCACCCCGAAGAGTTCCAGATCATCACCAGTGGCACAGACAGAAAGGTAAGCCCTCCCGACAAGAGTCAGGGGTCCTTCTGGCACGTGAGAGAAGCAGTGAAGTGTTGCAGCTGAGGGTGCAGGCTCTGGAGTCGAGCCCCACGAGTTCAGACATGGTTTTGCTGTCGATCAGCGGCACCACTTTGGAGATGCCGCATCAGCTCTTGGTGCCTTTGCTTCTTTGTCTGTAGTGTGGAAATGACACCACTCAGTTCACACTTGCGGTGAGCATGACTTTAAGGCCATGTAAGGCCATGTAAGGCCAATAGCAGGGGGCCTGGCACATGGTAGCTACTCGGTAAGCGTTGGTAATTATTGTTAGGGGATTTCTGAGGCCAGGATGGCATTGCCCAAACCAGTTGTCCTTGGGCTACATTCAAACTGAATGATAATAGAGCTCCTCGTTGCTCATCCCCTCTACGTCATCATTAGCTGGGGAGTCCACGTCCTTGGGTAGAGACTGGTGTCTCTTTTGGGGAGAACCTTTCCTCTTGGAGCAAGCAAAAGGCTGTTGTGTCATCTACCCCCCCCCCCACCATGTCTGATCAGCCAGGTCTTTGTCTAACTGCACCTTCAATTACTGGATTTGGGTTCGCCTAATTCAGACTTTGAGATGACTTTGAGATCATTGAAGACGAGATTGTGTAGTTATCTTTTTTACCAGCTACAGAAAAAGTTGAGTTAAAAGTATATAAATATTGTAGGAAAAATACAACATTTTGTGTTTCCCTCTCTCTGCTCCCCCAGCGTGAGAGACAGAATCTAGGAATGGGGCTTTTTCCCGTTCCCAGATGATTGGGAACTACTGTCCTGAAGACATTGTGTCATAAAAAATCCAAGAAATGCCACCCGGTGCCGGCCAGGATTTGTCTGATGCAGACAGAATGTTTTGGGGGGCCCGGAGCTCTGCCTCACTCTGGTCTCTGTAGGTTGGCCTTGCTAGTTTCTTTGTGTCTGTCCACCCAAACTGGGCTATGTCTGCCTGCCCCGTCAACCCTGTGTTTCACTTCTGATTTAAGTAGCCTTCCTCTTGAAACTGGGGCAGAAGGATATTAGGAAGTTAATCATGACATCACCATAAATGCTATTATACATGGTTCAGAAAGTTTCTAGATTCTTGTCATATTTCCCATATTCCAGGGTTCAGGTTATGAGACTTGAAACACTTTATTGTCCTCATTGGGGAATTTTCACCAGAATATTCCAAGCATAAATCACAAGTCAGTACAACCGCCATCAGGGCTGGGGACATGACAAGGTCCCTGCCATCATGGAGCCAGCCACCTTTATTTTATGCAGCTATGGCGGGCGGGAGGGGATAGATTGGCCAGGACACGTGTAAACGAACATGTCCATGAACAGTGGGCAATCTGTGAACAAAGATGACATCAGATGGTGAAAGGGATAAAAAGGAAACAATAGGTTACGGAATCCCGGCTGGGTGGACAGAAGCTGCTTTAGCTAGGATGGTCGGCGAAGGCCTCCTTTAAGGAGGTGACATTTGAGTTGAGACCTCACCATGCTTAGCTCTCAGGGAAGACCATCCCAGGTAGAGAGAAAGCCCGAGGTGCCATAAGGCTGCCTGGAAGAGGGCCACTTTGGCTTTGGCCAAGAGAGCAGATAATCAAACACCAGCTACTTACCTATGTGGATGTGATTCCTGAGAAATGAGGATCTGGGCATGTTTCTACACCCCTTTATGCTTTTCCTACGAAAATGACTTTTTGTTAAAGCAATCAAGCATCAATAGAAATTAATAAATTAGCCAAAAAAAAAAACCTTTTTAAAATAGCATACACAATTTCTAGCTAAATTCAGAGGAATATAGATTCCTGGAGTAATGACTAGAATATAGCAAATTTCTGTCAACACGAGACAAGTGAAAGAGGTGAAATGCATGTCTAGGTTCACACTCCTAAATCCTGGTCAAGTGCTTTGTTTAGAAAGAATTTTTCCTTTCTTTCTTTCTTTCTTTCTTTCTTTCTTTCTTTCTTTCTTTCTTTCCTTCTTTCCTTCTTTCCTTCTGTCTTTCTTTCCTTCTTTCTTTCCTTCTTTCTTTCCTTCCTTCTTTCCTTCCTTCTTTCTTTCCTTCTTTCTTCTTTCTTTCTTTCCTTCTTTCTTTTGTTCCTTCTTTCCTTCTTTCTTTCTTTCTTTCTTTCTTTCTTTCTTTCTTTCTTTCTTCTTTCTTTCCTTCTTTCTTTCTTTGAGAGGGAGAGAGAGCACGCAGGAGAGGGGCAGAGGCTGAGGGACAGAGAGAATCTTAAGCAGTCTCCATGCCCAGGATGGATCCCAAAGCAGGTCTCGATCCCACAACCAACCATGAGATCATGACCTGAGCTGAAATCAAGAGTCGGATGCTTAACCGATGGAGCCATCCAGGTGCCCGGAAAGAAATTCTCTTTTTGAATCGGTTGTACATTTACAAGTTTCAAAGTTCAAAGACTATAAAAGCAATATATTCAGAGAAAAATCTCTCTCCCTTGAGCCCCCCACCCCCGACCCCCCTGACCTAGTTCGCCTCCCCAGGAGGGGATCATATTACCAGTTTGCCTCTGGACCCCACCCTGTGGGATGTTTCACTGTTTCAAGGCAGAAGAGAAAGTTGCAAATCGGGGGGGGGGGGGGGGAACAGCCACAGGGACCGGTGCCTGCAGAACTCTCTGGACCCCTCATTCCCCAAGCAGCTGGAGAGGGGGCCTGCCTTCCACCACGCCTGACGTGTGGTCCTCCTCTAAGAGCCGAAGTGGGGGAGTGGACATGATGGCTGTTTTCTTCCTTGTTTTACAGCTTATGCTTCGGACCCCCAAGTGCTTACTCTCACCAAAAGCACTTTCTGTCACAATCCGGGCCTCCTGGCAGATCCACATCCCTCTAAATAGAATGCAAATTTAAAAACCAACGCTGAAAATACTAAAATGGCTTCTCCACCCCCTGCTTGAGCCTATTTATAATTTCAGCCGATACATCATCCCAGGGTGTATTTTTGCCGCCTTCTATATAAAGTAGAATCGTCTTTTTCTCATCTTTTTCTTAGCACGCACACGGATGCTTCCACCGAGCTGAGTCCTGCCTAATGCTGCTTTTTTTCTGAATTCCAGATTGCTTACTGGGAAGTATTTGATGGGTCAGTGATCAGAGAGTTGGAAGGTTCCTTGTCCGGGTCAATCAACGGAATGGATATCACCACGGAAGGAGTGCACTTTGTCACAGGTTAGTCATGGGATGGGAACAGAAAGCCGAGCCCTGCTTATTTAAATGGGAATACAGAACTGGCAGGTGGGAGGCAACAGGGAGTGAAGACAAAAGTGTCTGCAGGGCAACGTGGTTAGATTCAGGCCCGCACACGGCAGCCAGCGCGACTGGAAGAGAAAGATCCAGTAGTCACGCTGCAGGGGGAGGAAATGTCTGCCCATGGGCCTTTGGGGCACACATAAAGGCTAAACCTTATATGGCTTCCTTTTTTTGTGGTGGCATTGATGACAGAAACGGGACTTTAAATGGCCTGGGTTATGTGGCATGCCTTGCACTGCAATTTCCTAGTGAAGTCTCCTAACTGCCAAGCTTTTAAACCAGCATTTCCGGGGGCGGGGGAGGCATTCAGCCTCCATACAACATGCCTACTGGAACACCATCCGTGATCATTTCCTGCCAGGCCCTGATTCTTCAGGACATTAACAAATGCACGCTCCAAAATGAATTAAAATTTCACGAGCACATTTACTTAGAGTGTGATATAAAATTACACCTGGTGTGGGGGGTCTGGGTGGCTCAGGGGGTTAAGCATCTGACTTCAAGCTCAGGTCACAATCTCGCGGTTCTTGAGTTCAAGCCCCACGCGGGCTCTGCTTGGGATTCTCTCTCTCTCTCTCTCTCTCTCTCTCTCAAAATAAATACACTTTAAAAACAAATAACAGGGGCGCCTGGGTGGCTCAGTCAGTTAAGCATCCGACTTCAGCTCAGGACACGATCTCGCGGTCCGTGAGTTCGAGCCCCACGTCGGGCTCTGGGCTGATGGCTCAGAGCCTGGAGCCGCTTCCGATTCTGTGTCTCCCTCTGTCTCTCTCTGTCTCAAAAATAATAAATAAATTTTAAAAAAATTAAAAAAAAACAAGTAACATAAAAACACACGTGGTGTGATTCCAACCACATCTATGGGTGTATCTGTAAACCTGTGTACTTATCAGAGAAAAGCCTGGAAGAAGCCAAACCAAAGATGTTGTTATTAGTGATTATTTCTGGGTGGTGGGACAAGGGGGGAATGTCACCTCTTTGTATTTCTTTCCCCCAGATTTACTACAACAGACCTAGACTTTCATAATCAAGGAAAAGAGTTACTATATAGATTCTTTTTTTCTTCCTTGAAATTGGAACATGGGGAATGTGTTGAAAATTAGGCAGTTACTTGAAATCAGGGCTGTTTCTCCCTATTTTTTTATTTTTTAATTTTAATCTTTATTTTTGAGAGAGAGAGAGAGAGAGAGAAAGAGAGCACGTGCAAGTGAGGGAGGGGCAGAGAGAGAGAGAGAGGGAGACACAGAATCCGAAGTAGGCTCCGGGCTCTGAGCTGTCAGCACAGAGCCTGTTGTGGGGCTCAGACCCACGAACCGTGAGATCATGACCCGAGCCGAAGTCGGACACTCGGACCAACTGAGCCCCCCAGGTGCCCCTCTCCGTGTTTTCATGCAGCAGGACATAGATCTGTTTGTCTTTTCCAGGTGGGAATGACCATTTGGTCAAAGTTTGGGATTATAACGGAGGTGAGGTGACTCATGTTGGGGTGGGGCACAGTGGCAACATCACCCGCATCCGGATAAGTCCAGGAAATCAGTACATTGTTAGTGTAAGTGCTGACGGAGCTGTTTTGAGATGGAAGTACCCATTCACCTCCTGAGAGCTGCCGAGACTTCCGGGATCTGGAAGGTTGACCTCACACAACTACAAGACGGGTCCTGACTTCTCACGTCTGTGATTTTGTTCTTTAGTCAAAATGTTTTAAGTTTTAAACTTTTCTTTATAGAATGCATTTTATCTTATTAAATTGCATATTAAAATTGGAATGTGTTCAAGAATACGTTGTCTGGACTGTACATTAGAAGTTTCTTTTTTATGACGAATAAATGCCCAGTTGTTGGTTTCCTGTCAGAATCTCTGTTCTAAGACTGCAAAGCCCACGGCCCTTCTGCATAATTTGCCCACAGATAGCACTGCTGTTATTCTTAAAAATTAGGAGGGCCAGCTTACCTTCTTAATCAGCATTTCATTGGTCAAGCTGCAATGGGGCAAGACTTGGTTTGAGTCCAGATCTTCAGTAGGATTTTAGGATTTTTTTCTTTCCTTCCTTTCTTCCTTCCTTCCTTCCTTCCTTCTTCCTTCCTTCCTTCCTTCCTCCCTTCCTCCTACCCTCCCTCTTTCTCTCCCTTCCTTCCTTCCCTCCCTCCCTCCTTTCCTTTCTTCCATTCCTTCCCTCCTTCCTTCCAACTCTCTGAGCCTCTGTTTGGTCTTTTCAGACTGCTTAAAAGGTTGAGAATTAAGTGAAATAAGGTGTTTAAGCACAGGCAGAATTCCTGACAGAGTAGACAGTTAAACATGAATTACAGTGCTTTCCCAAAGAAACCATGTGTTCTTGGAGATTTTGGGGTGATTATCAAAGGTGAAATTTCATAGATGCTTTTCAAATTTTTTTAAATGTTTATTTCTTTTTGAGAGAAAGAGAGAGAGAGAGAAGAGACAGAGTGGGGGAGGGGCAGAGAGGGAGACAGAATCTGAAGCAGGCTCCAGGCTCTGAGCTGTCAGCACAGAGCCCAATCCATGTGGGGCTTGAACTCACAAATCATGAGATCATGACCTGAGCCGAAGTCGGACGGTCAACCAACTGAGCCACCCAGGCACCCAATAGTTTTTTAAATATTTACTTTTGAGAGAGAGAGAAAGACAGAGCATGAGCAGGGGAGGGACAGAGAGAGAGGGAGACACAGAATCTGAAGAAGGCTCTGGGCTCTGAGCTGTCAGCACAGAGCCCTAGGCGGGGCTCAAATTCATGAACCCTGAGATCATGACCTGAGCTGAGGTGGAGTTAGATGCTCAACCGACTGAGCCACCCAGGCACCCCCTCATAGATGCTTTTCTAGGCAAGGGAAGGACCTTGTATATGAATCATCCAACCGGGTATCTTTTTCCAGAAAGGGTAAATCGTGGCATTTTTCCAGAAACACTTCAAGTCTCCAATTCACAGTACAGTGTTTTATTCTAAGCCTTTTTTTCTTTTTCTTTTTTTGCCTGCTGGGCAAAAACCCAGGTAACCTGCTGGGGCCCTCTTTGACATATCAAGGTGGATATTTAATAAATGATCACTTTATCAAATGAGTAACATTTCAGGGCGTCGATGTAATAATGCATCCCGCTGATCTCTTTCTGAGCCAGCAACTGATGAGAAATTCGTCTGTAAGACTTCGATTAATTATAAACCTGACAGTCACAGGATCAAGTGAACGGAGGCCCCCAGAGTCACCCAGGGAACCAAGGGCGGGTCAAGGCCAAGCCAGCTCTGATTGGGCATCAATTCAGCGAGGAGTTTTGCTTTCGGAGTGAACCGGGGGCCGCACAAGGGGGCGCGCCCGAGAGCCGGAAAACTTCCTGGATAAGCAAATACGGAGGTTGCAAAGCGCCAGCCGGTGCAGAGCCGGGTCGAGTCCCGGCGTCCCCGCCCACGGGGCTTGCGGCCTCGGGACGGGTGTCAACCTCCCTGCGCCCGCTTCCCCACCAGCTGAAGCGAGGCGGGGGAGGTCTCGCCAGGTTTGGGGAAGCGACTCTGACCTGGTAGTTGAAACAAGCAAACCACAACCGTCCCGGGTGGGGTCTTCACAGGGCAACACGCGGCTCCCGGTTCTCGTCCCACGGTGGCCTCCCCTAGGGGGCAGACGGGCCGGGAGGCGGTGGCGCCCGCAGGTGGGAGCACCCCGCGGTGCACTCCCCAGCCCGTCACGGCTCCCGGCGCGCCAGAAGAGGCTGCCCTTCGGAGAGTCTCCCTCTCCCCGTTCTTCCATCTTCACCCGCACGTAGTTTCCAGAAACTCAGGCCAGCCGGGGCTTCGCCGCGCGCTAGGCGCTGGGGAACTTACCGCCCCTCCGCTGTTGTCACAGCCTGCAGGCTGGCGGGGAACGGGAGGGAAATTCGGGGCGTCGGTTCGCAAGAGGTGAGGGCGGGGGGCGGAGGGGGGTGGGACCCGGAGCCGGCGACGCGCGGCGCCTCCGCTCGCTGGGCGGCGGCGCTGCCCTGGGCGGGCCCGGCGGCCGGATTCCCGCGCGGGGCGGGGCGGGGCGGCCCCGCCCTTGGCTCCGCCCCCGCCCGGTCCGGGCACACCTGGCCCGCAGGTAGCCGGCGCCCGCCGCCTTTCCGGAGCCGTCAGGGCGGGTCGGCGGCGCGTTGGCCTCGCGGCCGAGGGGAAGGGGCTCGGCTCCGGGGAGGGGGCGCGCGGGCGGGAGCCATGGAGCCGAGCGCGGGGGCCGCGGCGGGAGAGGGGCCGCCCGCGCCCCGGCCCCGCCGCCGCCGCCGCTCCCTGCGTCGCCTGCTCGGCCGCTTCCTGCTGGCGCTGAGCAGCCGCTCCCGCCCGGGGGCCTCGCCGCCCCGGCCCCGGCCGGGACCCCGCGAAGGCGACGGCGAGGGGGGCTTCGCGCCCCCGGGCCCCGCCCCAGCCGCGCGCGGGAGCCCCGGGGAGCGGCGCGCGGCCGGCCCCCAGCCCCAGGCCCCCGCCGGCGACGGCGCGCGGCCCCCGGGCGCGCAGGGCTTGAAGAACCACGGCAACACCTGTTTCATGAACGCCGTGGTGCAGTGTCTCAGCAACACCGACCTGCTGGCCGAGTTCCTGGCGCTGGGGCGCTACCGGGCGGCGCCGGGCCGCGCCGAGGTCACCGAGCAGCTGGCGGCGCTGGTGCGCGCGCTCTGGACGCGCGAGTACACGCCCCAACTTTCCGCCGAGTTCAAGGTAGGCAGCGCGCCCGCCTCCCGCCGCTGGGCGGCGGCCGCGTCTGGCTGCCCAGGCGCGCGCCCCTTCACGGAAGGGTCCTCCGGGGGCCCTCTTGGGGTGACAGCGCAGCCCCGCAGCGCGGCTTACCGCCTTTGTTTCGAGGTGACTTGTGCCACGGCTTGCAAACGTCTTCTCTGGGAATTTCTCCCAGGTGTTTCTTTGGGGGTGGGGGGGGGGGTGGGAGGGGGCTGGTGAGTCGATTTGAGTCTATTTGAGTCTATTCAGCATTTGTGCGCTCAACCAACATTTGTTGAAGTGGTGAAGGCCCGCGGACACTTTCCAGCCTACAGCGGGGCGGGGTGGGCAGCCTGACACCCAAGGCCAGGGCCTCGGAGGAAGGAGGGGGCGATCGCAATGAGCAGGACGAGGCCGGGTCGAGGTCTAGGGGTAATTCTGGTGGAGGAAACAGCAAGAACAAGCCCCACAGACCCAGAGGAGCTGAGAATCGGGGACGCGGAACGAAAACTACCGGCCGGAGCCCGGGAGGGTAGTGTGGGGCATGGATGAGGTTGGTCAGATCACCTAAGGTCTTGGAAGCAATGGTAAGGCGTTTGGGTTTTGTTATAAAAAAAATTTTTTTTTGATGTTTATTTATTTTGGGGAGATAGAAAGAGACAGGGTGTGAGCAGGGGAGGGTCAGAGAGAGAGAGAGAGGGAGACAGAATCCGAAGCAGGTTCCAGGCTCTGAGCTGTCAGTGTAGAGCCTGACGCGGGGCTCGAACCCATGAACCATGAGATGAACCACGAGATCAGGACCCGAGCCAAAGCCAGACGCTGAACCCACCAAGCCACCCAGAGGCCTCTGTTTGTGTTTTATTCTAAACCCAATGGAACCGAGTGCCCCCCATCCTTCCGGGAGGCAATGGATGCGGTATATTGGAGTTGCATCCTTGTTAAATCGCCCGTCATGCCTTGGTTTGGGGTTGCATTCACTGGCCCCAGGGTCACGTTCTACTTACCCTGTGCGGTAGGGTCATGAGGCTTTGGAAGTTCCGTATATCACATCTCGCCCCCCCCCCCCCACCAGGGTTAAGCGGGCTGTTGGGGATCCCAGCTGGATTGTAGAGTTCCCGATCATTGATGCACATGACTTGCTTCCTGCTAAAAAACCACAGCTCTGGGCAGAGAACTGGAGCTCCCCATAGACTAGCGATTGTTCTTGGGGGAGGGGGAACCTGTCAGTGTTCATTCCACAGGCATCACCGCTCTTGAGTTTCAGCCTGAAAAAGCAGTCCTTGCCATGTGACCCACAGGGTGCCACTCTCCCCTCTTCCTCTCTCCAGCTTCCAGTACTGAAGCATTGTTGGGCAGGTGTCAGTGGGTCAAATGGGTGTCATTAATATCCCCTTTTGACAACCTTCGCGTTGGAAATGATGAGGCAGTACAGTAATTCCCCCCCCGCCCCCCATAATACTTTGGGGATACATCCCAAGACCCCCAGGGTGTGTTTACAACCACAGATTTGTACCAAACCCTACATATACAATGTTTCTTCCTATACATACGTACTGAGGGCACTTTAATTTATATGTTAGGTACGGTAAGACATTAACAACAATAAGTCCTAATAAAATAGAACAGTTACAACAATATGCTGTAATAAGTTATGGGAATGTGGTGTCTCTCAAATATGATAAACTGTACTCACCCGCCTTGCCAAGATGTGAGATGATGCAGTGCCTACGTGACGAGATGAAGTGAGGTCACTGACATAGGCCCGGCGGCACAGTTGACCTCTTGACCCAACTCCGGCGGACCATCTGCTTCCTGCACGAGGTTGACCACCTGTTAACTGGAACCACAGAAAACAAGCAAAATTTAGGATACAGGGATTACTCCAGGGTATGGTGGTTAAGAGCAAGGTCTCTGGAGCTTTGTGACTTTGAGCAAGTTAGCAAATCTGCCTCCACTTTGCCCATCTATGAAATGGGATCATGCTGGTATCTACCTTATTATCAGTTGTTGGAAGGATTCACTGGGTCCCACGTACAGCGCTTAGGGCCGTGCCTGACCCTGGGAAGCTTCTGTCATTTCTATCATTCTTTTTCTTTTTTTAATGTTTATTTTTGAGAGAGAGAGAGAGACAAAATCCAAAGCAGGTTCCAGACTCTGAGCTGTCAGCACAGAGCCCGACGCGGGGCTCGAACCCATGAACCATAAGATCATGACCTGAGCTGAAGTCGGATGCTTAGCCGACTGAGCCACCCAGGCACCCCTCATTCCTACCATTCTGTCTCCTCACCTACAGAGACCTGGAGGAGGGAGGAGGTCATGTTTATGCACCTTTTCTCCTGCTGGGTACATTTTCATGCAGTTCCTGTGCAGGTGGCAGAGACAGGAGTACCTCGGAAAAATCCTCCAAATTAGTAACCACTCTCAGTGATGCACTAGGATTTCCCATCTCACTCCTGCTCTCAAATCCCCAAAGCCTAGAAGCTCCCTGTGAGCCCGGGGTAGGGGGCCTAGAAGGGAGTCACCTTGTTAATTGTTAACGAGGGTGTTGTCATCCGAGGTTTCCTGGGACTTTTGGGGGTAGCCAGGCTTGAAGGGAGAGGAGGATTCCAGTATCTGGACTTATTAATAAACCTTGCTGATTAGAATCTAGGTGGGCTCCTTATTTTTACAGATGAGGAAACATCCCTTCACCCAACACATATGTCTGGAGTGTCCCAGCACTGTCCCAGGAACATGGAAGGCACAAGAAGCCAGGAGTACAAGACCTCTAGGGGCTGCTCCCCAGGAGTTCCCTGTCCAGCGGGAGAGGCGGATGTTTTGAAGTAACCGCACAGACACATGGTCAGGGCTGGTGATGAGTGCCCGAAAATAAAAATACAGGGTGCTGTGGTGGTTCTGGCAGGAAGATGTGATTGATGGGGGGACCCGGGGAGGAGGGGTGTCCCCGGAGAAGGAACCATCCGGAGAGGTCAACTAAGGACAGGGGAGGGTGGGGACGTGCATTCCCTGCCAATCGCCAAGGCAGGCGGGGCTGAGGGCCCTCTCGCTGGCTCTGCAGAATGAATGGAAGATTAAGTGAATTAATGGAAGCCTGTGTCCCCAGACCGAGGATGTTGGATGGAGAATGGGTTGGGGACAAGCCACATAAAGTTTTCTCAAGGAGTTTGGTCTTGAGGAAAGGGGGAGTCATGAAGGGACCGGCATACTGGAGTGAGCAACCCCAACCCCAGCCATGAAAATGGGATGGTTATACAGTGTTCCTCTGTCCTGCCCTCCGAGGCACCCAGCCTCCCACAGACAATAGGACTGCTCTTTATTTTAACAGCTAATGAATACGTACATTAAAACAAATCCTGTCCGTGGCATTATCTAGGATGCTTTGCTTTTCTAATGATGTAATCAAAGGTGTGTATCATATAAAATATTGGGAAGCGTAAATAATGGTTTGAAACTCTGCCCGCTAGAGACACCCTTCATAAATGCTGATGTGTTTCCAAGCATTTACACGTTGGAAATTCTAGTTTTGTATCCGGCTTTTGCATGTAAATATCATCATGAGACTTTCTCCTGGTCATTACAATATTCGGTGAAACTCAATTTTAAATGATTTTATATTTCATTAAATGAACCAGTCCCTGCAGAGACATTTACATGCTGCACAAGTTTCCAGTTATCACACTGTAATCAAAAATTCTTGTGCTTAAATCATTGTCCCCAGCCCTGACCATTTCCTGAATTTAATCCCTTGAAGTGAACTTGCATGGCCAAAGACTTGACTATTTTATTTTTATGTATTTTTAAAAAATTTTTTAATGTTTATTTATTTTTGAGAGAGAGAGCACGAGGGAGGAGGGGCAGAGAGAGAAGGAGACACAGAATCCGAAGCAGGCTCCAGGCTCTGAGCCATCAGCACAGAGCCTGATGCAGGGCTTGAACCCATGAACCGTGAGGTCATGACCTGAGCCGAAGTTGGATGCTTAACTGACTGAGCTACCCAGATGCCCCCATTTTTATGTTTTTTGATTTTTTTAAGTTTATTTACTTTGAGGGAGAGAGAATCCCGAGCAGACTCCATGTGGAGCCCAGCGTGGGGCTCAGTCGCATGAACTGTGAGATCATGACTTGAGCCAACAGACACTCAACTGACCCAGCCACCCAGGAGCCCCTGTTTCTTTTTTCCTTTTTAAATCAACGTGGTTGAGGTATAATTTATATACGGCACAATGCATCCTTTTTAAAACATTGAGCTATACCTGACATACAACACTGTGTAAAGTTTAAGGCATCAAGGGATCGATCTGATACATCTATGTCACAGTATGACTGCTGTGGATAGCATTAGCAACCATCCGTGCGGTGCGTCACAGGGTGACCATTTTTTCTAGGCTGGGGGACAGTTAAAAGCCAATCACTTAGCAAGTGTAATGTTTATTGTACAGTTTTGTTGTCTCTAACTACCGTAGTGCGTTTCCAGGTCTTCCTTATCAGTTGCACATTTGCACCGTTCGACAGCATGTACCCCGATCTCTGACCGCCCAGCCCCTGGAAACCACCACTTTGCTGGCTGCTCTTAGGAGGTCTGACTTCTTTAGATTCCACATGTAAGATACAGCATTGGTATTTCTCCTTCTCCGTCTGACTTATCTCACTTAGCGTGATGTCCTCCGGATCCATCCGTGTCGTGGTAGGATGACGTTTTGTGTCATGACTGGATAAAAACGCACCCGTTTTCAAGGTAGAATTTGATGGGTTTTGACATGGGTACACCTGTATGATCACCACCAGTTAATTTTTTTTTTTTTTTTTTTTTTTTTTACTTTTTAAATCGACTTTATCGGGCTTGGCTATTTGTAGCATCCACACCGACAAATTTCTTTCCAAATAATGACACCAAGTTGCACGTGGTCTATCTATTTATTTTATAATGTTTGTTTATTTTGAGACAGAGAGAGAGGGAGGGAGAGGGAGAGAGAGACAGAGCATGAACGGGGGAGGGTCAGAAAGAGAGACATAGAATCGGAAACAGGCTCCAGGCTCCGAGCTGTCAGCGCAGAGCTCATGCAGGGCTCGAACTCACGAACCGTGAGATCATGACCTGAGCTGAAATCAAGAGTCAGACACTTAGGGGCGCCTGGGCGGCTCAGTTGGTTTAGCATCTAACTTCGGCTCAGGTCATGATCTCACGGTCGGTGGGTTCGAGCCCCACATCCGGCTCTGTGCTGTCAGCTCGGAGCCCGGAGCCTGCTTCGGATTCTGTGTCTCCCTCTCTCTCTGCCCCTCCCCACTCACACTCGTCTTTCTCTCTCAAAAATAAATAAACATTAAAAAAAAAAGATACTTTATTTTCTCTTTTATTTATTGCACAAAAAGAAATAGCATCTCGTTTTCTTTTTATTTCTTTAAGTGTAAGGCACAGGATTTTTATGGTTCTTTACTAGTTGTAAGGAGGCTCTTGGAACTACCTGTTCATGTTGGTTGTCTGTCCATTCTGCCCGGGTTTCAGTGCTCTTTTTACTTGTTTCTGCGAGTTCCTCAACCTTTATACATGCCACAGATGTCTTCTCCAAACTCCTTCCTGTCCCCAGTGCTGGAAGGTGTAGATTTATTTACATCGTACCTTTTGATAAATATTCTATTTTATGTATTTCTAGTTTTCCCATGGTTATATTCAGGATTCTAGCCATCTGCAGTTTATCGTAGCTTATGTACTTAAGCATCAATTTTAGACCTACAGTTTTAGACATACAGTATGCCTCAAATGATGCACTAGAGGCATTGCTTTTTAAAAGCAAGGATGTCTCCTTCGTTGCTCTTTTATTTTGGAAGTTCTGGAAAAAACAGTAAGACACGATGTGGAAATTGAGTAAAAAATATTGAGCAGAAAGGAAAGTACTGGATGGGTCTAGAAATCCATATTGTAGAGTTATTGCGGTCACTAAAGAGGTCAGAAACAAGATAGAAAACAAAAGCAATAACCATTTAGAACGTATGGAAATTAGATTTCGTTCACAAAACCCACCAGAAGTATGAAATAACTAGGAATAATTTTGTAAGGGATGTGTTAAAAATTATCAGTGTTGAGGGGCGCCTGGGTGGCCAGACTCAGGCTCAGTCATGATGTCACAGTTTGTGGGTTCGAGCCCTGCGTCAGGCTCTGTGCTGACAGCTCGGAGACTGGAGCCTGCTCCAGATTCTGTGTCTCCCCCTGTCTCTGCCCCTTCCCCACTCATTCTCTCTCTCTCTCTCTCTCTCTCTCTCTCTCTCTCTCAAAAATAAATAAACATTAAAAAAATTAAAAATAATAAAATAAATAAAAATAAAAAATCAGTGTTGAGAGAGAGACCCACACACACACGCAGGTAGGGCTATGCTGTGTTGTGGGGTAAACGTACTAAAGATTTCCATCCATCTCTCCCAAGTGAGGGTTTCGCTTTAATACAGTTCTGGTCACATTTTAATAGACTTTCTGTGTCTTCTGTAGGGATCAATAGGTCAAGTTATTTTGAAAAAAGCCCCAAGTCTGTAAAATACCTGGTTTTTCGGGGAAAACAAAACAAAACAAGCAAACACAACGGAAGAACAAAACTCACTGTAAAAAAATTTGCAGCGTCCAAAGGAAGAAATCACTTATGGTCCCATCCTTCCTTCTGTGATAACCAGTGGTTAATATTTTGCCATGTAGCTCTGGTCTTTGCCTAGCTACAAATAGATGTCAAACAATCTCAAATAGGTATTTTTGCACTTTAAAAAAAAAAAGATAGGATCATTTATTCTCATTATTTCCTCCAGCATAGTTTTTAAGGCCAGCTGAGTGTGCTGTAAGGCTTCCCCAGGAGAGTTCAATGCATACAGTTTCTCTACTGTCATTTCCTTATGCTAAATCCTCCAAAATGAAATTACTGTGTATACATAGAAGGACCCTTATTTTATTTTTTTAAGTTTATTCTATTTTGAGAGAGAGAGAGAAAGAGCACGCGTGCACAAGCAGGGGAAGAGCAGAGAGAGAGAATCCCGAACAGGATCCGAGCTGTCAGTGCAGAGCCTGACGCGGGGCTCCCAACTCATGAACCCGCGAGATCACGACCTGAGCCGAAATCAAGAGCCGGCCGCTCAACCGACTTAGCCACCCAGGCGCCCCCGTAGGGACGTTTCTAAGGCCCTATCTCGTCTATCTTTTTGAAGTTGTCGAAAGAATTTGACAGAATTCCAGGATCCTTTCTGGAAAGGTTGTCTGGCTTTCCAGTCAGGCAGAGATGAAGAGTGTCCATCTCAAAGGCTCAGCATGGTTAGCACGAAGGGAATGGGTTTCCCATGGAAGGAAGGAAATGTCAAGGCGTAGACTGCAGGACTGGAAAAATATGTCTGGGGCACCTGAGTGGCTCGGTGACCTGGAGTTTTCAAACACGTGGGAGTGTGGTGAAGGATTGGTCCAGGCCAGTTGGAGGACAGTAGATTGTTGGGTGGTGAGTCAGGGAGGGTTTGAGTAGAGGCATGACGTTACCCAACTGGGCTGTGCTGTGGCAGAGGGGGAGGGCTGGCCACGGAGGGAGGCTCTGGGCTGGGCATGGGCACCGTCCTCTGGATCAGCAGCGGTTAGGACTCAGTGGCGGGAATGGCTCTCTACTGAAGGGGCAGGGCAGAGACACATTGGGAACCAGATTCCAGAAGCCTTGATTGACCCTGACCAATGGGGGTACAAGAGAGAATCCGAAAGGGGCCACCGACGTTAAGAGGAAGAAGGGCTGGTTTTAGGGGCACCTGGGTGGTTCATTCAGTTAAGCCTCCAACTCTTGATTTCGGTTCAGGTCACGATCTCACGGTTCGTGAGTTCCAGCCTTGAATCAGGCTCTGTGCCGACAGCGGGGAGCCTGCTTGGGATTCTCTCTCTCCCTCTCTCTGCCCCTCTCCTGCTCGTGCACACATGTGCACACTTGCTCTCTCTCAAAATAAATAAATATTAAAAAAAAATGTAAAGGAAGACCCGGTTTCAGAGATTCTGAGTTGGAGGCACTGCTCACTTCAGAGACGATGTTGGATCTAAGGATATCGTGGGATATTGAGGGTGGCTAGGCATTGGGTCACCACATGCAATATGCAATGCACAGTTAAATTTGACCTTCAGATAAACAATGAGTAACTTTGTAGTGTAAATACATCCCAGATATCGCATACGGTATACGTATACTAAAAACAATCATTGTTTATCTGAAATTCAAACTAAACTGAGCACCTTGCATTTTTTCTTACGTTTATTTATTTATTTTGAGAGACAGAGAAAGAGAGAGAGCATGAACAGGGGAGGGTCAGAGAGAGAGGGAGACACAGAATCCCAAGCAGGCTCCAGGCTCCGAGCTGTCAGCACAGAGCCCAATGCGGGGCTCAAACCCATGAACCATGAGATCATGACCTGAGCCTAATTCGGACACTGAACCGACTGAGCCACCCAGGCGCCCCCTACCTTGCATTTTTATTTGCTAAATCTGGCGGAGGAAGAAATCAAACTAGATGCAAAACTAGCACGGCTGGAATGAAGACTGACCGCCCGTATTTCAGCTCATTCAATCTTGCATTTTGCTTTGTCATAGCCTAAAGTTTGTGGAAGGATTAAAGAAAGAGAAAGGAAAAAGCCCAGCCTACTTGATTTGATTGGCGGTGGTGAGAATCGGCCGGGGCCACGGTTCTCAGACCGCTCCCTTTGGCGGGCGGGAGCTGAGGACACCCCTGTGTGGGACAAGCGCCTGATGCCTGGCTGCGTCTAAGGGCAGAACAAACAGCTACAGTATACATGTGCACCTGTATATCTGCACACACTCAGACACGGGGATTTGCTACTCTCAGATGCTCATGCCTGCACATGCATTTAGAAAAATGCCCCGGGTGGAGGGGGGCCTGGGGGGCTCAGTCTGTTAAGCATCTGACTCTTGATTTCAGCTCAGGTCATGATCTCACAGTTTGTGGGTTCAAGCCCCACATCGGGCTCTGAGCTGTGTCAAATCTTGCTTGGAATTCCCTTTCCTTCTTTCTCTGCCCCTCTCCTGCTCTCGTGTGCTCTCAGTCTCTCTCTCTCTCAACCCAAACTTAAAAAAATTCTTTTTTAATTTCCTTGGAAAGATGCTTTAAAAAAAAATGCTAAGGGTGGCCTCCCTCTGGGGACAGGCACCCAGAGATGGGGGCTGGGTGGAGGTAAGACTTTTCATTATCATCCTTTTCTTTTTTTAAAATTTTTTTTTTCTTCAACGTTTTTTGTTTTTTTGTTTTTTTTTGGGACAGAGAGAGACAGAGCATGAATGGGGGAGGGGCAGAGAGAGAGGGAGACACAGAATCGGAAGCAGGCTCCAGGCTCTGAGCCACCAGCCCAGAGCCTGACGCGGGGCTCGAACTCACGGACCGCGAGATCGTGACCTGGCTGAAGTCGGACGCTTAACCGACTGCGCCACCCAGGCGCCCCATCATCCTTTTCTTTAAGTATGTGCATATATTACCCTTTGAAATAAACCTTTAAAACAACTGGAATACGCATTCACATAGAAAATGATTTAAGTTGTGGGGCACCTGGGTGGCTCAGTCGGTTAAACGTCTCTTGATCTCAGCTGAAGTTCAAGTTGATTGCGTTTTGCGAGTTCAAGTCCCGCATCGGGCTCTGCACCGTCAGCTTGGGATTCTCTCTCTCCCGCTCTCTCTGCCCCTCCCCCGCTTACACTCTGAATCTCTAAATAAATAAACATAAAAAAAAAAAAAGAATTAAAAACATAGGAGAAAGTGATGAGGTTGTGACACAGTTTCCCAGAAGGGCAGAGGAACATCAGTGCCCGTGGCTCTCATGTACCTTGTTCACTGTTGTGGTCCCTACAATAGTATCTGGCACATGGTAGGCACTAAATCAGTATTTGTGAAAGGGGCGAGGGGCTGGTCCAGCCATCGTGTGATCTAAGCACAGAAGTTTAATTTCACACCTGCTAGAAAGAGGCAGTAAGGGAGCCGTGTGCACGGTGTTCAGGGCCACGTCCTTCAGCACGCCCTGCGGTCATTCACGAGACATAGCTGAAGCCTTGGGAGCGAATTTATCACCGACGGAGAGAGGAGGGCAAGGTGCTTTCCCCAGCAGGGGTGGGGGCACAGAGGGGCAGGGTGGAAACAGACTGATGGAGGCGGCCAGGGGAACGTGTGCCCTTGCGATCAAGGGACAAGAGCTTCCAGAAGGACAGATGGCCGACGGCATCCAAATACTCAGCCAAGACAGCCCTGTGGCTTTTCAAAGAACGGGATGTCTGTTAGTAGTTTTTCCGGGGGGGGCCGGGGGGTGGGAACAAGGTGCCTTGTATACAGAACACCCTTCTAGCATTTGGGGACACTGCCCCCCAAGGGCAGGCTTTGGTGGGAAAGTTCTTACCCCATGCCATTTCTTTTAAATTTTATAATTTTATTTTTTGTTAATGTTTATTTATTTTTGAGAGAGATAGAGTGCAAACGGGGAGGGGCAGAGAGAGGGAGACACAGAATCCAAAGCAGGATCCAGGCTCCGAACTGTCAGCACAGAGCAGAGCTCAAGCTCACAGACTGAGATCATGACCTGAGCTGAAGTTGGATGCTTAATCGACTGAGCCACCCAGGCGCCCAGTCCCTCTATGCCGTTTCCCAGGTTGTCAGCGCTGCTCAGGGCTGAATAGTGACGGCTGCTAGACTTGGTGCCTCTAGGCCCTGACTTGGGTGACTACGGCGCTAACCTGACCCTCTGGTTTTCTACTTTCTTGTCAGAATGCTGTTTCCAAGTACGGCTCTCAGTTCCAAGGCAATGCCCAGCACGACGCCCTGGAGTTCTTGCTCTGGCTTCTGGACCGTGTGCACGAGGACTTGGAAGTCTCCTCCCGAGGGCCCGGGTCCGAGAAGGTTGGCCACTCTTTCTTTTCTTCCTTTTTTTTTTTTTTAATGTTTATTTATTGTTGAGAGAAACAGAGACAGCACATGAGTGGGGGAGGGGCAGAGAGAGAGGGAGACACAGAATCCGAAGCAGGCTCCAGGCTCTGAGCTGTCAGCACAGAGCCCGACACGAGGCTTGAACTCATGGACCGCAAGATCATGACCTGAACCAAAGTCGGTCGCTCAACCGACTGAGCCACCCAGGCGCCCCTCCTTTCATTTTAAAGTTCACAAAATCTCGGGGCGCCTGGGTGGCTCAGTGTCCGACTCTTGGTTTCAGCTCAGGTCATGATCCCAGGGTCATGGGATCGAGCCCCACGTCAGGTTCTGCACTGAGTGTGGAGCCCGGTTAAGATTCTTTTTCTCTCTCCAACATAAAATTAAAATTATGAAGTTTGAAACATCTCCTTTTTGTCTATATTCTGTGCATTAGTATGGCCGTCTGAGGCCCTGAATGCCGTTCCTTATTATTTTGAGAAGATACCGTTTTATGTCTATCACTGCTTCCTGGGTGATGTACCCCATAGAACAGGATTTCTCAACCTTTCTTCTCAAGACAGGATGGATGACTGCACGTGTACTCTTAGCATTCCCACATTTTAATGGAACCCCCAACCTTTGGGAGTAAGAAAGCACTAAATTGTTTCTAACAGCCACAGTTTATATATATATATGTAGAGAGAGAGATATCTATATATCTATATCTATATCTATATCTATATCTATATCTATATCTATATCTATATCTATATCTATATCTATATCTCACAGTTGATTTATCAGCTGTATTCTCTGTAGGCTTTGCTGAATGAAGATTAATGATAGGTTCTGCTCTAATGGTCTTTTATTTCTCACTTAAGAAAGTCAAAGCAAGAGGGGGCACCTGGGTGGCTCAGTCAGTTAAGCCTCCGACTCTTGATTTCGGCTCAGGTCATGGTCTCATGGTCCGTGAGATCGAGCCCCACACTGGGCTCTACCCTGGCAGCACAGAGCCTGCTTGGGATTCTCTCTCTCCTTCTCTCTCTCTCTGCCCCTCCTCTCCTCGTGCTTTGTCTCTCTCCTTCTCTCATAAATAAATAAATAAACATTAGGGGGGGAAAAAAGTCAAAGCAAGTGAGCAAAGTTCTTTTTTTAATTTTTAAAAAATGTTTATTTTTGAGAGAGGGAGAGAGAGAGAGAGAGAGATTGAGAGCATAAGTGGGGGAGGGGCAGAGAGAGGGAAACACAGAATCCAAAGCAGCCTCCAGGCTTTGAACTGTCAGCCCAGAGCCCAATGAGGGGTTGAAACCCACAAACCGTGAGATCATGACCTGAGCTGAAGTCGGATGCATAACCGACAGAGCCGCTCAGGTGCCCCAAGAAAGTTATTTTAACAATGTCCATGAAGATATATGCTAACTAATTTGGATGTAAATTAAAAAAAATACAACTAATAATAATGAAAAAAAACCCAATGTCTATGAAGAATCTGCTGTAATTTACAAAGGTTTCACAAGCTTTGGTAATTAATCAGGCACAGATTGCTTGGGATGTGTCTCAACACTGATCCAGATGCAGTCACAAGAAGAACTTTACTGGTTTTGTTTTAAGTTCCCATGCTTCTCATGAATCAATGAAAAAAAAAAAACCCTGGAAGTGGGTCTTTCGGGCTGTCCCCTTCCCACCCCTTTGTTATTTGCTTGGAGCCCATCATATTAGAGTAATAGTGAAGGAATAGAGGTCACAGTCTTGTAGAATGAAAGTCCAGATGTCTAACACACTCCTGATGGCTATAGTTAATCATCCTGTCTCAAATACTGGAAATTTGCTAAGAGACTAGATTTCAGGGGCTCTCACCGCACACAGAAAGGTAACCAAGGAGACGGATATGTGAACTACTTGGACTATGGCATCGTTTTGCTATGTATGTATATACCAAGGCATCATGTTGTATACCTTAACTACTGTTAAAAAAAATTTTTTTTAATGTTTGTTTATTGTTGAGAGAGAGAGAGAGAGAGAGCAGGGGAAGGGACAGAGAGACAGGGAGATATAGAATCTGAAGCAGGCTCTCGGCTGTCAGCACAGAGCCCAACGTGGGGCTCGAACTCATGAACCACGAGATCGTGATCTGAGGTGAAGTCAGATGCTTAACCAACTGAGCCACCCAGGCGCCCCATGTTCCTTTCTCTTTTAAGACAACGAGTTGGAACTTTAAGAAAAGGAGGGCATCACCATAGATGTCTCAAATAAGATTAGACCTATTTTAAGCAGTGTAATGTCATAAAAGCTAAGAGTTTGTCAGAGCTGGAAAATCCGTCCCTTCTGCTCAGGACAACAGGTTGCCAAATACAGGGAACAAGGGAAGTAGTGATTGCACGGTGCCCCTCAGATCACGTCTTGGGTGCCTTATATACTGAGTAACGTGCCGTTGATGCAGTGCTGCTAGGATCATTATCTCCATCGCATGTACGAGTAAACCAAGAATCAGGTTGAGTAACCTTCCCAAAGCAACACAGCTGAAGAAGGGACAGAGTCAGGGTTCAAGTACAAGGGGGTCCAGCTTGAAAGCCTGTGTTCTTATCTTAACCAAAGCCACCCCAGCCACCCCTAAACACATAAAGGAAAGCAAAAACATCACCACCGCAAAACCTAGGAGGACCACACACTCCAAAGTTATGGTGTTTGGGGGGATTGTGTTTCTGGGTTGTGGGATTATGGCTATTTATTCTTTTATGCACAGTGATTTTCTGTTCATCTTATTAAGACCCTTTTAGTTGCAAGTGACAGGAATTTAACTGGATCCAACTTAAGGAAAGGGCATTTATTGGCTTTATAAATGCCAACGGTATGTTATAAACTTGTGATCCCAGGCTTGTACCTGCTTCAGGTAAGGCTAGATCCAGGGACTCAGATGATGTCACTGGGTCTTTGGCTCTCTATGCCTTGTGGGCTTCATTCTCAGACCAGCTGTGCTCTTGTGATGGCAAGAGGGTCACGTAGTCTTTAGAGATTCAGAAAAACACTCAGGGAAGGATCTGATTGTCCCAGTGAGGTTCACATGTCCATTGCTGGGCAGGTGGCCCGCAGAATGGAATATTCTGATTGGACACGCCTGGGTTGTGAATAATTTGTTCCTGTCGTGCATCTAACTTGATGCCTTTCGTGCTTATTCCACTACTGACACATAAGAGACATTCACCAAACTCCTGAGTGGTTGAATCGGTTACGTAGGTGCCAGCCTCTACCGTTTGTAAGGGTGGCTCGGGTTTTATAGTGAATGAAGACTTAGGTTAAGGAAGTTGCCCAAGGTCACCTAACTTTTACTTGGGGGAAATAGAACGGAACCCGAGTCTGTTTCAAAGTGCACAGGATCTCTTTCCTTATCACGGTGTCTCGTTCCTCTTCAGTTCCCCAGCAGAGATGAGAGGACACTACAAGACCGGCTTCCTTCTGGCTGCACAGGGAAGGCGTCTTGTCCTGTGTCCCCCTCGCCACCGCTGCCCCCTCCCTGGCTGTGCCTGGTGGCTCGTCCTACCTGGAAAGTCCAGGGCTAGCTAGACAGTTGCCTTTCAGTCTCCCTCTTCTGTCCTTTGATGGTTGGAAAAGGCACTGGGCTTAAGGGCGGAGAAGATCACAGAGAGGTTAAGTAACTTGCCCCAAGCCACACAGCAAGTACGTAGGAGAGTCAGCGTCCACATCTAGGAAATGTGACTCAGGGTTTGTCAACTTCTGCACTGGGGCCAGATAGCTCTTTGCTGTGGGGGCTGCCCTGTGCGATATGCATTTGTAAGCATTCTTCTCCCCACAGGTCGTGACTCACAACCAAAGATGTCTCTAGATATTGCCACATGTGCCCCGGGGGTGGGGGGTCGGTGGGGTTAAAATCCTGAAATTTGCTCTCTCGGAAAATTGGGCTGCCTGTGGAGGCCCGGCTGGGGACGCTTGAAGGTCAGGAGCGAGCTGACACGAAACTTCATTTTCCCTCTTGCAAGGAGAGGGCCAGAGCAATTCTTTTTTTCTTTTTGAGGTTATTTCTGTTTCAAGACCTGTGAAGGCCATAGAAGCTAGGTTTATTTGAAACTGGAATAGAAAACACAGGGACTGCTTTCTTCTCTGTCATCGGAATGATTCTCAAATCCGGCGAAAAGGGCTTATTTTTACCGTCCTGTAGACACTTTCGCACAGACCGTCTTTTTGGCAATTCATTTTATAGCACTTGCACTCTTGCAGAATTAGGAACGGGATGGGGCAAGGAAAAGGCCCAAGAAGGTACCGTTTATCAAGCACCTACTATGCGCCCTGCAGGACACACACATCAGTTTTTCTATTTGAATGGCGGCATAGTGAGGTGAGGTGGATGTGTGACTCTTTTAGATGTGGAGTGAGGCTCAGAGAGATGCTCAGGGTCGCTTGGTTAGCAGAGTAGAGCCAGCCTGCTCTGACCTCCAGGTCCACACTTCTGGAACCACTCTGCTGCCTCTCAGCCCAGCCTCCCTCAGGATTTTCTCCTTCTGGACCCCACCCTGGGCGATCCTGCCCACCGCCATCCCCGGTGAGCCGTGTTAGAGGTTTTTTTTTTTGCAGCTCTCTCAGCAAAGTACCAGGGCAGAGATTGGAATCCAGGCAGCCAGAGCCTGGAGGCTAAATCTTCTTTTTTTTGAGAGCGAGAGAGAGAGAGAGAGCGCAAGCGGGAGAGGGGCAGAGAGAGGAGGGCAGAGGATCCGAAGCAGGCTCTGTGCTGACAGCAGTGAGCCCGATCTGGGGCTTGAACTCATGAATCTCGAGATCATGTCATGAGCTGAAGTCAGAGGCTCAACCGACTGAGCCACCCAGGCGCCCCCTGGAGGCTGATTCTTAATCCTGCTTGTGTGCTGTTCACTGAACTGGGTAGGGCATTGAAAAGGGGAGACATAGAATGGGAAGCAGGCTCCAGGCTCCGAGCTGTCAGCCCAGAGCCCGACGCGGGGCTCGAACTCACAAACCGCGAGATCATGACCTGAGCCGAGGTCGGACGCTCAACCGACTGAGCCACCCAGGCGCCGCCCCTTGATGGATCTGAAATTAAATTTTGGACCTTGGTATACTTCCCTCCGAACACTTCACACGTGTTCCTTTTTCCTCGGCCCTTTCCTTGGCTCTTCCAAAATGCTGGGCTTACAGCCTGGGGTGATGGGGCCACAAGCCACGATTCTGCAGCCACCAGAGGCCGTGAGAGGCAAGGCTTCCCCTAGAGCCTCTGCGGGGAGCGTGGCCTTGCTGACGCCTGCTCTGGGGCCTGGGGATGCTGATCCTGGCCGTCCGGCCTCCGGAACTGTGAGAGAATACATTTCTGCCGTTTTCAGCCCGCAGCGTGTGGGAATTTGCTGCTGCAGCCATCAGCAGTAACAAGTGAACACATAAGGGGCAGCACGGAGGGGCGTGGCAGGATCCGCGTGGGGTGAAGGGAGCTTCCACATGATGCCAGGGCACGAAGCCTGGTTTGTCTGGGGCTCGCATGAAGACTGGCTCCCGCGGAGAGGCGGATGGGGCGGTTTGGCAGCCGGAAGATGGGAGATGTGGTGTGGACGCATTGAGCGGTGGCAGCGTGCCCAGCAAAAGGCGCAGGAGGCGTAGACACATGGGGCCCAGCAGGATGGAGAGAAGAACGGGGCAGTCGCTCCAGAGATCGGAGCTGAGTCTGGCTGAGCGTGTGGGAGCTCCCAGGGCTCACGCCTCGGCTCTGCTCATTCAGCACCTTCTGTGCGTGAGGGGGTCTGGGAGGTCTAGAGACTGGCGGAGCAGTAAATTGTGGGGGACTCCCCAGAGGGGTCAGGTCCTACAGAGTCCTGGCCCAGGGAGGGGTGAAGCGGGCCCAGGAGGAGGCCAGGGCTCACTGGTCTGTGCCTAATCTTGCTTCCTTCCCTCATTTCTTTGCAGCCTCAGCCTGAAGCCAGCAGAACCCCTGAGCACCTCCTGTCCCCATCGGCTCAGCTTCCCCTAGGCCAAAGCTTTGTGCAAAGCCACTTTCAAGCCCAGTACAGGTAAGAATCTAGGTAAGGGTGGGGTGTGCTTAGCAGGGATCGCCCAGACTTAGCTGCTGGTAACTGGCCTCCCATCGCCACGCTGCCCCGAGATTGCAAAACAACAGGAACACAAGACAACCCTTCTCTCTCCCATTGGAAATCCCAGGCAGCCCCTCACTCCTTGTTGTCTCTGGCCGTTAGGATTTCTTCCTTCCCTTCTTGCTGGCTCCTGGGTCTCCCGTCTCCTCTTGAAGGGGTTCTAACAGAGTGTGAATGCGGAGGCCAGGGTTTCGCCCGCAGGCGATCACTGAGAGGTTGTTCGGTTTACCAAGTAATTTCAAGTTCGAGATTTCCCATCAGCGTGGAGGATGTAAAATATATATATATACATATACATATGTATGTATGTATATATATGTATATATGTATATGTATATATATGTATATGTATATGTATATATATGTATATGTATATGTATATATATAATTATGCAGGCTTTGCCTTCAGAAAACTTCTCCTTGAGCTCTTCTATCTGTGACAGCTGAGAGATTCCTATAAGACAGTGTATTTCCAAGTACTATAATGTTTTCATGAGACATTGATTGCAGTGAGCAGTCTAAAGTGGGGAAGAAACCTCCCTGGGCTTTCTTGGAGGAGGTGTGCCTTTTGATGGGGGCTCCGAAGGCTGAGTAGGATCGCATGGGCGGGAGCATATTCAGCAAGGACAGATAATCAGGATGCAGGGGAAACCATCGGTTACAGACAACCTCCTCTTGGTGACACAGCCCTTGGTTGCTTAGCCTACTGGGTACTTAAAAACGCTCCGAAACGAGTCTACGTTTTATTGTTGTGCATGAAGTAAGGCCCGTTTATTTCCCGAGAGATGCGGTGTGCGTACTGGAGGGAACCTAGATTTCATGGCTAGCCATGAAAGCTACGTGCAGGGTGTCTGCCTTATTTATCTTCAGGTGCCCAGGGCAGAGGCTGCTTGAAACAAAAATGGGACAGGAAAAGAAGAAGAGAGGAGGAGAAAAGAACAGCTAGAAGGAGGGAAAGGGGAACCTAAGGCCAGGGTCGGTTAGACTGCGGGGAAGGGACACCAGGTACCCCTCGTTGGTGTCTTTGCACAACGAATTTACTTATTTCTTGGCTCATAGCGTTCTCTCTTCCCTCTTCCTCTCTTGTGCACGCATGCTCTCTTTCTTCCCTTCTTTCAAGTATCTGAGAGTTGGCTGTGGTGCATGGTCCACCGGTTACAGCCAGGAGCATCACTCTTTGGCCACGAGAGAGAAATTCCAACCAAAGACCCCACATGCTCTCTAGCTATTCGATTCTAGAGATGCCCGAGATATTTACTGTTTAACCTGCTACGAGCCCCTTCCTTCTCGGTGCCAGAGTCCAGCTGTGAACCAGGCACAGCCCCTGTTCTCAAGGAGCTCACGTTCTGCTGGGGGAGGTGTTGGGTAACGCTCACACACGTCACAGCAGCTCTTTGAGGTAGTGATAATTGAAATGATAAGACACAGCTTGGGATGTGGGGGGTGGGAGGCGGCCAGCTTTAGATAAGGTCATCAGAAAGGTCTGGGAAGGCTTCTCAATAGAGGGGACATTTGAGCTGAGAACCTAGAGACAGTGAATCAGCTATTCGCATCTCTGAGGACAAGGTCATGCAGGCAGAGGAAAATGCAGAGGCAAAGGGCCCGGGGTTGGAATGATGTTGGCGCATCGAGGGACAGAAAGGCCAAGGGAGCAGCCAGGTGGGGAGGGGTGGGAGGTGAGGCTGGAGAGGTGGACGGGGGACGTGTCTAAGGTGTCCTGTCCAAGTGTGGGCTTCCGTCTGAAGGGCACAGGAAGCCACTGCAACATTTGAAGCGGGGTGTGGCTGAGGGACTATGGTGGGAGAGTGATGGTGCATGAGACCCCCCGGGGGGGGGGTGTAGCAGGGAAGATGGAGAGGAGTGCACGGGCTGGAACGTGTTCTGCATGTAGACTCAACAGGTCTCGTTCATGACTCTAAGAGTGCAAGGGGAGGGCCTGAGAGAAAGGGAGGCATCTAGGGTGCCTCCTGGGATTTTATGGGGCGTTATCACTGGCAGGTGCTTTGAGATGCGTGTTACAGGCGTGAAAGGAAAAAAGTCTTGTTTTCTTTACACCCCTCTCTCCTCCTGCCCCGCCTACAGACCCTCTGGCACCAGGCGCGTGGGCGTTTTCCCCACACCAGGCAATCCTACAGTTCTCTGTGGACACCACCTGAGTGTCCTCCAGGGTGACTCCATTCCGGACACTGTTTACCTGGACACAGCGTCCGATCTCACAGCTGAAGAGCTCAGTCCCACGAGACTGCTCCCCCCACCGGGCAAGAGTCCCCCCCGCCCCAAGTCCCGAGCTGTCACCTGTGCGTCTGACTGGCCGGCTACAGATCAGAGGTCCCCAGGGCCCCCTCCTCACGTTCGGTCACTTGCTAGAGCTGCTCACAGAACTCAGGCAAACAGTTAACTCCCTAGATCAGCAACTCATTGTAAAAGGATACAACTCTGAACAGCCAGACGGAAAAGATGCTTCCGGCAAGGTGTGTGGCAGCCGGTGCAGGGTTTCCCTGCCCTCTCCGGGTGCGCCGTTGCCCCAGGACCCCCACGTGTTCACCAGTCTGGAAGCTCTCCAGACCTCTCCTGGGAGCGTTTTTTTCTGTAGGCCTCCTTACCTTGGTGTGATTGATTACACCATTGATCCCTAGTGATTCATTCAACCTCTGGTCCTCCTTTCCTCCCTTGGAAGTGGAGGCGCGGGACTGAAACTTCCAACCCCCTCCCCCGCCCCCAACTGTTTCCCCTGGCCACCGGCCCTCATCCTCAGGTGTCTGGGGCTATCCCCGAGTCCCCTCATTAATATAACTCAGGTGTGGTTGAAAGGTGGCCCTTTCGTCCTTCTGGCTCCCATCTTTTAGGTAATTCCAAGAGTTTTAGGAGCCCTGTGCCAGGAACCAGGACCAAAACCAAATATGTATTTTCTTATTATAAATCACGTGATCACACGGTCTGTGGTCGGCGTGGGCTGAGTCAGGGCATGATTCCTGAGCAACTGACTTTAAGCCGACCAGATATATTCAAGACCGCAAGCGCTCTCTGGGTAGATTACTGTAGGATGAAGAGTAACACCTGAGGTGTTCAAGCTAAAAAGAAAAAAAAGGGGGGGACCAGTGACAGCTGAAAATACCTGCTTTGTGCCTGATAGTCTGTAGTAAAGAAAAAAAATACAGTTAGGGATGTCTGTCTGGGCGAGGGCTTTTGAGCTCTGGGAAGCGATTTTCTAGAGTGGCCAACGGATACCAGCTCCAAGCTGGTGGTGTTTCCTGAGGCCCTGGGCACTCTTCAGGGAGGGCTTGCTGGGGATGGAAAGTCGCCGCGGTATCGGCCTTCTTTAAGAGAGGATTCACTGTGGGTGAATTCAGAGACCCCTGTTCAGTGAGGGTGCCGCCTCCCTTTTAGGGTGTTGGGTTTTCGGCTTTGGCTTTGGCCTCAGGGTGCTGGAGGTTACGGGCTACAGGGAAAATAATCAGTTATTCCATATGGTTCGTACCACAACCTAAAAAAACCTCCGTGAGCTTCATAACCGCGGAGCGCCGCTGTGTTGGAGTTTGGGCCACAGGAGGGGAGGCCGTGGGAGTGCACCTGCGGGGGGGGGGGGGGGGGGGGGGGCGTGCGCATGCGCGCCTGTGGGTCTGCGCATGCGCACCTGCGTGTATTCGTTTCTTCGGGGCTCCTGGCTTTTATTCGGAGAGAAGTCTTACCTGGTCCCCGTAACAGGCAGCATTTCCCCTATGGCCGAGCGTGTTTGTGAAGGCTTTCTCACAGCCGATCTCCGAGAGGTGACATCTTACCTGTGTGTCCTCAGAGTCACCATTGCCGGTGGAGACATCGGGTCCTCTGTCCTGGGAGCAGGTGGCGCAGGGCGGGCGTGAGGGGTAGGGTGTGTCTGCGGCCGCAGGGAGAGGTCGGAGTAGGGCATCATCAAGGGCCCGGGGCTCACTTCTGGGCATTTATACTTGGCGGAAAGCCAAGGGCAGTTCTGTTGGCTTTTGCGTTGGAAGCAATTTGATGGAATTTAAGACACAAAATAGATGAATAGATGGGAAGGGGCTGGGGGGGGGGGGGGCGGGTAGCGGGGAGAGGGAAACAAACCACAAGAGACTCTTAAAGATAGAGAACAAACAGGGTTGGGGGGGCTAGATGGGGGGATGGGCATTAAGGAGGCCATTTGTGAGGATGAGCACTGGACCTTATATGTAAGTGATGAAACCCTGGGTTCTAGCCCTGAGGGAGCCGTGAAGGGCAGCAGGGTGGTTTTCTGCCCCCTCCCCCACTCCCTACCCCGTGAGAGCTTGGGGGACAATAGGACAGGGCTGCAAATGGCCGGCAGGGATGGTGAGGACATGGTGAGGTTAGAAGGTCTCCTGAGGTCACGTGTCGGGGTGGCTGAAGCCTGGAAACGTCCAGAGTCTTCTCTCTCCCTGATCTGTGGGTCCCATTCACTCTGTTGTCATTACTCATCTTTGAAAAACAGGTGTATTTCACATCCCTTCCGCAGTCTATTCTGAAGACCATACGTTTTGCTTCGCTTAGCTTTTGTAGACTTAACACAGTGGATAACTCAAAGAAAAATATTCTTTTTCATTTGTTTGCTTAAGTGCAAAAACAGGGATTTGGAAATATCCCAGTGACAAAAATACATCCTCCGGGCTTACTTCAATCTAGCTACATGATGGGTAAAGGTGGGAGAAGGATCCGGAGAAACACGGTGGCAGAGGAGACCCCACAAATGCCAGGTCCCCCTTCTCTCTGGAGCTCGATGCCTGGTATGCACCGTTTTTTACCAGGACGTTAGCATGGTTTTCCCAAAGGGAAGTTTCCCAGAGTTATTGGACATTAAAGTCTCAGGTCTGTTTTCAGAAGTCATGGATGGCTGTTAACTTGCACCCAGGAGAGCTGACCTGCTCTGGCCAGCTCACTCAGGGTCACCTGCGCCCGCACCCTGAAATCCTCAGGCTTTCTTGCTTGTCCCTGGTTTTTCCCATTTGGTCTGCTCCCAGGGAAACCACTCAAGCTGAGCTGGTGCTCTGTGCAGAGACTCTGGAAACCAGCCCGTGATCCCAGCCCCGGTTTCCTTGCTGACCGGTGTAAGAGCACAGCTGTCAGCTGGGTGGTGTTCCTTGTTCCCAAGGGAGAAGGCAGTGTAGATTTTAGGACAAGGCACGCAGCATCCAGAAATCCCTTACATCTTGGAAGAATGCATCACAAGATTAAGGAAATAAAACTGGAGTACCCGTGGGGAATATAAAAGTTGCACTTGATTTTCAGGGACCACATGCTTAAGTGAGGGAGTGTTTAGTTTGAAAAAGTTTAAAGAATATATACTGTGTGTATAACTTCTCTGAAACAATTTTTTTTATTGTCTATTCATTTTTGAGGGACAGAGACAGAGCGTGAGTGGGGGAGGGGTAGAGAGAGGGAGACACAGAATCTGAAGCAGGCTCCAGGCTCTGAGCTGTCAGCACAGAGCTCGACGTGGGGCTCGAACTCACAAACCACGAGATCATGACCTGAGCCGAAGTCGGACACTGAGCCACTCAGGCGCCCCATAACTTCTCTGAAACAGTTGATGTCCCTCATTCGTTTATACTAAAGACCGCAGGAATGGTGATGAACTTGGACCCTGGAACCTGAGCTTTGCTCTGCCGCTTAAGAGCTGTGTGTCCTTGGGACTGTTGCTTAACTTCTCTGTGCTTAGTCTTCTCATCTGCAAAATGGGAATAATACTGGCGGCTATGGGTAGTGAGTGAGTTATTATATTCACAGTGGTTGGAACAATGCCCAATTCATAGTAAACGCTGTTACAATATTAGCTATTTAGCTATTAGGCACTTTTTTATGAACTCTGTTTCCTCACTGGTACAATCAGGAGGGTGGACTCCCTCAGTGGTTCCACGTTCTGGCTGAACACTAGTGTCCCCGGGAGAGCTGTTGACATCCTGATGCCTGAACCTCTTTCCCTGCCTCCCTTGAAACAAAATCTATGGGGAAAGGGCCGAGACATTCGCATTTTTAGGAAAGCCTCCTCTGTGATTCTGGGACACAGTGAGGCTGAGAACCAGGGGAGGAGATGGTGCTGAGATGCCTTCCAGGTTGCGAGCCATCATGCCGTTTCTCTCTCGAGGGGTGTTCGCTTCCCTTCCCGTTCTCAGTGCGCTAACATGTGCAATTAAACTTTTTTTCCTTCTTTGAAAAATTGAGGTGAAAGTTCCATAACGTAAAATCAACAATTTAAAAGTATACAGTTTGGTAACATCTGGGTGGCTCAGTCAGTTAAGCAGCCGACTTCGGCTCGGGTCATGATTTCGAGGTCCGTGGGTTCAAGCCCCGCGTGGGGCTCTGTGCTGACAGCTCGGAGCCTGGAGCCTGCTTCGGATTCTGTGTCTCCCTCTGTCTCTGCCCCTCCCCTGCTTGCGCTCTTTCTCTCTTAAAAATAAATAAACATTAAAAAAATTAAAAATAAAAGGGTACAGTTTCACCGCATGGACGTTCACAGTCCTGTGTAACCACCACCTCTGTCTAGCTCCTCGCCATTTTCATCACCAGAAAGAAAACTGGATACCCCATTAAGCCTTCCTCCCCGCCCCTGGCATCCTCCAATCTGTTTTCTGTCTCTGTGGCTTTACCTATTCTGGATTTATCCATTTAGCCACTGATGGGCATTTGGGTTGTTTCTACCTTTTGGCTATTGTGAATAATGCTGCTGTGAACATTTGTGCCCAAGTATTTGTATGAGCACCTGTTTTCTTTCTTTCTTTTTTTCTTTCTTTCTTTCTTTCTTTCTTTCTTTCTTTCTTTCTTTCTTTCTTTTTCTTTCTTTCTTTTTTTCTTTCTTTCTTTCAACTTTTTATTTTTTGAGGGATGCAGAGACACAGAGCATGAGCAACGGAGGGGCAGAGAGAGACACACATACACAATCTGAAGCAGGCTCCAGGCTCTGAACTATCAGCACAGAGTCCGATGTGGGACTCAAACTCATGAACTGTGGGATCATGGCCTGAGCCGAAGTCGGACACTTAACCGACTGAGCCACCCAGGTGCCCCTGAGTACCTCTTTTCAACTCTTTTGGGGAATGTACCTACCAGGGGAATTGCTGGATTGTACGATAATTCTTTATTTCACTTCTTGAGGATCTTCTCGACCGCACATGATTGACTTTGAAACTCTGTTTTTGGCCCTCACAGATCTTCCTTGACCTGTCCCCACTGCCTGAAACAGAGCAACACCTTCGATCCTTTCCTGTGTGTGTCACTACCTATCCCCTTGCGCCAGACGAGGTACGTGAGCTTGAATCCCTGTCCTTAGGCCCTCCTGGGTACCTTCTGCCTTGCACCTACTAGTTCTATCTGTCTGGCTTCTCAGCCAGCGTCTCTCTAGAAACTAGCCTTGCAAAGCTGGTGATGGTCAGTTGTTGAATGTTGACACCGTGAAAGGCTACCGCGTCCCTTCTTTGGCCGCAGAAGAAACTATCCACAGCGCTTCTGTCTGTCGGCACCGTAGCCAGGCTTTCGTCTCTGGCCTGCTGGGAAGCTGGCACGGGCCTGTCACTACCTCCCGGCAGACCAGGGGCCAACCTATAAAAAAAAAAAAAAAAAAAAAAATTTGTCGCCACCTGCTTCTCCCTGCTTTGCTTCCAAATCCTTTTTGCTCTTTGTGAAGGTGTAGGAAGACGGTTTCTTTCAGGAGCAGAGAAAAAGGGAAGGGGGTGTCGAAGGAGAGGAGAAAAACAGAAGAGAGGAGGGTAGGGTTCAGTAAGAGGCATGGTGGGCTGGGCTTTTACAAGTAAGAGGCACGTAGTATAGGAGTTCTAGAAGGCTGGGTCTTGGCATGTGACCGCTAAGACACCTGGCAATGTCGGCCTCGTGGCCGTTTGGTGAGCACTGCATTGGCACTGAGACGGCTCTCTCCCTCGTTTTCTCCGAAAATATCATCTCTTGTGCCCTCCGCTGCTGACCTCCATCTCTAGGGTGCAGCTGAAGATACAGAGCTCCACACAGCCTCTCCTGGCCACTTGATCCCCATTTCTGCCCCTCTGTGCTGCAAATGCACCACTGGCTTGTCCATCACCATCGATGCCTACTGATGGTTGTGAGCTCAGATTCCCGGCCTGACGCAGCATCGCACGGTGGTTGGGAACGCTGACTCCGGGGCTCGTCTGTCCGGGGTTCAAATCCCAGCTCTGTCCGTGAGCTGTGCAGGAAGGAACACGAGGCACACTGGATGACCTAGAGGAGTGAGCCCCAGTGCGCTGGTGGGGACAGTAGGAAGTAGGATGAGACACACAAGAGAGTGTCCAAGGGAAAAGAGTCCAGAGGGGCTTGAGGCGGAGGGCGTGGGGGAGGGTGGGCGGAGGGCAGAAGGAAAAATGTCCTATTACTGAGGGGAGTTTCAATAAAGGACAGCGTCATCAGTGGTCCTGAATCGTAGTGGAAGAAGCTTGACCATTTTACATAACAGATTTCAAAGTTTGCTTTTGCTGAAGGCGATGGATTTAACAAACGGAACCTTGAGATCTCAGATCTGTACTGTGATTGTCAATCAGATGCCTTTTATTTTTAACTAGCTTTAGAAAACTGTGCGGGGAGCGGAGACCCTTCCGCCGCCACCTGGTGACGGTATACCTAAAGTACAGTTGGCTTGACCCTGAAGCAGAGATTAGCCTAAGTGTTGGACTTTGACCCAATGTCAGTGGTGTTGGCAGTTCATGTCCATCCTGTAAGGATGTGGACATCTTCGTGTTTTCCAGATTCTTGAGCGTCACGTTGGTCTTCCCCTCGAAGAGCCAGCGGTTCCTGCGGGTCGGCCTGGCCGTGCCAATTCTCAGCACAGTGGCATCCCTGAGGAAGATGGTCGCAGAGGAAGGTGGCGTCCCTGCGGATGAGGTGTGACGGAATTGCACGGGGGACCCGGTCACCGAATGACTGGAATGCTAACTGGGCCCGCTGACCAGGGCTGTTTAGGCTAATTTCTGGTTCCCAGGTGACTCCCTAGTGACTCGTGAGTTTCTGTTTGATTGGTGACAGTCCCTGGTGTCTGTCTGGCATGACCGAGCCTTGACCTCTCCCTGCGTTCACTCAGAATTGCCAGAAAAGGATGAGCAAAATCGTCATAATTGCGACCCTAGTAATTGCAACGCCAGCAAACCCTCCGTGGTGTTTCCCAAGTGCTGGGCGCCATTTTATGAACTTCATTCGTAGCCGCTTTCATTGTCATCACCTTGCGAAGTCAGTACCACAGTTATCCTCCTCCTACCGGTGAGCCGAGAGGGGGCCCTGAGAGGTTAAGTGACCCGCCTGAGGTCACACAGCTGGTAAGCAGCTGACCCAGGACTTGCGCGCAGGTGGTTTGACTTCACGGCCCAAGCTGCGTACTTCCGCTCCTGAGAATAGGAACCAGGACACTGAAGGGGCGATAAGTGACAAACGAGCAGCTACTGAGGATGTGTGAGAGAGGAGGTTTAGGGGAGACTGGGAGGGCTGTGCACTGCCTTTTTTTTTTTAAAGGGGTCTTGGTAAGGAGGTCGGATTTACTGTGACTTTGAGGGCAGAACTCGCAACAGGGACCCCCGTGAGAGGGCAGGGTGGAGGTGACGGTGGTCAACAGCCATGTGGCATGATGGGAAGGGTTTGGAATAGGGTTCTTCTTAGGATTCAGTCAATCTCTACTTTTCTGACCTTGGACAAAGTAAGCAACCTGTCCTCTGCATCTTTAACTGTAAAATGCAAATTTTACATTTCCCCCCGACGACCTTGCAGCATTTGGGGCACCTGGGTGGCTCAGTTGGTTGAGCATCCGACTTCGGCTCAGGTCACGATCTCGCGGTCCGTGAGTTCGGGCCCCGTGTCAGGCTCTGTGCTGAGCGCTCAGAGCCTGGAGCCTGTTTCAGATTCTGTGTCTCCCTCTCTCTCTGCCTCTCCCCCGCTCATGCTCTGTCTCTCTCTCTCTCCCTGTCAAAACTAAATAAACAAAAACAAAATTTTTAATGTTTAGCCTTTCTGTTTAGGAATAACACACATGCTATAAAGGATGCGCACCTTGAGGGTGTGGTTTGTTGAGTTCTTCTGTGCACATCCATCCATGTAACCTCCAAGATTATGCACTCTGTGGGCTCCTTCCTGCCCCCACCCAATCAGTGCCTCTGATCTTATCAGCGTTTTTACCGGGGTATCACGTGGGGGAAAAGCGTGTATCTTGCTTGGTGAAGTCAAAGTGCTCTTTGGGGATATATTGAGAGAGAAAGAGAAAATAGGACAGGGGGTGACAGTCTTGGGAGAAAAACCACAGGGGGAAAAAATGCCCAAAGGGGGATGTCTGTGAGGTGGAGTTTGCACAACTCAAAGAGTAAAATAATTGTCAGAAATTTGAGAAGTGTGGTGCGTAGGGAGGTAGGAATCACTTGGGATTCCTAAGTGCACAGGCAGGCATTTTGATTGGAACTTCAACTCTGCTTTATTTTAACTGGCGGGTTTATTCCCCTTACATTATCTGTGATCATGGATATACTTGGATTTATTTGTATTTTCTTTTTATGCTTTCTGTTTACCCTGCTTTGTCTTTGATTCCTTTCCCTCTCCTTTACTGCTTCTGTTCTATTGAGCAATTTTTATTTCATCTCTTCTGCTTTGGAACATATATATGCTATTTCTATGCTTCTTTAGTGGTTGTCCTTAAAACGCCAACATGCATAATTTAGCAAAGTCTTATGTTAATCTTCCCGAACAGCACAAGGATCTTGGCGTGCTTCAATCTCCCTTCCGCCGTTTTATTACTGTGGATATTATTGTCCAGTATTTTTTTCAATATTTATTTATTTTGAGAGAGAAAGAGAACATGAGTGCATGCGTGGGGGAGGGCCAGAGAGAGAGGGAGAGAGAATCCCAAGCAGTCTCTGCACTCAGCATGGAGCCCAATGTGGGGCTTGATCCCCTGACCTGAGATCATCAAGAGTCCTGATATCAAGAGTCCAGTGCTCAACTGACTGAGCCACCCAGGCGCCCCCTGATTGTCCGGTATTTTAATCCCTCCTCCCCTTTCTCCAGGTGTAGTAATGGTACTAGTTGTTATTATTGTGGATTTATGTAGTCAGCGCATGTTTACGTTTACTAACGTCTACCGTTTTCTTTGGCTCATCATTTCTTCTTAAAACTCAAGTTTTTTTTCTGGATTCTGTTTGTTTGTTTGTTTGTTTGTTTTAACCCTGAAATGCATCTCTTACAAGAGAATTTTGTAGCTAGTGTGCCTTGAATGGGTTAGATGTGTTGAGATGTTGATTCCTTCAGCCCTCGAGGTGACAGGACCCTCAAGGTGGTCACCCCTTTTCTATACTACAAGACCAACTTCTGCTTATCCTGGTGTTCCATCAAAATAAACTCCACATTTACCGTGATGTGAATAAAGTTGGCAAAACTAGTTAGAAGTTCTTTCACTGGAGATCTGTTAACAGTAAACACTCTTAACTTTTCATCTGAAGAGAGCTTTATTGTATTGTCATTGCCTGCATGATAGTTTAACTGGGTATAAAATTTAAAAACAAATCCCCCCCCTCTCCAATTTTCTTCCCCCATCTCTTCCCTCAGCAGTTTGAGGGAAGAGATTGTTGCCATTGGGGTATCTGTGGCCAATCTAATTGTTATACCTATTCTGTTTTATTATGAAAAATAAGTAGTGTTTTTCACCTAAAAGAGTAAAAGAGATGTTTGAGACTATCAGTGGCTTTTAGATTTCTTGCTTAAGTTTCCTTTGAGAAATCAAGAGGGAAAATTATCTTCCTTATTCCAGGTGATCTTAGTTGAACTGTGTCCCAGTGGATTCCAGCGGTCTTTCTTTGATGAAGAGGACCTGAATACCATTGCAGAGGGAGATAATGTATATGCCTTCCACGCCCCTCCACCACCTGGCCAGGAGATGCTCTCGGGTACGATGTTGCTTTGCGTAACCGTATTTGGATGTTATGAGTTATACATTTGAGAGTGTACTCCTTGCATGCTAAGGCATAAGACATTTACTTTTTGAATTTGGACCTGTCAGGCTTATTTTCTCTGATATTTGCTATACAGATGGTTGATTATCAAGAATTATCTAATCACTCAGGGGTTCTCAAAACTTTGATGAGTATCAGAGTCACATGGAAAGCTTGTTGAGGCAGAGGTGTGAGTCCTACACACACAGTTTCTGGTTGAGTAGGTCTGGGGTAGGACCCGAGAACTTGCATGTCTGACGGGTTCCCAGGGGTGCTGCTCCTGCCGGTCCTGGGACCACCCTTTGAGAATCACTATTCAGAATAGGTGCCCGGGTGATCTTTGTCTTTAGGACTCTTGTAGTTCAAGGCCTGTGTTTGCTTGAAGTAAAATGGTTACAGATTGGAGCAGTAGATGGCCAGAAAGGTTATTAAATGACTTTTGTTAACAACCCCACTTCCTGATGCTTGCTTTTCCTGAACTTTGCACTGGCCTAGAAGGTCAGTATCCGACAGTCTTCCGTGGCAGTTCATTATACATTCTGGCCCAATTAGCTAGTCAAGAAGGCCTGTATTTGGAGGAGCCTGGGCCAGCGTTGCCATATAGCCCAAGTGAATCCTGTGCCCTTGGTCATAACCTCAGCCAGCCTAGGTGGCAGGCCATGGGAACCAGGTGTCTGGTTTCTCTGAGTCAACAGGGAGCCCCTGTGCCTGGAATCTGGAACAGGGCATTGACTGGCCCTGATTATGTTATAGTTCAATGAAAAGGCCTTCATGTCAGGTTCAGTCAAAGGTAACACACCTGTGCTTTGAAAGTCAAATTTTCAGACCGGAGTGGAAATTGAAGATTGTCTAACTCTTCCACATCCTCAAGGGTGAAGATTCTTACCTTCTATGTGTTCTTCTTTCGTTGGCTGAGAAAGCCAGAGCCAACTCATGGCTCTCTGATCAAGGCATAAAAGCAGCCCGAATCATTTTGGAGTATTTTTCAGATTGGTTTTGGGAAGTGTTCACTAAAATCCCTGCCCACGTTTTAATATTACGGGCTGAACACAATGGCAAATTCACTACCACGTATATGACCTTTGTATACCAGGTATCAGATGGCACAGGGGTCACATATCTTAATATCTCTTTCCTTAAAGTGCTCTGGAGTCTCCCAGGGGTGGTTGATAGATGCTCAAAAGAGAAGAGGGGCAGGAGAAGCCGGGGCTGTGCCCCAGCGAATTCTTTAAGAATGCACCGTAATTCTCTCTCTTTAGCTCACCCACCTGGTCTTTCCATCTCCCCGCGCTTGGCAGCCCATGGGGGTCAACGATTACCCCCGCCTGTCCAGAGTGAGAACAAGGTGCTGATCCTCCTCTGTAACTTGGCGGGGTCCGGGCAGCAGGCCAGCAGGTATGTTTCATTCCATCTTCTTTTTATGTGATGCCTGGGATGTGTGGGCATGGACTTGGAATTCCGTCTAGAGTAATTCGAATTTAATACAATCAAACATCCATTCTCAAGGTTAATCAACTGGGAGTAAGGTACTTTCTTATCATGAGGATCATCAGTAACCGCCTTAAGCAGATGGTGAACGAGGGGCTCCTGGTGGCTCAGTCAGTTACGCGTCCAACTTCAGGTCATGGTCTCGCACTTCGTGGATTTGAGCCCTGCGTCGGGCTCCATGCTGACAGCTCAGAGCCTGGAGCCTGCTTCCAATTCTGTGTCTCCCTCTCTCTCTGCCTCTCCCCTTCCCATGATCTTTCTGTCTTTCAAAAATACAAAAAACATTAAAACAAAAACACAGAACAAAGTTTTAATTATTAAAAATTATGATATAGGTTTGCTTGGGTGGCTCAGTCGGTTGAGTGTCCGACTTTGGCTCAGGTCATGATCTCACAGCTCATGAGTTCGAGCCCCGCATCGGGCTCTGTGCTGACAGCTCAGAGCCTGGATCCTGCTTCCGATTCTGTGTCTCCCTCTCTCTCTGCCCCTCCCCCACTCATGCTCTGTCTCTGAGAAATGAATTAACCTTAAAAAAAATTTAAAGAAAAAAAAGAAAGAAAAAAAGAAAAGACAATAGCGGGGTGCCTGGGTGGCTCAGTTGGTTAAGTGTCTGACTTCGGTTCAGGTCATGATCTCGCAGTTCATGAGTTCAAGTCCCACATCGGGCTCTGTGGTGACAGCTTGGAGCCTGGAACCTGCTTCAGATTCTGTGTCTCCCTCTCTGCCCCTTCCCTGCTCATGCTCTGTCTCTCTCTGCTTCTCAAAAAATGAATAAATGTTAAAAAAAGATTTTTTTTAATTATGATATAGGCTATAAGTAAAAAAAAAAAAAAATTTCTTGAAGCCAAAAAATTGTAGTATAGACAGAAGAATATACATTGAAATCATTGTAACAGAATAGGCCAAAGTGTAATTAAGTATTGTATGATAAAAATGGTATATTTCATATTACTAATGAATGAATTATTCAATATGTAAGGGGGGGCAAATTTATTGCTTTTTATTTGATATAATCAATTTTTTTACTCCCACCATAGATTTGCATGTATATGTTCTAGATTAATTGAAGAACTAATTATAGAAAAGGAATCCATAAAATAACTTGAAAATCATGTAGGGAAATATGTATATCTTTGGGTGGGGACTATTTTAACACCTAAGGCAGAAGGCTATAAAGAAAAAGGCTAACGTTTTAGATGCATTTAACATTTTAAGCACAAACAAGAAGAAAATATTTGCCTCAGATGACAGGTGAAGGGCTCATAATCTATCGTGTAAAACCTAGCTCTGAAATTAGTGAGAGAAATACTCTTAGTAAAACGAGACACAGAGATTAATGTTAGCTCACGGAAGAAATACAAGCACAGATTAAAATGGTCCGCTTTGTTAGTAGCAGAAGAAGTTCTAATTGCAATAGAAAGATGCTGTTCACCTTTCAGATTGGTAAAGGACTTTTAAAACCTGACAATACTCATCCTGGGCCAGTGTCAAGGGAATGGGGCCCATGGTGTGGTGTGGATGGTGTGGCTTTTGTGGAGAGCAGCTTGGGTATGAATAGCTTTGGTCTTGCATATCCGCTTCTGGAATGTTATCCCAAAGAAACAGTCAGTCACGTGCACCCATAGGTATATGTACAAGAATATATGTTGCTCCTGCCGTAGGCAAGCATCGCTCAAATTAAAAAGTGGGAAGCAGCCCAAATGCCTAACAGTAGAGAATAAGGTCAATAAACCCAGAAGACGGCACACGGTGCCTCTGTCCCTCCGGACGCACCACCTCAGATGTGTGCTGTGTTTCAGCAAAGTTTGTTCAACAGTGTGACATTTCCTATCCCATTGGACCTCCATACAACCTTGCGTGATGTGGCCACGGGACAGTCAGTGGTTGGTGATTTGTCCAGCGGTACCCACGGCCGAGCCACGGAACTGTGGCCGCAGCCACGTCTGGCATTCTTGGCACTCCAGGCCTTCCGCGTTGCGTTCATCAGCTGGGGATACGGAAAAGATTCCCATTGATGAGAATGCCCCTGATACGCAAAACCATCGGTGCGTCGGCTGCACTGGGCTCCCTCTGGCTTAACCCCTGCCTCGCCTCCCTCTGGCTCCGGGGTTCTCTTACTCTGCCATGGGGAGGAGAGCCCCAGCTGGGTGATCCTTTGCAGGCACCTGTTGCCACCACTGTGTCTCTCTGTGGCTTTGCATTTCTGGGCCTACTGTTTAACCTAGTGCGTCCATTCACAGCAACGGTTCTCGGACGGGCAGTTTTGTATTATGCTGGGAGCGGTGGTCTTGAGCAGAGCAAACGCTCATGATTGTCGAGTATTGTTGGTTTTTCCTTTGCTGAGATAACCCGAAGACCTTGGATTTTTCAGGTTTGGGCCACCTTTCCTGATACGGGAAGACAGAGCCATTTCCTGGGTCCAGCTCCAACAATGCATTCTCAGTAAGGTCCGCTATCTCATGAAGAGTGAGGCCCCCCTCCAGGTCAGTGTGTGTGCATGTGCTGTGGTGGCTGGAGACGGGGGTAGGCATCTAGGCGTAGCTCGGGACAGACAAGAATTTGCTGTTAATGAGAGCGTTCAGGGGCACCTGGGTGGCTCAGTCGGTTGAGCATCCGACTTCGGCTCAGGTCACTATCTCACAGTTCATGGGTTCGAGCCCTGCATCAGGCTCTGTGCTGACAGCTCGGAGCCCGGAGCCTGCTTCGGATTCTGTGTCTCCCTCTCTCTCTCTGACCCTCCTCTGCTCATGCTCTGTCTCTCTCTGTCTCTCTCACAAAAATAAACATTAAAAAAAATTTTTTTTAAATAACAAACTCAAAGGCAAAACCCCTTTTGGCCCTGCTCATTTATTTATTCTCAGATTGGTAGTTTCCAAATAAAAACGATAGGCGCTGAAACCATTCCTTTTAGCCCCTAGAGTATCAGACAATATTCCAATGGCTGCTTGCAACAGACAATGTCAAAATTTTGAGGGACAGGTCGGGAGCCCCAGAATGTCAATTCCCTCTGACTGTTCTGTATGTCAGGACTTCATAATCCGTGCTCCTTCCTGCTCCGGGAAGACCATTCATTTAATTCAGGATTTACGGGAAATAACACTTTGTCAAAGACCTTCTCTGCATCCATACCCGCCTTTATCTCTTAAAGGATTTTTTGTTTTTGGTTTTTTTTTTTTTTGCTCTACAGACTGCCCAGCAGATCTGCCGTGGTGCCCAAATTAGAGATTCTAACTTCTCTCTAAGTAGGTCAGAATCTCTTGTAATAGCTCCAGGTTTCCCCGAACCCTGTGCTCCTGATTTTTGCAAGTGTGAGACCACGTTTATGTGATGGTTGAACTCTGCTGTCTTCCTTCTCCACCTGGTCATACCCGCACTTTGCTTCCGTACCTCTCCGGCCAGTTAGTTTTCAGAAGCCCCTTGGGCAATCAGTGGGGCCAGCAAAATGCTAATAGAGGCAGCCTCGCACTATGGATGCTTTTTTACAGACTCACTGGTACATGTGTGGATGGGCCTGATTTTCTGTAGGAATGATGTGTTCTGAATGGTTGTGAGGCTCCTAGGAGAGCCCATCCGTTTGACCACGTTTCAGCACCATATTAAATCCTGGCTCGGGATGGTGATCATTTGAAAAGAACACATTGAGAATTCTTAACCTTGAGCCAAAGAGATTAAAAGTAGTGAAGGTTCGGGGCACCTGGGTGGCTCGGTCAGTTGAGCGTCCGACTCTTGATTGAGGCTCAGGTCATGATCTCACGGTTTGTTGGTTCAAACCCTGCATCAGGCTCCGAGGTGACAGTGCAGAGCCTGCTTGGGTGTCTCTCTCCCTGTCTCTCCCCCCCTCTCTGTCCCTGCCCCTCCCATGTGCTCTCTCTGTCAAAAAATAGATAAAATTTAAAAAGAAAACTAAAAAAAAAAGGAAATAATGAGGGTTCTAAAATGAATTTCCCTAGCTACGAATGAAGGACAGAAGAATGTCTTACAGAAATAACCGATCTGGTGGACAGAATGAATTTGTTGGGAGGGAAATTTCTTTGTTTTTCTAGTTACAGCTGAGGTCATCTCTGACCATTTTAAGAACTATATTTGCTTTACTTGGACACTCCATAGATTTTGTTTTTAATTTGTTTTTAATGTTTATTTTTGAGAGAGAGAGACAGACCATGAGTAGGGAGGGGCAGAGAGAGAGAGAGGGGGAGGGAGACACAGAAGCCAAAGCAGGCTCCAGGCTCCAAGCTGTCAGCACAGAGCCCGATGAGGGGCTCGAACATACAAACTGCAAGATCATGACCTGAACCAAAGTCAGGTGCTCAACAGACTGAGCCACTCAGGTACCACCACCCACCCCCGTTGATTATTTTTAATGGTGGTAAAATATACAGAACATTTTAACCATTCATGAACGTACATTCGTTATATTCCTGATGTTGTAAGACCATCACCATTATCCTCACCCCAAATTTTCGTCATCCCTACAAAAACTCTGTGCCCATGTAATGACTCCCCAAGCCCCCAGCCCTTCGCCCCTGGCAGCTTCCACCCTGCTTTCTGTCCCTATGAATTTGCCTACTCTACCTATCTCATAAAGCAGAATCATGCAGTATTTGTCCCTCCGTGTCTGGCTTAGAGCCTTTCCAAGGTCCACACATGCTGCAGCAGATGTCAAGATTTCCTTCCTTTTTAAGGCTGAGTAATATTCCATTGCGTGTGTAGACCACAGGGTGTTTATGCACTCATCTGTTGATGGACACTTGGGTTGTTTTCACCTTTTGACTTTTGTGAATAATGTTGTGTTTCATGAATGTTTTAAGACTGCCTTCAATTTCAGAAATGTTAGAATATGGAAAAAAACACCCACGCACCTTAGAATAAAAACAGATGTAGTGTTTCCCTATGTGGCTTGTTTTGAAGTGTGTAAATACTCACTAAGCATTTCCTATGTAAAACAGATGCTAACTGGGGCACCTGGGTGTCTCCGTTGGTTGGGCATCCGACTTCAGCACAGGTCCTGATCTCACTGTCCGTGAGTTCGAGCCCCGCGTCGGGCTCTGTGCTGACAGCTCGGAGCCTGGAGCCTGCTTGGGATTCTGTGTCCCTCCCCTGCTCACACTCTGTCACTCTCTCTCAAAAATGAATAAACATTAAAAACTAATAAATAAAACACGGTTCATGGTTTTGGAAGATTTAATGTATTACACGGTGTTAGATCACCACGTTAAAAGGTACAGTGTGTATCTTCTGGAAAAAACAAAGACCTTTGTATCTCTAGGTTTTGAATACTAATTTTTTTCTAATGTTTATTTATTTTGAGAGAGAGAGAGAGTGTGTGCTTGTGAGTCCGGGAGGGGCAGACACAGAGGGAGGGAGAGAATCCCAAGCAGAGTCCACACTCAGCACAGAGCCTGACATGGGGCTCGATCCCACGGCCATGAGATCATGACCTGAGCTGAAATCAAGAGTCGGATGCTTAACCGGCTGAGCCACCCAGGCACCCCTTGAATACTAATTTTTAAGGGAATACTCAACATAGACTATAAACAAAAAGGGTTACGGTCTTTGAGTAATTTATTTGCACCTGAGAGTCTCGGCGAAATCAACGTGACGATGAGCCGGTGGCTGTGTTTTTGTCTCAGCAGAACCCAGGGTCTCTGTTCTCCATCCGGGTGGTGGGGCTTTCTCTGGCCTGCAGCTACTTATCCCCCCAGGACAGCCATCCCCTCAGTCACTGGGCAGTTGACAGGTAAGAGGACTGTTCCAGATTTGGTGAGAGAATGAGTGCAGTTGTATTTGACCAGACTTCTTTGAGGTTCTGGGTTAGTAAATTGGTTGTAATCTTAGCTGCTCTTGATAACTTGCCTTCCAGTCTCGGCCACTCGTGTTAGGCCCTTAGACACATTCTGTGTCTTCAACCCATAGGTCTAGAGAAGGGCTGTGATGGCCACTTTGAAGATGAGGGGTCACCGAGGTTCTTAGGGATTAGTTGACTCGCTCCTATGTGTGGAGCTAATGGCCGAGCCTGAATTGGAACCCATTTCCGCCTGAGCGAGAAACCCAAATGCGTTCAGTTAGGTCATGCTTCTGAATTGAGCCTGGATGTCCCGTCTGGGGTAGAGGAGAATTCTGCTCGAACCAAAGAACACTCTGGCTGCGACTGAGGCATAAAGCCGGTGTGCCCACCCCCACGGCCGTGCCAGGCAGCACCCACGGGCACCGTGATAACGGAGAGGCGCGCTACGACTTTTCTAGCGCGTTTGCTCCTTTTCCCACAGACACAGCGTGGTCCATCCCATCTTTAACTTCCTGGCTTGGTCCGCAAAAGCTGAACAAATCTATAACGTAGACGTGATATTGTGGTTTCCAATAAGAAATAGTAACGGGTCTCGCGACACAGAGCGCAGAAGACCCTTGGGATGCTTTTGGTGGTAACGGCCCCTTTCAACCACACCTGAGTTTATATGATTGAGGTGTCTTCTGGAAAGAACCTAAGGATGGGGCCTGGTTGCCAGAACAGCCAGTCATGTGATTAAAGGTTGGAACTACCAGTCCCATCCCCAGACCTCCGGGGAGCCAAGAGGGGCTGGAGATGGAATTCAGTCCCCAAGAGCCGATGATTAATCAATCATAGGCATGATCGAAGCCGAAAGATCATGACCTGAGCAGAAATCAAGAGTCGGACGCTTAACTGAGCCATCCAGGTGCCCCATGTGATATTTTTTTAAAACACGAAAGGCCTAGGGGCACCTGGGGTGGCTCATTCGGTTAAGCATTTGACTTTGACCCAGGTTATGATCTCACGGTTCGTGGGTTCGAGCCCCCACATTGGGCTCCATGCTGACAGCTCAGAGCCTGGAGCCTGTTTGAGATTCTGTGTCTCCCTCTCTCTCTGCCCCTCCCCCACTCACGCTCTGTCAAAAATAAACATTAAAAAAAAATAAGTAAATAAAGGCCTGGGGTGCCTGGATGGCTCAGTCGGTTAAGCGTCCGACTTTGGCTCAGGTCGTGATCTCCCGGTCCGTGATTTCGAGCCCCGCGTTGGGCTCTGGGCTGATAGCTTGGAGCCTGGAGCCTGTTTCAGAATCTCTCTCTCTTTCTCTGTCCCACCCCGCTCATGCTCTGTGTCTCTCTCTCTGAAAAATGAATAAACCTTAAAAAAAAATTAAAGGGGCGCCTGGGTGGCTCAGCCGGTTGAGCGTCCGGCTTCGGCTCAGGTCATGATCTCGCGGTCTGTGGGTTCGAGCCCCGCGTTGGGCTCTGTGCTGACAGCTCAGAGCCTGGAGCCTGTTTCAGATTGTGTCTCCCTCTGTCTCTGCTCCTCCCCCGCTCGCGCTCTGTCTCTCTCTCAGAAATAAACTTTAAAAAAAAATTTTTTTAAAAATTAAAAAATTAAAGGCCTGTTTGCCTCTCCCCCATTAGAGACCCATATCTCCAGCCTAAATTTATCCCTGAGATACAGCCTGCCTCCCCCACCCCCACCCCTGTCCTGCTTAACCGTCTCTCAGATGTGCCATCCAAACGTTTGCTGCTCGGAGCTCTTCCTGCTCAAGCCTCTCCTCCTCCTGTCTCCTGTGTCAAAATGGTGGCCATGTGTCTACTGAGGGACCCAAGCTGGAAACCTGAAAGCCATTCTTGAGTTCTGTTCCTCATTTTCCCTCACCTTCAGCCCATCCTCAAGCCTTCTTGTTCCAAACCCTGGCAGCTACTCAGCTCTGCTCCCCGTGTCCACGTTCACCACCAACGCCTCGGTTTGGGCCCATGGAGCCCCTTGGCCCGATGCCCCGGAAGCCTCCAGACCAGGGCCCCTTCCCTCCCTGTGTGTCTGAAACCCTCCGGTGGCCCACGGGGATACGGTCCACGCTCCTGGTGGCAGAGCTCGCCACCCGCCCCTATCTCCCTGTGTGGCCTGCCCCTCACCGGGCTGAGGTCATTCCAGCGCAAGCCCTGCCCTCTGCTCCCGCCGAGCCCTCTGCCTGCAGGGCCATTCTCCCCACCACTCTCTGCTCGCCTGGCTGTCTCCTGCTCATCCTATGCAGGAAACCTCTGGGCTCACGGCAGCCCTGGTGTCCTTCCTCCGAGGCCCTATAAACGCTCTGGGCATTCGCAGCCATCGCTTATGCGTCTCTCCCGTTAGACGCTGAGCTCCGTCAGAGAGGGTAGAGGGTAGGGATCGTGTCCCTGTGATGCTTGGAATCTCACCCTCCCTCCATAAACCCCGAGTGATGCCCTCTTTCCTTTGAGTCAAGGCCGGGATCAGGAGGGGAGATCGTGCTGTCTCCTGAACGGTGTTTCCACGCGAGGGGCGAACTCCACGTTGTTAGACCCATACCTCTCCCTTTTTTTGCGCCCCCAGGGGTTTTGTAGGACAGAATTAGGGCCTGAAGCTACCAGCTGTTTCTGCCCTCCCAATGTAGACGCCAACCGAAAAGTAGACTGAGGGTTGAGGAAAAAGGAGCTCAGTACGTTGGGTTTATCCGTGAGGCTGAGTCGAGGATGTGGCTCAGATGACAGCGTATCCTGTCTGTCGACTGTTTCCCCAGAATGGAATGTCATTGTCTCCCGTCAGCAGGGCTCGCTGAACTGGGAGGGCTCGCCCCAGACACACCTCGTTCCGTGCCCCCCCCACCCCCTCTTGCTCAGCACGCTGTTAACACAATTCCAGCCGAGACCTGGCAGTGCTCACCTACAGGATTTTGTACCTTCCGTGAGCTCAAAGCCTGTTTTAGAATGCTCCTGGTGACAGTTAGGGACGCATGTGACACCCCCACTTTTTTCTCGTGACAGTTATTTACTTATTTTTTACTATTTACTTATTTTGAGAGAGAGGGAGACAGAACACAAGTGGAGGGGGGTGGACGGAGAGGGAGACACAGAACCCGAAGCAGGCTCCGGGCTCCGAGCCATCAGCACAGAGCCCGATGCGGGGCTCGAACTCACGAACCGTGAGATCATGACCTGAGCCGAAGTAGGATGCTTAACCGACTGAGCCCCCCAGGCGCCCCTCTTGTAATACATTCTAAATGCTCGGGTACAGACAGACGTTGTCGTCACTCGTCTGTGTCTTGTGGATTTCGGGACAAAGCTTCGCCCTCTCCGCTCGCTCCTTGCCTCGTCTGAAACGGGCTGAGCCCAAGCAGCTGGGAAGAGCTTATGGGGTGGTTTACCCTGAGAGTTTCTGCGTCTTTGAGGGTCTGGAAGGGGAAGGCCTTTGAGGCCGTGGATGCGGTCGAGAGGTGCCTGTTCCGCATTGCGGTAGAAGCAAAGTTAGAGGCCCGTAGGAGGCATCGTCGGAATTGGGGCATCACATAGGACACCCAGGTGGCACTGCCCTCTAGACACCGAGAAGATGGCTGAGGCTTCAGTGGGAGAGTGGATCTGTGTCCTTGCTCACAAGGGAGCCAGTGGAGAACGGTCAGGGGTGGTGGGTTCCGGACGAAGCCTTCAGCAGACCCAACTCCCCAGATGCCCAGCCTGGGTTACCCTCAGTTTTGCTGTTTCTGTTTGGAACAGCGGGTCCTGGGGTTGGAGGCAGAGGTGTGGGAAGGAGGCCCCGTGCTTTCTGATGGGCTCCCCGTTCTCTCCTCAGGGCTCTGCACCCCAGGAGGCCAGGAGGCCCCCCACACGTCAAACTGGCCGTGGAGTGGGATAGTGATGCCAAGGGGCGGTGAGTTCAACAGCACTGGGCTCCAGTGGGGAGGAGAGAAAGGCCTGGCTGTACACATAAGTCTGCCTGTGCCCGGTTCCCCCCAATGTGACTGAAGACAGTGCACACACCTCCTTAATGCCACGTGATCCAGGCCTCTGAGAAAATGCTAATGACAATTCTGTGCATTAAAAAAAATTTTTTTAATGTTTATTTATTTTTGAGAGAGAGAGAGAGAGAGCGCGCAAGCACAAGCAGGGGAGGGGCAGAGGGAGAGGGAGACACAGAATCTGAAGCAGGCTCCAGGCTCTGAGTTGTCAGCACAGAGCCCGATGCGGGGCTCCAACTCAGGAACTGTGAGATCGTGACCTGAGCCGTAGCTGGGTGCTTAACTGACTGAGCCACCCCGGTGCCCCCCAAGTTTCTGGTTTTTTTTGAGCATGCCCTGTGTTGGTCAAGTAACCTTGTGGTCCAAGAGGACTATTCCAGGTGTATCCTATAAGTCTGCATGCCAGTTAGCAGGAAGGAGAAGGGAGAGGGCCAAGAGATGCTTCCTTTTCTTAAAGGGCACTTACCAGAAGGTTCATACATCACTTTTTTATTGAGGAAAGAGAGGAAAACAAAAATTGTGGGGCAACCAGCAGCTTCTAGGACATGTATTTTTTGTTCGTTTTTTTAGAAATTTTTTATTTTAGTTTTTAATTTTGTTAATGTTTATTTACTTTTGAGAGAGAGACAGAGAGAGAGAGACAGAGAGAGAGAGACAGAGCGTGAGTGGAGGAGGGGCAGAGAGAGAGGGAGACACAGAATCCGAATCAGGCTCCAGGCTCCGAGCTGTCAGCACAGAGCCCGACGCGGGGCTCGAACTCACAAACCGTGAGATCGGTTGTGGAGCTGGCTACCAGCTGGAGCTGGTAGGGGAGACCCCGGGAATTCTCCTCAAAGAGAGTGAGCGCCAGCTGGGGCGGCTTGGCCTCCCCTGGTGGGTGCCGTGAGTAGCGACAGGTGAGAAGCCCCAATGCCGTCGGCTTCCTCTCCCGGCAGCCTGTTCGGGAGCCCCCAGGAGGAGCGGGTTCAGGACGCGGAGAGCGTGTGGCGGCAGCAGGAGGCGCACCAGCAACCCAGCTGCACCCTGGACGAGTGCTTTCAGTTCTACACCAAGGAGGAGCAGGTGTCTCCCGGAGGGAGGGTGCACGCCCGGGGCTGCGAAGGGGGCGGGTGGCCGCGGTGCGGCGGAGCGGGCTGCCTCACGGTCCCGGTGGTTTCCTTTCCAGCTGGCTCAGGACGATGCGTGGAAGTGTCCACACTGCAAGGCCCTCCAGCAGGGCACGGTGAAGCTGAGTCTCTGGACCCTGCCTGACATCCTCATCATCCACCTGAAAAGGTTCTGTCAGGTGGGCGAGAGGAGAAACAAGCTGTCCACGCTGGTGAAGTTTCCGCTCTCCGGCCTCAACATGGCCCCCCACGTGGCCCAGAGAAACGCGGGCCCCAAGCCCGCGACAGGCCCCTGGCCTTCCTGGGAGCAGCCGGCCTGCCTGCCCGCCAGCTGCCCGTGGGACTTCCTGTACGACTTGTATGCCGTCTGCAACCACCACGGCGGTCTGCAAGGTGGGCATTACACAGGTGAGCCTCGCCTCCCGGTTCGTGGCGGCCGTGGTCATGTGTCCGTGACTGCGGCCCGAGCTCCAGGATGCCCCGGGAAGAGGTGCCCCCGCGAGGCCGAGCTTACTCCGGCACTGGGCATACGCAGACCCCTCGGCCGCCGCACATCAGGCACCTGCCAGAGAGCAGGGGACCGGGTCCAAGCTGTAACGTTGAGTTGGGATGGTGGTTGGAACATCAGCTTAGCTGCAGCCTGAGCGTTTGGCCCCAGCAAATATAGGAGGGTCACCATTGGAACCCGAGAGAGGCGCGTTTATCCTCGTCTGTGGTTCAACACACGGCGTCTTATTTATCAGGTCTGGTGTTTTTTATTTCTGGGGCGTACGTTTAACTGCCCTCCCTCAGAGGAGCTTGAGAGGGGTGGACAGCAGCAAAGACAGAGACAGACGGCTGGGTGACTAGTTCATGATCAGGCACCATGGCCTGTGCTATTCGAGAACAACAGACTGTGTCACGGGAGAAGACGCTTTACGATGTTTCATTTTCGTTCTTGGGAGTGCACTGTTTCTAAGGTTCCAAGGTACCTTCGATTTGGAAAGCACCGGGCTGGGTGGAAAATCTGGGACCATCACTCATTCTTTCTTAAGTCAAACTTCAGACACAGC